>NC_135508.1:17887500-19375000 GCF_051989575.1 Stigmatopora nigra
TGACATGTAAGGCAGTGAGACTCGTGCAGCATTTTTTTCTGATGCAATTACACCAAAGTCAGGGTATCATCGTGGGGACTTTTCAGAAATGTAATATTACCTCATTTGGTCTTTGGTGTGGTCTGGAAGGTTTCTCAGGGACATTTGGAAGCATTTTACTCATAAAATACTTAACCATTTAAGTGATAGGATACAGTTTCCTGCATAGTTTTGTTGCTGCTGCCAACCACAGAGGAGGGAAAAATGAGTGTAGGTTGGTACAGTCTCTCCCATCATCTACAGGGTAGAAAAGAATCTGCTGGGTTTCAACCACATAAGTGAGATGGCGCGCTGCGTTGCCAAACGCACGTTTTAGGACGGCTCTCTTCATTCCGACCGGTGCCGATAACACCATTTTAAATAGACAAAGAGGGATGCTTCTGCCTTCCCTGGGTGCAATCTGTGCCTGATCATGCCTGGCATGGAACATGTCCTCTCATTACCAGCACTCCTAGCCACCTTTGTGATGACGAGCCTCACTGTCATCCAGTCCAATCCTCAAAGCTGTCTTTTGGGAGCCCTTGGAGTTATGGCATTATCTGAGCTTTCTTCCTCAATCCTGCCTCCGCCCTCACTTTTAAATTGCTGCTTCTTGAGTTACTAAGCTGTTTTAATAGGTACAACCTGTGCCGACTCCCTGGCTTCAGATGGGGATGTACCTCGTTGAGCTGCTCTTTTTTGAGCCATCCCACGATGCATCCTCTCACACGCAATGCATGGACAGGCCCGGTGATCCTTTGCTCCAGTGTGCTGTTCTCAGTGCCAGAGGTTTGAAATGTGTTTTCTATTTTCCTCTTTTCCCATTGACACAATATTTCCAACCTCAGCATTCTTTACGCCAGTGCACATGCAGCATACTGTACAGCAAATTATTTTTTTGGCAACGACATGTAGTGTCATCCTCTCGAGCTGTGATGTCACAGCAGACTACTACTTTATAGGCATGCTTTATTTCTACCTACGGATTAACTCATCTGAAAACATCTTTAATTAATTACATGTATAAAGATGGGTCAATCACTAACAGTATGGCAGCAAGATAAACAAAATCTGTTCTCTGTTTTGGCACTGCTGTGGGTAAGATTAAATGTAACTCTTCATGTGTTTTAATCAAAATACATATATGAAATAAATGTTTGAGTGACGTGAACTGTATGAAACATATTTTAAGAAAATAGGTTTTATTAAAAAAAATCTTTTCGCAACAGGCTATTGAAAAAATGCAAATCCTCATGATTAACCTATGCAGTGCAATTACCAATGGCAAGACACATTGATTCATTATTCTTGGTTCAGGTTTGAATTGTAACAGTTTCAAAATGTGTTCTTAGCTACTTCATAATGAGGCTTGTGGTGTAAAATAACAAATGTTAAATAGTCTGTGATGACATAACAGTAGAGTGCCTTTCTGAGTTGTCCGTGTCCTACTATTCATTTTCTATATCTCCCTTTCTTTTTCAGGTTGTCTATTTCAAAAGATATAATGAAGACTGCAATCAATTTGTCACCCTAATACACAGAGTACACCATCAGTAAAAAATAACAGGTAAATACAAAAAATAGGCACAAAAATGAACTATTGTGTATGTGAATAACATTTAATGGAATATATGAAAGCAGTTTAAAAAAAAGGCTAAATACCCTTGGCTCCTTAGGTGACACATTAACACTTCATCATCTGAATTTAAGCCACCTAGGCGCCCTAATAAAATTCATCCACATAAAAGGAAGTGAAATTGAGCTGCGCAACTCTGCTTGCTTTTGCTGACACCGTGCCAAATACTTATCCGCTCTCTGGTGTGTGTTTAAGCGCTACTCCTGGGAATCTCACAGACATAATGAAATTACTTTGGCGCAAACAAATCGGGTCAAACTCTCAAGGAGACGGGCATTATATGCTCTTTTTTTCTAATTACTCACTAACTGCAGGATCTGCAGGGCGTCCTTGTGTCCATTCTGGTGTGAATGGCATTAGATGAGCGGATAAATCGGGGATATAGTGGACACTGAGGGCTGATGCAACTGTGGTGTGTAGACAAAGGTAAAATAATTGTATCAATCCCAGTACCATAATCCACATTCATCACATGATTATTTTCATTGTATTTAGTCATGTGTTGTGTTTTTTTCCACCAGTAAATAAATATTTCACTTCTGCAAATTGTCTTACCAGTGCTTCCAGTTGCAAAAAAAACTAAAGGCTCAGTTGTAGGACGATAAATTAATACTTTACGGTGTTCATTGACCTTAAAACACAAAGTATGGATCCAGTGTATTTTAAAGTAAGTTCAATTTATTATTATATGGGGCGGCCCAGTGGGTTGAGTGGTTAGCGAATCGGTCTCACAGCTCTGGGTTCCTGATTTCAAATCCAGTTCAGTCCACATGTGTGGAGTTTGCATGTTCTCCCCAGGCATGCATGGGTCCTAAAGTCATTTGATGAACCGCTTTATCCTCACTAGCATCGTGGGGGCTGCTGGAGCCTATCTCAGCTGACTTTAGGCCAGAGGCGGGGATACCCTGACTTGGTGGCCAGCCAATCGCAGGGCACAAGGAGACAAACAACCATTCAAACTCATACTCATACCTAGGGGAAATTTAGAGAGTCCAATCAGCCTACCATGGATCTCATTGGAATGTGGGAGGAAACCGGAGTATACTCCAAGAAAAATCCCAGCAAGGAGGGGAGAACATGCAAACTCCACTCAGGTGAACCGGCCTGGATGTGAATCCAAGAGATGAGATGAGATGAGATGAGTTGAGATATGATGAAATGAGAACATGTTGATGGCAAACACGTCAGCAGAAAAGTCCCCAGTAACTTCCTTTGAGACAAACAAAGCTTAATTCGGAAATATCTCAATAAATGAGACCACCTCTGTTGCTATCCGCTTTGTGGGCTACCTATTCAGGTTAAACCTTGCCGATAATCTCGCTCTTTTTTTTCCGTACTTGGAATGAGAGAATGGAGGCCGGATTATGCCTGCTACATGCTCAGAGTTTGGGATTTATTCAGAGGTAAATTGAGATCGAAGGCAAACGCGCTCAGGCCCGGTAATCCCTACTTCTTATCCGTGTGTGTGGTAAACATGCAAAAGGGTGGCAAGTGAAACGAGGAATGACGCAACTGAAGCTGAGAAAAATATAATCTCTGGAAAAAACATCGTTTTTTTCATGTCGTGTTTATCTAATGGAAATGTGCACAGCAGAGCTGAATGTAGACATGAGGTCAAAGCTCACAGGGGATGAGTTCTCTGGTCAGGAGGTTTGCCTTTCTCCCTCTCCCTGGCCTTTCCAGAGTTCATCCTTTGCGAGTCATTCTCCTGGCCTTGGGCTTTTGCTGACGCTCCGGCCTGTGGGATGGAAAACTGCAGTACACTGATTACCACTGAACTCATCCCAAAGATTCAAGCTGGCAAGATTCCAAACAACCGGGTAGCTCATCTGGCCTCCAGCCCACCGTTTGCTTGCCGCTGCTAACAGGTATCGACAGGGCTGATGGGGCGAATCATCATCTAAGAGGTTTTTTTTTTTTTTTAGTCTTGCATCGCTTGGTTTTACTCCCAAGGCACTGAAATTCCTGGTCAGACGGGCCCCCGATGCAGAGATTCTACGACCTGAAGGGATTTTCAAATGTCTAACACAAGACAAAGTAACCTCCACCTAACACAATAAAGCCCCCAACCACCTTTGCCTGACAACACACTAAGAAGAAAGCAACACCGACTAACTGGCAGTGAAGGCAATTTGTCGCTGGAGCTCATTCTCCCTTCCTTCTCCTGCACCATCCACATTTCCCATAAGGAACATGCTTTGGTGTAATTCATCACCGAGCCCTCTCGGCAAATCGCTCGTTCTGGCTGTGAAATATGAGGTGGGGTGGTATTTTCACACGCTAGCTTTACTGAATAAGGGTCTATTTTGGCAAGCTCCCACCAGAGCCTTCTTTTTTTGTTGTTGCTGCTACAACATGCTGCTGATCAAGCTGTGGACATTAATAAACTCACAAATGACTTGCTTTGATTCTTGGCACACCAAAGGATCCCATAACAAGGTTCTACTCTCACGTGGCTCTTTTTGTAGCTATCTTCAATGTAAGAAGGGCCATTTAATGCCCTGTTTCAAACGTTTTAAACCCTGGGCTTCTATTGACCCACAATTTAAGCATTTGGTATTAGTAGGTGCCAGGACAGAGGCCATGGTCTATTGGTGTTTTTGCAGCATATGTTGCTAATGACATTAAAACTCGTGGTGGATGTCTTCACAACAAAACAAAAATGGTTATAATATCTTATATGAAAGGCCTTGATGAGTTTGAAACATGTATTTGAAGAATTTTACTTCATTATTGTATAACATATAACCAAGTTGCCTTGCATTACTCTGTATTTCTTGACAAATTAAAATCAGAGGTAATTTGCAATAGTAACAACATCAAACATGGTGTACTACTGTTGTTTAATTCATCTTAAGTGGATTTGGTGAAGAACATGGTTGAAAATATTTCAAAATTCATTCATTCATTTTCTCAACCACTTATCCTCTCAAGGGTCACGGAGGGGTGCTGGAGCCTATCAGAGCTGACTTTGCACATGAGGCGGGAAACACACTGAATTGGTGGGCAGCCAATTGCGCTGGAGCCTATCCCAGCTGACTTCGGGCACCAGGCGGGAGACTGAATCGGTCAGCCAATTGCAGGTAATGCAAATTTTAAGATGGGGAAAAAACAAAGCATCTCCATTTAGTTAGAAAATTATAACTAAAATGACTTGTGCGGAGTATGACACCTTTGACACACTGGCACTGTACAAATTTTACTGCGCTTCAACCACAATCCGGACTGCACTGATGACTTTGCATGAAATGAGAACAAAGATCATTGTATCCTTTCTTGGCTGCGTTAGGACATTCTATTTTAACAGAGAACATTTACACAATATTAATAAATATGCAACATTGAGAGGGTTTACTGGTGTTCTGCTCAAAATAATCGTTAAAGTCATGGTAAACAACTAAGGCACTTCAGGATTTTAAATCCTTACAGCAAAAGAGAGAAAGCGGCAGAAAATTCAGATAGAAAGAGATGTGATGATGAGGGGGGCCAAAAGAGTGTCTCTTCCCCAGTGGGAGATGACAAATACCATATGTCCTAAGCACAGTGCTTGTGTTAATCCTCGCAACGTCCCGGCAGGCCCACATCCGACTCGGCGACCTCTGCAACCCCCCTGACACTCAAACCACTTTTTCTTCTTCGGTCGAATCCAATGCAGGAAAACTGTAGTTATTGGTAATGGGTGCAGTCCGAGGGTGCAAATAGGAACCTTCTGGTATCTTCCCAACTTGGCATTAAATGTGTGTTGACAAAAAAAAAAAAAAACAACAACGACACAAAGCACCCTGTTGTTGTTCAGTGATTCAATAGAAAGGATAAAGGTCTCACTGTCTGACTGTGAGTTCAGTTAACGCGGGTTAGTACTTATTGTTCAAATGATTTTAATTTGTGTAGGTAGGATACTGTTGAATGCAATGTTAACCATCACTTATTGTTGTTGTTTTTTCCGACTGTAGAAAATGGTTACATTGAGAATACAACAAAGCCTTAGGTTAATGTGCAACCTGAATATATTACTATTTATCATTCTAGCTTTGTGCGTATAGATGGCTGAAGGCGTGAATAGTGAGGTAGAAAATGGAAATGAATCCACCGTGGGTGACACCTGAGAGATATTCCAGACCAACCTTAAGAGGATAATTTTCTAAATCTGGGAATCAGTGAAATTTCCAGGATGCCTTGGGGAATGGTTCAAAAGGTAAGAAGTGACAATGGCGAGGATGTGGATGGGGACAGGGAAGTTAATAATCTTCACCTTATTTAGTGCCATGCATCATCCAGCAGGTCTTTTCTGACACGGGTGGAGGTGGAACAAAAATTACAACAACATTGAGCATTTATATCATCCCAATTGAGGAAAACGTGTCAATACATTTCTGATAATTGTCAAGGAGTATTATATATACATATACACTACATTTTTTATATATACATGCTTGTACTACATATATGTCTACTGTGGCGTGTATACGTACAATAAAGGCAGTCAATGAAAGAGGCATTGAGCATTTAGAGCTTACTTTACCTACATTGGATTCAGGCCAGGGAGTCTGAGATAGCAGTGTGTTGTACAGTGGAGTATGGGGGCAAAGCACTATGGGGGAGAGGTACAGGCACAGGGGTGAGGAAAAGGAAAAGTCTTAATACTATTGTGTGCCTATAACCATCTGTCACAGCTTGCCTGGAGATGAGGCTGAGATTAGGAGGAATAAACGTTGGGGCCGCGGAGCATCGGTAAAGCCTGCAGGGCAACAACAACAAGAATAATAAAAAAAAAAAAAAAGAAGAAGAAAAGGATGATTGGGTCGCGTAGGAAGAGAAACGATCCGAAAAATAAAAGCCGTGAGTATATTCTTGTTCTGGAGCATTCATGGATTACTGACTGTAACCTGGATCATAACCGGGGGGTAAATGAGAGCAAATATTGCTGCTTCTATGATGATGATGATGGTGATGATGATGAGGATGATGATGACCATAATAAGGGTACTTGCTTGGTTTGGTTGAATCAAAATGAAAAGTTAAATGAAAAGGTATAAGGACAGAATGGAGAATAAAACTGAGGAAAGAGTGATGAAAAGAAATCTAGTCTTCCTACTCCGCCTCCTCCTTCACCCCAACGTCCCCCTTTTGCCTCTCCCTCCTCGTGAGTTTAAGGAAGGCATTTGGTGGCTCCTGAGGCATTTGTGGATCTCCCCTCCTTAAATTTACCGTGAAGGATCTTGGAGTCCCATTCAAGGGGGATATTCTCTTTTATTGCTTTTAGAAGACCAAGCTCACAAAGTACAGTGTCACTGCTTCTGGAGAGCACAACACTGAGGCATTTTTAGCCGCTGGGAATTGTTATATACCATGTTGCACAGAAAGTAGCCAAGTTTATTTGTCAAATGTTACTTAAATTGCACTACTCTGTTTGTAGAAGGCAATGTTCTCACCTAGATATTGAAGTGGGTCTCCGAAAAATGTGCATTTTGCCCTTCTCCTTGAGTCTCAAGCTTCTCCTTAGTAGAGCTGTAGCCAGATGTGTCCTTAAAGACTTGCAATAGTGTCGTTATCTTCTATTTCCTGGTTCATAACAAATAGCGTACTGTATGAAGTAGAGGAAAATCCTATCCCTGTTTGGTTTCGGTACCACTCTCTTTAAAGAATAAAGGTGAATGTAAATTATCTCCGCGTCATCCTTGCCTGTGGTTCACCTGTGCCCGGAATATTCTGTTATAAAAGCTTCAAAGTCACAGTTGTTCGCCTCCAGCCTGTATTTGGAGAACCAACATCTTCCACGTCTGAAATTAAACAAACCCAAGAAGGAAGACAGAGCGCTCTTCCTTCAACATTCTATTGGTTTAACTTCATCAGGAAGTTTGAAAACAATTTACGTCATCAATTATCCCTTTTGTATTTTTGGTTTAAAGTGAATTTAAATAGTTAATGTGATTAGACAGTGGATTGTAGCTGGAAAATTATAATTAATAAGCAGTAGAAGAGGGCTTATCAAAATGAATCTTGTCACTTTAGTACTATGATAAGAAAATAAGTATACTGACTATTTGTACTGGTGCAGATTGTAACTTGATGTGCATATTTATAATTTTCTTCCAAAATGTTAAAAGCCGCCACTTTTAATTTTAAGTCAACTTAGTTCAATTGCATTTGCTATTGGCAAACAAGCTATGTGCTGGGTTTACACAACTTAACATTTCAGTTCTGAGACCGATGGTTCAATCCCCAGTGGGTTCTGACAGTCCTCTGTAGAGTTTGCATGTTCACTTTGGGCTTGCATGGGTTTTCACTAGGTAATCCGGTTTCCTCCCATACCACAAAAGAGTGCATGGTTGGCTGATTGAACACTTTTTTATGAGTGCGAGCGTGAATGTGTGTGAGTATCTTATGATTGCCTGATCTCCAATTCATGTTGTCCCGCGCCGGATGCCCATAAATAGCTGGGTTAGACTCCAGCACCCATGTGGCCCCTTGTGAGGATAAGCGGTACGGAAAATGAATGAATGAAACGAACTTTCTTTCAAAAGATTGGTTCAAAATTGGTTATTTTGTGGAAAATAACAAATTGGTGAAGAGTGTGCTAATTCATTTGGGTAAACGGTCTCGCATGTCATTGACATCACCAGGTTTACTTAGACCAATGTGGCTAAAAGCATAATTAAAAAGATGTAAAAAACTACAACAACATACCGACACACATCAGAAAACAAAATTGAAATTACCAGCATGTCTTTTTGAGGGCTATTTTTTTGTCCAGCATTCTGAGAATTAACGCATGTGAAGATGTTGAGTATAAAGAGGTTCTTAATGCTTTTGTTTCAATCCGAATTAAAGTATTTTATATTTGGCCTATGTTTGAACTCATTCCTTTCAGTTTCAGTACATGAATTTCCGATAGTGAAATAGACCAATACCTGTTTTTGTGACATCAATACAATTCTGAGAGGTGCGAATAGGAATGTTAAAGCTTGTGAAAACTGGTGAAAAATAGGACGATAGGAGACTTAGATCGTAAAAAAAACAAAGAAAAGTAGTAATAAGAATAGTAATCTCGTTCACACCTGCAGCATGTCACCTCTTCTGCCACATACAATTAAAAGAAAATCTTGCTTGAAGTGATGACCTGCCAACACCTTGAGGATGACTCTAGAGTGATGAAGATGTTTTGTGGCTCCACATGAGTCAAGTGGCTATGAGGGCACACAAATATCTCTGTTTCAATATCCCATAGGTTTACAGTTGCGTTTGGCTGCTTCCTCACCGAAGTTACATTTTGAGGCATTTCCAACCACGGCAAAGTGTGCACATGCAAGTGTGTATGTGTGTCCTTCTCTCTGCCCTTGTCATATTGGACCCGGTGCTGCGGGGCTGGATGCCGGGTGGACAGCTCGGGTCAAGGTCTCCCCTCCCCTGCTCTGACCGACGGGCTGTCACGTCAACGGGTGGAGCAGGCTCGGTCCGTAGGCTTTTCCTCGCGCACGAGTACACGCGTGCACGTCAACAATCACACGCTGGCTCCGTGTTAAGCCTGCGCTCTCTGGCACACGAGCCCCCGCCCTTCCACAGATTGACAGCGAGCTTTATTGCTGCTAATGCTTGCAGCTGTAGAGGCTGAGCGGCAGCATCCTAATGGGAAATGGACTCATTTCCTAACACAATGAGGGTGCGGCACACGCCCACATTTGGTCAACTATAATCTGCTGTCACTGTCTGTCCTTCATTTCTCTTGACTGTATCTCTCGCTCGCTTCCACCATAGAAGCACTTGTTTAGTGAGACCAAAGGGAGGCAAAAGAGCAGCCCCAGGAAGAGCAAATAAGCGGCAATTCATTTTTATGACTTTTTGATTTTGGGACTGTATTCTCTCCGCATAAAATTTAAATAATCAAAAGTGTTAAATGTTCAGTAAATCACATTACTGTTTATTGGCGATAGCTCTGACTTTTGGGTATATTACAATAAAAGCTCAGTGTGCAGGCCTCTCTGAATCTATTTTGGACTTTTCTTCATTAAAGCCATTAGCGTTTCATGAGGCGCAGCATCCTTGTGCTAATTGGGTGTCTATATTTCTATATCTCGTTATTGGATTTATTTTATATTGTGCTAAATAGTAAAGAGTGTTTGAATTTTAAAACATACCTCTTGGGTGCAACATAAAGGGGAATTTTTAATCACATTGTCTGCAAATGAAAGCACCCAGCTTGCCTTAATTCTTTTACTTTTGAGTGTGGAAATTTGCCGAATGTTCTCTAATGAGCTTGCAGGTTTCTCAGGCAGATACAGATGAACAATAATATGTATTCACATGTACATATACACACACAGAAACAATATTGATATATTTTTTTATTATTTAGATTTTAAATGTAGGCTAGCCCTGTGGAACCAGTGCTTTGCACGTCGGCCTCACAGTTCTCAAGTCCTGGGTTCAAATCCAGGTTGGTCCGCCTGTGTGGAGTTTGCATGTTCTCCCCGGGCCTGCGTGGGTTTCCTACGGGTTACTCCGGTTTCCTCCGACATTCCAAAAGCATGCATGTCAGGCTGACTGGACACTCTGTCTATAGGTGTTAGTGTGCATGGTTATCCATCTCCTTGTGCCCTGCGATCCATCGGCTGGCCACCAATTCAGGGTGTCCCCTGCTGCTGGCCCGGAGTCAGCTAGTATAGGCTCCAGCACCCCCCGTGACCCTAATGAGGATAAATGAGATGAGATTTCAAATGTATGCGTGTCTTTCTCTGCTGGTCACAGTAGGAGACTATTGTCAATGAGAAATGGCTTGGGGGGCCAGTTTAGAAACACACGAAGGAGTGGAGTTATAGTAGATGATGATGCTGGCCTTCAGTTGCCCGGGCAACCTTTATATTTATGAAATATATATTTATCCATCATTTAGTCCTGGGGTCCTGGTGGCCAGGCATGCTAATGTAACGAAGCGTCTCTACCTGCTGATGGGCGATGGGCCGCCTTTAAGCCTGGCTTGACAATTAAGACCTGGGCGACTGTAGCCAGGGGTTAATACCGCTCATTAAAAGAACTAGGTCATTAGTGAAGAATCAAGGCTCTTAAGGCGGCAGGGGATGCAGGGTTTGAGATGTTGGGGAGGGAAGGGGGTGATGGAGAAGAGAAGGAGGGGTGGCAGTGGCAGCATAGTAAGCTGAATCTCTGAACACGCGGCCCCTTACATTAATTAACCTCCCTTTTTCCTTGTTGGGGAGGTGTGGTTTGGGGGAAGGGGGTGTACTGTTTCAAGAAGAAATCTTCTGTTATCATATAAGCACATGGCCGTACATCAATTAATTGCAAAGCAGCAGGGAAAAGAAAAAGGAGCTAGTTTACAGTCCTCCCTGTGGTCGCCTTGTGTTCCTGTCTCAGACCAACTTCTATTATTTTGCAAATGAAGAACAAAGGAGGTAGGGTTTAAAAAGCGTATTAAAAATAAGAAGAGAATCATGGTAGACAAGGGTCTGCTGTTACCATGTGGGATATATATATATATATATATATATATATATATATATATATATATATATATATATATATATATATATATATATATATATATATATATATATATATATATATATATATATATATATATATATATATATATATATATATATATATATATATATATATATATATATATATATATATATATATATATATATATATATATATATATATATATATATATATATATATATATATATATATATATATATATATATATATATATATATATATATATATATATATATATATATATATATATATATATATATATATAAATAAAATATATATAAATATAGCCGTATATATGCATATATCTATATATAGCCATGGCCCCCACAGTGGCTGTTTTCCGACTTTCTTATTAAACCATTACACATGCCGCTTGACCTTCAGTAAGGAGGATAAATGTTTTCAAAAATATCAGAGACCCTTTTGATGATGTTCATCCTTCCTTTTAAAAATAACTCCAGTTTTAATTGTGCCTATCTTTCATCTGATGTATTTAAAATTTAGGGCGTAACACACCAGGAAAGTTCATTTTTCACTTTTTTTTTGGTCCAGACCAAAATATAATGGAACCTTTTTGGATAGGTGCCTTTTGTTTTCACACTCCCATTCTCACAAGAGTCTTACGACTTGACAACATACCTACACCTGTGCAAGTATCAATCAAACAAATCGTTCTGAGCGAGTTCAGAGGATACAATACAGAAGATATCATGGCTCTGGGATCCTAACCAAACAACATTTCCCATAGGGCCTCATCCTACGGGAGACTGCAAAACGATGTATTATCACAGAACTCAGCACCACGGTGCGGACACAAACCTTGTAGCGGCATTTTGCTCTGCATCACAGTTTGGTGATTTATAGTCACACTAGCCAAAAAGGTACACACCTCAAACTTTTTACACTTGTTTAATCCAGACAGTGCAGGTGTTTTCAGTTTTTTTTTTACTAGAATAATTAACTTACTTAACCCATCAGGAGTCTTCAATATAAAATTTAATCATACTTTGGGCCTTCATTGCCCATTCTAAAACTCTTTTTATACCAAATCATGTTTTCAATTCATCTGTTCATGAGGAGAACACCAAAACACTTCATTTTTTTCTGCATTTCACTGCTTTATATGAAATGTTTTTAGTGTGATCCTCTTCAAGATCTAATGCAGCTTTTTTCATATATTTTTAGATTTTCCAAAATTATTTTTGAATTAAAAACAGAAAAAATGGCTTAAAAAATTACAATTATTGATTGAAAAGGGGGAAAATCAGGAAATTTAATGTACATCTATAATCTTCATTTTATTTTGATACTAAAACAGAAAGTCGACACTCATGATGTACTTACCTAGGCCACACAAAATGATGCGACGGGCCAGTTTTAGCCCCCGGGCCACCACTTTTTTACATGCTCTAATGGAACACGTTAAAAGAGTAGAATTCAAATTAAAAAGGTTTTAAAAAGCACAAAACAAGGATTCATAATTTTAAACATTAAATATACTTTGTGATGTTTTATGACAGGTTTTATTTAATTTGTATTTATGTTTGACACACCATGCCAATTTCAGTAGCATTGGGATTTGTATTTTAAATGCAATTTTCTCACATATTATGGCTGCGGAGGAGAATGGCTCCTTTGATAAACAACTCTCCTTTTTCATTTTTATAGAGAGGTAAAAGGGATGAATTGAAGAAGTTTGGTCAATTTCATTCGAACCTCAGCCTGATTTGACTGTGTTTTTATGCTATAATTTCTCAGGCATCATTATGAGGAGCGATTTGAATTTAAATGATGTAATACTGGAGATAGCCCTAATTCCTCCATACATATTTAATCTGACATATTATCTTGCTCGTGCGATGGGCTGATGTGATATGACAGCCGGTCCACGACGGCTCTTTCCTCCTCAATGCTCTCACTTGAAGAGTACATTGTCTAAGAATAAAAGTGACTGATAGTTTCGCACAATCTGAGATGCTTTGTTCATGAAGCGTTTTGTTTGTCCTGGTTCTGCAAGTATGGAGGAGGCCTGCTGCTGATGGTGTGGCGTGTTTATACACTTTCAGCTTTCTGTCTTTGGTTGAGCGGGTTGATGTTTAGGGAGGTGGAGACCTTTTCATGCCCCAGGGAAGGATCACATCCACCGTGTTTGTTCAGCTCAGATGTGCGACAGCTGAGGATGGCACCTGAGCGTGTTACATTCCCAGTGTTTGTCTGCACATAACATGGCCGATTACCCTCCAGCGTCTGTCACTTTCCCTACCTGGCACACGGCAGCGTATAGCGTGCCGCCATGTTGCTTTTAATTGCTCTCCGGGCATTAATATGCACTTGTGTTTGGAGTGTTTCATTTTCATGCACCCGGTGAAATGGTGACAAAGGCTGCAGCCAGCTGCCAGGTGGGAGCAGTTGAAAACTTTCTGTAAAATTTGTACTGGATTGAATAGGAAAACATCCTGATCCTTGTGGAGAAAAATGGTAAAAGATGACCCATTTCTATACTATTACATAGTATTGTCCAAGTATAAATTTAGTTTGTAATTGACGCTCAATATGCCATAAGAAATTCTATCAAATATTCTATTAAGACTATTTGCATGTAATTGATCTTGTCTAAAAAAAAAAGGCCTGTTGGAATTAAGTTGCGAGGGAAAAGCAACAAAATGTTATTTTAATTAGAAGGTCAAAAAAGTGAACTTCAGTAGATCATACATATAAAGCTTTGAAAGAAGCCCAGCCAGGTTGTGACAGAATCAATCTGGAACATCCACTAAGTTTGCCCGTTCGCAATCATAGCTTCGAGGATGCCACCCATTCCCCCAACACAAACAGTAATTTATGTTGGCAACAGTGCCTCTAAAGTTGGTTTAGCAGATGTCAGTTTTGGTGTTTCTTCTCTGCGCCCACACATGGATCTTCTATCAGGAAGGCTTATCGGCATCAAGTGCTTAAAAGATTTTCAGATGCCTGGTGATCAGAACAATTTTTGGCTTGATCTGCAGACTAAACAAACTGTAATGATGCAAGCTTGTGTAAAGATGCGCACGGCAAACAACAAATGCTCGCGCTTGATGTTTTTATTAATGTTCCCTCCTCCAGTTTCTCATCAGCCCTTCTCATATGCCTCCAAACACAGGGGTAACTTTGTTTTTGCTCCTGCAGAGCTGCAAAGGAAAATTCCAGCACTAAAACGTATCATCTGCTGTTTCTGTCTCGGCCTTGCAAATTTCCCCGGGGATGGTTGAGCGGATTGTGCTACTGTGTGCTATATTCTGTGCAAGATGTAATCAAAAACATTCAAACGTTGCCACAGTCACCGCGAGAATGCTGCGGGATAGGTGTACTTTTCGGGAGCCTTATAACAAGCAAGCTCCTGTCACTGCTAAGTCAAAGCAGCCGGCGCATTAACTTTTAACTGCGCTCGCTATTTTGCAACAAGGTTGGATGTGGAACAAAGTTAGCAGACATCCTCTCAAGACCTGGCGCTCTCATTTCCATGCAGAAACAGGAGCACCGGGGCTCCCCTCAAGTTAAAACTTCTGGCTGACATGATACCAAGGAGGCACTCACTACACCCAATCAAAAGGTCTGAATTCTATTTGTTTTTTTTCTTCCTTTTTTTTCAAAGGGAGATGACAAAGGGGCCTCAAGGTCTTCTTCAAGATGGTTCTGAAGCTCAAGAGGAGGAGAGTGGTGCTTTCAAGTGTCCGTCCTTGGTGGGACCTTTACTGTGGCACCAGGTACACAGCTTTTAGCAGGGGTAGGGGTTTATTTCATGTTGCCAGAGAGTTATTAATATTCTCAAAGCCAGAATTTTCTCCCTCGGATTGAAATAAAGGCTCCCACTTAAAAGGGGAAGAACTCATTTCAGGTTTTAATACGGTAAGCCTGTTGGAACCAATTATTGGAGGTGCTGCGCCATTGTCATCTTGCATTTCTCCTTGAGGAGATTAACTGGAACGCTGAAAAGGACTTGCGGTAATTCGGGATTCTGCTCATTCTCAGAATCTGCCTGCAATGGAGCCATGATTTGCGTGTATGTGTGTGTGTGTGTGTCCCACGTATTTTGGCTTCATGTTCTACCTAATTATTGCAATTTGATCCTGAAGCTGGAGTGGCCTAATCCTCCACTGTGGCGCCAAAATCGTGTTTCACAAAGTTTGGTAATAAATTTGGCCTGGTTAACAGAGACTGGAAAAGTAGCAGTTAGAATGCAGAGGACAGACTTAGTTGGAATATTTTTTTTGTTCGTACTTCTCCCTCATTCAAGCAAAGTGGCAAGTGTCACAAAGCTGACAAAATAATCTTTACACAACACAAAAGAAATACTAGAAGCCAAATTATATATAAAGGTTAAGCCTTCTGGAACAAGACATACTGAAAATGTGTGCACTTTTTGATGATATTAAGATTTCTACCTCACAGTTCTGAGGTTGGGGTCATGTCAAGGCTATGGTCTCATAGGTCATAGGGTGTGTGGGGGGGGGGGTGTTCTGGTCACCACGCGATATTATATAAAATTACTATTTTTGCTTGGGTGCGAGTGTGAAATGTTAAATTCTTCTTTTAAGGGGTGGGGGGCAACCGAAAATCATCGAGAGGCACTGGCTTAGTCCAAGTTAGTCAGAGAGTTCAACTTTGAAAGGATGATGAAAGTTTTCCTTGTGGCCTTTCTTCCTATTAAACAACCAAATGTGACATTTAGAAAAATGACTTTAAATTCAATACCTTTAAAAAAATGTTCATCAGTTTTTCCCTAGATAGTAGTTTAAAATAAATAAACAAATAATGCCACTCTTTTGTGAGGTATGGTATACGTATAGTTCAAAATGTTTTCTGGAAAATGGAAGACCTATGTTAGGCCCAGTATGTTTTGCAAATTGGCGAACAGCCCCTTCTCCAAAGACTACGAGAAATTGCAAAGGTTAACGGTCAGGCCTTCTAAGCGCTCAACCTCATCATGCAGCAGAGGCAACTTCTCAGGCTCCCTGGTAATTAAACACCAAAGGGGGAGCACTGCGCAGCAGGAAGCCCCAGCTTGTCACTCCCTGGGGTGAGGAAGAGTTGCTGCTAAGATGAGGAGGAGAAGATGAAGGAGGGAAGTGAGGATAGCCTGAAGGTTAAAGACAAGCACACAGCTCAGGACTTTGTGTCGCATTGGACATTATGTCTAAAATTTCTAGCTTTGGATGCCAATATTCATCTCAAGGTAGGACATGACCGTTAACCTTGGGACGTGTTCTTAGCCCCTGTTAGTCAAGCTGATGAACTGTCAAGGACATTAGCAGCCAAAATCAGCAGTGTACCTATGTACACTCATGCACAACAATTAAGTAAATCACATCAGAAAAAGGCCAAGGGCCATTTTGCTAATAGACAAGTGGATCACATGTAATTTATACGTGTGTAATTTATATGTCACAGTCAAGAGCAAAAGAAGCAGTGTATGTGTATAGAAAAACACAAGGTTTATTAGCTATCAACATTCTAAATGAATGAAGGGAGGGTGTCTCAACATGATGCAATTAAACTGAATGTAACATGTAATCTTTGGAATAGATATTCATTAGTATTCGACTTTTTTGTTATCACTGCCCAAGGCAATGTAATTTCTCAGATGCATTTTTGTGTTCAGTGACCATAGTTATATGTGTGCATAAATATATAAGCAATTTGACATCCTTAATATTCTCATGATCTTTTAAGCTACATTTTACACTCAGATACTTTTAGGTTGATTGCAATTAAAATCCTTTAAAAGAATATCGTATAAATAGAATATGGGTTTTCCGTGTTAAAAATTGATGTCATATAAAAATAAATGGCAAATTACTGACAAACAATATTTGAAATGTTTAAGTCTTTTTGTTCTGATAGAACATGAAAGACTAGGAGTTTTAAAAATTGCTTGTCAACTATATATCTATAATGGAGTACATTTCGGTGAAACAGTTAATTCATGAGAAAGGTGCTGTGAGCAATGGCAAAAGGCAAATTCTTAGTTTCAATCAAATCATGCATTGACAAATGGATTTATGCCTACACCCATAGTTTTGACAATAAAAGTGCAACAGTATTAAATAGCTAAGAGAAAAACAGTTAAATCAAAGTGAAGGTAAATATTTTAGAAATCAATCCAAGGAGCTGTCCTGGTAATGAACTTTGTTCATTTTCTTTTTTTCTTTTTTTAAGAAGCAGAACTGTGAGTGAATTTGCAAAATATTCATTGACAAAGGCACTTTTGCCCACCATTGTGGATCCCTTCTCATCAAACGGGAACTGCCTGCTTCATAAAACTCGCTTAGCAAGACACTGAGACAAAATGGACTGTAAAGTTCGTTAGATGGAAATATTAAAAAAGAATTAAGCTAATGGAGATAAAATTAAAAGAAATGAGGCAACAAACACAGCCCACCAAGAACGGCATTACCGTGACAGTCAGGATTTCTAATGACAGACTGTATTTGGTGGTTTGTGGGCTTAAATGGCATACAGTGCTTAAATTTCTTTGAGGAGTAATGATCCGAGGATGCCGCTCACTCTTCCTGGGGAGATGAAGGGCGAGGTGACAATCAGAAAAAAAAATAATAGTGCCCTAAATAGGCATGCAAACGTCAACGTTTTTTCACTCCGATCAATTTATTCAGTACATTTCTATTGGGATATTAGAACAAGGAAAAAAAATAAAAAATATGTATATATATATATATATATATATATATATATATATATATATATATATATATATATATATATATATATATATATATATATATATATATATATATATATATATATATATATATATATATATATATATATATATATATATATATATATATATATATATATATATATATATATATATATATATATATATATATATATATATATATATATATATATATATATAAAGATAGAGAGAGCTGGGAGGCTGATGTGCACTATATGATTGTTTTATTTTTATGCAAAAATAATAAAATTCCAATCATAATAATAAAAATAAATACCTTCATTAGTGCTGCTGTATTTGTGTGATCCCGTTCCTTTAGACCAGTGGTCTCAAACCGGTTCCACAAAGTGCCGCAGTGGGTCCTGGTTTTTGTTCCAACCGATCCAGTGCCGACATTTTAACCAATCAGGTGTCTTTAAAATAAGTAGCACCTAACTCTAATTAACTGATTGCACTTGCAAAAGGTATCCTTGTTGAGTTGGAATGAAAACCTGCACCCACTGCGGCCCATTGAGGACCGGTTTGAGACCACTGCTTTAGACTGTGTCATTCCTAAGGGGTCAGTGGACTGTACATTTGCATAGGGTGATTCTCTCTTTGTGTGTAGTCTTGGAAGCTCACCATAGCCCTTGAACATCATGGCAAACCTGAGGACTGTTATGACTTCCCGGCATCAAAATGTGGATAATTGCACGCAGCTCCGACTCAGCGTGCTTCTGATGGCTTTTGTTTTGTGACACATGCTTTTATTTTGGCACAAAGAGCATAAATTTAAATATTACACTCACACAGTGTCGCACGAAAAAGAACACGCGTGACTAACACAAAGAAACGAGATCGCTTTGAATCTAAATCTGTTTTTTGATGCTTGTAAAACTTCTGCAGATGCCTAACATGCCTTAAAGTGATTTTTGGGAGTTATTTGGGACATGTTAAGTTAAACATCATGACAACGGGTGGATGCTTAATGATGCATTTTAACTGTTTCATAGGTGCTTCAACTATATTGGAATTTGTGTTGTCAAAATTTCTCATTAGACAAAGAAGGGAGTCAGAAAAAAGAACAAGCCTAAGTGAAACTGGGGCCATTTAACAATCGTGAGTAGATAAAGGCCGCAGTATTTTGGGTATAATATTTGATCGACCTCTATTAAATTGTGTTTTGATAGAATGATTTAATAGATCTCATCACATTTTCTGAACCACTTCATCCTTATTAGGGTCGCATGGGGTGCTGGAGCCTATCCCAGCTCACTCTGGGCCAGAGGCAGGGGACACCCTGAATCGGTGACCAATTGATCGTAGGGATCTAGGAGACAGACAAACATGGACATTCACACCCATACCTATGGGCAATTTAGAGTGTCCAATCAGCCTACCATACATCTCTTTGGAATGTGGGAGGGAACCCATGCAGGCCCGGGGAGAACATTCAAACTCCACACAGGTGGACTTGACCTGGATTTGAACCCAGGACCCCTGAGCTGTGATATGGGGCTGATCACGACACATTTAGCTACAGCTACAGCTACAGCTATAGAGTTTTTCTCAATAAGAGATGGCCACTAAGGTGAGTTCACATTCTCTAGTACAGACAGTATAATTTGACAAAATACATGAGAATCATTTGATCAAGCAGTCAAAAAACATTGCATTAGAAGAAGAATGCCTTGACAAAATGATGTGAATATTGGCATCTGTTCTAAGGTAACAACTCTCAGAAGTTTGGTTCAAAGCTGCTCTAGAAAGTAAAGCTTGGCCACCATTAAAAGCAGCAACCTGAGCGAAGTTTGAAAACGGCACAGCATCTTAGCAGCGATATGAATCTGCGCTGTAATTCGGAGAAAAAGATTAGAAGAAGATAATGGTCTCATATCTCAAAAGTTAACAGTGAGGCCGGCGTGAACTGTGAATAATCTTATAATTACTGATCTAATGCCATTAGGCCTGACAGAAATAGAGAAAGCAACGCATGGGTAGGGCACCGTTAATCACATAGTGACGCTCGTCGGATCATCAGTACCGGGGCGCGTGCCGGGGACACGACTGATGATAGGTATAAGTTTAAATGACGTCTTAAAGGAACATTACGCCGCGCTCATATTTGGTTAACATCCCCTGCCAAATGGTTCAAATGTGGCAGTTTGCTAATGCACCTTCATTTGCAGTCACCACCTTTTTCTTGCAAGGCGAGACAGACTTTTTTTCACTGTTTGTGTTCTTAAATCATTCCTAATGCTTCCTTCTGCCTAATTTGTTTTATTTAAACAATAATAATAAAAATAATGATAATAATATTAACATCAACAACAATAATAATGATAACAACAATAATAAAAACTCATTTGAAGTCACCCCTGAGCAATGTAAAATATTTTTCTAGTATAAAGGTGTATCATGTCCTTTCTGACATTCAAACCTAAAGTATAATATAAAAACTGTACATGTATGCAGTATAGAAAATTTAACAGTGACTCAGTGGTCAGTGTGCTCTGCTGAGGCCTGACTTTGATTGCTGATTGTGGGTTGAGTCAGTAACGGCACCCAGCCTAAAAATTTGTGTGCCAAATCTATCATGCAAATCGACTGTTTCCCTGTGGCAACACAGAGGGCCGGAAATGTTGAATAGACATTCATCCTTTCTAAATAATTGAATAACCTTTATATATATATTTATATGTTTATCTCTGTGCTATATATATATATATATATATATATATATATATATATATATATATATATATATATATATATATATATATATATATATATATATATATATATATATATATATATATATATATATATATATATATATATATATATATATATATATATATATATATATATATATATATATATATATATATATATATATATATATATATATATATATATATATATATATATATATATATATATATATATATATATATATATATATATATATATATATATATATATATATAGCACAGAGATAAACAATGGAAACAATTACAAACATGATGAACTTTTATTGCAACATTGTGCTTTTATTGGGACATTTGTCTGGCTATCCATCCATCTGTTTAATCTCTATCTAAGAGCAATAACATGCAGAGTCAGCACGCACGAGAACAACATTGGACTTTGAGGCTAATGGTCCCTCCCAAGATAAAGTTCTGAAATATCCAGTCTTCATTTAGTTACATTTTTGGGCCCCCAGAGCCAAACTTTTGATTACACAACCTGCCATCTCGGCTGGATGTTGGTCTTTCAGGGAATATAAACACGGCTTATAATTAGGGAAACATGTAGATGGAATGGAGAGAGTGGTGATGGCGGCCTCGCTGGACCGCTGTCTGGGCAGGGGAAGCCCATAATGAACCGTTAGGGAGGGGGTTCTCTAGGTCTTTGGTGTGTTTCTAACTTACTACTGGCCTGTTAGATTTCTTCTGCATCAAGCGACAAATCTTTTGTATTTTCATGTCTTTATCTGCTGTAATGTTATTGTAAGGACAGTAATTGAAATTTGTGAATACAAATCATCATTCATGGCTTGAATTTGTTTGTAGCCAGGTAGGGGTTATATTTAAAATGATAACATGTCGCGCAGGTACATCATGAAAGTTTCTTGCTCCACCCACTCAAAATTTATGGAGGCAATCAGATGGCTTGTTTTTCTGCTGCAGCCCTGGTTAATCCTCTGTGCTCTTTGCGGGGCATTGGTCTCCACCCGCTTTCTTTTTTCCCACCATCTCATTATACAGGAGTCATTGTAGTGTGCTAATGCAAATGTGATACATTTGTGAGGATTTTTAATGGGTATGAAAGGGGATTTTGGTGTATTTCAACAAAATTTCAGATTTTCATCTTTGACCTCACACATTAAAATTCCCTTTTTGAAAATACCGATTGGTCACCAGAAGCAATTACTATTTTTCAATAAAGAACGGATTGTACTTTTTGTTAAAGTTAGTTTATAAGATGAGCAATGTAGAAACAAACATAAATTTCAGGAAGGGTACAAAATATGCTTCATAGTGTTCACAAGAATTGATGTTAGTTAAACATTTTCTGTCATATAAAAAAGTACTAAACCAAAGAGAAAAAAAAACTTCAAACAAGGCCTTTCATTACATGAAAGAGATGAATGAGAAGTTAGCTCAGCAATAGAAACTAATGAAAGTATTTGGTGGTGTTCCTGGTCGACTTGTCAAAGCGTGTCACTGTGACATCCGGTGGCAATGACACATTTCATTCAAATGTGAGGTTTCACTGGGTACATACGGGCTGCTAGGGTGACACACAAGTTGCAAGTTTGCAACTCACTAGTGTCGCTGACTGTGTCTTTGGTTGGTGTGCTCGGCTGCAAGTGTGTGCGTAGTTTGAGTGGAAACAACGCCATGGCAGCCGGCGATCCCTCGAGAGCTTCCATGTCATGTCAAAAATACCATAACATGTGCATTACACTTAAGCGATTCCTCTTCCATCTGCTAAGTATGACAGCATTAGCATAGCCGTTTAATTAGTGGCGCGCTTCAAGCATCCCCCCACCCCCTCTTTAATCACCTCACTGTATTTACTCAGGCGCCGACAGCAGACGGACTAATTTAGACAGCAAACAAGAATCTAAGTGCTTTGTAAAAGGCATAATGAAAGCTACTTCTTAATATTGTTCAATAATCTATTACAATAATGTGAGAGATGGAAATTCTATGCATTTTAGGAGTTGGGATCACTGTGATTTGGGGTATAAGAATGTGTGTGTTTTATTTTTATTGATGACTGCAACGGTAGTGTGCTTTTTGGTTTTCATCACGCGATTTAGTTGTCCTTTCAAAATCAGGCCATCACAAATGTTGTGCACGGCGGCTTGACAAATAGCCATCCTGTGCGAATTGCTCACATTTACATTAATGGACTTGATGTGAATGGAGGTTCATATCAAGCCTCATAGATTCTGTGCAGTGATTTTATTAATTGCAACAGAGACAGCGTTGTTTGTCGTCCTGACGCCAATTCAATTAAAATCCCATTTAGAGGGTAATAGATTAGGCAGCGTAAACTTTATGTGCAAGACGCCTCGTGACTAATATGATGGTCCTACAGCAATGGCAGCTGTGTGTTTTTACATAAACTTACTGTGCACGTGTACAGCTCATTTGGTTTCCAATTCTTTGTCTATATTTTTCAAGCCGATGTCATGAAAACAACAAAAACTTCAGCCAAACATCGCATTCGGCGCATTGAATAGTTTTTATGGGCTGCTCCATCATCATGGACCTCCTTGCACAAAAACCCCATAACTAGTTCGCTGTGTGCACGAGCCACCTGCGCCGCCGCCCCCGCCGACCAAAATTCACAGTGTTGTTCTCAGCCGCTACATGTCTGCTAATTCACCCGCAGGAGCTCGACGCCGTGCACGCCGCCGTTCTCGGGGAGTGTTTTGCATTAAAAATCCTTTTGAGCCGATGTAAGTTTGAGAAGAAGAAGAATCTGCCTTGAATAATGCAACATGCGAGACGGCGCAGTGCAATATACATTTTTAATTACTAAAGTGGCTAATATCTAGGTTTGGCTTTGAGGTTTTGTCCCATGAAATATGTATCCCTATTTTGTCCCCCGTAGCTCAGTCATATAGTCACACCTGAGTTGAGCAGAGGACGCAGAAGAGGGACTTTCTTGTCTGTCTTATTCAGGTGCCAGCAGTTACTGCTGAGTGAAACCTTTGGAATGCCCTTCAATATTCTCAGTCATTTTAGACACAGGGACTCCGAAATGTATCAATGTGAGTTTATGGAACTATTTTGTCCCTTGTACATCAGACAGAAACACACCTAAGTTAAGCGGAGGTGCAGTGGATTCGCAAATTGTTGCCTTGTCCAGGAGCCAGTTGTTGATGGAAGATTTCTGAAAGGCTGTGACTATTCTGACAGATATTAGAAGGAAGTACTCACTCAGTTCAACAAACTAATACCTATAAAAATGTTATGTCCATAGATTAACATTACCCACAATCACTAAACACTGCAAATCAAAATTGATTGTTTTATGTAAACAGGACTATCTAAGGAGCTGGCAATCATTTACTGGGTAGAAAAATAAATACATAAATAAATAGTTGTTACATCAAGCACATTGTCATAAAGTGGCAAACACCACACACTTACAGATTTGAAATATTTAAATACTGTGTAATGATCTTAAACTCCATAACAGAGGGGAGTTTAAAACTGCACATAGAACAGCTTTTCACGCCACACTTGGAATATGTGGAGGTGATGTAGAGTGCTTTTGCACATTGGGATAGGAGGGGAAAAAAGAGACATTTGATGTGTGGAAAAGTTGTATTTCTTCAGTTTGTCTGTGCATTAATTGAGAGCCTTTCCTTTTTAGACAGAGTGCATTATTTATGACGGCCTCAAAGTCTAAAGGCGGACGCGCACGCGTACAAGGCAGCTTCAGCTCTCCTGACACCAACCTTGTCTCTTGAGTGTGCCAACCAGTGCCGATCCTGCCTTACCTTAGCGTTCCCTCATAAATTAAATTTAGATGAACACCACTGGAAGCCGAGCATAAAGTAGCTGTGGCCTTAAAGTGGAAAAGTAAGTCATTAATCAATCATGTGTCTCCACAGCTTCCCCCTTTAAAAAAAAAAATCCAATGTCCAAGGGACAACTACTGGTAACCAGAGTTTTACATCCCACCTCTTCTTTCCCGGCAATGTTTTACAAAGACCAACGATGAGGACAGAAAAGACATTCAACCTACCTAGATCCAGTTAGTTTTGATAACATATGCTGTTTCATTGTGCTGGCTGTTCTAATTCTGATTGCAAACACTTTGCATTCCTCTTTCTGGCTTGAGAAGCTCGCACATCACCGCAAGCGATACTCCTTTTTTTTTAGATGAAACTCTGCAATTACAAAACGTGGCATTTCCCCCAATGCATCCTGATGGAAGAATACCACAACATTTTTAAAGTTCACACACAATGTGAAGTCAATTAAAGGTGACAAAAAATGTAATACTTCCATATGTGTTAAAAAAAACCTCCCAAATAGGAGTGCGGTATGCAGTTTCTATACAGATAGTCCATATGTTTACCAAGGTACTTATTTAAATTGCTGTTCCATTTGCCCTCAGTGACCCATGCCATCTTAATCATTTCACTTAGTTAAGGCCAAACTGAAGTAGCGTTTTTGAAGAGACGTCATTGTTTTGTCACATTACGTGGAATAAAAGCGATTGAAGTTTTTAATCACTCTTTAATTGTTGGTGTTTGTTCTACAGTTTTATCTTTAACCAACATTGTGTCCATGGCCCCGATTGGTTATTCAATACAAGATGTGATTGTCATCTGACCGTTGAACTTTTCTTCCTGTTCTTCTCCTTAAATTTTGTGTATTTATAGTCAAGTGGTGGCTATGGGTTTCATGCTCATTGAGCTCATCTTACAGGAAATAGCTGTGAGAGGAATCCAACCAGAAAATAATGATTTAGACATTTCCTCAAAATCTCAGTAAGCATGTGTTGTACAGACACTGGAATTCTTCAATTCAGGTTGATGTAAATTGGCTCAACCATAGAGAAAATTTTGAATGCTTTTGTCTATTGATATATTAATCTGCCTTTGTTGGTTTAGCATCTGACAAAAATGATCTGGTTTTCCTGTGCAGATGTTGTTACTCTCTATTAATGGTATTTATTTTTGTCTGCATGTGTGGTGCAGGTGAGTCTCGCCCAGACAATTTAACACAGCAGATTGTAAACCCTTCAATTAATCATCACATTACTTCCTTACCTTTTGGCAGCATTGGTTGTTGGCTGCCGAGGGCGTAGAATATCTGTGACACATGGGAGAGTTACAAAACTCATAGCCCCAGGCCAGATCCACCCCCAGAACTTTCCACATATTTACCTGATCAGAGTGGTTGTGTGTACATGTGCACGGTTGACACAGGGCCCATCTGTCTAAAACCTGTAGTGTCCTCAATTCCTCCCCCCACCCTGCTCTTCCACATTGGTTCTTCTTGCCAGCCACCCATAGTCCCCCACTCGCAAAATGAAACCCAGATTGACAGCAACATCGTGCCGGCTGCACGCCGACGGCGCCATGTACCTTCAAACGCACTGGGGCTTTGAAAGCCAATACTTATAAAGAAGATTTGATGCGTCCCATATGTGATGCCACAATCCATTTCCGGTTCATACCATTTTTCCTGGGGAACCCCCTTTCTCTACTGAAATTAACTGGACAGCTTTCTTTTAACAACTCAATCACCACAGGAGTGATCAAAGGGACTCACACTGTGAAAGACCTATTGTGTATAATGTTGATTAGAAAATTACACCCTCTGTTTTCTTTAGGACCACCCACTTGCTGGAGGTTCCATGGTGTTTCCCAAAAGTAAGTATACAGTATAATCCTGCAAGAGTCAAAATTATTCCCATTATTATTACCGTATCTTTAAAATAAAACTATGGAGCATTTGAATCATTACTTTATTTATTTAAGTTAGTTTGTAGACATGAGATAATACCTATAAATGTACTCAAACAATTATAAGAGTGCACTGCACAAAAAAAATAAACAGCAATCTAATCAGAGGCTGTACATTTAAGACCCGTAAAAATTGTTAGGACCAAAAATAAATATTCTTTATTGGCAACATTAAATGGGAATGCAGTGTAAAAAGATAAAAATTAGCAAATAATACTAATTTAACCACAATGTGATTGGGAGGCTTTAGAAAATAATTCTTTGTTGACTAAACCTTGTAATTTATGCTTGCCAAAGACGAACGATTTCAGCCCGATTTTGGCCTGTAAAAGACGTCATGGAAAATTGGGTACTGCCATAGGTGACATCTTGAGCTGGGGGGCCCCTACGTCTTGTGTGTGACACAATCGCCGACTGCTGATCTGGCATCATGAACGTGGGGGTGGGTTGTCCTGGAGTGTAACCCAGCTGATTATGGACACCAGGCTGGGGACACTGAATCGCTGGCCAGGCAATTGCAGGAGACGAACAACCATTTATGCTCACATTCATAGCTAGGGGCAATTTAGAGTGATCAAGCGGCCTCCCTTGATTATTTCTTCGGAGTACCTAGAGAAAACCCCCACACGCCCAGGGAGAACATGCAAACTCCACACAGTGGAGGCCAACCTGGGAACGAACCCTCCAGAACTGTGAGGCAGACGCGATAACCCCTCGGCCGCCAAAACTCTGTTAGAGAACAATGTATGTCAAAGGAACAGTGCACCTGAGCTAAGAAGGATGTTTTAAAGGAAGTGTGAATAATGGCAATAGGCGCTGTACAACTACATTGCTCCCCACTGCGTGGAATTAGTACAGCATTGTTTTCATGAATTGCGGCATCGTCTGAACCGAAACCGTTGTCATGCGAATGAAAACCTTTAAAGACCTGTTTTCTGTAGATTGAATTGGTACGTCTATGGATAAATGGGCCTTGAGGCAGGCGTTGGACATTTAACGTCAACAGGATTAAATTTGTTGTTGCGAAGTTCCCTATCTGAGCAAAACTCTGTTTTTTTTCTTGTGAGGGCCCATTCACGGTTTTTAATTGGAAGTGTGTATTTGTCTTTTTTTTCAATTGTCTCTTTCTAAGCAAGCCCCACTTCATTCAGCAATTAACACCTGCTGATTTTTGAGTAAGAAGCGGTAGCTTGAGACGTTCTGATTTAAACATAATTATGAAAATATGTAACAATGTGTGAAGGATGACACACAGTCAGCTCATTTGTTCCTGTGTTTCTTCAACACTTTGTTGACTCAACTTTATTCTGACAAACAATATGCATTAAAAAAAATAACAATGAGGGTGATTTTGCAATAACTTTTCTTTACATTAGTGAATGCACGTGCATCCGCTCAGACGAATAATGTTGGCCCCCTAAGGGTTTGATCCAAGCAGTCCTCCCACACAAGTGAGCAAGAAATTAGTTTTAGGCTGGTTTGCCTAGAGCCATCCAGTGCATTGTGGGTATTGTTGGAAAGAGCCATCCAGAGACATAGCAATGTGGTGTTTAGTTTTCAATGTTAGGCACCCACGCAACAAATTGATCATTTCAACTCGCATACTGGCCTGTCATATAATCTATATTTGTCGCTCAAAAAATGATAACTGAATCCAAGGTACGGCTTATATATGCATACATTGGACTTGACATGCACAAAACTGCAAGGTGACAAAGACAAAAGCCATAACATAAGACAATGCGGCTGATACGGTCATCGTAGCCTTGATGCATATTTGTAATGTTTACACTTCCTGGTTTTACTGCTCACATAACTTCCTTTTGGAATTTGTCTATATGCAGGCAACACCCTTTTGGAATGTGCAATCCAGCAGACGATCCTTACGATTCGTACAGTATCTCAGAAATACCATGTGCGATGATTTTTCTTGCGATTTTCCCTTCAAAGTAACACAACTATACTCCCTATTAAAACCATGAATATGGAGGGGAAAATTGTGAATCAGGGGGCATCTAATACAAGAGATTTTAGATTTGAAGGCAATTTTAAGGGTACGACTTATACGCGGAAATGGCTTATATGTGAGAAAATATGGTAGTCGTGTTGTGTCTCATAATAAATAATGCTTGTTTTTTTTAACTTTTTGTGGACATTAAAAATTATGTGTACATTTAATACATGAGGTTACTAATGATGTGTTTTGAAGGAGAAATACGGCACACCTGGCTTGAGATCATTAAAACACTGTAGAATTTTAATGATTCTTTTAAAAGTCAAGTGTACCCAGTCAAACTTTTGTCCAAGCATCCAATAGATCTTCTTAAACTTTCATGGTTTAACAATGCCTCACAAGGTCTGCGGGTGAGGAAGTTACATCTCAGGTCATGCTCAGCTCTTTTATTAGCCAAAATGACTTTTTTTCCACTTTTTAGAAGGGAGTGGGTTTGTATTTATATTTGGCTTGAATCCAGTACAGAGGCTGATAATCAAAAATTATAAAACTAGACTTTCACAAGCTTGGAGGAATGCCAAATTCATCAGCAGTGAACGCAAAGGCATAGACCTACTCAATAAGATATACTCGGTAATATATTTCATGGCACCACTCTAAGATATTTGACAGTTACTTTACAATTCAAGTCAAAATGTTCCTATAAATATATTACCTATAAGCAGGACCATTTGAGAAATTAATATAAACATAGCTGTATGAGGCGGTTATTGAAAAAGATACACATCTTTTTTTTAAATCTATGCCAACAAAAAACTTA
This sequence comes from Stigmatopora nigra, assembly GCF_051989575.1. Taxonomy (NCBI): domain Eukaryota; kingdom Metazoa; phylum Chordata; class Actinopteri; order Syngnathiformes; family Syngnathidae; genus Stigmatopora; species Stigmatopora nigra. The sequence continues at coordinate 17,916,666 of NC_135508.1, forward strand.
AATAAAAATTTGGTTATAATTTTCTACAAATGTTTATTTGATTGGCATATAATAACCATCAAGGGTTGTATATACAGTGAAGTAATAATATTTGTGACATGGTCAGTGTAGAGGCGCCCACAACCAGCACACATGGACAGAAAGGAAGAACGAAAGGTGGAATGAGTTGATGAGGATGTGGCCGACATGTTGGCGGTCACGCTCTACTGTCGCCTTCTTTCTGACCGGAACTCTCTCTCCCCTGGCGAGTGACTCCCATCTGTTCCTCCACTGAGGGACCTGCTGCATGTCACCATGCTTACGGTGGCCTCCCAATTATTCAGTTGCATCTGCATCACCAATTGCAAAGGTTCTATTTAAAACATCTCGCCAAAGTAACGTCTTCCATTCCAATCACAAAGCAGCTTAAACATATCTCGGAGGAGTGAGAATTAATGTTTGATCTTGTGTCTACAGGGCTTGGCTGCCTTAACTTCAAATTTTCTCCTCGGTCTCATACACCTGCTTAGCTTTGAGTGTCTGTTTAACTCACAGCTTACCTCACCACCTTTCTGACTTAATAACAGCGTGTCCTAGACACATCCCTATGCACACGAACTGCCATGCAGAACAAATTACATTTAATGGGGTTTATTTTACCCGGCAGTCATTTTTACTGTTCACTTCAAAATTTCAATTTCGTGCTTAATGCTAAGGTTTCCTTCAATGAGAGCAATTACGGCATGGGGGAACATTAAATTAATGCATTAGAGCCATTTTTGACAGAAACATTTCAAAGCCAAGGTAACAGCATGGATCGGGCTATGAAAACAAACCAAAGCGCCTTGAATTATTTGATTTCAATGTTACATGATAACCACTGAGCCTTCAACATTTTTAATAGCACGTCAAATCAACTAAACTTTGTGGAACACCAGAGGTCTCCAAACTATTCAGCCGCAGCGGGTAACGGATTTCATCCCAACCAGACAAGATGACACCATGTTTACCAATATGGTGTCATACAAGTGGAACCGGCGGCCCGGCGGGTAAGCGGTTAGCGCGTCAGCCTCACACTGGGGGACCTGGGATCAAATTCAGGTTGGTCCACCTGTGTGGAGTTTGAATGTTCTCCCTTGGCCTGTGTGGCTTTTCTCCAGGTAGTCCGGTTTCCTATCACATTCCAAAGACATGCATGGTAGGCTGATTGGACCCCCCTATAAACACTGATTTTACATTACAACAAGAATAAAGGATTGTTGCTTCAGTCTACATTTGCTTCCGCTATGACTCCAACCCAATGGTTCACCTATTGTACGCCATACTATTTCATAAGTCAGAACTTGTGACCTCCTGGGTGGAAGGGGGACCGAGTTACGTTAGTTGGAAGCCGAGAAGGGTGAAAGAAACCCCAGATGGCTGGATTGGGACCAAACACAGATGGGTCACGTGACGGGCTCATTGCCATGGAACTTCCTGAGCACTCTCCCTCTTTCGCAGCAGTTGGTGTCACTATTGGCGCCGTCTGCGTGAATTCAAGGCCCTGGCTGAACAGATTGGCCAGTCGGTGAGGATCATTTGTAGAAAACTGTTAATCTCCCACAGGCTGCATCAAACGCACTTCCGCATATCGTCTTGCTTTATTCTTTGTGGAGACCACAAGATTGATATCAGGTCATTTAAAAAAAATCACCTTAGGAAGTTGATAAGACTTATAAAATTGGTCCAAAGTAGAAGGACTATTGGAACCATTTAACTTTTTGTTTGTTTTAGTTCACTCCGGCTTCAGATTACAAATGTCAATTACATGTGCTAAAGTAAAAAGATTATTGTTTGGATGTTAATATACGCCATCTCCTGTTAAATTTTTTTGGAGTGTGAAGTCCAAAGAAAAAAAGAAGTGTGGATTGGCCATAAGAAACCGGGTAATAAATATATATATATATATATATATATATATATATATATATATATATATATATATATATATATATATATATATATATATATATATATATATATATATATATATATATATATATATATATATATATATATATATATATATATATATATATATATATATATATATATATATATATATATATATATATATATATATATATATATATATATATATATATATATATATATATATATATATATATATATATATATATATATATATATATATATATATATATATATATATATATATATATATATATATATATATATATATATATATATATTCAGGGCCTGCAAGGCCTTCTCCACTGGCCTAAAAAATATCTGAATCACAGACTGATGTTTATTATGTTTTGTCTGAATACTTATTAAATAATTCCAAATTGTCTGCTAGCTTCCTCTCATTGCTTTTCCCAGGTTCTGCTGCTTCTAGATGAGTGTTTTCATATTTAAGCATCTAATCAATCACATTTCAGCCATTATTTGTTGCCAGGGTCAGAAATCTGCCTTAGGGCCTTCACAATCAGTTCTGCGGGCCATGCTGCATAAACCAAGCATCTATAAAGCTGTTGCTTTAACCAATCAGATTTCGAGTTGGCGACACCACAATGCCTTCTCGCAGGCGTAACGATACGTCATTGCCTACTAGCAGGGGTAGGGATATGTCATTGGGTGGGATCGATTCCCGATTGATGATGATATGATTGTGCATGCAAATGGCTGTCTGTTTCTGTGTGCTCTATGGCTGACTGGCGAAAAGTGACAGGAACTGGTCATGTAATAAAATACTTTTAATCAAACCTGGCCTGTATGTTTACCTCTACGCTCCTTGCTCTTACCCACCAAGGAGATAAGTCTGTGTTCAAGTCCGTCATGCCCCTCCTTCCCGCCAGATTTAGTAAAATCCACTCACAAGTCTATAGGGCACACTTCCTACCTCTCACCACTTTCTACCTCACAAAGCTTCCATATAACCGAACTCACCGAGTCCATGAAATGTGTGCAATGTGGCGAGGAGAAGCGCCGTGGACCACCAGGTGCTGCCTCTCTACCTCCAGCGGCCGAGCCGCGCCACTCTTCTCCAATAAGCCAAAGGGCTGAGATTGGGCTCGGCAAAAGACACTCGGAGCGTTTACTTCAAAGCGGCATGGGATTATGCATCCTCTTCCTGAGGGTTTCCTTTGAAGGGAAACTTAGTGCAGAGCCGCCGGTGGCCGCTCAGTGTGCACGATTGTGTGTTTGTTTAAACCCATTTACTCACTGCTTTTGCCACCAGGATGCATAGTAGTATGCTCGTGTGTGTGTGTGTGTGTGTGTGTGTGTGTGTGTGTGTGTGTGTGTGTGTGTGTGTGTGTGTGTGTGTGTGTGTGTGTATTTAGTGTGTGTGCATAAATTGCACTCAACTTCCCTGAGAAGAGAGGAAATTTTCTATAAACAGTTACACAAGACTGTAACAATATTTATGTAGAAAATGTATATACTAATCTAGATTCCACAACTAAAAATAATTACCTTTTGGTGTGGACTAAAAACATTTGGATGCAATATTAAGAGATGAATTTGTAACAAAAGATATACTATATAGAACTAGTATTGAACACTGCAAGTCAATTTCGAGTTTTCAACCCAAATGTAACTGCAACATGTACACTTTCATTTTTTCATGGTAAGTGAAAGATTTGGATGTGAAAATGTATTGGATACAAATGTGATACATAAAATAAAAACACATACTGTTTGTGGGAAAAAGAAAGTGGATACTCACTTGTCCAGGGCAATATAGGACGTGATTGCCTCCATCATTGTTCTGTGCACCAAGCACAAAATCTTGAAATAGCCACAACAGGGTATAGGTATAAGATATAATATTAAGTAGTAAGTTTCTTACAAGGAGTGCTTCGAAACATGTGACCCAATAACATTACTCATTTGCTTTTTATTCCATTATGGTTTTTCAGGCTTTCATCTCACCTGTTGCACCTTACTGTCAAAGCATCCTGTTTTTAAAGCTACAATGGATGAAAGACTCATAAAGTAAAGTTACTGCTTCCACTCATATAAGGCAGACACGTTTCTTGCTGAGGTCATCCCTCCAACAAGTGTAAAAATAAAATAAATAAATGGGCCTGTAGAGCGGTGACACTGCTGGCTTTAAAGCTGACCTGAGAGAGTGCGCGCTGGTGGGTGTTCATAGTGGCCAAGGGGCCCCAGTGGGGTGTCGGCTTCCGCCTAAGATGACGACTGACACTGGGGTTCAAGGGTTAATTTGTGTAACAAGCCAATTTGCATACAAATGAAAAATGACAGAATTCTCAGTTCTCTGCAACTTTCAATGTCATCTCCATCAAACCAATGCTATCTGGCGCGACCCCCCCTACTCAGCCGTCCCCCTCTGCATGCCGTTTGAAGAATATTCATTACTTGTGAAGCTGGGGCACCTTGTTTGCTATTAATCTCCACCGCAGGTCAATGACTTAATTTGCTCAACTTTATCAGCGGTGCCATTCACTTTCCCTTTCTTCTGAGGCCCAGCCACTGCCTTTGTAGCTGTGTGCAAAGTGCTCGTCTCCTCACAGAAGCTGCCGGAGCTTTTTTTACAGCACAACAAAGGCTCAGTTACTCTGTGCACTCAAAGACTTTTAAACACATAATGAATTACTGGAGAGGGAAATATACTCCTGCAACTTCCTCTCACTTCTTCTTGTTCTTGCTTGTTTGGGTCTAATCCAATGGACATTACTTGCCCAAAGAAAGATGGCACCAAAAATTGTGGAATATTCTGCAGATTTGATCTTTACATGTATTTCAAGGTGAGATTGTCATATTGAACAATCCTCAACAGTCTGTGCTTGATGCGCTGTTTTCGGGATGGATGAGAGCTAGGTGCTTTAGCTAATGAAGGCCAAACTTGTAAAAGAAAAATGCAGTCAGAGATAACCATTGTTTGGATCTTTATGCTAAATTCTCCTTTGTGTTCAACACTCTTGATCCCTCATTGGCAAAAAGGGAAGTATATTGATTTGAGCTTGAAAGACTACGGCCCTTTCATCACGCTTGCTCCTCACCTTACAAGGCTTTGCACGGGCTCCTCCAGGATCGCAGCACCCTCGGCCAGCGCCATGCAAAGATTAGGCCGATGCTAACCCGCACAACCCGCTAGGTAGTAAGCGAGAGGCGAGCCTGTCTAATTAGTGCTGATCAAAGAGGCCAACTTTATCCCCAAAACAAACCTGCACATTTGAATGTGCAACGGAATGGGAAGGAGAAGCAAAGAGCAGGCGGAGGGGAGAAGTTTTTGAACTTTCCGATGATGAAATTCACAGCAGTGGAGTGTTTCCCTCTCACTGCATGCAAATGAGCAAGCTTTATTCACATGAGGATAAAGTAAAGAGGGACGGAGGTCATAGGGAGGTGGGTATTCCATTACTTTTTACCTGAAAGTATTAGTGGGCCCTGGCCCTGTCGCGCCAAGTCAACCTTCGGTGACCTCTGCCAAAACTATCCGTTTCCCCACCATGGCTTTGCCAGCCAATGAAGAAATTGCCAAAACAGTGCATGTATTTGCAATTTGATCACATTTCATACCCTGAGTATACTTTGCCCACTCCCACCCATTCGCTCATCTTAATGACTTCCTGATAAAAGCTAGTTTATTTTCCTGTATATTTCTCCATTCCACTCAATTCCAATTTCACATCATGTGAAATGAAATTGCGTGTATGTTTGGGTAGCTCTTTTTAAGGAAGGCGAACATTGCCTCCTGGTTTTGCATACATTTCTAAAATCAGTAGGTGTCGCGCCAAGTTTTGATGTTGTTTTTCTTTTTCTTTTTTTACAGATTCTACTTCTTTACACTTTATTCTTTCTTTTGAATCTACTTTGTTGCACATCATCATCAATTTATCCTGGAAAATTACACCTATGTATTCCATGCAACAGACACTCCAATTCGCTGCAGTTTAACAGCCGAGACCTTGAATTGGATGATGGATTTTAAAGTGCGGCACCTTTTGGGGAATTTCAACAAATTCTGATTGAGGATCATATTTGGAAGAAATTAGGAATTTCACACCCTGTGAGGCCTCTGGCAGCCGTGTGTGTCATCTGGCTGTATGTGTGCATGTTTTTGTGTGCATGTGCGGGTAGGTGTGGGACAGGTTGGGTGATTGCGGAGGGCTTTGGGCTTGTGTGTTAGCAAGCATAAAGCTTCATCCAACGCCACGGGCCTGACCCAAATATGACTGAAAGACAACATGTGACCTGCTTAGTGCCTCCCCCCCTAGTCCCTCTCGCTCCAGGGTGTAGTGGTGGTCATGCATAATATGTGTGTGTGTGTGTGTGCGTGCATCTGGCCAATATACAGTATGGACATTAACTGACATTAATAATTTTGCCTACAACTTTTTCACTTTATCTACCTGATCAACCAATAAGTGGAACATATTCAGAAGGCAAATAACCACATTTGACGACTGTAGATGCCAACATAAATGTATGCAAACTATTTATTTTTTTCCTGATTTGAAAGTAAACACAGTTTGCAATTAGAGCAGATTCAGATCATTTCAATTGAAATCAATTATGTTGGTCTTCCATGAACAACAAACAGAGGTTGAAATTCATACATTTTTCGACCTGAAATTATAGCAACTTTTGTTGTGGTTAAAAACCCAAGAATGGCTTATAGGTTCTCTGAAAGTTCGGCACACTGAGTTGGGCCTTTTGATGCAACTCTTGGGAGAGTAATACTGTTCCAGTTTCAATATAGACAAGTGAGCAAATTATCATTACATGTTGTCTGAATTACATCATTGAAATGGCTTTGATCTTACATACTTAATTAAAATCATTTATTTAATTAACTGTTTTTTGTGATCCTTTTCATACATGTGAAGTCTCCTCAAGTCAGCAACCTTGATTTTGATTACATGATGGTAATAGCCCTATCTACAGTGTGAAATCATCCAGCAAACAATAATCTATTAACAGAGATTTTCCTTTTTTTTCTCAGTGAGGGCTACCTGAACTGAATTTTACTTGCATTTTCAATTTTTCCTGGCATTTAAATCATGAACTGACAACCAGAAGGAACATGCCCCTCCTCACGACTCCCGTAGTCATGTAACTGCGATGATCCTCAAACAAGCCTGCATGCAAATGTGACTGTTGGCCATGAAAAAGCTGTCTGTACTAATTTGTAGCGTCCAGCCTGGGGACATGATGCCTCTCCCAGCCCCCTCTCTTTTGCCAACTCATGGCTCGAAGCCACGCCAGGGCCCAGGTAGTGCCGGAAGGAACCCTCGGCCACTTGGCGGTCTGCAGATGTTGCCCGGAATCACGAGGGTAATCACATCCCCCAAACCTATGTATGCAAAGCGACAAGACAGCGACATTAAAAGCAGCAGAGGCAAGTAAACTCCTGAAGCGCCGAAACGATGTTCCTTGTTAGCCCTCGTATTGGTTATGCTACTCCACCATAAGGCTGTCACCCACATTTACTTGCCAAACGCATTTGTTCTCATTCCAAGCAGACCAGCAACAATCAGCAGACTAGGACGTAAACAAGGTTGATGCTTGCCCCTATGCCGTCATCAGGCAGTTCAAAGTGGCTGCACATTACAAGTGGAAAAAGCCTCCTGCCCCGACTGCAGATACATTAACTGGAGCAAATACCCCCCGCCCTTTTAACATGCTAGAATTCATTTGCTGATAATGGGAATGACAGTAACTCACAATGGACAGCAGAGCGGCCTCACAAAACAACTTCTTCATATGATCAGTTGTGCTGATTTTCTGAATGATAATGATTCATCAAACGATACTGCATGGCCACCAAAGGCCTCCTGTCATTAATAAAAGAATAGACTCAAAGCACCTTGGGGATATTCTTCCCATCTTCCCTCCGCCTGCGTCCAGACTGCCTTATCATTAAAGCGGCTGGTACATCTCAATGAACTCTCATTGTTGCATTTCAACATGTGAATAAGACTTTCTTTTCATATTAAGCCCCATTAGCATCACTGAGAGTTGTAAGATTTGGGTGACCTTTAAGTCCTAGACATCTGCATTTTGGAAGTTTGTTTTCCTATGAAGGAAAGGACTTTGCTCTTTTAGTGGCTTTCATACAGGACAGTGACAAAGTCTGTCTTCCCTTCCTGATGTTTGTCTTTAGATGGAACACATGTGTGAAGCCAGGAGCCTAACAACCATCCATTGGTTGCAATTTGGGTTTGGATCACATTGCACTGGGCCCATACTTCATTGTAATTCATTATGTCTATCTACAAGGCTTCAGCTTTATTATTTTCTAGTGAAAATTGACCATTGCTCTTGCTTTCACGCAAAACTTACACAAAAAATGTATTTAGAAAGTAGAAAAAAATAATTTTGCTAAAATATTGTATTATACAACAAGTGACTGTCATAACTCAAGTATGCTCTTATATATATATATATATATATATATATATATATATATATATATATATATATATATATATATATATATATATATATATATATATATATTAGTGTGCGCTGAGCGTAATAAAAGATACAACTCAACTGTCAATCATCTGCTCTAAACATATTCAGAATCCAAGACTAGCAACACTTTCCTCCTTCGTAGAGCCAATTGGTTTCATCAAAAGGTAACAATATTAAGATGTGTAAATGAATATAAGAATACATTAAAATATCATCACTACATACATTACATTATAGAATTAATTATGAGGTAGCTCCTTGACAAAAAAAAGGGTTGGAAAAAAAGCCAAAGAACAGTCAGCTTTACTCGTCAACAGATTTGGAATACACAAATGCAAATAAAAGAAAATCAGAATTAATTTATCAATTATTCCTTTTATTTCCTAAAATATCTATTTAGTCTGAGTTTTGGGGCATTGTGAGCCCGCCAGCACACAGCCATTACACACATACGTATTAGAAATGCCTATAGCCAATAAAACCCATACAATGAAACTCTTCTTTAACTAGAGTGAGTCTTAACTGATCATTTTGTAATTCTAGGAGAAATGTTCATCCATGTTTTAGCATTACCGCGAGAAAAGAGAGTAGAAAACAATGGCTGGCGGGTGACAATTGTAGAGCTGGAGAGGTTTGTAGGTCGGATCAATATTCACCACATTGATTTTTCTGCTGCATCATCCACCCCCGACAAAAACATGTTTTATACATTCTTCTTCATGTTAAAGATACTCCAATCTGTGGAAATAGCAACTTCCCTATAACCAGACCGTACCTAGCTCATGGCAAGCGGTGGTCACATATAACAGGCTTGGTGCATTTGAGGTGAAGCAAAGGCCAGTAATTACAAACTGCAAACTCCTAATTCTCGTAGCTGCAGAATGCTTTGGTTATTTAGAGCTGAAATGCCAATAATTTGGAGCATCCTCACTGAAAAAAAAATCTCCTAAAAGCCTTTATTTTGCTGCAAGTTTTTATCCTCAAGTGTTTTAAGCCATTTCAACCTTAATTGGCCTTTTTCTTTATTATACACTTGACTCATCATCCCGGAAAATGCACAGAGTATTTGACGGGGGAGTGGAATCTGCAGGCATGAGTGCAGCTTCCCTGCCAAGTCCCTTCCATTCACAATATTTGGAACTAGTAACTTTGTTTCTACGGTTTTATCTAAGGAATTGTGTGACAACTTGAAGTGGTCGAGCTGGCGATGATGGTAACTATAAATGCTCGATTGTTATTATTAACAGAAATTCTCGTTTTATTTTGAATGCCATCCCAAAACAATTTGTTCTGGCAATTGTTACAACTATACGTGTTAACTACTTGCCAAAATAGAACACACTTGCATCTTAAGAATTATAACAAAAAGCTTGTTTGTTGCGCAAATGATGGATGGCTTGATGGGTACATTCAGTTCAAATATCCGGATTTCATGCTTGCCAAACATTTTGCCGGAGCCTTTGTAACAGTATCATTTCTGGTTGTTTGTCTGTTACACGCCGGCTTATTTACTGACTGCTTCATTTTTAATGAACCATGTATCCACCCGAGACTGCCGCCAATGAAACTTTAAAACGTGTACAGTTGTAAAAAAGAAGAAAATATTTACATTGAGGTCGACCAGATTCTCGGAAGATGCTGCGATGTAGGTTAGAACTGGTGAGCCAATATGCAAATGAGGTGCTGGGATAACAACCATCAACCTGATTGATTCAATAAGGCTCTTTTATCTTCCAAATGCCTAATTAAAAGCCACTCACACACAAAAAACATCTTCATGTCTTATTGTGCTATATCAGAGTCTCTTCCTACTTTACTGAGATTCCTTGGCCCAAATATTTGATCCCCAACTCCACCAATTGGACACGAAGCCTGAAACCTCAACTTCAGAAAAAGAGATAAAAGATTGGCAATTATAGACGTAAACAGCTACTTTTCCCATAGAGGGAAGCCTGGATGTACTCTTCCGCATTTGTTTGCATGTCGGTGTCTGCAGTATACTGTACATAAGTAATCAATTGGCATATGGTCGTCTCATCTGTCTCACAATGACAGATTTCCAATTCATATCTAATTTCGATTCACCTCAGCAGATATAGGATTCCTTGCATTTTTTTCGACTTACACAACGTATATGAAATAGACCACAACGAAGGAGCGTGGGGCTGTTGCCTAAACTTTCAGGATATAGCTAGTATTTGGTAAGAGATTTCCATTACTAGTATACGGGGCATTTGTTCACGTGAAAGAGAGAAACATTTTATGAGTCATCCGACAATAAAGGCTACGTATTTTCTAAAATAAATACTGTTCATCTACCTGTCCCACTGACAAAATGCATTGTCTAAGAGCTGCTTCAAGAAGGAAAAAAAGCCAAGATGATAAGACAAAAGGATAGATTTGAAAACAAGAGCACCAGTGCTAATTAAAATATAGCTGTATTGTTACAGGTGACTGTCATGCACCAAGCCCACTTAATTTACTTAACGCATGAATGTATGCAAATGATGAGATAAAAACTGTTTTGGCTTGTAAAGAACAGGCACTCAAAAGTAAGACAAAGCAAAAGAAAAAAGGATTACCCTGGTTATTGAGAGAGGAAAATAGGGGCTTTTATATGAACTTCACTCAGAGAAATGCTTATTTACATATTAAATCATCCGCTTATATTTATGTCTACAGTAATTTTACACTGATCTTAGTTATCCAAATTGCAATAAAATTGAATGTGCAAACCAAATGAAAAAAACTAGATAAATTATAAAATTGTAAATGAATCTACACATTACTTACTAACTTGATTAAAAAGTAGTGGTTTGTGTATACAGTACATCATAACAGAATTATTCTTCTCATGTAATTAAATCATCTTTTGATATATTTCAAGATAAATGGCAATAAAGCCTAGATTCTCCAAGTATAAGCTCTTAAAGGACAGGCTTTAAAAAAACAAGGACAATATAGTCCATTTAATACTTAGTTAAAGGCTGTGAAAAGTGTTTTTAGAAGCCACAAAGTTTGAAGACCATTGATTTTTGGATCAGTGAATCTTTGGCGTTTATTAGTTTCAATCAAGTGATTTTCCTTTTCTGTCTATTATATTTTTTAAGACATTATATAGACTGTATTTACCTGTAGGTGCAATGGTGTCATGGCGCAAAAACTCGGTTAAGCTTTCGCGCAATGTTCCTGAAGAGAGCAGCGGGTGTGTCGGCCCAAACATAGTGGGAAGTTTTCTTTTTTTATTCTTCCCAACTGACAATTCTCATGGTCTATCAAGGTATCTGACAAGCCGTAGGGGGAACAATCACAAACCACGATGCACCATGATTGCACACGATGAAACGGACACAATACATTCTAGCTTGCTGTAAGCAATGAAATTGCTACACTACACCCTAACTTGCAGTGAGAACCATGACTAAATGGGACCAAACGCTTTCCAAACAAGGCAGAACGGGACAAAATTTGAAAAGAGCATGAGATGCATTTTTAAGCATTTATTCTGTTTCACCATAGCACAATAACTTTCTTATCTTTACCATGACAGCAATGGGAATATTTTTCACTGTTTCAAAAATCTGGCAAAATATTAAGAGCAATCACTTCCTATCAAGTTTGTCCATCAAGTCTCATCAAGTTGTTTTACATCAATCTCATTGTTTCCATTCAATTGTGTTGCCATGTGAACGCAGCTCTAGTTGTGTTTATTATACAATTGGATGGATCCTATTTGTTGGGAAGACAGGCGCATCTCGTTTCTGCAGGTGGATTAAAAAGGCATTTAGGCATGCTAGTGACCAGACACATGAGGGAAAAAAAAATGTCCCTCCGGCCGGGGTACGCATGACGTGACGTGCCGGCACTGCCAAGGCCCCCGAAACAAAACAAGCTTCCTGTCGTATGTGCGCCTGTCTCACGGCATCACGACGTTTTGATCTCATCCAGTCGGACACTTTGAGGGAATATTTTGCTCCCCGCCTTCCCACAGCAATCTGAATAATTTTCAACTGAATATTTTAACTTCATCTATCTTTGATGTCTTATTTGTGTGATTATAGTTCCCTGCTCGTGAATAAAAAAAAATAAAAAATAAAAAACAAGCAGCGTGCCTGACTGTCATGCACTCATGGCACTTTGCACAGTTGGGACTGTTTTTAAATTTGTTGTGCAAAGGATCAAAGCAAATCCCTCGTGTTTTCCTCCATTCATGTAAACACCAAATAGCAACGAAACTTTGGCAAAGGGCGTCCTGTTGATTCGCAGCTTCTCCTGAGGACTACTGTCTTTAAAGGAGATGAAACTTTTCTTTTTCGAGGTTGGCTAGCAGGAGCGGCCATTTTAACCTGAACAATTAAAGATGACACAAAGCGCCGAGGCGGCAGAAAACGGCGGTGCCACCTCTAATTATTGACTTGCCCCTAGTTTGCCAGCAAAGAAATCTTCTTTTCTTCTTGCTTTGCTAATTTGTATTTTCCTGGCATTCATCACATGTTGGTATAACCTTTAATTCATCCGTTGTTTGCACTTTTGCCTGCTGACGTCAGATGCTGCACTCTCCTGAAAAACATAAATTGGTTGGGCAATTTTAGAAATACTCTAGTTGCTGATAATGTGTTGTTTCTCAGAATAGAAAATTAGTGTTAGAAATTATTTATCCCCGCGACTTAAATTATCAGCTTTTTTTTGTGTGTAATTTTGCAACAAAGTCAGAAATACCAATGCCATTTTTCTTTTAATGTTCATGTCAGTAAGTGGTCAGCCCTACAGTTCTCGGGACGAGGGTTTGATCCCAGGTTGGTCCTTACTGTCTAGAGTTTGCATGCTCTTGTGTGGGATTCCTCCCACATCCCAAAAAAACATACAGGGTTCTTCAGTTCTAAAATTGCAACCAATTCTTGGTGACCCCACCTACTGCCCACAGTTGGCTGGGATAGGCTCCAACACCTCCACTATCCTTGTGATGCTAAGCCCTACGGAAAAGGAATTAATAAATGTTTACATTGCTTACAAACTTAATCACATCGCAATGGAACCGTTAGGTCTTAAAAGACATGTTGTTTGTATCAAATTGACTTCATGCCAAGAATTCCTCACTGTCCATGTAAACATTGCAATCTGATTGCACCCCTACAAGAAGTGACATATGAGTAGAGTCTGAATGAACAAACTGTAGCAACGTTTTAAGGTGTCAATGAATAATAATTCTTAAACATTATACATCCAAATTTTAATAGCACTAGCACTAGGAAAATAACCTCTCTATATATGTTGTCTTCTATTCAGCTTGCTATAAGCAGCAAATGATTCTGAAGATTCGATGTAGGTCATCACTTCTGAACGTAAAAGAGACGTGAGAATTTGGGGAATCAAAGTTTTATTTTTGTTTATTTTTTTAAGCAAAGTTGTTGTTCCCAACGTGCTGTTGCGGATACAAAACAAAATTCCTCCTAACGTGCATACCAACCACTTGCTAATCATACAGCTCACATATGGCAACAAACTTTAGGGTGATAATGATGCAATCCCCATGTCAACTGCCCCCTCAAGTGCAAAGACAGTGTCTGCAAAAGAGAGGTGTGCCTCTTTATATGAAAATCCAATGCAAATAAGCTTTGGCCCCCGTGGTACTTGAACTGTTTTCTCTTTGATAACCCAATTATTGTCTCAAGAGCTGCGTCAATTGCTCCACCGATCTCTTCTTGAACAAATCACTCCTCTAACCTCAAGCACTTTCCATTTGATTCTGCCATTTTTTGACAGTTCAAAGTAATCAGAGGAGGCCTCGGCCGAGGATGAGGATTGATTTTGTGTTCCCGCTTATCATGCTAATTCCCAGAAAATCAGCCGTTTTCATCCTCCTAGCCTGATTACCACTCTTGGAAAAAGCCCCCTGAACTACGGCACACTCCCCAGTGCTCCGTGTCATACTACCCCTACAAGCCTCCTTTCTTGTCGCCTCGCCTGCTCCACTGCCAGTCAGACTTCTCATTGCTTGTTTTTTTTTCTCCCAAATCATCTGGTTTTGTAACCTGTCAAGATGTCAGCTGACTCCCAAAGTTAGCAACCAAAACCATCCTCTTTATTGTCTGGCTTCAGAATATGTTTATGATCAATACACAATGAAAGTTATGCATAAGAAATGCCCACAGTGGGCAAGACGTCATTCATGAAGTGGAATAGCGAAACAAACTCACAGGAGATAAAAGTGCAGTTTCAAGTCTCGTTCATCTTTACAGGTGCAAAAATGAATTAATAATGAGTCAAAAACCCTGGTTCTAATATATAGGTTTTTCATGGGGTGCTTTCAATGTAGTATGAAGAGGACAATTAAATTAAATGACTACAAAAACCAACTGGGCCGTAATGTTTTGTGTCCGTTAAATATTATGCAAGTGACTAAGAACAAAATATTCAACTTTTATTAGGGGGATCTAAATCCTATTGAGCATACTATGTCTAGGATGACACAAGGGTACTTATACTTAGTTCATTTGGTATAAATAACGATCTAAATTGTGATAAGCGTAAGAGTTAAGTAGTTTTCACCATGCTGGAATTTGTGACAATTTTTGACCATTACTTGTCTTTTCTGAACTTTCTCTAACGCACGCAGCGTCCTCAAAGACAGAACCCCCTCTCCTTTTTGAGCTATGATGGGAATTTTACTTTCAGCATAATGACATTAATTATTTCTTTGATGCGAGTGTGTTTGTTATGTAAATGTGTGCCCGCATGGCGCATGCTGGATAAAAACACCTTCACGATCGTACTCTCCGACGTCATAACCATATTCTGCACATCTACAGCAGCCGCTGCACCTTTCATGTCAAGCGCTTCTAATTTTTGGTCTTTGTTTTCATCTTCCTGAATATAAATAATTGCTGTAGAAACTCAAAATGTTATCTGCAATTAAATAATTAAAAATGCAGATTTAGGTAGGAATAATGGATCCCAGGAGAAAAAAGGGGGTGCTCCATGAATGGTTCAGTGCTTAATTAAAGTTTACAGACGGCTGTGACGGGACGAGACCAAGTGTTTGGTGAAAATGTTTGCAGAGTGTGTTTCAAGCCCTTTGTAAACATTGAACCATCTTAATCAACTCATTAATCAAGCAAATTGCAATCATAACGTCCAATTTGTTTGTGATGGATACATAAGCCATAAACAGTTGCTTCTTAATTGATGCAGTCTGGCACCTCATGGGGAGAATTCTAAAACTTGAGCTTTATCATTGAATTTGATGTTATACCTAATGCATTTTAATACCAAAATGTCTCTACGGTAAGCACTTAACAGAGTAGTACTTGTCTCCGCAAAAAAAATGTTCTCTTAAAGACGTAAACATCTTGATTGACACCAAATAATTAGGTTACTTGCATTGACATTGTTATTTTAAATCTATCTTTAATTATGTGTCCAATGATCATTTTCACGTTTATTCTCCCATTTGGTTGCTTTGCATAGAGTCGATATTAAACTACATTCACTCATTTTCCATACCGCTTATTCTTACAAAGGTAACGGGGGTGCTGAAGCCTATTCCAGCTAACTATCGGCCAGCCAGTATTAAACTACAATGAGTCATAATTCTTCAGAGTTACAAAAGAAATAGCCTTCTATTTGAACCCCGACACATTAAATATCCAGGCAAAATCTTGCCATAGTGTTCAGCAATTAGGAAAAAAAATATATAGCATCATAAAAATGAGGTTCAATGACCCAGACCAAACAAAATTACATTTACGTAAGACTTCCCGCCAATTGACTCTATTTTTGGCACTGATATTTGAACCAATTAAATAAAAAGTCTGTCTGGTTTTCTTCAGCCTCATTGCTACATGTAAAACCATTAATTGCAGTACACGATTGGAAGGAGTGACATGCCGTATTTTCTTCCCATCAATATAATACTTGGATGAAGTTCATTTTTAGGAATCAACTACAGTTGATTGAGCTAGGCATCCAATCCATTTCGAATGGGAAAGTCTGCTAGCGATCATTCATATCCCAGTATAAATAAATTGGACAGATATTGTTGCCAATGGCAGACACTGTTCACATCACAAGAATGATGCATCGTGACATCACCGTCATTGCACCTTGCTATTGGCCCCCACCCAATTGCATACACATTATTTTGGACGCTCTCATGAGTGAAGTGCAGCTTCACCATCCCTATACAGACTCCACTAGAAGATGACACGTCCAAGCTCCTGGAGAGCCATACTCAAGTGATTGGCTGTTAAAATGCACATGGGCGTGTTATTTCTCATTCTGCACTTGTTCATGCTGAACATAATTTGTAAACTGATTTCAGGCTTACCTCGAGTGTCGACACTTGTTACAGTGCTGTTAATGCTAAACCACAGCTGAAAAAAAGCACCAACCACAATTTCTAAGTTGTTGCCAGTATTTACTTTCAGTGAGGTAGGGGCCAATAATGGCAGGGGCTGTAGTTTGGAAAATTGTTTTATGCATGAATCGGTTTTCAAAGGTAGTTTGAAGATGCAGTACACTCGGAGGTGTAAACATCACAATGATGAAGGTTAATTTCGCATAATATTTGCTGCACCATGACATGATGCCGACACGACAATGCCTCCTTGATTGGCAGTCTCTCGGGTCTATGCCATTTAACCAACACGACCTTCCACACATCACTGCCCTTGTGAAAAGGTCACCCTTGTTTTGCTAATGAGTCATCTGATCTCATGAGTCTTGTTGAACCAGAAAACATTCTGTATTTTTTATACGTGTTTGAGACTGGCACACTAAATATGGACGCACCAAGGTTCTGGCGGCCTCTTTGCATGCCAACAGTTCAATTGGACATTCAACACCCTATGTCGCCAAAGATAACACGAAATGTGACCTTGAATACCTAACAAATAATGGGATAGCAGAACCTGCCTGCATCCTCCTGGAGGAGCAACTCCAGGAAATTGGCCTTATTCCCTACACACTGGGAGGCAAGAGGCAATTAGGATGCTGATTAAGGCAAGAAGCTCTCAAACACAAATTCATAAGAGGAGATCATTTTGAAATTTCCTGACCTTGTGCTTATTATCCATGGCTAATCACTACTGGCCTCCTGATAGAACTGCAACCTGGTCAACCTGTTTGATTAATTTCCTTGCCTTCTAGTTTGCATTGGTTCTGTTACTAACAGCTATTAAATGACTCCTCTGGGTCTCCAACCTCATTTGTTTGTTTCATTTTATGAGTCAATTTTGCCAAATGTTTGTCTAACGAGGTTTAAAGATGACATTGTTACAAAAATCTGATTGACAAGCCTAATATTGGGTTTTATTTTCTGTTCATTTGGGGTACATGTCTCATTGGGATCAGTCCACATCTTCAGCTATATTTTGATTCATATTTCACATTAACTAAGATGGAAAGAGATCATAACTGTAGCCACGATGCCTCAGCAGCCATCACACATACCACAGTTTCACGGGAGAGAAAACATGGACTTAGGGGGGGGGGGAAACAGGAATAAGTTGAAGCAGTTCACCAAGACAGAAAAACCAAATGTAGGAATTCCTTTGTATTCCCTGAGGGACATTTGCCATACCTCTCAGAAGACCAAGTAACATTATGGACTGTTTTTGCTTTGTTTCCCCGTGTTGCTCTCCAGCAGCCACTAAAACTGAATTAATTTGCAAAATGCTCTGAACAAAACATCTCTGTACAATTTACAACACACAATACTGCCAATAAATGACTTTATCATCTGGTATTTGGTGTTGCTAATTTAGGTCAAGGCCTATATTTTCATTGTATTTCCATTCTTTTAATATCTTTTGTTTGTTCTGACTGCTTTTCTTGCTTCAGCAGCAACCTTTTTTGCAGCATGTATGATGTAACAGGAAAATGTATTTTAGGTAAATAAGCATGCACATTTAAACCTGTGGACAATTTTGAGTCTTCAGTTGGACGGGTCGAACTTCAGTCGACTAATGCTAATAAAAGCAGTTTTCACACAATATTTGTTAGCAGTTACTTGAACCGTGACAATAAAATTCATTAAAGGTTGCAATGATGTCATATATCTTACCCAGAGGCTCCTTTTTTTCAGTCCTCTATTGTTTTTCGATACAAATTTCTGTGACACATCGTTCAGCTTGGTTAATTATTGTTATTGATCCATAATCCGATTCGATCTATCCCGGTTACATGCAGCTGTGGACCTGTTAGGCTCTACCACGTCAAGCTTTGAGTAACAATCAGCATTTTCTACGACCCCGGGGTGAAACTTTAAAATCTAGTCTGCTGACGAATCCAATGGCGGCCTCCATGCCAATGTTTCATCCCGTTGCTGATTAATACGGCAAATAGGAGGCGACACACATCACTAAAGATGCCAATGGTAATTAATTAGCATCTCATTTTGAGTATGGCACAACAGGACGCAGAGCTTGCTTCTCTATGCCATCTCCCCCAAGGCTTTGTATTATCAGGGTCACAATTCCAACTATGAGTGCCGCTTAATAAATTGAGGAGGGCACGTTGACAGTCGAATTTTCATGGCGTGTACCCGTCTCGCCATTTCCCAACGCCCCTGGCTACATCAAATGGTCCCAGCGTCATCAAGCCTCAACCATAAGATCAAAAGGGAGGGGGAGATGGGTCTGGAAGAAAGCTTCTCGTTGGAGTTAATAGCTGGGAATATTTTCATTTGTGTCCCAATATTTTTCATCTGACTGAAAGTATTGTCTTGAACAAGGGCAAACTAGTTCTCAAGGGCCACATTTACGTTTTTACCAACTCATCCATCAGACAGTTTAACTAATATTTTGATTAAACATGTAGTATCTCACTGCAATAAACCGAATAAACTCGTAAGACGCCGCAAAAAGGTGTCCGCTTGATCTGTTGGAATAAAAACCTGCTCCTACTGTGCCTCTTTGGGAAATAATTTGCCCATTTCTTCTCCTGAATAACAAAATTAAAAGCCAATTCAACCACAAAAATAGAACTCAGTTAAGGTAAGTCTACTTGTACAAGCCCATTCATGCCTCAGACATATATGTGAATTACTAAATGAGTACAGTAGTTTCAACTATTTTCTTAAGGGTCATAGACACCAATTATGGAACCAGACAAGCATATGAATTTAATGCAACAATGCTGAGGCAATAAATGGGACATCCCATTTTCAACTGCAAGAACAGGTGGACAGGGTGGAAACCATCACTTTGGTGTTTCTGTTAAACTATGGCACGAAACACAACGTTTTACAGGTACAATGAAACACTGTAGGAAAACTGAGACATAAGGAAAATCCCTCTGCATACTAAGTTAATAGCAAATATAGATTCTTCTGCCGCTGGGCGAACAGTCCAAATGAAGCCTAAAGTTAGCATGTAATTATCAGTAGGAGCAGATCCTGCATTTGAACCCTAATATTCATTCATCATAATTACTCCAAATGCTTAAGGGCTTCTGTCACTGGGACATATTTGAGGGCAGATGAAGATGGGTATGACACACGCAGACCTAAGTCAAAAGAATAATGCTGCTGTTCTGTTCACAAAAGGTCACATTACAGAATTTGATTTCATTCAGCTTGGGTTGTGATAGCAATGAGCCTCTTTTGGTTCCAGCCATAAATGCATCTTTAAAATGACTCTAGAAAAAATATGTCAGGGTTTAATGTTGGAACTCAGGTATGCAGACAAACAAACAAAAAATGAAATTTCCGTTGTAGGCAATATCCATGACAATACTAATAGTCTGAATTGTCTTCTTTTTTTTCCAGACATGCCTTTACATTCCACCCTGGGTTTGTTTTTCATCCACATTGTTAGAAGCGTTCATATTTGTTGGGGGTTGCATCATGGAATTCAGTAGGGGGAAAAAACCTGGTTTAAAAAGGGTTTGGAAACAAAGAAGCTGATGTTTGACAACCCCATTGCTGTGGTTTGGACCACAACGCTTGTGGAGCCTCAGTAATGCTGTTTATCTGAACTGTTTACCTGCAGAGTGTGAAAAAGCCCAGCCTTTGGGTGAAGCTAATATGTATGTGTTGTGAATTAGGGGCAACCACCTGGTCTGCAGCTTTAACAATGAAGGGGGAGCGATAGGTGGATAGAAGTGACCCGCCTTTGCCAACCACACGGCCACATTGCGATACTGCAGCTTATTGGATCCAGCCTCAGCAGAGGGGAAAGCGGCACGGCTGGCCCGCCCAGTGAAACCACAACAGAAGGCATGAAAACAAACTTCTCAGAATAGCAGCCCTCTCTGTAGTTTGGCGGCCTGTTCAAAGATTTGTGGGGAGATGTTTGATCTGGGTTCAACAATCTGCAGCGACTGTACACTCAAGCGGTGGGTGCTAGATGATGGCTAGGCCAGTTTCCCTCAACGTAGAGGTGCAACATAGCCTGAAGAGCCTAAGGCCAGGTAGGATTTTACCCACTGTTCCTGGCTATGCTTAATCATGAACAGCCATCAATCACGCTGATAGGCTGTCAGCAAGTGCCTGTGACCCATTTATTCTGCATTTCTATGGTATTTGGTGTTGCTAGCCAGAGGTTCACCAAGGGTTTCCTTCTGGTACGAGTTAAACTGTTCTTTTCCCCATCCATCTACCAGTGTTCTTTTCAAGACCAGATTGACAGTTTGTTATTGTGCAACAAACAGAATCATGTTTGTACTGGTGAATATGCTCTTTTTTTTGCATTCACTTTTAAGGAGTTTCCTCTGAAGGTTTAAGATGACCTTCATAAGGTAAATTTAAATGGCAAAGACCCAAGCAGTGTGGAATTGTATGCATGTGCTCTTTTAGACAGCACTGCAGGCAAACAATGGGAGTAAAAAATGAGACAGAACAGTGATGTACATGATGACAACATGACTGCATAATAAGCGCCAGCAATTAGCCTGGCCCAGCCATTGGCAGATTGTAATTAATGAGCTGCCGGTACGTGGAATCAGTCAAGCTAATTTGGGTGTGGGTGGGGCAATGGTGAAGATCAGATCCGAGGATAATTGTGGGTGACTTGGGTCGCTCGCAGTCCGCGTATTGGGTCTCTAGAGGATGTTAAGCAATTGTAAATCCTCCCTTTATCATCTGAACATGTGCCCTACAGAGCTTGCTAGAAGTGTACAGAACAGTACAAAAAGCAACATTGGGGGGTGGGAAGGGCGCATTCACAGATGATCTTAATTTGGTGTGCTACAGAGTGTAATTTAGATCAAACACAGCCATGTAAATGAGTCAGGGTTTTCACAATTAGGTACAGAGTTAGAGAAGACCTCGGACCACATGAGAAGGTTCGGTGATATTGCCCATCATCTGCTCAGAGCCGAGTTATTCCATAATTCTGGACACACTTAGAAGGTAATCGTTTTGTTGGGTCGGAGCTGCAATGAGGATGGGTGGGTGTAATTAGGCTTTGGATTTAAATTTAAATAAAAAACACCCAGCACCAAAGTAGGTCATTGTTTTTTTTCAATTTTGTCTGTCCATATCACCAATAAAGTACAATACTGTTTTAACCCATTTTAACATTCCACTTGGTAGTCAACCAATAAATGGTCATGGTTCAGTCACACAAATGTCAATCACAGCAGTGTTGAAGATCATAATCATATTAATAACAACAATTACAATAGTCATGGTATAAATAACCATTATTAATAGCATTACTTACAGAACAAAAAACTGTTTGATATTTTTATTTAAAGAAAAATCATTTTTGACCTAAAAGAAAATGCAATATACGACTAAATGCAGATTAAAATGAATACTACCCAAATTGATCTGAAGCAAAATGGCTTGCGGGAAGTGTAGTTGTTAAACATGACCACCATGTTTGCCTCCCGTGATGTTTGACAGCTGAATGTTGGCAAAACCCACCCACCCACCTGCCATGCGGCACAACACAGCATCCCTCGGTGAGTTTTTGCAGCACATATACAGAAGACAAGGACCATGGTGGATCCAGTTTGTGTGAAAATGGTTAAAAATGGCCACTGCCCTCACAGAGAAGTAATCAATCAAAAATAGATGATCATCCTCCTACCAAAATCAGAGTCTCTCACTCTTATCTGCACAATATGCAATAGAGAACCACACAGCTGGAAAAGCAAAGCAGCGAAAGCCTGACCACCACATATTTTGGGACTCTATCTACAATACGTACACTTTATCTATCATTATTCTTATTAAGTTTTCCCAGACAAAATTCTTATTCCCGAGTCAAATGTCACTCAAAGATCTGTTAATAATCAGTGCAATTGAAATTTTAGCCTCTTGGAATTATTTATATTATCTTGAGAAGGACTAGTAGCAAAAATATTTTTGTTTGACCACATTTTGCTTTTAATTAGCAAAATTTTCACGCCAAAGATTTTAAGAGGAGAGTGAGACAAGCTTGGGGATCTCCTCTGTGCTGTATAATGACCTGTCTTCACGGAAACATTAAAAAGATGATACACGCAAAGCCTCCCACGGCATCTCTGCGTGAACCAGGTAACTTCTTGAAATCTAATTTATAAAATCCTTCTCAAACCTTCAAGTCAATTGCTCATCTTTAATTTTCAACACCAGCTTCAATAATGTGACACCTTTTCTAGTTAAATTCACTTGAGAATATACTGTAAGACATCTCCTGCTAATTTAGTGAAGTTTTTGAGGACATGCTCACTCATTGGAAAAGTTAAAGTCTCCGCTATTGCTCAGAATAAATCCCTGACATTTTTTAATGAAACCCTTCAACTTTTCTGCTGAAAAGGAGCTGTCACTTAAACAAATGAGTTCCAAATGAAGCTAGTGGAGACCTGCCTACTGTGTTCATATTCTAATTAGATGCGACTTCTCTGAGATGCTTCTTCAAACTTAAATTAGAAACGAATAACTGTAAGAAGCCTTTGTCTAATTTACAAGTGGACATTGACACAGTGACCCAAAGAATAGACTTTAAATTAATTATATGTTATATTGTGTTTTGATGGGGAATTAGCATCACAGTATAATATAAATGAAATATAATTGAGACCATGACACACTACAGAATCTTTTATTCTGTAGGACTCTCAATATTTTTTAATCATGTTTGTCAATGCTAATATAATTACAATCGGATGATGTTGGACCAGAGTCTCGCATTCATAGAATGTCAAAAGAGAAGTTAAAAAATTTTGTAAACTGCCATATAACTGTTATCCAAGGTGTAAGATGGAGAGTTTCTTTCATTTTAAATCATTAGTGCTTAGTATCCCCTCACAATCTTAAACCAATCAAATACAGCATATAATTACTTAGAAATGCTCATGTGAACAATTGGTAGGTAACGCCTTCACCACCCTGCTAAAAAAAATCATAAATTTAATATTACATGACAGGTCTGCAAGCATGTTCAGCACATCTCTTTGAAAGCTCGTACTGGGTGACAACTAGACACAGACACTTACATCTCAGGAGAGTGGTTAAATAGCCCAATTATCATGTAATGTAAGCCCCCTTAATCTTGTTTCCTTTTTCTTACTTAGTATAGGATAACGAAACTGGTACAGTGAAACTTTTTTCTTTGTGGTTGAGTTGAATGATGTGGCATGCAACTTGCATAGATAAGTTAATGACATACTGCTTGGGCAATAAAAGGATTTTTGTTTTGGCCCAGGTCTTGAGATCAATTTGATTTTACCTCTATTAATATTAGAAATATAGAACAAGTAGTTTTTCTAAAAGTGGACTAGACACATTGTCAATTATTTGACCCTCTTTCTGCGTATTTTTTTTAACCCAAACAAGAATGTATTGAAAATGGCAGCCGTGAACAAACCAATGTCACTGTGTGAACCTTTATGAGCCAAAATCCACCATGTCCACGACCCCCCTCATTCATCCTCCCTTGAAGAGAAACCTGAGGCTGGCACAGAATGGACGTGCTGCCAAGCTCAGCACATGGCTCCTGATCTAGGGACAACAGAAGTGAGGTCCCTGCAGGGCCCTTCCGCTCCGACAACACCCCCCCCCCCCACTCCAGAACCACCGTACATACGCACACATACACACCCATACACCGCTCTCCTCAGGCAGAGGGGGGAGCACACACTGGCCACCCCAGGAGAAATGAGACAACAGGGACTATGATTCCTTAGAGCAACTCTCCTCTTTCCACCTCGTCCTCCTCGCTGCTCCGGGCCATGTCCTGCACATGTGATCTAACGCAGGGTCTCATGCTGCATTAGCCATACACCTCTGTGTCCTTGTGCATGTCGCTCGGAGCCATGTGGACTCATGTGACATAAAAAGTGGGACACGAGCATCAAACTCACAGGCCGGCAGGAGGGAGCACGTTGCAAGATGTTTCCTTTTTTTTGTTGTTGTTTTTTTAACCACAAGCACACAATCAATGGGATCATTTTCAATTATATTCTGATGATTACACTCCTAAGGCCTTCGCCACTCCTTCCTGAGACCTGCCTCACGTGAGGCAGGTGGGAAGAATTCTTTTCATTACAGGTCAAACGTCAGAAAAGTGGAGCGGCGACCAACCAACCTTAAAAGCCGAATGGAAGCAACATCCATTGCCTGATCAACTAGTCTGCTTCCCAATGTCAGTTGCATCCTGTCATTTCTCTTGTATCCCCAGCTCATTATCTTTCACTTCATTTTCCACGCTCCCCGACGAATACCTTGCTAGTATATTCCAACCCAGCTTGACGACACACCTCATTCTCCAGGATTATACTCACAATCATGTCAGCTGTTCCCTGAATGACTGACTTCTTTTATTCAGAATAAATAACTATCACTTTGCACTCATCCGTGTTGGCCAATTGTCTGCATTAGAATGCCCTACTTACACGACTTCTAACTCCCCGCAACCTTTTGTGAGGATAAGCAGTACGGAAAATGAATGACAATCGTTGCCACAAGAATTTGTACTATATCATCATTAAAATAATGATTTGGACTTATTTGAAGGAAGTATCCTTCAGGAGCTATGAGTGACATTTTTTCAAACATCTCAGAATGCACCATTGAGAACGATGTTCTCAGAAGTAAAGAGAGAAGTTCCTTGCGCCTCTTGATGATCTAAGATAAGAGATTGGTTCCAACTTTGTTGACAATATCCTCTTTTGTGTTGTCCTCCCTGTGATTCGCATTTGTCTCCTTGTCTCAGAAAATTTTCTGTTCCAACTATTTTATCAACATACTTTCTAATAGCTTTGAAATAACCTCACCTGCTGTGTACTACCACTGCCCCCCTCTATTGATATGACACAAAGATATGCTGCTATCAGGCGGCCACATTGTTATGAATGGTTTGTGGGCCGAGTAGAAAATTGTAGTTGGGAGCTCATTTTGCCCTGTGATAAATGAATGTGTCATTTCTCACATTTTGGTCCCTCAAAGCTGCTGAGCTAGGGACATTAGCGGCCACCACCAACCTATTTACTACCCCTCCCCTACGACCACAGTGACAAAACTTCCTGCAGATCGTTTGCTATTCCCTTTCTACCATTTGTCAGGCACAATTCTTTTCTCTTCTTTGATTAGTAGTACTAGACAGACCAGCTGCACAGAAAAGACATGATGAAAGCATCAGTAGCTATCTGATTGGTGAAAACTTGGTGGACTGGGAAGTGGAGCAACTATATCCAACTTCATCTGCCCATGCTAAAGCAATTCAGTAGGGCAGCAGCCTCAAAATGATAAGAAGCTCCGGAATCTAAGACATTGCTGACCATAGCTCACAAGCAGAGGTCCAGCATGCATCAGAGGTGATGCTCTCAACCTGATCCAGCCTAATGGAAGTTTGAGAATGGATGCAGGACAAGACTAGAACGAGCAAGATGTCTAGCCCAAACAAATGACTGCAATAGGACAATTTGATAACATTGAGATGGACCAAAGCAAGAGAAGGGAGGTGAAAAAAGATAGACAACAAGGACCTACCTAACGAAGCCAGAACAGAGAAAAGGATTACAATCATGGCAGGTGGGAGCCGTCTTTGTCGACAGTAATTAATTGTAACAAAAAGCTGCCTTTCCTTCACCTGCTTCAAATAGATGGCCGCGGGTTATTGCCAGGCATTACCTTGATATGTGCGCTCACCCGGCGAGTCACTTAGCTCGAGCGTCAAGTGCATTCTGATCACTGGGCCGCCCTCCAACCTGCTCAGACAGATGAATATTAATAACTTGGCAGACTGGTGCGTTGATCTGAGCTGTCTGCTGACTGCTTCTCAGCATGGAGCCGCACCTAGCTGTAGGTGACTGTCGGCTTTGATTAGTAGAAGATTAAGGGCTCTTTTTAACACCACCGTGGCTGCCTTTCCTAAAATAGTAAGATTTACTTAGTATTTATTTAACTTTAATTCATCCAGGTAACGGAATTGAAAGCTGACCCTATTTTACAAAGGCCACATGTCTTAACAGCACAGTATTTAAATAATTCAATCACTAAAAACATGGTGTAGTGACCATATACAGTACAACTCATTAACTTTTTAACCATTTTTATCAGATTGAATTAGGTTTGTTTTATTTTTTGAGGCAAATGTTTCCAGATTCTTTGGGGAGAACAAAGAGATCAATTCAATGTAGCACAGTTTTTTTTTAAAAGGAGATGCTAATATTACTTTAACCTTTCCAAGCACTTTTATTTCTGTTATGTCGTTTTGCTTTAGATGATTTAAATGAAATGAAATGTCGTAATTTAGAATCCATGTTTTTTTTAATTGGGTGTTTTTTAAATTTGAGTGCCCACCTTTATCCATGTACTTCCGCCGATTTAAATAAATTTTTTCCTCCAATGGGCTAATACGCAATCACCAAACAAGGCACCAAGATATACACTATTATTCTTGTATCAAAGTAGGGACTCCCCATGAGGTAGTAAGCGGTGAATGTTTAAAAAAAACATTCAGATGCACAGGCAACAGGTCAAAAGATATGTTTAATGTTTCCAACTACCCATTAGAGTTAGTTTTTTTCTTCCTAAAGTATCATGTTAAGTTATATCGAAGTGGAGATCATTTTGAGTTACCTCAATTCAAGTGAGCATTATAGTTTGGTGTATTATTAGAAAGTCATATTATAGGTGAATTTCGGTAATTATAACACAAAGCTCTGTTGCACATTTACCACCAAGCCCTCCTCAGATGAGATTCAATCAGGTGTCAGATTTCTTGCTGTAGTAAGGCTGAGCTAGCACAGCTACCAGGCTCTACCTCATCTGTCTTGCTCCCAGTGGAAATGTGGGGGGTTGCTTTGTGAGTGACCCCCTGACCCAACACAGAAAGGCGAAACATCCATCACATCACGTTAGGTAACATGGTTAACTGTCTATTTCCTGACAAAATCCGCAGTGCTGTTGTGGATTGAGAGTCAATTTGTCTCAAGGTGGATGGGCCAAAGGGGCGATTCTTCATCACATTGTCTCTGAAACGGGATGAAGTCGTTATTTGAAGGTTGCAGGTGAAAAACGAGCACAGTCCATCATTGAACACTTGGTGTCTGACTATGTGAAATGTTTCCTCTCTACTGCTAAGGGTGTATACAACCATTGCAGTGTTAAATGTGTTAAATGAACAGGAAAGAGCAGATTTTCTTCGAAAATAGTAACGTTACCTTTCTGATTGCTGTGTGAATTTTATCCTTTTGCTTATCAAATTTTCTGTTTAGTCCAGGGTGGGGTAAATAAATAAAGTAAATAAATAAACAGTCCCAAGGATAATAGCAATTATTTTTCATTATTATAATGACTTTTCTGATTTCAAGTAGAACGTTTCAAGTAAACGTTGATATTTATTACACTGACGGACCGGCACCAAGTGGTTCGCGAACTGGTACTGGTCCACAAACGGGTGTTTGGGAACCACTGCATTAGGTGACGAAATCTTGGCACAAAAATGCTGTGACTCTCTTTCATTCAAATGTTTTTGTGTAAAATGGGATTTAAATTGCTTGGGTTTGGTGTAGTCGATGTGAAACTCTTTCCTGTTTCACGTAAACCTTAGAAATTAAAATAACTAAAGCTTCATGATCTTATTTTGTTCATTTCCAGTGGCTTAGCATCTAGCTCAGGCCATAATCCCACTTCTGTCCAGCATCAGGCACGTTTATTGATGTAGCAAACAGCACTGCAGTTTAACATTTACTAAGATTAGGGGCACGTTTATAAAGTAACACTACAACATCAAACTAATGATCGTGTTGCCGAAGGGTCTTGCGTTCCAACAGTGTGATGGTGAAAACGAAAAGCACAAAGGTAAGCTTTTAATTATATATATGTATATACATACATACGTATATATATATATATATATATATATATATATATATATATATATATATATATATATATATATATATATATATATATATATATATATATATATATATATATATATATATATATATATATATATATATATATATATATATATATATATATATATATATATATATATATATATATATATATATATATATATATATATATATATATATATATATATATATATATATATATATTCTTATTAGTATTTTTTTACTTATCTTACTATCATATATAGTGTGTGTATCGGTTTTGGTGTTGTAAAGTTGCACTGCACTGCCCCTACTGCACTGTAATGGATTATTTAAAATGAGCGCTGAATAGCATGAAGAACAATTGTTAGTGTGGAAGACTATGCCAGTAGGTTATTTGTTTTTAAGTGACGAGAGCACACGCCCAGAAAGCCCATCCCTACTGGCTTTGGTTGGTCACATGAGCGCTGTTCAAGTCAGGTACATTTAGGGAGACCAAACACTTTTCCCGAGGGACACTGCCTGAAGGAAAAGCTGTTCACAGAGTCCAACAGATGGAAGGCAGGAGCGCTTTTCTGTTTCCTAACTCTTCCCATGCGTGGACTCAACATGGCATGCAGAGACCCTTTTTGTGAACCAACCACACTTCATTGCAATGCCAGCAAGTTCTCGCCATCACACACCATTATCTAAAACATGGAGTTCCCCAACCACACCAGATGTCAACAGCCGCCTCTAACATCTTGCTTTCTCGACTGCTTGGCTAACTGGAGGGGGGAGGGCGCCGCCAAGGTGTTCGCATAACTATCATTGAGAGTAAACAGCTGATTTACCCTGCTTCCCAAAACCCATATAATGTGTCGTGAGCAGGTGTTTGAGTGGCTCTTAGTGGCCCTCAGTGTCCACGGAGGGGGATGTCCACCATTAGATGAGTGTTACTGAGCTTGTGTTAAAAAAAGAAAATGCTATATTAGTGCTACTAATAACACTGGCTGGACTAAATATGCCATCAATCACAAGGGGTAGTACCATGAACCAAAGCTAATGAAGGTAAAACAACCTTGCGCTTCAAATATCAAGGTTTAGCCAAAAAAACAAGAGCTGGCATTCAGCACATGTGGAATTCAATATATCAACAAAAGGCACTTTAATCCCCTCATTTGGAATATTTTAGCCTCCCGCACGCACTAGAAACTGCCCAGATTTTAAGACTACAGGGGATGAAATTGTTGCAAATGTTCTGAAAAACAGAGTTAAGCTGAACATAAGGAGGGCTTTAAGAAAACAAATGCCAGTTTTTATCACAAGTACAGAGGGTGTAATGACTACCTCCAAGCTGATCGGGTCATTGGCTAATGGCTCAACGAGATGTGTTAAGGTGCTTTCAAGAAGCCAGACAGGATGGGGAAATATTGCCCTGTCCAATTTTACATGTCCCCTAAATAACCCCACAGCAAGCATGTCCCCCACTCCACATGGACACACACCTCTGTTTGTGCACGTGAGGAAGCAGATGTTTGTATGAGGATGGCAGCCTGGCAGGGATAGGCCAGCAGCAGATGCCTGTACTAATGCCAAGGTTCAAAATTGTACAGACCTCAAATGTTCCAGGTGGGAAAGAAATTGTCCTCAACGTGCCATAGGTCCATTAACATACCCCCTCCTCCAACCCCTTTGGCTATTTAAACTCTCTCCTGTTCAACCATCGTACTTTTCATGTTTTTTTTCATAATTTTTAATAGTTTACTCATTCCTTTACTTGCTTGAACATTCGACGGCCTGATTAAATGCTTGATTTTACTGTGTTTTCATCACAATTAAAGCAGTCACTACTTTGGAACAAGCTTCTGTTGTCATAACACTGTAAGCACAAGCACACACAACAAATAAATGACAGGACAAAAATTCTGAGAAATGAAATATGTTTATAGAGTAAAGGAGGTCAGGTGTGTTGACCATAAAATGGGATGCATTTGATTAGGTGGAAACACTGCGAGTATAACATACATGAGAAATGACATGTCGAATAATGAAACAAGCCACAGATGTAAAGATAGAGGGGGTGTGAACTTGGGGTTTTTCCTATTATTTACACCTATTATCCACATACGCTAAAATATATTCTTCCGTCAAATACTGTAAGTGATTCATATTTGGAATCAGAAACTATAGATACTATGCCATGGTGTTGATTCTTCAAAAGGTGTTGTTAACAAACCCCTGAAAAAGGCTACCTACATATAATACAACTTTAAAAAGAGATAAAATAAAGCGGGTCGACCAGATTTAGGATGATTTAGGTGTGTCCGCTGACAATGCTCAAACTTCACCCACTAAAGTGCCAAATGTCTCCTGGATACCAGTGTGTTAAAATGTGGTTGATACTTTGTTTAAATGTTCCCCACGGCTACAGAACTAGTCTATAATGCCAGCAAAACTGTGAATGGGAGCAAGATTATCTCTCATCAGCAGTACTTAGTGATAGAAAAATAGACGGCCGGTGGCAAGTAGTGGCCTGGGAAGCCTGCAGGCAAAGGCCAACTCTTGCTTGCCTGAGGGGCAGCCACGGACAAATTAAAACGGAAGCAACGCTGGAAATTCAGTGGACCATTCATGCAGCCAATGACTGAAAAACTGAATCTTATTTACCAAGAGTAACTGTTGGCACAGAGCTCATCGAAAAAATGAGGCATCTGTTTTAATTCAAGATAAATTAGTTTAATCATTTAATAAGCCTCTATTAGTAAATGATGCACAATATGAACAATAAACTACATTTAAAAATTCGACAATTGGGGTAGGGCACTTAAATATTGATTTCATTTGAAGTTATTCCTTTTAATCTATTCTTCTTCTTAGCGTCTTCATAGACGCCGCTTGACCAAAACAGGAAATCTAATAAAGCCCAAATGAAAGCTTAATCCGAACAGCCATCATTTCCCAATTAAAAGTATCACGTAAACTCTTCACGTGTGAACACTCGACATGTGACTATTATTCCCTCCTCCCATTTGTCTTTTGTTCAAGGTCAATGAAAGCTTCATCTGTGTAAATCTTTTGTATATTATCATAGTCAATAAACCCACAGAGTAATAACATCGCATACCTTCATTAAGAGGCGTGAGGTGGAGGAGGTAGCCGTGGACTTGTCTAACAATGAAGATCTTTCTACTTCCTGACACAGGAGACAGTTTCATCCTCTACTGAGGGCTCCTTGCGTTTAATGCTTGGGCTTTGCTTTGCTATGGCACTTCTTGTATTATTAACATCATCACCATCACCCACGGGAGATGTTGCTGATCAAATTCTACTCTAATTAAAATGAACCTGTGGTGTTTAATATGTACAGAATGGCACGGATTGCACAAACGAGTTCCTCCCTTTGTCGGTGAAAATAATGTTGGCCCCCATCGACATGGGCAGAATGAACATTTCTTTGGAACAGCCACCTGCCAAACAGCCTGATAATTTGTTGGCTGGTTGATGGACGTGGAGGCCAAGTTGAAGAACATTGAGGTCACCACTTTCCATGATTTGGAAGCCCTTCCCTTATCATTGCCTTCCTGGGGATGGTTTAACAAACTTACTAGGCAGATCACCTCATCTCTGTCAGACACAATAAAGCTAGAGGCTGATGGATGTCAGCAATTGCCAACATCAGACTCTGTCTTCACCACAAGTGAATGGAAAATAAATGAGTCTATGTTCCTGCTTGAAAGTGAACTCAGGTTGAGAAAGGCTCAAAGTCAATGTCATCTTTCCACAAAATGTGAATATTGATTATGTGTTGCAATGTTTACACCTCTAATGCTGTCATTGGTAATTTAAAAAAGGTCACCTAACAATCTTTTTAACATTAAAATTTCCGTCAAGATCATTTAGTGATACATGAAAAAAATTCACTTTACTGACAGCCTTCCACAAGAACGCTGCTGCTAGTCTGTCATTACTTTTTTTTGTAATCATTATTTTTTCTGTTTGCCTATTCAGAAAGAATGTTAACCAACTTGGTTGAACCTTCAAGTTAGTGTTTTAACTCTCAAGACTAAATTTGGTATCCCAACATCACATTCTCAAGGTTTTGGGCTTGTCTCCATCTTGATTGCGTAGATTCTTGACCATGTTAACAATTTGCAATTTATTTATACAGTCTTGGTCTCGACTCCTAACGGTCGTGGCCATGTATTGGACTTGGTGAGTCTTGGTTTCGAATAGAGCTGCTCTGAACGCAACACTAGTCTAAAATGGTAATCTTGCCCCGATTTTGTCCTTTTGTGTGTATTTTAATGTCAGCACAAGGCATGCTATTCTTCGGTGGCAGAGATCCAAACTCATTTAGGAGGGAGTATATATTTGGGAGAATTTCTTTAGTGTTGCCAGTTT
Source organism: Stigmatopora nigra (assembly GCF_051989575.1). NCBI lineage: Eukaryota > Metazoa > Chordata > Actinopteri > Syngnathiformes > Syngnathidae > Stigmatopora > Stigmatopora nigra. The sequence continues at coordinate 17,949,759 of NC_135508.1, forward strand.
TCGATTTCACTTTGGGGGCTTTTGGAAAAGCTTTACTTACAAGCCTGGTGTCGCTCGAGGGAGCAGGTAGCTTGCACACCAATGCACAAACACTTTGCCCCCCTCACATTTATTTGACATTTTATTTGGCTGTGACAAACGAGCAGCAGTTGGATTATAACATAATTTGTCTCTTCTTTATTACCGACACAAAAGAGGCCATTCATTAATTATTCTGCCTTTGCCGCTCACCGCTAACTGGAAAGGTCCCTCTTTGGACAGATGGCGAGGACAATGTTATTTATATCAATCAGTCCAAAATATTCAACGAGGTTTACCATTCCTTGGACCTTGATTTATTTCTCTGCACTTCGCCCCATTCACCGCCTCAGTGGGGCACTTAGACACAAAGATTGAAAGCCGAATTTCAGGATTTAGAAAACAGGGAAAACAGTTGTTCCAAAGAGGGTCAGGCTTGAATTACACCATAGTTCTAACTGCTGTACTTTATTCAGTTTTAATGACTATATTAGATCCGTTTATATGTAAAATTTTACATGTGATTTGCTGTCTTTACCTTTGTTAAAAACATGACACAAATTTGAATTAACCCCTAGATTCTCTAAACGAATCTTCAGAAAACTTTTGGATTTGCATGGATTTTGGTAAAACATTTTTTAAAGGTTGAGCCAGGAAATCTGGTTTCATTGATTTTTTAATATTGGCTTTTTATTTATTTTTACTTGTTTTTTTTTCAGGGTCTGGCAGAATGAACAAAGGTAACATGAATTAATACACATGCTCTCTGATATGAGTAGCATTGCTATCTTGATGTGACTATTCTTACCGGAGGACACCAAACACCTCTCTTGGGAAATGATATAAATCATGGTGTTTTATCTTCTTTCCCAAGAGAAACATCTGTTCAATTGATTCATGCACCTGTCTTCTCTCCACTCCACTTTGGAGCAGTTTGTAGGTTCAACAATTGAGAAGCTGCTCAACAAGCTCCTTGGTTGTTGTTAGAAACGGGCAGCTCTTCCCCTGACTCCGCCTATAACAACTCATTACCTCTCTTTCCCCACATGCAAACCAGTCCCAGAGCGGCACTAGCATCCCAGGCATTATCATTTACACACCGACATTGAAAGAGAATATACTATAATGAATAGCATTTACAGAGAAATTAGTTTTATGCAAACGACGGGAGATGAAAGCAGGTATCTTAATAAATTATGAATCATGTTCTCTCAACTTCCCAGATCTGATGAAGGGAGTGCACCTCCCTCTTCATTAAAGGAGGAGAAAGGCAATGGTTCATCAGGTAGCAGCTAAGCGAGCCAAACTACTCGCTGCCTCTTCTTCTACACAGAGGTGTAAAGCATGGCAGCAGTTGTGGAAAACCACAAGGACAAGAAACATGAGGTAAAAGTCACCATTTTTTCTCCAACTGTTTGCCCACTGACTAAAACAATCTCCCCAAGCCCCTGATGGCCCCTGGCTTGATGCAAGAATGCCCAAGCGCTACATAAGCGCTCATAAAAAGTCAATTCATCAAGCCGAGCATAATTTTCTCAGAACAGAAAGCGCCACAAAAGGGGGCGAGCTTGTCAGCAAGACAGGTGGCGGGAGATCTCGCTCTGATACTGAGCGATATGAATAATAGATTCCGCTAAATGTACGCCAGGACCCAGGCTGTAAACACAGCTGCCTCCTTTCCCTTCCAACAGAACAGCTTGGCTGGATGAGAAGCCCGAGCTCTCTGCCTCCACCTGAGGACCAAGTGTGTGTGTGTGGAGGGGGGTGGTTGTTGGAAGGGAGGTGGTAGTGATGGAGAGACAGGGGGGGTGATTAACTAATCAAATGCACAGGATAAATGGTAGTCAGACAAAAGAGGAAGGTGCAAACCAGCAAGAGTTGAATCTAAATAGGAAGAGAATAGAATATTGATATAATGTTATTGCAACAAGAAACCCAGAAAGCTGACGGAGGTTCGTCCTTAGAATGTTTGTTGGTTAAAAACTCTTCTGCTGTCTGGGGAGTGTATAATTAAGTATATTTCCCTCCTGTCTTTGTTGTTGTTGTTACTCAGTCAAATGCTCTAAATAATGCAAGCGCCACCAATGGCATTTGCTTTGGATGCCATAGTGTGAGCCGCAGCTCACATCGTAGCACAGCACACACGAAGGCGGTTACTCATGAATTATCACGAGTGTCGCCGCTTACTCACAACGGACAGGGTTGCTGATGTAATCTTCCTCGTCAAACCACCGCCCACTCCAACACGTCAGCGGCACGGGCGACGGATCCCCAGATGAAATTTGTCAAGCCGAAGGTATTTAATTCTTCAATTAATATGTTGTTAAATATTTTTAATGAGTAATTGTCACTGGGGACTGGGGAGTCAGGGGAAAATAACTAAGTTCACCCAGACAGGCAATACACAAATCTGGAACTTGTGCAGATGTCTTCTCTGACCCAATTTTTAATGAATCAAACAAAAAATTAATATGAGCATCCTTCGCCACTGAAGATGTGTCCCTCCTCTCAGGTGATTCCTCCCTAATTAGGACACAAGACAGCATGTAGTGTCTAGTGGCATGATCACAGAACCAATTCACCTCAACCTTAATTTTAGATCAAACATACCTTTTTCTAAAGCAAAATGAAAATGCTTAATGTTCAATTATTATACTCACAACTAAATGAAAATTGAATGTCGGGGTTAGTGTAGGAAATTGGAGCTTTTAACGCTGATCACGGTTGCAGTTTGTGCATTTTACCCCCTCTCACTTGACAGTTCATTTCACAATTATGCATCGATTTTGGTCCATAATAAAACATCGGAAAAAGTCTAAATGTTCAAAACTGGTGGGTTTCCATGTTTCTACACAATTTGTTGCCATAAAATATCCCCAAAAGTTCTAAGGCTTTCCTTTATGACTATAGGAGTCCAAAGTCTTTGCTAGTCATTGGTCTCATGATGTTTTGTGCATCTGTGTATTTGCCACTAAACACAATGTCTAATCATGACACTAGTTCAGGGAGCCTCAGTTCATTAAAGCTGTGCACTTTTGTTCTCTCAATTAGAGTCTGTTGAACACACTGTTTGCTTAATTGCCCCAAAAACACCCCCTAGGACCTCCCTCAACAGTGGCCCATCAAGAAGAGCCATCAGAACAATGATACCTCACTGGTGCACGTTAAGTAGCGATGATGGATGAGAAGAGGCCTCTGTGTCAAAGAGCTCTATTACAGGTGATTGATTCACCAAGCACTATGATCGCCATCCCAGATTCCGAACTCTCTGTCTCCGGGGCGAACAGAGGGAGAGAAGCGAGCTTATCCAAACAAGCTCATTAGAACAATTAGTGCTCGTTTCTTGGCGATGGACCCCTGGAGCGCCGCTCAACTTTGACGAGTTGCTGCTACAACAGGCTTCAGTTTTTACGACAGTACAATCTCAATCATTAATAATTTTAATTTACCCATGGAGTCCAGCTTGTGGCTTTAACACAGTGGTCCCCGAATTATTCCAGAAAGGGTCGCAGTGGGTGAAGGTTTTCGTTCTAACCTGCAGGAGGAAACCTTTCCTCCAATCTGGTATCCTAGAAGTGCAATCAGTGGATTGCAGTCAGGTGCTTCTTTTTTCAGCAGAAACCTAATTGGTTAAACAGTTTATTTTGGATCGGTTGGAACAAAAACCTAAACCTACAGCGGCCCTCGAGGACCGGTTTGGAGACCTTTGCTTTAACACATACAAACGTTAACGATTATTCATTCATTACATTAAACTCTTCTTTGGGGAGCTAAGAATAGAGCATTGAATTGCTTCTTAGTCCAAAAATTGAAAACATAACAAATGCACTTTTGCAATATTGTGCACAAAAAAATGGCAACAAAGAGCACTGAGCTTTGAACAAGGCAGGAATTTGTCTGTGACCTTTGTACTTTGCAATCTTGTGTTCCCAAGAATAAGAGGCCCCAAGAGTGAGATTAAGAAATACTTCCAAATGTAAATTGTTGATCATGTCTAATTAAATATACCGCTTGCTTCCTCAGCATTGCACGCCACGGTAGCCATTAAGGTACGGCACAAAGACAAAGAAAAATCTTCTAACATCATAATCTTCTTAATTATATATACAGAAGCCATTATATTCCCAAGATGGCCTGGTATATTTAAAGAAAGCAGAGTCCTTCCAAGACTTTTTCTCTCAGGATTCTCATACTTAACAGGAGATGTGCTCTTAAGGGAGCCTCCTCTGGGCATGTGTAAGCCAATCAGCTGGTGCTCCGGCCTGTTGAGGCAGCTCCAACTCATTATATGTATATGATTTCTGCAGGCATGTGTCTCTATAGAGGTGTTTAATTGTTCAAATGAATGATTTAAATTACAAACATATTGAAACAATTCATTTAGTGTCCTGAACATTTTACGATGTTCGGAACAGATATCAGCAAGCTGCCTCCGTAACTACATTTTTTTTTTACTTCCTTGATTTTCAGGGGGTGGAAGAAGGTTAAAATCGAAAGATTTACCTTGGTCATGTGAGACAGAAGGGTTTCTTCACGAGTGGCGCCATTAGGTTTTAGCATGTATGTACGACAACATAGAGAAATAGCAGAGACTTCCACCTTTCCGGTTCAAAAGCCTGATTAAAAGTTGTAGCTCGGAGCAACTAAAAATGTTTTGCTTCAATTTAGAGCAAGAAGCACTTCTCACCTCAGACTCTAATTAGCATCCATGTGAAGCTTTGTGCTGCATTAGCGGCCTCTTCCAGTGACAGGTAATAATGCACACGGCTTAATTGCAAATGAATGCACTCACCCCATTTCCATTAGGCATAAATAATTTGGCCACTTGGGTATGTGCCTCCGAAATTACTTATTCTTTTTGTGTCTGAAATTACCTATTCTTTCTGATGTTCAGTTTACTTGATTAGCGAGCTGTGCGGCTCTCGCCACTGGCTTTCCTCAGGTTTTCACGCAACAGTCGTGTTTGCATTTGTTTGCTCACGTGAGGTTACACAGCAGCGATTCCCATCTCACCTTCCTCGTGAAAGATGAATATTCAGCTTCGCTCACATAGACTTGAAATGTACATCCTCTCACCTTCATGTAATATTAATGGGATTTTTTTTTTGCACATCAGTCACAAACTGTATAAAAAGTAATTGCAAGCTCTACTAATGAGAAACTGACACTAGTAGTAACATACAGTACATACATTTATTTACTTAGACATTTTCAGGACTTGAAGGAAATGTTTCAAAGTATATCTTTATAAATCCTCTCCATGTAGAATACAATAAAATCTCTTTTTGTCTTTTAAAAACAGCATTAAAAAAATCCACAGATCTAGTCATCTACTATTACTCTTTTTAAATATTCACTCAGCCAATTGAAGAGGACAAGGTGACGAAAAGCCATTCACGTGCACACTCACACCTAAGGCCAATAAATCAAAACTGAAACATTTACGTTCTTATATTTGAGCCACCTATTGAGGATCAATTTTTTACCAAAACATCTTTTAAAATCAATTTGCATATTTGTGATACATAAATGACAAGCTGCTTTTTACTAATTCCTCATTTTTATCAGGCAGCTCCCCACTACCTTTATTTTTGTTATAGATTTTTTTTAATTCAGATTTTGACACCAATCACTATAGAAATACTTTCTCCAGAATAAACTGGGACAGACACACACAAAAAGACTTGAGAAATGCTAATCAAACACCTGTTTGGCATATCCCAGGTGAACAGACTGCTTGGGAACAGGTGGGTACAATGATTGGATATAAAATGAGCTTCCCTGAATTTCTCATTCATTCAAAAACAAAGATAAGTGAGGTACAAATCTTTCTGAATAAGTGTGTGAAAAAAGTTTGAAGACAATATTATTATACGCAAAATTTCACAGGGTTTAGTGATTATATCTATGTCATTCCGCTACAGAGATGTTCGCTTCCGCGCTTGGGGACCGTGGGCGTCCCATGGGACTCCCAATGGGTAGGGGGCTGAGGGTGGTGGTGTTGTTTGAGGGAGTAGGGGAACGTGGGCCCCCTTATCAGGCTTTTTTGGGTGTAACTTGTATGGGATGGAGTAACACCATGGATCCTAGGATCGGATAGTGCTCCACTGGCTATGGGGCGTTTGTATTATATATATATATTTAGGTGTCTGTTAGTTATGGCTAGAATGTGATATACATATAACTGTATATGGGAAACATCGTCTTTTGAATGATAGGTTGTTTTTTTATTTGAACTTGGTAAGATTTTAATGTGTGATTGAGGTGGAGACTGTAATTCTGATTTAGCAAGTCTGATCAATTAACTTGCCTATTAAATATGGTTAAATAAATAAACCACTCCATAGAAAATGGTAAACATGACATCTCTAAGACTGTATCAACTTTTCCAACACCTTCATTCCCAAAAGAAAGTGTGATGGTGGCCTTAAAACGCCAACCCCTTTTGTTTTTGTTTTTTTTTTTGTCTTTTTTTTTGTTTTGTTTTGTCTTTTTGTTTTTTTTTGTTTTGTTTGGGTTTTTTTAGTGAAGCCGGACATCCCCATGTTGCATTGGGCCTAATTAAAATATTTCTCTCTTATTATCACTGCTTGCCCCACGTATCTTGGAAAACAACTGCAGGGCTTAGGCCTGCCAGAAGCCAAATATAGACATGATATGCAAGTCGTTAGCCTTGTCAGATGGTCCCGGTTCGACATGAGAGCAAAAAAATTGGGGCAGCAGCCGAGCCTCCCCAATGGATGCTGGACTGCTGCGTGCTCACACACACAGGCGCAGATGGCCGACACCCTTTCCAGGGTTCAGGAAGCAAAGCCACACAATAATACAGTTTATTTCATGTACGTACGTAGTATAGTTATATTTCGTCACTAATTGTGTTAATTTGATAAGTGTAAACGCTTATATATAGCTCATTTTCCATTGACACAGTATGATAATTACTGAGAATATGGCCACAATTATTCGTGAAAAGATTACTGTTCCTCATAGGGCATCTTTCCGCTTGTGCAATGAAATCACAAAAATGTGAAAGGTATCCTCGAGAAAGATGGGCTGTCAAGGTCTGAATATTTGGGCTCAGTCAGAGGAAATGACCAATAATACTGTAAAACTAAACACAGCTAAAAGCACAAATGAATGCATGAAAGAAATCATCAAGTATCAGGGGGAAAGAATGATATTAATGATACTTTGATTGCTTTTAAACTTCAAAATGGGTCAAATTTGACCTGAACAGCAATAATGAGCTAGTCGTTCACGTTTTGCAACTTACCAGGAGAACATTTTTGTGATATTCCAACACATCAAAGTCTCGGAAATACGAAGCCTGTCATTAAACTCACTAAAGCTATATTTGAAATAAAAAGCAGGCTCTGTGCTGCAACATGTCGACATCAATCATTCATCAACCAATGTGGGCGATGACACAGAACTAAATAATTGATGAGAACATATTGCCTTCCATGAACCTTCTTTAACCTAATTTCAGAGAGGATTTTTGACCGTGCGTCTCACATACTTATCTTTCTGACACCATTTTTTTTATACGTGCTCAGCTGCAGGTTGAACACCCTGGCAAGAAAGATGTGATGGTGACGGTATGTCAGAAGAGGCTCGCCGCCGGCCAGCTAACCATGTGATGCAAAAGAGCATCTGCCAATGGATTTGGGGGGCAAATCAGGAACTCCCATGGCACCACCGGTATGCCAAAAAATGGTCACTTTGGTGCCAGCGGGTCAGAGAGATTTTCAACGTCATCAGATAAACGGGTCGGGACAACTCAAACCTGAGAAGAAACCACATGGGAAGTATTTACAGTATAATCGTTCAGCAAAAGTCATCATGTAGGACAAGGATATCCAAACTACAGTCATCCGTTTGCTTTTTAAAATATAAATTCATTTTGATATGAGATGCAATGAATCAATTTACAATTAAACAGTATTGCACTGTATATTTGTTGATTTAAGTAGCAAGATGTTTGTCAATTATATGATCATATTACAGTAATGATCCAACTCCGTGTTTTTTGTGTTTCTTAATGCAAAGATGAGATTTACTCAATCTATCCCTAAACAATTTACCTTAATACTAAAAAAGAAAAGAATTAGCAGTTGGGGAAAAAAGACAAAGGAAAAAATTACAATCAATAGTAATAAAAAATAAATACCAAAAGGAATCAGTGCCTTATTAATAGGTTAAATAAATAAGCACCAAATGTTTAGACACCCCTGTTTTGCACTTTGATGTCAATGAATTTGAGGAAGAAGCAGTGGTTCAATGCCTGCATCCGGAATAAAGTAAAGTTTCTTTGTTTGACCTCGACACAAAGTCCTGGTCAATTTTAGGTAATAAAAACTCCACTTGAAGGCAGAAGACAGAAAATCCATTTAAGGGCAGAGTGCGACACCACGGTCACACTCATCCAAATTCCAGAGCAGAGCCTCGTCCCAGCTGGTTATCTCCAGTGGGCCACGGAAACTAAGCAAGGAACGGGGACGGAGGGTGGAGGGGGGTCCATTTGACCACAGGGGAGGCCTGTCAATGGCCCAGATAGTTCTGGTAATTTCTCTGCGTTGACTCTGCTGTGCTTTTCCATATTCAGCAGGAATCAGAATATGGACGAGAGTAGGGGGTATATGGAGGGGTTCTTTGTTCTTGTGTGCCGGTTCACCGGGCCAGGGGTTCTCCTCAGGAGATACGCCTTGAAGTGGAGCAAGGCGTTAGGTATATTTGAAATGGTGCGTAAACAGGATTAGCGTTATCAGGCATACATGAGAGAGAGAGTGCGCCCACAAACATAGTGTACTCTTTTGAAGATGCGGGATTCAGTTGAGGAATTGCAAATGAAACATGAATAAGTCAACAAATAAGGCGCCACGATTCTAGCCATATTGCCGCGTTCGGACTGTGGTGGAAATGAGTGATTTTCTTCAAAAAAGTTTCGCAAAAGGTCATATCACAACCTCATAGAGATAGGTGATGATGAGGTACCCGCTTCAATGTGCCAATCAAACCATCCTTTTGCTTTTTGCTCTGAACACACCGAGAGAAGTGTTCTCCCCCCGTTGCGTGCTGAATAATGACCGTGATTTTCTGAAACTTGCTTCTGAATATCTGATATTGATTATTTTCAGAACGCCATGCCATCACACTGCACCACCCCCATAAACTCGCAGTACAGGCGGGTGCGGCGGATGGTGCTAATTTCAAAAGCTCATCTCCTTCACACCGAGTTCAGGAAGTTGATTTATAGACACCGCTCTCAGAGTTAATTGCAGTGCACGACTCAGTCAGGCGAGGGGGGTGCTGAATTGACACCATGCACAAACAAACAAACAAAAATATTCATACTTCCTGTATTTATTTATCAATGTTTTAGATTGCGCTCAGCCTCCGAAATTCAATAAGGAACAATGTCACTTTATTCCTGCGCTACCAAGAAATCTGTCTTCAAGGAAATGTATATATGAGCTGTATGTACCACCCATCCCACGCCTCACACTCTGCAGTATGATGGCCATTGTCTTCCTACACATTCATCTTGATTATTTGGACGTGAATGCTCTGATAATGATCTGCAGAAGACGCGTGTCAAGTTTTTCAAAAGACTCGAAATGTCTCAACCTCCACTGGTGCTGCTATCTGACTGTGCATAAACTCCCATCTCACTCATACATGTTGAAGCACATACTCACATTTAAAAGCACAAAACCGCTTCTTTTGATTAAGCCAATTTGACATTTGCCATAAAATCCCACTATCATGGATTTTTACACACAAAATAAACATCATCTTGTCAAAGAGTATGAAAAGAAAAACTATCAAGACTCATACATATCCATAAGTACTGAAATTTGACAAATAAAAAAATATCTGTAACGTGGCTCAGCATTCAGACGTGATAGGAGGACGGGATCCGGTAGAAAACACATGACTCAATGGAAAAAAAGTATGTAGACAAATTCAGATGTTGTGATTATCATGTGTCATGTTGGAAAACGAAATTGAACTATCCCAACTTAGATTTTATGTTTTTTAATTTTAAATTGCATGTCAGAACGCCATGTTACTTGTAGAGACAAAGCAAAAGAGATATCTCGCATGCCATCTGTAATTCTTGTTTGGCAAAATGTCATTAATTTATATTTTAAAATTTAGTTTGGTTGCTTGGTCACAGTCCACTCGAATCATATTTGGGTGTTTTTCTTGGAGAAGAAAGACTCTTTGAACAGTACTTCAGCTGTGGTCAGTGACCGTTTGTCTCATGCGATTGGGCTTAGCTGGAAAGGCAAATTCAAAGAAATTTTAGATGGAAATACAGCACTTTATCAAGATTACATTAACAACAAGAATGGTCTATTGTTGACACCAATTCCCTTGGCCTAGCAACCACAAACACCAGGTTACCAATGATTACCCACGAACGGTCAAAGGATAGAAACTGGACATTCATTCATTCATTTTCTGAACCATTTAATCTCACATGGGTCGCAAAGTGCTGTAGCCTACCCCAGCTATCTATGGGCACCAAGCAAGGAATGTCTGGAATCGGTGGCCAGTCAATTACAGAGCACAAGTAGAGGTAACCATTCAACCTCACACTCATACCTAGGTGCAATTTAGAATTTTCAACCCACCCACTATATGTTTTTGGGATGAAGGGGAAACAAGAGTACCCGAAGAAAACCCATGCTAGCCTGGGAAGAAGATGCAAAATGACCTTGGATTGAACCCTCGACCCTAGAACTGTGAGAACTGCGAGGCTTACTCACACGCCAATTTTGAAACTCAAAGTTAAAAATTCCCCTTCGTTGGGCACGAGGTCATTTAAATCTCATCTACAATCTGGCCTTTTATCAGAACCAGTAGTCAGATGTTCCAGAAGGTTATAAACAACAACAAAAAATGATTACCTCAACTAGCACTGCAGTCACAAGACACATGAAGGTCACAAGAGGAGGCTGATGGCTTAGCAACCAAGCAGCTACTTTCCCAGTCAATTCACCCCTCAAGAGCCAATTCCATTACTTTTCAACGTTTTTTTCTTCAGTATTGTAATAAAGAAGTACTGTAAAGTACATCTGCTGTATTTGAATTTTAAATTATAACGCATTTTATTGTTTTACGGCCATGGTAATGAGGCTGCTAGGGTGTGTTGCTTTACATCGCAGATTTTTTGCCCTTTAAAAGTATTTATTGTATTTCTCACTTGAGCTTTTAGTTGCAATAATTCAAAAATCATCTGTTTTATATTCCCAGCTCCTGACTATATTTGACCTATAAAATACACAACAAACAAATAAACACCCATCATATCTCATATGGTCGCTGTGGCTGAGCCCCTGTCCTCCACCACAGTGGGCGAGGGTCCACCCAGCTTGCAGATGAGCTGAGAACGATCTTGAGCAAGCACAAATATGCGCCGAGTCTTGCTTTTGGCTGTCGTCCAAACTCCATCCTGCGTCTTCGGGGAGAACAAGAGGAGAAATGGAACAACTGGTTTTAATGAAACAATTACAAGACACTAATTATTATGTTAATGTTTTGCTGCTATCATCAGGCGCCGCTAACAGCCTTGTGCACCTAGAGGTTCAGAGCCAAAAGAACGTGTGTGTATGTGCAGCCCAGCAAGGTGGTGTGATGGACGCCTGCGCAGCACGAGAGTGTACTGTGGAAATGTAAAAAGACCCACAAAGCGCTGACTGTTGTCACTGAATGTCAGGTACATTAATTCCCATAATGCTCGTCACAAATAAATTAGCAGCGTGTTGCCAGTGATTCAAAGCCACCAGCTTGTGCGCGTTGGGGTGTGTGTGTTTGTGTGCAGATTGGGATGGCTCAAGCCTGGAGACAAAAACAGACAGAGATATGCATTCAAACAAACATGCAGGTGTGAATGTGCATCCCACACACTGTGTTAAAATAGCAACAGTCATGCACAGAACAATTAAAATTCACCTCGGGAAAGTGTCTCATAAAACTGTGTTGACAGTGTGTATCATGTGAATACAATCATAGCATTCTAAATAACTATATGAAAAAAAAGTTTACATTAACTCAAAATTGTATTGCATATTTAAATTTATTTTTAGATAGGGTTTACACTTTGAAAATTCTTCTTAAGAATACTGTAAGTAGGAAAACGTTTTCTCCGCCTCTTCTGCTTTGGTTCAGCCTCCGCCATTAGTGCTCAACCAACTCTAAGTGAGACTACCTGTCTGCATAATAGCTCAACCATGATGGGAACAAAGTGCCAGACCTTTGTTTCAAAGAGGTGATGCGTAGACAGTGGTCACAAGGTCTTGGCTCACACTCTTTGATTGAAACCTGTTTAGGGGCAATAGCTAATTTCATTACATGGTGTCATTGCACACTGCACCACTCCCAAAGAGCCACTTTGAACTCTGGGGAGCTGAACAATGACATGGGCCAGTCTGGGTTCTGATGGCAGTATGAAGGGTTTGTAAAGGGTAAGAAACAAAGCAGGCAAAGTGTTTTCATAATGCTGTCAAATATTTGGATGTGTCCCACGGACGACAGCGCATCTCCTCCCGGGCCTTCTCGCCTTTCAACAAGGGAACAATTCACTTCAGCATCAAGTCGGTGGGCTCCCTGCCTCTGGCCAAAACCTTTCATTAGGAGCCACGACATGCTGTCACAGCTGTTCCGCCTGGGTTCTTCCCATGGACACCGGGGATAAAAAGTCTATGAGAGAGCTCATCAAAGTTGCACAGCATCACAGGTTCTTCTGTTCAATATACTACCCCCAAACTTGGCTCCATCCAAACTTTGTTTCCAGTAGTGCGGTGATTTTTTTCAGGCAAGTGTAGTGACTGAGTGACAATCCTTAAGCTGTCCCAAGAGAACAATAACAAAATTGAACCTTTTACAGTCTCTAGAGTTTAAGTGAAGAATCAAAATTTCCCAAACAGGTTGAGGTTGTGGCGACCCCTTTAGGTAAACATTACCTCTCCCAAAGAGTATGCAGAGATCGGCACCATACCACACATTACCCTAATGAGGACAAGTGATACGGAAAAACAGATGGATAGTGGATAGATTAATGGTTGCAACATGCTGGATTTCTTGAAGTGTTGCAGACTTTTCTCAACAATTAAGGTAAGCTTGCAAGGTTGATTGCAATATGAATATTCAATCCAAATTTGCCTAGCACTGAGCTGCTGATAGCAGGCACTACCAGAGTAACAGGCCTGAGAGGAGATGAAAGAATCTGCAAATGTTTCCTTGTCTGCCGCATTATCGGAAAACACAATAGCCAACCAGGCACTCAATTAGTCAGCCATCTTAGAGTGACTGTTTGACAGCTGCAGCTAATTGTTAATTCCACTATAACCGCTGGTTGCAGTAATTCATCATGTAACAAAAGGGCTCTTGGTGAGATATTCCTGACATCGAGGATGTGTACCGGTAACAAATATTTAATCTTCATTTGCGGTACCTTAACAGTAGTGAGGGCCCAATGAATAACAAGTGTGTGCGTGAGAGCTGGCTAATGTAAATGCAGCCCTGCTTGAACAAGTTCCAGGGGTCAAGTGCCATTTATCACAAGATGCAGTCATTTTCTCTTCTACATGCGTGGCAGCTGCTGAGAAGGACAGAGAAAAGGAGGTATTCTTTGAGGTGGCGAACACAATCCAGGCTTTGGCGGGGAGGCGGCGGGGGTGGCAAAAGAACACAAGGTGCCACTGTGTCGGCATTCAAATGTGAGGCCGAGCGCCGATGTCATTCACCTCCGCAACCCCACCTCGAGTCATAAGACGAGCAGCATTCCTGGGAATGGGAAATGGCACAAAGAGACACCGTGTTCCTCTGTTTTGCCTCATTGGCTCATTAGACTGCGACACATAAGTGATATTTTTTTTTCCCCTCGGTGTGTTCTACTAGTGATTAATATCTGCTCTCAATCTCCGTGGAGAATGGCAGCACTAGCAAACAAGCGCATCTCTTGTTCACAAGAAAGAGGAATTCAAAGCTCCCAGGCAATGGAGGCTCATAAAAGACAAATTGGATAATTTGAGGAAAATGGACAAAGGTTACATCTCATCTCAATCCATTTTTTAAGCCTTAGAGGTTTTACATTAGTCACTTGGTGAGAAGAATCATAGTGTCGCTTGAGAAGGGATGAGTTTTTCTGTCTCTCTCAGGTTAATGTTTTTGTTTTCAATACATTTGTTCCATTGCAGTATTACTGTGGAACTGACTCTTGGCTTATTGGGAGCAGGTTTCAAAGTTCAACTCGAGATGGTCTGGAACTTGCGTCCGATAATAGTAGGTTGTTTCTATCTAGATATTGGACATTGCCCGGAGGTAAGTGCCATTTCTGAGCGACAGCAGACACTGGGGCTTTTGTCCAGCTAATGATGACAGCTATCAGAAATTCCCCCCATCGTAGCTCACATGATTCAATAAAGCATGTGTGTCAGTCCTCGCGTTGTTCTGCTCTTCTATTCATAATGCCCACAAGTACGGGGAAACCCAGCTATGCTGGCGGCTGGACGCCTGTTTTTACTCATCCAGCACAACAAAATGTGAAGGATTCATTTAACTAATTATTTCACGGCACTCACTGAGACACAGCGTCAATTCAGTCTGATATTTAATAATTGGCCATGGTCACCGACTTAAAGTCTTTTTGAGACTCTACCTCAGCAGAACATTTCTTTTTGGGAAATGACATTATGCCTGGAGCAGTCAATGGGAGTCCTTTGTCTTTGCTGGCTGAAGGCAATATGCACGGAACTCAAAAGTCCCCAATCGTGGACATCATTTTAGCAAAATTGTGGAAAACAAATGCAATGGAGAAACTAAAAGTTAATTTAAAGTGGAAGAGCATGGAATGGTGTTGATTATGGATGGTGTCTAGACACCAGTAAAGTGGGGCAAAAAAACAGATCTGTTGATCTTTTTTTGTCTTACACTTTAGACACATGATCACAATCTGGGTCTGCCAATGTCTGGTTTACATGCACTTCTAGTACGCCTCGTAGATCACATTTCCAGCAGGCTAATGGTTGACTGAATGCTGGTGAACAACTTGCAAAATGTGCATCAAATGAAAACTAAATAGTTTTCATGTTCATGTTAAATGTCTGCCTTCTACAAAGTTCAGACAAGGACACATCAAACAAGCCCTAGTACCTAAAATTATAATATGAGATGAATTTGAGAAGAAATAAATAAAGATGCCTCTCTGCTATGTTGTTGTTTCCCCTGCATCCATTCCTGTTAATTCACACAACTAATGTTTACGGCAAGGAGGCGCTGTCAGAGCGGATAAAGGAAAGTTACCTGGTGGCTGATAGCTTTCCACCAACAGATTTATCCACACTGATGTTTTGATGTCACCACTGCATCCTGCAGGCGATTTGCTCGTGTAACCAACTGCACCCCAATCAAATCTTTGAAGAAGTCATGTATGCATAAGTCCCGTCTACCTTAATGCTAATAATTAGCGAGTGAAGACGCAGCTCACTGGGATTGCTTCCTCGGGGCTAAACTTGCTTTTCCTGCTTTGATCATCACATTAATTAACACTGGCTCCCTTGACAGGGCGTGGCTGGAAAGCAGGTAGGTGTCATAAGCACCTCGGCGAAGACTCCGGCACCTGGTGAGTGAGCACCACTGTTGTCAGGAGCCATGCCTTGAGAATCAGACGGCATGCGGTTGCATTAATTCAAATTGATGTCCCGTAAAGGGAGGGGAACAACTCAATCCCAAGATACCCCGATTCTCTGTTCTGGAGGCGGGCAACGCTTTACTTTGGAGCATCTTTGGCCAGAGGAGGAGAAAAGTCATGTTGTCAGACCTCAGTGTCAGCTCGCGTCATCACTAGTGCCTTGGGCAAAAATTAGAAGTGTTTTTCAAGAGATGTGTCAAAAGTGTTCTTGGTCCACATCACAGCAGGGAAAACATGCAAGGAGGACCCAAACCAAAGTCAAATGCCACGTGGAGTCAAGGGAAAAGCTCACCTATTATTTATTTACATCAAAATGACTGCAAATGATGAATAATTGCACAAGCACACATTCACGTGCTGGCCTACCGTGTAATTATTCATGTATGACTTGTTCAATAAGTCACCACAAGATTGTCATCACCTTGTCCCAAACATGATGCTGTGTCAAAGGAAACCTTGGGCACAAATGGCTAGATTTAAAACACATCCCTTTTCTACCAATGATCCTTTTCAGGTTCATGGGTGGACTGGAGTTTATGCCATGGCACATTTTGGAAGGGCAAATTATTCTGGTTTGGGAGAGTTGGGTCTGTATAACAATGAAAAATCATTCAGATTCAAGTCAATGGGTGATTTACAGTCTTCAGTCAGACCATGCTATCTGCACACTGAAAGAGCATTCTAACTTAGTAATTGTGACTCTATGAGGAGACATGCGTGCCACATATACAAATTAAACCTTACACTTAAACAGGATATGCAAAGTATTACACTTTGGAAAGTACAGCAGATGTTACACAGGCTTTTTGAACCTCGGTGGGCCTCTGATTCCTCCTTTTGGAATTTCATGTGGAAAAGAAAGTAAATGATGTTCATTTAAAATGAAACCTAGATTGTGATTTTTGGACCTACTCAAATAGAAAAATCAGCCTCTACTCTATTTGATGAGCATTTCCTCCACATCCCCATCCAGCACCCCACACCGCATAGCATTCAGTAGCAATTAGTGTCTTCAATATGTTCAATTGAGCCCACATACCTGTTTAATCAAACTCTCTCTGGGCATTCAGTCAGCATTCAAAGGCACCGCTTGAAACGGACTCAGAGAACACAAAAGTGCGTAGTCTCAGTAGTTGCTTTTGATCTGCATCATTAACGTTTTGGAATAGGAAGTTGACACACGGCCCGGTTTTGTTGACGCACTCCTGGATCCGGTTCTATGTGGTGGAAGTTGAAGATGTTTGTAAAATTGCTCCGATTATAGCATTCATGTGCCATTTGATAGCGATTCCAAGAACAAGGCACCGTCGCCAAACCCGACTACATCAACAAGAGCTGGCGGAATGTGCTGTCCTTTCATGAACCACATGGTCTCTTTACCAAGTGGACACGTTTTATTATCATGGTAATGGACTTTTTAACTTTAGTGTGTGCAGCCTCGCCGCACTTGCTTTGCGGAAACCAAGCTGACGGAAAATTTTAGTGCTGCATAAAAGATTGTTTATTCTAGAATGTAAGAAGCGTGAATACAGTCTGTTTTTTTTTCCATCAGATGATGATTTACAACGTTCTTTAGGAAAATCAGCTTGTGGGTTCCTTACCAGGAATAAGATGATGAATTCATTCTAAACTACTTGACGTCTCCTTGAGCCATATTCTGATCTTATTGGATTTTACACTGAAAATGTCCTGCTTATCGTTTTGTCATGAGGACTATGAATTTCTGGTTAAAATATTCCGATAAAATGTATGCGATCAGTTTTTTTTTTTTCTTTAAATCAGAATCTTTTGCCACCTGATTCTGGATCTACTGTACACCATTAGCTGGGTGTATACAGCCTCAACTTAAACCACACCAGCAAGGCAAATGAGAACACCCATGTCTCTCATGGTATGCTTGGTATGCTTCCTCATCCAGAATGATCATCAAATGGGCGATAATATTTGTGCCCATGGGCGGCATCTCTTTAAAAAAAATCCTCAAAAAAACAATTTCCTTCCATGGATACACCAAAAGAATTCCATGTGGCAGGACATACTTCCTGTCATCTGCATCCCATAAGTCTGCTAAGCTAATAATAGCAGCCCTTTTCTCCATTTTTACTACTTAACACCCATCAGGTGACCTTCTCACTCACTTCAAGGATTTAAAAGAGAAAATTATGATGAAAATATGACTGCTTACCACTCTACATGTGTTAAACAGCTGCCTCTTTTGTTGTTTGTCACCTGGTATTACAAGACCGATTGCTATAACTGATTCTCGACAAACTGATTGCCAATTGAAAGCCTAAATCCTCACTTTTACCTACAGTAATGAGAGGTTTTAATCCGTTTAAGATAAAAAAATGTCAAAGTAACCCAAGCATCCTCCGATTTTCTGAGGTCTCTTTGAAGAAAGACCTTATGGTAAAAGTGGTAACATTTTGACAACATTGAATATACTATAAAACAAACAATTTCAAGAACAAAATAATTTCCAACATTGACTTAGTATTTTTTCACACTTTTAGTCTTCCTGCCTCTTACATTGATGAAAAATAAGTTTATTGAGTACTGTGGCAATATTTCCGTGTGATGGCAAACAAACTGAGCCTTCCTGTGTACACAACACAGCCGTCACCCATCAGTGAGCAGTCCATCGTGCGCTAATATCTCGGGGCATCAGTAGCTACTCCGGCAGCAGAACTAACATGTTAAGCCCAAACATTGGGTTTGTGCGGTGCTGGCGGCATGGGGAGAGAGATGCGGGACTTTGGGATGAGTGGGGGTCATGCATACATCAAACAGAGACTGCTGGTCAATATTGGAGTATGGAGAATCAAACACGTTTTTTTTTTTTTTTTTTTAAGGGAGAGGCTTATGCTCCAACATCACAGCGCCGGCCTCAATGATTCTCGGGCCTGGATCGCCATTTCTTATTTGTCGTATTAGAGCGAAAGAGATGGCACAAATGGATTTTTTTTTTTTTTTTTGCCAGAGCAAGTGTTGGTGCAATGTCTCTACACACAAATATCTCCAAATGACACATTTTGTTACTTCTGTTGGAAACAAAAATGGGGGACAGCACTGTAGGTTGCAGTGATCTAAAATAACATCACAATAAGCAGCTTGTGAACAGATTTCAAGCTATTTAATACTGTCAAACAACACATCAAGCAAAGAATTTCAAACTGCGTGTTTGCAATATATCCTCATGCTGTTGCGTTAGAAAAGTTTGTCTAGAAACAGGCTTTAAGAAAAAAATGAAACAAAACAATGCAAGTTATGACTCTCTAATGATTAGCATTGATAGATACCAGTTGACTCAATCACTCAGAGTATTAGTAGAATTAGAACTATTATTTTTGTCTCCTTCTGTTACACCACCTTTCAGTGGCCCTGGGGGCTACACCAGACAGAGCATCACAATCACACTGGGTTACAGCATAAAACTATTTCATTCTTAACATTTAAGATGGTTATTAATCTTTGTGTGTAGTTAAGTACTGAATTGCTGTGTATTGTTTTCTTATTAAACTTTTTAATGGGAAAGGGCACTAAAAAAAGGCATTTAAATTCCTTTCAATTGAAAAACTAGTTGGAGATACGTGTGTTAAATTCTATGCATGGTAAACAAAACCTCAATTTTAAGGCACCACTCTGCTAAATTTAACAAGTCACACAAGCTCTGTCATTTACCTGTATTTTAATAATGTACCTAATATGAAAATCACTTCTCTATTTAAAGATGAATATGTTATATATATATATATATATATATATATATATATATATATATATATATATATATATATATATATATATATATATATATATATATATATATATATATATATATATATATATATATATATATATATATATATATATATATATATATATATATATATATATATATATATATATATATATATATATATATATATATATATATATATATATATATATATATATATATATATATATATATATATATATATATATATATATATATATATATATATATATATCTTTACTCGGAACAGAATGAGTAAGAAATTGATGGATAAATGTCTTTATCATTCAATAATTGGTTACTGCCCTTTGGGTTTTTTTTCTATTTATTTTCCTTTTATTTGGGCTTGGAAGTGTACATATAACTTGCTCATCTGTAAATTATTAGCAATCTGTCCAAGAGGAGATGCTCCTACACGCAGACGTTACACAGATCATGTTACAATGTCAGATGACAGGAAATATTCTACCGGGGCTGAAGGCTAGAGTATTTTTGGCATAAGGTGTGATTCGAACTGCCTCTTCTCAGTTTTCCTTCTGGGAATGTTTGCCATGTCCATCATGTAAATCCTGAGGTCGTCTATCGGCTTGCATAAGTACTCTGTGAACAATGAATAAATCACACTAAAGGATAAACTTTAAAATGTAATCAGGGGACATATTCAATAAAACACCTGAAAACTTTTCATACTATTTGGACAATCTTTCCATTCCATCAGCATTTATGTGAACAATCTCCATCGAAACTGTATTTTTCACCAGTCACCCATTTGATGAAGATCACACACTATATTTTTGTTATTTCCATCATTTCGTGCACTGTTGATACCGTTTGCAAGGCATCAATGGAACTCACCGCCACCAACGCCGCCTCTGCTGTCATGCCAAATGGTGTTTTACAGCATCTGTTCATTATAGATGGCCAACATGATGGATATGGTCATAATATTAATGTAAGACTGACACGGCAGAGACATGAATCATGGCCGACTTTATTTCCAAGCCGGCCCGACAGTAAAAAGTGATCTATAAATGTCAGCATTATAAAGCACATTTGACAGTGCATTGGCTCTGTTATCAGCGAGCGCTTATTTAGCAGTGCGTCTTGTTCTCGTGGCAGCTGGCGACACATCCACGAGCGCGATTCTTCAGGTACGTGGCCTGTGGGTATGAGAGAGCAATGAACCCTTTGAAATAGAAAGTGTTCAATCATGTTGACTGTTCATTTCCCATGCACAACAATGCACAGTCCACTTTCAAAAGCAGTTTTACAACCATGAGATTTTGAAACATTTTTAAATCATTACTATTCGGTGTAATCTTTAGGTGCTGTAGATATATTTGAATTAATAAAGTGTAAAGAGGTCACAGGACAGAAATTGCACGTTTACTCTGTTACTCAATTTGGAAAAAGTGGTAATCTGGAACAATCCAAATACGTAAATAACTGGTACGTTGCAGTTAAATTAGTTTGATTGTGTAAGATTCTATTCAGAATTTGCTACTCTAAGAAAAAAAACTAATGTGTAGTTGCCCATATCTACACTTATATTTGAGTGCACGTCATGTACTTTAAATTTAACTCGAATGTATCTGCTCTAAATGTTTGCGCCTGTGTGCCTCCTTGAGAAACAGTACTTTAGTATTCCTCAAACATGTTTTTACATCTTCTATCAACAGGTCAGCTTTTTTATATACTGTAATAAGTGAAGGATTAAGCTGTAAAAAGTCCCCAATTTGTTACGCATACATACATACGATCATCCTCAGCATTTCAAAGAACTTGCACAGTGGGGTATACACCTAAATTGCCCCAAACTGAAATCTGGGTTGTGATATATTTTTCTTTTATCTAAATTGAGGTAAAAAAATTGTAACCATAGAACTCATTATTATGCAGTGCTGTAATAAAGCCAATCTAAAAATGGTAAGAGGGGGTCTTAGTGTTGAGATGTAGTGACAGATTAAAATAGATTTGAACATTTAATACACATTTTTCAGAACTTTACAGCATGACGTCTCAGTCTAGAATATGTGTACTCTATATTGACATTTATTTTTGTTTTTTTTATACTTTGTGTTCATAAGAAAATTATTCAAATGATTTACATCCAGCAGATGGATATGCAGTCATATTACGGACAATTCATAGAGGTTGTCATTAGCAAGATAAAAATAAAAATGTCTCTGCTTATTGACTTTGAACTCTTTTTGCTTTTATGTTGATAAAAAAATGTCTGTTCCATTGATAGTTTTGATGAATTTCTGTATTTCGTTCACAGTGATCAATAACATAATGTTTAGTACGACTAAGCTGAGTATTTTGAAAATGTTTTCATACATTTTGTGCATATACTTTCATACATATGATGAGTTCGTAATGTGTGTGAATGTGTGAAAAAGACAGAAAGAGAGGGAGAGATGCCTGCAGCCGTGCTAAAACAATCATCTAATACTTTTGCAAGGGATGTAAATGACGAACATTTGTTGGTATGTAGTCTGTAATTACTTGTCGCGTCCCCCTCTGCACACACACACACACACACACACACACACACACACACACACACACACACACACACACACTACAGGCATCCATCCTTCCCTCCTTTCTGTGGATGGGGAGTATTGCTGTTGTGTTTTCAGCTCAGCCCGTTCGGAAGACGACTGCTGCTCCCTGCAGTTTGAACGCAGTTTCTCACTACTATGCTCACTCTTCAACTCCGATGTTGGCAAAGATACTTTTTTTTTTAAATTTGCTCTAACAGTTTGTTTTTGTTTAATCTGCAAACAAATATTGTATGTACTAATTCTTCTGTCAAAATAAGAATTTTGGAATAAACCCTTCATATGATTGTTCACAACCCATAGTAGATTTGCTTTTCCACTGTAAAATATCTAAAAAAAAAAAAAAAAAGGAACAACTAGTGTCCACAATGCATGTGCATTCTTCTTATTTGTTATTTTTTAATGTCAATAAAATCAGGGTTACAAACACGCACCAATAAACAGTACTGATAATCAATTGTGAAATCTGAAGAAATAGGAGTTTTCAATTTTGGTTGAAATAACATTGACTCAACTATAAATTGAATATGATGAAAAAAGTACTTACTTCTCTTCATAACAACGAATTATTTTGAATTTTCCATTGTTAGTTTCTTGCCAAAGTTGTGAAGATGGAACAACTCTAACTGGGTGGGTTGGTGAAACAAAGCCAAAATGCTTGTCTTGTGATTTGAAAAAGCATTGACACAACCTTCATTAGTTTTCAGGCTTATTTTCGAAATGATCTTTTGCTAGCAAATTCACTACCCACTGAATCTGCCCAACACAAAAAAAAATCAGTTTAGCATTTCCCAAATTTAGATTTTGACATTTCTAAAACATTTAAAAGAACATAATAAATACTTACATTCCAAAAATCAAATGACCTTCCCATTTCATATTTAAATGATCTATTTGTCTATTACTCAAACATGTTTTCCTAAAGCATTTACTTATAAAACTATGCCTTCTCTTTTAATTGTTTTACATTTCATACACACAAATCCAAGTTAGTTTTAATGTATATCAGACTTCTGCATTTGACTGGGCAAGTCCAGAATGGAATGTACTTTTCGCCCAACGACAACTATGATAGGATGAATGAGGACATTTTTTGAAAGAAAAAAAAGTTATTTTTGCCTTATGTACATTTTTACTAACAAAGAATTCTGTAAGTATGATTTCTTATAAAAATGGGAGATGAAAAAAAACATTCTGGTGACTTTTTATTTTATTCATTTCATTTAGTTATTGCGAAAACATAAAGGAAACAATGCAGTTTTTTAGGCCATTGGCTTTGACCTTTTCACCCCTCCAAAAAACTTGCTACTACCAGTGGTACTATATTATATATTTCTAATTCATAGGAAATTATACACTGATCACGTGTACCTTATCTAAGCCTTCTATGATATCCTTTTATTTCTGTTTTGTAATTTTATAATATTTAATCCTATGGGTAATTTTGGGCCTTTTGCTGGGAAATCGCACCTTGTAGAGAAGCACTACCAATTTCGTCATAATCAGCTGGGTATGATGACGATTAGGATTTTATCGAGTCAATGATGATTACAAATCCTATGTCCGATTATTATTATTTGACATTCCTACTTTGTTTTCATCGATGGGACAAAGGGAACATTGAAATTTCTTCCTAAATAAATAAAGTATCTATTTAATGAAGTGGTACCACCACAAAGCAGAAACATGAGATGTAACTATCTCATCTATTTAGATTCCTCCCTTTTTTTTAAAGACATATTTTACTCATTATTTTTTGCAAATATACACAAACACCATGATCTGATCCAAGTGACCTATTTTTAATTTTCTGCAGGTATCTTTCAATGTGTTGAACGGTCACCAGATCCCAACTTTGTGTGATGAAAGTGAGACACATGAATGTACGTTGAATTCTACTTCCTCTTGCAAATGATTATCGTTGCTGCAGGGGAGATGAGATGCTTTGACTTATCTCTGGCAGCCTGGAGTGAAGCTGCGCTCTCTAATCTGATTGGGCGCGTTCCCCCGAATCGAGGGCAATGGCAAAACAAAAGATCACCAATCAGATAGCGGGGGCTCCCGCTGAAGTAGCTGGCACGCCATGAATGCTTTGCCCTGTCATGTGCGCTAGTATCTCGCAGCGAGATTCCCCGTGTCGCTTTTATGTGTTAATCGCCGGCGCTCAGTGCGGCCATTGTGTTATAGTCATCGCCGGGGGAGCCAAAGTGCAAAAAAAAAAAAAAAAAAAAAAAAGAGTTGAATGCAAGGAGTACCGGCACGGCTTCACACAAGGCCCCAACGACGCATCTTCCGCTCCTCCTGGTGATGGAGATCCAACAGTGAATTGCAGCTTTCTGCTGCCTCAGACGCTTCCGATTGGAATTTAAATGGTTGTAATGACTTCATTGAGCACCTGAGATGCTTATGTAATGGCTCAATGGGTTCAAAATTATGGCCACCTCTGACCATGTCTTTTTTTTTTAAACAGTCCTGGAATTTTCAATCCACTGGCTTGTGTTGTTTTCCTGCATTTTATTATACTTACTATGTACTATTCCAGATTCTACACTGACGAGGAAGGTGAGAAAAAAAAATCATTCACATGTCTCAATTCCTTGCATTCCACAAATCACACCTCAAATATTAACATCCTGGCGTAATCAAGTTTGCCCACTCCATCTTCTCCTTGTCAATGCCTTGTCACTGAGGTAAGTCTTAGAGCAGGGGTGGGCAAACTTTTCGGCCCGGGCGCCACATTGACTTTAAATAATTGTCAGATGGGCCGGGTCAGCACAAGATACGATACATATAAAAAACTGTATCCGTTAACAGTACATATGAAACATAAAGGACTAAAGTATTAACATACTCTTCACTCATCATTAAAGTAAAAGGTATAAAGTACAAAGTAAAGTAAAAAGGAACGTATTAGGAAATGTTAAAATGTAATTTAAAAAAAGATAGTGGGGCTGTAAAGCACGAAAAACAAATAAGAGTGCACAAAACTACTGCCAATGGCTTCTGCGTGACGACGCCATCTTGGGGGGAAAAAAATGCCGGCGGGCTGGATTGAAAGGCTTCGCGGGCTGGATGTGGCCCGCGGGCCGTAGTTTGCCTATGCCTGTCTGAGAGTGTAGTTTTTTTTTTTTTTAAATACCGTATTTTCACGACTATAAAGCGCACTTAAAAGTCTTAAATTCTCTCCAAAATAGACAGTGCCCCTTATAATCCAGTGCGTTTTATATATAGAAAAAACAGAAAACGAAAGACCACCACTGTCAGATATTAAAAAAACACAAACGCCTGAACTGAAACAATACTGTTAAATATGCACATGCCATCTTAGTTTACAACATCTTCCATCATATAGCTCCTCCCCCACTGCAAGATTTTATACAAAAAAATCCAAAACCTCAATAATGGCTGGCTCTAGAGGTGACTGTGTAGTGAGTGCTTCATACCTGGAAGTCAATAGCAATTACCGTATTTTTACGACTATAAGGCGCACTTAAAAGTCTTACATTTTCTCCAAAATAGACAATGCGCCTTATAATACAGTGCGCTTTATATATGGAAAATGTCATTCATTGAGGGTGCGCCTTATAATGCGGTGCGCCTAATAGTCGTGAAAATACGGTACAAGGATTTACACTTTGCATATCTTTAAAAAAGAAAAAAATGGTTGTAAATAATTAGCCGAGCGATAAACACAACAAGCTGACCAAGAATAAAAGCAGAAAAATGTGTTATGGTTGTGGTTCGGGAGCCAGTCATAAACACAGGTTATGTTTTAATTTTCTTCCCCTGACCAAAAAAAATCCATCAGAACTAGAGTGTGAGTAGAGTGGAAGTCATAAATAGTTGTACAGAGAATATTATAAAACTGGCTACTGGCATAGTGCAATTTCCAAGTATACTGCACACATTGGGAAACAAACATTGCATTTGATGATGTTTGTACAGATAAATTGTAATTCTTTTGAGTAAGTGAGTCTTACATTTTGACTGCCAGACTGTTGAATATTTCATTTTATTCTAGCCTAAAGCAGATATGTATCACTAATGTGCGCCAAAAGACAATTCTATCCATTCCCCAGTCCCTACACGAGTCAACTTATCTATAAATATGTCCATTTCTCATTTTTTGGACAACTTACCAAATCTCTTAATTTGATGTGTTGATATGACAATTAAAATCATCATTCAAGCCACGTTCCATTTTACTCTGCCAATGCCCAACGATCTCTAAGACTGTGGCACCGAAGTCATGCCAGTGAACCTCTACACCATGAGACACCTGCAATCATAACTTATAATTTATTAAAAAATAAACAAATGAATAAATAAGTAAAACTTAAATTCCTGGGAAACACACTTAATAATATTGCAGGTTTCATTTTGAAGAATAAATTTATATTTATTACCAAATGCCTTATTAATTTGTTTTGTTTTGTATTTTTTTCCAGAATTTGTGGACTCGACCTTTGTGTTAGCAGGGTGGGGGCGACCTGGCAGAGGGCGTCACCATCCAGGCGTAAACAGCGGTGAGAAGTGAACATGTTGTCACCCGTGTTGAACATCTGACCTGGCTGAAACCTGCGGCGAGTAGCACAGCTGAACAGGAGGCCGTCTGGGAGAGAGGGAGATGGCAGGGATGGTGATCTTGGCTACTCGCCGGGTCCCGTTGACCAGAGATTTGAACAAGTGTATTGGGGGAGACGGGGAGGGGGGGGGGGGGGCAGTTTATGTATGGCATAAATGACACAATCATATAAAGCACAGGCAAATCGTACATACAGTGGCTTTTCTCGTAGTAAATCTTAAATTTCTTAAGTCATATGCAAGATGGCTTTTTTAATTTGACAAAAATGTCTACCTCTTTCATATATCTTCCCTCGCAGCAGACCTCTAAATTCTGAATTCTGACGTTGTTATTGAGAAACCCAAAAAAAAGTCATCCGGCGATGCTGCTACGTGTTGATAAAGACTATTTATCAATGTAGTCTTTATTGAACTGACCTGCAAACACAACCTTTAGGAAACGAATTAGGTTTTGAAAGAATTTAATGGGTTTAAGATGGATAGGCTAAGTTTCATTTCACGTCACGATGCACAATCATGATTTGAGGTTCCTCAAGCACAATACTTATTCAGCATGTTAAGTACATAAATAATGCCAGATCCTGTCAATGGGAAAAATCACTTTTAGCACACCTCAAACTGAAAGATATTGTTGCAGGAATACCTTTTTTTTTAAATCCTTTATTTGTAAACCTTGTGACGAAAGAAATCTGCCAAACCATCCTTATGTTAGAATACAACCTAAAGGATAAAATTCTATGGTAGTTATAGATGTATTCTGTCTGTGCATAAGCAGTGGAGGCCCCACCCACTCTGGTCTGGCACCAACCAATTGGGCACTTATGTGCAGGTGGAGCATGAAAGGGCTGCCCTGACAGATGGCAGCAATACCAGCAAGGCAAGCTTGTCAAGCTTCACCAGCCCAAAAATAACAGGTAGAATGTCATGATTAAGTAAATTGTTCCTATTTTTTTAAATTTTTCTCAAGGTTTCATTAAAAAATCTAAAAGGCAATTCATTGATAGAGTGTTTATATTCTTTCTGAGATGCAGGAACTCGTTTCAGGTAGGTCCAGGTTTTGTCTTTTTTTTTCACAACAGTAGTAAAAGTTGTTGTTATTATGAAGGATTCGGTGAGCTCATTTCTCAACATGCCATTTTGTCATATTCCAGCCATGTAATCCCGCAGAGCCGCCTGGCCAACCGTACGGCCGTTCAGATGTGTCCTCCCGCTCTGAGCCCAGTTGTAATCCCGCATTAAACCAGCGTGAGACCTAATTGAAATAATCCCCACTGACCGGCCCCAACTCCAGCCAATGCCAGTTTCCATGATGGGTCCAGTTTAACCCACCGTGTGACTCTGACCTTTCCCTCACTGCTCGCTGGGACCATCTGAACCTATCCCAGCAAGGACATCTGGTCCAATAGCGGGGAGGAGGTTTGTTTCGCCTGGCTGGTCCCAGAGGCTTGAAAACCTGTCGGTGGTGCTGGAAATTTAGCAATATTTACTTGGAAATGGAATTTTTCGATATTCCTGCAAACATGTCAAACAGAAGAACATCTTGGAATTTTAGCAAAAACAGTTCTCAAAAAAAAGATGTGCTCTTCAAGCCCATTTACGGATGTAAATAATAGCTGCCCTTGTCTATTTCTCTGGATAAACCAAATGAATTCTGCTCAAACATACACAGTGGAGCTTATAAACTTTCAAGCTAAAAGGGAGACAAATGTGTTATTTGACCTTTTAAACACATTCAACGTGTTTATACAACCTCACCTGACTTATTGTGTATCCGCATCTGCAGAGCATACAAAGAGGTTTACACTAGTACAGTGTAAAAAAAAATAGCGTGCGAATATTTGCGCACATTATTTCTAAACACGTTATGGTCCCCAACAGAGCCTCAGTATTGGACTGGCGTTAGGTGATGGGCTGGCCATTGTTTGAAGCAAGAAAGAAAAAAAACGACATCATACGTGTGTTTGTCATTCTGCTGTTCTTCTTCACACCATTGTTACATGCAATTATTGATCTTATTCAAACACTTTTTAAGGTGTCTTAATTACTTGCAAAGAAGCGACGCCTTGGCGAGCAGACAACACAAATAAGTTGATTTGCATTTCTGTGTTGTGAGTGTTTTGGCAGCACGGTGGTAGTCCAGATTGTAACCCCCATTTCTGCCTCCAAGAAACTGCCTTGGAGGAGCGTCCACGGAGGGATTTGGGATTTAGTGGGAAGGTAAGTGTGACTACAAGCTTTGGCTCGCCATCTGCTCCCCAGCAGAGTTGAGGCCAACCTGTGCAGCCTGCAGCAAAGACCTGGGCGCCATGCTCGCCAACCTGGCGCCTGTGACCGCAATGTCCAACAGTCTGCTGATTAGTTGTAAGAAGCACTCCATATGTAGCGAAGTTTGCTTTCTCCCTCCTCTCGAGGAGCCAGTCTGCCACTCTTCCTCTCATGCCTCCTCTCCGCATTAAATAAATATGGACGTATGGAAGTTTATCTGGAGCCTAGGGGCATCTGGCAGGATGGCGAACTGCCTGCAGCTCCTTCTCACCTCTGACTGGGTTCCCAGCCAGGCACGGAAGGCAAGATGAAGAAAGAACCAACCCTGGCTCTCCTGCTCTTCCTCCCTCCGCGTGCCTGGCAGCACGGCGAGACAGATGACGAGGGCTTGTGGCCGCCTGATCACCCCTGGGTGGCTCACGTCTCATTCGTCTCGTGGCAGCAGGAGGAGGAGAGGAGGCCTGTGCTCCTGAGGAGCGAGAGGAGTGACAGAGGAGGGGAAACAGGAAACATAAAGCTTGTTATTAAAGCCGCAGCGACGTTTATTAATTATTCATGGCGAATGTGCGGCACTCAGGTGAGCGCTGACAGAACGACTCATTTTGCAGCTTAATGACGGCCAGGCGGCTTGAGCATGCGATTAAAGCCTGGAATAAATCACTAATGGAGGCACCAGTGTGGGGCGGCTTAGATCCGTCTTCCTTTGTGTTTACTTGTGTTTTATTGCACTGCCTTGCTCGGAGGCAAACACCTCGCTGTAACCTCACATGCAATGCAAAATGATGAACAAAGAGTCAATCAGAGGATTCATCCCAATTAGTTTCTTCAAGCTGAATCACGTCATCATTCGGCTGTGATGCGATTAGCTCGCTTGGGCGCCGCTCGTCCATTTGTCTGCTTGCACAAAAACACTTTGCTGTAATAAGAATTGATGCACTTGCAGGAATTTGGAGAAGACCATAAACATGAAGTCAGCGCGGCAGGAAGCCCGAGGCCACACTGCGTTTATTTAATGCACGCACATAAATGTCTGTTCCCTCTTTGCCATCGCTCTCAGGCTGACAGCGCACAAGGAGCTCGTTCCTTCACTCACATCCATATTCCCTCTGCGAGCGGGAGAAATATGTCTTCTTTTCTCTTGTAATCCGTACACAGCATCGATTAGTACTTCATGGAAGCAAACTAGTAGAAGCATGGGTTTAGTGACCAATACAAAGTGTTTGATTCAACTATTGCCAATAATCTGTGGATGAACTGCCTCTTACAATAAATAACCAGCTTTACAAATTTCACTCTTACACGCACCCAAAAGTGCCATTTTAAATCCACAGCAAGTGTATAATTTAAAATGGGCACATAAACATGAAATTGGCTGCTTTCCGCCACCCGCCAAAGTTTCAGGTGGTCATTTGCCACCGAAAAAAGCTTCCAATGCGGTCATAGTATATTCACACATCTCGCATTCTCGCTGGTCTCCCACAATTTGGGTTCTAACAAGTAAAGGTCAGCCACGTAAGCCAGTGTGCACTCTACAAATTCTAAAAAGGCTCGCCGGTCACGCCGAATGTATTCCCTGCAACATAATTAGCCCATCAATTCCCTTTCCCACCAAGCCAGCGGGGTTCTATAAAGCCCCACCCCTTCTTACCTCGACCCCCTCGCCGTCGCATTGTTGCTCTGCTAAACTTCCTGCACATGCATAAATTAGTCATCAACATTAGCATTAGCCAGTGCATGGTACCCGATGCCAACTGCTCTCTGAACGGCCATAAAAGGTCATGTTTTGATGACTGAATGCCACGCAGGCACCTGGCTCCCCCGACGAGAGTTCCCCAGGTGCACGTGAAAGGTTAAAAATTACCTAGCTGCCGCTGCTTGTCTCTAGTGAAGGAAATAATTAGGGGGTTTTAGGGAGCGCCAGAATGGCTGCCGGTTAGATGACAGTGTTACCTAATGGTTGTATCTAGGGAAGAGTCAAGCGGCCTGTCATTCTCTTGACAGGATAAATGAGCATAATGGTGGCAGGGAAATGGGCGCCTGTTCCCCCTCTTTCGGTCAGGGAGGTGGGATAAAACAGGGGCCAAATGGGGGCTGAGCCTGAGCAGAATAACACTGGGATGGTAACCTTTTACATAAATCTCTGAACACGTGTACAAGGGCTGTTTTAAGTCAGTGAGTGTTCTCACTCTCTACCTTTGGCTCTGTTCGAATACTCATGTCTCTTTCAACAAAGTTTATTTACAGCTCTCTGCAAAGTACACACTTTTCAGACTTTGAGCTGCACCTGAACCAACTAACGGGCATATTTGTGAAAAATAGAAAACTGTTAGTAAACATAATACTTCATTTCAAGCAAAAGTTGTTTCCGGGTGAGCATGTTTACCTGTTGCTAGGTTTCTGGTACTGTGCCTTTCCATTGTATTTGCATTTGTGTGGGTGACATATTTTTATTTTATTACATTTATCACAATGAGGCACTGGTTTCATATCCACTAGGCTTTCCTTTAATTGGGCACAGTGGAACCTTCGTTCCATTGTGATTTGGCCAACTAAATCCTTATCAAAGAATACCAAAGCAATATTTCCCAATAGAATATAAAGTAAATCCAATTAGTAATATTGTATTACGTACAGATTGAGTAAGATAAGAATAAATGACTAATACACTGGATATATGAACAATGTAAAAACACAAGGAGGAAAAAGGAGATTCATTTGCTAATGAGTTCTTTCTTAAACTGTTTTCATTTATCTTTAACAAACAGGTGGAACTTGTCATTATCTCAAAAGACATTCACAGATGAGAAAGAGTGTTTCACAACACTTGGACAAGTTCAGGCTATCTCGGCGAAATATCAACGTCAAATTCCTGGGAGAACTACTATTATTTTGCAAGATATTATTGTATAGTATTTGCACTGTGCTTTTGGATCAGTATAAGTCGATATATGTTGAATTCCTTTCAATTCAGTTTCACCCACTTTTACAGAAATAACATTGAATCCTGTTAAAGAAAACAAAAATCCCAGAGCAGTTTTTCTACCAATATAATTGTCCCCTCACGTTTGTTTCCTGTTGAATCGTGTTCCATTTATTTGAGCTCCCTCTTTTTAGCATTATATTCTATTAATGTTAGCCAATTCCTTGACTACAATCATCACATCTTAACTCTCAATTTGTGTGCAATAATCATCATAGCAACGGATGTCAGTCCACAAGTATCTAGGTTAGGTAGACACAACTCAGTTCAGTAAATAGAATGTTTCCTGGTCTAAAGGCTTGATGGTAGCGCAGGTGACTCTCGCCAGCTCTTCATGGCCCCGATGAGCCTCCAAGGGCTTAACTCAACGGCTCGGAGGTGCTGTTTGACTCCACCCACCCCCCCTTACCCCGTCTTCTTCCTCGCATCCTGTTAACGACAGAGGGGTCATTAACACAACAAACTGAGCTGCCCTGTATAAATAATACGCTCACGCAAATGCAAAATGGCTCAGCTGACGCCATGTCTGTGGCACCTCCAACATCTGTTTATGAGCATTTTGCCTAATGATATCATCCGATATCATTAACAGTGGCAGCGTGTGCCGCAGCAGCAGGTGCAGCTGTTTACGTCCCCCCCACCACCACAGCATACACACTCAAAGACTTGCAATGTCTCGCAAGCCATCTTTCCTTCCTCTACACTCCTCGCCAAACCACTAATTAGGACAATTTTCCTCTACAAAAAGGGTCCCCTATGATTTCAATCCGAGTATCACCTGTAATTGTAGTTTTTAACCAGTGCCTGATTTCATACATTTTGCCACGCTGAACACACCAGCAGCTGCAGAAGTTTTTTTGTGGACAGCAATGAGGCGGCTCTGTCCGGCCTTGGAAATCGGGGCGGTGGTAGGTGGAGCTCAAAGACAGAAAGCTTTTTTGTTTGCCGACATCTCTGTTTGGATGGGGGAAATGAGGGAAAATTATTGAACTTATGATTACTGGCTGAAACACCGAGGGCAGGCTCCTGCTCATGAAAATGGGAGACTGTGCTCATGGTCCTCGCAGGTTCTCCGGAGGCTGATTGGGTCGTGCGCTGCAGTAATTAGTCAGATGGCTGAATTCAGTGTTGTGCCACACCGAACATTGTGTCACATTAACATGGTATCCAAAGCCATTGTATTATTTATTGCTCCAAAATAAGCAGTGACATCCAAGTTCTTATCTCTGGTTCACGGATCTTAATGGTAGAAATACAACAGGGTCCTAAACTGAGTGAAGTCGATTCTGTAGCCCATGGTAGGCTTCACACAACAGGGGATCCATTCCTGCTGTACGATAGTGCCAATAGTCTTAATTTCGCTGGCAAAATATCTTGATAATTTCTGCGATATCAGCATCAGGTCAAGGCTCAGAGGCAGGAAAGCAGTCCAAACCCAATATACCCTCTGCTCTATACTTCACAGGTTGGATGAGGTTTGAATAATCGGCTTGTTCCTTCCAATAATTCATTAACATTAGCTTCATATGTCTCACACAATAACTTGTCTTTGCAATCTTTGAACCCGTAACTACATTCTTTATGTCAGTGGTAGCTATCTCTTAGGTTAGCTTCAATGGGATGAGATTTGCTTTAATGTTTTGTTGGAAATTTGTCAATGGAAAATTAGTAGTTACCAGCGATACCTGTGGTTCTCTCGTTATCATTCTAGGTTTTATGTATAGCAATTAGTGTTGCACAACAACCACCAAAAGATAGTGGCACCAGTACTTGTCCTTTTTATCAATCTAGTACTTTGGCCATGGTTTGATACACAAACTAAATGAGATGACTCTTCCCGACTTTAAACTGGTTTCATAATTCCTTTGCTAAAATGAAATGGTTCATAGAGTTTTACTTGGAGCTGTATTTGTTTAATATGTGTGAAATCTAACCCCAGTCAGATACTTCACCCATTTTCACAACACGTAACTGATATATGTGAGGAGATGCAGATGTACAGTCCTCCTCCTTGCAGCTCTTTTCTTAATGGTGATTACACAGGACACAAAAGGGGTGAGGTGCTGTGGTTGGAGGAAAACATCTTGCCTCCTTAACTGTGATCCAGTCGCCAGGCAAATTTTTCATGCGGAGACTGAGTGGAAGCGGCTGACCTGAGGTCCTCAATGACCAGTGGATCAATGGTTGGGGGTCTAAGAAGGGCTCATGCCCCAGGCTCTCTTGGCTATTCTTTTCGGCACGCATCTCAGCAAGTGGCGCATCGCAGGAAGGCAGAGAGACAGCAGCCCAGGGATAACTGGCGTACTAGCTGAGCACAAATAAAAAATTAAAACCGCTGCATGCTTGAGATGCTCGAGAGCTGTCGAGCGAAATGTAGACGAAGGCCCAGTGGGTTGAAATGATCTTCATCTAATGTGATGTCTTGTTGGGAGGCGTTAAACTACATCTCTCATCCAGTAGCACAACAAAAGTATCTAAAAACTTTGTATCGTATTTCCCATGTGAAATATCACATAAATTTGTCCTAGAGGTACTTTGTCAATGCATTTATCATTAGTATGTAGATAGATTTTTTAAAAGGTCACCAAAACTATCTTCTTGAGATTTTTGTAACCACATTAAAAAAAAACAATATACGCAGAACAAATGTCCACTGTGGTTATTTCTTCTTACTAATGCAACTGATTCTATTTATGGACATAGTCTGCATACCAGTAAAGTAAACTCCACAATTTAAACATTTAATGTATACGCATATTTATGCTCTGAGCTGTTCCAGGATCAAAACTGGTTCTTTTTGTTCTAATCGTCACTCGATGTAAAATTGCCGATCTCCAAACTGCATTAAAAAAATAACTATAGACTTTGGGAGCAATCTGAACTAATTGCCAGCCATCCACACACACTCATTCACACCTCCTGATTACAGTGCATATTAAAAGTGTTTAAAATTTTAGAACGGCGATGGTGGTACGATAGGTACGATTGCCACATTCACCTCACAGTTCTGAGATCAAGTTTTCTCCATGGGCTCCTGTCAGTAACATGTTACTGTAAAATTTTTACAAGGCAGGGGTCAAGTGCTCTTTCATTTTGAAAATTTCCGCCTTTGGTTTGGCAGCCGTGATGACTCGGGTATAAATTGTCTTGATCTCAATGAGTGTGTGAGAAATACATGTATAACTTTAAAACCATGTATCCAGGATAATGAAATTAATGGAGTAGGTTATTATGCATGAGTGATTGACTTAGATTTGCACAGATAGATATGAAAAAAATATAAAAAATCTTGTTAAAGTTTGTTTTGTTAAAAAAATTAATAACAAAATAATAATATTCAAGGTAATATTTATATCTGTGTTCATTTTTGTTATTATTTGGATATATGACCAACTGTTGGCATATCTGCCCATGATCCCCACTGCGAAGCAGTCGATCTGCATGACAGATTTTGCTCCAGTTTTGAACTGAATGCCCTTCCTGATACAACCGGCTTAAACTGGAATCAAATTTGGGCTATCACAGTGGCAGTGGGAAGCTCACACCACTGAACCCCTATGGCTAATCTTAAAAGTAATATTTTTATTTGCGAAATTGATAGGGAAAATTAATTGTCGATATTTCTTTACCTACTAGGCCACAGTTTTTCATTCCTATTGAAGAAGAGGACACATTTTCACCAATCTGATGTGTTAAAAGTATAACCAGTTGATTGACATCAGGTGCTGCTGGTTTCAGAAGAAACCTCATTGGGCCGTTTGTTGAATAGTATGGACGCCCCTGTACTTGGCCAAAAAATACAGTTATTTGACCCACTTAAGATCAGATTGCCTAAAATGGGACAAACAAACCATACATTAGTTTGACACCCATGCCCTACACTGTGAGCGGATGTTTACTTATGTTTTTGTGTGACCTTGAATAGTGACTATTTGAGGATGTAGCCTTGCCCAGCCATGTGAGATAGGTACTTGCTCACCCACGACTTGAATTAGGTGCCAAAGAAAAGGTATAGAGTTATGTACTATAATCAAGTTGAAGATTTTGATCGGTGAATCCAATTTAACAAACCTTTTCATTCATTGATATCATCGGGGTTGTGGCTATAATGTTATTCTTTCTCAAGTAAATGACACTTTAAGAATTTTATCAAGACAAGATACACTTTTGAAATAGTAGTCGTTGGAAACACACTCATTACTGTGTAGCCTTGGGCAGCCTTCATAAGCCCATCCCATTTTTGTCCCCTCCTCTCTGTTTTTCGTCAGCACCATCGCTGCTGTAATGTCACAGAGCTTTGTTCAAAGCCACAGCAATGATTTGGGCTCTCAGCAGGTGCCGCCCCGGCGTCTGTTCAATTATTAATGCGAGGGCCACATGGATGCATTACAGCCGCCGCAGCCATTAGATATAAAGACGACGGCTTTTGACACGCTGCATATTTCCTCTCTGCCTCGCCGCCGCTCTCTTTTTGTTTTATCTATTGGAGTCCTCATATAAATATATATTATATATATATATATATATATATATATATATATATATATATATATATATATATATATATATATATATATATATATATATATATATATATATATATATATATATATATATATATATATATATATATATATATATATATATATATATATATATATATATATATATATATATATATATATATATATATATATATATATATATATATATATATATATATATATATATATATATATATATATATATATATATATATATATATATATATATATATATATATATATATATATATATATATATATATATATATATATATATATATATATATATATATATATATATATATATATATATATATATATATATATATATATATATATATATATATATATATATAAAACCACAACTTTCAGACATCTCTTGATTGTTCAGCCAATGGTTGATTGAAGCCGACGGGTTGGATAACTGCTACACTTCAGGATTAAAAAAAAAGTTTAAGTTAAGGAGACCATTAATTGATCTTTCATGCCATACTTATTGAACACACTCCCTGACTCTTCCAAAAGAAGTCATAAATTCCATTATTCTCATTAAGTGTAATACAAGGATAGTACATGTAGTCAGTTACAAGCTGTCACAATGATCTAAAAAAGCATGATGTGAGAGGCTTTTCACGAACCTCACAGACAAAATGATGCAGGAGGGAAAAAGCGGTACACATAAAATACACCCCAATCGTTACTCTTCCTTCCCCTCCTCCTCCTCTTCTTCCTCATTTGATTCTCATCCGTGGTACATGCCAACAAAACCTAATTGCGTCCTGCGCACTTTCCTCCCCACTGACGCTGTTCGCTTTTGTGCCACCAATTTTTTGTGTGCTAATTAGGCACGCAACCGTGGTGATTCGCTCCAGACAGGTGCTGCAGGGGTCACGCAGACGCACACGGTGAGAGACAAAGAGACGCTTGCGGCATTAAAAATAAATGGAGAGACGAGAGTAACGAGAAAGGGAAGGCACGTTAATTTCTCGCTTCCATCTGTTATTACATAAGCGCTGCCAACAACGACATGTCTCTGGAAGGCGGGCAAAAAAGAACTGTAACTCAAAAGCGTGGACCAGAATTACCACAGGAGAGCTAAGGAGGACGAATCACACCAAAGAAACAAATACAAAAGTCAAAAGTTTCCAATGATTTGAACATAACCATGTCATTTTTCAGAGATACTCGCCTAGGGCCCAATCACGAGTTAAATATCTCAAAGCGGTTGAATTCATGGAAACAAACTTACAATCAACATAAGTTATACTCAGAAGCTAATCAAATTCGAATGGCATCATGTAATGGTTAAATAACTCTAATTTAGGAAGAATGCACTTTGTTACCATGACAACTTGGGGCGGTGATGAGGCTATGTCACGAAAACAGTATCGACAGTTGATGGGGGGAAAGATTGATGATACGACAAAAAAATATTTTTACTCATGCGGACAGCACTGTACATTGTGAGTTTTAAATGCGTACACACAGAAAACACACATTTAACAACAAAATCAACAACCAAATAAGTATGCAATGGTTGTTGAAGCTAACACACATTTGTACATTTAGGAAAACTCATTGCATCTCTGCTTGCAATGGGGATTCTAATCCTGTTTACAATACGTATGTTTCTGTGTAATAATTTTCCAAATTCCAAAAGCCAGCCAGAATCATAGTTTGAAAGTGGCTGAAGGTCTTAGCCATGCCAAGGTGGTCATGCTGTTTATTGATAGTACCATTTTATAAGAAATTACAATAAAAAACAGGCCACATCCATTAATTATGTTTTTACAGTTTACAGTCATTACAGAACAATGCTATCACATGTATTTTCTGACAGTCAAATCAATGAGATTATATCACACATGGCTTTTAAGAGGTGCAGCTATTTGTATGTAAACAATAAATTAATTCATTCATTCATTTTCCAAACTGCTTATCCTTACCAGGGTTGTGGGGGGTTGCTCTGGGAACCCAGCAGTGTACACCCTCAATGGATGGCTAGCCAATTGCAGGGCACGAGGAAACGGACAAGCATTCATGCTGACCCTCATACCTAGGGGCAATTTACAGTGATTAACCAGCCTACCGTGCATGTTTTTGGGATGTGGGAGAGTACCCGGGGAAAGAACTGAGAGGCCAATGCAGTGTGCCAATCACTTGGCCACCACAACACATCCAAATTGTCTTAATATGTTTTACTTGAACTTAACTTTAGTCTTCCATTGTTAATAAGTGTGCTTTAACATTGCTTAGCTATGGCTTTTCTGTTCACTGATTGTACATTATTAAAACCTGTTTGCAGACCTCTTTTGCTTATTGTTGTCATTCAGTGATGGACCTGCTCTTCGAGTTGGTGAACTCCTGAGACCAGATTGCAATTAAGAAGATCTCATGAAGCTCCCAAAAGCATGTCAGGACTTGGGTAAACACCTTTTTAGAGCTCAAGGTAACTAGTGAATGGTGACAGTGAGAAACCTCGCAGGGAGCAATTTTCTATTTATTTGTCTTCTGATCTGACCTCTCTTGACAAGGGCTCATTACCAAGTAGGCCCTTCTTTGACAATCATGGCCCATTATGATCATGAGGCAGGCTGGAGGTGCAATACATAGGTGAGGCAAAAAGCAGGCAAGGCGTTATGATTTTTGTGCTTAATGAAGAGTTCATATTCTTGTGGTTTTCATGGGGTTTCACACCATATCCTTGTGGAGTTCATTACCTCAGCAGCATGCATTCTTCAACTGGATTTTAACTGACAATTCTGTTTAAATATTGTCTTCCAGTACTGTTTGTTACTATCACTGTAGATGGAGTCACTGGACGGTGTCCATATTACTCATTATGCAGTATATTGTGAAGTTGGCAGCTCTGCATTTACCCACCTTAATCTTACTCGCTATATTACATCACCATTATATACAGATAAATGTGATTGAGGACCAGT
Source organism: Stigmatopora nigra (assembly GCF_051989575.1). Taxonomy (NCBI): domain Eukaryota; kingdom Metazoa; phylum Chordata; class Actinopteri; order Syngnathiformes; family Syngnathidae; genus Stigmatopora; species Stigmatopora nigra. Next base: position 17,989,140 of record NC_135508.1, read on the forward strand.
TACCTGGCCTTGGAAAGACAAATTGGAAATGTGATCAATGGCCAGCGCTACTGCTTCTGATCATTCTTGCCAGAAAGCATTGACATGGTAAGAATCTGATTGGAAAAAAAACGTTGTTATTTCTTTAAAAGAAATGGTAAGATTTATTATAGGAAGCAATGTCATTTTAGGTTCTGAAATTTCATGGGAGAACCAGAAGTATCAATCTGAAAAATAAATGATTTAATTCTGTGATGAAAAAAAAGGAACAAACTGGTATTATGTCATCTTAGGGTTAAAAAAGCCACGTGTGTGTGTGTGTGTGTGTGTATATATATATATATATATATATATATATATATATATATATATATATATATATATATATATATATATATATATATATATATATATATATATATATATATATATATATATATATATACATATATATATATATACGTATACATATATATATATATATATATATACATATACATATATATATATATATATATATATATATATATATATATATATATATATATATATATATATATATATATATATATATATATATATATATATATATATATATATATATATATATATATATATATATATATATATATATATATATATATATATATATATATATATATATATATATATATATATATATATATATATATATATATATATATATATATATATATATATATATAAATCCTCGGCAGATTTCCATCATTAACGTGCTGCACGAGCCATGTTTTGCAGTGTGTCTACGATAGCTCAGACGTGGTATGACGCCAGCTGTGCATGTTGTCATGCCCGCTGCCCCTTATGCATTATTCACAGTTGAATTAAAATGCAGCAAAGCCATACTGGCATGTTAAGGTGCCGTCACAACAGTTGAACGTGTCTCTCGCAGTGTTTTCCTATGGTTCCACAGCAGTGCAGTTGCCTAAATGAGGGGGATTAAGCTCAGAGGCTGCCCGGATTAGGGTGCCGAGCATGGACACAGAGTGCATTCAAGCACAGCATCTTTTTAAGAAGAGAGACGTGGGCAGAGACAAGGCAGCGGTGCACAAAAAGTTGCTCAAAGAAACGGAGTGAGGAGCTGCACCTCGAAATAGGAATGCATCTCACTCTTGACCTTGGACACACAATCTACAGTTCAGATTTTTTTTATTTCAAATAGATTATTATAATTTGATTTTTGAAAATCTCTTTGCTGTTCTTGTCTTAATGTTTCATGTCAGATGCCTTTCCTGACAAGCGGGAATCAAAACCAGAACACCACAATGGCAGAAGGACACTCATACTTCCTAATGTCCAATCCGATTTTAGTGCTGAGTATGTATCTCCAAACACTAGTATGAGTACACTTGCCTATGTAGCTTCATATTTTAGTAAGGAAACCTTGCTGAAGCTTCTGGCTACCTCTTGTACACTCATGAATGCAAATTGCATACAATCAATGGCGGCACCACCATTAAGGAAAAATTCAAGATATAGGAGCTTTAAAAATATCCACACTCCTTGCCATGAAATAATGAACAAAAAAAAACGAAAGAACCCATCTTTGACACTAAATGAGTTAATGGGGTGGGAAAAAAAGAGATGAGTATCATTTGGCAAAAAAAAAGTATCTGTTTTATATAAGGAAATGCTCCAAATAATGTTGTAGTACAGTTGCGTGGATCGAATTCATGTTCATGTGTTGTGAACGGAAATATATATATATATATATATATATATATATATATATATATATATATATATATATATATATATATATATATATATATATATATATATATATATATATATATATATATATATATATATATATATATATATATATATATATATATATATATATATATATATATATATATATATATATATATATATATATATATATATATATATATATATATATATATATAAATAAATACGGATCTTTATGTTTCTGTAAACATGATTAAATAAAAATATGTCTGTAGCTCTAGTTGACACGAGCAGTAACAGCATTTCAGTCTTAGTAGATCAACCTTGCAATGTTTCTGATACTAGCACCCCCTTCAAATCCACAAACACACACACACACACACAGAGTTCCCAGTCGCCGCAGGGTGGAGGGCCCAGTCATATCAGCTCCATGACTTTAAATCGACCATGACAACGTTGCTCACCACCGGTGAGTGATGCCTTTTTACCTCCCATGGTCAGGCTACTTGAAGCAGGCAGCCAACAAGCCTAATTGGACCGACAGGTGACATGCATGTGGAAACCAAAAGATGAAGGGGGAGACAACTTGAATCATATGACCAGTGCCTCAAACTCACACTGGCTTCACCTTCAACAATATTTGAATCATCAATCATTTGTCTTTTATTTTTATCATTGTATGATAGGTAAGTTTTTTTGTAGAGTGGTTCAAATTCTAGGAAGTGAGAAACAGATGACCATCACGTTAAACATAATGATACTAGTTGTGCAAATGTTTCACAATGGCAAAAGTTCCCCAGCAAATATTTAAGCATCCAAACTTTTTCAAAGTCTATCTCATGAAGTGTTCTAAAAGGTGGATCATTAGAGAAGTACATGCAACGTCTGTCAGATCCCCTTGTTGTTTATTAGTTAGGGGTCTGAACTGCCTCCTCCAAAACAAAGTCCATGGACTGGAGGGTGGAATGCATTGCCCGTGGGAGACAGGATACAGTTCTATTTGTCAGACTGCTCCGTCTGATGTACTCAAGTGTTTCTTGTTTGCCTGCCGAGAAAAGCCACATAAGTACTTGGTCTGTTTCTCCCCTCACTCAACGGACAAAGCAACGGTCTTCTCTTTTTCCCTCGCTGCTCATGTTTGCCACTGAATGCTGACAGGCCAGTGAACCTTGATGTCTGGCTGCCACGGCTTTGCAAGAGAGGAACCAAAGGGGTCTCTGGTGTGGTGGTTAGCCATCGAGACCGCTTAGCTCGCAGCCAATAGACCCAGTCACCGCCTTATAGCAGTGCAGACGAGAGCCTGGGTGCGCTGGGAAAATTTTAGACTTTTTTCCCAACACTGGTAATTAGATCGTCAACATATCGGCGTGGCCAGCTTTTATGCTTCATGAGCATGTGTGCTGTGCCTCCTATTATTTGCAGTTGTACTCAATATCTGTGTGACCTCTGGATGCCACTGGCAATGTATCGTATTGACGCTAGTTTTCCCATTGAATCTTTTGTATTGTTACACACATTCAATGGGAAGTGCAGTGAGTCCACAAGGATAAAACAGTCTAACAATTAGGTCCTGACAATGATGGGATTGTCTGATCACCTCCTTGCAAGAAAGTTAAGAATGTTACATGTATTCATTTATTGAAGACTTTTACAGTTACACCTAGTTAATTTGGACAAAATAAATCCCACAATTTATACTGTAGATATAGTACAAAAAACCTGAATTACTGTCTTTTACTGGCAACTGTCTCATCAGGAAGTTCGAATAAAAATGATCTAACCATTTACTGTTGCTACAAGATCAAGCTGTTCGGGTGTGTACTTTGTATTGATGTAATTTAACCAATGTGGCATTTTTTGTCCTGCCTTTGCAATGGCACACTGTCATTTCCACAGATCCTAATGCAGGTATGAGGAACATTGACTAAGTTCCTCCAAAAATCGCTTCTCCTGTAAAATCTGGCAAAAACAAAAAAAAAATCATAGCAGATCAAAGAGGGACAGAACGGATGGTTATTCTCTTTCCAGGAGGCATTTGCTGTATAAGTATGTGCTGTTACTTTCTGTTGCTTATGCTCTATGAAGTATTGTACTTCGAGGGTTTTTCTGCTTGTTTTTCACTTCTGGGAATTCCTTACTGCGCTTTCATTGTTTGACAGCCTTTTTCTGCTTTTCTGTAACGGCTGCAAAAGGTGTTTTTTTTTTTAAGGCATTAATACATTTCCACTCGCCTGACTCCCCGGGGCACAACCTCATTACAGCTTCAAGGCAGAGAAAAAAAAATAAATCGGTTGGCAGATTGTCTCAGGATGAAACACTTGGCCAGCTGTTGTCAGGGTGTTTGGCAGTGCAGCTGGTGGACACTAGGGGGCAGCACTATCTCCATCATCCATCTCGATTCGCCCTTCTCAGTTTGCTCTTTCTGAGCACGCTCGTGTTTCTTGTATTTATCTGTATTTGTATCAGAAATGTCAATAGAAGTGTCAGATCCCTCCAACAAACAGCATTGATGAAATGCTTATTTAGCTGCAAAGATGATTTCTAGTGATGCGGTACATAAGCCTTAAAATATACAGGCAGCAACAACTTGGCAAAACTATGAATTAATGGAGGAGCTAATGGACGGCGTGACAGCCTTTCAGTAAAGCTAATAAAAATTGATTTTCCTTCTTCAGACGTCCCCGTGCTCCACATGTGTAATGAATGTGCCGAGGACTCATCAAAGACCAAAATCGGAGGAGTAAATCTGCTAGTGGGTCTCGCCCTCGTCTGCCTGAGCTTTGTCCTGCAGGCAGTGATCTGGCCACAGCTTGCTTGGAGATGTCTCTTAATAAACTGACCCACCCCCCCTACATTAATAAAAGTTTTGCCACAAATATTTAATCCTCAACGTGACTGACAATGTTGTCAGACCTCCGGACAGCTTTTACGCCGTGATTACAAGCGCTCCTTCGTCCGTGGTACTTTGGATTATTCAAGATTATGTTGTAATCCTTTTAATCCTCACTGCATTAAGATTTCAGTCAAAATACGGAAACAGTAAAGAAGCACTCAAAAGCAATAAGGTCTTAAGCGGGCGGCCCCTTCATTTCCTCCCTATTCCTCGTTACTTACTCTCCACAATTTGATAGGCAACATTCACCTTGGATGTCACACAGTTGCTTGCAATTCTTACATTTGTATGTCTATAACTGTCATTGGAAATTTAAATTCAATTACTTGGTGTTGATAACCAATGTAAACATTATTTTAGTTTTAATTGCTGTTTGTTTGGACAATCTCTTATTCACCAGGTAATAAATATGCTAACATGGTAGGCCTTCTTAGTCTTGGCCACTGTAAAGCCTTCTGGTTCTTTTCCCTGATCTTCATCTTTGTTTTGGTTTGTCAGAATTGAAATGTATTTAACTTGGCAAACGACTAGTTTCTGTAGACCACTAAATTGCCATCTAGTCTTGCATCATGAATTAACATTTTTGAACATGTCCCAGAAGAAGCCTCATCAGACTCAAACAATGAAATTACCAAATCTTTGTTTCACAAAATGAGCTTGTTTTTTTTATTTGCGATCGTGTGCATATTCTTTCTTTCCAGCAACATTTGCCTTTCTGTCAATTTGGCAAAGGTTCATTTTTGCAATAGTACTTCATAACATTTTCCTTAGAGACTATATTTGATCCCTACTTTGTTCCATCTTATTATTCTTGATAATGGCTGGTTTGAATTATGCCTGTCTTGTATGGTGTTTGCTCTTTTGTTCTTGTGCAGACAGTTGATTTATTGATATCGTCACTGACAGTTGTTATAACGTCTTCCTATAAAACTCTCCAATTGTCATTAAATGTTGTTATCTTCTTTGATCTGGATGTTAACTGCTCCAACAGCATTTATTTGTACTTTAAGGGCATTCCAAACGGATGTTTTGATTGTCCTTTGTTTTTATCAACCATAGACAATGTTAAACAATATAGTGGTGCTACGTGGTATAAAATATCTTTTTAGAAACTGCTGGCCTAATGAGTCGATAACTTGTTCTCTGGCTTTCCCCGTCTCCTCCTGTGATGGACCCTTCCCAACTACTTAGCTGGTGAGGCAAATTTGCCTCTTTCATGTATTCTGACATGTTTTCACCGCTATGAAAGACCTTGGAGGCTCGAGACTAGAAAAACCAGATCAGGTCTGAGGGAGATTTGCAACAGCATCATCTTTGATTTACTGGCTGGCAATGTACAGATCCAAAGCAGCTGCAGACACAAACCAGCCATGCCTCCTGGTGATTCTCTGTTTTTCTGCTTGATACTTCTCTTGCTTCCTTTGGGCAGTCAAAAATGCTGCGAGGTGAAAGGATACGCGGCTGCTTGCCTGGTGCCGTGCATCTCAACTTCAAACCCTATAAGATCTCCAGCACGCCTCAGAGTCAGACTTGAAACCGGCGGCAGGGTGATCCTGAGCCGAGAGGATTTGAAGCGCTACAGGCCGGCTGCGCGTCTATGTGTGTGTGTGTCCACGTTTGGGGAGGTCGGCTTCACTAGCTGCACTTTCTTATTTTTCTTCAATTCACCATTATGTCCGTCTTTGTGGGCCAAGTAGAAAGTTGAAGAATAAATGACACTGTACAATCCTAGGAGATGATTTGAGACCAACAACTGATGACCAATTCACTTTGAATTGCCGTTACTTGTTCTCCCATTGGTCCTATTTTTTTTAGATTTGTGCCTTTTAAATTTCTGAGGAGGAGACGTATGTCAAGGCACCGTGGCAGGTTTCCTGGTTGTAAAAGTAGGTCGCATTTTGCTTTCAGGACATGGTGCCGACTTCCAGACCCTGGCTTCAATCCCACTCGCAGACCCCTTCAGCACCAACAAGCACATGTTCCACCCTGACGCTTACTGCCTGCAGAACATGCCTGCCCCAAAGATACTTGAAAAAAGTGACAAGTTAATTCTCCTCTCAAGCATTCTGGTGACACCGTCACCAACTCTCTATGCAATTTGAGGCTTAATAGGTAAGACTTTTAGACTGCAAAGTCATTGGAAAGGCTTAAACATGGGGATACTGTAAAAGTGCTTAGAAAGGGGGAAAAAACTTTTTTGTTTCAACATTATTAACACTCTTATATACCTCCGAAATTTGCCGTTTTTATGCATAAATACTTTGAGTAAATGTCTTCACATGAAGGTTGTTTACACTGTTTTGTGTAATTTCACCACCTCACAGGGTCACTTGAATCATTGACGTTTTACTTAAATTCTATCACAGTACTTTTGCAGGTATCAGTTTTTGTAAGGTGTTGGTTTTAAAGAATTTTTGCAACCTTAGGACTTGGATAAATGTCTTGTAAATGATACACACGCAATATATAGGGGGTGCAGTGAAAGATTTGAGAATTGATCGAGTCAGGTATATGCCCCACTACACCATCAATGATTCTATGTCTTGTTACTCATTATTCATAATTATTACTATTATTAAGGTCTGCTGGCACATTCGTCTAACTTTGGTAAAAGAGGCATTGGTTCATTTCCAGCTCTGGGGCAGTGTGAATCGTTCAATGTGAGCTGGGAAGGGCACCCTTCAATTCTGAACAGGGGAAGTGTTTTTGAAAATAAATGTGTATTCAATGAATATTAAATTAATAATATTAGGAAGAAGATGATGGCCTTTTGCGTCCGTAAGGATGGTTGCTGGTGATAGAAAACCCAGCTCAGAATTACAGTCACCGTGATTGCACTGAAGATCATTAAGACGCTGTCCAGTTTCAATTAAACAAATGAGAGAACAATTTCAGAGCCAAGAGTCAATCCTGATTAATCTCTCTTGAAATTCAGTGATTGCAGTCTGCGAGGTTTTAAGCCTTTAGTGGGTGGTAGTGGCTAGCATTCAGCAATGGCTTTGTAATTCTTCAGGCATTAAACTTAATGACGTTGAGTAAGAGGTCACCGTACATTTTCACTATACGAGAGCTTTTTTTTCGGGAAAACAAAAATACCCAAGATCCTGGACCATATGTTTAGAAAACTCATTCACTGCAATTGCCGCTCTAAACACACTCAATCAGTTGGTTGTGTGTATATGGCTCTTAGGTCACCGTAATGGACACTCAGAGTTCAACGTTTGGACACAGTTTCTAGTGTTATTGAATGAGAAGCTATATCCAAACCTTTGGAAAGTAGTTTTCTTCAGATCTCATTTTGTGTTATCAACAACGGCGCCTATGTGTGTTTACACGGCGTTCAGCTGGATCTCACCTCACTGCCGTCTTGCACTGTCTTCTATATAAACAGGCAGATCATTGGCGCGCTCACAAAAGTTCACCCATCACCTAAGCAGCGGGAAGAAAGTGCTTGAGGACAAAGTTCTGAGCAAACATCAACAAACTGGAACTGTTCCTTTGCTTAGTTCTCCCACTGTGACATATTATTAGTGTGTGGTGGTAACAGTCTAAGATAAGCTAACATTCTAAGTACAAATGAGACAACTTTAAGGCAACTGACATCCTGTCAAAGATACAAAATTCCACCCCGAAAGATTTCTGGGTATCTCTATCGTGCTTTGGTTTAAAGGGCACAAATTGAAGTTGCATACGCGCGCCGTCATCATCAGAAGCAGCACGCCAGCCACTCAGGGAGATTAACAACAACACTCCAAAAGCGCTTGGGTCCCGCTCGCCTGACAGCGCTACAGATCCAACCGTGATAATCGTAAATTGCCTCTTTTCATAGATCTTTAAGTCCTAACACAGTGGTGGAAAGAGATCACGGCAGCAGTGGCATGTGGTCACACCAAGCTATGAATTATTCCATCAATCAGCATCAAACTGACGCACCCTTCAAAATAGGATAAAAATCACTTTGTTTAGGGGATTAATTCGTAAGTTGTAATTTGCCTTTCCCGAAATATGACGCTTCTATATTTATACATATTGAAAAAGCAGGGCGCTCTTTAGGCCACTGACCATGATTGCCAATTTAAAGCAAAAACTGGAAATCCATTTGGTAGAATTCAGAAACTTTGCTTTCCAAGAGAATGTAAGAGATTTTCTTTAAAACTAATGCTGTGTTATTCAAGTGGACTATCGTGACAACTGTGAACATTAGCTGCTTATATGTAAAAAATTAAATAAAATATTTTTCGATGGAATACGTGCCACAGCAGCCAAAAATATTTCAGTGAGAGCCATGTAAACACAACTTTTGTAAACAGTGCACACAGTTGAGTTGCATCACGAGGCCAGCATAAATGGATAGAAGGTAACGAGGATGACAATATGGAATGGATCATTTCAAATATTTACATTTCTTCTTGCTGTAATCAAAACACATTTGGAGCTAGAGCTGCAAGCACTTCAAGAGGTGAAGGGCAATAAATAATACACTATCAACTCACCTGATGCTGCAGGCATGTCTGTAATCGTATCAGGTATTGGTCAAATATTAAGAAGGCGAAAGTTGTTCTTGCAGAGGAGTCAAGGATGAATTGATCAGCGGGCGGGTGTCACTTGCTCTAGGGCCTATTGACATTCAGTCATCTTATGATGTTGGGAATGGAACCACTGACTGTGTGTGCCAGAAAAATCCTGATGGAAAACACAAGAACATTCAATGCTTTGGTCAAACTTGCAGAAAATTTAATCTAACAAGAACAGAGTGAAAAATATTAAGCAGTTATGATCAATTGTAGGAGAATTTGATAGTACTAACAAAGAGGAATTATAACTGGTAATGTTTCAGCACACCCTAGTTTTTAGATGTCACGATACACTCCCATCATGGTTTGTACGGTGACGGAAAGCAATGGTTTTAGGGTTGTTCAATTCTGTGATAAATTTTAAGATATATATTTTTTAAACTGCTCTTTTTGTTCATTGACTGATGCTGTCGTTTTTTTTGTTTTATTTCATAATGTATTAAATATTTATCTTTAATATATTTTTATTTAATCTTTTAGGACATTTTTTTAAAATTATTATGAAGGAATTTTTATAAACACATTTCAACTTCATCCGTCTTCATCTCCTGCATTTAAGCAATGTGTTAATTTAGAAATATAATGTGTTTTATAAAGGCTTGCATCTAATTTTGTATTAGGTACTATTTTAATTTATTTTAAATTTAACATACATTTTGAACTAATCACTCACTATTTAAGCAAAGGTTTTCTTGTCCAATTTTTAGAGGCAGTGCTAATATTCTAACTCTGCACATTATTATTCATCTTTGCAATGACCCCTTGCTTCTTTGATGAAAAACACTTGTGTCAACTGCCTAACTATACTTTATAGAACTGATGCTACTGAAAAGTATTTTTGTGGTGTTCCTTGGCATAAAAAGTTTGGAAACCTCGTTTTGGTGTAATAAATGCCTTTGTTTTTATTTAAAAAACGTGAGGCATAATGTAAATGAATGTCAACATTGAGACGACTTCTTTTTTGTTCTAATCCAGCCGACCGGTCCTCATGAGGCCCTCCGTGAGCTCCGTGTTTAGAGTGTCTTCCAAATGCATCTCAACTCTTAAATTAAGCCCACGAGGGGGGTGGAGAGAGTCATGGGGGAGGGGGCTGGCCCATTTATGACAAACATGACCTCCCCTCGCCGCCGTGGAGGATTATAGCGAACAAAAGTTGGTCCAATCGGCGCACCAGGGTTTAAGAGTATTGCGGTGACAGATTAGAACATTTTTCACCCTAGGGAGAAGATAAGAGAGCATCAGAGGATCCGCCATCAACTCCTTGGCCAATGTTCACGTGCAGAAAGCTTCCAGCCCACCACCCCTTCAACTTCTAATGTATGTAATACTCATGTGGGTTATCAAAGGTTGCAGGAATCCTTGTGTTCTAGCCCAAATGTCCTGCTCAGCTGTTTGCCTGCTATGACTCCTTATTATCCCTCATAATTACAAATATGTCAAACGTATCACGCCGCCGTGCCAGCCACGCGGTTGCTGCGTGGCTGGCCATGTAGCTTACCCGCCCCTCAATTAGCTCTCAGTGCTTCAGGTTAATAGAAGTTTTGATTAGACCAGCATTGCTTTCCTGTTTTCATGTGCTAGGGTCCCAACCTCATCCTTATCTGCTACTGCAAGGCAATGGCTTACTGTCCGTGCCTACCGGCTCATGTCCACATAGCATAACATTGCTTTATTTGGGGCCTAAGATGGACATATTTAAGTCAGTGAGACATCAGAGATGAATAAGCAAAATTTGAGCCATGATGGACTTTGTCTCCATGACACGCTGCAGAAGAAGTAGAAGTCATTTCTCAGAAGATATACAACCTAGTTGGCTAAAATAACATTAAAATTATAACATTATTTTATGTAAATTTCAATCATAGTTACGATAAACACACACATACACACAACCTTCTTCAATACCTACTACCGAATGTCTAGTAATTAGGTGCAGTTTTCAACCGGAACTGCTTTCATTTCGCTGCAGCACTCGATTAGAAATCCCTTCAAAACAATTTTCTCTACCATCACTCCACATATTTAAACCAAAGTTATTGACTCTATAGTTTACTGCTGCATTAATAATAATTGAACATTCCTCCTACAATTTACCTTCCTAATTTGTCAATTTGGGAATTTAATGTAAATAAAAAATGGTAAATTATTTTTCGCATTTTATTTCCTGAACCACTTTGTCTTCACTAGGGTCATGGGGGTGCTGGAGCCTATCCCAGCTGACCTCGGGCCAGAGGCGGGGTACACCCTGAACTGGTGGCCAGCCAATCGCAGGGCACAAGAAGATGGACAACCATTAACGCTCATACTTTTAGCTTGGGGGCAATTTAGAATGTCCAATCAGCCTATCATGCATGTTTTTTTTTTTTTGGAATGTGGAAGGAAACCGCAATACCCACAGAAAACCCTTGCAGGCACAGGGAGAACATGCAAACTCCACACAGGTGTACCGACCTAGACTTGAAACCAGGATCCCGAGCTGAGAGTGGGACGTGCTAACCACTTGTGCCACCGGGCTGCCCTAAATTCTTTTTAATACTGAGAATTTTGCGTCTAATTTATTGTTTAATTTTGAGAAGCTGTTCTCAATTTATTTTAACTAGTGAAATGAAAGGTACATACATACTATACACATTCTCTCACTCGCTGCTTGGAAGCCTCAGTGAGTCTGTCTTGCTTTTGCTTCCAGGTTGGAGGCAAAGTGAGAAAAGCAATACTAAGGAGACACTACTATGATTTGCAAAAACAAAGAGCTCCAGGTGGAGTTATATGTATGACCTCATCATCATCACTCCTGATCATTTTGTTCCTCGTCTCATTTATCGTGTAACAAACAAAACCAGGGAGTATAGAATTGACCCCATGTGCACAACCCTCCTGAGGAGGGATTGACCATTACCAATGGAAATGCAGCCTGACAATCTGCTCCTCCCTCAAGCAACTGGGTGCCAAAATATCAGCAGTGCTTCTCATGGGGCTTCTACTGGGAAGTAGTAGGATGTAGATTTCAGGACAGTTTAAATGCCTTAAGCCAGGGGTTACTAACAGGGGGTCTGCGGTCCAGATCTGGATGCACAATCTGTCACATACGGACCCAACACTATACACTGTTTGGGAAGACTGATGAGACTAAATCAGGGGTTGGCAAACTTTTGCCCAAGATACGGTACATTGACTTTAAAAATTTGACAGATGGGCCAGATCAGCACAAGATACGATACATATAAAAAACTGCATCCGTTAACAGTCCATATGAAACATAAACAGAAAAAAAGGACTAAAGTATTCACATACTCATCAATCATCATTAAAGTAAAAAGTATAAAGTACAAAGTCAAGTAAAAAATGTATTGAGAAATATTAAAATGTAATTTAAAAAAAGACAAAGGGGCTGTAAAACACGAAAAACAAATAAGAGTGGACAGAGCTACTGCCAATGGCTTCCGTGTGATGGTGCCATCTTGGGAAAGAAATCATGGTGAGTTAAAATGGCAAGCCAAAAACAAAAGCTTTCAACATTTTATCTGTTTTTATGTATATTGAAAACAAAAACATTGCTTGATTTTTATTTTACATTTTTGTAGTTTTGATACAAAATGCATGTTTAGTAGTTTAATTAAAGGAAACTGATGTTGTAAACTACTAAACTAAGATTCGTAGTTTGGTAGTAGTAAAAAGATTCATTCATTCATTTTCTGTACCACTTATCCTCACAAGTGTCATGGGGGTTCCTTACGCCTATCCCAGCCCACTACAGGCAAGAGACTGGGGACACCCTGAATTTGGTTGCCAGCCAATTGCAGGGCACAAGTAGACTGACAACCATTCACACTCACACTCATACATTGGACCAATTTAGAGTCTCCAACCAGCCCACCTTGTAAGCCTTTGGGATTTGGGAAGAAATAGTATTTGGAGAAAATTTAAGGAGGCTTGTTGGAAACATGCAAACTCCAGACAGGAAGGTCCAACCAGGCATTGAACCCTCAATCTCAGAACTGTGAGGCAGACGTGCTAACCATGCCAATATTATTCGAGACTTACTTCCTCCTAATGGGCCTATCTTCATTTTTGTATTCCTACACGTTGCATGATAAACAACCTTTGCCCGTTGAGTTATATACTTTCTTCTGGCTCTATCCTCTCATTACGTCATCATTTTTTTGGAACGTTATATAATTTATCTTTTTTTTTTGGTACAATTTCAATAGTTATGTGTGAGTCTTGATATTTTACTGTGGAATATTCATTGACAAGGTTCTATGGTTTAATTAGTGTTTAAAAATCTGTGATAATAGGACATTAAGAAGCATACTCTACAAATTTAAATGCTGAGTATTTTCATGGACAAATTGTGAAGTTCCAATTAATAAACTAAATATGTTAATAAAAATCAAGTAGTATTTTATTCATGAGTCATCCTCAAAAATAGAGCGATTGTCCATAAGAGGGAAATGATATTATCCCTCTAATTATAAGCCTCTAGTAGTCCTTAAAAAGAGAAATACCCTCATTTAATATGATGACACATTACATTATTATGAGTGCACGAATTGGTTGAATGTTTTATTGGAATAGTGGTACCTATACTTTATTTTTTGTGATCAAGTGATTTTTCCTAGTTTGTCAACCACAAGACTTGGCTCTTCAAGTAATTGTGACCCTCCCACATGGGGCTAAGGGTCAGAGATTCACTCGTAGGTTATGACGTGGTGTTGAGCTGCCCTCTCCTGGACAACTGGCAGACATTCAGCAGCCATGTATGATTGTATGCACCTTTTTAAATGGACTGAACATAATAGCTCATCTCATCTCATTTTCTGAAATGCTTTATCCTCACTAGAGTCGCAGGAGGTGCTGGAGCCTATTCCACCTGACTTTCAGCCATAGGCGGGGGACAACCCGACAACCATTAACGCTCACACTCTTACCTAGAGGGCAATTTAGAGTGTCCAATCATCCTACCATGCATGTCTTTGGAATGCGGGAGGAAACCAGAGTGCCCGGAGAAAACCAAGGCAGGCTAGGGGAGAACATGCAAACTCCACACAGGTGGACTGATCTGGATTTGAACCCAGTTCCCCCACTGTGAGGCCGGCACACTAACCATTCAGCCGCTGGGCCACCCTGAACATGATATTGAAAGCATTATATATTTAGCAAATTATAGTACCAGGTGTTTGAATAAAATGTAAGTACATATAATAATTTGGGTCGTGTTTGTGGAGGTGATATTTACAGCTCACCTGAGTGAAATGACAAGTTGACACAAATGGAGGCATCAGCTGTGAGAGGCCGAAGAAATCAATCCTGTTTGACAGTGTCTTCAGGATACTTGAACATGACAAGCTTGCACACACCAAGGTGACTTGACCTATTAACACTATGAGAGTGTGGCACATGCAAATATACACACACCAACTGTCAGCTTCTGTTTGTGTCTGATCAAGGTGAATCAGAAGTCCAAGACACCACATACGATTTACAGTTTCCATCTAGATAGATGATACAACTCTCGCGGTATCATTTTGTTTATTCATACAATGTAATTTAAAAAAAAATGTTTTACAGATAGTATAGAAGCACAAATAAATATGCTGCAGGCTGTCAACCTAAAAAATGTCATCAGCAAGCGGTTAAACTTATCTCATCTACAGTTAGAATTTGAATGATCAGCCATTGCTGTGACCAGTATGTATTGTCACGCCCAAACATTTTTAAAAAGTACAAACAAATGCTCCGAGATTCTATTTGTAACCCAAAAAGTCATTATTGGACTGAATGAGGCTGGTTTTGCGTGACTCACTGGTTGCAATTGCTTCCCCCAAAGTCTCGATGAAGCGATGGACATCACTAAAAGAGTTGTAAAGTGGCACCGGCGCAATGCGCAACACACTGGGCTGTCGCATGTCACACTGAAAGGAAAAAAAAAGCAAACAGTTTGATTTTTTTTAAGAGAATGAAGACCAAACTGTTTATTGTGGAGTCAATGTATTTGCCAGAAAAAAAGTGTATTTTTTCAGTGACCACTATGCAGTTTTCTTACATTTAAAAAGGAGTGGCAATTGATTTTCTCTATGTGTGTATATTTAGGTGTGTGTGTGTGTGTGTGTGTGTGTGTGTGTGTGTGTGTGTGTGTGTGTGTGTGTGTGTGTGTGTGTGTGTGTGTGTGTGTGTGTGTGTGTGTGTGTGTGTGTGTGTGTGTGTGTGTGTGTGTGTGTGTGTGTGTGTGTGTGTGTGTGTGTGTGTGTGTGTGTGTGTGTGTGTGTGTGTGTGTGTGTGTGTGTGTGTGTGTGTGTGTGTGTGTGTGTGTGTGTGTGTGTGTGTGTGTGTGTGTGTGTGTGTGTGTGTGTGTGTGTGTGTGTGTGTTTATTTTATATTTTCACCAATTGCACTGGATTTGCACTCTGTTCCCTGCATTCAACAGGTTTTCACTGCCCTATAATTTAATTAGGATTAAAAGCAACTCACAGCCACACCCCTCTTTTCCAGTTCTTGGAAGACTTTCTGGATTGGCACGGAGAACCAGAATGACAATTGGCAGCCTCTCTGCTCCGGGTCAGATGGTGTGATGATATGGACATAGGGTTTATGAGGGTTATTAGGATCCTTGCTATAGTAATGGCCAATTAAATACTCTAAGTATCCCGTTAGAAGCACAGACTTTCTGCGTAGCGCCTGCATGCTGGTCATGTCAAAAACCTGCAAAACAAAAAATGTTTTTATCAACAAAAATGGTGTTGTCAGGGACATCATTTGAGGGTTGCCTTTCATACAGGCTACTGAAATTGACACAAACTTTAAATGACCAGACCAATTAAGCCGCATTACCTCCAAACTCGCTTGCAAGGGACACACAAGGAGAACGGGCTGGTTGGAGAGTCTAAAGCCTTTGATTCCAGGCTGCAATTCCAACACTGAGCACACACAAGAAGGAAGAATTTTTAATTTTGGAACTGTGTAATGCATGTCATGCCTCTAAGGGGGATGCATTTTTAAAAAAAATAAAATGTGTTCACAGATAAAGATTGATGAGCCATATTTAAAAGATGAGCATCGTGTTCCCGTTGCTAATTTTATCCCTTTTGAGTTCATTAATTTTCAGGACATTCAAATTAAAACGGCCATATGCTTATAGTATTTGTGTTGCATGCTATGTACATTAAAACCACAAGATAGCAGTATTGCATACATTTGTGGAAGAAAGTTTTTTTTATTACCATTGTTCATATGGAATCGGGTTTTCAAATCATGTCCCCACCATCCAGTCAGCCTGCAAGCATATAACAATGTGTCACTGTGGTAGCTATTATACTAATAAAATAAGGTTGGAATTTGTGTGTATCACAATTTAGTAATAGATAAATTATGCCGGTCAACAAAAAAGGGAACACATTTCTGTAGAAGTGGATTTCTATAGAATGAAAATGGGCCATTAAGTGGTACGGATAATTGCTCCATGATAACAAGTCACTGTACTTACGCAGGTTTGACAGTGTATTGATGTTTCTCGTGGATAAATGCTCCAGCGATCCCACCACAACCAGAGTTTAAATACTGAAGAAATATGAACACAAATATATCAAAACACACTCGGCGGACACTTTGGTGTCTCTATGTCTCATAAGTGTGTGTTCATGACTGGTGACCTTGTAAGAGCACCAGCAAGCAAAGTCCACTCCCCACTCGTGCAGCTTCAGATCAACATTTCCTACTGCGTGGGCTAGGTCGAAGCCAACCATGCAGCCCTTGAGAGAAACATTATTTGCAGTTAGCATACATATATCTTCGTTCGTTCTTTCTTTCTTTCTTTCATTCATTCATAAATTCATCTCCTGTACCAACGCATCCTCTAAAGGGTTTCAGGAACTCCTGGAGCCAATTCCAGCTGACTTTGAAAGAAAGGCAGATTACACCCTTGACTGGTCGCCAGTAGATAGATGACTATTCGCGCTCACAATCTTACCACCACTAGTGGGATTCAAGCCTGCACCTGCTTGTCCTGAAGTCAGGCGAGTGAACCCCTAGGGCCTACACCAGGCATGGGTAAACTACAGCCCGTGGGCCACATCCAGGCCGCGAGGCCTTTTAATCCGGCCTGCCGACATTCTCCAAATAATGTTTTGTTCTTTCCCCCAAGATGGCGCCGTCACGCAGAAGCCAGCCAGTGGCAGTAACTCTGTCCACCCTTATGTTTTTTTGTGTTTTACAGCCCCTCTATCTTTTTTTAAATTACATTTTAGTATGTCTTTATACATTCCTTTTTACTTTACTTTGTACTTTATACTTTTTACTTCAATGCAGAGTGATGAGTATGTTAATACTTTAGTCTTTTTTTTCTGTTTATGTTTCATATGTACTGTTAACGGATGCACTTTTTTATATGTATCGTATCTTGTGCTGACCCGGCCCATCTGTCAAATTTTTAAAGTCAATGTGGCCCCCGGGCCGCAAAGTTTAGGCCCTACACCATCAGGTGGCACATATATTGGATGCCGATTGTAGTACGTTCATCTCACCTTATTCTGTGCAGCCTTGGTGATAGCGGCCATGTTGAAAAGCTGACCTGTGAAGTATTGAACGCCACTGAGCATCACTAAAGCCACAGAGGCACTTTCTTTCTCAATCATGTCCAGGATGTCCTCTGTTCGTAGAGTCTCTTCTCCCTGGATATCAAATTTA
Source organism: Stigmatopora nigra (assembly GCF_051989575.1). Classification (NCBI taxonomy): domain Eukaryota; kingdom Metazoa; phylum Chordata; class Actinopteri; order Syngnathiformes; family Syngnathidae; genus Stigmatopora; species Stigmatopora nigra. Next base: position 18,006,999 of record NC_135508.1, read on the forward strand.
CTTGTTACCATTTTTTCACAAATTATTGTTTTCTATGTTCTTTGTGTGAAAACACAAATAACTAGAAGCATTCTGAGAGTGAAGACACCCGCTTAAGCAACCAAATCCAATTTTGCCCTTTGATAGTTAACCACAAAATGCAATCACCTCTTCTGCTTCATATTTAAATCATATTATCTAGTTGCAAATGTGTTCTAATTCAAAGTTCAATTAAATAAAACTTGGCTAGCAACCAATTCAGGCTGTAACCCACATGCCCATTGTTAGCTGGAATAGGCTCCAGCGCCCCCACCGCACCCCTCGTGTACGTAAGTGGCCTGGAAGATAGATTGTTGGAAGATGTTTTACTTAATATCCTTTTAAAGAAAGCTGATACCCGATTTAACGTGATGTAGTTTTAGCGGGGCCCTGTGTACTGAATAAGACGATTGGTTTGATATTGTGACAAGGGTTTACACCAGCTGATATTTGTAGGCTAAATGTGTATTTTGTATGTTATTTGTCCTAGTTCACGATGAAATAAAATCTACACGAATCCTACTTTGGCCCTTCAGACATACAGTTCTTGGCTTGAGCAACAACATGCTCTCCTCGGGGTCAAATCCTCGTAGTCGTATCTGAGACTCGACAGCATACTGGCAAAAAAGGGTAGAATCATAACATTTTTATCAAATTACTAAAGGAAGCATTTGGCATTATTCAAAGTCAACATTTAACTGAAGAGTGACAGTAAAATGTACTTACTTGATCCGAAGGGAAGGCTTTGTCTTCCAGAATTATCTTGTGCCGTGTAGCTGTGGGTTGGTAGAAGGAAAGCTATTAAAAAAAAAGCCATATGTTACCAAGGAACACTCTCATTTTTACATCAGTGATTATATGTAGTCTCGCACCATTAGCAGGTGTAAATTGACAGTCAGTCCATTCATGAGTGCCACCTCTTCCGGTTGCGCTCCTGAAATAAAAAAAACACACCACAGACATCACACACCATCTGTGTTTTAAAAGTGAAAAAAAATATCTTCAATAAACAAAAAGATTTCAGCTGCCTTAATTCAACCTATGCAGATGATCATCATCAGTTAAGAAGTCTAACTAATAATCTCCAAAGACATTCATTCATTTTTTGAACCACTTCATCCTCACAAGGATAATGGAGGTGCTGGAGCCCAGCAGTCCAAAAAAATGCATACTCGCCAGACAAAAACTAATACATACTACAGTCATACTAATGACCTGAAAGGAGTTGAGAGATATCAATGAAGAGTGTGCATCAAATTATTAGGAGTGTAACGCAAGTTGTTAAATTTTTATCAAAATACACATTACTGTAATACAGGGGTAGGGAACCTATGGCTCGGGAGCCAGAAGTTGCTCTTTTGATGGGTGCATATGGCTCTCCGCCAACCTGTGATGTAAAATATGGAAACTGCTGGTGAGAGCTGAGTCTCAAACGCACCAGTAGGAAGCGTCATGTCGGCATTGTGGCGTTAAAACTACTTCTAGCGCCACTTTATTCTTATTTTTATTCATTACACTGTTCTTCATGCATACTCATATTGATCCTCTAGGATCAGCAACAGTGTAACAATGTAAAAAGTGGAGAAATTGCCCAAAAAATTGCACACATTCGTGTATTGTTTTCTTTTATATTTTAAGTAGGACTCTCAATGAATAACTTTTGGAAATCTGAATTGTTTGAACCTCTCTCAGATGTCAAGAAGGATCTCGACCCCTGCTGTAATACCTCGCCACTTTGTAGATCGACTATCGCCGATTGACCACATTGAGATTTAGATGTTAATAGTGTGTGCATCATCCATCACCAAAAACGTTGTGGCCTCGTCATCAAGATAATACAAACGTGAAATAGAGGAAGGAGTCACAATTGGATAATATTTCACTTCTCACAAGAGGGCAGTATCTACCTCTCCACATAGAAGGTATTAAAATCCCAGATAGTATTAAATAAACACCATAAATACATTACCCCAACATTGCAGTTATTCGCCTGTTTTTTTAACCTGTTAACCGTGATGAATCATGTATTACTGTATATATTTATATATATATATATATATATATATATATATATATATATATATATATATATATATATATATATATATATATATATATATATATATATATATATATATATATATATATATATATATATATATATATATATATATATATATATATATATATATATATATATATATATATATATATATATATATATATATATATATATATATATATATATATATATATATATATATATATATCAAATTTCATCTTGTGTTACCGACAACTCTTCCCATGAGCTCCTCTAAGTTGTTCTCAGCCCAGGCCCAAGGTCGTGACCCATCCATGTGGCCGTGCACACCCCTGATAATCAAACACAAATTTTGTCAAAAAAGTTCCAATGTTTTTCATTATTGTGGCATAATTGAGTTGAAGTACGTTTTAGCCCACTTGTCCAGCTCCTCCTCGAGGTATTTCTTGGCCATTTTGGGTTGTAAACCCAGCGAGTTGCCCACCATATAGATGCAGTCTTTGGTGCCATCCACCAGGGACAGATCCGCTGTGGGTCACACCAACACTATCACACCTATGCGTTCCAACATCTTCTAAAATTGACATTACTGCTGTCTGCTTAGAATGGAAAATGGGAATCTCCAAGATATAAAATCATACTATTAAATTGTAAAATGCATCCACTCACAGGGAGGTAAATCTGCTATTTTCGGGACCAAAAAGTTGTCCCTGAGGGGTCTTAACTCGTCAGAGTCATCCAAGAAAGCAGCCACCCACTCAGAGGTCGTAGGGCAACCAAGCAAGGTGGCGACCTGCTCCACAGTTTCTTTTGCAGTCAAGCCAGTGAACTGGTCCATTGCGGTGCCTCTGTGAGTCCACACAAATAAGCACACACTTACACAGTAGATCTAACACAGATTGAATGAATGATAATAGTATTGTAAATATTTATATATGTGGCCCGGTGGATGAGCGCGTCAGCCTCACAGTGGGGGACCTGGGTTCAAAATCAGGTCGGTCCACCTGTATGGAGTTTTAATGTTCTCCCTGGGCCCACAAGGGTTTTCTACAGGTACTCTGGTTCCCTCCCACATTCCAAAGACATGCATGGTAGGCTGATTGGACACTATAAATTGCCCCTAGGTATGAGTGTGAGTGTCAATGGTTGTTTGTTTCTGTGTCCTGGCAATTGGCTGGCAACCATATCCGGGTTTGCCCCGCCTTCTGCCAGCAGTTGGCTGGGAGAGGCTGTGGGGTGCTAGAGCAAGTAACAAAATAATAGTAATCTGAACATTTAGATATTATGTTTTGTAAGTGTAATCGATGAAATACCAGGTGGGTTTACTCATGGATTTGATCAAATCCACGCCAATTGTCAATTATTTAAATCTTACAATTGTACTCAGGGTTAAGTTGATGTGGGGCAGCGTGGGTTCGACCCTCACCAGTCTAGGGTGTAGTCCAGGGGTAAACCTAAGCCTAAACCTAAACCTAAATCTAAATCAAAACCTAACCATAAACCTAACCCTAACCCTAAACCTAACCATAAACCTAACCCTAACCCTAAACCTAACGCTAAACGTAAACCCTAACCCTTAACCTAACCCTAAAACTAACCCTAAACCTAATGAGGTTTAGGGAACCCGCAAACTCCACACAGAATCACGCTAATTTGGGGCATATCTTTAAGACTTGACAGGTTAAGTAATCAACTTTGTCAAAAATTCTGTCATTGGCTTTGTTAATTTAGAAAAAAACTATCATCTGTTAATTCATATCTTTTTCCCTTGCAGAGTACTTTCTCCAGCAGTTTAAAGTAACTTAATTGTGAAAGAGGCTTGTGCATAGTGCCAAGTACTGCATGAATCAGTTGTTATGAAAAAAATATTGAGGCCAAATCAAATGAATAAAATGTTGAGTGAGTAAATATATAGGAAAATTGATAGCCATAATGTTGTAACTTACAGTTTGCAGCTGTTCCTCCTCTGCTGACAGCCAATCGTCTGATCCATAGATGGTCTTTCACCTCAGAAGCGTACTCTCTAGTTAATCATTCCTCAATTTGGCCTAAGACATATGCATTGATAGGCCCACAGATCTGCTTCTTGTCAATGAAAGTAATTGCTAGACAAGCTATTCCAGTTATTTTTCCTTTATCTGCTGTGAAATCATCAGGTGTCCAGTGTAAAATTACTGATTTAACTTCATTTCATTATTCTTGTATATCAGCGACAGTGGGGAGCAAGAATAAACTGGCCATGCATTAAATGGCTAAAAGTATAGCTAACCTATGTAAATACCAGCTGTTGAAAGTCATATGACAGAAGCGTCACTTGAAATGTGTACAGCTCATCCAAAAAAAGCACATTCGTGAAACTATAACATTATTTCAATATGTATGGATGAATCCATATTAGTGAGTTAGGTCATCTAGCACCATCAATGGTAGCCTAGAAATGAAAGTAAGTATGTATTTTGATCATATTACGAATCCCTTGTTCAACAGTTAAAGTTATACACTGGCCCCTCGCTACTTTGCGGTTCAGCCACCCCGGATTCAGAGTTTCGCGGGGTTTTTTTTTGGAGGGGGGGGGGGGGGGGGGGGAATAAAAATAAAAATATTACATTGAGACAACATATTTTACAGATTTTTTTTGTTATAACATGAATTTCACTCTCTCTACCTGTATTCTATATGGTGGACTGTAAACAGCCAGGAGGTGGGTAAAAAAAATAAAAAAAAATAAATAAATAAAATTAAGCATAATAAAGCATTTTTGAAGGGGCATTCCTACTTCGCGGAAATTCGCTTATGGCGGGTGGTCCCGGTCCCCATTAACCGCGACAACCGAGGGATCACTGTATTTTGCTTCAGGGCAACTAGAAAGAGAATGTTTTTGTGTCTTGTGAATGGAATATTTCACACACTAAATGTCACTTTCATTGTGAATCACTTTAATGAAAATATTTTAAAGCTGCGTGTGTTTCCGACCATTAAATGTCTTTATATAGTAAACTTGGGAAATCAATATGCATTCAATTTTTTAAAATGTTTTTTGTCATAGGAGCAGAGACCTCTCTCGAGTAGAAGCACTTCACGCACATAACCACGCAGTGGCAGCAATTCCTTTTCTCATAAAATATTAACATGCTTTAAATGTTTTTTTTACTCCACAATGAAAAAAAACAAATTTCCATATGGTAAAAAATATATATAATAATAAAGTATTAGACATTTACTTGATAATATATGATATGAATTCCAAACTACAGAATACAAAACTATTTTGACAGTAACCCAGATGTCAATAGAGCCTTAAAAAATATAGTATTTGGAGATTTTCTCACGACTCTTAGCGTCAATGACTAGGTGAATACACACCTGCTTCCCTTCTCTGCTCTGTGATTTCACCGCAACCAGTTGTGTGGTTTCACCTTGTTTATCATCCATCCTATCACTTCATTTAGGAGTGGGTGACTGTTTTGTCATGAGGATCCTCCCCCACTCCCCCCAACTCGTCCGCTTTTTGCACATTTTACGCACGAGCGAAGCAATAACGCAACTGCCCTTAAGTTGCGGTGCGCAAAGTTCATCCTCAAGATCGTCGCTCCATCGGTTTTTGCGACTTTGGCGAGGGACCGCGTAACTGAATGCAGCCTGTTGTTTTTCCGACGCAGAAATGAGGACTCAATTGTACGTTTGTGAGTTTGATTTGTTACTGTTGCTACTTGCAACTCCGATGTTTGCGCAGTATGGTAAGTAGATTTCCAATCCTATCCTATTTTGCGCAATTTTCTGTGAAGTTTGGAGCACCATCGTTTGAGAATAGCCACAAAAAAAAAATCACTTTGCGTTTAAATTAAATGCAATCTGTTGCACCCAACGGTAGGCTTTCTTATTTTGGGAAAATATATATACACAATTGCACAGAATCTTACTATTTTTATTTTTTTTAAGTGTCAATAATGAAAGATCACCAGGATGAGTGCTTAACACACTGTAGATGTCACGATTTCTCTCATAAAAATACAATATGAAAATATTTTCATTTATTTTGTCAAAAACATAAAGCATGGGAGGCTGCAAATATCTCCTATATTCTAATTTGAACTTTCACTTAACACTACACAATTCTCTGTTTATGTTTTTTTTCAGCCTTGATATTTTAACTCTGCTTTGTTGTTTCTCACCACAAAACATCACAAGTCACATAGCCTTCTTACTCACATCCTTTCCACCCCCTGTGACACATCAAAGCATGGAGTAGTAAAGTAAAATTTAATGTCAACCATCGTAAAGTAAAAAGCTCTAAAGTGAATATTTTTCAAGCATTTTAAACCCTGTTAAGTGTTCCTGACTGATGGATCTTCGGGGTGGAGAAATTAAAACCACAGTTGTTCTAAGGGCACGCTCCAAGATAATAATCTTGTTTTCTAAGTAACTGGAGGAGCACATCTGGGCAGCAGGGCCCCCCAAACTCATACTCTTTGCCCTCTTTTACTCCACAGGGGCCGACTAAGCAGCCCCCGTGCCCCGGGACTTTGTAAACTCATTAAACCACCAATTCAGGTAGTTTAGCCGGGAGCCAAAATCTCGACCATTGTCTCTCATCTGACATGCCTGTTTGAACGACCTTTAACCTCTCAGCAAGTCAGCTTTTGAGTGGCTGTTTTGTTCGGCAATAAATAACTCAGCCAATCCCCCTAAATTCTATGTTTTTTTGCTCCATAAGGAAGGCAACACGTTTTTTTTTTCTTGAAGAAGGTTAAAGAACATCGTGTTCTCTTAGTTTAGATTACGACCTCAACTTGTTATTGACCCTACTAGCATGTACTATCAGGCAGGAATAAAATGGTCTGGAAACTCACAGCTATAGTAGTATCTACTACATTTCCCTATCATGTTCTGTTTAAGTCCCAAAAGATTTAGTTCTCAAGCCAAAGACAGACTTTGAAATGAATTGCGTGAGACAAAAGGTAAGCAAAGCTGCATTGAGTTTAGTTGGGCAAAGAAATGAGCCAAAATTCAGATGTTCCACAGTCCCTTCAAACCAAATGCGGACAAAATAGTCAGTAGGGGATTAACTTTATTTAATACTGTTTGACAGATAACTTTAAGGATGTCCTTGTTGATCTAAAGACCAAAAAAACAACAACTCCATCTGCAGTGTAGAATCATCGGAGTTGGTAATCTGATCAAGCACAAAACAAAACAAAATAACCCTCAATTCGTCTTCAGTGCAAGAATGTTACCCAGGAGGCCATCGTACATTGCGGAACCCTTACCGCAGCATCACCTTTGACTCCACTGAGATCCAGAACACCGCTATCCAGGACCTGATCTGCGACCACTCTCTGGCACCTGGCTGGTACCGATTCAAGCTCAACAACAAACCAGCCGAGATGCCGACCACCTGCGTTGAGGTATATTCAAATTGGTGTATCTCCTTTTGGGTTCGGGTCTAGTCCAGTCAATTATTTTTGCCGACAATTCCCATTAAACGTAAACTGAGTCACTTAACACATTAGTAAATTATTAATACCTAATAAAATGGTTAGAAAATACCACATGAGCAAGTACCTGGCACCAGAGGCACCCAAAAATTCCCTTTAGGTAAAAAAAAGATCTCCAAAAAAAGGCAAGACCTCGAGAACAACCATCAGCCTTGGTTAAGTGGGTTTTCTAAGGATGAAAATGTAGATAATGATAGCATGTAGATAGAGAATTGCAACAGGATAGAGGAGTTGAGCGACAAGTGCTATTGGCACAACAACAGAAATCGCACAACAGCAAGGGTAGGAGTGAAAACATGTCTTCAAAATACTCTCTGGATGTTTAAATAACAGCATTACTATCAATATAAGAAGAAAGAAAGATCAAAAGAAACTGACACAACTTGGTACATGAATCTCAGCACCCTTTCTACTTTTTTTTCATCACTGCCTTGCGTAGATGAACCGTTGTGGGACGCAGGCACCTGTGTGGCTCTCACTGAAGGACAGGTCTTTACCGCGGCCTGGCGAAGTACTCAAGTTGACGGCCTGCGCCACATGGCAGTTTTTTCATGGCAGCACCAAAGACTGCTGCCTCTTCCGCATCCCCATCACAATACGCAACTGTGGCGACTTCCTGATCTACTATCTACAGCCCACTCAAGGATGTATGGGATACTGCGCCCAAGGTAGTTGGGGCATAATACTCTACCTTTTTTTAAGTGAATATGTTTTGTAGTATGTTTTGTAGTGAATATGACCCAATTCTGTCTGTTGCTCAGTTGCTCCAGCTTCACCGCCCAGGTTCTGCCTACGGGGTGAGGTGGAGGTCAACGGTCTGTGCAGAGGTAAACTAACTTGAGCAGAATAACTTGTCAAGGTCAACCCTAGTTTCTGTTCTTAATTGTGAAATTGCCTCCTTGCTTAAACAAGCTGCGCTGCCATCGTTGCTGTCACGACCGCTCATCAGCTCAGAGCTAGTTGGTCACAGCGTCCACTTGAGGTGCTCCTTCATCCCGCCACCATACAATGAACGACTAGGCTTTCACGTGGTTTGGGCACGGCACATCAGCCCTAGCATGAAGGCTGAGATTCGTCAGGAATCTACTTTGAAGCATTTCTCTCTGGTGGAGATGGACGGTGTTCACTTCAGGCTAGGAGAGACGGTAATCATTGCTAGATATAATTGAATCCTTTGGTGGGTTTTTGCCCTGGTTAACAAAGTTATTACATGTGAGACAAATGCGTCTAGAGACCAGCCCTTTTCATTCACTATATAAAATGTGTTTGTTTATTATCATCATTGAGATGAAATTTCAACAAACTTTTCCTGTTCTTTGTCAGCGTAGAAGAATAATAGTCTGTAGTTTTATTTGAGATAGTTAGGGGGACAATACTCCCTTTTGTGACATACTCTATGGCATTCGCTGGCTTTAACTATTCATTCATTCATTTTTTATGGACAGTACATGTTAATTTAAAATAATACGTCCAAAGGTATTAAAAGGTATTTAATTTTCCTAAATACATAGAACCTTTTGCAGAAGAAAACAAAAACATTTCGACCCCCTGCTTTAAACATTAAAATCGGGCAGTACTATTTGCAAGGTTACAATCTTCTCGTCAGTCAATTGGACGAGTGGTGACATGCTTTTCACAAACCATGCCTCTCACATTTGTCTCCGTTAAGGAGACAGGAAACATCTTTTAGCATTATGCACACTGTTGCTGATAACATGATAATGCGTTTATCTGTTAAAATCCTGAGCCAATTACTTGCTGCCAGGAAATATGAAAAAAAAATGACACTGAAGTGAGATCATACTCCTAGCTTTCTGGCGCACAGCTGTGCACCGCCATACTGCCTTATTTGGGCTATGGGGTGGGATTAGTTGTCCCTGCAAAATGATCCGAAGGGGTTGCTCCCAGAGGCCCTTCCTTTCGTAAACTCATTGGGGAGCAGGGTCAAAGGTCAGTTTAATGTTGTCAATGTGCTGGTGAGGGAATGTTTTGAAAGATGACAAACATATTGTCTGGTCCTAGAAAAAAACGCAAGTTGAGACGATACAAGTCAGAGATTGTTGATGTTTTTCTTGCAGTTCTCATGTAGTGTTTCAACATATCAAGTCAATGTCACCAATAGTAGATCTACTTCTAAGGAGAGCGAGGGTTTCTACGCCGGACTGAAGGTGAACAGACACGCTGCTGTGAAGGGAAGGCAGCCATGAAACATACCTTGTTATGCGTCTTTTCTCCAGTTTTCTGTAGAGTCGCTCCACATAGCGGAGAATGGCGAGGAGCATGAAGTCAAACTCTACAGTACAGTTCCTCTCCCTTGTTACAGTGTCAACCAGTGTGGAATTCCTCTGGTTCTGGGTGTGCACGACCTAGGTGAGAGATAAAATCAACAACATATTAAATAATGATGACGCTTGAGGGAATCTTACAATCTTACATAATAAGCAGTGACTGAACAACCAACACAGGTAACTCCATTTTCTCTACGTTATATACCGTCTTAGTCACTTTCATTCTGCATTTCTGGTAAATTGGCCAATTAGGGGATCACAATAAAGATTTTAAAAGGAACGTTTTCTTTCTTCACAATGACGTGACTATGATGTTACATTCCTTCCTCACGTATCAGCACATTTTTTGTTAGTTGACGCACCCCCCAACAAAAAAAATCACCCTCTGTTCCTCTTTGCTCATGTGTCTGTAGATGACCATGGACACGAGGTCCCCAATGTGGTGGTGTCCACTTGTCAGGTGCAGCTAAGTTCTACGGCCTGCAGCGTGGGAAGCTGTGGCCAGGCGTCATTCTTCATCACCGCTGTCACGGATTTCACACGTGACGGAAACCGGATTAGTTTGATAAGCTTGATGCCTGAACATGGTGCTCCACAACTGTGGAGGAGCTACATTCCAAAGTCTCTAAAAGTAAGTATTTCTTCATGATACATTGGATAAATAAAACATTGCATTTAGACTATTCACTTTCTTTATGAGTACTTATGTTCAAAGGTTTTTCAGTTGTTCAGGAATTCCATTACATCAAAATGGCAGAGACAGAAAGCATTTGGGTATGACGACAACAATACAAAAATAAAATTATGGGTGGAAAGTGTTCTTCAACTCTAGATCATTTGGGCATTTTGGGAAAATCATGTCACAGGCATTATTGTTATCGACAGATGTTTTAAAGACATCTGGGAACCATTTGAAATTCTATGGAAAAAATGCAGACCATTGATACTTTAAGGGGTGTGTGCAGTTGAATTACTGGGGACCCTTCAAAGATCTTGAGGAGACCCCAGATGTTCTTCAAAGTGAGGGAAGAGGTCCATTAAGAATGTTGTGGGATCATGGAAGGTCAAAAGTTTAATGAAGAAGACCAAGTTTAATATATGGTTAGTGCTTAGCTCTAGAATATGATTCTCTGTTTACATGAACACATTATGATCACTGTTTGTGAGTCAGAAAGGTAAGGGGCAGAATGTGATTATTATATGATCATTACATTCTGTTTTGGCTTCTTGTTCGTTCTGAGACAATCTTTGTCTGTTTTTCATGACAACATCAAAGTCGGGGGTCAAAATGTCATTCAGTAAACCATCCCCGTTTGTCTTTGTTCTTTATCTGCACGTAGGTCACAGTTCGGGACGTTCCCACCTCCATCTGCTACTCACTGACAGACCCGCATGTAATTACACTGGATGGAAGGTATTTGAGGAACAGAGAGAACCTATCAAAAGTCACATTTACCAGCGTCCTATCACATCCTTGTGCAGGCACTATGACAACCAGCAGACTGGCACCTTCATATTGTATCGAAGCTTGATTAGGGAATTTGAGGTCCACTCTCGGCAGTGGGACTGCGGCAGCCGACATCGCACAGTTGCTTGCAACTGTGGCGTAGCAGCACGAGAAGGTAATGATGTCGCCATCATTGACATGTGCAATGGCCAACTGCAGGAAACCAGGCCAAAGATTACAGTGAAAGTCTTTGGCGGAAAGCACGGCAATGGCCGTCGTCTCCGAGTGCTGGAATATCAACAGGGAAAGAAGGTTACCGTAGGTATCCATTCCTTCTAATCTATCTATAGCTTACACATTTTTGGTAATGTTTTCTCAGGAGTAGAATTAGCTGCTTCCACTCTTCTTGCAGATGATTTTTCCCTCCGGGGCCTTTGTCCGAGCTGATGTTGGTGACTGGGGGATGAGCTTGTCTGTCCGGGCACCAAGTGTTGACTATGGAAACACGCAAGGCCTTTGTGGCACCTTTGATCACAATATCAATAATGACATCCATGGCTACAAGGGCGTCCATGATGACTTGCATGCATTCATAGAGGACTGGAGGTGAGAACTTTGGTTGTTGGTTGTTGGGGTTTTTTTGTTGGTTTTTGTTTTTACTCACATATGTTTGTTTGGGGTTAGGATAGCTCCTGGAGAAAGTTTATTTGATCAAACATCTCCAGGCTTGAGACATGAGGAAAGAAGACCTTTCTGCCGGTGCCAAAAAGGATACAGTTCTCTTCATGGAGCAGCGGAACAGTTGGCTGGTCCATCCACTCACACAAACTGCATTGCACAGGATGATGTAGATTTTACAAATTTCTTCCCCTCAGTGGACACCACATTGGAATATATAAAGAGTCCAGAGAGAGAAGGAAGCACCCTGAGCATGTCCTCTAGTCCATTCTTAGTGGAAAGAGCGTCTCATTACCATAATGATGAAGAGTTCAGAGATGAAAGAAAAAAGAGGCAGGCAATGTCTAACTTCCAGGCAACTTCTCAAAGCATCAGTCAGGTTGACCTGGAGCACCTTGCCTACTACTTCCCAGGGGATCATCTTATTAAAGTGCGGCCAGAAGTGCAACCTCGATGGCCGACACCAAGTGGCCTGTCTTCTGGCAAAGCGCTGGAGGTGTGCCATGTAGCTTTATCCAACTCTACAGTTGGCACTGTATGCCGTGAGCTGCTGGGACGTCGCCTAGAAGAGGCTGTGAATCTCTGCATCTTGGACCTGCAGTTAAAAGATGATCTGACATGGGAAGATGCAATGCTGCCCTACCTCGAGAATGAGTGTGAGAGGAGGCTGTTAGCCAATCGAGCCCAGAAAGAAAGCGGGTCGCGCAGTCTTTCAGGGCGAGCAGGGGACGTGGTAAAAGCACTGCGATGCCCGAATTACTGCAACGGACATGGGGAGTGCACAGAGTTTGGTTGCCAGTGTCACAAAGGTTTCAGCTTGTACGACTGCAGCTTAACTATTGGTGAGTGTATTTTATTACCATAGTATTTGAAATTGACTTTTTTGAATGTGCCTTGCTGAAACATATTTTCTGTTCTTACATTGGGACAGGCCATCCAGTAGAAGTAAGTGATTTAGAAAACAGTGGCCTCTGTGACCTCAGAGCATCCGACTGCCAGAAAGTAAGGGTCTTTGGACTGGGTTTCATCAAGTCAGATGACCTGAGGTGCCAGGCTACCAGACTTAAAGTGAGTGACTTTCACCACCAAGCAAATTGGTTCAGTTCAAAATGTTTTTTAGTATTGATCGTAATTAACCCAAATAACAGCTTTTACCCAAAATTAGTTTTATCTCCATTGCCACAATAAAAAAGGCCATAAACACTGCAGCCTAGTTGGAATAAAAGATGCACCATTCACTGAAAAAGCAAGCACACATATATAAAATATTCACTCCTAGAAGGAACATGGCAAATACATCAACTGAACCATCTTCTTGTAGCACCACACTCCATATGGTCTCATTGTTAAATCCACTGCCCTAAGTTTTAAACTGACATTACCCTACTAGTATAGTTTTATGTGGTATTATTTTTTCTTGTGGCACTGAGGTTTCTTTGTTGAATTTGGTGGTGGTGCAACACAGTTTGCATACTATTGTTCCATTTATCACAATTTTGTAGCATGACACGCCACATTTTTTTGTTTTATACTGTAAATGATGTATAGTAATATGTTAAACTTATCAGACCTATCGTATGACGACCTGAGCTAAGCTGTGACAAAGCTTAAGAAGATCACATTCTTTTCTCTAAACATGGACATGTGCCTCAGTAGAATGTGAATGGCGTTTGGCTCCCAAGAGAAAAAGAGAGGACAAAAGCAACTTTCCTCAGTTCTAAGGCATTGGACTGTGGCGTGCCCTCGCTGAGCAGTGCGGCTATTAGCACAGAAGACTTTATGATGGATGATAAACCATATGCACGGTGGGAAATCAAGGTATAAGATACCTATTCTTCTAACAACTGCTGATGTTGCCTTAGTTGTTTTATGACGTGATTGCCTTTAACCACCACCACAACACCCCATTCACCCCAGGTGACCAATGATGGCTCGCAGTACAGTTTACCCAAGGTGCTGACAATCTATGATGGTATTTGTCAGGAGTGCACACCATTTCACTCAGGAACCTGTACATTAAAGGTAAGATATGATAAACAGGAAGCCTTACTACCATGCCTTGGTCGTCCTCTTTGAACTGATCATAAATAACCTTTGTGATTCAGTGGTGTCACTGTTTTTCTTCTCCCTACGCATAGCAGTTGGTAGTGACCATAAAATTCTTTAGGACTCTTGTTGTTATTGGATGAGGTTTTATAGAACAAATTTGCACAGAGAAGCCTATCTGAACTCGCCACAAGCTGCTAAACCAACAAATGTAGCTTTTGATTGTCGATTTCTTTGCAAATGTGTCTCTGGCAGGACCGGACGTGTAACATTGACGGAATGTGCTTTGCAGAAGGAGACACAAATCCAGGAAGTCCGTGCCTGATCTGTGACCCGAACACCTCCATATTTACCTGGTCATTCAACCAAGGTACCGTCCTGTGACTTCACAAATGTTCACAGTCCTGTTATTAGAGGGGATTTCTGTTGCTACTTGCAGGAATGTCAACATTTACCAGATGTAAGATGTTCATGTGGCTGCAGGCCTAAAGAATCAGCAGCAAACAAGGGTTTGCTCGCATCCATTTCTGACAACAAAACACTTATATTCTACAATCACTGCTCCTGACGCTGAAAGACAATAGTTGATCTCACTGTGAGGTCGGCCTGTTTGCCTCAAATAGTACACCATAGCTTTTAGGATTTCTCAACATGAACCTGTTTTTTACCCTCAACGGGAAACCAGTGATATGCTTGAGTGTGATATAGAAGGTGTTAAAAGGATGTTTCAAAAACAAAACTGCAAAACCCTCAGAGCAAAACACAATTTGTTCCAGTTAACCAGCTGCCGACATTCCATCAACCTCAAGGTGAAGTGCATACATTTGCCGGAGAGAACTTTGTCTTCCAATTTGCGGCCTCAGACCCAGAAGGCTCGGCCCTGCTCTTTCAGCTGGTCAGTGGACCAAATGGTGCGATCCTTTCACCAGCTGGGCTTCTAATCTGGAAGGTGCCTCCATTTCCCAAAGAGGAACAGCATCTGTCAACATTCGTGTTCACGCTTTCAGATGAATGCAATGCTCAAGCCACCTTCACGGTTCAGGTAGCAATGATGATAATGAAAGCAATGTGTAGGATTATGTGTCTTGAATTCCCATTACCGGTTTTCTACCACACAGATCCACGTGGTGCCATGTGGATGTCAGAATGGAGGTACATGTGTCACTGATTTTACCTTCCCGGTGGGCAGTGGAAAGTACCTCTGTGAATGTCCTAATGGGAAACAGGGCAACCTCTGTGATGAAGATGTAGACAAATGTTTGTCGGCACCCTGTGGGGTGGGAACATGCGTTAACACTGTTGGTGGATTCAGCTGCAACTGTCCTGAAGGGGTGAAAGGTACTCTTTTAATTCTGAATCTGATGTTCTGTGGTTCCTTTTAATGTTTCCTTTCTTTGCAGGCACAACATGCCAGGAAGATATAGACGAGTGTAAGTGGAGACCTTGTTACCCAGGAGTCCACTGTTTCAACACGTATGGTTCCTATAACTGTGGTCCATGTCCCAGAGGAATGAAGGGAAATGGTACCAAATGCATTGGTAAGGACAGTCATAATTTCACAAGTTTTAAACCCATTATTGCTGAAAACATAATCTGTCTCCTTTCTTAAGTGAGCATGAGGCCTGCCACCATCACTCCCATGCTGGCTTCAATAACTACTATCCACAAGATTAAAGAAGTTGGGTGGCAGAACCCAACTACTTTGCAACAGAGAATCCTGGGTGGTAGGAACATGGCAAGGGATAAAACCCTTGAACAGCCAGGGCCTCACTCTACCACCTGGAGGAGAGCTTCAGGAATTAGTATTAGCTCTGTCCCACAGATTCATAAAACTAGTGACACTTTAAAAAATACGACAAACCAAACACCTGATGTAATCCAGGTTGCTCCTTCACCAATCAGCAGCACCACTGACAAAACAAATGAGAAACAAATCTCACCAAAAGCAGTTGCGGGTAAGGAACATCACATTTCATTTGGAAGAATCTAGGGAAAGATGTGGGGCCAGTAAATGATAAGATTTGTCTCCATATTTTTTTCTGCATGTCTGTGACACAGCAACATGCATCAGCAGACCCTGCTTTCCTGGTGTTCAATGCATCAACAGACGGCCGCCGCATGTTGGCTATGTTTGTGGCCGCTGCCCACCTGGGCTTCATGGAAATGGCCGAATATGCATGAGGAGTGCTAAGGCTGGTATGGAGGTAGAACAGAGTCTGTTTCTGTTAACAGATACGATCAGTCACGATGCTGTCTTCTGTTTCCCCAGCGTCCGAATATCTTTTGCATCAGCAGAAAACAGGCCGAAACAACCAATTCCTGCATGGCAGTAGCAAAGTGATCAGCCCCCACTTACCTGCCCTCCCTTCCAGGGGAGGCATCAAACGCTTGTCTGTGACTCAAAATACCACACTACATCAGGCCTCAGCTGTTGGAAGGGGAGGTGGCACCTTAAGGAGGGAGGTGGCCACTGTTGATGTCATTACATCAACAGTCAGTAGTGATTTTATTGCCCCATCCTATAGTGACAACACCACATCCTCTCAGATGTTTGTGAAACCCTATGTGACAGTCCCAAAAGTGAGTCTCATGTAGATGATTGCATCCCCATGATTCAGTTTGAGCGAACATCTCTTCCATGTGTGTGTGTGTGTTTTTTTTAGCTGTTTGGACAAACCGCAACCTCTAAAGTAACTCCACCCTCTCCTCACCTGATCACTCAGGCTGGCCTTGTAACAAAGGTTAAACATACAACCCATCCCCTTCTCAACTATATCATGTCTACTCGTACCAAACCATGGATGTCTCTGAAATCGGCGCAGCCTCTTGAGGGGACTCTTGGAACTTTGTCTTATTCTCTACCCGAGACCAAGTCATTCGCAGACAAGCTGGAGGCAGAATTGACCTGGTCAACTCCAAATCAATCCCCACTATTACAAAACGCATCTTCCATCTACCCATGGATCAGTAGTGGTGTAACAGGTAAAGAACACTCTGTGCCATGCCCTGACAGACCATGTTTTCCCGGTGTCCGGTGCAATGCATCATTGGATGGTAGTTTGCACTGCGGCCGCTGTCCTGTAGGGTTCACTGGTGATGGAAAGACATGTCGAGGTGGGTTTGATCTTACCTATTAATCTGTTTGGTCAGTTGAATCTGTTGTTAGAATGATCTTTTTTTTGCCTCAATCTTCCAAGCGGTTTGCAAACAAACCTGTGGACAGAACATGGAGTGTGCAGCTCCCAACATTTGTCTGTGCAAGGCGGGTTACACTGGTTTGCATTGTGAAACAGGTAAAATCAAAATTTACACTCCAGGTTGACTTGCCTTTCTAAGAAGTATGACCTCTGAGAATTTTCCAAGTGTGAGAATACTAGAAAGGAGCCCACATTAAACTACTGCCCTTTTCCTAATGAATTTGAGACATAGTGTTACATGCAGCAGTGCAACGAAAGCAATGAATGGAGGCATGACAGACAATTTGGAATTATTTAAGTATTCATGGTCAAAATATAATTAACATCAGTCTGTGATTCAGATATTTCTTAGGCCTGCAGAGAAGACATTGAAGGCCCTGACGGCACACCACTGCTTCCAACACATTAAAAGTTGAATATGGTTGCGAAATCAATGCATTCAGTTTTTGTTTGTTAATACAACCACCTGACTTCATTTGAATGCAGGTTCTAGAGCACTAAAGAAGAGTCTATTGATCAGTTCTTATGTTCAACCAAGTAAATACATCACAGATCATATGGTGAACCCTGAGTGCAGTTTTTTTTCCCCCAGCAATTTGTGAACCTGGGTGTGTCAATGGGGGAACTTGTATCGCTCCTGGGGTGTGTCAGTGTCCCAATGGATTTCATGGAGAAAAATGTCATGAAGG
The DNA here is from genome assembly GCF_051989575.1 of Stigmatopora nigra. Lineage (NCBI taxonomy): Eukaryota > Metazoa > Chordata > Actinopteri > Syngnathiformes > Syngnathidae > Stigmatopora > Stigmatopora nigra. Next base: position 18,024,898 of record NC_135508.1, read on the forward strand.
TAAAATTAATTATATCACTCAGGTCAAATAATAATCCTGGGACCTTTCCTACCACTAATCAAAATCCATGTAATACATAGCTATGTGCAGGTTGACATGTGAAAATGGAGGTACATGCACAGGATTGCAGACGTGCTCGTGCCCTTATGGTTTTGTTGGAGCACGATGTGAGACCAGTAAGTTTAGCGCTACTTTAATCTGTTTCCTTTTTCTAATTTAATAGTAACAAATGACATGAATTACAAAAACGAATGTATTTGAATTATGAGCTTGGTTTTAGAGCAGATTGTACCTCTTGGTGTCCATCTTTACTATTCTGATTTAATGTTATGGAGCTTATTTATGCATATTCAATAGGATGTGTGTTTTTTTCGTTGTTGTTCACAGTGATTTGCAGCCAACACTGTCACAATGGCGGCTGGTGTGTCGGGCCAGATGAGTGCAAGTGTCAGTCTGGCTGGAGTGGACCTCAGTGTGAGACAGGTGAGCATTGATAATGGATGAGCATGAGTTTAAAACTGCATGTGTTAACTCATTAGCTCAGTGAAAATTTGTGCTCCACAAGAATGTCATGTATCTAATTTCACCAAATTCCTTCACACCACAAACCTTTAGCATTACTGTACTAAGTCCATCATGTCTCTCTGCTGATGTTTGCCATCTGTAGCTATTTGCACTCCATTCTGTCTGAATGGCGGAATGTGTACTCGGCCCAACACATGTGAGTGTCCTCGGAGCTTCTACGGCGCTCAGTGTCAAAATGGTACGATCATCAAGTTTACGATATACCTTTTCTTTGGCTGCAACGCCACTGATTGTATGACCTTCTTGTGTAGCCATCTGCACGCCGCCCTGCAAAAATGGTGGTCGGTGCGTGAGGAATAACATCTGTTCGTGCCCGCAGGGATACACTGGGAGACTCTGTGAACAAAGTCAGTCATTAGCGGCTTTTCACACTGCTTTCATGTCTTGTTTGTAATAGCCCGAAGCAACTAGGGTATAAGTATCTCAACACAATATATCTTTGTTCAGAGTAAAAGTCAGCAATTTGACTTAAGTAAAAATAATCTAATTGTGCTGTATTGTGTATCAAATGTTAAGTAGTGTAAAAACAAAAAGTAATTTATGTTGGTGTCACTGTTCCTTGCCTTCTATTCAGGCGTGTGCAAGGACATTTGTTTAAATGGCGGCCGATGCGTAGGTCCGGATGTTTGCGACTGTCCGTCAGGTTGGAGAGGAAAGACATGTGACAAACGTGAGTTCTCTAAGTTCACCCTGTTTGTTCATGCCAGTTGAAACTCACAGCAGTAAAATTTTCAATATGTCCTTGCAGCCATCTGTGGGCAAAAATGTTTGAACGGGGCCGAATGCGTGGGGCCAAACACCTGCCATTGCGCACCAGGCTGGCACGGAATGCTTTGCAACATTCGTGAGTATCAGTCACAATATGGGCCACACATTTACAGCTCAAAGCACTTTGCACATTAAAATCTAAATATGATGACCCAAACTGAGAGGGATTTGGGCTGAGGACAGAAAATGACATGGACTGTGGTTGTCCTCTAATTGACTGGTAAGGATTTTCTCCAAACCTAATTCAATCAAGCCCACAAACGACCTCAGACAGAATTTGGTACACTCTGGGGACAAACGCCAGTGAGGGACTCTCGGTATTGGTCAACTGTCTCAAATTTTAAAACAATATTTCACAGTTTTGGCAGATACGTCCAATATATTAACAGATGTGATGGGACAAAAAAAGATCAATTATGGAAGACATTAGCAATTGATTGTGTGTCATTCAGCTCACTGTCAGCAAAAATGTTTGTACGGCAGCCGATGTGTGAAGCCCAACGTCTGCGCATGTCAGAGTGGATTTGCAGGTGCTTCCTGCTCTAGGAAGGTAAGAGAAAGTTCCACTTGGTGTGCAGACCCCTTACATTTTTATTATTATAGTCCAAAGAAAGAAAAATTTATATATTTTTAAGCGCCAAAACTGAAAAATAAGGACACTTTTCCAATTTACCATTAATAAATAAATGTAAGTTTGCTGTTCTTCAAAATCAACGTGGATTTATCAATGCTGAAAAAAAGTAAATTAAGTGAAAATTGTTTAAATTATTCCCAATTAGTGATGTCTCATACCTGGAGAAATTTAGGCAAGACACCTAATCTGAATAAATTGTATGAACTGATATATTTCTTTTTTTTTCTTTTTTACAGCTGTCCATTTAAATCAAAATTCGGGAGGTACAGGTGCATGGGCTAATTGTCCTCATCCCCCGCTGTCTCCAAACCAGTAGCTGAAGCGTTTTGGTTCCAGGAGAGCAAACCATCCATATAAGGCAACTGCCTCTTTGCGAAAGAAGGCAACCATGATGTTCCCTGTTTCTCCACAAGGGTGAAATCTATATTTGTGAACAGCACATTTTTTTATTATCGTTAACTCCACTTCCCATTTATTTATTTTTTGCTGGTGTTACATTTGCGTATTTATCTAAATTCATTTTTTTGTCATAGTTGTTTTGTAAAAATAAAAACTAATAATCTTTTCTTTTAAGAAAGAGAAATATAATGAAGCTCTGTTTTGTTTTTTTGTGTATAAATGCTTACGACTTTATAATTATTTGGAATTTACTCAAGCTTACACCTGTAAATTCAATTAATAATGTCACACTGGTGTATTTCAAAGTAAATAAACTACTGAGCATAATTTGTGTGTCTTGGATCTTTTCCCATCAAGAGAAACGTCCCGTAAATGACTACAAAACTAAATGCAACAGTTATCGCATTTCAAAGAAAGACTGCCTGGTTAGTTTAATAAAAGTGCAGCTTTACTATGAGGTAGCAGCAGAGAACATTTGACTTTTCTGCCCTGGTACAGGGCCAGCAGGTCGCAAGGAAATGAGGATTAAAAGCTTAATCAGGCCACATTAGCTCTGCACCACTTCCACTGTGATGCCCAGCGAATGATGAAAGCTAAGCTTTGCTGGGGCATTTGTTGCTAGTTTCCAGCTCTTCTATCTGCGAGCGACTGTAGTGGAGACATCTGAATTTTTTTGCTTCTGAACTTTTCGCAACCTGATGTTTGCATCTGTTTTTTGCTTTGTCGCTTAATTTTTTTAGATTTTATTTTTTTTAAGATGGGCTTTAGTTGGAAACAGTCATTTAAAACCTTAACACTGCTTTTAAAACCACATTAAGAGTCCTAACCTTGTTTTTTAACACCAACTTGGATTTGATAACCCACTTCAGAGCCCAAACCCTAATTTAAAACCCTACATTGGGACAGTAACTTTGGTTTTAAAAACCCTGATTGAAACCCAAACTTGAGTTTGAAACACTATTTTTGCTCCCTTAGTCTAGTTTAGAAATACTTTGGAAGCATAACCATGGTTCATTCATTCAGCTTTCATTTAAATATTGATGTGCCAACGCAAAGCTCCCATTGGTCAATGGAGCACATTTGAGGTAATGACGTGACCCCTGCTCTACACCATCAGGTGGCTAACCATGGTTTTAAACCCTAAATCTAGTTTGATAGCCTACTTTAGAACCTCAACCCTAGGATGAGACCTCTCTTTTTCTGAACCGCCTTATCCTCATTAGGGTGCTGGAGCCTACCCAAGCTAACTATGGGCCAGAGACGAGGAACACCCTGAATTGATCTTCAGCCGATCACAGGGCACAAGGAGACAGACAACCATCCACACTCACACCCTTACCTAGGGGCAATTTAGAGTGTCCAATCAGCCTACCATGCATGTTTTTGGAATGTGTGAGGAAAGTGGAGTACCCATGCAGGCCCAGGGAGAACATGCAAACCCCACTGAGGTGGACCGACCTGGATTTGAACCCAAGAACCCGAGAACTGTGAGGCCGACGTGCTAACCACTCACCCCACCAGGCCGCCTGACCGCAATAATTTTAAAACTTAACTCGAAACCCTACTTTTGAACCCTTAACCTTGTTGAAATCCCTACTTTTCTGTGATTTTAGGTCACTGCTCATGGCTTCTAATACCATATCAACATACTGTGCCTGATGTGAATTTTTACTGGCACTAGTCATTTATAGCATAATCTATCTGCGTTTCCCTGCTGGCGAAAGCATTTTTTTTCCAACAATCTGCACTACTCTTCATCAGTAAACATTGAATACTTGTTAAAATAGACAGTTGGACATTCAAAACTTTGAATCAACAGTTAAAAATAAAGGCATTGTACTTATATGAGAACCGTAGACAGATTTGCATACAGGGGACTGCAAAAAAAAAAAACATCATACACTACTTCATTGGAAGAACTGAATATTTACAAGAAAGGAATTGCAGACAAGTGCAAGTCCACTCTTGATCTTGTTTATTCAAATATACTGTGTGTAGGCCAAATGGTCGGCTAATGTCCAGATATTTCTGAACAGCATAATCTATGGATCTGTTCATCTGATTTGACTCAAATTAGCTAAAAGGTGGCTTGGCGAGACACGGATATTTTTATCCACTCCAAACATGGCATGGCTCAAGGTGGCCAAGGGGAGGGGTGTTGATGTCCGTCACAGTGACCACTAACATGGGAGCCCACCTGGACCGTTCACTCAGAGGATAGCAGCAGATTTCAATGACAATGAGGGATACGTGATGAACTCAGTGAACAAATACTGCAAGAATAACAGTTGTTTGATTGATGACAATTCAATTTTGCCTAAAGACAATTTCATAATCATTGTAAACCACCTTTTACACACAGAAAAAATGTCACTGATCATAACAAGCACCTAGCAGTTGTCAAGATATATCGATGATTCCAAGCAGTAATCTTCCAGAGATCTTAACATTTCACCAGTTCACTGAATGCGGTTAGAAATCTCCAGCTGCATTCATCGAACCAAAAGCTGGCCGTGACGTCATTCATGTTTAATTAAATACATTCTACTGAAAAACACGCGACCCATTTGTTTGTAAGACTAGACAGAAAAATGACACATTCTCAATAATGTTTTTAGGCATCATTACATTCTTAGAGCAGCTCATAAAGTGCCATTCAAAAGTTTAGATCTCCCTAACAATTGTCAGGTGGTGTGCCTTTATAAGTGATGAATTCCTGTTTAGTGCTTGTCAAATGTTTTCTTGCACTGAAACCAAATGAGGAAATGTAGTGTCATGTACAGTACTCATTTGATTAAACAAGGATCTCCTAAAAAAGAGCATTTAACAGCTTAATATAACATTGTAATCTGATGCTGAACTGACTCTGCAAAGGTCTGAAAAAAGAGAACAGGTGATATGAAGGGAAGATTGCACAGGCTTGAGGTGAGCAAATTGGATGGAAATCAAACAAGATGACAAAGGGTCTGAGAAATACTACTCCATTTTGGTAGCCAACTCATTTTTAGAGGAAATTGGCACCAGAGGCCTCTGACTAGACATTGTGCTCTGAACCCAATCGACAAAGAGGGTGGAACAAATGGAGCTAACGGTACATTGTCAGCCTCCTTCTGAGCCAGCATAGAAGTCGAGGAGCCTTGAACTTACAGGTGAAAATTGTTTTCAAGGGCAGAGAGTCACCATGAAGAGCACTGGGGACTCTCAAAGTGAGGAGAATAAACTGCAAGTATACCAAAAGGAAAGCATCACAAAGCACCAATCCAGATGTTTGCAGATAAAAAGGAGTTGGCATTAGCTAATCCGGGCTGTCTGAGGTAAGAGCTGTGTGGTTCAGACCTGAAAGGCAATTGGTTCTGCTCTCAAGCCCCACGGCTGTATCGTGTGCAAATGGACAAAATATTTTTTTAAATGACGGGTTGCCCACTGCAATCTCCACCTGAAGCAAACTATAGAAAATGCCCAATTTACAGAACCAGAGCTCTTTTGAGACAACCACATAATTTGATTTTGTGCAAATTCTTCACTAAATTCAAGTAGACCTCCAGCAACTAGTGCAAAAGCCAAAAGATTGCAATCACCATATCCAAACATCATGAGAAGTGTTTGGCTGTTTGCCCTATCCCACCGTGAAAAATGGAGACAAACTTAATACTGGTTCGACCAACACAACAGGTGCCTCTCTAACCACCATAAACTACCCCCTCCCATTTCACCACCTTCCACCTGTCTTTCCTTTTCCATGGCGGGCTGGCGACCCAGAAAGCAGCCGTCATTCAGGAGAAATGCCATGCTGATCCGAAGCGAACCCCTCGGTCACCGGATCAGCAGCAGCTGCTCGGACACTCGGTGCTATTTTCACTCTGAGGATAAAGTGATGTGCACACCACGCTCACACGTCAGGCTGCCAGGATGAAGTCCGCAAGCACCGAGTTCACCGACGGCTTCACGTCCGAGCCGGAGGACCCGGACAGCGAGAGCGACGAGTCAGATGGCAAGTCCAGTGGCACTTGTAGCCCACCCCACAGAAAAGAGCCAGACGCGGGCAGGTGGAGAAGGCGACGACGCAGCAGAGAGGCGCGTTTACTTGGTGTGAGTAAACAGAGGCAGGCGGCCAATGCGCGAGAGCGGGATAGGACGCACAGCGTGAACACAGCCTTCACTACCCTGCGCACGCTCATCCCCACCGAGCCTGCCGACAGAAAGCTCTCCAAGGTGGAGACGCTGCGTCTGGCCTGCAGCTACATTTCACACCTTGCCAACGTGCTGATGCTTGGGGAGGAGAGTCACGATGGGCAACCGTGCCTCCACCACCAGGCAGGCATGCACGGATCGACACCACCGCTGCGGGCCATCTGCACCTTTTGCCTGAGCAACCAGAGGAAGCAGGTGAATGCTATTGACCAACTCAAACACTTACTAGTAAACGTGGAAAGTCCCTGCCTCCCCCCATTGTATTATTGTTGTTACGTGCTAATGTAAAAATAGAACTGATCAGTTTCCCTATATAGAAAAAAAAATCACTGAATAGAACTGAAGTCCAATGTATGGATATCTATTGTCAGACATGGCCCAGACCAAGAACAGCAATCTAGAACAGCAGTAGTTTTCACGTTGACAAGCAAGCAATTGAGAATTGACAGGGAACGTCTCTCGCCACTTTTCCCACGGCTGTTAACTATTTTTGCCCATCAAGGTCTCATTAGTGGTTTTGCCTTCCCTGTTTTTTCCCCTAGCCTCCTCACAAGTTGGCAAAAAAGTAACTAGCACCAAATTAACAAAGCAGAGTAAAACATGCATGCTTTTTTTTTTTATTTGAGCAAAAGTTGGCAAAAAAAGTAACTTGCACCAAATTAACAAAGCAGGTAAAACATGCATGCTTTTTTTTTTTTAAATTTATGTATATATATATGTATATATATATATATATATATATATATATATATATATATATATATATATATATATATATATATATATATATATATATATATATATATATATATATATATATATATATATATATATATATATATATATATATATATATGTATATATATGTATATATATGTATATATATATATATATATATATATATATATATATATATATATATATATATATATATATATATATATATATATATATATGTGTGTGTGTGTGTGTGCATATGTGTATAAGTCGTTGAAAACGAGGAAAAATATGGAGATGCCTCTAGAACCGTTTTCTATATCCAAGTATACTTTTACTTTTTGAAAAGCATTTTTATAAATTACATAAAGATGCTACATTTTGAAGACTACTACATTGTGAACTAGTCATTTTATTTTTTTTGCATACAAATGTGCCTTCTCACTGCTATTCAAACTAATCTTTTTGTATTTTGGCAGCTCAGAGACAGCGGGAAGCATTCAACTAAAGTGTAAGGCCTCGGACCCGCCCGGAGCAGTTGCGCATGTTTACAATTGTACATAATTGAATATATTTATTCTTAGTTTTTATGTTTAAAAAAAATCAACACTGGAAAGCACTTTGTTTGGTGCCTTTGAACCAACCTGTGTTTTGGTTGGGCTGCAACCTGAGCCCATGTGTGCGGTTGCACTATTTTGGTCCCGCCAGCCCCCGAAGTAACTGCTGCTACAAGAAATATATTTTTTAAATACCTCCAATAATAACTTTTGCACAATGCACATCACCTTTACCATGCACAAGACTCTTTCAGACAAAGTCGATAAAAATTGTGCATTTAGAAAACATGCATAACCTATCCACCAAAGAAATGTTGCACTACCTCAAACATGTTTACCTCAACATCAATTGTGTAACATTACTTGTGTGGCTTGATACCTTTGCACATAGAATATTTTTCTGCAAAATAAAATAAATATTTTTTTACCATTTAAAAATGTTATGATTAAGCCTCATCTGTGTTTACTGACATATTGGAAAACCTTGGTTAACCAGTGGTGCTCTTAGCCTCAGATTTGAATGCTTTGATCAACTGAAGGCACATGTGTCCATTTCAATAAGCTTTATTTCATAAAAAATTCAATTGGTTTACAACAGATTAAAGAAAGTAGAAATCAATAATCTGACTGCTGGCGAGGCAATTCATGGGGCGTGTCTTTCAACGGGCTAATTAGTGACCACAACACGCGGGACAGGTTCAAAAAAGAAGGCGTCGTTTAAGTGAGCGCGACTCAAATTCTTCTCAGCCATAATTAAAGTATGGGGTGGGGGTGGGGACTTTGGCAAAAATTTGTCAGTTGGCCTCACAGTATTGTGGTAGCTTGATGTGAACTCCGAGAAGAGACTGGAGCAAGTGGAGGCCACAAGATTACACGGAATGTTTGCTGTCCAAATTAGAGGGCACTACAAGAGCGAAAACTAAAAAGGACAACACCAACAGTTACAAAGGAGGACCGAGCCCTTTAAAAAAATGTTCTAAAATAAAATGTGCAGGTGGTGAGGGAACTATATCAGGAGGTAGAGAAGTCAGAAGGGCACGACATTCTACCTTTTTCTACTTGTTTAAAAAAAAAAAAAATAGAATATGCAGGGGAGCTCAACTGGTGTCTGAGGTTTTTAGTCCGCCTCCTCTTCATCCGACTCAGACTCTGCAAGGGGAACGAAAGATTTCAATGATTTTATCACAGCATCAATCAAGTGAGAATTGTAAATCTATCAGGAAATAATTGCCATTCTTCCCCCAGAAACCCTACTCTGTCCAACAAGACTATCACAGGTTTTGTATGAATTACTTAGGTGCCACTATGCTTACTCACCTTCTTCTGCATTTTTCAACCACTCCACAAACTTTTTCATCTGCTCGAGGAAGACGCTCTTCCCCTTGGCAAGGTGGGTTTCAGAGTACCACTTTAGGATGGCCTCTTCGCTCAACACATCCGCTGAAGAGAAAATGGTGTCAAAACAACTGGACCACTACACAGTGATTTCTTTTTAGAAATATTCTCCCATATTAAGTGCATTAAAACTCAAGCTGTTAGCTTACACTTAAAACCATTTTTGTTTATTAAAGTGTTTTCTCTTGTCGGGGAGGTTGGAGAGTTGATAAAACCCCAGATGGAAGGGCTGGGCAGGCGGCGGGAACGTAATTACAGTAGCTCCAAACCTGGGATTGAACCTCCATCTCAGAACTGAACTTGCGCCAGTCATCCAATCATCCACCCCAAATCAATGTATCATTCAAATTATAATAAATCTATATCCAGATGATTAACCCCTAATGAAAACTTTGGTGAACAAAGTTTGAGTTAAAACAGGTTTTGTCAGTGTGCGGCAAACCTTTATAGAGGAGCACCACGATCTTCTGAAAAGCCTTCATGAAGTGGATGTTATCATAGCAGTACTCCTGAATCTTCAGCAGCAGGCTGAGCTCAGACTGACCCTGGGAGGTGAATGACTTCAGCAGAGGGCTGTATTGCTGCGGAGAAGCGAACATTCCTTCTCGTCAACTCGGTTGAAAAAAAACACATCAAAAACAAAAAATTAAAATTGGGCAAACCTTCAAGTGTTTGATGGCTTGTTCTGTAACCAGTTCCTCCTTTTTATTCCACTCTACGGAGCTCATCACGCAAGTCCAGATGATACCGATCATCGCTTGCTCAGAGAGGTTGGCTTTTTTCATCTCCTCTCTGGTGAAAGCAATGATCTGTGGTGGCAGTCGATCATTGTTAAAACATATCTGGGCAAACAACTAGGATGTAATCTCATTTAGGTAGGCTGACTTGCCTCTTTGAGCGGGTCACCACGGGACATTTGCTCTTGGAGCTCCTTAAGCAGTTCTTTGCGGGCACCGATGGATTGCTGGTTGCGGGCAAAGTCGGACAGCTCCTTCAGCCCGGCATCGGTGAAGTACTTAGAAAAATGCTCGCAACTCCGCTTGTTGGCAGGAAAAAGTTCCTTCAGGGAAGGGGCAGCAATGTCAGAAAACCATGGGGATCAATTTTTGTCGCAGTATTTTGCATCTTACCATCAGCCGGTTGTCCATCCCCACTTTGCGGAGACTCCCAGCTACAGAGTTAATGTCTTTCTCACTGATCCAGGACTTAAACAACTTGACGGCAAAGGCTGCAGATACTCCTGAACAGAAGAGTGCATGGATTACGAGGGTATTTCAAACGAGTGCTCCGCACAAAACTACTTCTAAGAGGAATGATTGTCTTATCTTACCCTCTTTGACAAGGTTCTCGTTGAAGAGGCTGCTGAGGATGGAGGCTGATATGTTGCCATTGGCCAGCAGGATGCCAGTCAGCATGGCCAGTTTGTTGCGCTCGGATTCAGTGAACCCCTTTAGGAACAGCAGCAACTGGGCAAAATAACAATAGAATTACAGTTACACAAAAAAATATTACAGTATTACTTAAACCAATTTAAACCACTGGGTTCTGTGCTGGCAGATTGCCTTTCACAACATACTTTCACCATCAAATCATTTCCAAAAATGATTACCTTTTTGATTTCCTCCTCAAAACCCTTTTCCAGGTACTTGTAGCGCCTGATCAGCTTGTTAAAAACCTGGAAAGATAGCACATCTTTATTAGTAAACAGGCGGTGCTTCAAAATTGGGTTGGATAATAATTTTAAGGTAGGAACTTTCCATAACAATGAAAAGCAATACTTCAAGAATCTAAAGCTGGCACTTGCAACATACAGAAAATACTTGACTTACAAGAGGCCAAAATGAATAGTTTTCACTACGAGATCTGTTAATTTGTTTGTTTTTGTTCTACAAAAAATCTACACTACATGCTAAGCACATAAAGTTAAAACGGTTTACTTAGGGTAAAATAATGAACTCGTGTAGTTAAGTGCATCTATTTGAATGGATGAATGCTAATGAAAAATGTTTTTACATGTTTTAATATTTCAAAATTCTACCAAGACATTTTCAACATCTAAAAGAATCCTGCCCAAAATTAAGAGTTTCTAATTTAGAACATGTCTATGTGCTCAGTAGATAGATCATTTAGCCAGGTCAGTTCTCGTGGTGGCGGACTCACCTCATTTACCATTACACTAACTTGGATTGTGGGGAAACAATATTAGAGTGGTGAAAAGGATTATCATGTGAGGCATCATGTCTAATGACCTAAATGTATATGTAACACTGGCAGCATTATAGATCATCTCATTCCTGAGAAACTGTGGCTACTATCTATAAAGCCACATTTGGTATGCAGGACAGTCCAGCCAGCCCCATGGGACACGCCCATAAACATAAGGAAGACAAGACACCCCCCAAAAAATAATTAAAACGAAAAATCGTATGAAATGGCTTTAGGATTCAATTTTCCTCCGTTGAGTCTTTGTGTGCCCAATTTGCAATATTTCCCCAAATCTCCAACTCAACTTAATTGGTAAATCAACCAGAATCTTTACAATTTCCTGACTGTACTTTGAGTCTTCTACAGACTTTTTGCCTACCTGAGCATATGCTTGCATCGTTTCCAGGTCTTCTTGCGCAGTAAAGAGGCAAAACTCTGTGCGGGTCATGTCGTCGGAAAGAGTCCCGCCTGGGGCTGTGTGGAAAAGCAAAGACATGTCAATTCACTAAAAGGGCAGTTTAAAACATCAGCAAGAACATACCCAGCATTCCACCGGCCACCAGGATGTCAAAGAGTGTCTCTGCATAGCGGCGATAGTCAAGCTTGGCGCCAGAGGCATCCAGGAACTTCGCAACCGCCTCCAAGTCTGTGCCAGTTTGATTCAAGCCTTGTACGATACTTTCTTGAAACTGAGTAGGGTCAAACCTCTCCTTTTCATCTGAGGAGGGGAGAAGAGTGATTCTGTCAGGAAGGAGAAATGGCAATGTAGAGAGCAAATTGGAAAAGCGCCAACCTCTTTTCCTCGTTTTGAAACGCTGGCCTGTTAGCGTCGGCTTTGGCTGCTTTTGATTATTCATAAAAGACACCTAGGAGAAAAAACGGAGAGGGACGAGTAGGTTAAAAACACGTTCAATGAACAGATGTCGTCTACAGGTGACAGACTAATTTTCCGTCCGTTCCATTTAACATGTCAACAGCTAACAAACAAAGCCCGACACGGTCCACAGGGCTGGGATTGAGTTATTGTTAAAAATTCAAGAAAACACTTAGTGAGGGCAACAAAAAACACGTCGTGACTTAGGAACATTTGAAATGCAATGTTAAATCTTAAACTGATGAAATTTTTGATCGCTTTCCGCGTCGAATCCTGAGGGCCTTACCATGCGCTGAGCTAGCACAGGATAGCAGGGCCCTCGAACAAGCACGCTAATCTTAACTACTGATTGGACTGTTTACATATTTCACCATGCCGGATTATTTGAAAATCCATATTAACATGAAACACAAATGGGCAAAATTGCATTTAACGATCTTTACCACCTACCAGTCAAGCAAGGACAATCCTTAAATTGGGGCTAATTTAGCTTTACGAGCCGTCGAACGTCGCCCATGACGGCAACACGAACGTGTAACTACGTTGTGATTTTAGATTTTACGCTATCACGATTACATGCCTTGTCGTCTCTAATGTAGTGAATGGCGTGGCGGGAACATCAAAGACATGAGATGCGCGAATACTTACCGAAATGAATGCAGATAAAAACAGGTTATGGAGCAGAGGAGTTGAATGGAGAACCGCGAGGGTGACAGAGAGCCCTAAACAAAAAGACCTTCCCGTCAAGACTTCCGCAGGCTCCGCCCTCTGCGCATGCGCTGTCAACAGTCACTTCCGTTCTTGAGAAAATCAAGATTTCTTGGCCTTTTTAAAATAAATATTTGATCGAAATAACTCTTCGTATTAGAAATTTTTAAAACATGACTGTAAAATTCACTCTCATTCCATCACATGAAACAAAAATATTTTTCTGCTATGAGCTTTTATGCTTTTTCCAGAATTTAAGTTTTATACAAGGGTGTGTCGGCCCCACAGCTCTGGGGTACTGGGTTCAAATCCAGGTGGCGTCACGTCCGTCTGTGTGGCGTTTGCACGTTATACCCGGGCCTGCCTTGGTTGTCCCTGGGCACTCCGGTTTCCTCCCTAATTCCAAAGACATGCATTGTAGGCTGCTTGGACACTCTAAATTGCCCCTAGGTATGGGTGTGAGTGTGCATGGTTGTCCATCTCCTTTTCCCTACTCTGATAAGGTAACCCAAATTAAGGGGGAGGCTATCTTTCCAATACATTAGAAAGAGGAAGAAAAAGAGACCAAGAAAAGTCAAAATGTGTATTGTTTTGGCATGACATAATGGAACAAGCTTATAATTGATAACAATAAAGAAGGCCAAGCACAGACCAAATCAAACAATCAGAGGGTTAGTTAAATAAAACAACTTGTGAATAAAATATGGTCACTTGAGGCAATTCAGCTATTTAGATGTCTATGGCCCAAGCTTGTGATTGTGAACGCCGTATTTCTTTCTCTGCATTCTGAAAATCAAACAATGAAACAAACAAAAATATTTACAAAAAACAATCTTTCATCAGGGCCTCACACATCCAAAAACAAATCAATATATCAGGAAAAGAATATAAATTAACTTCTCCCAAATGACCCAGTAAAATATGCAATAAATAATCATTTTGAAACACTTTTGGATTACATCGTAAAAATATACATCTTCACACCTGAGTGAAGGGGGATGGACATGCAAGGCAAATCCGCTCTGCAGTCGCTGGGCTGTCCAGAGAAAAGGGACCTGTTAGGCCGACATCTTTGCGTGCTGCTGCGACCGCATCATTGATGGCAAAGAAAACCGTACTGCCCAAGAAGAGGATGGGTTCGCCGATACCCTAATGAAATAACCAATTAGCAGTGAAAGTGCGGACAGATCACCGGCAGCCAACAGACACCGATTCCACAAGACCTCTAACCTTGGAGGAGTAGATGGCATGAGGATTGTGGGAGTCGGGGAGGAGAAAGACATTGAAGCTCAGCGGCATGTCACACACCCCAGGGATTTTGTACTGAGATGGACCTCGTGTGTAGAGAAGCCCATTGGGAGAAAACTTTAATTCCTCCAATGTGAACAAACCCAAGCCCTGCATGAAGGCACCTTCAATCTGCACCAGCCGGTTTGGAACAAAACACACAGTTTTTATTTTATATTCCATCAAGAAGAGCAATAATTTTGGAGGGAAATCAACAACAAAAAAAGCTGGCCCAGATCGATTTCAGGACTCACCTGGCCAATGTCCACGGAGGGGTTCAAACTTTGGCCAATGTCAACTACAATGTTTGTCGTCACAGTCTATATGCGCCAAAATAAACAACATAAGGGTCTTCTATGTAGCAAAAGACATACTTTGGGAATTGAACAGACCCTGTAGTCTCCGGTGAGACAGTCCAGCTCCACCTCGCAACAGCAGACCCCGTACGTGTAGTAAGGATAAGGCCGACCTTCCATTTTGTCCCAGTCCATGTGACTGTCTGCGCCCCTTTAGATGCAAATAGCAAGACTATATTTATTGGCTAAGTTTACTTGTCTAGATTTGGGCATCAATTCTGGAATTGAAATTGTAATTGAAATTACTCATAGAAATAATGTTCTGGCAAGGTTGTAACTAGTATTTTGAATTTTCAATGTAAAAACAGTTCTGTCTCGAACAAAAGAGAAGTTAGTGTAAAAGTTAATTTCAAGAAATAAACTGAAAGAAACGTATTACGTGTAGGTGATAGGTGGCCAGAAAAGTCAACATCACATCAACAAGAAAATAATAATTCACTCATTTTCTTACCATCACAAGGATCACATGGTATTATAATAATAATGGTAATCGAAATTGTCTCGTTGTTATTTCCCGGGTAACGTACTCGTGGTTTTACATGCTATTGCCGAGTGCTGACAAAAGCGGAAAAAGTACACTGACGCAAAGTAAAAAAAGTTTATTTTCGGAAATGTACTTGTGTTTAAAGTAAGTAGAGTGTGATAGAACTCCAAGCAGATCTCGATTGTACTGGCTTACCTCACTGACTGGTACAATGTTAGGGGCTCACCTGTGATATCCAGTCGCAGATAAACTGATCTTTTCCATAATCGCTGCACTGACCTGTAAAGAAAGTGATGAAGTACTACTAGAACTGTTTTGTGAGTGACATATAGGCACATCAGTCATCCCAACTCACCCAACTCTCCCAAGTTCCTTTAGGGTCCTTCTCTCGGATTGGCTCGAGTCGCTGGTATAGAGTCTGGCAGGCATTCTGAATAAAACATGTTCATGTCTATGTTGACGTTTAGAGCTAACACATGGGAAAATAATTTGAATAATTCATTACGAAAAGCCAGAATTAATTAGATCCCAAATAATGCTCCCACCATTATCCATCATCATTCCAGTTTTAAAACAACATTACACATTAATCCATATGTTTGGTTCGAAACAGGCTTGTATGCTAGTGGTTGAAATTAATCATTGAAAATAAGATGTGCAAATGGTTTAGACCTTGACAGCCATTCCATTGGCATCAGTGCCAAAAGAAGCGGCAGAGGGAAATCCATTGGGAATTGCGTTGGTGCTGGTTTCACTGATGTAGACTTTTGAAGCTGGGATGTGAAGCTCTCGGCTCGCCACCTGTCCGCAAATTTATGGCAAGGTTAGCTTCTGGCAAGGTTATCTTCTTGAATACCTCACGTTAAACCATCATCTACTCACCTGCTGAATTTTGGTATGAACTCCTTGACCCATCTCTGTCCCAGCATGGTTGACCAGAACAGAGCCATCTCCATAGATGTTCACCAGAGCAGCTGCCTAAATACCCAGAACATATTCGTCATGATTTTGAAACCTACCACATAAACAGAATCAACCTACTTGATTCATGAAACCCTCTGCAAAGGCGATACCATATTTGATCGGGATGATTGAGAGACCCCTCTTCTTCCAACGGTTTTGCTGGTTAAACATGTCCACAGCAACGCGGCGAGCACTAAAGTCTGATTTGATCTTACAATCTTCCCAGCAACGTAGCAAATTCTCTGGGCTGAACTCTACTTTGTAGTGGGTAAGCGACGGCCCTTTGTACATGTTGTTCTCCCGAACCTAATCAATCATTCATTAGTTGGACTTTTTCAGTTTATCATCACATGATCACAACTCATCCTTATATTAAAAAAAGTTGAAGCAGTCATAAATCAAGGTATTGACCTGATCTGCAGGACACTGAAGCACCAGCGCTACATCGTTGATCAAGTTTTCCACAACGAAGGCCACTTGAGGCACACCAAAACCCCTGAAAGAGGTGTTGGAAGGCAGATTGGTTTTGCAGGCCGCAGCTTGGCCACGCAGATTTGGAATGTTGTATGCGTTATCCAGGTGTAGCAGAATCTTCTCGACTATCTGAAAGATTAACAAATATATGTGATTTATACAATATAGACACATTTTCAGTATAGATGAGGTTTTTCAGCATTTGGAAATATAAAACTTTATTTAGCTTGCTCTATTATTATCATCATCATCAAAATGACATCTTAGAGGTGCAATATGGAGTAACACCTCAAATGAATTGATGTTAGAGTTGACAGTTAAAAAAAATCCCCACGTCAACCCATTAAGGAAAAACATGGTGTCAAACTCAACCTTTTAGACAGAATAAATTTGTTGTACCCAAAGAATATAAACATTTTTTCAGCACTGCGTCATCTGGATATGGAGATTTGTCAAAACTAGAAACTAGGCAAACTTTAGTACACTTTGTAGCTGAATTTATCAGATTTTTGTTGTTGTTTATAATTATTACTACAACTGTATTTGTATTATTTCACTACAATTAAGATAATTTGCTATTGAACAATACACTACTGCGTGTACGCACAGCACATCGAATTAAACTAAAGAAAAATAGTCTATCCTCTTTCTCGAGGCCGATCAAGAAATGGCTCCATAATAGGAGAATGATTGAAGAACAGAAGAATAGTTGCGTACAAAGATGGATTCATCGACCGCATTGCCGGCATTAGTCCATAGTTGGACATCTGCTGCGACGATCTTTCCATTTTTTTGGAAGCCAACCTAAAAAAAAAACACATTCTGACAAACTGCTACCAAACTTTAATAATCAGCATATTTTTAACAATTAATTTGCTAAAACCTTGTATTTTCCCAGCAGTGGGTGTCGTCCACCAGTGATCAGCATATCTTCCCCACGCTCCAAAACACAGCGTACTGCACGACTAGTCCTTAAAAGAAAAAATAATCTTCGCATTTTGACCTGAGGGTCATCACTTTTGTTTAATTTTATGATCTTTGAAAACCCACTTCCACGCAGCAATAGAGGCAATACAAGCCAGTATGTTGGTTTTAACAACTTTCCCTCCAAAGGCTCCACCTAGTCTCTTGACATGACAGCTTACTCGGTTCGCTGGGATGGCCAACGTCTCAGCAACTGCCATCTAGGGCCAGATAATTTGAGGGCACACCTGACGTCACGATAGAGGAAAAGCAAACAAAACAAGACCAAAGTACCTGAACTGCTGTAGGCCATTGAGACGACACATAAATTTTAAACTCTGTCTGCTCGCCCACTGGCACGACTAGCATGCTTTGAGTCTCCATGTAGAAATGCTCTTGGCCTCCGATACGGATCGTCCCTGAACAAAACATCAAAAGTTTCACCATTAGGAGTCATTTTTATAACATTGGCTATAAACACAATTTACCTTCATGAACCAAATCCACACTTTTAAAGGCGTCGTCCACATTTCCTCTCTCAATCTTCCTCCTTGGCTCAAAGTAGGATGAGCTCTTGATGGCGTCCTGTTCCAGAGAAGAACAGACTACTTTTAAGAAATGCCCTTTTTCATAGAAATATAAATTACTTCAGAATCACCCTAATAGTAAAAATGGGCTCTGGCAAGTCTTCATAACTGATGTTAACCGCTGATGCACCTCTTTTTGCATGGGCTCTTGTGTCCGCCAATACAGCACACACTATCTGACCAATGCATGACACCTATATACACACAAAAGCAGCAAAGACATGCAATTGAGTAGCTATCATTTCAGAAGTTGATAGGGGGGAACATTTTTAAAGAAGAAACCATCTTTGTTAACCAATTTACCATCTTTCCACCACTCTTTTCCTTAGTCACCTAAACAGTGGCAAACTCTAAGTTAAAACATAATTATAGTATAAAATAAATGCTCAGATGATTAGTGTGTATCCCCGATAAGCCTGTTTGTAAAAATAAAGCAAAACATCGTTCTTGCCATCAAACCTAATACACACAAACTACTACACACAAAAGCAAAATGTTTTGAGCCATTCATATAATTGTTTCAAAGAGTAAAAATCATCTTGGTTCAGCCTCTAAAAAGTTCATATGTTCTAACTTAATTAGTCACACATGGATGCAAATCATATTTGTAAATATCCTCAGCAAAATGGCATTCGACAACATCAGATGACTTAGGAAAACAGATCAATTTCCCTGCCCATTTTCTGACATTTTAAATCAAAGAGCAACTCAGTCACATTTCGTTCCACAAAATACACAGAAACCTATTAAAAAACCTCACAGTCCACTCCGCCTTTATTCACGAAAACTCTAAAACCATTTTCACAACAAAGATGAATCACTGTTAATTATTTACCTGTGTCTCAGCGAGTATTAGTTCATCATAACCCAAGATGACACGGGTTTTCTTCCCAGGAATATCTTTAGCTGTGATGACATCGACGACACCAGGAAGTAGCAGGGCATTGCTCGTGTCCACATTTCTGTTAAAATAAGAAATATGATTGAAGCCCGTGGGAAGTGAGACAAGACTTTGATTGTTTTCCTTACATGATCTTAGCATGTGCATGGGAACTGGTGACGAGAGCCAGAAAAAGCTCGTCATCAACCTTAGGAATGTCGTCGCAGTAAACCGCCTCACCCGTGGCCTGGCTTATGGCGGAACTATGCATGATGGGGCGGCCCACAAGGTCTTCATCACTCTGACCCACAGACACATCCTGAAAGATAGCCATGGTTATTTATGATGGCCTGCCGTGAAATATGTTGTCATGGTCCCATGGACAGACAGAACAACAAACAGATATTCCTCCCAATGTAGGCAAAGGTTAGGAACCAAGGAGAACAAATTATTGTTTTTCCCCTATCAGTACAGGGAAATTCTGATTCTGATGCATATTATTGCAGAGAAATTGCAATCCTGAACAATTGTAACATGCGTAATATGTAAAATATCATAGGGATGAGAATGAGTCAGCATTCTTGTTCTCTACTTTCATTCATTCATTCATTTTCTGAACAACTTATCCTCACAAAGGTTATTCTTATAGGGTATTATGTAAAAGACAATTTTAACCCGAACCCTAAAGGCCAACTTGTTATTCCTTCATTTTCTGAACCCCTCAGCCTCAAAGGTCGCAGAGGGTGCTGGAGCCTATCCCAGCTAACTACGGGCATCTTTTTTGGGGTGAATACTTAAGTTGGCGGACTCTGTTCAGTCAAATTACTTATTCACCTTCTGTCCGTCGCTTGTCTCCGTCAGTGAGCGTGAAGAGTCCATTCATATTATTTTGTATAACCTAAATTACTCTCCAGTCATAGGGGGATGTTACATTTGGTCCGACAGCCAAGCCATACCTGGAACTCTTGCTGACTCTGTTGGATTTCTTTGGGTAGAGGCTTTATCTTCACCACATCAATGTCTTCTGTCAGTTTCTGCATAATACAGTTCGTTAATAACTTCCATAGTTTAAACAAGCTGAATTATGAGGTAAGTGGTTACCATTGCTTTAAGGATCTGCAGGACCTCTAAGTTGAATTTGAAGAGGAAACTGACAGTCAGAGCTCGGCGGAATTCCGCTTTTCCACCCGGAATTGAAGGTGGGAGATCAAATTCCTCCATTAGGATATCGTAAGCTCGGCCAAGGGTTTCATCGTTCCAAGGTCTGCAAAAGATACAGTTGATTTAACACAAGTAAATGGGTGGGCTTTAAGTTAAAACATCTCCAAAAACCAAGAATATGTGGAATTGCATTGGCCCCAACATTTGTGAATCAACACAATTTTGAAAATAAGAATAAAACTTGACTGACCGTGCAATGACGGAAGCGCAGGTTTTGGTGGCTCTGACTGTTGTTGGTCCTACCCCTCCGTAGTATATACTGAGATCTTCCACTAGTCTGGATCCTTCAGAGAACAACACTCGCATCCCGGTAGTCACTGTGGCCAATGCACTCTCCTTCCTTGGAGCTTGGCGAAATGATCGAACAAGCTCTCCCTATGGTACATCGATGGCATGGATGTGTGATAAATATTTGTGCTAGATATAGTGGCTTTAATGAACCTTGCTATGTATTCTCAAGATTTTTACTTGTCTGGAAAAAGGAATCAGCACGGAGACAACTATCTCTTCTGGCTTGAGCACTGTTTTTCCAAAGCTCACAAAGAATTCTTGATTGAGAGGAACCTCCCGTCGTCCATCTGCAGAGAGGTGCAATTACGAAATGTATAAAAGAGGAGATTTCTCCGGAAGTATCCACAGTTCTAGTTATTCTGACTCTTACCACAGCAGATAGTGCTCACACTACAATTCCCAGCAGCCAGAACTGGGTTCAAATCTGAGTTGGGAAGTGCACTCATGATGTTTCCTCCAAGAGTCTAAAGAAAGAAAAATCTTCTGTGACATGACTTCTCCTTATGCAATGTCTTTTTAAAAAGTTGTACGTACAGCAACGTTACGGATCTGCTGGCTTCCTACTTTCCTTAGCAGATTGATCAATGCCTTGAACAGCTCAGTCTTTTCATCTGGATGCTGACGGCACATCTTCTTTAAAAGTACCCAGACCTCAGAGAGGGTTAAACCCACCCCCAACCAAACACCTATAGAGAGCCAATAACGTTATCACATTATCCATTAATGGCTGTTAAACCAAAGACTAGCGGTTATTACCCACCGTTTTTTGTCTCAGTCACTTCATAAAGCTCCTTTACTCGAATGGCAGAGATCAGTAGTGGATGCACATCACCTTTAAATTTCATATTGATGCCTTAAAAATATATAGAGGTCAGCACATTACACATATTTTTCTCATCTGACTATTTTCTCAGGTGTCATTATATTAATGTTTACCTATATTGGTGTTTCCCATAATCAGTGGGGCTTCTGGGTGGCTGGCCTTCAACTGCACTAGTTCCTCTAGTAAGACAGGGGACACCCATGCCACCCTCTCTCCATAAAAGGTGAGCGTTTGGGGCTTGCAGGTCTCCATCATTAGCTACGCCCAAGAAAAAAAACAGGTCAGATGAGTAACACAGTATCCATTCAGGCAGTTTCTCCACTGCTTGTTCTCAGTAAGGTTAGGGGACATTTTAGCCTGTCTTTTTTTAGGGGGGTTGTAGGGAACAGTTTACAACCTGGACTGTTATCTCAATCTGAAGCTAAACATTTTACTCATTCATTCATTTTCTGTGTTGCTTATTCACGTGATTCTGTTGACCAGAGGTTAAGCACAGGGTGACTATATTCCATTCATTCATTCTTTTTTTCCATTCTGTTTAACAATCACATGGGATGCTGTAGCCTATTCCAGCCAACAACAGGTAGCAACCGCCAGAGAACCCTGATTTGGTTGCCAGACAATCACAGGGCACAAGGAGATGGACAACCATACACACTCACATTTTACCTAGAGCCAATTTCGAGTGTTCCATGTGTTTTGGATGTTGGAGGAAACCTAACCCTAACCCACACAAGGCTGGGGAGAACATCCAAACTCCTCACAGGATTGTCGAAATCCACCAGGGATTAAAACCTTGATCTCAGGCCTGCCCCCAACATTTTTAACAAGCCTCAAAAAATATTGTAACAGGGTAGGAAGCCAGAAGACACGGAAAAACCTCCGTAAAAGTTGGGGAGTGAAACAGGCATGCTAACTGTTCATCCATACACTGTACTTACCCTTTATGCACATGGTAAAAGAAACTATTTGTACATGAGGATGCTTACAATCAGTTGTGGTGGAAAGATCAAGTCTTGTGTTTGGTCCAAGGGCATGAATTCAGATTTGTCAAACAACAAAGGAGATTCCTGTTAAAGAAGACACGGGCAAGTAAAGAATTCATCACGCTAGATTAAAATTGTTTTCATTTGATATATCAAGAACAGTGACCATCACTCGTTCAACTAACATTCATTTGTTCTTTTTCGATGCCACAATTTGTGCCTTTGTTGACTTGACAGCAGTTGACTTCCTGTTTGGATTAAATACCATTAGAATTTCAGAAACGAAAAACAGGTGTGAATTTGTTAAATGACATCGAATATACCTGACAGAAAGTCCTGCAGCCGTCAATGATGGGACGATAGCCAGTGCAGCGGCACAGATTCCCTGAATTATGAAGGCGATGGTCAAAAGTAAGATGTTTGACAGGGGATATTTTGACCGATGCTCATGAATATTTTGAGAGGGTGAATTACAAATTGAATTAATGTAGAAGTACCGGCCAATGCCTGGGTGATATCATCCATGGCTGGCTGAGGGTTGTTTCGCAACAAGGTGCATATGGACATGACCATGCCCGGGGTGCAGAAGCCGCATTGTGACCCATGCGCCTTTGCTATTCGTTCCTGGAAACAAATCATGCCTTGAGTGTTGCAAAAATACAAAATTACCAATGTAATTAACAGTGCCAATTAAATCCCTTGGGATAGGGAGAAGAGAAATGAGTGAATGATTCCAAAAACAGCGACTGACCAAAGTTTGGTGTCTAATGCTGCATTGTTATAGTAAGCTATACAATACAGGCCTGACCTGGACTGGGTGAATCCTGGTTTTAGTGCTACCGATGCCTTCCACAGTGGTGATGGCAGCTCCATGTAGCTGGCAGAGTGGAAGCAAGCAAGCGTTGGCAGAGTAATGACTGGTGTGGTTGTAAAGGTCTCCAAAGATTGTCTCCCTAAGTGTTGCACAACAAAATATCCAAGGACCCACATCCGAATTTGTCATTCTAAAGTTAAAAAATACAATATCTAATTCGTTTGACCATTGTCCACTTGCTTCATCAAATCCAGGCCACAGCAAACAAATATTAGCCTAATCAGTATTTGCTGAAAGCTACTTATAGTGGCTCTCACAATCTTTATTTTGAAACTAATTAACCAAATGTTTTGATACAGTACTCTAAATACACACAATATGGAAAGAGTGTTTCAATGTGAAGGATACTAAATGGTTTTGTCGCCAGGTCGATAGCGTGAGACCATTACAGTACAAGCCCCGCAGCCACCTCCACCGCAACCATACTTTGTTCCAGTTAGCCGCACTGCCGTCACGGTCAAGGAAGAATAATCATGAGCATGTAAAGGTCATGTATTATATTTTTTTAGAGTAACAATTTGATTACATAATCGTTTTTCTGCAGTCACAAATGAAGGATACGCTTCTGTCTGAGGAAGGACAATAGTGTTGTCTCGGGATCTGCATGTTTTTCTGTCACCTGTAGAATGAATAAACCTAGTTACTGTCCTGCTAATTTCTCTAAATAAGCCAAGAGGAAAGGGATCAAATCCTCTCAATAAGCAGAGTGCAGGTCCAAAGGATTATTTTCAAATGTGCTGTATGTAAAAAGGAATTACATCTATAACTGTTATTATAATTTATTGTACTTCAAAACACTTTAAGCCACTGTATAACAATAAACTTAACGTTTTCCGTTCAGATTCTTTTTTTTCATGTACAATGGACAGAGCCGTATGTCATATTAGTGCAAGTACCACCGTTTGCAAATCACTAGTTCGGAGAATTTTTGTTGATATTATAATTTGTTACATTATATGGTAGGGGATATGTATATATTTTTCTACAGCAGAATTTATATCCAGTAGTTGCTGACTGTTATAGAAGTGATACATGATTTTTCCAGTCATTTTTTTGCTGTACCTGTGCAATATTTGACCAATTTTACAAACATGTTTACTTTTTGATGCCGTTGACCACAGAATTTCAACCTTTAGTACAAATTTCATGTGTCTCATACAGTAACTTTAACATATTCATTATACCTCAACTTGCCAAATCTGTGTGTTATGAAACAAATATGTTTAACTGAATTCAGATTGATGATCATAAGAGGTATCAGTTTTGATATTTTGATTGCGTATTCTAAACATTGTGTATGTTTTACGTAGACAAGTGGTTGAAAATGTTGCTCTTCTAATCTAATTAACCCGTTTGCAACACTCACAATTAAAACAAAATGTTGGTAAACATGCAGCCACTCTGGGAAAATGAGATTGAAGAAGAAAAGCTTACCTTTTTTCCATTGACAAAGAAAAGCAAAGTGTCGCTTTCTGCTCTTGCGGGCATATTCACTTTGAGGAGTCCACTATCAAAATTCAATGCTGATTGCTCATAACACTTTTGAGCCAAATTATGAGAAATGTGGCTTCACAGTGCACAAGCAGGATCCTCCCTATCATTTCAAAAGTGGGTGGGATAAAGTTATTGTGCAACTCTTGTGAGATAATCCTCATCTTCCTTGTCTCTATCGTCCCAAAGGGAATGAATAACCATTCCAGTAAAATAAAGGAGTTACTATCACTCAATCACGGCATAGGTAAGCAGGCAGATGTTAATTGTGTTAAATTCAGAAATTCCGTGGACCGTAATTCTTGCACAAAGGTTTGCTGTTAACAAAAATGAAAGAAGTGAAAATATTTTAAAGCTTCCTTTCTTAAATTATGTTGTGACTACTTTGTGACGTTAGTTAAAGTTGGTTGTGTAAAGAGAAAATTATGTTTCTATATCCATATTGTCCATGTTTGTTTGATTTTTCATATCTTTAAATCCCTAGTGCTGGCGAAGATATTTTCAAATGTAAATAATTTCTCAGCCAGCTAAATTCAATGCATCAACAAATATAGGCATTTGATTTTGACACCCCTTTTGCCCAACCATCCCCCCCCCCCCTTTATGTCCGCAAACTGGTCCCCCTAGGGGCCCATGACCAATCCAAGGGGTTCCAGAATTAAAGGGCATTCTTGTCTACCACTTTGTGTCAACAAGCACCTGAAGAGTTTGTGTAGAATAAAACCATTTAAAAATACTACTACTCTGATTTATAACCAATTTCAACATGATAAAATCCATCTGTCAATGTGAAAAGTACTGTAAAAAACAATCCTTAGGTTTGATTAGTACATGTTTTGCCAGTTTAATAAACAAATGATTGCTCAATGCTACTCTGAAGCAAAGGCATCACACTTTCCCAGGTTAATATGTTCTATTCCTTAACAAATTTCTTGAATAATTCATTTACTTCCAGCTCAGTATTAAAATGGAGATTCAAATTAAACATTAATTTTCTGTCCTGCTTAAGCATTGTGGGGTTTCTAGAGCCTATCTCCGCTAACTTTGAGCAGGAGGCAGGTTATACTCTGAACTGGCTACTGGCCAATGACAAGAAACATATAGACAGACATGCAACCATTCACACCTGCGGAAAATTCTAAGTGTCCAATCATCTGACTATGCATGTCTTGTGGATAGGGAAGGAAATCCCAGAGAAAAACACATCAGCACGGGGAGAAAGAACATGAAAACACTACACAAGAGGGCCAGAGTGTGGACTCGAACATTAGATCTCAAAATCATTTCTTTTAAAAACAAATAATACCAAGATTTAAATTATCTGGAAGAGGCTTCGGACCAGTGAAGAAAAATCCAGTTTATCAGAATTCTCACTTTAAAGTCACAATTCAGAGGAAAAAAAGTAAGTTCTATGATCAGACTTCTGATTTAATTTTGTCTGTTAAAACTAAGTTCTGGCTGTTTTGATGTCATAATGTGACTAATTTATTCATGAAGTGACAATTCTGATTATTGAGTGTGAATTGTGGATTTCTTAACCTTCACTGGCCCTAACTAATCATCTGAAATTGCAGTTTCAGAGTAAAAAGTTGAAGGATCGGAGTATGAACCTCATTAAGATTAATAACTTGTCAGTAGCTACTCGCAGTTGTGATACAAAACAGAAACTTGACAATCGCCATCTACAAAGAGGCAGTGCTGGGAAATAACCAAGTACTTCCTCTGAACAAGTTAGGTAAACCGCCGCAGCAATAATCGGTTTTGCAAAGCCAAACAATTTATGCGCACAAATTACCAGAAATCGTTTCGGCGAAGTTCATCAGCGTGCTCCATGTCCTGAGGCTGATTTTTTTTTTTTTTTTTTACCTGTCATTGGAACTTAAGTGGGAAAATAGCATTTCATGGTTGTCTTCACAGATTATACATTAGACATGCAAAACATTCTTGGGAAACTTTGAATCAATTCTCAGAATTTGTGCTGAACTGCAAAAAAGAGGAATGATTCCAAGTTCATGCGGATAGTTCTTCAGGGCTGATCTGCAACTATAAGAAACTTTTGCTTGAGCTTCTTGCTGCCCAAGAAGAGACAACTAGTTAGTGAATTTAAGGCTTTACTTAGCTTTTCCCCATTTGCAGTCAATGTTTGCCCTTTCATTTCAATACAAAACATAGTTTTTGAGTGGTATGAGTTTAAAACAGATTCTATTACATGTTTGAAGTTGTTTAACATGAAATAATATAATCAACCCCCAAGTGGTTTATTCCCAAAATACTTGTTTATTGCAATTTGCCTTCTCACAACACATTTGGTTTTGTTGAAACATGTACAGTCAACTTTCACAGCTAGCCATCTGGTGGCACTTTTAAGTAGCACATATTGCAATTCCTACCACTTCATTTTAGTATCGTGGCAATTAACAGTCCAGATTCTGGTCACTCGTTTTGTTGCATCAGAACATTCATAAATATTCAATTGCGATTTCACGTCAAAATGGCTTTATTTGTCAAAAAGCCACGTGGCAACAAGCTACACGTTGCTCAAGGATGGCCTGAAATCCATGTACAAGTAAGGTAAACTAATTCTATAGCCTACATTGTGGGTTAGGACCTGAATAGTACGTCATTTTAGATGCAAGAATGTTCTCAAACACAAAGTAAGAAGGACTTTTAAATTCTTCAACTTAAAAAGAAACATACCGAGAATATTTTTTTTAAGCCAAGTGAAATTTTGAGATTTTTTTTTTGTTTAAAAAATACTCTGCACAGCAGTTTGGACACAACTTTGCCAGAACTGCAAAGTTATTTGGCACATTAATAGATATTGTGCATCTTTAGCTTGCATGCGGTATCTTCTGCTACTCTTAGTTAATGTTGGAAGAGATGTGGATGGTTTTCAATGACACTTTTTCCTCAAAGTGCAAATGTCTGACTGTTTGGAAGTATGGCACTTAATTATCAGCTTTCTTGAGTTGCTATAATAACAGTTATCCCAGTTCGAAGGCAGTCAGGCCTCCTTACATTATTTTTTTCTTTAGTTCTTGTGTCTCTGGAGGCTTTATGACCTTGACATCATCTTGTCTTAAGGTGAACAGATCCAAACAAACCCCACTTGCATTCCAAAAAAGTCTTGACATCCAGGACGAATAGATGAGGTGCTGATGTTCCCACGGGGCTTTTGGCCTTTGTTGTTGGGGAGAAGGTTGCACTTAATGTTCATCTCGTATGTTCATCTGCAATGATTGCTCATGCACTTGCATGTCAGTTTAACGGGGGATCTGAGATGTGTTCCCTGCCAATAAAGTGCCATTGAAAGGATTTACAGTACTTAAAACATGTGATGAACCACCAATGTAATCCAATGTAAAGTTTACACCACAGTTGACTCAATACCTTAATCGTCATTATTAAGGACTATTTAAATGGTGTACTATTAATGCTTTTCAAATGCCTGAATTTACACACTTTGTTTCTAACACACTTGGCCAATAATTCTGATTATCAAAGGACATTTGGCCCTATCGTTTGAATAGCTTTTAGGTGGGAGACAACTTTAATCAGCTAGTTCAGAGGTGCTGAATGCGTAGATCGTGATCTACCAGTGGATTGCTATGGTATAACTGGTAGATCGCAGAATGGCAAGATTTGATTCAGTCTGTTAGTTCCCTTAGTAACGTTATTGTGAATTTGGCATTTCTACAGTAAGATAGTGCACAAATCAGGAGTGGATTTTCACCCCTGTTCCCTCGCACTACCATATATGTTGATAAACCTCACAATAGAGTCTCTTGTGAACTATATCAACTTACATGACTGCTGCGCTTTGTCAGAGCCAAGAAATAGAGGTAGATCGCATGAAGTTGACTCCCAGAAAAGTTGATCTTGGAGCTGAAAAGTTTGAACACCCCTGATATATGTCATACCATTACGAATGAACAGTTTCTGTGATGGCTAATTTACCAGTACTTTTTCTTTTGCTTATTTTTATGATGTTATGCTAATCTATAATTTGTTCCTTTTCTTGTAATGTGCCCTTATTGTACCATAATAATCAAAAGGCAGACACAGAGCTGCCAACCTCTGTCAATCCAATTTAAGGAGTACCCTTGTCGCATTTCCGGAGTGTATCCGAAGTGAATGCGATTCACGCAAAATCGATAGGCGCTGAAGTCGCAAAAGACGACTCATTCGTCAGAACTTGAAACTCGAAAGATTCACAATATACTCTTGTTACAGAATTCTTCCGGTTTACAGTGCAGTTGAATCTTGATGGCAGAAGCTGTAGCGTGGTGTGAATTTCTAGGTATTTAAAATTGGAAAATGTGGTACTTTTCTGATATGGCAGCTTTAAAAAGAATGAAGTGATACATTTTTGGGATTTTCGGAGTTTGTGGAGGTCATCCGGACTCTCGGAGTTTGTGTTGCATTTCCGGGTAAACTCTTGATATTTCTGAGTAGTTGGCAGCTCTGGAGACACATAATTAAAAGCAAGAATAATTCTACTGATGTCAAATGATGGAAAAGTAGTTTTGTGCTGTTAATTCATTCATGATTTCAGAGTGAAGACCTTAAATTTGGACAGAAATTTGAACAATAGGAAATTCCACTTTCCAGATCCAACAATTGGTGGTTTCAATGTAGTATGCACTGATGATATCCCCTGGCTGAATCTAATTGATCCCGCCCTTAAACGGAAGCTCCCCGTGCATCCCCTTTGTCGCCCATCGGATGTAGTAAATGTATTATTGCTTCTTCTTTTTCTGCTTGAGCGACTTCCTCCTCTTGACGATCATCTCGTGCAGCTTGTCCATGCCCTCGTGCAGACCGTCGCCGATGATGGCGCAGGCCGGCTGGACGTGGTACGGCGTGGACGGACTCAGTTCGCTCAGGGCCAGCTGCCGCTCGATGTCCGCCACGTCCAGGGCCCGCGGCAAGTCCTGCTTGTTGGCGATGACCAGCAGCGGGGTTCCATGGTTCTCCGAGAAGCGGGTGATCTTGTGCAGCTCCGTCCGGGCCTCCTCCAGCCTCTCGGCATCTACCGAGTCCACCACGTACACGATGCCGTCCGTGCAGCGGCTGTAGGGCTTCCAGAGGGGCCGCAGTTTCTCTTGGCCGCCGACGTCCCAAAAGTGGCAGCTGATGCCCCTGGACGTGCCTGCACCTCCAAGCCGGATCCGCTCCGTGTTGAAGCCGATGGTGGGCACCGTGTTGACGAACTCGTTGAACCGGAGCCGATAGAGCACGGTGGTTTTGCCCGCAGAGTCCAAACCCAGCATGACGATGTGCAGGGATTGGAAGGCTGCCAGGTTGGAGAAACTAGTCCCCATGCTGGAAGCACCACTGCATCAAGTCCCACACGGAAAGATGTCACATTATGTCCCCAGCATCATGTGTCCACTGCGGTTATGCATGTAACAAGTTTTGGTAACCCGCGCGAGTGCCTGACGCGTGGATTAAAACAACAACAACAAGCCATGTAGCCAGCTAAATCGTCGGTGGGGCGAGGGTTGTGATATCCGGTATTCGTCATAGAAAACATAAAGGTCGGAATTGCGATCAAGCTGCTCACTCGACAACGGCGAGTTAGTGCTTTTATTCTGAAACGCCGGGCTCGTTACTTCCTCTGCGCACAAAAATGTCACAACTGGAACGTGTCCTTACAAACGGAGTTGCTGACCATTATATTACATCTTATTAACTTTCAAGTTCCTGGTATTTTATTATCCTTATGCTTGCATTTTATTCCTATTCGATACAGTTTTGTTCTACACGTGCGGTTAATCCTAATCATCGCCACAAGATGGCAGCAGGGTTCAAGATTTTAAATCCTCAGTTGTGGTTTCAAGTGTGAAAGGTTTTTCATACCAAGGGGAAATTTAGAATGTTGAACCATCCTACCATGCATGTTTTTGGGGATGTGGTAGGAAACCAGAGTACCCGGAGAAAAGCGATACCATTCAGTCTCCACACAGTGAGGACCCACCTGGGATCGAACCCTCGACCTCAGAACTGTGAGGCCGATGCAACAAAATCTTGCTCACCGGGCCTGTGTAGAAGTACAAGTAATGTTATCAAAATGATACACCAACAGAAGTATCCTGATAAAACTCAAATAACTTCCAATGCTATGAGCACAGACCAATGCATTGATGAAAAACAAACTGAGTGGACCTCATATTTTATTTAAGTCATTTATAATTAAAAGCAACAAAAGAAATTGCAGCAACAAAAGAACAAAAGACAATGAAGAAATACAAATCTCACAATCAACAATTGAAAAATGATTTTGAGTAACCTTATCATTATAATTTTGGCTTTAATTCCCAATGTTCTCATGCACTACTTCTTTGTTAAGTATCACACTGTTGTTTGTTTGTTTTCCCCATAAAAAAATCTTGTATTGCTAGCTTCCCCAAATGTATGGTTTATGCCTACAATAATGAGGGCAGTTCTGCAGGTCCCTGAATATCTGCTTGACGGATTGGCTTCAATTAAAAAAAATAAGTTAAATTAAAAGGTTCTTAGGGTTGCTGTGTATCAAACCTCTCCAAGGAAAAAATATCCCCACCTGGAGCCTAAACAGTTAAGGACAGAAAAACAAAATACTGGACTGGTGGGACTGACCATAGGTACAAAATGAGGGACAGCAAATGTTGAAATGGGAATGGTCATTTGATAAAAGTGCAACTCAGATAGCAAAGTCACCATAGCCAGTGGGACAAAAGGCGGCACTTCGGAGGATGTCGAGGCAGTTGACGAGAATAAGCGTACCGGTCAGGTGCTTCCACTTCTTGGTGATGGGATTCCTCATTTTGTCCAGGCCTACATGGAGCTCCTGGATGACATCACGGTAGCTGTCCCCTACATGTGCTGCCCAGGTCAACAGGAAGTCATATGCTGGTTTCCACATTGACTGAGTTTCAGTTCATGGTGGAAGAACAAAGGTTATTTAGAAATTTGTTTTTGTTGAGAGCTTAAACAAAGCTTAGTTGTGGTCAAACATGCCGAGTGGATTCTGATTTTCTTCTTTTTCCAATCTTAAATTTTATCAAATTGGAATGGCGAAAAAAAGCTATTTTTCAAAATCTCCCTCCAACACTTTCTCAAGCCGTAGTCAAAAAGCCTTAATGCAACTTCTGATGTGCAACCTGAATGCCAAGAAACAACTCACCTCATTGTCCAGTACACCACTTTTATCGCGATGCGGTGCCTCGTAAGCCTCCATCTGCTGTCTGGACACCTTGGCCAGTTTTTCTGCAAGTTCCCTCCACCGAGATGCCACCTCCACTGCCGTAGTCAGCAGAACAAAGTCCAGAACCAATCTGGCAACCAGACCCTGGCAGTCCATCTTGAGCAAGGCCTTATAGAGTAAGAGGTAGGGGTCAGCAAACACACGTGAATGTGACATAAAAGTGTTTAAAGATAGGGTTGCATTTTTGTTCAATACATTAGACATTTTTTTGTTGATTAGCTTCTCATGCAAACGTCTTGGAACTATATACCTGAAATTTCCCCTATTTGCAGCTGTAATTTTGAAAATGTCATGCAGTCGGGTAACATTTACTTCACCAGGTCAGGTGACATTTATCTCACATAAACCCACAGTCCTCCCCGGCCCCGTCTCCTTATGCCACCTGGCCAAGCAGAACGGCGGCCTTCTAACATGCGGTCCCTCATCTGCTGATTTAAGCTGCATGAAGGCTTGAGTCTAAATATAGCTGGACAAATACGTACACTTGTACACAACAAGGCTTCAGCCTGCGGCATAAGCACAATAGCCCCACATGCAACGAAAGAGCTTCCTTTAGGTCAGTCGTGTAATTTAATCTGGTAAGGATAGTTGAGTAAGATGTCACGGGAAACAGGAAACAGTTTGAAAACAAAAGATCAAGGAGTTCATACTATGAAGGACGATGATAAAAGTTTCCACCAGTCATCTTACAATTTTCATGCACAACCATCGGCACAATGCGTCTGATAGATGTCTGGACAGGTGTTAATATGCTTACTTAACTCCAACTGTGCTCAATTCTAGATGGTTTTATCCAGCATGTGATGCTTGTTAGAATATACATATAAAGGGCATTTTTGTCATCTTTCATTGTGTGCCACTGCTAATATACTCTTGTGTGCTGTAACCTAATCTGACGGTTGAAGAGATCTATCTGCCTGACCAGTGTCAAATGCCCCCTAAACATCCTGCTCATATTTTATAGAGGGGAGAACTTACTACAAAGATGTGGACAGAATGACTAGTCTTTACTTTTTTTCTGTTTGTACGCGAGTGATTGGCTAAAGTTGCTTATTTCTCCAGTTTAAGATGGTGATAATAGATAGAATTCATGTGTTGCTTAATAATGCAATGACATGGCTCATGGGGTGTGTCCGCCGTCTTTGTTTGCCAGAAGTGGTCTCAGTTATCACTTCCCACAGTTTTTCATGGGAACATCTCCATATTGCAACATGGTTTGGGCTAAAGCTGCTAATAAATTGTAATCTGGCTTTTTCTTCACTCTTTAGCCAGAAAAGAAAACACACAAAAAAACAATGAGAGGCTTGTCTTTTAGACAAGGATTTTCTTTGTACAGCTGGGAATGTTTCATGGGGCAATAATTATGAAAGACGGGCTAAAGTTCAAAGTTGCGAATGTTACTGCACCCAATTATTGTAACAGAGTCTGGACAAATTGTATCTGATAGAGACAGACAAATACTGAACGTTTTGGCTGTACTGTTTTGCTTCTGATACAGAAGTGATGCAGTATGAAATTGAGTTCACATGTTTTGGGAATTACTACTAGGTAGGGGTCACTCATATTTTTGATAGTGTTAACACAATCATCTGAGAGACACTCATATTCATTAGGCAGTCTTTCTACTCACCATCATGAGCTCTCTCTGGAAGGACTTCCTCTCCTTATTCTCGGTATTAGTGCACTCCTCTTTGAGTTTCTCCAGAACACATGCAACCTTTTCTGGCTCATTGTCCAGCTCAGTCCGACAGAAGTAATTAAGTGACAAGTTCCCGTAGCCCAGCGCATCAGCAAAAGCTCTCCAGTTTCCCACATTTTCCATCAGGACTGTCCTAACGGTGGCATAAACATATGTAAGAAATTTGCAAGGTTTGAGGATTTGCTCAAGGAGCGTCACTGTGGTCAGGTCTGGCCCACACCAATAAATGGGTTTAACCTTCCCCAAAACCAAAACATTTTTAGCGTGAAGCAGCCCCATTTTCCCCTGATAGTATCCGATGTACCATTCTTTAGTGCGCAAATGCCCTCTTAGCTTAATTTTCTCTTCACTGAGGAGAGCAATTACATCGCCCTTCTTGTACTCCAATAGGTAATTGCTCTTCTGCTGCCGCATTACAGTTTTTATCAGTTTGCCAAATTTCAGGCTGGTAATACAGCGGTCCTGAAATTTTGGGTATTTCGAGGTGACAGCCAATGGCGACAGGGCGATCTTGTCCACCTCTCTTTTTTTCAAGAATCTCCTCTGGCCGTTCATCCTCACTTCAGACTTTGGCAGTGGTTGTGGCGTACGTACGCAGAACTGGGTGAGGATGCACTTCAGTCTGTCCTTGACTTGCACCCTGAGAGTAAAATCTGAGATGCTGTTAGGGTCGAGCGATGAAATCATATAGATGAGTCGGCTGACCTTGCCCAGTCTTAACTGGAATCCCTGGATCATTCCAGCGCCATCGCTGGCAACTACCTGATAGTTGGAGACATTGGGGTACAGCTCCACATGAAGGTCCTGGGGCAACTCCAGAATAAAGTTTTGTTTTCCCCACAGCTGGAGGGTTACTGCCGGGTTGGAGCAAGCTGGTCGACCCATCTCGCTCATCAGTAGGGTTTTAGGGGCATAGTCATGCCCAAAGATGGCCACGACTGTCTTAAATGAAGGGTGGATGTGCTTGGGTCCATAAACGCCAAGTGTTATCTTCCTATGCATGTGATCCCACACCGTCATGCTGTGACTGTGTATGTACAAAGATTGAACCACAACTGCCACGTACACGCATGGTTCAAGACTATCCAAACGCACTTGGACCAAGTCGTTATAAATGTAGCAACCAGGAATGGGTGTGTAAGGCCCATCTTTGCAGTTGCTCCGAACACAAAGTACCTCAGCAGAGTTGCTACACTCCTTCTTGATCATGACTGACACTTTAATCTCTAATGTGACGAAAGATTTTGTCTCCATGTTACTGAGCTTGATTTCCACCACGGGGCTGACAGTGGAGCAACGATCATTATTGAGCTCTCCAGGAAGATCCAGTAAAGCTCTCATGGAAATCAGCTGGTGGTCGCCTTGGCAAACGTGACCTTCAGGAATATGCATGGTGATACTGGTGTCTGGGAGCTGAACCACACCTCCATTGCTATCTAATCGACATACAATGCTGGTCTCCATCGGTTGAGTCTGACCCCAGCCGGGACTTTGCCCCAAAGATTCCAGATCATGGCATGACCTGGCCAACTTTCGGTGATTCAGCCACGCTGTTCTGAAGTCCTCGCGGCTCAGAAACTGCTCTGGGCATGGTGCCTTTAGGCCTGTAAAGTAACTAGACGAGGGTATGTTTGGATTTGATTGTGCTTGGAGAACAGTGAGTTGAGAAAGACTCTTTGAACGTTTACTCCTGAACAGACGATTATCCCTGAGGAGATGCTGCGCTGGTTCTTGGCCGGGACACCTGCTGAGGCCACTAAACTTGACAGTAGTAGCATCAAAGTTCTCATCTCTTTGACATGGAAAAGTGTTAAAAAGAATCATATCAGATGACTTAGTTGAAATTGGCTCTTTGCAGTTCTGATCTAATGGATGAATAGAGGGACTATCGGAAAAGAGGTGGTTGTAGTTTTTCGTCATGTCTGTCCACTCACTTAACCCTTCCAACTCCTTTAGGCCCTGTTCTTCATCTACAGGACTGTCAATCATTCCACTGTCACTGAGTGAACAATTCCTGAAGTTGAGCAGTTTGACACACGATGCAGGTATGTATCCCATCTCTCTGTTATTGTGGACATACCACCACTCGCTGTCTGATGTATCCAAAACAAAAAGTCGATCTCCTTTGGTAATTTTTAGAGTGGTTAAACTTCTGGGGAAATAATCTTTGATGGCGACGACTTCTTGTGCTGCCCCAAAGGAGGCCGTGTGATTCAGTTTGAAGGCACTCGGCGAAGGCACTGAAAGCAAAACAGATTGACAATAGTTAAATGAACAATAGGCACAGTAGAACTTGAAATGTATCCGGTCATCAAACTAATAGGCAGTGAGGAGTTGAGCTAAACAATGTATTCTAACTACAACAATACATCTAAGTCAACATCAGTGAGATTAAATTTCACTACTGTTCTAAAACAAAAATAGAGACAATCTTGGCATACTTTTTTTCACTCGGTGCTAATGTTAGTTTTTAATGACTGTTTCCTCTGGCGTTGCATGTATACTTTCTTGGGATGAAAAGTGAAAAATAATTTCCTCTGAAGTCATACTCAGTAATTTCACTATCAAAGCAGTGCTAAAATACTTCAATAAGCAAGAATGCAAATTTTAATTGAAATATATTATTTTGAGTTCATCTCTTTAATGCATATCGAGCCTTTCACCAAAGTAGTAATGAAGTTAGGCCAGCAAAGTAGTAAATGTAAAGCATATATTGGCAAATTGATCTTTAAAAAAATGTTTAAAAATGTTCATGTGTACAATGTTTATACTAAATATTATGTAGACCAACAATGTAGAGAAAGGAACACGGGTGGAAATGCTCAGTTGATACATTTAAAGTCAGTATCTGTGGTTGTATCATTTGCATTAAAAGCAAACGGTTCATCCTGACCTTTGACCTGAGTGAGGCCGGCTGGTCCCCCCTCACTAAGATCCACCAGCATCCCCTCAGACTTGCAGCGAGGGAGGAAGTGATTGTTGCTGCTCATGCTGATTATTCGATGGGCAGCCATGGCCAAATGTTGCAGGGTCCCCCGGTCATTTCATGCTTTACATTTGAACACGAAGCAAGAAGTCATTGTTTGAATGTTGGGAAATAATCCAGGGTCCCTTTTGGTCTGTATTTATTCCTTGTTAGCCAAGAAACCTAAGAAATAAAAGAAATTATTCATCTTTTTATGTAAACTTTCAGTTATGTGCATGAAAGCATGTCATTGCACAGGACAAGTAATGGTTACTCAGATCTATAATGACAGGATGTTGCAAATGTTTCTGTGTTTTATTCACTATCAAAATATGAAGATAATTGTTTGTGCTCCAGTTATTGATGGTGTAGTGGTAGATTCCCGTGTCTTCAGTATCGGCAGCGTGAGATCGGCGATGGCGGTGTGATTAATAGAGTCAATGGTTGACTGTAATCGAGAGTGCAATCGCAGTTTCGGACCTTCCTTTTCTTGGGTTTGTGTGGCTTTTATTCCAAGTACCCTCCCACAACCCAAAACCATGCATGGTAAAACACTCTAAATTGCTCCTAGGTACGAGTGTGAGTGTGAATGGTTATGCCCTGCAATTTGTTGGCCACCAATTCAGCCTGGTGCCGGTGGTTAGCTGGAATCCAGCGCCCCCCTCCACGCTTGTGTGGATAAGCGGTATGGATAATGAATTAATGAATGATTACTTGTCTGTCTCCTTGTGTGCCCTATGGCTGACTGGTGACCAGTTTAGACTGTAGTCCGCTTTTCGCCCCAAGTCAGCTGGGATAGACTCCAGGATCCCGTGACGCAGACGAGGATAAGCGATGTTGAAAATGCATGGATGCTGTTGTTTCATGGCTTTAACTAGACTCTTTGTGCTTAGTCTTGTGATTTTCTTACCCAGATCCCACTTTATGATGTATTTTATTTTTAGAAATTCCATAAAGGGTTCAATTTTCCTCCCACTGAATGAATAGAATGTGTTTCTGTGTGTGCGTGAGTTGAGTGTATGCGAGTATAAATGTGTGTGTGCCTAGTTGAAGATTTTCAGATTAACAGGTGACTTTAGTACCCGGGTTTAGGCACACTCACTAATACGCTGTGGCATGAATATTCAATATTCTTGGGCATTAGGAGTTTAATTAATCCAAGACTTTATATGTTGTGGGAAATACAATTATATACAAGAGTCAGCGTAGTTCATGGCCGTAGTTGAGTGTTAAATGTAGTATTGTAATAATACATATGATCTGCTAGTACCTTTTGGTATAATAAAAAAGAAAAATTTAAACATTTAAAAAACATCTGCAGCATATTACTCTAATGTACATCTCATATGCACAATGATAGTGTGAATAAGTTTGAATAATGTTTAGCAAAAAAAAATAAAATAAACATATTTTAGCATGAATAGTTTAAACTCAGAACTGAGCAAGAAAATACATTGAAATTAATGTGAACTGACCGGTTACTGGTTGAAGTCTCATCCACTTTGACTGGGTTAATAATCCACAATAATCTTTAGTTCTCACCTCATATTTTCGTTTTTGTCTCTATCTTGCCGTACGTATATCATTTTCAAGGCTATAATAAAAAGATGAATAGCTTTAATTGCTACTCTCTACCTGGTCTAGAAGTTTCAGTCATTCGAACAGTGTTGCACTGGAGAATGCTACTGCACCGTGAGATTAGGGGGTGTTGATGTTAGACCTGGGGTGGAGCCACGGATACACACACACACACACACACACACACACACACACACACACACACACACACACACACACACACACACACACACACACACACACACACACACACACACACACACACACACACACACACACACACACACACACACACATGGTTTTAGCATAGGATCAGTATCAACATGAATTTTCCTATTGGATAAAACAGTGTTTCACACAATCTATTGAATATGGCACCAATTCTAAAATCAATCTCATTGCACACAACCAAACAAAATGGCACAAACAGTTTGTCACCAGACACATTTGAAGGATAAAACTGCCAAGTAACATTCAAATCAGCTTTCTTATTTACAAATGAGTTTCATTCAAATGCACAGAAGCAGACAGCCTTGTTGGGTTTTCATCTCATTTCAGTGGCAGGATTTCAAAGTGTGACCTGCTTGAAAGAGACAAATTCACTGAGTGGCCCATTCCCTTTATCTTAATGAGATCTCGCTTTTTCTGTTTCCAATTCAGAGCCACTGTTTGATGGGTTTCAATGCTGTGCAGACGAAAAACTCACATTACGTAGAGCGATCTACGACGCCTCAAAAATCAAAAGGTCTCCGTGAGGACTGAAATACTATTATTATTAACTGCAAAATCCCTCTTTTGGCTGTTATTGTCAACCTTCTAAAGCCAAATGGATGAAAGGTATATTGGTTTAAAAGGCAGGGAACGTAAAAGCCTTCATTGAAACGATAAATGTTGAAAGTGTTTTATTTTATTAATTTCATTCATGCATTTATTAGTTCATTTACATCTTTGTTTATTCATTCATGTATATGTTTGTTTATTCATTTATTTATTTATTGGGTGCTGTTAAGCATGCATCCCTTTTAAGAATATGATAAATTAGGAGTTTTAGAAATAAAGTTTGAATTTAAATCAGAATCATATTTATATTGCAGTGCAACCTGCTGTCGATGAGTCATTCAGTTCCTGGTGGTGCAATGAGTCCAAGATGGAAAAGGGAATTAGATAACTGGGCCACCAGGTGGGAGTGTTAGAGACTCTTATTCAGGAGCCTCTAATCCGATCGGGGTGGAGTTGTGAGAGTGGAGGTTTTTTAGGATTAAGAGATTAAGAGGGGAGTATGGCACATGAGAAGTTTTCTGTTGTGACCAAAAATTCTTAAATAGATTTCATTAAAATGCGACTGAACACATTTGCATTATGGCATGAAGTAAATTTTAAGATTTTCTGGGACAACAAGCCATCAGTTTTTTCTTTTATTTCTTTATTTTTACGTTACGCTACGCTATGCTACGTTATGCTACGCTACGTTATGCTACGCTATGTTAAGCTACGCTATGTTAAGCTACGCTACGTTATAATACGCTACGCTATGTTATGCTACGCTACGTTATAATACCCTACGCTATGTTATGCTACGCTATGTTATGCTACGCTACGTTATAATACGCTACGCTATGTTACGCTACGTTACATTACGTTATGTTATGTTACGCTACGTATGCTGTGCTAAAATATGTTAGGGTTAGAGGTTAGGGGTCAGGGGTTAGGGGTCAAGGGTTAGGGTTAGGGTAACGGTTAGGGGTAGGGGGTTAGGGGGTTAGGGTTAGGGGTTAGGGTTAGGGTTAGGGGGTTAGGGTTAGGGTTAGGGTTAGGGTTAGGGTTAGGGTTAGGGTTAGGGTTAGGGTTAGGGTTAGGGTTAGGGTTAGGGTTAGGGTTAGGGTTAGGGTTAGGGTTAGGTTTAGGTTTAGGGTTAGGGTTAGGGTTAGGGTTCGGGTTAGGTTTAGGGTTAGGGTATGTATATGCTATGTTATGCTATGCTGTGATGTGATGTTATATCAATTATATTATATTAATACTCTTAAATTGGCATAGTCCACATTGAGGATTAAAGCTATGTTACACTATATTTCATATCTCTTTAGTTGTGGCGATTTTTCATTTCAAATGTTGACATCTCGAATAAAGCAACAAATAAAAAGCATTTCTAGAACAATTCTAGAACATCTAATTCCAGAAAATTCAACATTTGTTTTCGAGGGATACATACTTCTCTTTTCCCTCTAGCATGTGTTTCACGAATGAATTTTCAGTATTGTTAAGCACATTTAAAATTTGACTTTTAATCATGAGACATTTTCAAAGGTTTAATACAAGTTGTAAAACCTTTGTATTCTTTCCTCTGAGGAGGGTCCCTCATTCTTCTTGGGAAAGTTGTTCAATCAATAAAACCAGCACATTGCTACTCTCTAGTGGGCATCCGGATCACTTCCTCAGTTAAACGTCTTGACCAGCTTTTCAAACCACAGCCCAGTAGGGTGCAGGATAAAGACTTATACATACACTTCTTTCTGTTTACATATTTTCCCATTGCCTCAGTGAAGTTACGGAGAGATACATTTTTACAAAGTGTAAAGAGTCGAAATTAGACAGATATTTTTTCAAATAAGTTAAAGTAAAATTTTGACTAGCAAAAAAGTATATTGACACTTGAAAAACTTACTTGTCAATGAACTTCCCACTACTGATAGATACAAGTTGCCGCCTAGACCCAGTTCAGTTACATATCCATTGCCATGACAACAACTTCATCAGTACCACTGAGAATGTCTATGACAGTTTCATTTTTCTACTTTTCACTTCAATTTTCCTCCCTCTTAAGTGAGCTTAAGAAGAGGAAGTTTATTTCAAGCATGGGAAGGAGAAAAGCCTTTTATTTGCATTGCAAGTTGACGTCTCTAAAAGAGTAGCATCACCACCAGTGGGAGTTGCCTTGGATCCAGATCCACCACACCCATCTAGATATGTGTGCGCATGTGCGTTTCTCCATGCACTTGTATTTGTTCCTGTCAGACTCACTGGACTGGTAAGTTTTGGTCTTGTTCTGTGTCCTTGTTCACGTTGATCTTGTCGAGAGTTTGACTGCTGCAAAATATAACTTGAAAAGTACTTACACTGAGGCTTGTTGTGAACTTCACTTGACTTTCTTATTGTGTTCATAATCCCAAAGCAATGTTTCAATGTAAAACATGTACGTGTAAAATGTAATTA
Organism: Stigmatopora nigra; assembly: GCF_051989575.1. NCBI lineage: Eukaryota > Metazoa > Chordata > Actinopteri > Syngnathiformes > Syngnathidae > Stigmatopora > Stigmatopora nigra. Next base: position 18,066,312 of record NC_135508.1, read on the forward strand.
TCTGTATTTTTTGTGTGTCAAGATTGCTCACGAGATGTCAGGTTTTTCAACACCTCCGGCCTTGGAAGCAACGCAGGGTCCAAGCATAGTGATCAAGCCCACCATCGGTATGTGGATAAAAGTAAGGAAAGTGCTCGAAAGTGACAGAGTTCTCAAAAACACTTTCATTGTGTCAAAGGAGATCTCGATGTTAAAGAAAAACAGATTAGGTTAAATATTATTTATGAGAGTCAACAAAGAAGCAGATTGGTCATGTCATGGAACCACAAACCACAAATGTTAGCTTTTGTTACCAGAACACTTTCATTGGCTTCTCAACCTGCTGAAATCCCACCCCTTTTTCTCCTTATATATCATAAGTCTTATATTTATATGCTGTAAATTGAACATGAAGTTTTTTTTTATGGTCGGCATAAAATAAACTAAGCTTTTTTATCTAGTGGAACTTCTTTGATCAAAGTTTAAGAAATAAAATTGACAAGACAAAGAAAAAAAAATACTAAATTGGGTGCTAGAATTATTGAACAATGACATCACTACTAAAGACATCAGTAAGGAGGAAGGAGTGTCTAATCAGCCCTATGTCAGAGTCCTATCTGTGTAAAATGAATTCCCCAATGTCTGTTGCCGTGGAGATAAGAGCTAACTTTGATAGCAGCCGCTCTTTTTTCCATGTCAGAGCATTTTGCCTCATATGCAAAAGTTCTGTTGTATTATGTCTGCATGTTTTTAATCCTGTTGCACAACTGGGTTGTAAGTTGGTGGCAGGGACTTTTTAGAACTCACAAGTCATATTATTTCAGCATGTAGTAATAACATCAGTCAGTAGGTAAGCTCTTGAATAAAAACATGAATAATGTTTTAGATTTTACAACCAAAATGTTGTTATAAATAGATCTTGGACCTTAACCAACATTTTTTTAAAAAAATCATTCAAATAACCATCGTAATGTTAATAAAAACTGGATGTGGGGTCATGAATTATGTACCTGTCTAACTCAATTTGTGTGTGTGTATTTTCTCCCTCATTTGAAGGCCCCGAAAATTATGGCTGTAACATTGGAGCCGTGATTGGAGGTGAGACCTATACAGTAAGGGCGCTACACTCTGTGCACGATTATTTGGCAAGTGGAAAATATTGGAAGGGTTGTCAAACTCTTGAAATATTTAATAGATAAGTGTGTAGTCAGAGAAGCATCAAATATTTTGTTTTGAATGACAAATAAAAGAGTTCTTGTATTGTAATGTACTTTATATGTGTCTCATCTTTTAGGTGTCATAGGTGCAACACTGCTAATACTTTTTGTTCTGATAGCACTTGTGCTGTGGTGCCAATCCGGACAAAAGGGCTCCTATGTCACTAATGAGATGATCAACCAAGATGAAGAGGATGATGACTCAGTTTGTTCTGATACAAAACTCCAATACAAAGTACCTCTTGAGATTGTTGATGACAATTAGAGGAGCAAGCGCCTCAATTATTCTCCAAATGTGTGTTTTTATCAAGAGAATGAACACTTAACACTAATAGGAACCTAGAAGAGTCCCTTTAAAGTTAAATTGTGTTAGTTATCAGTCAAATAATGGTGGAAAATGTTCTTGGATATTTGGCTGACATTGATGGGAAAGTATGCCCAATCATTATAATTATATTCTGACCAGTTTTTGTATATCTATGAATCTATCACAATAACTTGATCTGGCCTTTTATATTCACTGTAGAGAAACATGTCATACCTTTTGTAAATAAAATAAAAATGCATCCATTCTAATAAGAGAAAATAAATATGTGAGAGGTCATCAGGTTCCATAGTTGCCAATGTCAAGACATCAGTATCTTCTGTGTTGAAAACGTTAATTATATTTAATTTTTCTGTGAATTAATAATGGAGTTGTATGCAGAACCAATGCGTGGCAAACTTTAATCACTGTAACCAGCTGTTGGAGGCCTCTGAGGTTTAGCAGGAAAAAAATAGTCTTAAATTCACACTGGAGACTATCTCGAAAGATTAAATTAATCAGAGTTTAGGGGAAAATAATCTCCAATTCTTTCTTCATTGTTAGGTTGGAGTCTTTTGGGGGGTTTTATGGGGTTTTGATTACATTGAGTTTTTTTCTCTTCACATGGCTTGTCCTTGTGATCACTAATTGCTGCTGTGATCTTGTGTTCTCAGTCAATTCTCACCTCTCATGTCACCCACCTGTTTGTCATAGTCTTGTCAACCTTCTCTAATTAAACACACTCATTTTCTGCCCCTTGTCGGTCGGATCAGTTGGTTTGTTTCTGCTTTTGTCCTGTTCATGGTGTCTGCTCATGTTTTCCCACTTAAATTGATTGGTATGGTATTGCCTTTTGTTTGTTTGTTACTTTGTGTTTCCTTGAGTTTTGTATGAAGGTTTATCTTAGGCTGTTTATTAAAGAATTCCAATTTACTCATGCGAAACCTAACAAGTATGCAGTCACAGTGACAATATAGAATGTCAGTGTGCAAGGGACCATGTTCAATTCAGTAATTCTCTTTCATGAGATTATTGAAACAAAACTAAATAAAATAAGTAAAAAAAAAGAAAATCCAACCGGGCTACACTAATTTGAGTAATTTCTTTTTTTTTTTTTTATTGCAATTTTCTTGTATTATTATTTTATTTTATAATTACTTTCACAGTTGTCACTCATGGCTTCTTTAAAATTTGTCATTGATTACTATTTAAATATTTTGGATCCTTTAATTAATTAATTTTAATAAAAATGTTCATATATATTTTTCGCAACTCTAAGTACTACAACTGGATGCCAAATGGGGACTGTAAAACATTGTCATGGGTCACTAAGTTTGAAATCCTGCCCTAAAAGAAAGTAATAAAGACACAGAAAAACAAATCATAATTTGTGCATGACCGTGTACATACAAAACACAAGACGAGAGTGGCCTTTTAATAGAAAAAGAAAAAAAGCACTGCACTACAAATATTTGCAAAAGATAGAATAGAAGTGGGTAAATCTTGTTTTAACATTTGTTTTTTTTAATTCTATGAATTTATTTGTATGCAGGTCCAACAAAGATCATGTTTGATGGGATGATTGCTATGTTCTCCCCATGAATTATCTGGCCACTTTCCTCCCACGTACTCCAAAATACGCAAGGTAAACTAATACTAGAACACTTCAAAATTGTTCATTGATGTGAATGATTCCTGCATATATTAGTCAAAGGGCACATATCATTTAACCATTGATACTCACAAGTAGGCCGGACGGCTGAACTTGACCTAAATCCGCTAAAATCTGGTAAACACGCACAGCTGACCCTCTTGTAGAATTCAGATGGATGCAATGTTTTTGGTCTGGTTTGTTTTTTGTTCGTTGTTTAATTATTATTATCATTATAGAACTTTGATTCATTTCAATTCCAAATGGGTGAATGGGCACAAATGTATTTATTATAAGTTACACCATACTTTTGAAGGATTTTTGTCTTCCTTTATGTCTGGTTTTTCTTCTCATTGAAGGAAATTAACTAATCGACACCAATTAAGGGTTAAGTTGACATGGAAATTGAATGTTTAAAAAAATATCGTTTGGTTTATTAATATTTTTCATACTGATGACGCTGCTTTGCACTGTCCACTTGGTGTCAGTATACACTAATAAAGAGGATGTTTATTTTGGTTGGAAGTAGGTGTTATGATTTATTTACTCTGTTTGTAAATTTTGTTGATGTTTGTGTATGTTGGTTTACATAATTTCAAGAGACCCAATTCTATGAGACAGTGGAAGCATTAGTTATATTTTTACTCGTGGAAGCAGCTCTGAAATCGCCCGATAATGTAAATATGTGACCTTTTAATAGTACATTTGAACAATAGTCTTAATTTAGGCAACGGATTAGAATATATTTTGAATTATTGATTGAATACACTCCATTTTTTATGTCCATATGAACATAACATAGCAATGCTGGCATACTATTGAAGTGAGGGGATGAAGAGTGGCTGGCAGGGAGAGAGGTGGTGAGGGGATGGAAACGACCCCTCCACCCAAATCCACCATATTCCCCACCCACTAACCCCCCCTTCCTCTTATGCACCTCCCTTCCCTCTTCTCTGTCAAACGTCAAGTGAGTCCACTTAAAACTCCATCCGCTGCGACCCGGTCAGCATTAACAGGATTTAGGATGAGGAGGTAGTCGGTGGTAGACTCCAAGGAAGAAGAAGTGGGCGAGGCCTGACCTCAATCCCGATTGATGTGTTCCTCGGAGCCGTCTAGACGCGATGTGATGTGATCTCATCAACCTTGAGCATCCCCGGGACAGGAGACCCTCAAGTTGTAGAATGACGTCATTTCAAATGGTGGTAGATTTGGATTGTTCGTGTTTGATGTCAACTCGTACGCCATTTCAAACTGGCTCAGGAAAAGGTCACGTGCTTGTAGCCCATTCGGCCGGACCCTTTTCAGGCTGACGGTCGGACACTTGAATACGCCCGGCCTACATAAATTCTTGATGGACGTGCCGCTCGACTGCGACTGAACTGGAGCCAACATGTACGCTGGACGCAAGAGAAGAAAACCACTCCAGAAAGGGTAATCTGACAATCTCATGGCACACAATCAAAGATTGCTTGTTTATATCTTGTGGGTTACCTATCATCTGTCATCTAGCATTTAATGGCGCTGTCCGTCCGTCGCTACGCGTCGTTATGCATAGGCGACCTAAGCTACATAATTTGGAGTAAAGAATCATTTGAGACCAGATAAATTAAAGTGGATTATGTCCAACCAATGTGGCCAAAGGGTGGTTTATTTAGTATAGTTTATTATTATCTCATGAGTTCTCTCAAGACCTCTGGTGCTGTACCGAATTAAACAATGCACGTGGTTAAATATGGAAACAATTTTTACATAAGGAACGATCTAACTTGCCAAATTCAGTATGTTTGTAGTATGCTGAAAGTTTGAATGAGCATTTAAAATACAGAGATTTTAACATGGGCGTCCCAGTGGTTGGGTGGTTAGCACGTCGGCCCCACAGTGGGAGTCCTGGGTTCAAATCCAGGTCGGTTCATCTGTGTGGAGATTGCATGTTCTCCCTGGGCCGGCGTGGGTTTCCTCCGGGTACTCCGGTTTCCTCCCACATTCCAAAGACTTGCATGGTAGGCCGATGGGACACTCTAAATTGAGCCTAGCTATGAGTGTGAGCATGAATGGTTGTTTGTCTTCTTGTGCTCTGCGATTGGATGGCCACCAATTCAGGGTGTCCCCTGCCTCTGGCCCAAAGTCAGTTGGGATAGGCTTTTTTAATGAACTATTTTAATGAAATTTAATAAACCTGAAAAAATAAATATACTTTAGGGACTGAAAAACGGGAAACTGGATTTTCGTGTTTATTTTGCAATGTCTAATGATCTTTTGTGGCTTTTTGGACTGGTTTGAAATCCATGTGTGGCCCAAAGTTGTAATAAATTCAGAAAATGTCTGCCACTAAAGAGTACTAATTGGGAATGCAGTTTCCGCAGTATTTGCTAATGAATGTTTAACAGCTAAACTGAAATGCAGTAGAACTATTTACTCTAAGAAATATCTAAGGTAGAAAATGGGTTACTTGAAATGTGAAAAATAGTTGCGACATTTGATTGGTCTCAATCAGATTCATCCTTTGATTTTCATCAGAAATCATTTGTTGCGGAATGTCACGGATATACAAATTTAAAAGAATCTAAATGCAATATTTTGAAATTCTTGCTGTCATCACATCCAGGACCAAACTAACACCAACTGAGGGGGACAAGTCTAACCCATCTAAACGGCACCGTGACCGTCTTAACACAGAGCTGGACAGGCTGGCAGGCTTGTTGCCCTTCCCTGAGGATGTCATCTCCACTCTTGACAAACTGTCAATTTTGAGGCTTAGTGTCAGCTATATCCGGACCAAGAGATTCTTTTCAGGTATGAAATGGCATCCTAAAAATGTTCATAAAATTTGAAGAAAGGGAACTATCTTCCCCATCGGTCACATTCCTTCATTTTCCATACTGCTTATCCTCGTGAGGATGTGGGAGCCTATCTTGTCTAACTACAGTCAGTAGGTAGGGCACACCTTGAATTGGTTGTCCACCAATCACAGGGCACAAAGGTCACATTCAGTTAAAAAGAGTTTTGAGTTGAACAGACCAGTTTTGGTGGAGATTTACATGACAACTAAGACTACAAATTGTGGACAACAAGTAAAATATGGCTGAGATACAAAGACAACACAGCTTCTTAATGTTTTTGATACATTGGATATTTTGGAGTTGTCAAAAGCAATGAGTGGAAGACAAATACACAGTAGGTCAGCCTATATTTCTCATCCTTCAGAACAAGTACATCACCCCTGGATGACCCTTGCTGCTTAGTGTATGAATGCACTTGTTAATGGATTGTAGGTCAGCCTGTGGCCATGACCTCCCTCCTAAAAAGTCTCAGACACAGAGAAATGTAGGTCTGAGTAGGTGGCAGGAGGAGATGAAAGCTTTGGGGAATAAATACACAGCAAGATAATCCACTCACACTACTTTACACACTTTGTCAAAGGGGGCAGTGGAGTGGGGGAATGGTTGCCTTTTCAACTTTTGACTCTTGCAGGCACACCAAACCAGTTGATATTCTTGTCGTGGCAGTTGAAACTGGTTTTAAAACTACACCCCATCGTCTACTGTGTTTCAAAATCAATGCTATTAACCATGAAAAAGTGTGCATGTCAAGAAAGTGGAGGATTTTGATGTTTCCCAGGTGTGTGATGCCCTTAACATCTACTAAAGATGCAAATAATCTATTCACATCTTTAATGGTAACATCATTTATCTTCTTTGTAAACGAAAAATTCTTGACAATTTGCCTCATAAAAGACAGCTGTGATCGACTTATTCTCAAAATAACCATTATATTATTGTAATGGTTACATTACGTCATTGGACAAAGTAGTATTTGCTTGATGAATTAGTTTAATGGCGTTTGATGAATTAAAGTCAAAGAATTTCAACGTGGCCCTTGAAACACCCACATTTTCTCCAGAGATGATAAAAATTTGAATGGATAAAACCATGGATATGTAGCTCGCAATAGGGCTACCCTCCCATTCAATTCTTGGGTTGTATTAGAAAAGAAGAGGTAATAAACAAGTTGCTAAATACAGTGCACTCTTTTAGAAGGAAACATAAAGTTTAATCAAGTTCTCGTATTAAGCGGTTGCATTATGCATGATTTACTTTTACTTCTCCACAGTTTTGAATCCCAATTGACCAAAAAAACCATCTGTTTGGATGTTCTTTGGTAGTGATGTACTATTGACCTCAGCTAATTGGTTATTCAATTAAAGTAATGCATAAATTGAAGTTCTCATGTTGCTGAGTAGATTATTTCTGCATTCTGCATTATAGTGGCCACCCGATAATGCCGTGGTTAATTTGCCTGACTTCAGTAAGGGCAGCATGGGATCCATTGCCACTTGGTGGCGGAGTCATTCTGAGTGTGAATGGTTGCATATCTCTCTATGAGCCCTATGACTGACTGTCTCCAACTAAGCTTTGTCTATCAATTTTTACTCTGTCAAATTTTGCTACCACTGTTTTCCTATATCTGCATCATTTATAGTCGTGACCATCTCATCTTGATAATTTTACTAAGTGAATAAATCTTCGATTTGTTTGGGTCCATAGAGTGATGCAACTATCAGAAAATGTTTCCAGTACACATTACATTAACAAATCAATAATATTCACCACAATACCCCTATTGACCTTATTCCCAGCTAGTTTGGATTCGTTTTTAATCATTACTTTTCGGGGGAGCATATTTTGATGGTTTAACTGCATCCTATGTGTCCCTTGTGAGGATAAATTGTACAGAAAATGAATGAGAGAATAAACGGAACCCTATCAAATATATCGTGTTGAGTGCTCCTGTCCCTGATGTTTGAGAGCTTTTGGGTAAAGAACAAAATAAAAATGGGCGTAACATAAAGAACCTATACATGCATGCAGAAAATGGTCATTTCTGATGGGTAGCAAAATGTGACTGAACACAATATTTGTGCACTTTGCTATTAAACCCTACTATAAATAATAACTCTGATGCAAGATGGCAGTGGGTTATTTACATCAATGACTCTGAATGTGATACTGACAGTGATACAGCACCAATCTGGTGATTTGCGCTCATTTTTACACTATGGCAATGGTCGCTATATATATTTTTGTGGGGTTATCGGAAAATATAAGGTGTGGCTTAGGGTGTAAGAATAGCCTGAATTGAGCGAGAAGTACTGATCAATAGAGTTTTAAATGTAATAGTCTTCCATTTTTGCCTGGTTTGATTTTTTTTTCACAAAGCCCTTTATCTATTGTGAAAATGTCTAAATAATAATGTTGAGTTTGTTTAGCTTTAATTAAAGTTTAATGGGGTGAAAAAAAACGTCATTAATTCTCATTCAATAGTTTGCTGTAGTTCCAGCTGTAGTTGAGCATCTTTTCATTAAATTTGCCTTATTCATAGAAAAGATTAACTTTAGACTAAAAAACATCAGTGTTTACTTTTTTCCCCATGCTGTGAGGTGGACAAAGACCCAATAGACAATTGCACATAAATGTGGTCCAAATAAGCAATTAAGGGCCTCCTCATTGTAAGCAGCTCTTACTGACTTCCTTCTCTATTAACATCTCCCTTGCTGCCCTAGAAAAGCTCTTTGTTTCCTGCAGATTCATCCTGCTTTAATTCATTTCATCCCCAGACCCTGAGGCACATTCCTTGCCTCAGTGGTTTTGTCTTCAAGGTCAGAGGTCATATAGGAGCCCCTATAAGCGGTTTGGACTGTCTGAGTGTAGGAGGAAAGTGAGGTCTGTATTTAAAACAGAAGGGTTTTCCTGTCTTCTCTTGACATTTAGCATCTAAAACTGTTTTGGTCTTCCTTCCATTTGTTCTCCAAATGATAAAATGTTTTCTCTTGGGTTTTTTCGTGTATTTTCGAAGGTTGTCCTGCAACCCCGCAGTCAAATTTCCCACATTAGAAAACAACAGTTAATCATCTCTTTCCTGTTTGCTTGTTTCCAGTGGCCTTAAAAAAGCATTCTTCCAATGGCACGAGTCAAATCACTGATCACCAAGACAGTAAGGCCCCAGAACAGACAGCTCAATGTTTGCCAGAAGGGCAACTGCTGCTTCAGGTGAATACAATACATTTTATTTTAGTATAGTATATTGCAACCTTGACTTACAAGTGTTCCATGATACAAGTGTTTCCAGGTATGAGCTTATGTTTAATTGTTTTGTGCTGTGAGCACAAATGCAAGACACACCATTTTTCAATAGAGGAGGTCCAATTCAAGTGTGTAATTGAATTCATGCCCAATACGGAATTTGGCTAGCAACATAACGTTGTTCTGAAATGTTTTTTTTATCAATCATTATTATAAATCAGATTCCAGTTGAAGGTGACTATTGATCCAAGTATTGGTATAAAAGTATTTAACTCAAGCAGAAATGCTTCTTAACATCAGGTGCATGTCCGTGTACATTAAATATTTAAAGACCTCTTCATTTGTCAAGCAGATGCCACACCAACTCCATTTTTTCATAACATTCAGAATCACGCGAGCTTTGACCTATCTCTAAAAACTTGATTTGAATCCTCGTGAAGAGTTTTGGAAACTTGTAATGTGTCGATGTTCTTTCTCTACACCAAATTAGATAAGCATGTTTTTCCCCGGAGCAAATTATTAGAACATCACTTTTTTGTAATGTCTGACAAAAATCTGGAATCCGGCATAGCCAAATTGTCACGTTTTCTGATAGTCTCTAATTTTGTTTTCCCTGCAGGCTGTGAGTGGATTTGTTTTGGTGATCACAGCAGAGGGAATCATTTTTTACTGCTCTCATACCATCCAGGATTACCTTGGCTTCCATCAGGTACTCAGACTCTATCAGCAAAGAAGCAACTGTCAGTATAGAGACCATATCAGACTGTTATCATCCCTAAACTTGTCTTGAAGTACTTCATATATACATACAGTTCCAACATTAATCGTATGTAAATGGTTACAAAATGAGTGTATCAGATGTCATTTTTTCCGCCGTGTTTAAAATTCACAGCGTAAAAGTCCTTGTTGTGGTGTTTTCCTATCAGACAGATGTGATGAACCACAGTGTGTTGGAGTTGATCCACACGGAAGACCAGGAAGAGTTCAAGAAGAACCTGCACTGGGCCCTCAACCCTGCCATCGGCGTTGGATCCCAATTGGACATCACAGCAGGTAGCCTTCCTTCAGATTGAGTCACCTCAATTTGCTGTACGTCACTTTTTGTTTCTTAATCTCATTGGAGGTCAAGAAAGGGTTTCTCACCTCTAGAGATGCTGCACATGCAAATGCTGATCATGCCAATTCCAATTATCTTAACATTACACTGTTGATGCACATGCAGGTGAAAGAGAGTCTTGATGTACTTAATATCTCTCTGTCTTGTGGTCATATATTTACTCAAGTAGATGGAGAATCAGCTCCCTCCTACTATGTGGGCTGCAACCCTGATGAGCTTCCTCCTGAAAACTCATCCTTCTTGGAGAGATGTTTTGTGTGCCGTTTCCGTTGCCTACTAGACAATTCTTCGGGATTTTTGGTGAGACATGATCTACAAAATGGAACTGATTTTTTTTGTGTGTAACTATTGCAGTATACTGTCTTAGGCAACTACATTTTCATGTAGTTTGGTTATCATTAAAGAGGTCAAAGTTCACAGCTGCAATATCATGCATATAGTTTCCTAGCAGGACTCAAACTTGTGCCTCTCTTCCCTCCCAAAGTGTTTGCGTGAGCAATAAGCCTGCTTTATGCTTCTATCTACTAGTCACTATGGCTTTGTTTTCATAATCCCTCCTGCTATTCAGGACCAGATTCCTAACATCACGGCTCATAATCCCACCTAGATTAATTAAGCGGAGTTAACATAGCGACACCAGACAACACCATGTGTTTTTCAGGTGGGGTAAGGAATGAGGACTTAGGAGAAAGTGTTTGCAGTCATTTTCTAATGTTGCTTCACATATACAGCATAACAAAAAAAACACCAACTTCTATTTTTTTATTGTGTAAACATTCATATGAGTTGTGATGAATGCATCAAAATGTGCTGATTATTAGGTGGATAATCCAATTTAAATTAACTTGGAAAATTTGTTTTTTTTTGCTCGCAAAAGTGGTAACTCTGACTGCACTAATGTAATTTTACATGTAAAAAAACAAATATAGCACTAAAATCCTGCTGCCTTTTACCATTTCATAGTTCTTCCATCTAAAAACAATGCCTTGGGGAAAGCCCACTTATTTTCAGCCATTCTGGGTGTCTCAAAATTATTGATCATGTCTAGTTTTTCTAGTGCTGCACTACAAATCAAAATTCCTTAGGATCTACTTTAATTATTAAGCTTCTCCTTTCACTTTTTAATGTGTCAACAATAAGGTCTGCTTTCATTTTAACGTCATTTGCTGCATCATTTCATAGCTCCTACAAAGCGCTCCAAGAATTATCTTTCTCTTGTTGCCCTTTTATGACCGTCATTGCGTGTTTACAAGTATAAATTTGAGAGGTTACCAACATAAAAAATGTTGTAATATATTTTTTTCCGTACAAACCATTGTAATTTACTTTTCAGGTTTAAGTATTGAATAGCTTCGTCATGGCATGTAAAATACTGCTGCTCCTGTAAAGTGCTTAAGACAGTTCAATGCTAGACAATGTGAAAACAAAGACTTCTCCCCCTTTCTAGGCATTAAGCATCCAAGGTCGACTAAAATTCCTACACGGGCAGAGTGGATTGCATTGTGCCAATGTACAAGGTGGCCCACTTCAGCTCGCTTTGTTTGCCATTGCCACTCCTCTGCAGTTGCCATCTATCCTGGAAATAAGAACAAAGAATATGATCTTCAGAACCAAGCACAAGCTTGACTTCACTCCAATGGCCTGTGATGCAAAGTGTGTGGTTTTTTTTTTTCTTTGGAGAAAGTACCAATTCATGAATTAAAGACACTATTATACGCATAGTGATTATCACAATCATGTATTTCAGGGGTAAAATTGTGCTAGGTTACACAGAGGCAGAGCTGCGTGTCCGGGGTTCAGGATATCAGTTCATTCATGCTGCTGACATGCTGCACTGTGCGGAAAATCACATTAGAAGTAAGTTGCTTACTCATTACAGTACGCAAATCAGACAATCCAACACTATGTAAGTAGAAAAAAGATATGTAACTTATACAGTTTGACAGGAGGAATTAAATTGAATTGAATGCCTTTATTGTCATGATACAAGTACAATGATATTGAGAACTTCACCATCAAGTGTACACATAAATACGTGGTCATGAGTTTTAGAAGCACATTGTCTTTAATATTTTTTTCTAATTCTAGTGATAAAAACTGGTGAGAGCGGCCTCACAGTCTTCCGGTTGCTCACCAAAGACAACAGATGGAAGTGGGTCCAAGCCAATGCCCGCCTTGTTTACAAAAATGGCAAACCAGACTACATTATAGCCACACAGAGACCTCTGGTGTAGGTGGAGGATTTTCTCTTGAAAACAATGTTGGCCGTATTTTGGAGGTAATGGTTTCTCCTCCTACAGGGACGAGGAAGGAGGAGAACACCTGAGGAAACGCTCCATGCACCTTCCCTTCACCTTTGCAACCGGAGAGGCTCTTCTTTACCAGACCGGTTACCTGCATTATGGAATTCCTCAACCGCTCACGGGCAAAGCCAAAGCCAAGAAGGGAATCATGGATAAGAGGTTTTCAGAAGACATGCATCCCAAATCCTTACTGGAAGCGCTGATGAGTCAAGATCAGTCTGTTTATGTCTGCCAACCAGATTCAGAGGCTCACATGTCCTACCCTTGCAGTACTTTTAGCAAACAGCACAGCGAGACAGCTGAATTTGCAAATGGCTCACAGATGATGGCATTATGCAATGATGAAAAGGCTATGTGTGACCCATTGCTAGCCACCCTGGACTCTCTGTCTCTGAATGGAGAGGAAACATGCTCCAACAGCGAACTCCTTAGTGCTTTGGAAAACCTCGGCCTAAATGCTGAGGACCTGGAGGTTTTGCTATTGGATGAAAAGATGATCGCGGTTGAATTGGATTCTAGTCATGTTTCAACACTCCGTGAGCTCACCAACAATGAAATCCTCTCCCACATTCATGAGTCTTTGGACAGTGCGCCGAATAGAGGAGAGCCCAATGACATTGTTGGGTTCGGACTCTATGACTTTTCTTCTAACTCTGGCCAAAGTGCCACCCAGCACGCTACACCTGCCACTCCGTCCATCATTGGGCAGTCACAGCAGCTGCCCATCAGTGAAGGTGGGCTTCAGTTCCTCTCAGGAAGTGTTGACACTGGCATCCTTTCTGGAAACAGCCACATGATGCTTATGACAGGAAAAGACCACCACCATCCTTTGGTCAACGAGGAGAATAAAAACAATATCTCAGCACTGGGCTCAAGTAAACATTGGCAGGAGGAGCAGATGGAAAACAGTAACACTTTGTTTCCCAACTTCCAGACCGTGGATTCTAACTTTAGAGCCAATAAACATAATGCTTTTCTTCATAATGTGGACTCAGTTGTATCAAACACACCACTTGCAGGTGGACCAGTTCTAAATGCCACGAATGTTTGTCCCTATAATGGTTTGTTGGACACTGTGGAGCCAGTCCCACTGGAGGCTCTGCAATCTCACAAGCTCCAGAGTCCACCTCTTCGCCCATCTTTGGCTCCTTCACAGAGCGCTGCTTTGGAGCTGCAGCAATTAGTGGCTCTGACGCAACCTTCAGTCGAGGCCTATAGTCTGTTCAATACCAGCAACACTACACAGGGTGCCCACAACCAGGTAAGAGTTAAACTAATATTTTATACCGTAGCGTCATTTTAAGATATTTTTTTATAAAGATTGTTATTGGTAAAGCTTTGGTGGAGCCATTCATTTTAAAGATCCGTTCAAACAAATGCCTCATTTGGCTCCCTTTTTTACATTGCATCTAGTGTTCAGCTGCCTAGAAGCATGAGAGCACTGAATGCCTTTTGATATTAAAACAGTTTTAATATGCCACAAGGGCAGTTTTTGTGATCTGTACGGCCTTTGTTTTCTTGTTTTCTAAATTCTCTGTATATATATAAAACTGAAGTCAGGAGGGATAGGCTCCAGGAATAACGACCATACACTTATAAAACCTAATCTTGTGTGTGAACCACTCTGGGTGAGAGAGGGTTGAGAGAGTGAAAGGCTACGAGACGGATGGCAGAAAGCAAGCACGCGCAATGGAGAGAGAGAAAAAATGAACAGCTCCCAACCATCTGCGACTGTTTCCTTTGTTAGTTAATGAGCCCTTTGAACGATGTGATTCGTTTGTGAACGTCACTACTCTCTGTTGCACAAATTAGGAAGAATTCTGAATGGGGAAAACATTTCCAAGTATTGCTATAGAACAGTTCTCATCAGAATTTTTTTCCCATTCAGAAAAATTAAAAAAAATGCACTTATATTAAAGCGCCCTTTGCCAGGGGTTGGCAAACTATTCCAGAAAGGGCCGCAGTTTTTACTGGATTTCATTCCAAACTATAAGAGAAAACCTATCCACCAATCTGGTATCTTAGAAGTGCAATCAGTGGATTGCAGTCAGGTGCTTCTTGTTTCAGCAGAAACCTCTTTGGTTGAACAATTTGTGTTGGATCAGTCGGAACAAAAACCTGCACCCACAGTGGCCCTTGATGGACGGTTTGCCCACGCCTGCCCTATGCAGTTCTCTGTGGTTGAGTTGGAAACCTTTGGCAAGGCCTGATATGCTCTCTTGAAATGTCAACTAAAATACTGACTGCTCGCTGAGCTGTTTGGCTGTCATAGAAAGTCAGCTCATAGAAGCTTAAGGCATGCAGCTCACTGTAAAATGTGATGATTTGGCCAGACATATTATTTAAATAAGAAACTGCATTTATTTTTATGCTGTCTAGCTCATGTACAGTACACACAGAAATCTTTTGGACATAAGTGAGATGTGTGATTGTCCAAACCAATAAATGGAAACACATTCTTAGTTTTGCTTCGAGCAGAAAAAACTGCGTTAGCTCTTATGACGGAATGCGCCAGGAATAGATGAAGAAAAGAAAAGTAGAGGCCATGGTGAAGTTGGGTACAATAATGAATGGAATAAAGGATGCTTGGCCCCAGAGATGGTTGACCTGGCTCATATTCATTCACAAGCCTCTGGTGTTATTTTTCAGGGTCAGTGAGTGCTCCACTGCTGACCTACTATTTGCCTATCATTATTTACCTCATGATGAGAAAAGAAAACTGGGTTGTTGTGGTGAGTCATTAATGTCCTCGGCATTAGGCCTTGTGATATGATGAATGGATTGGGTTGCATCACGCAGATACACGGTACACGGAGGACTACACATAATAAACACGGATATTTCAAATTTGTATGAATTGTATGAATTAATTCACTATCAGGCAATTTTAAAGCAGAGCTTCTCAGTTTGTCAGCTGTTTTGGCACATTTTCAGTTATCTGTATAGGGCTTTCATCTTTGAGATATATGAATGATTTGTTTTTCTGACCACCTGGTTGTGGTTTTCAGCTGGAGACTGGTTGCCTGCTCAACGTTGCCAATGCTACCTTCATCCGGACGTGTCTCATGTCCAATGGAAAAAGAGATTTGGCAGGCAATGTCCAAATCTCGTGCACTGATGGACTTCCAGACACCCAAAAGTCAGGATTTATCATTTGACAAGAAGGTACCAAATAAAGAGAGAAAATGCGCTTTCATAGAAACAAAAGCATTTATCAATGTTCGTCACTTCTCTATTTACTAGTCAGTTTGATGTAAAATTGTCACTGACACTACGGTAAAATGTTGTTGCTCACACTTGAGCGAACCAAGTTCACTTATTACTGCTGGAAGGGAGATGGCACTCACTTAATTGTACATATACACACACTTGTTCTTGTTACACACGTGGATGTAATAAGAATATTGAACAAGTTCTTACAAGATCTTGAATTTACTAATCTTGAAAAAGTGACTCCAAAGCTATGTTGCGAAATTGTCATGAGAAATGACATTCTAAGTAGGAGTTAGATAGTTTTTTTTCCAACATTAGGCATGGTATTTTCCCTGCAATTGGCATTTAATTCTTTTTATGATCTTAAAAAGTCTTACATTTTCCAAATGGACACTTTTAGAAACCCTTTGCTGGTTCAGTCCCATTGTAACTTCCTTCAAAATTGGACACAATTTTTTCAGCTCCTATACAGAATGTGTGAAAACCTATGGACGTGACTGCAAAGTTGATTTTAAAAAAAAGCTATGCAGAAAACAGATCAGGCAAGCTGCATGAGGGTTTTTTTAAAGATGAAGATATATGAAGTTCCAAATAACAAAACCTTTGAGGAATACCAGCCCCCAAAAAACAAGAAAAAAAGAACAACTGAGCTTTATTTAGGGTTAATCAGAGGCACTTTAAATGGTGGGAGTTGTGTGCTGACTACATTTACCATGAGTTTGATTGTGAATGTGATTGGTGAATAGAGTGTACACACTAGTGCAACCAGATTCTGTCGGTTTATTTTGATTTTGTTGAACATTCTTGAAATGATTTCTTTGAATCATTTTTATTTCACACAAACTTACAAAAGGAAGGGTCAACTTTTCCATCCACTGTGATAGTCTCTTCTTTGTCTTTACTGTATAGAACCTCACTTTGTATCAAGCCAAGCATGAAGTTGACCTTAATTGACTGTGTAATTGTGCCATATCCACACATATCACTTATTATTGTCTGTTTGTCATTAAATCACATGAAAATATCTTAAAATAACTTGTACATTTTCTAACGTGAAAAAACATGGATTCACTGTTACTATTTCTTAGCCTTTTTTTGTGGAAACCCTTTTTATCTGTAATTTCCTCCTTATTATCCAGGTGAAAAATTGCAGCATCATAACATTTATCGCAAATTGCAACTGTTGTGCACTTTTTGTTTTGTATAATCCTGACATCATCAGAGCAACTCTGTTATGTCACCAGAAAAAGCATTTTTTCCGACTAGAAACTTTATTGCCTTGTCATTTCTGATTTACACGTGCGTACGGTGAAATGTGTACAGAGTTTCTGCTTTCTTCCAAAAAACAAAGTCTTGCTTGTGCTTCTCTTAACTCAAAGGGAAGAAAAAGAAACATTTGGGAGAGAGACGTTGCCATTATCGCTCTGAACACTTTCTTCATCTGTATGTCTGAATATTTTTTTTGCAATGTTCATGGATATGGTTTGGTATACTTTGAATTAGCAACATTTAGCATTTAGGCCAGATTTGGAAATAAAGTCAACAACAGATGTCTGGGGTGGCTTTACGTTGAACGTCACAAATGGATTTTATATGATTTGACCACATTTTTGTAAACAGCCTTTCGCATATACTACATACTGTATAAAAAAAAATGATGTCATAGAGTGCGCTTTAAAAAAAGTGGTCTCTATATAAATGTATGTTTTTGACAAGCACCTCTTTAAAATCACTTAAGCTTCAAGTGGTTTCATTGAATACACAACATTTTATTCAATGTTGAATTTGTAATGTTTATTGTTAAGATGACTAAGTACCACAGTGGTGAGTGAGCACAGCCTCACCATCACCTAATTGATTAACACCAGCTTTGGAATGTTTTAAGTCCTGGTTTTAGCGCTAATCACTGTTACTCTCTATGAAATGATCGTATACACGTTTCTTAAATGAATTGTCTTTTCGCTGTGTGGAAATAAACACGTTTGGTGCTATCACAACCAATCTTCCATGCTGTCCTTTTTCAACACCTTCACAACTTTAAGACCTTGGTGTATGATTAAATTTTTTGGTTGACTGTTTTAACTTCTTCAATGGGACAACTGCTGAATTGATGTATTCTATTAACAGCTTTTTGATCCTTTAGTACACACCATCAAGAAACTCCATCCCCCGCTGTAATATTTTTTCGCACTGGCAAGGGTGTGAACTCACATCCATCCCAAAACAAACAAGCACACACACTGATGCCAAAGGCAGCTGCTCAAGATGCCAGAAAATGCCACATTTTCATCTCAGCTCTCTTGAAGAATAAGAGAAAATTTACAGTAGCAGGCTCGGCAGCGACTGGAGTTGTTTCGACCACCAGAGTGCACAATGATGCTGACTTTACATCTTTAATGACCTGCTCGGAATCATTTATGAGAGTTTTCTTTCTCACGCAGACTTCAGACACTTAAATTTACACACTTGTGACATGATCAATCATCCAAGCAAGATGTTGTTGTGTCCCACTTTGGCTTTGGGGGGGCCACTGGGAAAAGCTGAGGGCAAATGTGTTCATGTGGGGACTGAGATCATTTAACGTGTTACCATAGCAACAGCCAAAATCTGTCTGAGTCGGGAAATTGGTTCATTGGTTTTCTTGCCTTATAGATCCAAACTTGCTCTGTGACAGTCCACTCTCTGATATTGAACACATTGACAAGGATTGTGTGTCCAAGCATAACTTTGTTGCATAAGCAAAATATGAAATATTAAATGACCTTCTACAATCACTCTCGTCTTGACACTCAGGAGTCAAGACACTGTTTCTGAAAATAAAGCCGGCTTTCAAAACCTGTTTTCAAGCCTAAATTGAAAGGTCAGCTAAGAATTGTACTAGGTTTGTTTGGATTGTTCCATATCTTAAATAAAAACTGCAAAAATTTGATTATTATATTGGAAGTGGGAATTTCTCACCCTGATAGGATCCAAAATATTTAAAAAAAATAGCCTGATTATATCAGTTACGCGACTAAAACGCGGGCCTCAAAAATACATTTTGTTATTATTCACCAAAAAACAGTACCTGAAAAGACACAATCAGGATTTCCAAGAAAGAATTACGATGTATAAAGTATTTTGTATTAATACCACCCTATTCTTACTCCCCTTGTTGTGTCGGAACTCTACTCTGAGACTCTCCAGGATGACTTGTCCTTATTGTGATTTCACTATCTCCAGATATTTGAACTTGACTTAAGACTCCTCTTCAAACTAGAAAGAGCACTTGGAACCAATCCAAACTGTATCAGATACTGCTAAGCAGACAGCAAAGCCAACTGAGCTACTTTGCCTGTGAATGTTCTCATTTGATCCAGGTCATCTCATTTTCAGCGTATTGTAGCACCTGAACTCTTCCAATTCTCTTTGAGCACGCTTCATTTCTCGTCCTCGCTGGCTTCATCTATTCAAATAAATCAAAATCAAACTTAACACTGAGGCAAATTTTCTTCCAAGGAAACTAGACTAGATGAATTCAGTGCCTTGATACAGAACTAAAACATTCTGCGTCTCAACATGTTTCTCTTTAGCTTTCTGTGGGCTTCTATAATTTTATGTTGAGCTAAAGATTAATCAGGAAAAACCATTGCCCTCAATCGCACATTATTTAGCAGCTACCTTCTACTGACTGTAAGGTTGCAAACCAAACTAGCAGCAACTAAATAATGTGCTGAAGAAATCCAGTAAATTCATTTTAATAGATTGCTGATAAATGTTCTTCCAAGTGTGCACGAGTAAAGCTTCCCACTTCCTGCGACTGAGCACACCCTGTTCGCACCCGTTGACATGTCAGTGTTCATTACGTCTAGTCCAGCAAGCAGATCATCCTGCATTTCCATCCCTCCTGTTTCCTGTTAGCAACCGCCATGCACAGAAAAGGCTTGCAATATTTGTGGTCGTACTTGTCTTGCAAAGTGTTAAATAGCATTCAGTCCTAATAAGGACTTTAGACCACCTGATTTCTTTTCTTTTATCGCTCTGGCTGCTACTGGGAGAGCATGACTTACACAGAAAGCTTGAGACAGTGGAGCGCCAAACTGTGTGTGCTGTCATGAAGGTTTAAACATAGCACTAATGGCCAGCATGAATAAGCTGGGAGGCTTTTAGGGCAGAGAGACCCCCACCTATTCACTCCACCCTCGCAGTAACCCACATAAGCATGAGGTTTGACCTCCTGCTAGCTGCACCATCCATGAGGAATTAAATACAGTAATCCCTGCATCGTTAAAGTATGCTTCACTAGTCACAAATTCATAATATTTTTCCTTTTGTGGAACTGATCCACAGTGTTTTGCTGATTTGTTAGATCGTAAATGTATTTACAACGTGTAGTACAACTAGTTGTACAGGGGCTCCCTCTAATGGTACGCAAAAAATCACAGAATCAAAAACCCAAAATTTTAAATTTATTTAAATTTGTAAAGTTTATTTTATTTCACTAGATTTATTTAAGTAGCAATTCTTACTTTATCAGTGCAACTGATCTTGTCGGTTTTTGTAGGCATTGATTTTATTTTACTATATTAAAGCTCAAATTTATTGTTTGAACTCTGCGTAATCTTGGAGTGGGTCACAATAAACTTAGACTAGTTTATTCATTTTTTAAATGTTTTTTTGTATCAGGTAAAACAAATCTGTTTCGAAATAGGTACAGCCTCCATTAGTGAAAATCGGCTCAAGTCAGAATGGTTTTAATGTGAGGGTGTGACCTTTTTTGGCATATTTGGCCGGGAGCCTTTGGACAGAGTGCGCTACTGTCTGGCGGCTAGTTTTTCTATTATCTGACACATGAGTAGAGCAGAGGAGGAAATGTCAAAATTACATTCACAACATTGAGGTCAAATAAACAAATGACTGACTCTATGATTGTGTTTGACAGACCAACGTTTTTTCTGTTTTGTTTTATGTAATGCCTGAGTGAGCATCTTTTCTCTCATGATTTGATCTTTAACCCCTCCCTCATCCACACTCCTACCGGCCATATGCAATGTTACGGCTGCCTTTGGGTTAGGGTCAAAACTGTTTTGATCAAAGCAATAGTTCTGTTCGAGCGCATGGGGAGTTTGTAAATCTCTCTAAGGAAACTGTTTTTAAGGCGAGTCCGGATCAAAATGTGGAAGGATGTATTGCTTTACATTGCCTGTCTATTGATTATTCTGATCCTGACCATATGGAATTATTTGAGTGTACTTAATTTAACTTGGGACAGCATTTCAAGAGCAACCACAACTGCAAAAAGAGCTGTAATAATCAATAAACAATTACGTTATTTAGCCAAGAAAATAATTAACAAGACAATCAAAAGAGCGGGTAAAAAAAAAAAATGTGTGCATGTTTACACGAAGACGATCTTGACATTCACATTTAAACGTGTGTAGGAATCTGCATGCACATGGAAACGCAAAAGCAAATCAAACTTCCAATATTTCAGTTTTGCCAGGTGTTATCCACACCTGTCTTGCTTTTCGCCGCATCTCCTGTCCACCATTTTCTTTCAGCTGTATAGATGGCAAAGAGAAGGTGGACTATTGTCAAGATCCAAAATGAGCTTTTTTTGTGTGTTTTCAGCGCCTCATAACCCCATGTAGACGATTGAGCTTTCAAGAAAAAAATGTGCATTTTCCTACCTAAATGACAAAGAAGCAAAGAGTCAAATATACATATGTGTAATTTAGTCTTGTCTGAAAGCTATCCTCTGTTCCGTCGTCTTTGTTGTGGCATTACTTAATAATTCAAGTATATTTTTCTTTTCCCTTTCTTGCAGTGTGTTCCATTCTCTAGGCAGCTGTGAAAGTGCACACATCCATCTGACCTAAAAGCTCTGACATCTCACAGGGGTGATCACACCCTGAGCTGACCAAAAATACAATTCTTGTTTGTGTCTGTCCTTGACCTAGAATGCTAAATAAACAAGCAAAGGAGGAGTGAGAGAGAAATAAGTAGTAGTAGTAGTACTGTTGCATTAGTAGTAAAACTCTATTATTATAGCTACCAGGTTCGGATGGTGGTGCTACTCTTGAATTTTGATTATTATTATTTTTTTAACAAATCTAACATGCGCTACATGCCCATGTCTACAACAGTTCTAGGTCTAAATTATTTTATACAGTGTTCCCTCGCTACTTTGTGGTTCAGCCACCGCGGATTCAGAGCTTCGAGGGTGTTTTTGGGGAAAAAAAATACAAATATTACATTGAGATAACATATTTTACAGTTTTTTTGTTATAACATGAATTTCACTATATCTACCCGTATTTTATATGGTGTACTGTATACAGGGGGGTAAAAAATAAATAAATAAATTGAATTAAAAATTAAGCATTTTTGAAGGGGCATCCCTACTTGGCGGAAATTCACTTATCGCGGGTGGTCCCGGTCTCCATTAACCGCGATAACCGAGGGAACACTATTTTCTTTTCACTCAATGAAAACTAAAAGGTCCTATTAGTCAGTTTATCCATTGATGATGAAAAACTTCCACAACAGTGGCGGTGGTGCTTATGTCAAAGAATAGGTTGGAGATGTAGAACCACAAACTTAAATAAATATCTTCCTGAACCCTAACAGAGCACAGCGTCAGTTATTGTCTGTTCCGACCTCTTGACACCCTGTGGTGTTGACCCACGCCACCGTGTGCAACATCCTGTTTTTGAGTCAGAGATGCCACATTGGATCTGAGGAGAGTCGTCGAGGAGCGGTCCTACTGTGCCAGTGTCCCCATAGTTAAGGCCGCTGTCTGTCACACGCTTAAACACCTCTGGGGTCACACAGCACATCAACCCTAATATTTTGTTACTGTGCCTAACAGTTCAGGTGTAGAAATGTGTGGTAGTTCTGCAAGCTCTTCCATACAGCATACTGCTTTCCTTGCGCACCTCACAATAGAGTAGACTCCTCATGTTTGACATTTTATTCAGCTATTGTACCAAATGTCATACACTTGCTCTTTATTGACCAGTGGAGAGCATTGAACACTACTAGTGGACCTTCACCTCAGCCATACCCCCTGCAAGCTGTAACTAACTAGATTTTTGGCATTGGCCTGAAGCTTCATTTCTTGACCCCAGTGGTGTCTCCTGAAAAAAATATAAGGGTATGCTTACTTTTGTTGGTTGGAATAAAGCTATTGTCCCGATTTTAAGCCGAAAAGTAATTTGCTGGAAATGTCACTTGAAAATATATATATATTTTTTAAATAAAACCAAAGCAATGTCAGTTTTATTGATGTGCGACTGCAGTTTTACCTGCTGGGGTACTGGATCCTCTCCCAGCCAGGTAAATTATGGGCAGTAGGCATGGTACGCCCTTAGTTGGCTCTCAGACAATCACAGTGCACAACAAAATAAGTAACTGTGCACAGCCATACCCAAACCTACAGACATATGTAGTGTTCAATCAGCGTGTTTGGGGGGGATGTGGGACAAAACCCGAGAACATGAAACAATAGAAAACAATGGGCTATTATTTCCTATTAAAACGGAGAGGAAAATTGCTCTAACTTTGTTGTTTTTTTTAACCCGTATCCAAAATGCTTGTCTCAATGTATTACTATTTCCAAGTCCTTTGCAGTCATGCCTAAACAAAGAAAGCATTTCAATATTTAGAATTTCTTTTTGTACTGCAAACATTTTTGCTCTGTAAACAAGACTTTTGAGCCCTCTCCTGGCCATCAATACAAAGCACAGTTCTAAAGAGGTGCAAAATATTAATCATGTTTTATCTTATCCATTAGAAAGCCTTTTTTTGCCAAAGAGACAGGTTTTTATACAAATATTTGAAATAAAAAAACATTACAATTGTTTGTACTTTTTTTATTTCTCCATGATGAAAAAATCAATAATAATAAAAACAACCCAATCACATTGAGAGGACTTCAAACTCCCAGGTGGCACATTAAAACTGTTCAGTCAGTAAAGACCCAACCAATTCCCAATTTCGGTGTTTACACACATGGGAAAGAAGAGGAAAGGGTAGAAATATGTTCATATTATTGTATTAAATCCGTCTAAGGCCCTTAAATTGAAAATGGCATACTTTGTGATATTGGATATTATTATTGTTGTCATGAAATTGATGATTTACACTCGTAATGTGCATCACTAGCTCGGTGTAAATTTAGATTTAAGCAAAAAGGAAGTGAGATTGCCTGACAGAGTTCAGGATGTTTATTTAAAAACGACACTATAGTAATTTCTCAAGATTTTGTAACATTTCGTGCATAAATTAAGTCAAAATATGCGTGTGCCCTGATTTAGGTGTGTAATCTTTGTAGTTTTGTTGTTGTTTCACAAGTCCACTAAGAGAAAGCAGTGAATAGAAATCCAGCTGCAGTGTGAAAGTGATCTAGATTAAGAAATGTATTTGAAGTAGAATGCTTGGAAGGCAGAGGAGCATGTATGTAATCCTTCTATGCGTGGATTAATGTCTTCATTCGGGTTCAATTTTAATCCCTCAACTCTGAACGCGTGAGGTATGATGGTACTTGCCAATCCAATACTTTCGTGATAGTCTCCCCCCCCTCCTTTTTGTTCATCTTGTTCATATTTTAGAATGCAGGCACGGTTATTGAATGACCCAAATTCAGCAGCCAAGCAGATGTGTTGTCGTACAGGCATTTTCACTGACTGACAGGCTAATTTAAGGTGTGACAGTGTGCTCATTGTTCTCAGGTTGACGCAGTGAAACTGAAGCCCTGCAGACACCTGATAGCTTGTGCGAGAAACTTGCTTTGTCCTTATTCCAAACAAAACCAGGTCCTGATGATTTTGTTTGGGATGAGAAAACAAAGGGAGAATGCAATTTGTATGTGTTTGTCCATTTAATGCTGAAGAGTTGAAGGGACATTCCACATGGAATTAATTGGATTTAGGAAATTTAGATTTTGAAGTAAAGTTGGCATTGTGGGAGAATGACTAGAGATGTAAAGTTTAACTAGGTTTGGAAATTGTACAGTTTAAAAGTAGAAGATGGGGATTGTGCTAATTATCTAACTCTTGTCTATATGTTGATAAACTGGTTTGAATTAGTCAAGCAATGGGAAATGACAAATATATCTCGGGAAATTAAAGGAGAGAGGTTAGAATTTTGGAAATGTGGAACTTATGGAGATGTGAAAATGAGACAATTCTGAATGACCTTTCGTAGTTTGAATTTGGAATCGTTTTTATTTATGGAATTTTTTTTGTGTTAAAATTGGGGCTTGTGATTGTGGTAAACAGTTGTCCTGACATACGTGTTGAAGTAAAAATTGTTTGAAAAATTGAATTAAAAAACTGTCAGATGTAGTTAAATACATATAAATGTTATCCAGGCATGCTGACTGCTGTCCTTGTTATAATATCATGTATAAGATCTGTCATTGTCTGTGCTAAAGGCCTAATGGAAGATGTGTTGAAGTACAACATGCGACTCCACATGGTGACTGAGTGCTTTATCTGACCTGTGGATTTAAACGGTATTAATGTAATCTTTTTCTCGGTGACCAACAGGTCGTCTTGCAAATTACTGAAACATCCCGTCTCATCTGACAGATGAGAATAAACAATTTGACATCTGGATACCTTGAGACAGGCTGAGAAGTTGTAGTGGCAACCTCAAGTAAATAAACATTCACACCAGCCAAAATATTTACATGTTTTCAACCTAGAAAAAAAGTGTCCCTATGGACCGAAGAAGTACAGGACACGTTAGCTTTCGGCAAAGTCTCTGTAAGGGAGGGTGTTTGTTTTTCTGTCTCTCTCTGTTAGTCAGTGTGCAAAGTGTTTGCTTAATCCCGCAGGCTATGAATCCTATTCCTAATTGTTGTTAGCTTATGACTTCTGGGCATCTGTCCATTTTCTGTTACACTTATCATCATCAGCTTCGCGGGTGAGCAGGATCCTATTCCGGTTAACTAAATTGGTTGCTAGCCAATCACAGGATTCAATTAGACAAGCCAACTATTCGCATGCCACTCATAACCAAATCAAATTTGAAGTTATTCGCATTGAAACAAGTTCAATGTCACTACCAAGGGCGATATCTACATGCACAAGAACATTCACACCCCATAGTGGTTGGCAATTTCTGCACATATTTATTATACCATACATTCACGAAACGGTAGAGATTAAAACCTTGCAATTGATTGAAGGAGAGTTTATAATTCCACTCGGTGGCCCACTTTGCCTTCAATCTTTTAACCAGCCCGTCAGCTCAGCCCGCCCTCCCACAGACTGTTGAATAATTGACAAGCTCTCCTCCCCTCGCCTCTGTGCTTCTTTCCATTCTCTTTATGATGTTGCTTATTAGAATTGCAGGCTGGTGGTAACCGCCCAAACCCCCCTTTCATCCAGTATGTCTCGTTCCCACCTGCTCTGCGCCGGATGTCGACGACGGTCGGAAAAAAACGAGCGACTAACCGTAAGACAGTCCTTTGTCACTTGGTATTTTTTCCCCATGTTTCATTGGACAACTTTTTCCTCTCTTCTCACAAACATGATGAATAATAGTGATGTGCATGGCTTGAAAATAATTGCATATTTTATTCTAAATTTGAATTGTGTAAGGGAGCAGAGCCATGAAGGTTTTCCTGTTTCTCCTCCTGGCTGCATCCTTCACGTCCTCCCGGTCTCCCAGCAGTTGGTGCGAGAAGGGTTGCAACTGTCGCGGCGATCTGAGGTTCGCCATCTGTTCACAAGCCTCCTTCACCCAGCTTCCCGGCAGAGTCCCACCCAGCACCGAGCTGCTAGACCTGTCTCACAACTGGATCGTCGTCCTCCCTGAACGCTCTTTGACCAACAACCGCAAGCTGCGTGTGCTCCTCTTGCAGAACAACAATATCAGCGTGGTGCAGGATGGCGCCTTTTCACAGCTGGAGTTTCTGCAAAAGCTGGACTTAAGCTGGAACCGAATTTCTACCCTGGACAAAGGTTTCTCAATAGGTTTGGCCTTCCTCCGGGAACTGCAGTTGTCACATAACTCGCTAAGCCACCTGGACAGCAGAAGTTTCACACATCTGGACGGCCTGAAGCGGTTAAACCTAAGCGATAACCACATCCACTCCATCCAGGTTCGATCGTTCGCTACCATGAGCGGTTTACGGCACTTGCACCTAGAGGGCAATCGACTGACATCCCTGAGGAGCGGCATCTTCTCCATGCTCCGCTCGGTGGAGCACCTCAACTTGGCCGGAAACTTCATCAACGACACACAGGTGGGCGTCTTCAAACCACTCACCAGCTTAACTCTCCTCAACCTGGCCCGCAACCAGATGACAAGCGTGTACTTTAAGACCTTCCTGAGTATTCACACTTATAGCACTCATATCTTGCTGGAGGGAAACCCCTGGAATTGCGACTGTGACCTGCAGAGAGTATTCCGCAAGCTGCGCAGTGTCCAGAGACTTTTTCTGGACGACTACTATAACCTGACGTGTAGGCAACCGGCCGTCCTCCGCGACTACCGGCTCATCCAGGTGGACACAGAGCTGTGCATCGCCGAGACAGTCACCGTGCTCATTATTACCGTGACTGTCGTCATAACGGTGGTGGCCGCCATGCTCATGGGGGAGAGGAAGAGGAAGAGGAAGAAGAGACGGAAGCACTGGACGCAACAGGGAGAACTTTCTGATGATTCTGACTATTGAGATTGGTGCTTTCAATTTTCCTTCAATTCATTGAAATTATAAGTTTTCTCTGTCTTTCAACAGTTGACAAATATGACAAAAAGTACTTGGATCAGTGGTTATTATCTTATTGCAATAAGATAGGAAGAGTGAAGTCAGGACATATTTAGGCATGACTTTTACTACTGAATAGAGTCCTACTTTAGAATGTATTTTTGTGTGTGTGGCAATGTGTTTAATTGCAATTAAAATCTTTAACTTGCTCATCCCTAGATTTTTCACTCTCTTAATACAGGATGTGTTTTGCATTTTTTATTTATTTTTAGAAATACATAGTAAATGGAATCAGGTCAAGGTAAGACTACATATACTATAGGTTTTGTAATGCTATGTCATGTATTCTCTCTTTGCAACTTCATTCCTTTTTTTCTTTCTTTTTCAGTCTTTCCTTTTTTTGTTGTTGCTTTTTTTGATGAACCAAAACCTGTTCATGATATTTGATCAACATTAAAATATGCGTGACGTGATTAGAGGACTCTTGAGGCACATTTTTGTTTTCATATTTTTACGCAGTGACAAAATGCGTTCAACATTTTGTGTATTATTTTATTTTGTAATCAGGTATAAACATAGATCAAATACTAATTCTATTATGATAATGGGTGGGTCAAGAGTGTCCGGTCTGCATTGTTCATTTGTTATTAGCGGACAGGGAGTGTCTCGTTAGATCCTCTCTCAAAAAGGAAGTGAAACGTATTGGACCAACGTGCGAGCCGGATAAAAAAACAAAAAGATCATTGCCATGCTAAATCAATTTAAATCTACGTGCATGTGCAACATTTTGTGGATTTGGGCTTAATGTAGTTGTAGAAATGCGTCATAAATTATGTTGTCGACGTATTACAGTAGTAACGATATTACGCGTATATATTGTGACATGGCTTTTTATTTTGAAAGTCATTTGCGGACGCTTATGGTAATCAACATAGCTCACTTCACGCTGCCGTCCGCACAGGACAGGTGGGAACTCCGGTTAGACGAGCCGCCACGATTAAAGACAAAACGAGCCAGTGATAAAGGGGCACCTTTACTAAATCGAAGTGTTTTAGAATAAATCGACAAACGTAGAAATTATAAGGACCTCTGTAGTTGAAATGGTTTACTACCACGGGCGCAAATTAGAACGAGAACGTGTATAATAATAATTGGACGTGAATGGGATCGGTGACCTAAGCAGGTGAGTAATTCGTTGTTATTTGTTTCCACTATTTCTTTTTTAAATTGGCTATGGGGAAAGTGCGCTTTGTCAAGCATAGTATTAAATGGCCTCTTCTGTTGGTGATCAATTTCTAGATTTTCTATTTTACTATAATCCGCCCCTTTTGCCTTGACTGACTATTTAAAAGCTGCTAAAGAAATCAAGTACTTCCGCGTCGGTGTGACGTTTGGTTTCCAAACTGTGGCGAATGGGCCACCTTGTGTCTGTCAAGAGGCCCATGATGGGCCGCTCATCGTGATTCTATATACAATACAAGTTGGTAACGATATGGAAGCATGCGGCTCTTGAGCTGCACGCGGGTCTCCCGGCCAAAATGAATGCGGCAATTTGCTTCTCATCATATTTTGTATGTCGTGAGTTAATACAAGTATTTTCTTATATAATGTGAATGGCTAAATGTTTGTACAGACTGGGAATCAATATAATATAATGTAGATTTTCAAGCACAACAGCTACAGTAATTTAAACAACGACAGCTTAATAAATTAAATAGTGGTTCAAAATAACATGTGAGTGCTTCTGTGATGATGACAGTGTCAAAAAGTAATATGATATATTAACTTTAAACAGCTGGCCGTAACTGGAAAATTCCTAGATTTGCAGAGTTCGAGAGTTAAGGCACCATTGAATTTGGATCAATTGATTTCAGCAGGCTTATCAAGGTCCTAATGTTGTCATTTTCCTGCAGATATGCCAGTTGATGACAAGACCTTCATCTTGACCGATGATGAGGAGGACGACAAGTCTGTGCCGGCGGGAGCATTTAACAAGCTGTCGTTGCAGCAGAGCAATGTTCCCGAGCCTTCCGTTCCTTCCGCTACAGCCGAGTTGCCGGCAAGCCTGCAGGCCGGGCCTTCCGCCCCTCTGGACTGCTGCAAATCAATGTTACTCCGCATCAACACTCACCTGCTCATTTCCAAAATTTTCTACTTCTTCTTCTACGCAGCCTACGGATCACTGCACCCACTGCTTGCAGTCTACTATAAGCAGCTGGGCATGTCTGCCAGTCGCAGTGGTTTGCTGGTAGGCATCCGTTACTTCATCGAATTCTGCAGCGCACCCTTCTGGGGGGTGGTGGCCGACCGCTTCAAGAAAGGGAAGGCTCTCTTACTTTTCTCGGTCTTCTGCTGGTTGGTGTTTAACTGCGGCATCGGCTTTGTGAAGCCGGCCGACATGAAATGCGTGGAGAAGGATGCCGACGTGCCCCCAGTGACCACAGCACTCCCACCCGGAAACTTCACGCCGGATAACAACACATCCGAGCGTGTCCGCCGAAGCCTCTTCGACTTCACTTGGCTCACTAAGCTACCGATCCACAGATCCCAACGAAGTGTCAATCATACACCACCCACCTTCAACACAACTACGACAACCGCCTCACCCGTTCCGACGAAGAATCCAAAGGAGTACGTTATTGTCTATGACAACGCCCAAGTGGAGAACATCTTCCTTATCATTTTGCTGGTCATCATCGTCGGAGAGTTCTTCAGTGCTCCGGCCATTACCATGGTGGACACAGTCACGCTGCAGTACCTCGGAAAGGCCCGCGACCGCTACGGCCTGCAGCGGATGTGGGGCTCTCTTGGCTGGGGCCTGGCCATGCTACTGGTGGGCATCTGGATCGACCACACGCACGTCAGCGTAGTGGTTGACGGCGTCGGCTGTGTCCTGCCGGACGTCCGTCTACGCAACTATCTGATTGCCTTTGTCGTCTTTGGTGTACTCATGGGTGTGGCGTTTGTTGTCGCAACTCAGTTCTACTTTGAGAAGGAGATTGACTATCGTCAGGAAGTTCCTGAGGGTCTAGCGGTGGAGCCGGACACCGCCCAGCCATCGGCCGATTCGGATACAGCCAACAGTAGTACCGTTGTCCATCAAGAGTTCCACTTCATCGACCTTTTGAAGTTACTGTGCAGTGTGCGCTATAGCTCGGTTCTATTCGTGGCCTGGTTCATGGGCTTTGGCTACGGCTTCGTCTTCAGCTTCCTATACTGGCACTTGGAAGACCTCCACGGCACATACACTCTCTTCGGCGTCTGCTCAGTCCTCAGTCACGTTTCGGAGCTTGCAGCTTACTTCACTAGTCACAAGTTCATCGAGCTGGTGGGACACGTCAGGTGAGATATTGACTGTATCTCGCACCCCAATTTCATTTATGTGTGTCAAGGAGATCAGGATAGATAGATGTGAACTGCAGTTGTGTGTGTGTGTGTGTGTGTGTATTCTGAGCAAACACAGATCCGGACTTCTCATAAATTTGTGGTTTTAGGGTGGGTCATGTTTGGATTTATAGTTGTTCATGTAAAGCATTGTCGGAGTCATCACCTAGTTATTAATTGCGGATGTGTTTTTGACCTCAGGGTACTCTACATTGGCTTGGGTTGCAACACCGCTCGATACTTGTACATCTCATACCTGCAGAATGCCTGGACTGTGCTGCCAATGGAAGTCCTTCAAGGTAAAATGGGCACATGCTTTGTGTGAGAACAAGCTCAAGGTCTCCAGTAATATCTTTTCATGTGTGTTTTTCGATAAGATCGCAACCAATACTCTTCACTGCTGAATTAAGATTTTGCTAGGAAGTCTTTTCTTATCAAGTCCCTTTTTGAAATAATCTGTACCGTGGTTGGGTATATATTCCTTGATACCTTGACTTCAGATTTCAAAACTTTTATAAAATTCGGTTATGCCCAAAGAATCATTTTGAACCCTCAATTTGTTGTGCATCGGGAATAATATTGTGTTACAGTAGCTGTTAAAAAGGGTGGGAGATCAAAACTTTAATTTATGTATGTGTATCTGTATTTGCTTATAAAATGTTTCATTGTTAGTCTCATATGCTGAAACCTGGTCACATTTCGACCACATGTATGTTCTGACTCCAAATCAGAGTGTGATCTAATTCGAATATTTCATCTCTCAAAAGTCTTTGATATATTTAAGATCATTGTGTGAAATATAATATAAAATAGACCTCCTGTACAAAATTGTACTGGCATCAGATAATAGATATTTTCGTGCCATCTAGCTAAGTGTAGTGTACAAATGTGAATATACAAGCACCTAATCTAACAATGTGCAACAATTTCACTTCTGATGCATTGAAAATCATAGTAATGTGATGTTGGTTGACTTGTGGTCATGATGCAGGTGTGACGCACGCCTCAGTTTGGGCCGCTTGTATTTCCTTCTTGAGCGCCGCTGTCCCACCAGCTCTCAGGACGTCCGCCCAGGGAATTCTGCAAGGTCTTCATCTCGGGCTCGGCCGCGGCTGTGGTGCCATGGTGGGAGGACTGCTGGTCGGTTATTTTGGTAGGATGCTCCAACCCTTAAGCATTTTTTTTCATGGAAAGAAATGTTGTCAAACCTATGGTTGTACTCTTTACTCAGAGAAATTGCTGATATTTGCATTTCAGTATAGTGTGTGAGAGACTGACAGTTCTTGTATTTTAGTAACAAAAGAGAACTGAAAATTTATCATTCAACACATTTGTCATTCATTCAAAATAAGTCACTGTCTTTGTCCATGCTAGAAGAGGGTTTTATAGTAGTACATTTACTGGTTTTTTTTTGCTCTCACCCAACCAGCGGCATATTTGAAGTTTTATAATTTTGCCCCACCTTCAAAGCAAAAAAATAAAGAAAAGTAGGTGATAGCTCGTTACTGGAAAAACCAGAAGGTTCTAAAGCACTAATTACATTTTGATGTAATTGTAGCAAATCATAGGATGCCATTGACAGCGATTGATGTCCAACAAAGTTCAGCAAGGGAGCAATTTTATTTTTGTAGGTGCTGCGGTGTCATTCCGGGGCATTGGAATGGCCTCCCTGGTCATACTTCTCATCTTTGCCTTCATCCAGTGTCTGACACGCCAAACTGAAGAAAAGGGTGGGTAAGAAGTCACATGTCAACTCACAAGTCAGAGATCAAACTTGTCTTCTCCTTTTTTCGAATAGAAGACAAAATGCTGGCAGAAAACATTCCGGTCCCATCCAGTCCTGTTCCCATTGCCACCATTGACTTGGTAAACAACCAGGGCACACGAGGGAGCCACGCTGTCAACAAACAGGTTGTCACTCTCCCTGTGAAAAAGACCAAGTATCAAGAAGAGCAGGAGGACATAACCCGGACAGCCTGGGTGCTCTCGGGCGCTCCCTGGGTCACCATCGCCTTCGCTATTGTTCAGATTTCAGAGATGGTGAACATGGTCAAGATTGGACAGCCACCACGTGAGACGCAACCGCTACAGGTAAACCATTTCACTTTCATGAACCACATCAAATGAATTTCAAAATTGTAGAAATTTTTAGATTTGATAAACCTTTTCGTAATTTCTTAAAACGGTAGGCCCTTAATTCATCTGGCTGATAAGAGTCAACCTAACCAAAAAACCTGTTTCAAGTTCCACAATCGGTGGCCCACTTTTTGACACTTTGGTTCAATCCCCTTTCCTGCTCTTAGACCTTCATTTTGCTCTCGTTAAAGAATAAATTATATTGTAAAGGGAATCCTTGTTTGTATTCCGTTAGGGTGGCATCAGGCTATGTAATTACCTGGTGAGTCCAGCCACACCTATTGTATTCGTTTGCCTTTGTCAACTGTCTTAACTTCCACCACATGTACAGTCATTTTTAATCAGTTTACTTGTTGGAAAGTGCTGTAATTATAGTTGTAATTCCATTCTCCAATTTCCATAGAACGCAATTCTTTCTTGCAAGATTTCCTAACTTTATGAAACGGTGGTTGTAAAAAAAAAAAACAAAAAAAAAACAGGCTAATAATTATTCAGGCCATTTCCCCTCGTTTTCTGTATCACTCTGATTTGGTCAAATGATATGTCAGGGTTTCGTACTAGTGCTATCATAGAGGAGCGTTTACTCTTTTGCCATCCTGACGGTAATAGTCTTCTCGCGATTATCGTGAATTCACTTCTTTGCGATTTTCTGCTATTAATTAGTATTTTTTTCAGAACAAATTTAAAGTCCATAAAAATTTGAAAATCCACACAAACTCATAAGAGGAAGCAATTCTTGCTACTAGGAGTTAGCACTAAAGAGGAAAAAAGGGTAGTTATTATAGGGGTGACCCTACTTCGCGATTTTTCGATTATTGCGCCCATGTCTGGTCTAAAGTAACCACGATATTCGAGAGATTACTGTATGTATTTTTGACGCCATGGTAAAAAGGTCTTTACTCGTATTGTTTCCAGTTCCGTTTACTTCACAGGATATATTAAATTGCAATTATTTCCTGTGTGAAAATTTTAATCTTCTAATCTATTGCTTCCTTTCTCTTTGTGGTGGCCAACTATGGCTGCAGAGAGGTGAGATATTCGCCACCTCACTGAAGTTAGTTCTTCCTTCCTTGTGTGTGTATGAGCGTGCACTAGAGGTGTTTTATATGATCAGGGGTGTAATCAAACACCAGACTTTCACGGTTTATAATGTTGTTGTTTTTTCTACACCTGCTTTTGATTCAACCTATACTGTAAATGTTTAAAAGTTTAAGTGTTTTTATAATCTCACAAATGACAATATTTCCTTAACGTACATATTATACACATATACACAATACTGAGAAATTCTTAGTGTATCTCTGACAGCCCTTGCTAGTAGTCCATGCATGATCTGTGTATTTTTTTCTGCATTTTCCTTATTGTGTGCACAACATTGAAGTGATTGTGTAAGCAAAAAAAAAAAAAGACGAGCTGTGTCAATTGTGTTTTGTCTTGGTTGTCAGGTTCCTAACGACACGGCAGTACCGGCCCCTCAAAATGCTGCTGAGGGCGACGTTACACCCACACATGGACAGGGGCCCACCATATGTCTACAGACTGTAACAAAGACAACATGAAAAAACATCTTTAAATCTCAGGAGTTGAAGTTCCTATCACTTAAAGACCGGCGTTTTGGTAAATGCTTTCCCTGATGACGAAGTGCCTCTATATTAAGGTAATTTGATGGTGGTTTAATTTAAGATTAATTTAAGAGTTTGGTCTGTATATAGGGCTTTTTGAAGCTGGGTGAAATTTTTCTTCACCTAAAATATCTGTTTTTTTGTGAACATTCCTGTTGGATTGACAATTACTGACAGTTAGTTAACTCGCCTTATCTTATACATTCCCAGTAAAGCACTGTAATGCTTGCAACAGTATTTAAATCCAGCCTGTCATCTCAATCCACATCGATGTTATCTTGAATTCGAGATGGGGCGATGATAGATTATGGGGGGAATCATGCCATCAAACACACCTAAGTGAACAGCTAAAATTAAATGCCAAAGAATTCAAAATGCTGTCCATGTGTCACTGAAGGCCCATTTCATCTGTTTGTACATAAACAATTCCTGTAAACCACATGTTTATTGCATTTAATGTTTTATCAAAAAGCCCACAATGACTGTTTTGACTTTAGGATCATCTTTATAAGACAACTATGTTCCAAGCATGTGGAATTTGTCTCTAGTATCTAAAACTGCTCGAGTAAGACAATTAAAGCAAGCCACTATCACAAAAGTACTTTTAGAAAGTAACACATAATTAGAGAGCCAATTAGCCATTGAAAAATAATAGTGCAAAGGTGCTGTGCAATGAGAGTTCTCATACACCTTTCTGTCTCAAATTTACTGGTGAATTTTACTTTATTTAGCGGTATATATATAGTTTATTTTTTTTTTCAAAATTCAAAGATAGTGTATTTACGCATTTCGAATTTGAAAAAGTTCTCACGACACAGTAAGACTAAAAATAAGGCTATAATATACTGCACACCAGAAATACATTTCCTTTAAGGCAAAAATCTTGTTGAAGTTCTTGTTCTGACCAATTGGTGGGAGTAACGCACTGAGAATGAATGTTTTGAAGGCCCCGGTGGTTGCATGTCGAGGGTTATTGAGGTCGTCGTGCGCCTACTTAAGATTGGCGTGTGTGGGAGGACAGTATTAATCTTCTTCAAAAAGTAGACTATTGTTGGGGGGAATGAAATGTCAAGTGAATTTGTTGGTGTAAACCCCCAGGCTTTATGCTGCTCTTTAACAAGCAGAATTCAGAGACTGTAGAAAAATAGTACATTTCAACCGCAGGCTTTTTTTTTTATAGATCCACTGGGACCCCAGTCTAAAATGACCATGGAATACCCAAAAACGACGATTTAAAAGATAGGAAGAGCATTTTTTCCCCATTACTTAAAAAAAATATGTTGTTATAGTGCAAAGCAGGGGTCTGCAAACCGGTCCTTCAGGGCCGCTGTGGGTGCAGGTTTTTGTTCCAACTGATCCAACACAAACAGTTTAACCAATGAGGTTTCTGATGGAACAAGAAGCACCTTACTGCAATCTACTTCTAAGATACCAGATTGGTGGAAAGGTTTCCTCCTCGCACCCACTGTGGCCCTTTCTGGAATAGTTTGGAGACCCCTGGCTGTAAAGGGTGTTTCCAGTTTTCTAATTGTACGAATCAATATCTGCCATGACTTTTGGCCTTCAATGGTCAACTAGTAAGTGCACAACTTGCGGTTTCAAGTGGTGCATGTCAATATAATAATTCTTTAGACCCCCTTTAGCAACAACATTGACTGCAATGCCTGTAGTTGGCTATAAGCCTCCAATTGCACGTGTCCTGTGTTATTGCTCTGATGCAATTCCAGGTTCAATGATGCTGTTAAGGTTTTCTCGATGTTTGGAGTAGTAGGACCCAAATGCAGGGAAGTGGCTGACAAGGGCAGGTAGGGATCACTGATGAAACTTTAATAACTTGGAGTTGTTCAGGAAAAACAAATAAGGCCTTGAATTAAAAAAAACGGTGGAAAGTGACAAACTAACAACTAAGACAAATGTACCAAACCTTACAAGGAAACTCGGGGAACAAGGAGCACTGGACGTGAATGTAGAACGGGTAAAGGACTAAACAGGGCATGGACAGAACACCAGACAATCCAACAAGAACTTACAAATACACAGCGTTTAAATAGAGAGACGTGTGTTGATGAGAGAA
Organism: Stigmatopora nigra; assembly: GCF_051989575.1. Classification (NCBI taxonomy): domain Eukaryota; kingdom Metazoa; phylum Chordata; class Actinopteri; order Syngnathiformes; family Syngnathidae; genus Stigmatopora; species Stigmatopora nigra. The sequence continues at coordinate 18,103,093 of NC_135508.1, forward strand.
TTAGAAGCATGAGTGAAATGAGAGGCAGTGAGCAGGAGAGACACCAGTACTGGGGAAATGACAAGGGAACTCAATAGGCAATAACAAGGACAGGACTCACGGAAAAAAAACACCATACACCAAAACATGACAAAACCCATACTTAAGAGATAGATCCTTAGGTACTAATCCACAATGTGATCTGATACTTTGCAGGTAAGCCTGCCAAGTAACTTTCTGAGCACATGGGCACGCTAAAGAGAGACAAATGTAAAGTTAAAGAACAATGGATGACTTTGAGAGTTTTGCATTTACAGAATGGAGTTGGTAACAATTTGGATTATGTATCTGCATAAGTAAGAATAAACTATATATACAAATCTAAACAGGGGATGCAGATTTAATATTATTACAAATCCAAATAACTTCAGATTCATTACTTTCCTTCACCTCCTGCCTCCGCATCTCTGGTCTCAGGTGCGAAAGGGCAGCCGCAGATGACTCATTCAATCAGTGAGTTCAAATACACATCGGGGATCCCATAGTGTTCCATTGTGGGGGCTGGGGGATTACTGCTGCTTTCTCACTGTGTTCTATTTGTTGTGAAATTTTAAGCATATTACAAGCGTCTTTCTGTTAACATAATTGTGCCTTGAAATTATATGCACAAAACCTAATCAACAAATGTCACATTTTCTATTAGTAGATTAACTACAAAGCTTGGTGTCTCAGAATTTTGTTTGTTCGTTCGGCTATTAACTGTCATCGTGATTGGTTGGCCACCAATTGAGGGTGTTCCCTGCATGCTGTCCTTAGGTGGGTAGGGTAGGCTCCAGGACCCCCTTGTGAAGATAAGCGGTTAAAAAAAATGAATGAATGAATCTTCAATGACAATTCTCCCCGTCCCAGTCCTACACAATTATTTTCTCTGGTGCCATCCCACAAAGAGGAAAATATTCACACCTACCCTTTTTCTCCATTGCATATTTGAGTACTATATAATTGTTGGCCATGTTGCATGCATTTTTGTCAGTTATTATTATTTTTTTAGATAAAACAAAGTTGGAAATTAGCCCTTGGCTACATTCTTACTCATTTACATATGCTATATGTTCCTTAACATGAATTTAAATAAGTTCATTGATATGTGCTGTCCCTCATTAAGTAAATCAAACTAACTCAACAGGTGGATTCTATTTATCGTCATCATCAGTCAACATTATTCAGAGATCCTCACTGAAGTTCTGCATTGAGTTTGCACTGAAAGTAAAGGGGCCAAGTAATATTGCAGGCCCCACTATTCTGTTTCTATTTGTTAAAAAAAGTAAAATATCCAATAGATTTCATTACGCTTCACGATTGTATCCTACTAATCTTGGGGGAAAAGTATATGTTAATGTTAGACGCCTGAAATGTGCAATAATTAGATAAAGCAGGCATTTACTATGGTTCGGTCAATTTTGAAGTTTATACTTAACCATTCATTCATTTTTTTGAACCGCTTTATTTTCACCAGAGTGGCTGGGGGTGCTGGAGCCTATCATAGCTGACTTTTCGCACGAGGTGGGGGACAATCTGAATTGCAGGCCAACCAATCGCAGGGCACAGCGAGACCATTTGCACTAAAACTCATATCTATGGGCAATTTAGTCCAATCAGCCTATCATGCATGTTTTTGGAATATGGGAGGAATCCAAAATACCTGGAGAAAACACACATAGGCCTGGGGAGAACATGCAAACTCCACCTATAGGAATTGAATCAGTGTTTTTACTTTTATCTTTCTTTTTTGTAGGTGCGTTTTTTTTACCTTCACTTTCATCTATGTGGCGGAACTGAGCTAACAGCTCATTTAGTAGAAGCATTGTTTTGGAATATTGCTCACATAGCGTGTGTGGACCGTATCAGGGTGCAGCGTGTGCCTCCGCCCCCTCGTGAGATTTGATCTGTAATTAAAGGTGTTTGTGTTGCAGACCACTCTTCTTTGCATGAATGTCACTGACTGTGCACCCATTGTGCCGGCTTTGAAGCGGGTGGGTCCACATGAAGGTACTTATGTGCCAGGAAGTTGCAGAGGTTTGTTTCTAATTGAGTCAGGGACTTTTGCTGGTGAGGTGGGCGTGTGCGTGGGGGGGAGGCGGTGGCGGCTCTAATCCCAGGATGCTGCTGCTGCTGTTGTTGTTGCAGCCTGCTGGCTGCACATCAAAAAGTTCACAGCAATAATCATGTAAATCATGCCAGTGCCAGCATTGTTCTCCAATTCCATTTTTTTCTCCTCTCAGTCTGATAGCAGCTGCTTTGACTTATACACAGCATAAGGGTCCAAATTACAACCTGGGGGCAATCGTGGCCCTCTGTCTGTTTTTATAGCCGTCTGCAGCCAGTAGTAAAATGTACAATTGGCCTGTGTTGTTGCTTGGTCATGTATTTTGCCCTTCACTATCACTACTACAAATGAGAATAATCATAATCATCATGACTATATACTGCATAAATCAAGGTAATCTCATGTCATCTCATATTTCTGAACCGCTTTGTCCTCACTAGGGTTGTTTGGGTGCTGGAGCCTATTCAAGCTGACTCTGCGGGCTAAGGTGGGGGACACCCTGAATTGGTGGCCAGCCAATTGCAGGGCACAAGGATACGAAAAACCATTCACGCTCATACTCATACCTCAGGGCAATTTAGAGTGTCCAATAAGCCTACCATGCATGTCTTTGGAATGTAGGAGGAAACTGCAGTACCCAGAGAAAACCCGTGCAGGACTGGGGAGAACATGCAAACTCTACACGGGTGGACCTACCTGGATTTGAAACCAAGTCCCCACTGTGAGGCAGAAGCACTAGACATTGCTTTGGAAGCTCTAGCCAAGATCCCACCAAGACAAAAAGCATTTTTACGTCACAGGAGGAAATGAGTGGTGATGGTCATCCAAAATTCTTGATTTGACAAGTACACCGTGCATATTACCAACAAACAATCAAAAGTCCTTTCCCTTATATGAATTATTGTTAAGTTCCAAATGGGCCGAGTTGCGAATGGCTAACGCCTATGTCTCACAGTTCTAGGGTCAAGAGTTTGAGGGTGGAGTTTGCATGTTCTCCCCGGGCTTGTGTGGGTTTTCTCCAGGTACTTCAATTTCCTCCCACATCCCAAAAACATACACAAGTAAGATGGTTGCACATTCTAAATTGCACCTATAAATGTGAGCTTGAATGATTGTCTGTCTGATTGTTCCCTGCAATTGGCTGGCGACCAATTCAGAGTAGAACAGGTTTTGCTGTCACAAAGTTGTAGATTAGATTACACCGTTCTTCTTCTACTGCTCCTGCCTCTCCTTCTGAATCCAAATGGCCTATGTCTTTTTATTTGTCATCCGCAAGGGTTCACTTTTAAAGAGTTTTCCAGCTTGTCTTTCTTTCTACCACTCTGTTCTCCCTAGTTTAGGCTAAACCTAACCAAAACAGACTCAAAGTTGCCATACGATAGCCAAAGTCTCTCATTTAAATGCAATGCTTTTATATTAATTATCACTTTGCATCCAACACTGTAAACAAACAGTTGACACGTCTCTAGTTTCTCTTGTTTGGCCTGGAATTTCCGTAGTCTTGACAGCTCTGCGGGGCCCTTGACGATTGGCTGGTTTGCCTGCCGCGGTCGCGGTGTATCTGGGCGTGACACATATCAAGATTGCACTGTGTGTTTTCACCATTGTCATTTGCACTTTCCACTTTGAGGATTTTCGCGCACCAGACACCTATTGAAAGTCACACGTACATACACACACACACGCAGCTGTCTCCATCTGTATGTCAAATAACCTCCGCCCACGTATGATACGCCCACGCACGTCCTCACCCAAAATGTCCACACACACACACTCTGTCCTCAAATACACACACTCACATCTACACACTTTCCGCCCACGCCAGCACACACGTGTTCAGTCAGACATAAGCTGCTCATACATCCCACACTTAACAGACAAAGTAGAAGCCACACACACACACATACACACACAATGTGCCTGATGGAAAAGCTGCCTACTTTAAGACTCCATATCTGCCTTTTTTTGCCATCGGCATCCACGCCCGTCGACAAACTTAAGAATTCATGTTGGATTCAAATGAGGGACGTTTTTGCTTTTTGGTGTCCCCCACCCCCTTTAGCACTTTCATAAACCCCCCCTCTACCCCCCAATTCCTCTCTCCTCTGAAGGGGAAGTTGGATTAAAGACACTTCTCAAGTGCTGTGGATGTGGGCTGTCTGGGAGCGGCGTGGGTGCTCTGACAGGGCGAGGGGCTGACAGGGCCAGGCGTGGGCGTGTCATTGAAATGGCTTGTTCCTCGGGGGGCAAGGCGAGGAAGGAGAGGAAGGAGAGGGAAAAAAGCAAAGGAGGAGGGAGCGGCGAGCTACCGCAGAATAAGGAAAAGTGAAATATGATGAGGCTTCTTGCCAAATGAGGCGCATTCACTTTCAGCAGGTAGGAGGGCGGACGCCAACAGACACAAATAAATTAAAAGTCACACCTACGCTTTTCAAATGATTGACAGGACCTCGGGAGTATGAAAAGGTAGGAGGCCACCTCCTTCCACGCTTTTCAAATTCTCACTAAATTCAACTCCCTTTCAATTGAAGCATTTCAGGGCGATATTAAGCACATATCAGGGTGAGCCGCCCAAGGTCGACTTCAGTTGAGGAGGTTGACTTTGACAGAATGGCTGCGTAGAAATCGGCAGAATGTTAAGAAATAACAACTATGAGAACAAGAGGGCCCTGCATTAACCCACCTTGACATCGTATTTGCTGCCGGCGCTTTAATTTGTTTTCTCCTGTACTCTGGCGGACGTGCAGGACTGCAAGCGTTACAGGGGCATAGAACGAGGTCAAAACAAGCTAACGCTACGTTGCCCTCTTCTGTACAATTTGAATTCTTCTCGTCTGTTGCTCTTATACAGCACATGCCATGAGTGGTAAGATCACAGCAATGTAAGATTACACACACATAATGCATACACAAGTTCAGACCAGTATTTTATGGTGGGTCTGGGGGGAAAAGAACCCATGGTTAAAATGATTTTTAAAAAAGAACCAACTTAAAATATATTGAAATTGTTTCATTTGAAAATTTCCTTTGTCTTTAAAATATATATATATTTTTAATGTTGATTTTACATGTACAAAAACTCGTAGTAAGGGTTAGAGAGATTGCTGGAGTCTGTCCCAGTTGACACCCTAGACTGGTCGCCAGTCAGCCATGGATAGGGTACACAGAGATACAGACAACTCTTCATGCTCATAATCACACTCCCACTGAAAGGAACTCAAACCCAGACTGCCTGCACCAATGCCAGGCAGAAGAACCAGTTCATTCATAAATAAGAAAAATTGAACACAAATTGTATACAATACATAATGTTTAAAATGCACATTTTTAATTTTAAGGAGAAGTTGGGATCCGGGTTATACGTATTCCTCAGACCCCAAGTCACCCTGCCATTTTGACTGAGAATGGTGCATGATACAAAAAGATGGATTGGACTTCTAGTACTGTCAATGGCATTGAAGATTAACATTCACTATTATTCCTCTGAGATTTAATGAATTGGACGTCTATTGCCGTCAACGGTATAAAATGAGTTAAATACTTGAGTGTTATGTAGGGCCCTAACGTTGTATTAGATTTTTTGTATTCATTTATTAGATTAAATTATAAAAATACATGCATTTTCCAAATCGCTTATCTTCACAAACCAGTCGTCAATGGCCATTGTTGGTGCAGGTTTTTGTTCCAACTGATCCAGCACAGATACTTTGACCAATGAGATTTCTGCAGAAAACAAGAAGCACCTGAGTGCAATCCACTGATTGTACTCGTAAAACAGAAGATTGGTGAAAAGGTGTCCTCTTTTTGGGTTGAAATGAAAACCTGCACCCACTGCGGCCCTTTCTGGAATAGTTTGCCCACCCCAAAAACCACTCACCAGCTGGTCACCTCAAAAAACACAATTGTGATGAATAGTAAACATAATATACAATAATAATTACTTTTAAATCATCATATCTAAAATATGCACGTGCCCTATAAAGGATTAAAGGTCTTTTGAATAGAAAGAGTTAAACATCCCCAATTAATGAACTGCAATGGGGGGCGTTTTTCAAGTTACAATTAGTACAATCAGCCATGGAAGTAAAAAAGAGGCACAAAGAGATATACATGAATATACTAGTAGTGGTCAAAATATATTGAGATTAACTTTGTGCATTTCGGGTTGCAAAAGTCCATTTGTGTGTGTGGGTGTGTAACCTGCTCGTGTTTGGTATTCCGTGCAGAAAGCCTCCCACGCCCGGTGTGTCCACCCACGCGCGGATTTGCGTCACACGGGGAGCAGCGTGGGCGCGAGGCTCACAGAAGACGTGGAGAGAGAGAGGCAGCGGAATATCCCGCTTGTCAAGCTACTTCCGAGTGGAAAAGCAAAAAGGGAAGTGAACAGCAAAATAAAAGCATGAGACTTCGTTTATGGGCGTCACTAAAAGCCATTAATAAATCAAACAGTTATTCATTCATTCGTTTTCTGAAACGTTTATCCTCACAAAGGTCGAGGGGGTGCTGCAGCCTATCCCAGCAGACAACCATGCACCATACCCAGGGGCAATTTAGAGTGTCCAATCAGACTACCATGTATCTTTTTGGGGAATGACAAGTATAGGCTTTTAGTCTTTTTACTTAGGAGACAAACTTCAGCTTTTATTTTCTTAATCAGGCGGATATGCTTGTGTTTGACTGAATGCTGCTGTACGCCAACTGTGAAGAGTAGAGAAACCAGAGAGGAATCTAACACTTACACGCGCAACACACATTTAGAGGAAAAGAGCGCACGGAAGTCTTTTCTTTCCTTTTCGGCGCTTTTTACTTCTCCTAAAAAATAAAAAAATAACTTTTAAAAAGTTGACAAGAAGAGTCAGATGCAACATTGTCGCGTTACTTGGTCCCACAAATAAATTTCTCTTGCTATTTTTGACACGGCAGGGGATATTTTATGTACATTTTCTCCATTTGACCTCCGTGGCTTTTGTTGGATTTTCCACTTGCAGACTGGCTACCGGTCCGCGTGCTGAGGACAAGTGAAGAAGAGGAGTGGCGCTCCCCACGTACGCACAAAGGGGCTCCAAAACACACCAGGTAGGCGCAACTCAAGTGCTTAGACTTAGAGGGTCGCATGCCAGACTGACACATACAGCAAACGCACATGTAATTGCATAAGTAGGTGGAATATGAAAGTGGCTCAACACTCACAAAGAGATTAATGACAAACGTTCATATGGTTGTCACACTTGAAATGAATGAATGCAGTTAGGGACCACCTGACAAAAACATGTTAAAAGAGAATATACAAACCAAATTCTGATATTATCCCCATTTACACAAATAGGGTGTGAATGGACATATTTAGTTAAATTACCTATTTTGTGGCTGACAACGAGAATTTATCCCAGCAGAAGTAGGTGTACTTTTTAATCCACCATAGATTGATAACATTTAAACGAGAGAAATTTTACTTTTTGGACAAATGTGATCCATTGTCGCAATTACCCTTAGGATATTACATGACATACTTTATATGTCACCAAGGAGTGTTTGGGAATCCCTGAATGGATGTAATGAAATTGCTCAACAAGGTGCATCAATGGTAATATACTGTGTTGTAAACTGGGGAAAAACATCTTTTTAGAAGCAAAATAGATGCCTTTGTTAGAGGTTGCTGTAGCAGTGAGGCTCATCAGGTGTGATGGGGAAGTGTCTGCATGACTGAGCAATAAATATATAAGTTGAAACTAGTAAATTGTGAGTGTACACAAAAATAACTCCTTAAATTCAGATATTGAGAGTGTTAGGCTACCTATTGTAGAGTATCTTTTTATGTCTACATATCGATAGTAAAATGTCATTTCCCATCAACTATAAATGCAACACAATATTAGGTATTTCAAGACACCTATGGAAAGATTTCTACATGTGTTACCTGACACTCCGACTGTTAAAGTTATCATTTCCAAAGAAAAGCAGCACAAAGTCTTTTTTTTTTTTGCATGTCCTTGCTTTTACCCCGCATATTTCTCCATTTGAAATGAGTGGAAATTTCCTGCAAAGAAAATTGTTTAGTTTTGGATCAAAAAATAGCACCCTATCATGTTTTTCTTTTTCTTTAAACGTAGAGTAGTGGCATTGTTGGATGTGTGGTGGAAAGAAATGCACAATGAGAACTTCTGCCATATTACAAAACTTTGATAGGGACTTGCAATAAACAATTTGAAGCCCCTTTTTGAAGAATTATTCTTAGAATGCCACTGCCGGCCAAACGACAGCCTGTATCAACAAATAAATACTTTCAAAACTGACGTCACTTGAGTCTCAAAGCGCTACTCAATTCTGACATTTGATGCAGTAAAGTGTAATACTATTGGGAATTGAGCACTCTGGCTCATATCCTTGTGGGCCAGTCTACTAGAACCATTTCACTACTTCATGTTAATACGTTGGTTCAGACAGCTTGTGTGTTTCCCACTTGGGGCCCCTGCTTGAGGCTATCCTAGGCGAGGCGAGCCCACCACCTACACATCCTGCAGGGGTGGAGACAGGCATGTGGTCCTCCCAGGAAGTGTGGCAATTGGTGAGCGCTCCTCTTCTAAAGTCACAAACAAGCTTGTCTCAACATTTGACTTTTGCTCAATTTAAGGGTAAACAGGATGAATGGAAGATGTTGAGTCATCTCGATGCATGCCCATAGCACAGGGGAGGGCAAACCGCTCCTCGGGGGCCACTTTTGCAGCAGGTTTTTGTTCCAACCTATACAGCAAAGACAGTTTAACCAATGAGATTTCTGCACCTGACTGCAGTCCATTGATTGGACTTGTACGGACACTATATTGGTGAAAAGGTGTCCTCTTTATGGGTTGGAATGAAAACCTGCACCCACAGTGGCCATTTGTGGAACAGTTTGCATGTCCATGCCGTAGCATATATTATAAATGTGGTTATTCCGAATTCTATCATTTTTACTATTTTCATCTTCTAAGTAAGATAAGGGTTACATTTTCCAACCAAGCCAATTTGGCTCAGAACGTACACAGAAAAATATTACTATTTTATGGAATAATAAATAAAGAATGAAGAGAAATCTAGTCAACTAATGCTCACCAATTTGACTTAAAAGATATATAACCAGGTTCAGCACTTTTAGTGAATATTATTACTCCAAAAACTAAAGATTCACATATGTGATGAATCAAAAGTGTGCAATTGTGTAGATGTGGTGTTGCAAAATATATTAGTCAAAGAAATTCTTTTTTGGTTACTTCCTTGCTTTTTTGCCAATGAGACATGGAAAGAAATAATACCACAACTTATTTTAATTAACACTTAGTAGAATAAAAACAGTTCAGGAAAAGCAGTCCATAAGCACTAAGTCTGTAAAGAAAATGTTTGGACAGCCTTGATGAAAAGGAAACGGCCCAAAAATCTTTTGTTTTTCCTTTCTTTAGTCATGGCGGCAGTTTTGCCGAGGACGTTGGGTGAACTGCAGCTCTACCGGATCCTCCAGCGAGCCAACTTGCTCTACTACTACGAAGCTTTCATCCAGCAGGGCGGCGACGACGTGCAGCAGCTGTGCGAAGCCGGTGAAGAGGAGTTCCTGGAAATCATGGCACTGGTCGGAATGGCCAGTAAGCCCCTTCACGTCAGGCGCCTGCAGAAAGCCCTGCGCGACTGGGTTACCAACCCGGCCATCTTCAATCAGCCTCTCACCTCGCTGCCGGTGTGCAGCATTCCCGTCTACAAACTTCCTGAAGGTTCTCCCACACTGCTGGGTTCCCAAGACCGAGCCAACACATCCAGTGTCAAGATGGTCAAATCCGTTCCCACGTGCTCGGACACGGGAAAACAGGAAGTGACTCGGGACAAATTATCCGTGGGCTCGCCTCTTCCAGGAAACGCCGAATCTCGGTTCTGGTCGGGACACAGCAACGATAGCGAGCACAGCCTGTCGCCATCCGACCTGGGTTCACCGTCTTCTCCGAGAGACGTAATGGAGGCTTTGGATGTGGCCGCGGTGCAGTCGGTCCTCGAGTGTGTGGACAGGATGGCGCCGGGACTCGCCAAGGTGGATCTGGCCGATGTCAAAGAGCAGCTCAAGAGCAACAAGAAGCTCGCCAAGATGATCGGACACATCTTTGAGCTTAGCGACGATGACCCACGGAGAGAGGAGGAGATTCGCAAGTACAGCGCCATTTACGGACGCTTCGACTCCAAAAGGAGGGATGGAAAACATCTAACCCTCCACGAGGTGGGACTGTTTTCTTCAAGCGCTAAGCCTCAACGGTTTGTCCGCTTTGCGCTCATTCTTGTTTATGGCGCAGCTGACGGTGAACGAAGCGGCGGCGCAGCTCTGCATGAGGGACATGGCTCTGCTCACACGCAGAGACGAGCTCTTTGGGCTGGCCCGGCAGGTCTCCAGAGAGGTCACTTACAAATACACCTACCGCACCAGCAAGTAAGGGTGGCAGTCCTACATCGCCAAGTTCTGGCATCAGAGTATTACTCCTTAAGTTCCTAAACTCTTTCTGCACAGGTCTCGCTGTGGGGACCGGGACGAGTCATCTCCAAAACGGATTAAAACTGAGGTGATCTTGTTATTTTGGGGCTCTAAGATTTCTGAGCTGTTTTTTTCCCTGTAAAATGTGATGATATTTGTGACGGCACTACAAGGACAACATTTTCTAGGTGAATCAAACGCTTCATTTTGCTTCTTCAGGAGAACTTCTTCGACATCCAAGAGGCGCTTCAGGCCATCCACATGAGGCAGGAGATGCTGAGGGAGCAGCTGGCCTGTGCCAAGTCTAAAGGAGACGAAAGCATAGGACGGAACCTACAGGTACAATTAAGTGTCAAGCAATTTTCCCTCTAAGCTGCGCGCATGCGCAATTGCGCACTACTCTCGTCTTCTCTGCGCAGCAGCAATCATACGGCGCGTAGTAAATAAAATCAAAACTTTTTGTTTATTTATCTTTGTTTTTTTTGTCTTTATTTATTTATTTTCCCCCTTTCCCCATGATGGCGCCGTTTACGCGGCAGCCAGTAGTAGTAGCTCTGTCCACTCTTATGTTTTTCGTGTTTTACAGCTTGTTTTACATGAAAAGTTAGAGGGAACATTGGCATGCACCTGCTTACGGCAGGTGTGATACTGGTGTGCCCATAGCGAGCAATGATGATGTCGCTCACACTGGTACTCAACGAAAAATTACAGGGAACATTGGTGTCAAGTGTGCAATTTTGACCTCAGAGACATTGACCTAATTAGAAGTCTGTCGCAGCACGGATGTTGGTTATTGATTATTAATTATCCAGTCACTGCGGAAACACACCTCCTTATGTTTGCTTTTTCCTGTGTCTGTGTGTAGACCGCATACATCTGAGCTAATACGATTTTCCATAACGTTATTCAGAAGGGAAGAGATTTCATGGTACATTCGCAGCGCCATCTCTGAGGAGGATGTGACATTGTCACGTTGTAATTTAAAGCGACAGTGACATGTGCCCTGATGATCATTTCACTTCCAGCAAGATGTTTGTGTTTTGATGCTCACTGATGAGACGTGCTGGCGAGTAACACAGCACACATAATTTGCGAAATTACACTACTTAAGTCTTTCTTTTTTTCCCCCCTCATGCTTTACGTTGATTGACTTCTTTGTAACATTACTTTTCATATCACGATATCACGACTATTGTGGCATACAGATCTCCACATTGAGATTTGACACAGTATATGTGAATTTTACAGTAATTTTGCTGGATAAATGGGATCACATGCTTAGAATGACATTGTTCTTTTCAGATGCAACTTGAGCGTCTCCTGGCGAGACAGATGGAAATCCTCCAGGACGCTGCGGTCCAGGAGAGACTGCAGGCTCTAGATTGGAGGATTCCCGCTGCTGCATTAAAGTATCTCGCCAACACCCAGAATACCAACGGGGCCGCCCATGACTCCAGCAAGGAGAATCAAGGTAAAACCGATCACCAAGCTTTTGCTGTCTGGGGCTAATGCACAAACTCTGCATGTCTTGGAAACTGCTTGCTCAAAATGTGTGTTTTCTTCTGCAAAAATGAAGCGTGAGTTATGTCTTCGGGGCTCATCTCCTCTTCCCACATCACCAAGTCCGACAGCTTCTTCTATCATTCTTCCCACAAATCCCACAATGCACCTGTAATTAAGCCACCTACGCAATGTTTACCTCCAGCCAGTTGCCCACAGGGGGCGTCTCGTCTCTCTCGTCTCTCTCTCTCTCTCTCTCTCTCTCTCTCTCTCTCTCTCTCTCTCTCTCTCTCCCTTTCCCTTTTTCTGACTTGCTCTCTTTTTTTCTTTATTTTTCTATCTTGCTGTTGCTCTCTCTTTTATTTCTTTATTTTTCTATCTTGCTGTTTCTCTCTTTATTTCCTACTCTCTCGCTGTTTCTCTTTCTCTTTCATTCTCTCTCTCTCTCTCTCTCTCTCTCTCTCTCTCTCTCTCTCTCTCTCTCTCTCTCTCTCTCTCTCTTTCCCTCTGTCTGTACTTCTGCTTCCTCCCTGCTTTAAAAATGTCCATGTCATTGCCTTTTTGCAGCATCTGCTTCAATGTTAGTATAAAAATACAATGAGTCTCTTTGCTTCTTGTTTGTTCTTTAGACGAGCGACCCATAAACTTGCGGGTCGTGAGCCAAACCATGCAGGAAGGTGACCTTCCGTTGGGCAAACAGCTGGCCAATGAGCTAAAACGTCACCACAACCACAACAGCAGCACAGACGAGACCAAAACACCAGCAACAGGTTAGCGTGGGGCGCTCCGATTGGTTGGTTCTTCAGTCTCTAGGGCTGATAGCGTCAATCTAAATGCTTGCCTTGTCAGAAAATGGGATGTCACAGCGAGCCGCCGCCAACGCGGAAAAAAAGATCATCAAATCGGAACCCGAGGACTCGACATAGTGCCCCCCCGCTGGGTCATATGGTAGTATGCAGTTGTCAACCGTCACTAGAAACTAAGCAAGCACAGCCACAGTAGAGCCTTAACAACCAATGTTGCCTCATGAAGAGCATTTATTTTTCTTGATTTCATCTTTGTGTCTGTGCCAAAGCATCAAGAGCGCCTCAAGTCTCCATGTCCCCACTCCAATCCCTCCCATGCTTGGCAGGTCTTATCGCTACTAGACATACATTTGCTTTCTTACCTCTGAACGGTTACTTTTGTTGCTTTTGTTGGCCACGTTTATGCTGGGCTTGAAGTCGAACTCTGTCTCTCTCAGTCTACCAAATTAATTTTGGTGTCGGAAACAAATGGCTTCTGAATTTTTGGGTTGACGCCGCATCTCCTGATTTGAAAAGATGTACAACAACGTGGGAATGAACGGCCGTTGCTTTGTGTCACACCACTGGTGGAATTCAGAAGTACACATCTGCATATTTAGAATACACCAGGAATGAAAATATTGCCCCAAGGCCCGCCTTCAGCTGTGTCCCCAAGAGTGTAAATAGTTGTGTGATAACAAATTGTCTTAGCCTAATCTCAGCCAGGTTCCGCTACGGCAAGTGTAACTGTGCTGTATTTGTTTGTGTCAATAGTGTTCGTGTGCATAAAAAAAATAACTTTGAGTGTCACAGAGGAAAAAACAGAAGTGTATAAATGCGGTGTATTAAACCTGCAGAACACAGCGACTATGATGATGTTGACTAGCTATCTCTTAATGCATATTTCATCTGTGTTGATGTTTAGCTGTAGAAACATTAAAAGATTTCAATGTGTCCTGACAGGTTAGTCCAATTCCCCCTTAGCCCCCAGACCAATGCAATATACTGTAGTATATGTGACTAACTTGTATAGAGTGTTTTGTGACTGTATGTCCGTCCATGGAATCGGATAATGTTGTCTTGATGTGCGACACTGTATTTGTATTTAAAAAAAAAAACGGTCACGGAATACATTGTTTCTTGTCGAGAAACTAGTGAGGACTCACAATCACGTGGTGATGATGTCTTCAGTGGAGCTCCCTCGCCTGAAGCCTTGACTCTCCTCATTGTCTCCTTACAATGGTAGATTAGGCTCCACCTAGTTATGCACCTGTTTTTTTTTAACACTAAAATATTTTATTTGTTATACAGCACATGACATTAAACTTTATTTTTTGAACCCTATCGTGTTGATTGTGTTGTGGTAAGTGAATTTCCTCTGGCTCTTTTAAGGACTCTAATGGGTTTCAGGTACACCCTGAAGTGGTTGTTAGCCTATTGCAGGGGATTGACAAGCAAACAATCATTCACACTTCTGGACAATTATGAGCACATCTGGAAGTATAAACGTGAATAAGATTGTATGTTGTGTGTGATAAGATATGTATGTTATTTTTAACAATGATTTATTATTAAATTGTCACAATCTTTGAGGTTTGCATCTTATAATTGGTGGTTGCTGAGGACTTTTGAGAGACACTAATTTGACGGACAAAAATGGCAATTATGTCATCACTTCTTATCAAATTTCAAATATTCTCAGAGTTATGGACTGTTTATCAAAATCAAAACAAAGACAGGTGACAGGCTATTTTTTCATTGAATTGAATTGACAATAAAAGCATTCAATTCAAAATAAATTGCTGACTGGCCTTGGTTCACAATTGCCTCGCAATACAATCCTTTTCAGTCCTTAATTGAACGACACGGGTAACAGTCGGCAGAAGAAGTAACCAGACAAAAGATGCAAAATCTAGAGCCTGGATTGGACGTGCCGCTGAATAAAATCTAAAATCTTCCCTAATTTCACTTGTATTGCTTAGAGCTACAACAAAGATGTGTTTTTTTATGATTTCTCAGGTACAACCGATTTGACATCAAGCTATGTGTTCTGACCTTCATTGTGTTTGAGCCCACTTCCATGTACACCTTGAACACGTGCGGCCTAGTAGAAGTCCAGACTGCCAGATCAAGAAATCGCCTTCCCCCAAATGAGTGATGATTCTAGGTTGGTTGTGGTTAAATCTCTGCCTCGCCTATTTGCATTCACGTCACACCAAGACATTGTGAAAGTAGCAGATGACTCACTCTGACGCAGGTTCTGTTCACATACTTCCCATCTTTTCTCTCTCGTGCACTCGCTCACACGCACACACACACACACACACACACACACACACACACACACACACACACACACACACACACACACACACACACACACACACACACACACACACACACACACACAACACACACACTCACTCAGACTCAAACCAACTAACACACAGACATTCTCAGGAGAATCGCTCTGCTCATGAACGCCCACGCCCGATGCTGTTCAGTGGCAGCCCTGTTCTGAACGGCCACCCCTCCCCTCCATGTCCTCCTCCCTTTCCCCCTCCAGCTCAAGTCACTGATGATGATGATGATGGGTTGCCGTAGCAATGGTTGGAGGTGGGCGGCTCCACGGGCACGATGGTGGGTGGCAGCCAGCCACTAAACAACGTGGGAGGGATCTGCAGAGCACCATCACCCTCACTTTGAAAGCTTTACAGAATGCGTGGGAGTGAAAATGATGTGATTCCATGTGGAGGGAATTTTTACACAATAATGAACTTTAGGGAGGTGAGAAAAGCGGCACTTTTCTTGACAAGATTCACATCGTGCTTTTGATATCCACGGTGCTGGAATTAGCAACACCGTCTGCGAGACTATTTATCGTTTTAAAGGAGACACAATCATTTATTGGTTGCCATTGAAAACTGGGAGGACTTATAAACAATTGATGCCATCTCTTCCATTCAAAATGGATTCAAAATCTAGTGTTGTCAATAACACCAAGACTTTACTTTCCCTGCCAGTCCTCCTAATTTTAACTGATTGGATGTTTATTATTGTCCCAAAACACAACACACTACTTTAGAGTGTTATTCGAGGAATAACAACAAATTATTTCTGTTTTTATCAATTTCAATAGCGATAATTTTGGTTTTGCTAACATTGTATCATATTCCTATATATATAAATATATATAAATTAAGATGTAAATATACTACTGAAGGGTTAATATGAATGGAGGATTTTCTTTGGGTACAATTTGGGTTATCAGTTGAGTGTGAAAAATAAATGCCCATGTGTAACCAGATGAATATCGGACAGTTAAGCAAGCCAAGTAGAACAAGCAATATTTGATGATTCATAGACTTTCAGAAATAACCTCGCTGTGGGGAATGCACGTTTGGCAGAAGCTATTTTAAATCCCACTTCAAATATAGCACAATATGTGTCCCACCAGAGGGTGGTGCTGTGTACACTGCACTGAGGTAATATCCATTTGTTGAATTCATGTATGCAATAGTTCACGTAACATATACGCTGATTGTACACAATATTTACGCAGTTTACCTCAGGAAATAATAAAAATATTTCAACCACTGCAGATTTCAAAAAAATGTTTTATTTCCTGTATAATTGCATACGGTTACCTGGTGCGTTTACCGGAAATGATTTCATGACTGACGTCTTTTCTGACCAATCGGTGTTCGGAAGTAACACTTTCTGAGAACTAATCAAAATCCGCGCGTGACGAGCGCTTCTTGTCCATTCACTGCTCCGCGTTTATCCTAGTGTTATTCTGACAAGAAACGCGCTTCATTCATTCATCTGCTAGATATTCTCTCTTTTTGGTTGCACCCTTAAATCGACGAGATCGAAATGTTCCACTTACGACCAACGACACTGCTCAAGGACGTCTTACAGAGACAACTGAAGCGACATTTGGCAGGCGGAGTCCAGGCGCCTCTTGCAGCCGGCTACCTGAACCGCTCCCCGGGCACCGGAGCCGAGTTGACCGGGCGTCGAGCCACCGATCGCCGCGACGCTAGACGCTTTTGTTCCAAAGCAGATGGACAAAATGAGACCAGCAAAGATTCTTCAACAGAGAAGTGAGTCAAGCGATGCTCGGTGGATGCTAGCCAGCCTTCCTCAATTTGATTAGTAACAAAGCAAGATTTAAGATCACTTAAATATTTATAAGATTTTTTTTAGCCCACAGTTATCAGTATTATTACAGGCCTTTTGGAATTTCTAGAGGCCACTGTGGCTTAAGACTGTGCTGCTCAAGTAGTAGTGGCAAGTTACTCAGTACAAGTACGCAGTTACCGTTATAATGCGCATTTCATAGTAGTGTGTGACTTGGTGCCTCGAGATACGAATTTGATCCATTGTGTCACCTCAAATCACGTGTTTCTTGCTAAAACCATCTTCCCTAATTAGAATAAATACATTTTCCTTGTACTATGCTGTAACTCAACACAATTAGCCTTTCTGTCCACTCAAAAAGTCAATGAATAGCACAGTCATCACTCTTTGTTGGAATGTGAATCAAGAATTGGGCTAAAAAAATATAATATGATTTAAAAGCAATCAATATGAGAACTAACCAGTCCCTATTGATTGAATAAGTTACTTTACAGTGGTGTATATAAGCAATTTGTCCCCCCAAAATGCCCTGAAATTCATCTTATAGGAGTAATATGTAGATTGGTTCCAAAAATGTTATTGCAAACAGGATCAGAATATTAAACCGCACAACATCCTGTTCCAGTTTGCATGGACAGATAAGCACTTTGTAATGAACAATAAAACGGCGTTATCATACCAATGTTGCAAGATTAACAAGGGCCTAATAATTGTCACATTAATGTTAGTAATGGTCACATGAACATACAGCATGTTTAGTTTAAAACCATTCCATTATATACCTAAAATGAAATAAGTACATGACGCGACAGTCTTCGAACAAAAGAGCTCCATGTTGTACTGGGATTTAAATTGGTGCACTGATCATTATTATTTTTAGCAAGGGATTTTAAGAAAAAGGAGAAACTACAAGCTCAGATTAATTTCTCATGCTATGATGGGAAGGGAACCACTGTCATTTTCACAACAGCATACAGGGTCAATGACAAATAATATTCCATTTGGAAATGCATGCCCTGGACTGAGCACACAGCCGGGGATAGAAGGCTAGTAAATAAATGACCGTAAAAATGGTTTGAAATTGAGCAATTTGAGTTACGAACTTTGTTGAGGAAAGAAACCTGCAACAAAGTTGTAAGTCAAGCGTTCACTGTAGTACAGGGATGGGCAAACTTTTGGGCCCGGGGGCCACATTGACTTAAAAAATTTGACAGATGGGCCGGGTCAGCACAAAATATGATACATATAAAAAACTGCATCCGTTTACAGTACGTATGAAACATAAACTGAAAAAAAGGACTAAAGTATTAACATACCCATCACTCATCATTTAAGTAAAAAGTATAAAGTACAAAGTAAAGTAAAAAGGAATGTATTAAGAAATATTAAAATGTCATTTAAAAAAGATAGAGGGGCTGGAAAAAGCGAAAAACATAAGAATGGACAGAGCTACTGCCATTGGCTTCTGCGTGACCGCGCCATCTTGGGAAAATAAATACATTAATTAATTAAAAATTACATTATTTGGACAACGTCAATGGGTCAGATCAAAAAGCCTAACGGCCTGCATGTGGCCCGCGAGCCGTAGTTTGCACATGCTGCTGTAGTACCTATAAAGTCGGGGAAATCACAACCTCAATACTCTTCAACTCTCTGAATGGATTGATCATCCTGGCAGGTTACGCTATGACTTGCATCAACTCTGTCTGTGTTTACAGTGGTTGTTGACTTTTCTCACCGCCATAGTTTTCACACACTTACAGTAGTTCAAAGTGCTAGATGTCGCACTGTCCAACATTTCAGTAATGACTTTCAGGAGCAGATGAGTCACTCTCGGGATGTTTTTTTTTTTTAGGTTTCTGCCAGGTAGGTGTCTTTTTCTCTTTACCCTGAATCCAGGAAAAAAAAGTCAGTTCATTGTCCATTACTTGGATTTAGAGCTGGGGTGGGCAAACCGGTCCTTGAGGGCCGCTGTGGGTGCAGGTTTTTCTTCCAATCGATCCGGCACAGACAATTTGACCAATGAGATTTCTGCAGAAAACAAGAAGCACCTGACTGCAATCCACTGATTGCACTTGTAGGACACCAGATTGGTGAAAAGGTGTCCTCTTTATGGGTTGGAATGAAAACCTGCAGCCACTGTGGCCCTTTGTGGAATAGTTTGCCAACCCCTGATTTAGAGCAACTGAGCTGTGAAGCAAGCAAGTGATCATCCGACCGACTGCTCTAGGTGTTGCAGATGTTCCACCCTTAAACTTAACATTAGCCTCATTAAGGAAAATAAGGCTATTATTACATTTCTTGCTGGTA
Organism: Stigmatopora nigra; assembly: GCF_051989575.1. NCBI lineage: Eukaryota > Metazoa > Chordata > Actinopteri > Syngnathiformes > Syngnathidae > Stigmatopora > Stigmatopora nigra. The sequence continues at coordinate 18,122,402 of NC_135508.1, forward strand.
GGCAAAACAATGTTTCAGTGAAGCTGATGTTTATATTCGTGCAGCATTTCACAATACCTGCTCATGTTTACATTGTATAATTTTGTATGCATAACTACGTATTAACTGGACCATCTAAATTTAATATTCACTGATTTAAAGAATCATCAATTCCATTAATATTCTGAAGAGAAAATTCCATATATATTCCAGGGGTGTCCAAACACATGGCCTTCAAGTTTTCAGTCCAACCAAACAGCAGGAGATGGTTTCACCAATCTGGTGTCTTACAAATGGAATCAGTTGACTGCAATCTGGTGCTGCTTGATTCAGTAGAAACCTCATTGGTTGAAATGTCTGTGCTAGATCAGTGAGAACAAAAAAAACGGGAGCCACCTCGGCCATTTTGGACCAGTTTGCTTAAAACCCTTGTACGGCAAATACTGTCAATTCAAATGAGTTATTTGAGAAACCTATGCATACTGTACTTTCATTGTCTTAGCACACATACAGTATTAAGCAGCCATACTAAGTCTTCTATTTTACCATGCTTTTTGTGACAAAGGACCCTTCAACGTAAAAACAATTTGTAGTGTGCCTAATCTGTATTGTTCTCCGCATAGAGTTTTGTAAAGTTGAGCTGTTATATTTTTCATTGTCACAAATTCATTGATATTTCCTCTGCACATTCTCTTCCTTATGTTGATCTGCTCGCTTTGTAAGTATGTTTCTACTTTAATTTGAATTTTAGCATATTTTCCATCAGTAGAAGTAGCCTCATCATCCTTCCTTACCATTTCCCTCAAATAATCCTATAGCCTCCCAACAACTGCTTGACTTCTCTGCCTCATCCATCCTCACCATCCACTCTTTAAATATTTCATTATCTGTATTCCTTCTTTATCTGCATCATCTCTCAAGAGGGAATTTTTCAGTGCCCCGAAATTGGACTAGGTTTCTTTCTCCCAGCACGCTGGCCTGTCTCCCATAATGCTCGGCGAGCAGACAGCTTTGTGCAAATCTGATCAGATGTTGATTTAAATTTTAGCTGAGTGTCCCCTGCGCTCTCCTGATCTGACTAACTCTCTTTGACGCTGCGATTACCAGCCAGGTTCTTTTCAATGGGATGATAAATATCCCATTCACCATCCCGGTCATTATTTTGCATTGGACTGATTTGACCTCCAACCACCATGTCCCAACAGCAAATGATATAAACTCTGCTGGCTATTGATCGGAAAACTGTAACACAATGAGAGTCATTGACACTCCCTGGCTGGTAGTCTAGCAATAACACATACGTAGGTGCACATGAAAGAACTCAACGTGTGATACATTACTTCACAGTGAGTTTTCAGAAGTTGTCATTACCCAAAAGTGGTCTCATCTCTCTCGTCTGTCCGTCTGTTTGGTTGTGTGTGGCTCACGCAGGAGAAGGAAGGCAGGCATTTTGCCAAGCCTGGAGGATCTCCTCTTCTACACTATAGCTGAAGGCCAAGAGAAGATCCCAGCACACAAATTCACCACAGTGAGTCTCTAAAAGCCCTACAAAGTTCTAGGAAGTTTGAAACTTGGAACTTTCCCTTTAGAATGAGTAAATAGAAATTGATTTGAAAACACGAATGATATTGGTCAAATTTGGACATTTACACTAGACACCAGAAAAATATAGTTGCAGAGAAGAAATTCTTGCATGGAAATGTTGACTAAAACAAGATTTTATGCATTAGACAGAAGATGACCTGAGGATGCTCTTACTTTTTAAAAAATAAATTGTTTCAAAAATGAATTCGTGGATTTACATGTACATCATGTAATCCAAAAATAATGATAATGTTCATTTAGCTTTTCATGTTTTACTTCTATGAAAGAATCTCTTGTTTACAACAGTATTTAAATCTTGATCAAGCTTTACTCAACTAACTGGGTGCCATTGACAGCTGTATAGGATGTGTTTTGATTCATTTAAATTCAAAGCAAAAGGATGAAAAGAGCCACATGCGGATCTGAAGCCGCAGGCCCCTGAATGGATGTCAGTTTGTAAACTTCACTTAAAAATATATAATGGAACGAGATACTTTTTAATTATTCGATTTGCAAAGTCGTCTGCTTATAACAAAGTACTTGTATTTCATAAATGTTTCTATTTTTACTCTGATGATAGTTACACGTAAAAATTTCAGGGAAATCTACCTTCCCATTACAACTCTAGACCACAACCAAAAAAGTGTGATTTATTTATTTTCCACCCCAATTCCTTGTTATTAATTTGCCATTCACTCATCCTCTCCCCCCTCCATAGGCTCTCAAGGCCACGGGTCTTCGAACAGGTGACCCTCGGCTAAAAGAATGCATGGAGATGCTGAAGGTGACGATGAAAACAACCTCAGACGGAGCCCTGGATAGACACCTCTTCAAGAAGTACGTCTTTAAATAGCCAGAGCTGATGTTACTACAGACAACTCATGTTTGAAGCAGCTCGGAGTCAACTTGTATAGAAAAATTTGATGCTGTTGGCCTGCCAATCCAGGGAGGTGTTGATGGCTCATGGCCGTGATCCACTTCACCGTTTTCCGGGGCTTATTTATAGAGCTCGGCACGTGAGCAGCCAGTGGAGTGGAGCGTGTTTTCCCCACAGGGATCCCACACTAGCGGGAGGATTACAGCGAGTGATCCCAGAGAGATAGTCGAGAGACAAATCCCTGAGAAACTTCCGCACCATGGGCTGGCTTTGTTTTTAATGGCTGAAAAAACTCAGAGCAGAGGAAATATTCTAGTTATTTGACACGTTCAACTGTGCGGCTGGCAGTGATTGACCATGTTTTAGTGCCATTGAGGAAGAGGGGCGATTTGAGCTCATAGTTTAAATTGATTGGACGTCCATCATTAATAGAACCCAGTGAGTTAAAACACAAAGTGATTTTAAGTGTGGAAAGGGCCCAATTATGTCATTTTTAGAGAATTTTTATTTTTAAGTATTAAATTATTGGCTGCGATAGACGTCTGCTCTGTTTTGATTGGCACACCCAGCAAATTGGGTTGGACATCTATTGCATATATATTGAAATATGATATCCAAATGTCAGCCTTTCCAGCTGAAATGGATTTGAAGTCCATAACTGACAATGACAGTGAATGAGTTAAGGGCTAAAAGCAACAAAATTATCTAGAGGTTTAAGGATATTGCAAAAAAAAAAAAAAAAAAAAAAAAAAAAAATATATATATATATATATATATATATATATATATATATATATATATATATATATACAGGGTGGTTCACACTATTTACTGTATAAATATTTATATTTAGACTATTTGTATTACTAAAAACAAAATGCAGTTTAAAGAGAAAATGTTCAGAGATAGCAAAAAAAAATTCAACACAATCATGACCACAATCCCTCAATTCATCACATTGGATGACCAACTCCATTTTTTTCTATAATTTGATTTATGTAAAACTAATTATTCAAAGGTACTCTGTTGTGAATCTTATTTTGTGCTACACAACTGATTGACAAAAACAAAAACCGTACTTAATGTGTCAATATGTATTCTGTCATATGCAGATGTGTGCAGAGTAACATTGTGCTGCTCACTCAAGCTTTTCGAAAGAAATTTGTCATTCCGGACTTCCAACCTTTTTGCCGCCACATGGACGAGCTCTACGACAATGCAAAGAACATGTCCGGAGGGCAGGTGACTGACAATTCACAGACCATTCTAGCTGAGACCAGTCTTAACAAAGTCTTCCCATAGGTGGCTGACTACATTCCCCAACTGGCTCGTTTCAGCCCAGATTTGTGGGCCGTCTCTCTGTGCACCGTGGATGGCCAGAGGTACGTTTAATCTGTAATGGGGAAAGCACCTTGTAATGTTCGGGTGGTGTACCACCATACAGTACGTGTGCATCTCTGTTCCAGGCACACCGTAGGTGACACCAAGGTTCCCTTCTGTCTGCAGTCTTGTGTGAAGCCGTTAAAATATGCCATCGCGGTTCATGACCACGGCACCGAATACGTGCACCGATTTATCGGCAAAGAGCCCAGCGGCCTGCGTTTCAACAAGCTCTTCTTGAATGAGGATGGTAAGGAAGAACACATTGCCACGCCTCCGAATGTACCGCACTGGTTGTCTGTCTTAAAGAATAGCCCAGTTCTTGTGAAGGCAGGATGAATTATTGATAAGGAAGGGCCAGCACGGGTACACGGCCTATAGCAGTGCTCTTCAACGGGTTGGGTTTTTGCTTTTCTCCTTGAATGTTAGCTTGAGATAAGACTCCATATTTTCCTTGTTTGCCTTTATGAGTCCCTTGTGACTAGTTCAAGGTTGTGAAAGATGGTCTGCAATTTACGGCTTGCTGTCCACTTTTGGACATTTGTCGCTTTCAATGGCAGCCAATGAATTTTTGCCTTAAAAAAATCTTTTTAACTGAATCCCTTCCTCTATTTAGTAGAAGGATTTCAAGTTGGCCCTCGTATCATTTGATTTTTCTGAAACTGGCTCTTTGAGAAAAAAAAAAAGTTTGAACACACCTGCTTTAGAGGTTCAATTGCCAAAAGTTAGTGGGATTGTTCCCTTTTGCCGCAAAGCTAATGGTCTTAGTAAAAAAGAAATGGGTCAATGGGTTAAATGTGAGCAATGAAACTCAATTTATGATAAATTTGCAAGGATAATATTGGTAAGAATAAAAGACACTATGTAGGTTGAAAGTGTAGTCCAAAACAAAAATGGAGGGGCCCAAATAATATAACCCACTGTATAAAATATACCTTTATCAATTTTGAAATTAAATACAATTACTGGCAGAATGAATTGAAGCAAAAAATAAACGTTTTTCTCAGAAGAAAATGATTAAATAAATAGATAAAATTAAGTTGATTGACAATTTAAGAGTTTGAATTTGAACCTGCTAGTGTCCACATGTGTGGACATCACATTTTTGGTTGTCATAAGACTACAGTGTTACATTTTGGACTACAGGGGCCTGGCATAATTTTTCTCAGAAAATACATCATGTTATACTCACCAGGTCCCAATTAATCAAAATATTAAAGAGAACATAAAAATAGATGCTTTGCAAGAGTCTGGGTCTTAGGGTTCATGTTTTTGGTCGGTCAATTGATAAATCACTGATTTTTTTTTAGAGAACCATAGGGATGTTAGCTTCAAAATCCATTCAGGAATGTTGTGATCTTTGTTGGGGGAGGGATGGATCTCTTGAGTACAGAGTCAATGCAGCATTGCATAGTGAGTTGTAATAATACACCATTTCACGCAGTTGTTTTGCTTTTGCAATCTACCAATGCAATGTATTTTCTTCAAAGGCATGAGTTAATCTGAATCTGTATGTCACAGATAAACCGCACAACCCCATGGTGAACGCCGGCGCCATTGTCTGCACCTCTCTCATCAAGGTAACCCAAGCAGAACTATTCTTTAATAACCTAATGTTAGTTGAATTTGAGTTAGTCTGGCAAATTTTCAGAAACCTCAGATTAGTGAACTCGGGCAGATTAAGGATATAATCATGCTGAAAGGGGATTTGGTGGAAGGCTGTGTATCCCTGACATCGTGCACATCACGTGAACACAAGCTCGCAAAACAGCAGGTCACCTTCAATTGTGAACTCAATAGCTCCCCCTGCTGGTGTGTACTGCCTCAACGTAACCGTTGGCTTTTAATGTGAGGCAATTTAAAACAGGGGTCCCCTACCACCGGTTTGCGAGCCACCTGTTGCCGGTCAGTCATAGTAACAAATATTACAATTTTCAATCTCGCCCTCCAACCCGAAATATGAAAAGTTTAAAGTAATAAAAAATAATTGCTATCATTTTCTAGACTTTTTTTGCCATTGGCATATCTGTCAACCTTTGCCGATAACTGCCCTTATAAATGATTATGATTCCCCGTACAAACCGCGCCCAAACCGTACGACGCATGTTTACTCGCGGTAACTCGTTTCTTACTAGGTGGCTCCTCCATACTTGCTTCCACGATATTTACTCTATGTATATCTACGCATGCGCATGTTATCCTTTATCGATATTGCCGTACGCACTGCTAAAAAATACATACGATTGAGGATAATTTTTGCTGGTATACCGCGACAATAGTAACGATCGATGACAGTAGCCTCGTTGGCTACCAGCCTACGAGACTATCTGGATTTTAGCCAAAATGGTCTTGTTGAGATCGTTTTTCAAAAATATTTGCGATTTAAAAAATAAAAAAAAATCCGCGTACAAAAGTCGGTGTACGGCTTACATGATTTGAAATTGTAAAAAAACGTATAAAATACGTATAAAACGTACAAGTTGACAGGTATGCGTTGGGAATGTCGTTCGTGCACCGATCCCACACCATTTTTTCCGAGAACATAAAAAGATTTACCGGTCCGTGGTGAGAAAAAGGTTGGGGAGCGCTGCCTGAAAAGACAAATTCTGTAGTGGTTTGATTTCCATAATTCTGATGAAATTTGATAACATTGTTGAATGTGTTACAGCAAGGAGCCAGCAATGCTGAGAAATTTGATTACGTGAGTATCACTACACTTTATTTACTGGCACTTAGCGGAAAATACAAAGACTAAGTGATAAATCTACAGGTCATGAACTTCATGAACAAGCTAGCAGGAAACGAATACGTCGGCTTCAGCAACGCCACGTGAGTTTAACTCCGCCGCATCGATATTTAACCGAGAATAAGGAAAAGGTCATCATGGGTCTCTTCCTGGCTTTCAGGTTCCAGTCCGAGCGGGAATCTGGAGACAGAAATTTTGCCATTGGCTACTATTTGAAGGAAAAGAAGGTCAGGTTGAGCCAAAGGATCTTTGGACATTCTTGTTTTTTTGGTTCAAATTAATAGTTGTGGAAAGAAACATGGCAATTTAGGTACAAATTCTCTGCCTCTTTTTTCTGTCTTTCTGTACTTCCAGTGTTTTCCTGAGGGAACGGATATGACGTCCATCTTAGACTTCTATTTCCAGGCAAGGAACACTCAGCTCCCAATAGCTGCCTTCCAGAGATACTGACAGTGCCATGCTTTTCTTTCCAGTTGTGCTCCATTGAGGTGACCTGTGAGAGTGCCAGCGTCATGGCCGCAACCCTTGCCAATGGTGGCTTCTGTCCCATCACAGGGGAGCGTGTACTCAGCCCAGAAGCCGTGCGCAACACCCTCAGCCTTATGCACTCTTGTGGAATGTATGATTTCTCTGGGCAGTTCGCCTTCCACGTAAGTCAGACTCCGTTTTTATCACGCGCAATGGTGGATTGCACAACACAAATGTCGCTTTTAGGTAGGACTCCCGGCTAAATCTGGCGTCGCTGGCGGGATCTTGCTCGTTGTCCCAAACGTCATGGGAGTCATGTGTTGGTCCCCTCCGCTCGATAAGCTGGGCAACAGCGTGCGAGGCATCAAGTTCTGCACGGTAACTTTTGGGGGGGTAATGTTGTTTTGTAGTAAGATGAATGTCTAATAAATGTTGTTGCAGGACCTGGTATCCCTCTGCAACTTTCACAACTATGATAACTTGAGACACTTTGCCAAAAAACTGGATCCTCGCAGGGAGGGAGGAGACCAGAGGGTGAGTGATGGCTCGCTCATTTGACGTGTCTCCTTATCTCTAAGGCGCCAGCCACCAGGAAATTCCATCCTTTTGCTCAGAGCATTCATTTGATTGGCCTGCTTTGATTCTTTCAGGTGAAGTCTGTGATCAATCTGTTGTTTGCTGCCTACACAGGAGATGTGTCAGCCTTGAGGAGGTACATTATTTGAGATACTTTCCATGCAAGATGCCTCGATTTTGCTTTGTGGCTTTCGGTTCTTCCGCCTCGCGTCCCTTTTCAGGGAGTGTTCTGTTTTGGCAGGTTTGCCTTGTCTTCCATGGACATGGAGCAGCGAGACTATGACTCCAGGACGGCACTGCACGTGGCGGCCGCTGAAGGTGAGCCCCCAATTTCTCGTTGGAGAGTTTCAGGCTGATGAATTTGACTCTGTTTTCCAGGGCATGCTGAGGTGGTCCGCTTTTTGCTCGAGGCCTGTAAGGTGAACCCGGTTCCCAAAGACAGGTAACTAACTGCAAGAGCAGTGATTTCCTAAGACTGAAGTGTTCAAGTGTTGGTTTTGTCTCACTCCAACAAATGATTATAGTAATAGTCAACTGAAAACCAACTATTTTTACTATCATTAATAGGTTTGTATAGATTTCATAATAAAGTTTGTTATAGGGAAATATTTATATTTTATATATTGTGTATTTTATTAATTTTAAAAGTGCACATTTTAAAAAAGAAATTATATTTTTCCTTATTGTTTTCAATAAAAGTTAAAAAGGACATATTTAGTTTTTCTTTTATCAAAATCATTAGTAATCAAAACAAAATACATTAAAAAAAACTTGACTTAGTAGTTTTTATTGCAATTATAATAGATCAAATATTACATTTTTAGGTTATGATGAAAATAAAAAATACAAACATACAAATCTAAATGAATAAAACATTTAGTTGTTCTTTTGTTTAGTTATTTAAAATATTCATTATTTGACAAATATTAAGAGAATGCTTATTACCATTGACAGGGATAAGAATTTCATTCGTTTAAAAAAAGGGCAGTACAGAGCATTTTATGACAGCTACTGAATTAATTTAAGGGTAACCAAAAAACTGCTTTTGGACATCTTTTAGATTAACAAGAGCTCTACCAAATTTGATAACCAATTTGTTTTGCACTAATCATAATGGCCCAATTCTACAGGAGCAAGGTATGCCTCAAGATAAAAAGATATTATTATTATATATATTTTTTTGGCCTCACAGGTGGAACAACACGCCAATGGATGAGGCGGTTCACTTTGGCCACCACGATGTGGTCACCATTCTACGCGATTACCACAATCTGTACAGTCCTCAGGAGAGTCCAGCAGCCAAAGAGAATGCAGAGAGTAACCTAGATAGCATGTTGTAATATCACCGGACGGAACATCGTTACTCCAAAGCGTCTTGCACAAAACTTTAGATTAGGTTTTTTTTCTCATCACAGCAAATGTTAACACTTAAGAAAAAGCACTTAGTCACGTTGTTGTTGTTAGCTGGTGTTGTACTACTTGGAATAGTTTTACAGTATTGTCATCCCCTCACCTGCTCCATCAGCTTTATTTTTCTTGTATTTTGTTGAATAATACCAGCCAAAAGCTGAATGCTGGCTTCATTTAGTGGCCGCTGGTACAGTTTTGTTTCAAACAAATGTATTAGACAATGCCTCTGTATTTTAAACATTGCCACGTGCTTGAATGTTTCTCTCCAAACCTTGCTGTTTGTATTATTTATTCATGTATTTATGAAGAAAGTTGTTGTCGTGCGTGTGTGTATAGATAGGTATTTTGTGGGTATCCATGTTGGACTGTGTGTGCTAGGTATGGTAAGACTTGAACAAGATGTCATTCCCGATGTTCGGACCGTAATATTTTTGTGGTTACATTCCCAATGACGTATTTTTCATTTTCATAACTGGCAATTTATTATTAAAGTTGGTGCAAAAATGTCAACAATGAGCCTAAGTTTAGGTCTTATGTTGTGACAGTGCAACAGTCGATAATTTCCCTTCGCTTTGTTTGCAGTTTTGTGCTGAAATTGTTTGTTATTTAGTGTTATCGGATCTCTTTATGTATTTGTTTCATCCGATTGTTGTTTTGGAAACTTGTAAACCTGTAAATGACTTGGAGATGGATAACTAATAATTAAATACATGAAGTATAATAAAACAATGGTAACAAAGTAGAAGCACAATAACTGCAGTATTTTTGACACATGTATTTTGAAGCCTGGACGGCAATGGCCCCCCAGGAGGAGGGAAAGCCTTGACATTTTTGAGTGAAACAGCAAAACCAAAGCTATAATTTAGAATATTATATTGCTTTTTTTACAGGCTGTCATCTTACCCATAGTAAAGACCAACAGAAAAAAGTAAAAATAATAACTAAATTCTTACAGATTTGATCATGCAGTACTGGGCCGGTCTACTTGCCAAAAGACATTTAGCCGACTGAGGTCTGGCCGAGGGTCAACTCGCCGAGGGGCCATCTGGCCGAACAGCAAATTGGCCGACAGACTATCCAGCCGAAGGACATTTTGCCAACGCACTCCCCCCACCCCCGGTCGTGTGTGTGTACAAGTTTTACAACCTCGGCCCACATGAATGTTGTTATCTGTAACTTGTTATACTAAATTAATGTTGTTATCTGTAACTTGTTATACTAAATTAATGTTGTTATCTGTAACTTGTTATACTAAATTAATGTTGTTATCTGTAACTTGTTATACTAAATTAATGTTATCAGTGTATATGGCCCACCGGCCGAGGTTGAAAAACTTGTACACACACACGACCGGGGGCGGGGCGAGCGCATCGGCAAAATGTCCTTCGGCTGGATAGTCGGTCGGCCAATTATTCGTTCGGCTAATTCTACATTCGGCCAGATGCCCCCTCGGCCAAATGTCTTTCGGCAAGTAGTACATGCAGTATAAGTGGCCAAACTGATAACTTTAGCTAAAATTTTGAGTTCAATTATTTTTTGCTACATACATTGAATGGAACAAAAGGGCTAATGGCACTTGCTTGAGCTTACCTGGTTGCAACAGTGAGTCACTTCCATAAGTGCTGTACAGTGTTCCCTCGCTACTTCGCGCTTCAGCTATCGCGGACTCAGAGCGTCGCAGATTTTTTTCAGGAAAAAAAAAAAGAATTTAAAGATATTAAGTTAAAATTATAAATTACATCATTTTATAAGAGGTGGAAACAAAATATTCAATAGGAATTAGTAATTGCATCAAAAAAAGGCCAAAGAAATGGTCAAGAACATGGTGAGAGTTCAGGAATCGCATTGATCCCCATTAACCGCGATAAGCGAGGGAACACTGTATTTGTTTCCAATCAGTATACTTGAAACATAAATCAAGTGTCATTTAAGTATCTACATGAAACAACGACCTCCAGAAATAACTGATTGGCCTATTCGCAGCAGCTCAATTTTGTTACGCCAAGTCTGCCACCATCTGGGGGAGAAAATAGACCAAAATTAGATTTCAGTATATTAAACCGGATGTTATTGTTGTCTTACCGCTTCCATGCCTGTGGAATGGACCTGCTGCTCCAAAAACAAAAAATCTTCAGGCGACATGGGCAACATCATCTCATGCATCTGCGCCCTGCGTGGTGGTAACAGAGGTCATCAACTCAGAGCTCGGGGATGAACTACATCAAAAAATGTGAACGCTTACATTTGGGAGACAGGTATGAGCTCTGTCTTTATGTAGGCGCTCTTTGTTGTGTTGTCCAGGTCCATAGGCTCAGGAGCTAGTTGTGCCAGTTGGACACGAGTTAAAACCTCTAAGCACATCGTGATGCTCAAGCCATACCTTCTGCGTTTTTGACATAGTACTTCTTAAAGGCCACGTCTTTTGGAATGTTAGGGTAGAGGAAGCGCAGAGGGTTTTCTGGGATGTCATCCATCACCATCACTTTGTAAGTGCGAATGATGTCAGGGAGCGATACAACACCCAGGTCTTTCTTCGAGTACGGCTCTACCGAGTGGAAAACGGGTTTGTCTGGAGGAAAGACAACATGGAAATGAAGGAAACAGATTGGAGAAGCATAGGAAAAAGGGATTAGCACTCACCACCCATTTCATATTCGACCCATGTGAAGGTAATGGCTCCTTCTTTGCTGCTCTCGCTGAACCGGAGCAGGAAGGTGCCAGAACACTTGTCGCCCAGCAGGGCTTTTTCACGTTCCTTGCTGATGAAGCCCACGATGTAGCTACATGCAAACAGGAATTTGTATAAAAACAAGCACCCCATAGTATAAAAATGACATCCATTAGGTAACTGAAATAAAGGACACCTCTTTCATATTTTTGAGGTAACATAGCAAGTACCATTGGTGGTGCTTACATGACTCAATGCCCTAGGAATCTTGCTGTTAAGTCATGGATTTTGATTCTTTTAGGGGCAAAACATGACTGAGGTGGAGTGCCATTTTGGGGGGAGAGAATTATTTTTATTTTTTTATTTTTTACAAGGACAGCTATTCAAACGTTGGCACTAAAGTGTTTTAAACTTGAAAGGATGACTGAATAGTTTAGGTTGTTTAAAAATATCAAATATTAAAAATTATTGTTATATTAGTGGGTATCAGCATTTATTCTCTAAACCACTCATAGCTAATTAGCTCCATAGGCTCCCGTTTATTAGAAAACGTGTTCAGTTCAGGTACACTTCAACTTTTTGTCAAGAGGAGGAACTCACTCGTCATTCCAAAGGGTAACCAAGTGTCTCTTGATCAGATCCAGAATGCCTTCGATCCATAACCAGAAGGGAAACACTCTATCGTTGCAATTTTGAGTCTGAATGAAATAAATATTCATTTTAGAAGCGAACACAAAACAACTCCCGTCTTAGGACAACATTGAGTGAGAATTATAAAGTGATATCGAATTATTTGTGCGTGTCACCTTGCAAAACTTGTTCCAGGGAATTAGCCCGTCCGGGTTCCTCTGAGCGTTGGGGCCTGCAATTAGACACTGGATGAAAATGTGTACTCCATATTTATTCGTGTGGAATGCAAATTGGGAGTTCCGGCTTTGACCTAGCAGTTTATCAGCCAGCATGTTGAGTTGCTCTTTGTTCAAACCACGTTTGGTGATGGAGGAAAATTGCCAGCTGAGAACTTCCGAGAGCTGAGACCACTTGGCTGCAGGAGGAGACAGGAAGAACTGCAAGTTCTATGAAGGCAATGGGAAAGAAAAGTTCTTTTAGGAAAATGACATTTTGAGCGGAAGCTTTGGGAAACGGCTAAAATATTGTACAATGTTTCCAAGTGAACACAAATTGATTCTCAATTTCTCTAAAACTTGCTGGTGTGGTCACCTTGGGTTCAGTGGTAAGCATATTGTACCACAAGATGGACGCCCAACCGCTTGGCAGCTGGGACACATTGGAAATCACCACCACGGGCAGAGACAGAGCCTGATGAGAGACACAAGAAGCCAATTGTCTCCATCGTTCGTGTACCACAATAGCGTGTCGTCTCACCTCCAGCTTGAACTTGATTCCGGACTGACCGAGCTGCAGCTCTGACTCAAAGCTCAACGAGTGAAGCTCCTTTGTGACCACCAGTGGAGCCTACGCCGGGCAAGGCACACGTCCATAAATTTCCCAGCCCAAACCAAGCTGAAAAATGAAGTCGGACTCCCACCCACCTCATTGGTGCGGTTTCCTGCTACTTTCTGCTCCTTTAATTGCTGCATGAAAAACAAAAACACACTTTTAAATGGGGGACTTTTATGCACATAGAATGCGCGCAAAACCTTTTAGAGTCTGGACAATTTTCAGTGTACACCTTTAGTCCAATCTCACCAAATCAACATTAACATTGAAGAATACTTGCCAGATGTCTGAACTCTGCTGACAGACTGCCATTTGACTCCTCCATGTTCATAACCTTTGTGTTCGTTCCCAAGATGTTGAACCTTCGTAACCTAAGACACAAGCATGGCTATCTCATAGACGCTCAACATGAAAAACGGACAGATAAGGCAAATCCACTTAAATGTTTAAACGTGTAAAAAAATAAATCCATTTTATTTTTAGTTGCTTATAGTGAAAATGACTGATTAAAATGAGAAAATGTTTAAAAAGATTGATTCTAGGTTACTATGCCTTTGATTTGGTGGCATTTCTGTGTATCTTTACTTGTGGTTGCTTCCTGTTGAGTTTAATGAAATACTGGGTAACTTCTATTAATTTTGGGACAAATATAGGATAAGTAATGTTATTGGCACACATACCCTTTCTGGCCCGTCACGCCCCTGAAAAAGAGCAAAACAGCACATTAAGGACAAGTTCAAAGAAATGATTTCTTAACTCAGTGTGTGTCTTACTTGTCAAATACCGCCTTGACTTTAAGTTGGTAGTTGTATTCGGGCAACTTCACCAGGAACCTGGGCAAACGTGCATATGGCATGGATATCTCTAATTTTCGACGTTTATTTTTAACCTCTTTTTTTTTGGCTGCCTGCTCAGCAAAGCTGCTTCTTACCGTAGTTTTACCGTGAACTGATTAGCCGTTTTCAGCACCAGTGGCCTCTGAGGGTAGGTGGGCATGCAGGGCTGTCTCTCCACCACCAAAGCACTAGAGACAACAATCTCATGACGTATGACTGCAATGACGAGCAAGTGACCAGGAGAAGATTAATATGTACTTAGAGAGGAGATTCTTCTGCAGCTCCAGACATTGGCCCTCAAAGAACTCTTTATTTTGGGTGATGGGGTCGTTTTCATAAGTGAACTTCTGCTCCAACTCTTGCAGCTTCTTAAGATGCTGATGAAACTCTTTAAGAGTTTCCGCAACTGCCGTAAACCTTCCATGGAGAAAATTGGTTTTATATTCAAGTAAAACCAACTCAACAAATGGAACTGATAAGTAAAAGTATGTATGTGTAATGCATTGGCGTCTTTTTTTTTTTTTTTTTAACTGGAAGTTTAAAAATATTTTTGGATGTTTTTAGCCATCAATGTCAGGTAATGAGATAAAGGCTGCATCGGAGCTCACCAGTTCTGCAACTGATCGAGGCAGGCATTGGGCGGCCCACCGATGCAGGCGATCTGTTGCCTCTGCTTCCACTCAGGCAGCTCGTCGTTGAACAGGTCTGTCATTAAAGCTTGAGTGATATTCAGAAGATCAGCCAGCTGAACCACCGTGTCCTGATTAAATAAAGGTCTGCATGATTAAGGACTTCTTCCTTTTTTCTTCTTCGAAACATTTGCAGTGAATACATGTCGAATCATGCCAAAACAACCGAGTGCACGACCGTAGTTGGAGCCAAGGTCATTGTGCTCATTCAAATTTCTTCGGTAAACATTCAGCAGATGTACCAACCTGTCGTTTGCTTTTTAAATCCATGCACATCTTGCAGATGACCATATTATCCATCTCTAGTTCCTTTGGTGACATTTCATTACGTTCATTCTCTGGACGAACATATAAGACAATAAATTACTTCCATAATGGTACATTAACATATCTTTTCAATATAGGCAGGTTTTACCTTTGGTCTTAAACGAGTTGAATTTAAAGTCATATTCATCTTGTTGATCTTCCAGATTTTTTATGGCTTGGTCTGCCACCTGAGAAATGCATTTGAAATAGCCATCATGTCCAATCAGAAGCTCAACTGGTGTATTAAATGCCTTACCTGAGCTCTGTCTCTCATCTCCTTCACTTTGGTGTTCAGCCTTTGTTTATCCACCACGATAGCAGACTGTGCTAACACAGTTTGCTGTAAATGTACATTAATGATGTGACTTTTCATCTGGAGTCTTATTGAAATCAAGTTAGAGCCATCCTTTAAAAGATTTGGTACAAGCGCAAGTGCAGTCTTACCATGGCGCTCCTTGCGGTGGCAAGGACCACCCGTTCCTCCTTTAGGATCTTGGAGATGATCCTGGCCATGTACAATGGGTCATCCTGGAATCTATCCTGGAAATTGATTGTATTGATGAATAGAACAAAACAGAGTATCTTTATTGTCATTGTAACATGGATGGAGAAGAAAATGCAGCCTGGCCAAAACATATGACTTGTAAAATTAGGTGAAATGAAATATTTGCACGTATTACTGGAAGAAATGAAAAGCAATAGAGGAGCACCTAAATATAATTGAAGTAAAAAGGGGATATAAAGATATGGCACAATCTGACCTGCAAGTTCCTCTTGTTCTTGCGACAGTTATGTTGCTGTCGGAACTCGTTCTCCAGAACAAAGCGGCTGTGTTGGTCATCCAGTTGAGTCAGTAGCTCTTGAAAGCGGACCACTGCTAACGATTCTTGACGTGCCACGAAGTCCCTGAAATCACCAAAAAATACAGGAATCATTTGAAGTTTTCCACGCATTTTAGATTTGCTGGCATTCAAAATTTGAATCATACGTGCCAGTAGAAACAAGCCAAATGAAAATGCATAATATATAGAAATACAATATATACAGTGCACATATAGTATTTTGACTATAGGATCATTAAGTCTGCAATGGATGACATATCAAAGTTTGTGTGGCCAAAACATAAGTGAGTTCATTCACTACTTTAAATGCATTCATTCATGTGAACTATAACTTAATATCTGTCCTCTATCCATAGAAACATGTCTAATTTAAAACCATAAAATAAAAAAAATATAATACTTAAAATCATGTTATTACTTGCAAATTGGAGTCCTGGATTTTTTTTCTTTACATTCATTTATTTTATCTCAAATAATATTACTATTCATTTTATTAGTTCTTGCATTTAACTTTTATTTCAGCTATTTAAACTTGAACAGAATGACTTTAGGTTTTGAATATAAGCACAAATAATAATAATAATCAAATGGGCCACGAGCAACACTGTCTATTTACAAAGGTGGTACATGTTTGAATTCATATCACTCGGCAGTTTCCAGTGTCTTTTGTGAGCATCTTTTTGGTATGCTGCCTTGTACCATCCCATGTCATCTCACCAGTCAATGCTTTCAATCCATTTGCTCAGGTAGTCTCTGACATCCATTGGAAATGAGTCGTCATACAGCATGTCCACTTGCTCCAAGTACTTGGAGTCCAGCGTCTGAAGCTCCGCCCACTGAGCCATTTCCTGGTCAAATTCAACAATGAAGGCGTGTATCAAATGTTTAAATTAACACAACTCCAACCAACAAATAATCATTATAATTAGGGATTTGTTACATGGATTTCTTTATTGTCGATCTGTCCCATCTTATAATCAAATCGCGCAGAAATGGAAAAAAGTAGCGAACACTGTACTTGGGGTTAACACGTAACAAATATAACAATGGCATTCACCAGAGGAGAGAGAACATGCAAACTTCACACAGGAAGGTAGAGACCTGGGATCGAACCTTCAATCTTAGAACTGTGACGCTGACCACCATTTGAAAATATAAATATCTGAGAAACGTTCCAAATTTAGGATATATTTAGGATTATTTCAGAGAACTTTGAGTTTGAAGGGCCAAACTATTTTAATTTTACAATTCTTTAGTTAGATGCCCCAGTGGTTCAAGTGGTGTAGGCCTCACAGTTCTGAGATCAAGGGTTAGATCCCAGGTCCGGATCCACCTGTGTGTAGTTTGCATGCTCTCCGCTGGTTTATATGGGATTTGTCTGGGTACTCTGGTTTCATCCCACATCCCAAAAAACATGCATGGTAGGCTGGTTGAACAGACTAAATTGCCCCTAGCTATGATTGGTTGTCCATCTCCTTGTGTCCTGCGATTGGCTGGCCACCAATTCAGGGTGTTCCACACCTAGTGCCAAGACTCAACTGAGATAAGCTCTTGTGCAGAAAAGCAATACAGAAAATGAATTTTAAAAAGTTTGAGTCTTGTGGTTGTCCAGGGTTCTCCGAAAGTTGATCTGTTCTATGGGAGCTCCATGTTTTTGAAATATAACTTTTTGACTGAATGCACACCCTGAAGTCACAACGTTGCATTACCGTAATGCGTATAATTCAAACAATGATCGAAATGGGGGGCTTGACGGCGTCATTTTCGAATGGAGGCTGGCTTGATCGTAATTAAATTATGATAGATATGACGATTTAGGTTACATTAAAATTGTTTGGCGGTCTACATGTGACAATTGACTGGATAATGGACAACCCCCCACGAAAGCCTGGCAATCCAAGGCGGAGGTGAAGGTAGGGTAAGATCTAATGTTAACTTACCCTTATTGATCACGGAGAAAGCAAAAGCAGATGTACTTCTTTATTCTTGTTTCTTGTTCTGTCAGCTGGGTCGAACTGTAACGAAATGTTTTGCCAGTGCCACTGGAGGTAACCAATCACATCCATGAATGCAAGATTTTTGGACGCCCTTTTTTTTAGACAGCCAATCAAACGGCCGATGAGCGGCTATTCTGTCTTTACGATCACGTCCCTGTAACTCTAAGAAAACATAGCTGATATTTTAGGTCACATGTTTTCTTTTTACAGCATCAAGACCAGGCCTAACGTCTAAAAGACGGTTTTGTTTTCATTTTTTGGAAGAAGACACGTACAGCATATTTTTAAATTTTATAAACATGGATAAATTCTACTTGCTGCGGGGAGGGGGTTCATTGATGGAACAGCCTGAGACAAACCACATGATTTCAAGGAAACACGAAAGGAAGCATGGAGCTCAAATCGAAACTTAAAATCCCGTCACCTCCTACAGTTTAGTAAACATTGGCTAAACAAAAATTAATTGTGCACGAAACAGTATAATTAAGATGTTTGACACAAATCGTACAATACAAACATTCAAATGACACTTTTATTTAGAGCAATTTGAAGTCAATTTAATGTTGCAATTGTTTTGTTATTTAATCCTTTCACAAAAACATTGTTTGCATACAATGTTACAAAGGTTTCACTTTCCTGGGTTTTGGTGCCTCTTTAATGCAGGGATGTTACAACGGTTTCACTTTCCTTGATATTGGTGCCTTGCAATATTGGGCCTTATATTACTATTTGTTGTATTAATAATGATCTGTAATTATCGAGAGGAGCACAGGTGCTGGCTGCATGTCAGTCTCAGGGGATATATGCAATTATAGACAGAATAAAAATCTACCAGAGTACCATGAGAAACCAGACGCAGGTCCAGGGAGAACACACAAACTCCACACCGAAGGACCGACCTGGGATCGAACCCAGGACCTTAGAACTGTGAAGCCTACGGGCTAATTAATCACCCGCCAGGGCACACTGTTCAAACATTTCAGCATATATATTTTGGGATGTGGGAAAAGACCAGAATACCCAGAGAAAATCACAGGATAGGGAGGCATAAGTACACCCTTAGCTAAGTTACAGCGCTATTTATACCAATTAGATGATAACAAAATTTGATTTAGATGTGAGTCAATCAAAAGTCCAGTCACTGAGGTGTGTTGTAAGCTATCCACTCCACTGGAAAATCCTTTCAAACGGTATGGTTTGATGAAAAGAATGTTCTTTGCATTGTGCCTTGCACAAAGTCAGTTTCTGAAGTCTTTGAGCACAAAATGATTCGTAAAATGCTACAAATGTTACAAACTCGTTTCTAAGACCCGTGGTGTTCATGTGTCTACAATTGGAATAATTGTATATAAACAGAGAAGAGTTTGGAATGATTGTTGCAGCACATAATGAGCAAAACATCTTTTAAGTGTCACAGTTGGTAACATAATGGTATGCTTTGCTACCACCAGGCCTGGACCACTGGCTATAGTCTATGGCTATGATATGAATTCTTAAGTATATCAAGATATTTTGCAGAAAAACATTGCACAATCTGTCCTAAAGCTGAAACTCAAAAGATGTGTCCTGAAACGGAAAAATGACCCTGTAGCAACAAAAAAAAGCTTGGGATCACAAAATGTGAAGTCAAGTTGAGTGTAATCAAAGAAATGGCACTTGTGCACACAATGTTCCAGCAGAACATTTTAGGTCACAAATCCCCATGAAGCACAACAACAGCCAGGACATCTGCACACAGCATCAAATTAAGACAATATCGCCCACTGAGACGTTTTGTTTTCCATTTTTTTGGGAGGGGGGCTTAATTTTTTGGAGTCGCAGAACCATAGTACAACATACATACCGTATTTTTTGGTCATAAGGTGTACCATCAATGTGCAGGTTTATTTTCATAAACAAGGTGCCCCTGATTATAGAGTACATGAATACACCAATGTATGCTTGTACTGAATGTCCATTTTGTGGAAAAATACAACACCATATACTCCCAAAAATGTGCTAGTACATTTCCACATTTTTTTTCCATTTCACAAAGAGTTTGGTAGTCCCAATTTTCCCCTAGTAGACCTAATAACAACAAACTTAAAATAAAATTGGTGCAGTCTCAAATACAATGTCCAAATGTTTTTGTGGCAAATTCAAATAAAATTTTTCACAACCTTCACACAAACTACTGGTGTGTCATTCTAAATGTGGTTAGCAAGTTCAGGTGAGGAAATGCACTCAGTTGACTGTTTATCAAATATCAGCAAATGATTGACACCCTGCAGGCTATCTTTTGGCAAAAGCTCAAAGGAGAGAAAAAAATAATGGAAGCAAAAATGGCCTAACGGAGCTTGCGTGTGATAACAATTGCCGTCCATAGCAGCAAAGGAAATGTATAAATGTGAGTGCTTGCACTATATAAAAGCAGTACTCTGCTATAGTGTACTTGTATGTATTGTTTAAAAAAAAACTTTATAAAGATTCTACAAAGCCGAAATCAAATCTACATAATGGTTTTGAGAAAGAATGCTCCTAAGCTCGTGTTCTGTCAGCATCAGGAACAGCCGCAATGATCCACCACCATGGACGGGATCTTTCCGTAGATGATTTGCTCCTTCCGGTTGAAGTAGAGCATGTTGATGGGTGACATCTTAGTGGGCGTGCAGCAGGGTCCTGCCGAGCCACGTGGGTTTGCCTTGTGTACCAGGTGTGCGTGTGGGTACTGCTGCAAGTGTAAGAACTCGCACTCTCCTGAACAGTAATTGGCCTTATAGCGCTTAGGAGCAATGATCCAGTCCCAGCCAAACTCTTCAAAGTCCACCGTGAGCGGGTAACGGCAGCAACGTGTCTCAGCTGACTCTTCGTCGCAGTTTAGACCCGAGTCACGACGGGATCTCTTTGGACTGTCCAATATCTTGACTTCAATGAATGGTTGCTGAAAAGGAGACAGTTGTAGCTTTTACAAGTAGAGTCAAGTGGTTAGTATGGATGGGAATTCCATTCAGTATGTTTCATCAATTCCACATTTTTAAATCTTAGCATTTTACTATAGCCGCAAGCAAAAGTCATTGGGAAACACTTGTACAAGTCTTGTACTTTAAAATGTTCTTCATAAATGTAACATCTCGGAAATAGAGGACATAATCTTACCTAACATCAAACCTTGTTCATTATTTTTATTATTTACTAATGTTGTTTTGGCCACTTTTGTTCATACCTTACCCATAGCTCAGGTAACAATAAGAGTGTTGTACTTTTTTAGTGTAATATCTGACATTAGCTTAGAAAAAGGTCTACTCACCAGGCCTTCTTCTCCAGGCCCTGCAGACGTTACCGCCAGGTCTTCTCCTTGAGGGTCATAAGCATTAATGTTGATACCATAGCTGGTGTCCGGTTGACGCAGCCATGCCTGCAGCAGAGACTTGATGTCCATACTTTGCCAAGAGCCGGCGCCAGCGCCAGTGTCCACTTTTAAAGAGCGAACCCTGACCCTTGTGTTGTTTCCTTCCCTGCCAGGTTTAAGACGTGAGATCTGCAGGAAGACTGTTGTGACCATGTGCACTGGCCGCAGGTGTACCCAAAGCTGAGCACTCAGGATATTCTCAGTGTGGATTTTAGGACTGAGGCTGAAAAGACAGTAGGACAACCTTCCATCTGCAATGGAGTCTGCTGGAAGACATCAATGACAGCAAGTGTTTAAACTAGTTATCAACACCTTTCATGTTCATGAAAAATGGAGGTTAATATTTAATTCGGCATTCACTCATCGGCTCTACTGTTTAACTTCACGAGAATCAACGGTTTGATGGACCATATGCCGACTAATTATGGGTAGGTGGCGATCCCCGTCAAAGGCGATGAATTAATTGTAAACACATGATAAGCAAAATTAAAAAGAGTAGCTGAGTAGGAAGCTCAAGTGTTCATCCTTCTACCCAAAGGGTATATTTAATGAAATAACTGCCTTTAAAATATGGGATCAAAACATGAATAAGGATTTATTACGGTTTTACAGAAGTCAATTGCTTGTGAATTTTACTTAAAAGTTAAATACAACTGAACTCTACTTTGGCTGCTTCCCTCTATTCTATTCTCTATTGTGTGAAGTTCACCAATAGTCAACCAACACCAAGTTACATCTTTTTTTCTTGGAAAATTCAAATGCAAATCAGAGTGAGGCCACAAGTCACATTTTTTTAACAATGAAAACTGAAGTAAATGTATTTGGTGAGTTATTAGTTACACTTAGTTGCCATGGTGATGATAGTTTCTGTGGTGGCGTGCTCATCTTCCACCCAAGGGTCGTACTGGTCCAGGAGTTGTGTGAGAGGTGGTGCTTTGGGGAGTAGTTGATGGATCATATCCCTGCTAATGTTCGGTGCTTGTTCCAGCCGCAGGATGCTGAGAATCTGGGACTTGATGCTGTAGAGTCTCATCTGCTTGCTGTGCTCCCGGAATTCGCACGCTGAGCACGGCTCCGTGCTGTCCGCCAGCAAGCCGGAGGTCCGGTTCAGCTCCCCGGAGAAGCCTGCAGAGAGGAAGGTGGCCACACTGAGCAAGAGGAGCATCTTGGACACAAGTGCTTGGTAGGGTAACGCTATGTGGTGGGATTTTTGTCTCTGCCCTCTGGACTCAATGATTGGTTGCCTGGAAGGTTTACTTTTAAGCTCAAAGCAGATTTAAAGAGGTAGCAATGTGTTCTTGGTTAATATGCTGCTGCAAGATGATAGGTAACAGTGATTTATTTTTGCAAAACAACTTCTAACGAAAAATGGAACTTTTACAACCAAAGTCAGAGAAAAAAATTATGGCGAGAGAATGGATTAACTTTGTTTTGCACGTGCCTTCAGAAAGGTGTCATTTAGAATGCATATTTAGCAAAGTTGACTTTTAAAAGTTTATAGTTCACACTAAAAGTGACAAAAAGCTTTAAAATCTATTGTCAGAAAAACCTGGCACGGCGATTGCCTGGCAAATGAAGGAAGGGAAGAAAACATGGCATTGAAGGCCTGGTTGTGTAAACTTTTTATATTTTCTCTTCTTGACCGGATACCCATTGACAATGATTCTTTAGTGCACAGGTGTCAAAGTGGCGGCCCGGGTCCAAATCTGGCCTGCCGCATCAGATTGTGCAGCCCGGGAAAGTAAATTATGAGTGCTGACTTTCTGTTTTAGGAACAAATTAAAATTAAGATTATAGATGTATATTAAAATTCCTGGTTTCCCCCCTTTTTAAACCAATAATTATCATTTTTTAATCATTTTTTCTGTGTTTTTATGTCAAAAATAATTACTTTTCTCAGGGAAAGTGTACTGCGACCACCTTAAGGATAGCCTTCATAGTCATTTAATATTTAACACCACTAGAGAACGCTACCGAGCCATCTAAAATGACTTTTTCAGCTGTTCTGTAGTAGATCCACCACCCTCTTACTGACACAAATTTAGGGTTGTAAAATTCAAATTAAATGATTGACTAGAAGGAGGCTGAAGAATAACTTGATTTTTTAATTAATTTATTCATTTTCCACAACTTGGTGGTGTTGGAGCCAATCCTAGCCAATTGTGGGCAGTAGGCAGGGGACACACTAGATTGGTTGCCAGCCAATCGCAGTATATTTAAATTTATGAATACATAAATTATGGTTTGCAGGCAACCATTTCAGGGTGTAGCGTGCTTACTGCTCCAGCACCCCCGTGACCTTTGTGAGGATAAGCGGTTTGGAAAATGAATCAATGTCATAGAATAAAACAAAATAGAACTGATTAAACATCTACATGTCAAATTCCAAAACCAGCAGAGCCGCGCTAAAAAGATTTCAACTCAACCCCCAAATCCTACAGTATAAATTAAATACATTTACCAAGATGAACATTTCGGCTTTTAATTTGTTTTCAGAACACACATTTTTAAAGTGTACATTACTTTCTTGATACTTTCAGTTTTTTGTTGTTGAATAATTATGCAGTATAGAATGTTCTCATGCGCTGTCATCTTAGCATAACGACAGGGTATTTTATCTACACACACAAAAAAAGCAAGTGACAATTTCCTCCTGTATTTCTTTTGTATGCCGCCATCTTTCAGAGTGTGGCTGCTTAGTGTGGTGATGCTTGAATCCAATTATGAATTGCAAAGCCACTGGTTAGGCTTCACCTTTCGGAGGTGTGTAGGGGGTTGTGGAAACTTCTGGGGGGTGGAGATAGTAGGATCTACTCACCAGGATAAACAAATGGACTTCATGTGATGATGAGAGTGATGATAACACCATTAATGGGAAGTGTTTGACTTTGTAAAATAACACTTTGCAGTTGCCCTCAGGTGTGTGTGAGACTAATATTCCTCCTCTGTTGTTGTAGGATGGTATGGTCCATGTTGCCTAGGTGAGTGGACCGCTTAGTGGGAGAGGCTAATGTAGTGGACATGTTGGGATTCCACTTGCAGGTAATACTTCCTCTTTCCATCTAATATGTTGTGCCTTTCTTTCATCTTCTCTGATATAATCATGTGCTAGAAAACAGCAATTAAATCAAATGGTATTGTGTTAGTTCGAGATGATAACAACGAGATAGCACATGAACCTTTAGGTTAAATTGTTGGGTGTTTTGTTTATCTGTTTAGAAATAATCAGAGGAAGTATTGTGTAGTTCGTTCCACATATCTGATCACCATATGTTATTGTCCTACTCTCATGCTTTATTTCATGGTTAGAGGCAATGGTTCACAGAAAAGCCCAGTTGTGATGACTCTAGCATTTTGTTTAGTGTTGCTGTGCTTGTAGATGAGAGGGGGGCCCTTTGGCCCCGTGAACTGCATGTGTGGGCCCTGTTTTCAGCAGCCTGTTGAATCATAGAAGCTCAGGTGACTGTACTTGAAATGCAAACCACAGGAGATGCTGGGTAACGAGATGATGCAATGACTGCGTTTTCAAGTGTGCAGTCTCCTCCTCTGGTGGAGAGCTTTCAAAATTATTTTCTGTTATCTTCACAGGGCAAACATTCCTGTTGGTCTGCGCCTGCCTGCTTACAAGGACACCAAATCAGATGAAAAACAGAACCCAGGCCCGAGCCAAAAAAAATAAAAAATCATGTTCTAGACAGTTGGCCTGTGAATCGTCACAGGACACAAAACCTTTGTTTATGAAAAGTTAGTATATGACAGACTTATTATCTTTGATTGAGTTTGAGTTACTTTCCAAAATCCTAGATTACAACAAGGACACCGTGCTGGACAATAACTCCTCCCCTTCTCTCAAATCCCCCTTTATAATCCCCTACAGAGATCTGCCGGGAGCATAAGGTGAGTTGTTCTAGTTTGTATATCTTGTGTCACACTATTGTGAAAGTATAACTTCTTTACATTAGCCTATTTTTGTATTCAGTGACATGAACGTAGAATTCAACTGAGCAGAAAATCGGCGCAAGAATCAGGTGAGTTGGTCTTTCCTTCTTTACTATGTGATTGGTCATTACTCAGAAAATGTGAAAACCTGTGTTATGGTCAAATGCACCAGTTGTCTAAGTTGATATTGTAAAAACAAAGGTCAAAAACAAAAGGCACTGAGGGTTGATTATCAAAGTAGCACCTTTACCCAACCTGTCTCAATGTGCTTGTTTTATTTTGGATAATGCAGGACATATTTGTTCCTATCATATGTTTACATATATTATTGTGATGCTTCTTATGGATTTCCATGTGGCTTGCAATGGATAACATATTAGTACCCTGATCACTTTAACACCAGCCAAAAAAATGTCCAAATGAAGCCCGATTAAGGCAGGAAGGGAAAATACCTTCCTGCATTCCTCAGTGGAAAGAATGTGCTTACATCACAGCATGGCAGTGTCAAACTTTTGGGTTGGAGAGTTTAATGGCTACAATATAACGCATACAGAAAAAAAACATGGGAATCTGTTTCCTAATGTTTATAATAAGCCGACACATTAACAATCTTCCGAATGAGAATAGTTGTTAAATCGTCCTTTTTTTTTGCCCTTTTTTTTTTTCTTTTCTTGCTTGCCATAATCAGGGCTAAAATGGTTGATGTTGTATCAACACACATCATGCCGTCAGAAAATGAGGTTCTTGTGGCAAGGTGCTTTCTCACCAAGATTTTGCGAAGCTCTATGAGGTACAATTACAATATCTATGGTAGCTCATGCCCTCTGATCACTTAGCAACCAAAGCTGGGCATGCATGTACTGGCCTCCATTTTTCTGACTCATTAGATTTGATAAACTACATCCTTAACTCATTCCCCGTGTGTCAAGATTGTACTTTAATGCAAGCATGATAAAGCATCATGTCTTCTTTTGCAACATGCTTCCTAGGAAGAATCACTTCAAAGGGTATGTGAGACTAAAATATTTTGTTACGCAGGTTTTATAATAATGATGTTCATTAACTCCATAGTATTTGTATCCTCTTTTGGACATCGGACACAACTGAAGCTGTATGCAACTTCCAGTGTTATTTAAATGTGTAACAATCACAACAGCATTTGGAACAGCTGAAATGATTTCTTGGTTTTCTGCTCCAAAGGAAGAATGAGCCGAACTTACGGCCTCATTCTTGGCACTACCAAAAGCCAACAGCGGGAGACCAATCACCCCTTGGGAAAGAGACCACCCCTGTAGCAGTGTGGCACCAAAGGGAAGCCAGGTGAGCCCGGAATAGAGTTCACGTTGTGCACCTGATTACAAAGTTCCTATAAAAACATTACAACACTATGTAAACAATTCTGTTCTGATGCTAAATGATGGTGGGAATAATTGTGATGTCACTTTAAATAATCATCTGACTTTACACAGGAAAGTGAAAGAGTCATCCTGTCAAACAGACCAGAATAAGCAGCATCTGCAAACTGGCCAGGACAGCTACATGAGACAAATGGAGGGACTGGAGCGTCCTGCTCACCCTTTCCCACCAGATCGTGTTTCCCCGACCAAGTACACCGGCAGCAGCGAGATTGGTACAGAAGGCAAGAGAAGAACATTCAGCTGTTTTTCCAGTGGTTCCAACACCCTGCTTGTAGATTCAAATTCACTTGGCAGGAAGGGAACCAGTAGCGAAAACATTTTTTTCAAGGGTATTCAAGATGAAGGGCCCTTTACAGTGGAGCGCCCCGAGTACTTGCAGATGCTTTACCAGAAGGGGCCAGGGTCGGAAGAGCAGAACTCCTCTTGGTTATCAAGTAGATTTAAGCCAAGTGTTGGCTCAGTGTGGCAGGTACCAGAAAAAAGGAAAACCAAGGTACCTCCTCTACCTTCCAAGATGATGCAAAAGGACAGTTGTGCTACCACAAGGGCATTTCAATACCCCGAGGCATCTGAAAATTATCCGCACACTCACTGCAGATCATTTGAAAGACTGGCGGAATGGAACAAATCTCACCCAGGAAAAAACGCCAAGTCCAGATGTAGCATCACGTCCCTCTCAGAAAAAGACATTATCCATCCCAGCAGAACAGTTGAACACAACCAATTACATCCAAAAAAACATTTCTCACTGTCAAGTACCGATGTCAGACAGTTTCATTACGCCAACAGACCTGCACTGCAGAAAGAGCATGGCGATGAGAGGACCTTCCATCCAGCTCCTCACACCAAGATTCAGAGTGTTGGAAGTTACTATCGCAGTTTACAGGACCTGCCAATGAACGCCTCCGGTCGTAGATTTGTTTGGTGCTCCACAGTTTCTGCAGATGCCGCAGATTTAGAAGAGGAGAGATACTCTGCTTCAGTAAACAAAAAGGGAAAGCATCAAATGGCATACACTGAAATTACAGGGCATAATGGGTTTATAAGGAACATTTACCTTCTCAATCCCCAAGGCTCTGAACAATCCCACCATCTTGGCCTGCACGATGCCACTGAGAGAATTGATGGACACATTGGCAATATGAAAAGAATTTTCCCAGCTCATCCAAGTAGTAATCATAAGATGAGTCCTCCAGGGCTCAACAACCCTTGGTTGCCGCAAGAAGACCAGCGACTATCCCCTTCGAATACCCCCTTGCTTCATACTCTGGCACAGGATCGTCAAATTCAAACAGACATCCCAAAATCCTATCGGCGTGGTGATCGATACGCTACTACTCTACGGAATGAAGTACGGCAGAAGCGAGCGCAGTTGCAAAAAAGCTGTAGTGCTGCCACGCTAATTTGTGATGACCAGAATGACGACCTTTCAAACTGGAACAATAACGAGCCTTTAAATACATGCTGCATCTCCTTCTCAAACACGTACAAAGATAATCTCAAAGAGGCACAGGCGAGAGTCCTCCAGGCCACCTCTTTCCAAAGACGCGATCTAGAACCTCTAGGTACGGAGACAGCTGTGCTAAAAGCCTCGAATGGACGCGTTAAAGGACGTAGGCGTTTCCCTTTAGCCAAGCGTATTCATTCCTTTTCAGAACCTGACAAGATCGATAGAGTAGGAGTGGACAGAGAGCATCCTGATGGTCATTGTGACCAAATGAAATGTTGTGATGGAAAACCAGCTTTGTCCAAATCGATGATGCCAATGTCAGGTGAGCCAAGTGAAACTAAGGAGAAATGTACATCAGGGGATGCTCAGAACACTCATTTATATCGAGAAACCTGGAGACCCACACTCTCGGGAAAGAAGGTTCCACTGGAACAACAGAAGCTTGGAACATTTGCTGAGTACCAGGCCACGTGGAACAAACAGAAGAGGACATCTGAGGCCAAGATCCAAGGCAGGTATTACTCAGCAGAAAACATCCCGGATAATGAAAATGAAGAAAATGCAATATGCAGACATGAGAGATCCAGATCTTCTCCCTCTGCAGACATCTGTACTCTGGTGAGCTGAGTACTAATTTTCTAGTTTGAATTGTTTACCATGCCTACATTGATATTGTCATTCATTCATTTGTGTTGTTTCCATAGAATGTTCCACCCGTGTGGCTAGATTGTCTAGCCAAGCAGTGCAATGACTCAGCAAGGTAAGACTTGAAAAATTTTGTCTGGTGATGAAATAATAGAATCTTTACAATGTTATATTGATTCATTCATTTCTGTTCCACTTAACCTCATAAAGGTGGGTGCTGGAGCCTATCCCAGCAAATGACGGGCAGTAGGCGGGGTACACTAAATTTCTAAATTGGTTACAGCCAATTGCGTGGCACTATGACCAAAAAAAAGACAACAAAGAGATAAAAGACCATATTTGTTTAACACTCGTACGTACGGACACTTGTGAAGCGTTCAGTCAGCCTACCATGTGGGGATGTGGGAGCAAACCGATGCACCCATAGAAAGCCCACAAAGGCATGGGGAAGCCTGCAACCTACACACAGTAAGGAAAGATCTTAGAACTAAGGGACATTTGGATAATAATGGAATAATTATACAGTCGAGTTAATGGAATGTGGGGGAAATCCAGATAACAAAGAAAAATACTTCTTAAGTCTTTATGAAAGCAGATTTATTTATTGAATAATTCCAATAAAAAACTGTAACATTTCTTAGACCAATTTAACATGAGATCTGGTTTTTAACAAACAAAAGCATTAGAAACAAAAGAGATGCCAAATGTTTGGGTTGTGTGCCTGAATGTTTTCTTGTATTATTTTAATGTCAATTTTTTATTTGGCTATTAGAACCGAAAGTGACCACCAGTCCAGCTCTGATGCTGTTAGGCACAAGATTGCAGTCTCCTCTGGTCCTGTCCTAGGAGACCAAGAGCCAGACCAGCCTCCACACATCAATGGCGTTTTACCATCCAATTCCCATTTGGGCACAGAAAGCACTTCCCTTTCCCATGAATTTCTCTCAGGAGCATCTACAGGACCTACGATAGTTCAGCCCGTCTGTAGTTTTGAGCCCACTGCCATGCAATTCATCCCCCCTGACTCTCCTCACCTCTGTGGAATGACTCAGTCTGATAGGAAAACATTGGATATTGTGAGTAAGAAGGAGCAGTCAACATCTTTGCCCATTCGAACAGTGAAACTTTCTCACTCTCCCTGTCAACTTGTTCCACCTTTGAGTCGAATGGACAGACAGCTGGTTGTTAATGTGCGGGAGGATTCACCTCTCAGGTAAGCGGCTTATTTAAAGTGGTTAATGTCTGCATCATCACCTTGCTTTTTTGTCATGCAACTTTCAGTTGGAAGTACCACATTACTGCAAAAGTTGTTTAATCAAATCTTGGGATTGTGTTGCTTTTCAGGTCCGAAAATTACTCTGAGCTCTCAAACGCTGTGATTAATGTGAGCGATTCAGGGACAAACAGTCTTGGGGTAGTCACAGCCTTCCCCCCTCAGGGTCTGGCCACTTCCGACAACATCCCTTTGGGTGCCAATGAGATGGGGGACCCCTTAACAATGACACACTGCACAAGGAAACCCACTAAGGATCAACAACCTGACTCCGAACAGTTCAAGGTTAAGGAAAGCATTCCTTTAGCAAACCTTACAGGTGAAGAAGACGCCAAGACGCAGCAGCTTGTGAGGGACATCATGAACAAGGATAAATCCCTAGTGGAGATCTTAGACCAGAGTGGAAGGAAGACCACAATGGACCTGATGGAAGGCCTATTTTCCCAAGAGGAACAGATCCTGGATGTAGCCCAACAACGGCGGAGAACTTCGAGTGGGTCCAGGTTGCCCAACTCAAGCAGGTTTGTCTATGATATAAGTCTATCACATAAGTACCAACACCAACAAAATTCTCTTAACTCTATAATTTCATATGTTGAAACTTAACCCATCTTGCTTTCATAACAGCACAAGTGCAGTCAGACTGATTTTACTTTGTCTCGGTGTGTGTGTTTCCACACCGCTAGGACGGATGAAGATGACATTACTGCAGCAGGTTCTCTGGTTCCAAGCTCCTCCTACTACAGCACATCAGCTCCAAAGGCTGAGCTCCTGATCATGATGAAGGATATGCAGGAACAATTGCAGGATCAGGACTCTGAGGACGAGTTGGATGTGGACCTGGTCTTTAAAAAGGTATCACATTTCAAGATGGATGTCCCTAAAGTTGTTTTTTTTCAACTGGTAGTGATTTCGTGCCATATAAGGTCATGTTTTTTGATTCAACATCTCATCTCATCAAAGGAAAACCACAAAATGTGGACAGTTCTGCTATGAAGTGGACTTACTTTACTTCTCTTGCGTGACACTGTTCGGGAATCAGTCTTCAATATGTCCCTTTCAAGCAGATTCTCTTTGGTATCTCTCCAGGAGGAGCTGATCTCAAGCCTGGCCAAGAAGCTGGAGGTGTTGCGGGAGGCTCGGCAAAGTCTGCAGGAGGATGTTGAAAACAACGAGGTTTTAGGCAGTGAGGTGGAGAGCACTGTCCAACGCTTTTGCCTGCCCAACCAGCTAGACAAGTTTAGGATGTTTGTGGGTGACTTGGACAAGGTCGTGAGCCTGCTGCTGTCATTGTCTGGTCGTCTGGCAAGAGTGGAGAATGCTCTCAACTGTCTTGAAGAAGGAGCACCCACAGAGGAGAAGGTATTTTTTTGTCATGGGTTATCATCATAATCCTAACATTTCTCGCTTTGTCATTAATACCAGACCAGTGTCGGACATCTTTAATAAGGGGCCCAAGGCTCTGGGTTGTCCACCATGTTATGACATTTCTTTTCTCTTCTTATCAGCGCACCCTGACTGAGAAACGCAAACTGCTTCTGCGACAACATGAAGACGCCAAGGAGCTGAAGGAGAACCTGGACCGTCGGGAATGTCTGGTGTCCTCTATCATGGAGGCCCACCTGGACCCCGAGCAGCTTGATGACTATCGGCATTTTGTCAAGATGAAGTCTGCTCTCATCATTGAGCAGCGTAAACTGGAGGACAGAATCAAACTAGGCGAGGAGCAGCTCAAGTGTTTACTGGACAGTCTGCCATTGGAGCAGAGGTTCCACTTTTAACACCCTCGTCCAAGACCTAGATTGTGAGAGGATCTCTCAAGTGACCTCTGGACTTGTAACAATTTGTTGCTTAACCTGGCCATGTTTTACATGTTTTTGTTTTGTTTCTTTGCAAATGATGTCATGCTTGAATGCACAACCTCTATTTGACAGTGCTTAACATAATCAATGCACTCTAGAATCATGTAATTTATTATTTATTGTCTTTTGAAAATTATTTCTTAAGGTGAAATTTGAGATGGAATTAATTCTGATCTCATATGTTCTGTCAAAAAATATGTTTTACTTTGATACATTATACGAAGATTCAGCTGAAGGTCCAAAGTTGCACAATTTTTTCCTCAATGCTTATTTTCTAATCTTATTAATTCAGAGATTTAGAGCTTTTTTAACAAGCTGTATGTTTTTTTTTTAAGTGAGGTAACATACTGCTATTTCCTAATTTCAAAGCCTCACAGATACTTGTGTCTGGTCCTGGTAGCAGGATTTTAAAGCAATTTTTCCACACCACTCAATGCACTTTGACCAAGGCAAGTACAATAAAACCATCGCATGATCATTTCTTTTTGGTTTCCTATTTTCCAGTCCATTTACTAAAATGCCTATCAGAGGCCAAGGCAGACAACATTGACAAGCAGAACCAAGGTACAATAGCAGCAGGTACTGGCAATCATTAACAACCTATGGCAAAACAGGAAACAACCAGACTGAGTGAGATAAAAGATGAAGAAATAAATATTAAAAACTGCAAGAAATCCGACCTATTGTGTCAAGAGACGTTTTATACTGAGTACCACGAGAGCAGGTTCAAGAAATAGCTGACTGGTTTAAGAAATTGTTACAAGGATTTGGAACTGGAAATAACCGAATAAATCAAGGGTGTCCTAATTTATTCATTCTTTTTCTGTACTGCTTTATCCTCACAAAGGCTTGTCCTATATGACCTTATTGATTTGATATGTTCATTATTATGTATTGTCCATTTATCAAATAAATCAAACACAAAAGAAAGTACCAGAGGTCTTGATGTAACTCAGTGTTATGACTGATAAAATTGGAAGACTAGTTTTTTTATTATCTTTGCGGATATATCCATTATTGAGGTATTTTGAAAAAGTCAAACTAAAAACAAGATTTATTTTCCGTCTTTAATAAATATTTTATTTGGAAACCTTATCAGAATGTCAAACCATCTGAATCAAGGTTCCTCCGTAATTAAGACGACACACAGCTGCAGCGGACTGTGACCCTTGCCAGAATTATCACCAAGAACATCTTATTTACTTCAATTAGACATCCAAAATGTACTATGAGAATTTGTTTTGGTCATTACACATTATTAAGGAAACTATTCCAACAGCACAACCAACCAAAGTGTGTCCAAACCAGTACAGCAAGCTTTTTATTTACACTTATGAAATCTTTCAATATGAGCATTGGAACTCACATTAGATTAACATAGTTTCATCACTCAACAACTGACACGGACATGTACAAGAACAGCTATATATATAATATAAAAAACAATACATGAACAATGCATCGGAAACAGTGGCAAATGTAGACAGCAGTCTCTCTCCACAAACTATTGCATTATTTTTTTTCTTTTCAAACTGTACGGCTTTGAAATTCTGTACAAAGTAGATGCAATGTTCAAAATAAATTCCATCAAATATTGAATGTCACTTGTGTACGTGCTGCGATGATTTTTGCTGTTGCAATAGAATTTTTTTTCTTATGTGAAAAAACAGCCTGTAGCTTCATTGAGAGAGAGACGAGACCAAAAAGACTCCCGTAAAAAATCCTAGCAGTGTTATGAATTTCCACAATGTACATGGTGAGATCATAGGTGTACCTTGCCCAGTCCTCATCCTTGTTCCAAAGCATGGAAGCCTAGTTTTGATCCAAATGGTTTGTAAGTGAAGAAAATGCAGTGGTAAAAAAAAGAACAAAATGTATTCGTAAAAAAATACAAGCAGAAGAGATTTAATCAATCCAAAGTCCACCCGTCTGTTCTTGATACACCTCAATAACATCCTCGTCCTCCATTCCCAGCTGTTGGGAGAAGGTTGTAATTTTTTTGTTAAGACGCAGGAAGTATAAAACGGAGTACAGCTGTAGAATTTTGGTACCTCTTTAGGAGTTTGTTGATCTGAAATTCTCTGGCCTTCAAACAGAAACCTGAGTGTATTTGCTGCAACACCCTGTAAAAAACAAATGCATACAAATAAGTTGCAATTTCTATTTTGAGCTGTATTTTGTTTTGATCATTAAAAAAAATCCTTTAGTTCTGTCATCATTTGATGGACATGAGGCACTTGTTTGTGCATGTCACAACAGTAATACAATGTACAACAGAGGTGACGCACGAGTCTGCTTGGAATGAAACAGCTAGAGAAAATGGATCATCTTTATGAACTAACTATCCAATCATTACAGCCTAATAAGGGTGAGTGTACCAAAGTTAAACTTGAGATTAAAAAAAAACTTTCGTATAGCACATTAATTGTGCAACACAAAATAATTTCATAAATAATTCAAAATCCATCAGAATTTATCTTAACATGTGTTTTTGGTGAAAATAGGTAAAAACAGTACCACTGCGTCCACTAGTGGGCAGCAGTTAACTGCTGTGCCCTGACATCTGGGAATGGAGACATTTAACACACCTTTGACGCACGAGGGCACTGTTTCCCAGTTTAGCAAAAACAAAAAACTGAAAATTACACATTGAAGGCAATATGTTGTTTAAACATAAAACATCTTTACTACTTTAAGCACAGTATCGAGATTAATAATTCCTAACTTGGATCTTTTTTGTATCTCAAATAAATCATGTGCATATAAAAAATGAATTGGTAACCTGAAAATGTCACATTCGTAAGTAGAGGTATGACTGTATTTACAACACCAGCTAACCTGTCTGTAGCTGTAAGAGTCCTTCAGCTTCTTCAGTTGTGTTGTCATTTTCACTTTAAAGTGAATTTCACTGCTGTCCTGTAGACATTAGAGTGGTTGTGTTAAACCTGGAGATGTTACTTAATACGAATTTAAACGTTCCCCCATTCATTGTGCCCGGAGTCCATAAAACACGGAACAAAGCTAGCAAGCACCAACTTTACACTACATTTCCAAAACTCCTACCTGTCCGATCACCTTTAACTTGATGTACTCCCCATCCTTCTTATCTCCACTGTCTTGGCTCGACGGTTTTGTGTCCTATAAAAGATACGGTTACTTACACCATTACGTTACTGTCGTAAAAGTGACATAAAAGGACAACCGCAGATTTAGCAAATAGTGGTTAAATACGTACGTTGTATTTCAGAAGACTGTTAATTACAGAAATGGAGAAAATATTCTTTATGAACTTTGAGATGTTTCCCTATCCAAGTGTTTTAAAGGAGTTTGGGGCCTCTGGCTAGTCACGTTAGCTACCACTTAGCATACTTAGCACAATATACAAAGTGACAGCTAAGCAATGTGGTGTTTCGTTTTGCGTTGCACGCATATAATGAACTAAAACTGTTAATAAATGAGTTCAGCTCACCGTATCCGACATCTTCTTTTTTTGGGACGAGATAGTGCAATAAAATAACAGATAATGCTAACAAATGCTGTTGTACTCTCACATAAGAATACTTTAGCTTAGCTCAACGAGATGTTGATACTGTGAGGCACAGTAGTCGGAAATAGCGCACTCTAGCGTGGCGCTTTCAAAATAAAACATTCGATATGCGAGTCAGACACAAAAGGAAACGCACGCCAAACATACATTTCATAAAAAAAAAACAAAAACAAAGGGATTCGGTCCCATGTCTTGTAATATGTGGATAATTGCAGTTCATTTGAAAAATCCGTAAATTAAATGCTTTTTAAATGTCCTTTCCGATAGGAATTATATTCATTTTGAATTACAAAAAATTATAAAATAACACAAAATAACACACATAGTATATACGTGTGTGTATATATTATATACACATACAAACCTCACAAAGCACTCATTAAACATCGTGGCTGCAATCGACACTGTTTGACGTCCATTAATGAACAAATCAGCGTTACTGGTTGAATTCGACGTCCATCGTTGAAAATAGCATCAACTTTGTAGTAGTTGATTGGGCCAGTAACAAATGCCTATTTCTGCATATATTCATTTGAATTGTATTAATTGTGTTTCTTTAACATTGTATTAATTTATAAATATATTTATATTATTAATTACAATTGTAAGGAGTAATAATAATCATTGCCAATATTAAATATTCTGTAGTGTCCATTTTTGGAAAGCTGTCCGCTGTAGTGACCACTGTCCCTGAAAGGGTGAATGCAAATGCGCATTTATTCTTTTAAATACAAATATTGGCGTGGGGAACGTTCCAAAAATGTTGCATTCTATTTTCTCACTTATTGTAAGTAGTTGTGTTTTGGCACGTATACCTGCCAAAAAAGTGTCAAAGGTTGCACTATGTTAGGTAGCCGAGATTAAGAAAGACATGTTAAAGATCACGTTATATTCTGTTATAAAATAAAAGCAATAACTTTAAGACTTTACAGTTTACGCTTATTTTCTCAGTACAGTATAGCAATTTCCGGCTTTTACTGTCCTCAATCCAATACCTTGATTCTGTTAAGGCCTCAGCCAGCAAAGCAATCGTAGTCAACCAAGAGGGCGAAAAGTAGCACAAATTTGCAGCTGATCAGTAACTCCGCTTATGAGACAAAACATCCTCCAGAGAAAGGCTTCCACCACCGGTTCAATGCTACATTCAACGATCGCATTCCAGGTCTGACTGGGCTAAAGGGACAGCCCGAGGGCCTCGTCGTCGTGTCCCGAGCAGTTCTCCGCCGAACTTGTCATCTCAGTGCCAAACTTCGGCTCGCTGCGGCTCTCCGCGGGGCCCGGGGCTCGAGGCTCCGGCCCTGTGGATGAAGGGGGTGAATTCGGTTCCATCCAGGTACTATATTTGAAATCCGAACAGAAAATCGGTGGCTTCTCTACAGCATTTCCCCATACGATAGTGCACATTAGCCTTAGCACAGCTTGACAACTTCCCTGGCCTGTCAGATCGCTGCATACTTAAGTGTCGCCCACCTTTTAAGAACCGGCGGTCGCATTCCGTCAGGTGATGGGATCGTTAACCAGTGCAGCCAGTTTGCTCATAATGGGAAACTTAATTGGTGAAAGTTGACGTGGCTCATCGATAGCATTGAGGCTAATTTTCTGCCAAACAGGCCACAATCAAGCTGCAATGTTTGTTGTCTAGTGATGCTAGTAGTGGTGCTTGCGTTTCCCGACTGGATTTCATCTCAGGCTCATATTTCATTTTAGTTACATCTAATCGCAGGAGCAAAATGTCAAAAATGACATCTTGATCAATATGTGCAACATTCAGCCACTCTGTCACTATGAGTTACTGTCAGGATTTCTATATCTCAGGACTAAATAAAGGTTCTGATGTGCAACAATCTCACTTTTCCCTCAAAAATTAGATCGGAATTTATTTTTGACGTTATTCGTGTGATCTTTGGGGCAATGTCCTAGCAAATAACTTCTCCTTGAACACCCCTTTAAAATCAACGTTTCCAATTTAACCACACTTGGTGTAAGTTGGATTTGCATTTTATATTGCCAGCATTTACAATTGCACACTCAATTAATCCAATAGTGCTACAAAATGAATTGCAATATGGCAAAACAGTTATTGATTTAAATAATGGATTGCCGGCAGCTTGCTTGCTGTCCTCACACAACATCCAGCTGGACAAATATCCTTCAACTTTGTAAAGAATAAAAAAAACACTCCAAACTCTTTAACACAGTGAGAAGTTATTTAATAAACTCTTGGTAAATAGGTAGCAATTAAACAGTGCATACTTGGCCACAAAACAAGGGAGTTGGCTGAGTTCCTCCCATCTCAGATATTTAAAAAAAAAAGTAAGCATTTGAATATTTGAAAATAACAATGTTTCATACAAATATCCGATCTCCTTTTTTTTCGCTTTGGCAAGCTGTTTCTGATAATGATTTAAAAGGAGTTCTTGCAAAATCTGCTAATTAATACCCAGCAAAAATGAACAAATAACGACAGCCTGTTGTCACATCCGTGGATTTTGGAGCACACCTTAATCGGAAGCAGTGTCAATTGCGACAGTAACGTATGTCAAATTTATCCATGATTTGTTGTTGACGGATGCTCACACATTGTCTGATATGGAATATATATTTTTCACACAACACTTTGTTTTTGATTACAAAGTGTGCTTTTTCTTTTGGACGTGAGCTCGATGTGTCAATTGTTTTGATTATGTTGCCCAACCTTACCTGTCTTTTACAGGAAGAAGGAGTCCCTTTGATGGGAGAATCCTCTTTCCTGGCCTCTTGGGGTCAAACGTTGTGCCATTATGATGGGTATGTGACAATTCACTTTAATCGGTCGCTGATAGACGTCCAATGCATTTGAACTGCAAATTCCCATTGAATGTCATACATCCATGAGGTCACATGACTTAAAATCAGACCAACATTTTCTCTAATATAAACAAAATCAAACCTTTATCTGAGTGATTTTGTTTTTAAACAGTGGTTGTTTTCCTTTTTGGGCAGATGAGCAGGAGGCGCTGCAGTCAATCATGCAGGACCTGGCAGAACTTCACCGTTCAAAGCGTCCTGCTGGGTTCCTGTCAGACCTAGGCAAACCCAAAGCCTCTTCGCCCAAGAACCTGGTAAACCTCATTCATACACTCAGTTTTCAAATTGCTTTTGGCCATTTCTCAAGAGCAGTTGTTCCCAATTCAAAGTAAGAAGATAATATTAACATGCAGTACTCTGGTATCAACTCGTTGGTGACAGACATACAGTCCGAAAAGGATTGGGCATCCACTATTGTTTTCATAGGCAGTGAATGAGTAGAAGAATTTTGCCCTGAAAAGCCTAGAAAACTGAGTTTCTGAGTTTTGACTTTGTCTTTGGGACAGAATGACGTCAGAGTGAAGTTCGAGTTCAAAGGAGAGAAGAGGTAAATCTCCAACTGGGTTGGTAACATGTGTTTCTCTGTTACTGCACACTCCCTGACGTTGACTACTTATCTTTTTCCCTGTGTAGGATTTTGCAATTCTCTCGGCCCATCAAGTTGGACGACTTGAGGGAAAAAGCAAGGGTTGCTTTCGGTCAGACGATGGACCTTCATTACAGCAATAACGAGGTGGAACCAAGGCAAATTTTCCCTTTGACCATTTCGCTCTTCCATGCTCACTTGGCTGCTTGACTTCTACAGCTGGTGATTCCACTTACCATTCAAGATGACCTGGACAAGGCCGTGGAGCTTTTAGATCGAAGTGTTCACATGAAGAGTCTAAAAATCCTCCTGGTGTTGCAGATCTCACAGGTCTTTAGGGTTGAGTCAAATGACACCCTTTACCTCCATGCACTCTTATTTGTCTTAATATTTTTGTGCTCTCGGTTCATTTTCCAGAGCTCTTCCTGCGGTCTGGGCCTCCTGCCTTCCTGCGAGGAGTTGGACAACAAAGGATTCCGAGTCCCAGACAAGGAGAGCATGTTGGCATCATTAGGTGAGAGAATGACAATTCCAACGGGGATGTTAGGTGTCATTGTTACGTTAGGTTGAAGTTTCGCCTTCAGTGAATCGCACATGCCCGCCTGACAATTTGATTTTGAAGTTTCGGTCGTGTCCTTGCGGCTCAGGTTCTCGTTCCACCGACCGTAGCTCTCCTCCACCTGGATACATTCCCGACGCACTCCAACAAGTGGCAAGAAACGGTTCCTTCACGAGTATTAACAGTGAAGGAGAGTTCATTCCAGAGAGCATGGACCAGGTACCTCTCGAAAGCGTGCACTACTCCACAAGCAGGAAGTATAAAGTGGGGCTTCTTCTCTCTCTCGCTCTCTCCCCAGATGCTGGACCCACTGAGCATGAGCAGCCCTGAGAACTCTGCATCAGGAAGTTGTCCTTCTTTAGATAGCCCATTGGACAGGTGGATACATTTAGGTTTAAGCATACTGCCGTGAACGCCCGCGCGGATGTATTTGAAATGCGTTGAGACCTTTTTCACCTTAAACAGCGAATACCCCAAGTCAAGGATGCCAAGAGCACAGAGTTACCCTGACAACCATCAGGATTTTCCAGGTACACAAAGCGTGTGTGAAATGAGTTTCGTGAAGAATGCTTCTCATTGTGTGGCCGTCCCTCCAGAGTACGACATCCCAGTCTTCGACAAGTCAGGAAAAGGAGGCACGTACCCACGACGATACGGCGTTCCCTTTGGCCTGCAAGATTACAGTGACGGTAAGCGTTGTCTTTTTTTCCCCCCTCCCGAATGTTTGGATGATATACTAAGGGCGTGGAACCATGTCCTCTCTCGCGCATAAGGGAGGAAGACCTTCCCCCGTGCTCGGCGAACGCAGGCACACGGTCTCCGCTCTCCTGTCAACTTCAGTCCCACTGAGCAGTCCCCCAGCACTAGCAGCGGCAGTAGCGTTTTCACCCCCGACCCGGAAGACGGCGCCGGGCCTGCCAGGCGGCCCCGAAGAGGAAGTGACATTGAGACCAATCAGCCGGGTACCCCAAGCTTGTCGGTCATGGATATCAGCCCACCCAGCCGCTGTGAGTTCTTACTCTCGCGTCAAAGTAAATGGAATGTAAAGCGTTACTCTGCAATCTGATGAAATGTTTTGTGTGTTCAGCTCCACGCGCGCCCACCAACTGGCGACTCGGAAAGCTACTCGGGCAGGGCGCCTTCGGGCGGGTTTTCCTCTGCTACGATGCGGACACTGGGCGGGAACTGGCAGTCAAACAGGTCCAGTTTGATCCTGAGAGTCCGGAGACGAGCAAGGTCGGAATCTCTGTTTGGCCATTTTTAACTCTTGTGGGGATTCTTGAATATTTCCTTTGTCCCCGATAGGAGGTGAGCGCATTGGAGTGTGAAATCCAGCTGTTGAAAAACCTCTGTCACGAACGTATCGTCCAGTACTATGGTTGTCTTCGAGACACCATGGAGCGAACACTCTCCATCTTCATGGAGTACATGCCTGGAGTGAGTTTTCACCCTTTTTTGGTGAATTTGGGATTGCTGGTGAATGCTTTTCTGAGGGTGTGCCGTGTCCCCAGGGTTCCATAAAGGACCAAGTGAAATCCTACGGTGCGCTGACGGAAAACGTGACGCGGCGCTACACCAGACAAATCCTTGAAGGGGTTTCCTACCTGCACAGCAACATGATTGTTCACAGGGATATTAAAGGTGTGGTAGAAAATATCAGATAAATGTTTATCAATGGATTTGGCCATAATAAGCGTGGGAAATGGCTCAAAATGTTTAAACGAGGAAGCTTTAAAACTCTTTAGGTTCACTGAATACAAGATTGCCTATTTTAGTCAAAGGCTATATTTGCATACACTTAATTAATTAATACGGTAGCCTCTCATGATACAAACACATTGGCTATGTGAATGTGCTCGTGTCCTGAAAATATTTTCTCCTTAAGATATTGGTGAATTATGAGTGCAACACATTCCATTTTAGTTCTAAATAATTATATTAATGGTGTCATTTTTAAAGTAAAATAGTACAAGCACTTGCATGTATGAGTCATTGGGATTTGTCCCCCAAGGCTGGCTTGCCCGTCCGTTCTGGCCTTAACAAGAATTGTCTTTGTCTTGTTTCATTTTCTCACTGTGTTCCTCACAGTGTGAGCTGAACTGTCTGAGATAGCTTTTGTAGCCTTGAACAATCTTTTCATTCAAGTCTTTTGAGAGCTCTATTGAAGCCCCCATATAGCCTCCCTTTGCTGGAGATTCATCGAGAAACAATCCCTTCAATCACACTCCTTAAATTGTACATTTTCTTATGATTGTGTGCAACTTTCTATGAAATTCAATGCTTCCTCCTTTTGGTTTCCATTCCCAGTTTCCGTTACTTCAGAAGTGCTTTCACTTCTGCAACATTATTAAATTGAATGCCTTTATTGTCATTATACAAGTATACAATGAGTTTTAAAGATTCATTATATAGTGCCCACCCACATTACTCCGTTTTGAGGTTACTATGAATATCAAATTGCTAATTCACCCAGCCAATGACTCATAAATTAAAATGTCACATTGTCCGCAAATCCCCAAACCTTTTCACACTCTGATGCATCATCTAAATAATATATTCTGTACTTGTTGT
Organism: Stigmatopora nigra; assembly: GCF_051989575.1. Classification (NCBI taxonomy): domain Eukaryota; kingdom Metazoa; phylum Chordata; class Actinopteri; order Syngnathiformes; family Syngnathidae; genus Stigmatopora; species Stigmatopora nigra. Next base: position 18,164,306 of record NC_135508.1, read on the forward strand.
GCTAAAATATGAAGTAATGATTATACTGGTCATGTCTGTTTAAGAATCAAAGTTGTTCTCTACAGGGGCCAACATTCTGCGAGACTCTGTAGGAAACGTCAAGCTGGGTGACTTCGGGGCCAGTCGGAGACTGCAGACCATTTGTCTGTCTGGAACGGGAATCAAGTCGGTCACGGGTACGCCATACTGGATGAGTCCAGAAGTAATCAGTGGCGAGGGCTACGGCAGGAAAGCCGACATCTGGTAGGATCACAAGAAATCTTCCTTTAATATTAGAAGTTCCCCCTTTTTACACTTCTGGTTGAGATTGACACAAACACTTTTTTTTGGATAAAGGCTAACTTCCATTTGTTTTTGATTGAATGATGGACACAGATGAGGAATTTGAGCTGATCTATATCCGTGTTAATCGTTCTCTCAGGAGCGTCGGCTGCACCGTTGTTGAAATGTTGACCCAACGACCACCCTGGGCGGAGTTTGAGGCTATGGCAGCCATTTTTAAGATTGCTACGCAGCCCACCAATCCCGTGTTACCTGCCCACGTGTCAGACCACTGCAGAGAATTCCTCAAACGTATCTTCGTGGAGACCAAGCAGCGCCCTTGTGCCGACGAGCTGCTAAGGCACATCTTTGTACATTAACTTCCTGCTTATTTGGCAGAGCTGGGCTTATTTGCTGTCACCTTATCGGACCAGGAAGAAGCTTGAGTGCTTCCGGCGGGCCTTTGTATAAAACTGCAGAAGATGCAAGTCTTCTATTTTTGCACCTTAATTTCTCACGTGAGGATTTCTTAAATCCTCCCTCGGGATATGAACTCTTGGGAAACACTTTTTAAAAAAACAAAACAAAAACAAATGCTTTCTCTTCAAAATGTATCCTATCGTACTCCGGGATGGTGTCTACGTCGCGAACCCGACCCCAGAATGTAGTCTCCCGCCTTTGATGACCAGGGCTTGCTGCTAAAAACAAAACAAGAAACAAAAATGGGGAACAAACATGCAGATGACACTCCACTCGCCTGCCTTCATCTCGCCCTCGTCTTCTGTCACCATCATGCTTTGTGCCTTTTTCGTTTCTCAACATTGCCTGAATGAATTTACTGTATGAGTATTCATATTTTTTTACATTTGTTCCTGGTGGAAACCAAATCCAACTCAGCTTAGCTGCTGGATGATCACTCATTGTCAAATCTCATTTGATTGTGCCTCTCAGTGGGCTTCAAATGCCTTCAATGATTTTCTTCAGCAAACTGGAACGCCTGCTTACCCAAGGTTGCTTTTAACTCACTCGCTGCTTTTGATGCCGCTAGACATCCAAATTTGTTTTAAGTGGTAGCGATTGACAGTGATTGTAATCGCTCACTGCCAGTCTCTCGCAGTTCAAATGGGTGGGATGCCTATCCCGTCAATGGCACCGCCATAACATCACCCTCACACAGCTCCGCATTCACTCAGAAACTTTACTCAGACTAAACATGGAAGGTACACAGGATGCTTCTTTCCTGCTCTAAGATTTTAATGCTAATGTGTATATGTATGTGCTTGTGTGTGTATATATGTTTTTATATATATGTATATATATATGTATATATATATCTATCTGTATATATGTATATATATGTAAATATGTATATGTATATATATGTAAATATGTATATATATATATATATGTATAAATGTACATGTATATATGTATGTGTATATATATATTTATGTATATATATGTATGTATATGTGTATATATATACACGTGTATACATATACACATATATGTATATATATATATACATATGTATATAGATATATACACACCCACACAAACAGATATATACCCATTGAAATTCCATTTTATTTGCACGTTTATTTTATTTCTTAAGTGTTTGTATTTGCAATGATTGTAATGTGTCAGCTTGCTTTGCTTGCCACAGTTGATTAACGTTTGGCTTCCAGTATTAGTGAGTGAATGAGTGAGTGCGTGCATGTGTAACTACTGTCTACTCAGTTAGGGCCTCCCAAATAGCTTAGAGCCAGTGTTCTGAGCATAGGCGGATGGTACTGATGATGAAAATGTAAATCCAAATGTATCTTTCTGTTTTTCTAAAGTCTGTTTGTGTATGTCTTGTAAAAAAAAAGCCATGTTTATAATTCTAATTGGTTTGTAACCAATACGCCTGTTTATATCAGATCTGTATATCAGTGGTATGTATAATTTTTTAATATATATATTTTTTATTTCACATGGGAAATTTTATGCATGGTTGGTCCAGACTGATGCAGTAGTGCCGTTAAACATTTTTGGCCAAATTCTGCAGTTATGTGACAGCTCTGTGTTCATTAATATGACGGTGAAGAATAATAAAGGATATTTATTTCACTTGTTGTTACAGTTCATATGAGTGAGCTGTAGGGTGCACCCTCGTTTTCATCACATCATACAGCCAATAGTGTGTGTCCGGGTTCATCTCACCTGCAAATTTTCTATTCTCGGTGCCTCAATAGGTAAATTGGTCAAAATATTAATAATGAATATAATAATCACAGATTTGAAATTGCACATCTTATTTTGGGTGGAAAAACCTGAAAATTGGTAGGTATATTTTAATGCTTTTTGAACAGTTGTTAAATGATCCACTCCAATGAGATTAAGCCCTTGTATAAGTCTGTGGATCTTCTTTTCCTCAGGGCTCTACGTCTTCTACCTGGAATGTCACTGCAGGTCTGCTTAAACAAAGAAAACAAAACAGTGCTTTCCCACAGAACAACAAGAAAAGTGTGTGATGTTATGTGACTCACAGGCTGACACTGCTGCTTTACACAGAGGTCCACACTGCAGTGCAGGTAGAAGCTTGTGTTATCCACAAACTGGAACATTCGGAATGAGAAGTAGTTAGTCTTCCCCAATCCATTGTTTTGTACCTCCACTGTGCCATCTTCACGGTTTGGGCAGCTGATCCGGAACAAGAAAAGAAATCTGACAAGCTGCTATCTCTTGAAGCACACGCTGCAAACATGTAAACTCAATTTGAACTTCTCGTATTTGTATCCTTCTGAGATAATTTGTTTGTAGTGAAAAAACTGGCTAAACTACAATGAAGAAGATTTGAGCAATCGGAGAAATAGACTTACCGTATTTTCACGACTATAAGCATTATAAGGCGCACCCTCAACGAATGACATATTTTCCATATATAGGGAGCACTGTATTATAAGGCACACTGTCTATTTGGGAGAAAATTTAAGACTTTTAAGTGCGCCTTATAGTCGTGAAAATACGGTAATTGCTAGTGACTTCCAGGTATGAAGCACTCACTACACAGTCACCTCTAGAGCCAGCCATTGTTGATGTTTTGGATTTTTTTGTATAAAATCTTGCAGTGGGGGAGGAGCTATATGATAGAAGATTTTGTAAACTAAGATGGCATCTGCATATTTAACAGTATTGTTTCAGTTCAGGCGTTTGTGTTTTTTTAATATCATTTAGTGGTGGTTTTTCGTTTATGGTTTTCTGTTTTTTCCATATATAAGGTGCACTGTCTATTTTGGAGAAAATTTAAGACTTTTAAGTGCGGCGAATAGTCGTGAAAATACGGTAACTGTCTGATGTTCCTCAACTCTGGTTTCCTCAAATGGATCTAATTTGTCTGAGTTATATAGCTCATGCTAGCCACCCTTGGGAAAAGGAGCCAAATATGAGAAGCTCAACTTGGTTTAATATGTTTCCTATTGCCAAGCCCGCCTCAGTTTGTAGCGTGCTGATCCTCACCCCTCAATGATGAGGTCATATCTCTTAGGGTCACTGGGTGCCGGTTGTTCCGTCACCCAGCAAGACGTAGTCACTAATTTGACCACACTCTCATCTATCCCATCTAAACTTAGTTGGATCCAGATCTGCTGATTCAGCTCCAATTCTGTGTTCGGCTCCATCAACTCTGTGCGCTCGCTGTTCATGTACACTTGCATGAGCAGAGAGTAGCTCCCTGTTTCTGATATATACTGACGCCCCACGGACCTGCAAAACACAGAAAGGCGCAGGCGGTGATACGAAAAGTCAGGTGAGAGACAAGTAATCAAGCATTAGAAGATGAAACCAAATGTATTGCTTCACTCACGTGCTTTTCACGTGAAGGAGCAGTGTTGTGACATTCGGCGTCTTGTATATGCATGTGATGTCCAACTTTATGTTGCTTCGAGTGATGAGTCTATTAATATCAGGTTTCCCTGTCACAATGCTGTTCTTGAAAACCACAAGGGTTTCGTTCGCCTGTCAATTGCAGAAAAATCTGGGTAAGTATTTCCCCAAACAGTGCTTTTTTAAATCAAAGTTCTATCAATAAGCTTATTAAACTGTACAGTGTCAAATCCATGTAAACTAGACCACATGTTCTAACCCACCTCGGTTTCAGTCCCACATCCATCGACTGAATCAAAATTGAAGGTCACCAAGTGCGTATCTTTGTCCCTTTGACCTGTGCAGTTCTCATTGTTGAGGTGCAACAAATTGTAATTGATGCCTTTCTCCTCCAGCAGGCAGCCAATCAGGGAGATTGCTCCTCCGCCCTTTTGGCATGTAGGAGGGTCACCTGATCGAACAGGAAAGTTAGTTGGGGCATTAAAGTTTTAAGTTATGCTTGATTTATGATTAGACAAAAGTCATGAGTTATTTTCATTACCCAACGTGTTTTTCAAGTGATACTCCGAAGCATAGATGGCACGGCAGAGACAGGATGTTCTTTTGAACTTGGACTCTCCACAGAACTCATTGCCATTGCATTCGTGATCCTGACAATACGACTGATTGTTCTCTGCAAACGAAAACACACGATTCCTTAAAATTGTATCAACTGCTTGACAAGGAATCATTTTCATCAAAAGATTGCTAGGCCTATTGAGAGAATTTTCACCATTCTGACAGCCAAAGGAAGACCTCCAGCCTTCAATGTCAATGTCATACTGCATCTTGCAGACTTGGGCATAAGCTTCTAAAAACTGGCAATTGAGGTTGTCCACCATAGGATAATCACTCAGGGTGAGTTTGCATGCCTTGATGTATGGTTCGACCGCAACTTTGTTGTGGCATTCAGCAAATTTTTCTGACGCGAGCAATGAGCAGCTGCACATGAACAAACAGAAGGATGGTGAGGGGTGCTATAATGAAGAAACCAAGATTGACAATCTAGGAAATGATCACTTTTACCGTTCTAATCCCACCGCACTGTTGACAAATAGATTATCAACTCGAGGCATTATTTCACATCTGAAGGGCGGACACAAAGAGTACGTGTAAGCCTCCATGAAAGCTTAATTATTTCAATGTGAAACACATGAACGCGTACCACCTACCCTTGATTGCTTCGCCTATCCGAGACGGGTCTTGGCAAAAAGGCCGGATCAGTGGCATCGCCACATAAGCCCCGCAGAGCTGCCCCATCAGGGACTGAGAAGAAGCACAGGGCAATCAGTCAACTACATATTGGATGCCGATTTCCACTGGATACTTTTTGTTCGTCAACACACCTTTAATGTATGCGGTAGAGCCGTCAAAGAAGATTGAAACGTTACTGTTCCGAATAGCCAAATGAACACCAGTTGGGTCTTTGGAGAGCAGGACTCCGTTAAGGACAGCAGTAGCATCAGTGCTTAGCGTTTGAATTTGGCCGTTGAGCTGCATCGCAAGAGTAAATAATGAGCATCATGATTTCAGGCATTTCTTTCAAAGTATATTCACTCGTGTTAAATACACTAGACTAGAGCATTTATATTGAATGGAGATTTACCATGGCACACGTTGACCTAATTAAATGAGCTTTAGAGCTGACCTTCTCCACTAGTAAATGAGTTCATCAACCACAACTCAGTGACAATCATCTTACCCGAACTCTTCCGCTTGATTCAAGAGAAATTTGATCGTTGGATGTTGGTAGCACTAAATCCAGGCGATCCAAAAAGGTAACTATCTGACTGCGGCGATCCTCAAAAGCCGCCAACAGTACAAAGCTGTTATCGCCTGGCTCAAGCAGGTTGTATAGGCAGCGGTCCGTCACTGACGACACTTGGCCGTAGAAGTGGATCACCTGGCCGGAGGTCACTGTGCACATGCGGTATGTCGCCTTGCATCTGAATGAGATGAGGATTAGTCAGTCATGTAGCGTTTATAATTTACCAAGTGAGATGTCATGTTATCTGAAAATAAAAGTATTTACGTGTTCGCAATGCAAGTCTCCAAGGATCCACAAGCTTGTTTGGTGATGAGTTCACCCTGACTGTTGCATGATGAGATGGGGCAATCTCCTATTGTGCTGGGTCTGTCTGAACCGGGAAGGAGGATCTCGCCTGCTAATTCAAAGAGATAGGTCAGTATTACTTGTCACCTACCATGACATGATATCTTTAATGTTTTTCTCCAAAACTATTTACATACCCTCTGACCTGCAGCCACTGAGGTCTATGTACATTGTGTCCTCGACACCGCTTTTTGTAAAGCTCACTTCCTTGGCTTCAAGTGCATTTATTTGCTGCATCAAGGACAGATGCACCATGTTACATCTTTACAAAGGCTTTTTATGACTCCCAAAGACTTTTTACATTGCATTAGTGAACAGGATGCCAATTGACAGATATGGGCATGTGAGATGCCAGAAAAATTCGACATAACTTGACATTATGGGACTCCAATGGAGTAAACATTGACATTGCATTCAAAAACCTCTATGTCTCTTTTGTTTAAACCAGCCATTACTCTTCTTCTGGAAGGCCAAAATCTTTAAATTTACATTGATTAGTTTTTAGCTCGTTATATGGAATGATCACAGTATATATAGGTTTTACATACTTACAACATTTGATTCTGAATTTGAAGTCAGATTCACACTCATAACTGTTTGCTTTCCAAACTTCAAGAAAGTAATGCTCCTCTGAGGAAATATAGAAAGACAGACAACATAACGTAACAGGTAATGCTTAATTTTGTACGTCTGATTTTAAATGACCCACAGTTAGTTGGCCTGAGGAAGACAAGTCGTGTTTCGAAATGCACATCAGATCATCTTTGATCTGAGGCAGCTTTGCCTTGACCAATTCTTCAAGATCACTGTCGACAACCCCAATCATTGACGTTGCAGTGTCCTCAGTTGTACCAGAGATTTTAATGCATTCAGTAGCGCTTTGGTCTGTAAAGCAGAATTGAGTGGACCCAGCAGCCGTGCTGATCTGTAAGGAAAGTATCACCATTATCATAATACAGGACAGTTCAAATAAGGACTTATGATTTGTTTTTTTTCATTGCACGTCATGGGGAAGACTGACGTGATAACTCACTGTTAAAGCAGTTTTCATTTGCCCAAAAATATTTATCGAGCACAGATTCAGGTCGACAGGCGTGGAAGGTATAACTGCATCAGTCTGGATTAACTGGATGCAGATAACTGTTGCACAAAGAAAAGAAAAAAATAGGAGCACCAATTCAAATTGGACTTTTTAGTCAATGGCAATGCTGAGAAAGCAGTAGATGCAGGAAGCGATGCTGATGTTTGTTTACCTGCCAGTAGGAGATTCAACTTGTTGGCCTTCATCACTGGAAAAAAATCCCATGATTTGTAAATGAATGAAGAGTATTTGGGCAGCTTTTAGAAACAGTGGTTAGCGCGTCACCCTCACAGTTCTAGGGTCGAGGGTTCAATCCCAGGTCAGTCCTTACTGGGTGGGCTTGCGTGGGTTTTCTCCGGGTGCTCCGGTTTCATCCCACTTGCAAAAAAACATGCAAGGTAGGCATGTTGAACACTCTAAATTACCCCTAAATATGGTTGGTTGTCAGTCTCTTTGTGCCCTGTGATTGGCTGACTGCCAATTCAGGATGTCCCCCGCCTGGTGCCCGTAGTTAGCTGGGATAGGCTCCAGCACCCCCCGGGACCTTTATGAAAATAAGCGGCTCAGAAATTTAATGAATGAAGATAATTTACGTTTGTCCTAATCATTGAACTATGCTGTGATATCATAATACAAAGTACAGAAGGTCTTCTATTAACATGACAATGTAATAGATGTGACAGAAATGGCTAAGTGTACATTACACTTAAATTCCAGCCACTAATTTGACATCATCAACGGCTATTTGGAGACAATTCTAAAGGAAACAATTGATTTTAATATTAATGTTGCATCATTGTAATTCACGCAGAATGCTTGGCTTACCACATGTAGGGAAGTAGAGAGCTGTGAAGTCTGAGGATGTAAAGCCTCTATAAATTCCTGCTATCTTCGAATATCTGCTTTTAAGCTACAATTTTCAAAGCACGCCCCCAACTGCACGTAAATGGACAAATACTTAGAATATTCCGACTTAACAAACTGGCTTGACAGAAATTAATAGTAAGTGATGTGAAAACAAAAAGGAGTGCTCACTGTAGACTTTTTCATATCACCATTTAACAAAATAGAGTCCTGTACTCAGTGGATTTTGCTACACAGCTAATCTTCATCCCCAGTTAAAATGCATGTTTATTAGGCTTCGAATCGATGGACAAATATTTTTTCGTCACAGCCAATGTCACGGGTACAGAGCGACAAAATGATGCCAGATTCAATCCACCTCAGAGAACAGTTACAGTGAACACACACATACATGGTTTGGCAGAATTCCTGCTGAGTTGCCATTAGTCACTCTGGTTTATTTCAATCAAATCAATCAACTAAAAGCCTTTATTGTCATCATACACAGTTGCGTATAACGAAATTGGGGGTGCTACTCCACAAAGTGTGTTTTCCCAGTAAAAAAAAAAAACATAAATAAGTCATATAAAAATATAAAAAGTCACATGCTGGTTTTGGTGGTGTTCAGTGTGAGATTGTTCACCAAACACCACAAAGACAGTTTGTTGACCTCATCTCTGCAGGCTGACTCATCCCCTCCTGAGATGAGTCCGACCACAGTGGTGTCATCGGCAAATTTGATGATGGAGTTAGACTGGTGGGTCAATGTACAGTTGTATGTCCACAGGGAGTACAGAAGAGGACTTAGTACACAGCCTTATTTGATAAAATAGGAATCAAGAAAATTTCCAGGCCTTGTAAGTGTTTTGGGTCCTTATTTTTCATCTTAATCATCCAATCAGAAAGCAGGAGAGGTTCTTCTGCTTGACTTTGGTGTGGGCAATCTGGGTACGATTCCCACTTGGGGCCAGTGTCAATGGTTGTCTGTCTCTTTTCGTTGGGTTAGGCTCCAGCAACCCCCGCAACCCTTTCGAGGAAAGGTGGTATGGAAGATGAATGAATGAATGATATAGCTATCACTATTTTAGGGGTTCCTGATGATACAGGAAAAAGTACTTCCCTTGTATATTAAATACAGAACACTTTTTTTTGTTGCTCAATAGCGGATTATTCCTTTTTTGGCAACTCCCATTGTGGCAATCATTTTCTACTTCTTTTTATATGAGCAAAACCAGTACCAAAAAAGGACCAATCAAATACAGCAAGCCTGGATTTGTCGTGTTTTGTGACTGGTCCTGCTGAATTAGAACGTACTATATGCAAGACTGGCACATCTGGTGTTCCAGATCTCACTACACCATTTTTTTGGTCACTTTGTCATATGACAAGACAAGGTGGCATAAAGTGGTATTGTGTCTTGGTTTGGACAATTTACTACAAGACACGGCCAGATACTGTTCAATCCTCGTATAGCTTTAAGTAGTTTTTTTCCCAGCTATGTCAAAAAGCCGTGCCTTGAGAGAAGAATTCTTCTCAGACACATAATTTTTAGACTAAAAGCAAAACAAAAGAATTTACTCCACTGTACCAAGACGGTTCAAACAATTTGGGTGTTAAACTCAGACAAGCTAGGGATTTTTGAACAGGTTTGCGACCACAAACCAGACACCGCCAGGATTAATCATAGTCAACGTAAAGGACTGCATTTTTGACGGTTATTTTAAAACGGAAAAAATGGTAACAATGTTACCTCTGGCTAAACTTGAAAAAAAATTAGCAGTGTTCACATCTCCAAAAAAGTTGACCATCTTGTTTAAACCACATTCTACTGCTTATAATATAGGCAGCTGTGACCATGGCTTTCAGACGAATACTCCATTCATAAGCCTTATTATATGAATGGAGTAATCTTCTGAAATCTTTACAAAAGGGTATAAAAGATGAAGCTAAGAAGGCTTATATTATTTTTATAAAACGTGAAAAAAAATGCAGGGAATTCATTGACAACATTTTTAACAATGTGAGAAAAAAGACAAAAATGATTGAGACTAAATAAGGGACGCATACTTTTTTCTTTGAAATATTTGACGCTTCCATTTCTCAAGGGAGAGTTGGCAACCCTATATACCGGTGGTAGGCAATTAGTCCAACGGAACAATACGTATGACACTTTCTCACCAATCCAATGTCTTACAAGTATAATCGGTGGATTGCAGTTATATGCATTGTTTCAGCACAAACTTCATTGGTTGAACTATCTTTGCTGCACTGGTTGGAACAAAGAACAGGACCCACTGGGGCCATTTTTGGATTAATTGCCCATCCATGCTTTATAGCACGGGCAGGGAACCTATGGCTCGGGAGCCATATATGGCTCTTTTGATGGGTGCATATCGCTCTAAACTAACCTGTGAGGTAAACTATCGAAACTGCTGGTGAGAACGCACAGGAATAGGAGCGTCACCTTGGTATTATGGTATTGACACTACCCCCAGCACCTTATAATCATATTTTTTTCATTACACTCTTTTGCATGGATTTTCTTATTGATACTCATTGATTGTATCAACGTAATAATGTTGTCAAAAAAATTTCAGAGACTTTTTGTACTTTAAAAGTGGTGAAGTGACTAAAAAAAGCACACCTTTTTATGTATGTTGATTTTTACATTCATAGTATGGCTCTCAAGGATTAACATTTAAATTTTTTAAATTGTTTATGGCTATTTCCATCAAAAAGTGTTCCCGGCCCCTGCTTTATAGAGTAATGTTTAAATAAACAAACACAATAAATAAATAAATAAATTAGTGAGTGTTTAAAAATAATAATAAATAAATAAATTCAGGAAAAAATAAACACATGAATAAATAAATACATACACAGATAAATACATAAATAAATAATCAAATAATAAATAAAAACGAAGGGGCCTGCGGTAAGGCATGGAAGAAAGACAGAGAATAGTTACTTACTGCCATCTATTGGTTTTTCTTTTCCATTTCTTGTAAAGAATTAAATTTACAATAAATTACAATAAATTGTTACATTTTTTGGTCCTATAGTCTATGCTGCACATTGACTTGGTTTTTAATATAATTACTCAAAGGATGTCATTATTAAAATGCCTTGATTTAGTTTTTTTCCCCCTTTACTCCGATCATCAGCCCTCCTTCTTCTTCCCCTGCCTTTTATGACTGCACGTTTAGATTTTTTTCCACATCATCTTATCATAATAACACCATGTTTTGGCTATCCTGCACTTAAAAATGAGAACATTATCTTATGGGATCTTCAAAAAAAGGCATCTGTTGTTCTCTGTAAATGGCATAATGTATGATTTAGTTTGTCACAGGTATATTCAGTATTATTCCAATGGCATGTTTCAACTGCTGAGCTGCCACATGAGGACTCTGCAGCTATTTTCAAGATTGCTATTACTATGCCCAGGAATACTGTTTTCTTCCCTGCTTGTCCAAGTAGGTTTGTTTGAGAAATCTTTAGATGTGCATCCATGGAAAACCATGGGTCGACGTCACTATAAAGTAAATTACCTTGCCCCTATTTTAAGATGGGCTTCTTTGCTTTCTCCATACTTGGTTGAACTTCTGTATTTTTAGATCTATGTACTGTCATGTCATAAAAATGTAATTGGTCTAAAGCAGGGGCACTCACACTTTTTTTTTCTTTGCTCCAAGATCTACTTTTTCAATGAGCCAAACTCCCACTATCTACTTGGTTGTTAAGGTTAGAATTCAGGGGTGGGCAGGTGCAGCTTTTTATCCCACACTCACTTTATCCAAAAATTTGCTAAAACAAGAATCACCTGACTGGAATTCACTGGTTTTACTTCTACCATATCACATTTGTATAAAGGTACCTTTCTACTACCTTTCAAGCAGTTAACCTTCCACTATCTATCTTTCTTGTATGCCACTGACAAAGCTCAGCAATTGTATAATGATAAATCCACTCTTGATTCACGCTAAAGCTTACTGTGGGACATGCCAATTTTATAAGAGCCCAGCTAAGGAATTCAACAGAAGGCAGGGATCAAAATGTTATTTGCGATTGACCAATAGTACCTTGGCGATGTACTGGTAGATTGCGATCTAAGTAATGGGCATTCCCGGTCGAAAGGTTTGGAAATAATGGCAAGATTGGGGTATATCATACTTGTCTGAATCTATTGATATTCACGCTCCTTTGTTCACCTTCTCCGAGGGCACTCCATACTGTGCCAATACACTAAAAAACCCATTGTTTACTACCACCATACCATTTCATTATCATGAGTGAGATTGGGAATCTTAGTTTTGATGACTGTTTCTTTAATGGTTCAGAATATTTAAATGTAACTTCACACTTGAAATAATTGTAAAAACATTGTTGATTAATGCATTTTTAAACAAAGCTACAGTATATATTTTCCCTAATCACCAGAACCATAGCAAACTCATTTGTAAAATAGTCATCAATTACAGGCCATTGGATTTGATTGGATTGGATTGGATAACTTTATTCATCCCACATCAAACTATCTTTGAATTAAAAGGCATTAATGCTCTATTCTCAAAAAAAAAAAAATCCTTTTCCCTTTATAAGAAGAATGCGACCAATGAGCATTTCCCTTCAGGAGGTCCCTAAATGATCCACTCCATTGAGATTAAGCCCCCAGGTAAGTAATTCTCCAGGGCTCTACGTCTTCTGCTTGAAATGTCATCGCAGGTCTATTTGGACAAGAGAAAAGGAAAAACAAGAAAACAAAACAAATGTTTTTTTCTCTCTCAGAACAACAGGCAAAGTGTGGGGTGTGGATTCAACTCACAGGCTCACACTCCGATTCCTGGCAGAGATTGACGTTGCAGTGCAGGTAGAAGCTTGAGCTGTTCAAAAACTGGAACATTTGAAATGAGAAGTAGTTGGAGTTCCCCACACCGTTGTTGTGTATCTCCACCGTGCCATCCTCGGTGTTCGGGCAGCTGCTCAGTACCAAGAAAAGAACGTTGACAAAAAGCTTCCTAATGATACGAACACACAGTTTATAGAGTGTTTGTGGTCACCCATCAATGACGAGGTCATATTTTATAGTGTCGTTGGGTGACAGTTGTTCCGTCACGAAGCAGGACTCGGTCACTAATTTCATCAGCTCCACATCCAGTCCGTCTGCTCTCAGCTGGATCCAAATCTGCTGATCCAGATCCAAGTGTGTTTCGGGCTCTATCGGTATATTGCGATCGCTGTCCATGTATGCCTGCATGAACAGGGTGTAGTTGTGGCTCCCCGACATCAATTGACGCACCACAGAGCTGTGAATGAAATGCACAGAGGGAAAGTCAGGTGTTGAATCATAACCTGAGTCCCAGCTGCAATGTTATGCTCCACTCACGTGGTATTGACATGAAGCAACAGTGTTTGGATTTCCGGCTTCTTGTATGTGCATGTGATGTCCAATTGGAACTTGCTGCGAGTGATGAGACTATTCTTGTTGGCTCTAGCAGACACAATGCTGTTCTTGAAAACCACAAAGGTATTGTTCCCCTGTCGAAAGCAGCAAAATTGGTTTATATGGGTGGGCAAAAGGTGATGAGCCTGATTAAAATGCTGCCGCCGACCAACCTCGGTTTCAGTCCCACATCTGTCGTCTGAATCAAAATTGAAGGTCACCAAGTGTGTCTCTGCGTCCCTTTGAGCTGTGCAGTTCTCATTGTTGAGATGCAACAAATTGTAATTGATGCCTTTCTCCTCCAGCAGGCAGCCAATCAGGGAGACAGATCCTCTGTTCTCTTGGCATGTGGGAGGGTCACCTGATCGAACAGGAAAGTTAGCTGAGGCATTTAACAAAAGTCATCCGTTATTTTCATTACCCAAAGTGTTTTTCGAGTGATACTCAGAGGCGTATATGGCTCGGCAGAGACAGATGTTTTTTTTTGACTTGGACTCTCCACAGAACTCATTGCTATTGCATTCGTGGTCCTGACAATAAGATTGATTGTCCTCTGCAAATGAATGAACAAGTTTGCATTAAAATTGTATTCAACCGCTTCAGAAAAAAAATGCGCTAAACAAGCAATGATTTTTCACAATGAAAAGATTGTTAGCCCTAATGAGCTAAATTTTTACCCTTCTGACAGTCAAGGTCAGACCTCCAGCCTTCCATGTCGATATCATACTGCATCTTGCAGACCTGGGCATAAGCTTCTAAAAACTGGCACTTGAGGTTGTCCACCATAGGATAATCATTCAGGGTGAATGTGCATGCCTTGATGTATGGTTCGACCGCAACTTTGTCGTGGCATTCAGCAAATTTTTCTGACGCGAGCAATGAGCAGCTGCACATGAACAAACAGAAGGATGGTGAGGGGTGCTATAATGAAGAAACCAAGATTGACAATCTAGGAAATGATCACTTTTACCGTTCTATTCCCACCGCACTGTTGACAAATAGATTATCAACTCGAGGCATTATTTCACATCTGAAGGGCGGACACAAAGAGTACGTGTAAGCCTCCATGAAAGCTTAATTATTTCAATGTGAAACACATGAACGCGTACCACCTACCCTTGATTGCTTCGGCTATCCAAGACGGGTGTTGGCAAAAAGGCCGGATCAGTGGCATCGCCACATAAGCCCTGCAGAGCTGCCCCACCACGGACTGAGAAGAAGCACAGGGCAATCAGTCAACTACATATTGGATGCCGGTATTCCACAGGACACTTTTTGTCATCAACACACCTTTAATGTACGCGGTAGAGCCGTCAAAGAAGATTGAAACGCTACTGTTCAGAATAGCCAAATTGACACCAGTCGGGTCTTTGGAGAGCACCACTCCGTTAATGACTTCACTGTCATTAGCGCTGAGTGTTTGAATTTGGCCGTTGAGCTGTGTCACAAGAGTAAATAATGAGCATCATGATTTCAGGCATTTCTTTCAAAGTATATTCACTCGTGTTAAATACACTAGAGCATTTATATTGAATGGAGATTTACCATGGCACACGTTGACCTAATTAAATGAGCTATAGAGCTGACCTTCCCCACAAGTAAATGAGTTCATCAACCACAACTCAGTGACAATCATCTTACCCGAACTCTTCCGCTTGATTCAAGAGAAATTTGATCGTTGGATGTTGGTAGCACTAAATCCAGGCGATCCAAAAAGGTAACTATCTGACTGCGGCGATCCTCAAAAGCCGCCAACAGTACAAAGCTGTTATCGCCTGGCTCAAGCAGGTTGTATAGGCAGCGGTCCGTCACTGACGACACTTGGCCGTAGAATTGGATCACCTGGCCGGAGGTTACTGTGCACAAGCGGTATGTCGGCTCGCATCTAAAATAGATGAGGGGTGTAGCATTCATAACTTGCCAAGTGAGATTATCTCTACCACTCCATACAATTCAATACAAGTTCTCTCAAGGCACTCAGTAAAACTACACAAAAAAGTATTTACGTGTTCGCATTGCAACTCTCCAAGGATCCACAAGCTTGTTTGGTGATGAGTTCACCCTGACTGTTGCATGATGAGATGAGGCAATCTCCTATTGTGCTGGGTCTATCTGAACCGGGAAGGAGGATCTCGCCTACTGATTCAAAGAGATAGGTCAGTATTACTTGTCACCTACCATGACATGATATCTTTAATGTTTTTCTCCAAAACTATTTACATACCCTCTGACATGCAGCCAGTGAGGTCTATGAACTTTGTGTCATCCAGACCACTCTTGGTAAAGTTCTCTTCCTTGGCTTCAAGTGCATTTATTTGCTGCATCAAGGACAGTCGTACCATGTTACATCTTTACACAGGTACTCAGTCTATCAAAATGCTTTACCTGCTAGGTAATTTGTAGGTTATGGTTACACTTTGATCTAACGGGCCAAAAGGTGTGTGAGTTGGTTGGTTATTGCCAATTGTCGGCTAATTTCCAGCACTTTCCCCGACATCATTAATAGTCGTTTTGCAGTAGTAAGTTGAGTTACGCACAATTATACTTAATAAATACATGCAAATTTTCACCAATGTTCAATTTAGCAAGCTTCTTTTCTCACCTTCATAAATTTCGTGACGATTCCAACTTCATTTCCCCCTCCGATTTAAATACTATTGGCAAATGGGTGTTGCAAGTGTTTCTGGGTTTGCGTCCTATTTTAGGGTCTTATCGCAAGAATGTTTCTTGACAAATTCTGCGACCAACTTGTTGGAAAACAATTTCAGCCTCTGTCTATTGAATGTGTCAGTAAATACAAGTGGATGTTTTAAAAATGGAATTTGATTCCCATGCACAGATGTTTCATTTTTCTAGCAGATCTTACACATGAAATCATTTTTGGCCCGTTAAATGGAATGATCACAGTATATATCACAGTCTTTTACATACTTACAACATTTGGTTCTGAATTTGATGTCAGTTTCACACTCATAACTGTTTGATTTCCAAACTTCAAGAAAGTAATGCTCCTCTGAGGAAATATAGAAAGACAGACAACATAACGTAACAGGTAATGCTTCATGTTGTACATATGATTTTAAAGGACCCACAGTCAGTTGGCCTGAGGAAGACAATTCGTGTTTCGAAAAGCACGTCAGATCATCTTTGATCTGAGGCAGCTTTGCCTTGACCAATACTTCAAGATCGCTGTCGACAGCCCCAAACGTTGACGTTGCAGTGTCCTCGGTTGTACCAGAGATTTTAATGCATTCAGTAGCGCTTTGGTCTTCAAAGCAGAATTGAGTGGACCCATTAGCCGTGCTGATCTGTAAGAAAAAAAGCAAAATTAACAGCATGGTTCACATTAGAACTTTTACATTTGTTTTATGTCATGGGGAACACTGAGAACTCACTGTTAAAGTAGTTTTCAGTTGCCCAAAAATGTTTAATTCACACGCGTTCAGGTCAACAGGCGTTGGAGATATGACTGCCTCAGTCTGGACTAACTGGCTGCAGATAACTGCTGCAATATGCGAAGAAAAAAACAAGATTACCCATTAAAAAGGTATTTTTTGGTCTATGACAATTTGGTGAAGGTAGAAAGAAATTGTCATATTGCAGTTGGCTCACCCGCCAGCAAGAGAAGCAATCTGTTGGTCTTCATCGCTGAAAAATAATGAAATATTGAATTTGATCGGCACAGAATTAATCAGTGCACATCAAAACAATAAATGGTTTATACATTGATGTACTGTATATGGCTACTGACACATTATAATTATAACACATAGTTTTTATCCCACTTAAATACAGAAAAATCTTAAATATGAAGAGATTTCACACATACTATTTGTTATTCTTCTTCATGTTTCAAGAGAATTCAACTTTGTACTAAAAACCCATTCTACTGCTCTGTCATAATAAAAAGTACATAAAATAAGGTTAGTTTTTTTTAAAATGACTATGTTATTGATGTGAAGGCAAAATTAGATTGCACAGTTCTCATTAAATTACACCAAGAATTAACATCTGCATGATGTTGGATTTGGTCCCTTTTCCATGGCTACCATCGACTGCCCTTTGGTCACAATTCTAAAAAAAAAAACATTGATGTTTGCATTGCTCTAAATCATGCGTAATGCTTAACTTACCGCATGCAGGTGAGTCGAGAAGAGTGAAGAGAGGATGCAAAGTCTCTTTCGGTTGCTGCTCTGTTTCTCCGGACATCTATCTGCTTTTATGCCCCCATTTCCAATGCACGCCCCCTCTAACTGCACGCAAATGGACAAATACTTAGAATATTCAGACTTCCCAAACTGGCTTGGCAGAAAATGATAATAATTGACATGAGACAAAAGTCACATCTCAGCAAGAGGAGTGTTCACAATTTTTTTTTTTAAATCATGTCATTTTACAATTAAGAGTGCTGTACAGGAAAGTGACTTCAAATCATTCATTCCTAAATTTGCTACTTCTAATTTTTTTTGTTTGTTTTTCTAGAGCTACAGTATGAAATCCACAGATTGAGACGAAAAACATTTTCCCTGGGATTTATAAGATCCACAAAGTTCAAAAATACAACTTTTTATAGTGAGAAAAAGCTTGGTATCAGAGTGATGACACCAATGGTAAAAAGAAGTCCCATTTTTTAGCAATTTTTTTCAGTTATTTATTTTGAAACTGAGTGCTTTATAATCTTTTAATATAGTTTGGACCAATCTGATTACCTTCATTATAACTGCTCATCTCGCAGGTACTTTAATTCATTAATTTTCTGAATCGCTTATTCTCACAAGGGTCACAGGGGGTGCTGGAGCCCATCCCAGCTAACCACAGCCACGAGGCGTGGCATACCCTGAATTGGTGGGCAGCCAATGGCAGGACACAAGGAAATGGACAACCATTCACGCTCTTGGGGCAATTTCAACCAGCCTACCATGCATGTTTTTAGGCTGTGGGAGGAAACCAGAGTACCCGGAGAAAACCCACACAACCCCGGGGTGAACATGCAAACTCCATACAGTGGTGACAGACCACAAAAACCATAGCCCAGAGAATACCTAAAATGTATTAGACACTACCAACAATATATATAAAATTGGCCTTACTATAGATATAAAAAAGCTCCAAAACAAAGGTATGAAACCCAGACATGTTTTTTAAACAGGTTTCTGACCACAAACCAGACACAACCAGTTTTAATTACAGACTGCATTTACACAGTTATTGTAAAACTGCAAAAATGATAACAATGTTTCCCGTGGCTAAATTAGTGAAAATGAGCAGCGTTCTTTCCCCCTCAAAAAGTTGGCCATCCTGTTTAAATTTCTGAACAGACCACATTCAACTGCATATAATGCCAGAAGTATTCTTTTGGAAACAAACGGTCGGTTATTACGAATTTTTCTTTCACAAAATATTGTTGGGGGGAACAATATTTATATCGAGGTGGCCCGCTAGGCCGAGTGGTTGGCACATTGGCTTCACAACTCTGGGGTCTTGGGTTCAAATCCAAGTCACGTCCACCTGTGTGGAGTTTGCATGTTCTCCCTAGGCCTGCACGGGTTTCCTCCAGGTACTCTGATTTCCTCCCACATTCTAAAAACATGCATGGTCGGCTGATTGGACAATCAAAATTGCCTCTCGGTGTGAGTGTGAACGTGAATGGTTGTTTGTCTCCTTGTGCCCTGTGCTGGCCACCAATTAATGCTGTTACCCGCCTTTGGCCAGCAGACAGCTGGGATTGGCTCTAGCACCCCCAGCGACCATAATGAGGATAAAGTGATTCAGAAAATGAAATGAAATTAAATGAGATTATTTGGCCGAAACATAAATAAAAAACAAAACACTTGATATCATTGTTAACTATGTAAGAAAAACGTCATGTTGGGAACTGAAAAGATGAGGGAATCCAATTATTGGATTAAAAAGAAAAAATAGATACACGATTGGTAGAGTTCTTACAGACTAGACTGGTCTTGAGAACATATTTTAAAGGTATTGATCTTTTCTTAATCTCAACCTTCCGTCTTGGTCTCCGACGGGCTAGAGTCAAGGGATGGGCAAAATAATCTACAAAGGGCCACAATGGCTGTAGTTTTTCATTTAAACTCATCACAAGGACACTTTTTCACTAATCTATGATCAGACAAATGCATTTGGTGGATTGAAGTCAGGTGCTTCTCGTTTCCACAGAATCCTCATTGGTTAAACTATCTGTGCTGAATGGGTTGGGACAAAATCCTGCACCCACAACAGCCCTTCAGGACTAATTTTGACCACCTCTGGTGGGTTAGACCTTGAAAATATGCTTGACACTGATCAGGACAAACATTAATATTGAATTCCAAAGAGTGATGATTTATAAAAAAAGCCCCTACCAGGAACAGAGCTTTTTTTGGGGGGTTACAGCTGCAGTTGGGTTCGAATCTGCAGAGAATAAAACAAATGTAGCTGGTGTGTGGAGTTACAATGCAACATTTGATTTTAAACATGTATCTGCCAAAACCTTTAGTCTTTTGGGGGCATTATGCTTATGCACGAGGAAAAATCACCCAATATTTTGAGTGTTATCACTAATTTTTGAAAACTTATTTTACACTATGTACATGACCTGGATGTAAATGACCCTTTGACACATATACAAATACAAATAAAAAGCCAAATAAATAAAAATACTAATATACATTTGAAATGTTTTGGACACCCGACATAACCGGTTTTAATTGTACATAGTCCCTCTGCATTTTTCTAAATAATTTTCTTTTGCTAATAAATTTACCCCTTGCTGAATTTATGGAAAATTACTAGTTTCTCACTCGTCTAAAAGTTGGCCATCCAGTTTAAAGTATAAACTTAATTTAACTTAATTTAAAGATTGTTATACCTTACACTGATACGAACATTTAGCGTTAGTCCCGGCATCCACAAAAACACACCTTTTTGCTTTCAACAATGTATGTCATTTTTTGGGGTCATTATAATCAGACATGTTTCAGATCATGTGTCACAGGACAGACATTCTCACACTCTAAATGTTACAGGCTGGGCCTGTATTCATATGTGCGTAATTTGCATATTATGTTACCCGTTGGACTTCCGATTGATCAGGCCATCATACAAACAGGTCGTACCAGAAAAAAAGATGTCTCATTTCCAGTTTTTACTTAGGTTTAGAGATATCTAAAATTTAAAAAAAAAGCTCTCCAATGGATCTGAAACCTCTTTGATGCTTCTTTTGTAAGGGTACAACATAAAATGCATGTTCTATAGCAGGGGTAGGGAATCTATGGCTCGGGGGCCATATGTGGCTCTTTTGATGGGTGTATATGGCTCTATTTGACCAGTGGTAAAATATAGGAACAGCTGGTGAGAGAACTAAGTCCCCGGATGCACCAATGGGGTGCCGGAACTATCTCTAGCGCCTGTTGAAATCATAATTTTTCTTCATTAGACTCTTCTGCATGCATACTCTCATTGATACTCATTGATTGGCAACAGTAAAAATAATGTTCTCAAAAGAATTCAGACTTTTTTAACTTTCCTTTGGCTAGGATATATAAGCACTTGGGAACAAAAGCTATGTATACACATTCATATAGTATCTTTAAATGGATCAATAAAGTATCAAGTGTAAAGTTTTTTTTGCTTGTTTTTTGATTTTTTTTTTACAAAAGAAAATCACAGAAGTGGGTAGGACACTTTTAAACAGGTTTTCAACTGTCACGCGAAATTAGAGCTTTTAAATATAGTAAATCAACAGCATTTTAAAGGTTTTGTCTAAAGTTACCCGAGGCATTTTTGTGACAAAGGAGCAGCGAGTGGTCATATCTCCATGAAACGTTGAAGAGCCTGTTTGAGGCACTATGCATTTCCATCATTTGAACTAAGAATGTCAAATAGCAGTTTAAAATACCTAATTATGAAGTTTCCATGACTACTGCAAAACATTTCTGATAAACAGTAGGATCGGTTATTGCAGAATGTTGATCTTACATCGGTCAATAATAGAGGTGCTCGACGGAAGTGCAGGTGAATGATGTGGCAATCTGTTACATTGCTTTCCTAATTATATTTTGGAAATGACATTGAGTTGTGCCTTCAGGCTGTGATTTGTAACATTCTTTTCTTCTTCTTAGATTTGCAACTCTCTACCTCTTTCATTTTTTTCTCTATTTCAAGTAATCGACCAATATCCCATTTTTGCCACAGCATCACAATTTTTAATTCAATTGGGGATAAAAACATAGCCATATGTGACCATGAATCATTAAATTGGGTTCTCTATCAATAGTGGTTGAACTGCACAGGCTTGGTGAAACAAACTCATGTTGACTAAAATCAAATTGACCTGTCCTAACCCTCCAAGTTCATAATTAGACTCCTATTTGATTGAAAATGCTTAAAGATACAAATCCGTTTGACCCGATTGACCCGGATTGATCAGGATTCCATCCAGTTGAGAACTGCTGAGAAACAAATGAGCATCCTCACTCATAATGGAGTTGGGTTCAATCAACGCATGATAATTTGGAATATTACCTGGAGAAAACCAACAAACGCAGAGGCAGAACATGCAAACTCTCCTGGTTGATCAAACTACATATTTTTAAACTGTGAGGCGCAGTGAAAAGTGAACTGAATAAATGCTCTTCTCTAGTGGTGGAAGCAGGTTAGGACATATTCAGATGGGAATCTCAATTTTCTTCAGGCTTATGATATCATTCATTCACCACAGAATACACGCATTAATGGGCAGGAGATGAAAAAAATAAAGATTGGTATGGTTTGAGGCACGTGTTGGCAATGTTTATTTAAATTATTCTGGTTAAAATTGATAAGACTCATCTAGTGACAGAATAATGAACAATGTTGGTTAGCTTTTATATTTAACAATTAACAATATTCGTTTAATGAAATTGTAAATGATATATGCTTGTTTTTATTCATCCTATGAGTGTTTATTGTCATTAAATTTTGCACTTGTATTGTTTGTTTCTATAACATTTTGAGTTTTAAAATATGCTGTAGTATTCCATTCAAAAAGGATTGGCTTTATTTAATATATTCTAATGTTGAATCAAAGAAAGGGAGATTTAGAGGGTAAATGACGAATCAGGTGAAAATAAGACTAGGGAGTATGTATAACGTATAAAAACAGTTGAATAAAAGTATATATTCAAAAATAGAGAAAGAAAAACACCCGTGTGCACCTTGGTGGTGTTCTTCTTTTAACCGCTAGATGTCAACAAACACAAGTATTTATTCAAGCGCTACAAATTTCCACAGGAAAAATGTCTGTTGTTTTCAGCTGTTGTCGTGATTTTTGGGGGATTTGCTTTAAGAGCAATGGACATTGAATGCAGAATGACTGAAAAAAAAAGTGGGCCCGATGATCTCAAAGCTTTGTGCACACCGATTTTTGCAAATATTTCCAAAACCTCACTGCCATGAGATATTGTGGGGAGTCGTAGATATTGGTCATCTTTTTATTTTTATTTATTATTATTTTTTAACTAATATACATTCAACATGAGATGCTGAAAGATACAAAACGTAAAAAAACAATTTGATTTGAAATGTACCTTTCAATTTAAGAACATTGCAAAACAACAACAACAATCGAACTACCGTATTTTCACGACTATAAGGTGCACTGCATTATAAGGCGCACCCTCAATGAATGACATTTTTCCCATATATAAGGCGCACCCTCAATGGATGGCACATTTTAATTTTTCCATATATAAGGCGCACTGGATTATAAGGCGCCCTCTCTATTTTGGAGAAAAATCTAAGACTTAAGTGCGTCTTTTTAAGGATTTTTTTGTTTTTATTCTGCGTGGAGGCCACTATTGGTTGAAGTACTATTGTTTATTCAATATATTTTTTGCATTTATCAGTGTCAGTACAGATTTTGTTGTTTTCCAGCCTTATTCTATTTCAAACTTGACTGTAGAAGCTAAGTATTGTATTTTCCATATATAAGGCACTCCGCATTATAAGGCGCATCGCATTATAAGGCGCACCCTCAATGAATGGCACATTTTATTTTTTTCATAAATAAGGCGCACTGGATTATAAGGCGCCCTGTCTATTTTGGAGAAAATTTAAGACTTTTAAGTGCGCCTTATAGTCGTGAAAATACGGTACATAAAGATATAATATTAAAAAAAAATAATAAGAGAGCATGAACCGGGCATCTTGCTCTGATAATTTGTTACCTCCGTTAACGATCCTTCAAAATGCACCTCCACGTCACACCTGTGGATGATAGGGTTAGGGTTACAATGTGAGTATTCTTATCATGTGCTATGTACTACACCTGGTAAACAGCGTGATAAAAAGAGTTGAAATAGGTTTGATTAAGCTGGGGGGAAAAATCTACTTGAATATAGAAACAAGGTATTTATACTTCATTAACCCCCACCACATGCCCACAGTAATCAAGATATTCCCCTCCCACTCCATCCCCCCTTTCACAATACTGCCCCCCACCCCCTCATCTCAGTAGTAGGAGCTGCAGCATTTGCATAGTTGTCACTACTACATTCACATCTCGAGTGCACATGTGAGCAAGCCCGCAAAAGTTTGCTGTAATACTGGAGTTGCACAACTTCTCCAATGCATGGACTTTACTCAGCAACAACCAGGGAGGCATCATGAAAAGTAAGTAAAACATTTGTGCATCTTTATATAGCTGACAAGCAATAGTCTGATTTATAATAATTTGCTAAATAATCTAATATTACAAACAATAAATGTTTGCAGCATGTCCACAAAGATTACTTACAATGTATCTCCCACTTTCTGGGAAATAAATTGTGATTTTTTTTATGATTCCTGTGGTTTCCTATCACATGTTTTGAGTTGTAAACAGATGACCTAAATCAATTAAAATTGTTTTTTTTAATATTCAGTCATGAGCCTTCATAGGTTTGGTTATGATTGGACAAACCACATACAATAATACTTTCTCATTTAATCATTTGGGGCAATATTTAATGATTTTGATAATGACAAAAATAAGAATGAGGTTGTGTTTTATTTTTCCTTCAGTATAAGCACCTCTTTTTTTAATCAGAGTAAAATTTAATCATAGAGAAATGCTTGTTGCACTACATAAGAAATAGTCAACTCTGGGCACAAATGTTAAAGAACAACCAAATGGCTACAGCAAAATACATAAATAGAACTTTGAATCATACATTTTAACACAACATCATTGAAAACGTTTAATAGTAACTATCAAGCTTGAACATGCAACATTTACGTGTGAAAGACAGACTTGGACTCATTGAATTATTAACATCATTTAAATGCTATGCATTGAGTTGTATTTCCAACTTTGAACTTGAGTTAAAATCATATGAAATACCTTTGTATTAACGACATGTCCCCAAAATGAGCTCTTTATTTTGGCTTGATGTTCTCCAGCTTTTTTGCCAGGTGAGCCAGTCGGAGCAGGGGGAACCAAAACCCCGGAGGTGGGTGGAGTGAAAAGTGGGACTTCCGTACCTGACGGGCTTCTCCCATGCAAGATGGACCTCTCTGAGGTCAACGATGGCCTTGACTCGCCACAATTCAACAGCGACATATCACAAAAGCCAGGAGGTACCTAGTACCCATTCATCATTGTCATCAATAACACGGCTGATCATACAAATTTACAGTAGTACACTTGTTGACTGTGCAATTACACACAAAAATAATGAAAAATAATTTGTTCAGTGCAATTTTTGCTCATTTAGCATATACTGTTATATTTTGTACATCCTCATACCAGGTGTGACAATCCCGGTCTACTGTGTGGTGGAATATGCTGACATGGGCGTGGCCAGTAATGGCGAGGGACATGGTCACTGCCACGCCGAGTTTGTGCTGATCCGCAAAGATATTCCGTTTACACAACTGGTGGAGACCGCGTTGATATCTCTGGGGTACTCGCAAGGCTCGGCCCTACAGGCACGAGGTGTGTATTTTTTTTCTCCTTCGACTTCAGTAGGGAGAAAAGACGTAAAGGGAGTACCCCTAAAAAGTAAAAGCAGTCTGCCCAATCAGCTTTTTATAGACAAAACATCTCCCATACTTAACATTTGAGCAATGCTTATCTAAAATGCTGCGCCACTCCATATTTCCACCACTAGTTTGTTTGGTAATTCATGAGTAATACATTATTAACTGCACCAATGAGTAGATTTGAGCTTTTTTCCAGATGGGTGACTCGACCACGAGTGCACTACACGCCAGAAAGTTGACACAATAAAGACCAATAGTGCTGTTTTTTTCCCCCTCCAATACCAAAAATGTATTTTTGTGTAAACAATAAAGTAGAGAACGATATCACATTCCTGGTTATGTCCTAAACACAGGGCGCATAAACCAAATGGGAAAACGCCCTGTCCGCGACCCTCCTCCACCCAAACTCAGCCTTTTCTTTTCAAATAAATATTTTTTTGTCTGGCATCGTCCCACCAAATGTGGTTACAACCAAAATTACACAGTCTATTTTTTCTTTTGATTCCATTTTATTTGGCATAGCTTTGGTTGTCATTGAAGTATATTCAAAGCGGGAAGGGGGTGGGGTTCTTTGATTAAGCTGTGTAATGTGGTTGAATCAGGGAAGTTTTTACTTTTTAATTCTAGGCATTCAGAGTTAAATCTGATAACAATCTTTTAAGTTTTTAAGGGATATCACATCATTGATTGTTGAAGAGAAGCCGCAAAGTCATCGACACAGCTTAGCACACACTTTTATTGTCTTTCGAGTCATTTCAGAATTGGTGGATGTTTTCCATCTTACCCTTCAAATTTTGAAGAATAATTATCACAGACAGGGAGTTTGTAAGTACGTTTACTTCAACTGGGACCACATCTGAAAATACTAAGAGAAAAGTATTCTTGAAAATACTACATACAAAACAAATTGATCTGGAGTATCCCCTAAAATATTTTTCACTCTCGTCCAAATGACCGATCTGAATCTGCAGTGGCATTTGTTTTAATACAAATATCTAAAATATGAACTATTACTTTTAGAAAGCATTTCCCATGCCAAGTGTAAAACCCTGTCACCAAAAGGATTGTTTTTTTTATCAGGGTAAAACAAAACAGTCAATCGTATGCTATGCTAAACTTGATATAATCATTCACTTACGAAATAAATTGCAATATTTAGCTGTTTTTAATTGGTTATCAAAGTAGTTGGGCTGAATTGAACATCTCATTCTACCTCATTCAACCATTGTATGAATTTGATCAGATGATGAATATATGGGAGAAAAGCAGAAGAGCAAAAGCGGATTTTTCAAGAATTTTGAAGTCAAAATGTCATCCAACACTGGAATGAATATGTTTTCTTGTCTTTTAACATATGTGATGTCCAGGTATCATCAAAGTAGGCCAATGGAAACCAATGCCCGTCCAGAACCTAACAGATGCTCCAGAAGCCACTGTGGCAGATATGCTCTTGGATGTTTATCACATGGTCACACTTCGAATTCAGCTGCACAGGTCTGCCCGTCTGGGGACTGTTATCTACCTCTAAATTTGTGTGTGCGTTTGTATATGAACTCGTGTGTAGCAATTTATTGGAATTGACGTCCAATCTATTTAATTGGGTGGGCTGTAATTGAATTATCATTGGTGGTCTTCCCACTCCTCCCTTAAATGGATTATACGTCCATCCTTGACAACAAATAGGTTTTAAAAAACGACTTTTTTTGCAGTTTTGCAAAGCTGGAAGAGCTTCCCACCGATCAGTGGACGCATGCCACAGTAAGAAAAGCCCTCAAGGAGCTGCTAAGAAAATCCAATGGAAATTCACTGCCCAAAGATTGTCCACTGTCCCAGGTATGTGACCACTCAGACAATTTAGAGAATACTTTTACAAATCATTTTGCATTATTGCAACTTTGCTGCAGACAATTTTCATCCATCTTTGCTCATTTTCCCCCCCAGAATACAATCTCCGCTATCATCAACAATTCATATTACGCCAATGTATCCAACTCCAAATGCCAGGAATTTGGACGCTGGTACAAACATCACAAAGGTGACAGTTGCGACCCAAATACTTGATTCTGCTTTTCTATTACTCCCAAGAAGGCACGTGCTATACGCCAGTGACGGCTCATGGTCGGAAGGAACCGTCACACATGCTTCACATTAATGTCACCCTTAATACACACACAGCAGAACTAAAAACATCTTAAAGTCTAATTTGAAACAGCAGCACCAACCCTCTTTGCACACACGCACACACTGCACACAGTGGGTACAAATTTGAAGCCATGCCAAACCTCGCTTCCATTTTTATTCTCCTAATAGCCCATGTGACCCTCCACCCGACACAAACATAACAAGAAACAGATTCAGAAGAGCGAGGACGAGTTATTAAAATCCACATGAACTAAAACGGACTTTTCAACAAAATGCTGTAAGATCATCGCTCAAAAGACAAACCTAGTTCCTTATTAACAGAACTAAGATTTTCTATAACTTGGTAAATCACTTTTTAGGAACGCCATCATCGTTACAATTGAATGACATCCAAAACAAGAGCTGAAAAACCCCCAACAACGTATTTTTCTTGATTATTGACAGATCAAAGATGTTTACTACCTCTCATTTAAAACCAGCGAGCATCGGCAAAAGTTACTTATGATGAAAATGTATAAAAATGCACTGTGACTGTTACACTAGACATCTGATTTGTTGTTGTTTTCAGATATCCAGGTGGAGAGAACGTGTCAGCCCAAGGATAAATTACATGAAAATGGTAAGTTTTCTGCAGTTTCCTTAAATTTAAAGACAAAAAATCCATCATTTTTAATGTGTCTACACAGTGGAGAGAGCTCAGGAGCCAAGTATCATCAACAAGCGTCTTTCTTCTCTATTACCGCACATGGGTGGTTGTGCAACCATCAAACGGCATCTAGTGGACCAGCAAGATTCCATCGTGACACACTCCCCCAGCCCCCCTTTAGGGGCTCCACCTCATCTGGCACACGGTGGTCTCCTGCCTCCGCAGCTCATGCGCCATCAGCTCGCAGTGGCGCACTTCATCAACCAACAACTGGCCGTCAACCGCCTGCTTTCTCAGCAGCCCCCGAGCCCCCGAACTTACATCCACCACCCGCCGTTTCCACGCACGTGCAAGGGTCCCGTGGAGATGGGTACCACATATTCAGGTGTTGAAGTGTCTTCTGACATCTACCAGCGAGTTCGGATTGAGCTAAAGAGAGCCAGTGTCTCTCAAGCTGTCTTTGCTCGTGTGGCTTTTAACCGCACGCAGGTGGGCGACCAACTATTCTTAGCTTGTGCAGCGACCAATAAAGTCTGTCCAAGCAACAAACTTCTCTTGAAACGTGGACAGGGCCTGCTGTCAGAAATTCTGCGCAAAGAGGAAGATCCTCGCTCAGCCTCACAGTCACTTTTGGTCAACCTAAAGGCCATGCAGTGTTTCCTATGTCTACCGGAAGGAGAACGAGATCGCATCTACCAGGAGGAGCGTGAGAGGAATACCCAAACAAACAACAACCACATCTCCAATGGGAGCGCTCATAGACACATGCAGGTATGTACGATCCAGGGAAAATATAATTCTTTAGAGTTTTGGGAAATATATATATATATATATATATATATATATATATATATATATATATATATATATATATATATATATATATATATATATATATATATATATATATATATATATATATATATATATATATATATATATATATATATATATATATATATATATATATATATATATATATATATATATATATATATATATATATATATATATATATATATATATATATATATATATATATATATATATATATATATATATATATATATATATATATATATATATATATATATATATATATATATATATATATATATATATATATATATATATATATATATATATATATATATATATATATATATATATATATATATGCCCAGTTGACTTCCAATATATAACTAGAAATGTTTCTTTTATTGCCATCAAATCTAGTTAAGTTTTACTTATTAACACTGTGCCGGTTAAAGTCACCACAAAAAAATTACTATTAACATTTTTCGTTGATGAAAAAAGTTCTGTTCATTGTCTTCAGCAAGTTAAAAAAAAACAACAGTTGTTGGTACTGCTGCGCGAACTCACAAAAACACTTCAAAAACTTTAAAACATTGCTCTGTATCCCTGAAGTTGTTGAGTACTAATTAAAATAATTTTTGATAAGTGAGTTACCTGAACAACAGCAGTTTTTTCAGGAAATATTTGTCCACATTCTTATTTTGCCTGCACGACACTGGCATACGTTTGTGCTTGATTATCACTTTCTTTTCAGATACCCCAATAACCCTAAGATAAATAACAGTTAGAAATCAATACATTAAGAATACTATTAAGACTGTGCTACTTGTGAACAGATCGAGACAAACGGCGAAACTGTACTGACAGCAGAATCGCATGGAATCATCACCTCGAGAATCTACGAGGAAATCCAGCAGGAGATGAAGAGGGCGAAAGTCTCCCAAAATCTGTTCGCCAAGGTCTCCGCTAACAAAAGCCAAGTCAGTTTCAGGGCTTTCGGTTTGCTTCTATTAGCTTGGTTGGTCTCAAATGTTATCACGATTACCTCCTCTTCCAGGGTTGGCTTTGTGAGCTACTCAGATGGAAAGAAAACCCGAACCCGGAGAACCGCACACTTTGGGAGAACCTGTGCACAATCCGCAGGTTTCTTTCCATTCCCAAGGTTGAACGAGATCGCATTTATGAGGAGGAGGCAAGGCATCCACATATCGAGAAGTTCTCACCCGCCCAACACGTCCCTGAACAACAGGTACCAGTAAATCGTTTGCACATATCCCAGTGATGACGATAGACGCCCAATCTATTTTGAACCTGGGCATGCTGGCTAGATCTCCCAGTCCTCAGTAGCAGTGAAAGAGTTCACTGTTCCCCTAAAAAAACCCAAATACTTGCTAGTCAAGCTGGACCTCGATGTTATTCCAAACACAGCCTGTAATTTTTGACGCTGACAAAAAGGAATTGCCATTAGCTCTATTTACGTCCTTTCTATTTGATAGCCCACAAGTTATGTTTGGGTGCCCCACCCTGCAAGCACATTCTATAAAACCTAGTTGTTAAGTGAGAATTTAACTTTCCTATCACATATTTCTTCTCATACATTTCTAATAATATCACTGCACAGTGAAAGCAGCAGGAAGGCCTGAGAAATTTATTTTGGATGTCCTATTTCTTGACAGGCGCCACCCTTACCACCTCTGAGGGCTTTATCCCCATTACGAGTGGGCCCACAGCTCATCACCTTACCTCTCCTTTGTGGTTCAGAAAGTGGGTCTGAGCACAGAATGAGCCCTAACATTGGAGAAGCCAGAAAGGCCCGTTCACGAACCCGAATTTCCATGGAAGCCCTAGGGATCCTGCAAAGCTTCATTGGTGACGTGGGGCTCTACCCTGACCAAGAGGCTATCCACACCTTGTCAGCCCAGCTGGACCTGCCCAAGCATACTATTGTCAAGTTCTTCCAGAACCAGCGCTACAACTTTAAGCATCACAATTCCAAGGAGTCAGGTCCTAGGGAAGACAATCAGGAGTGCCTCACTGAAGACGTACAGGAAGAAGAACAGTTATCTGTGGACTCCTGTGAAGATGGAAGATTTTCAGCAGAGGCAGTCGCAACTGAGAGAGAGACAGATATGGATCTAGATGAGAAGGACAATAGGAAAACATCAACACCGGCGACATCATCCTTGTCTCCATTTTGTAGTCTAGACAGCCCAAATTCTGCAGGGCAGCAAAGATAACAAAAGATTTGATATTCTTCATTCATATTACTCTCACATTAAAAGCATTTTTTAGGGTACAATAACCGAAAAACCTCCACATAAACTGTAATTGTATACATTAGCATTTAATTTATTACTCCGTTGTTGCTGTACCGAACAAACTCGGATCTCAACATTAACATGAGTATTTATTACCAACTTTACATTTACTGGAGAAAATAAAGGTTTACAATTCTCTTTTCTGTGACACTTTATAGACAGAATTCATGTCTTCCGATGCCATTTCACGTTTCTGACCAAGATTTATATTGAGAGAATGAAACAAGTTTAATTGTAGGCAAGTTGAATGTGAATTTGACTGCTTGCAAACCTTCATGTCATATTGCTCTCATAGCGCATTACAACTGCATCAATGACTGCTGGCACGCTCCGTTGGCTCTCTGCACACAGCTGGCTATTAGAGCCGTATGGCAGACTGATAAAGGCCCATTAGAGTGTGTTTGTGTGTGTGTGTGTGTGTGTTGTGGGATGAGGACGCAGGTGCTCAGCGGGCTGATATTACTCAGGATGCTCACGGCCGCGGGCGCACGGCTTTTGGAGGAAGGAGAATCTCTGCGGAGCTTGCAAACACACCTGTGATCCTCTGCTCACACGCTCCGTACTCTCTACCTCATACACAAGTACACACGCTCCCCCGAGTTACAGCGTGTTAATACACACTTTGATGAACAAGCTAATACTCAGAGCGCCAGAACTTGCAAAACCGCTGAGCTCAACGCAACGGCAAACACTGTGTGTTAGTTTGCGTATGTGTTTGCTTTGGGGGAAACATTCTTTCAGATTAGTAAATAAATTGACTTGCTCATTCTTGATGCTGAATAGTAGCTCATTTGATTCAGGAGGGTTGTCATTGAGTCACGTTTTGGTACCATTGACGGTGATAGACTTCCAATCCATTTGAAAGGGGGGACAAATGTCATTGAATGATAATTAGTAGCCAACATATTAAACAAGATATCTTTGTAATTTGTTTTGTAACAAGCTTACCCACTCCTCTATGCAACGTGCTGAAAATATTTTGCAAAAGATGGTGTGTAAGATGCTACACAAGGCAATTCAAATTGTTTTATATTAGATTTAAAAAAAAAAACAAGACAGAAATAAAAACAAATCAATTAATCAAGAAATGGAAACAAAAACAAATAAAAGCATACATGAAGGACACTGTAAAACAAAATAACAATTACATTGATAATGGTTTGGTTGAATGACGTGTGTGCCATTTATTTACACATTGGTTACAATGTGGAGAAAACAAAGGCAAAGCTATGGTATGGCTATGGTGCGGTTTGACTGAGGTAAGGTATCGGACGTAAATGATGAAACATTTATCTAACAGCCATTTTAATCCGAGGGAGAGAATTACTAAATAAAATGATAGAGTTTATAACGGAGAATACCATACAAAAGGGGTAGGAACCTATGGCTCGGGAGCCATATGTGGCTCTTTTGATAGGTGTATTTGGCTCTCCGCCTTTTTAAATCATAATTTTTCTTCATTAGAGTCTTCAGCATGCATTCTCTCATTGATACTCATTGATTAGCAATAGTCAAATAATGTTCTCAAAACTTTTTTTTCTTTCAAAATGGTGAAATGAATAATAAATGTTCACATTTTCATGTATTTTTTTTTTAATTCTGAGTATGGCTCTCAAGGAATAATCATACCTGTGAACCTCTGCCAATAACTGCCCTTATTAATGATTATGATTCCCCGTACAAACCCCCAAAAAACCTTACAAACTGTTTGCAAGGTTTTTCTGGGGGGTTTGTACGTTGTTTGTAAAGTTTTTGGGGGGTTTGTACGGGGAATCATACTAATTTATAAGGGCAGTTATCGGCAGAGGTTGACAGGTATGAATAATGTTTGAAAATGTGAATTGATTATGGCTCTCTATGTCAAAAAACGTTCCCGACCCCTGCCATGCAGCATTGTAGTAAAATTGTCCCCACAAACCAATTAACAAGTTAAAACGTTAGCGGCTGGACAAAATTGATTTATCAAGTGAAAGACTGAAAAGAACAGGTGGAAATGAAACTGTAAATCTGTAAATGAAATCGACAATCCCATTAAAACAAGACTTGGCAAGCAAAACACTAAATGACAGATTTTCACTATTTTTTTTTCTTTTTCGGACAGTGTCATGACTCTAAATGAATGCCTCTCTGAGCTTTGGCCTCATGTGCTTGCTATTGAAGCACTCTGTGATTATGTAAGACAACAGGCTTACTTCACGCTCACTGAATAACTGCGATCGCACAAGCCATGCTTAGGATTAAAGTTTAGAATCAGTAAGGTGATGTAATCAGTCTGCGCACCAGTATACAACACCAGTCCAAGTCTCAGGAGCCGCATCTGCCCAAGCAGTTACGGTTTTCCGCACCAGCTGCACTCTTAGCGTGTGTCTTGAGATTTCACGCTGCCTTCAGTCCTTCACAGGTTCTTGTGTGCAGTCTGCTGAACTGTTTATACAGGGTTTATTGAAGTTGATACAAGTCTAGGAGATTAATATAATATTTTTTCTTTAAATTAAAGATTAAAGAAGATTAAAGTTGATCTAGGCTTCCAGGAATAGGAAAAAAATAGTCTTAGCTATGCTTTAGACAGAAAAAGGCTCACTTCTGCATTTGATGGGCACTTTTGTTTTTCATGACTCATCTCATTAATACGGATTAATTAGCAACAGCATAAGAATGTTGTCAAAAGAAATCAGAGCCTTATTGTGATTAAAAAGTGGTGAAATGAACAAAAACATTTTTTTTAAATTGCACATTTTCTATATACTTTTACTTTTAAAATCGTGAGAATGGCTCTTTTGAAATAACATTAGAAAATAAGAATAGTTTATGGCTCTCTTTTTCAAAAAGTTTCCCGACACCTGCCTTAAGCAATCATGAGTTAAATTGGTGTGTTAATACCTTTGGTTCAGTAGCAATTCACGCAATGCAACACAAAACCCAAGTAATTTCCACCCAGTTGACTTCTAGAATATAGGTATACTAATGTCCAATCTAAAGTCATGTTACATTACGCTAGACGAATGTTTTTTCCTTTTTTTTAATTTAAATTTTGAAATTATTTGCATTTTTCTTGCTGGAGTTCAGTTGATATACTGTTTGTATCTTTTTTCATGAAAGGAGCAGTCTTGCATACAACATGACTGAAGCATCCACAGCAGTCATGGGCCCTAATTTCATTAATTATAAAGCAATATGCTGCCGGTGGGTCCTTCAGAGATGGCTCTACCCAATGCTGGCATCTGTTCAGTTCAAACAGCGAGGGATGGAGGGAATGGAAGGAGAGAACAAGGACAAGCTGCATATCACCAATACTTAAGCGTGGTGCAAGGACAGTTCCATCTATGGACGAGATCACAGAATGTGGTTTGAGGAATAGAAATTCAGACAAGAAAGGCCTTTCATGAAAGAGACATCTCAGATACATGCGAGCCAAAATATAGATTTCCAACGGTGGAAAGCAAAACCTATAATAAACTAAAGTCAGACGGCTCTGGCACTATGATTTTCTATGCATTTTTATTGTTGTCACATATTGTATGCATTTAGTCACATACCCCAAGGAATTGAAGCAAATTATAGCTTTGTTGTTGATTTTGCTGTTCAAAATGGTTGTGAACATTTGGCCCCTTCTTTTCAACGTCTAAGGTTCAGTTCTCAGACACATAATGCAAAATTAGTTTTCACATTTACCTATGTTGATTAACCACAGCAAATTCCAATTGCAGATGCTGCCAAATAATACAAAAAAACTGCTTTCGCCTCATCTATGCCAGAGATTGACACTCACACGCAAATACACTCAAAGTGCAAAAGCATGTAACAAAAGTGGAAACTGTTTACAGCCTCGTTGTGCATAAATTATAGGACCAGATTACTTACACACACAGATTTTGCTACAGTGTAAATAACACAAAGAGGTGAAGATTATTGTTTAGTTTAAATACTTGAGAAGTGACTTTCCAATTAACTGGGTCCTGGGTGTTAAAGGGTTTATATATAGTGTATATATATATATATATATATATATATATATATATATATATATATATATATATATATATATATATATATATATATATATATATATATATATATATATATATATATATATATATATATATATATATATATATATATATATATATATATATATATATATATATATATATATATATAATCATTGGGATCTATTTGATTCTGTAATAATAGTAATCTCTTTGTCATAACTATCTATCTGATCAATTATTATTATCTATATAGTAACTTTTGCTACTGCAGTGATACTACAGTGTAATGCTTTAATTAAAAAAAAAACGGCAAGCCGCTTCATATATCACTGAGCGGCTATAATATGATTTTCAGCTCTAATTAGATTGAAGCCACTTAGTGTGTCATA
Organism: Stigmatopora nigra; assembly: GCF_051989575.1. NCBI lineage: Eukaryota > Metazoa > Chordata > Actinopteri > Syngnathiformes > Syngnathidae > Stigmatopora > Stigmatopora nigra. Next base: position 18,200,253 of record NC_135508.1, read on the forward strand.
ATGATGTTTGTCTCACAGAGCAACAGACACCGTCCATCAGTCCAATGAAATATTAAACTGAGCGACCGCAGGATCAGCTCTGTACCTCCACCCCCAGAGCACACAAACATCAATGCTCACATACAATATATGACCTACATTCTTGTACACAAACTGTGTTGAGAGAGGCGACAAACGTGTAAGCGTGTGTTGGTGTGTCGGGGGGTACAAATATGCAGGTGCACTGAGCCGTGAATCTAATGCAATATTAGTGTTATCTTCCTGCCAAATAATGCATGATGCCGCAGTCCCGGGACGACACATGTCACCCCTGCTGTCGTTGTCACTCTCCCCGATGAAGGATATTTTATTCAAAATGTCACATGTAGTGGAAACTTGCGTATAAGTGCAAATACGACTGGCAGCCCAAGGCCGGAAACCAGCTGACAAGGAGTCACACTCATTCTCAGACTTGAAGGTGTGCTACGGTTGTCTTTGTGATTACAAACCATCACATATTACTTACTCGCGCCTCGCAAACTTCACTGCCTGTGAGAAAAACAGACGGGATAGATGCGGGCAAAAGAACAGTGGACCAAAAACCTCGGTAAACCAAGCCTACCACGCCTCAGCCATGTGTTTGTCCAAACCTGTTATTTCTGGCAGTGCAGCGTCTCCTCAGACAGGAATGCAGCGGCTTTAAATAGCATCGAACGACGGACGACCAATGGGGAATTACAGAGCATGTGGGGAACTCTTCTGTTAAGGTTGATTTTTTTTTTTTCATCAACCATTCATGAACTCGGGTAAAAAGTTCAATTTCTATCTGAGAAAAACACAGAAGGCTGCAAATGTGACCCAGAGCACCCTTACATACAACTTTAACTCATTGGTTACCAGTGACAACCAATTAATTTACCTTCAAGGGCCTAGATTTTATCCATCCGTTTTTATGTGTGGTTGGAATTTTTTTGCTAGAAATATTTATGTTTTTAAATATATTAATCATTAGATTTGCATGCAGTTGGTTCATTGCTTTTTGTTTTTGTTTTGTTTTGGTGTAACTAGTTCAAAATCAACTCACCTGGCTGTCTAATGGCTTAATCAGAACCTACAGTCTTCAATAAAATAATGTACTTAATCACCCATAAGATGTAAAATTACAAACTGGGATTCAGGGATGGGTTTTGTTGACCTCCTTCAATGAAAAATAGCGGTGTAGCAATTTCAGTTAGTATCCTCGTGATCAAAAACAACAAGAACAAAGTAAGAGAGATTTTCAGACCACTATTCGGGGATCTAATAAAATGTCAAGAGAGTCACACAGTACAATAGACAGCTATTTGTATATAATGACACCAGTATCTGATACTATGACACTGTCATTTTGCAACTTCAACACATTTTTTTCACACACACAAATGGAACTGTCATATGAAGTGGGATTGAATGATAAGGCAACACATTTGGCTCATATGGCCCATTAAAAGAAGAAATCAATTGTGATGGCTGGCCACCGATTCAGGGTGTTGTCCCCCGCCTTTGGCCTGGATTAAGCTGGGATAGGCTCCAGCACCCCCCTGCGACCCTTAAGAGGTAGAAGCGGTTCAGAAAATGAGATCAGTTATGATGGAGTGACTGCATTACATTTTGAAAGTGACCATATCAGACATCACACGTGTGACACGAGCTCCCTCTACATGTGAGCTAAAGAAATCACCTAATGAAATGTCATAACTCTAAATTGCTCCCCTCGCTTCACCCCCCTCCTCTATTGCTCTCTTTTGGAAGCTTTTTTTTATTGACTGTGAACTAGTTTTACACACGATGGCGATCTTGTGCAATTTTAGACAAGTCATGCTATGAGCAAAGTTTCCATATACATATTGATAAAAATTTACTCACAAGGTTCGCGAGGGATGATGGAGCCTATTCACACACATACGCATACCTAGGGGCAATTTAGAATATCCAAACAACCTAAGTCTGTGGGATGTGAGGGGGAAATTGGAATACACCTGGATAAAACCCACGTAGGCCTGGGAGAACAAGCCAACGCACCACACAGAAAGTTCAGAAAGTCCCACCAAGAATTGAACCCTCAATCTCAGAACTGAGAGGCGGACATGATAATCACTCATCTACTGGGCTGCCGCACATTTCATTCATTCATTCATTTATTGTCTGACCCGCTTTATCCTCACTAGGGTTGCGGGGGTGCTGGAGCCTCTCCCAGCTGACTTTAGGCCAAAGGCAGGGAACACCCTGAACCCGTGGCTAGCCGATTGCAGGGAGACAGACAACCATTTACTCTCAAACTCATCCTTAGAGGAAATTTAGAGTGTCCAATCAGCCAATCATGCATGTTTTTGCAATGTGGGAGGAGACTGGAGTGCCCAAAGAAAACCCACGCACGCCCGGGGAAAACATGCAAACTTAGGTGGATCAACCTGGATTTGAATCCAGGACTCCAGAGCTGTGAGGCCGACATCCTAACCACCCTGTCTGAAGGGCTGTAGTTTTGTCTACATTATTTCGAAGCTCTTGTAAATTTGGTTGTAAAGTGTCCTTGATTGTCTTGAGGGGTACTTTAAAATACAGAAATGTATTATTATTAATATTATTATCTTCTTATTAATGGGATGAACATCTTAAGCAAAGAGTTATTTTTTTTTTAGATTTTTAGCAACTGCCAACAGTAATTCAATCCTTGTGTGTGTAACAGTATCCATGTTTTTAAACAGTTCAAAAGTGAGAAAACATTCTCATATAGCAGTGTCTACCTAGCTTTGTCCACATAAGCTCCTGATAGATGCACGTGTAAACCCTTTTTCTTTGTGTGCAAGTCACCTCGGCTGGAGGACAATGTTGCTGTCCTGGTTTTGATAAAAGAAGAGACGTGAGTTGGATGGAATCCAAGCACTCCCACATGGATTCACGTATGAGACTGTGGGAAGAAGGGCCACATCATTGGATGGATAACACAAACTACTAAAACTGCAAATAACTTCAGGGCAAGAACGTTGCTTGCTGTTTGTGTGATGATTACACATTAAAAGAGTTTTGTTGTTTCCTTGTAATCATAGCCTCAAGACGTTTATATTCCACCATTGTTTTCCATTTGGATTAACATCACGTTAAACTAATAGATTAACCCTCGGATGCATGACCGAACAATAGCTACATTCAGAATAAAAGGCCTTGGGGTCGTTTTTGAGCCCACCAGTGTATCAGATTTGGCACTACAAATGAGTATTTAGACCATGACACAGTACCATTTATAGTAGTACTACAGTGGAATTAAAGACTCTGTTACAGATGTTTTGACTTAAGTCTTGAATTTTGTGAACAAATACGCAAGCCCAATTTTGGCCTTTAACACAATAATGAAACACTAAGAATTGTCCTGCACATTGCACTTAAAAAATGTGTGCTTAAATACATATTTGGAAAACAAAGAGTCCAAAAAATGTAAATCTATATTCATTGTAGATAAAAGTGAAATACAACTGAAAGTGTAGCATAATGTTTTTATGTCAATGACAAGGTCAATGAATGTCAATTTGGCAGTGTGAGTTGATTTTGCATTCGTTGAATGGCAGATTGAATTTTAGTGATTCTTTTGCATTCCACTGGGGGAACCCATACCGCGTGGGCTATCAAGTATAAATACATGTGTTTTTAGGAGAGGCCGTATAAAGCTGCAAGAAGACAGATGTGCAAAACATATTTCGTTCCAACTTGCGGCAGCTGTCCTGAGATTACTCACAAATGATTGTCACATGAAGTCACACATTGTATCTTTTCACACCACACTTGGCGTATTATCGCACACCATTCGCAGCCATTGTCGCCATTAAAGCACGGTTGACCGGGCATGCGGGCCTTGACTTATGCCGTATGTACAGTAAAGCAGCTGCTAATGCAACTGTCAGAGAGTCGTGTTAGCTTGGATGCGTTCATCTCACTCTTATCTCACTCTTCCTGTCCTGTCTGAGCATTTACTAATCCACTTGTCCACTGAGCTAGTTGCTTGTCTAAAAGCAGCCATATATGGAAGCTGTCCCCTTCTTTCATCCATTTGGATTCCTTTTCTGACATCAAACCAGCGTCTATAACGTTCAGTCGCCATTGTAACGACGTGTGATGTCATTTACAGCTCCCAGTTGGCCGTCAGCCATGAAAAACTGCAAATGAAAAGGGCTCAGACGCCGCCTGTCAAACCATTTTGCGGCTATAAATCCAATGAAGGGATGTTCAATGATCTCCTTTAAAATGACTTTTGCCCGTTCCCGATCGTGCGCCGCTTTTGAAGAAGCACACGTCCTTGTGGGTGTGTAAACAGCAGGACCACTCTCTAAATAATGAAAACCGGGCGAGCGAGCACTATAAAATCTCACCTTGATCCCCCCCGGATCCTATGGTGAGCTATTTTCAATAAGTACCTACAGTAGCTGTTGTCTGTACGGAATCAAAAGTACCTTCAGCAGCTGCAATGTGTGAGGAATCAGGTGATAATTTCTCCAGAATTACAAACAAACAATTAAAATAGCATGTCTGTATTTGGTAAGAAAAGGGACAACAGCCAGAGTTGAACCAGACACATAAAAACTCAGGCCTACGTATGTGTTTTGCTTTATTTGTTGCCTTTTTCTGACACTTATTCCGAAAAGGGTGATAAAAGGGTGAAGAGAAGAATTTTTCGTTTTCCTTTGGACAATTAAAAATGTAAAAAAAAAAACATTTGTTGAGAAAAGCCACATATTTGAATTTGAAAATGAGTTAAAGCAGTGGAGGCGTCTTTTGTTAAAATGTCCATATATGGATACACAGTATAATTCAGTACCTGCCATTGACAGTGATGGATTAATGCATTTAAGCAGGGAAGGCTGCCCTCCCATTTAAATGCAATTGGATGTCCATCACGTCAGTAGAAGTGATTAAAAGTTAATTGTACCTTCTGTCATCATGTGGAAGAACATCTAATTGTTCTGACTGACACTGTAATGTCATCTGGACATAATGGATAATTTGTAGAAAAATAAATCAGAGTTTGTGTACCAATTACGTGAAATTATATTTGACACAATAGTTCATATTTCAATGAGGGAAGCCCGAATAACCAGAAAAAACCCACGTAAAAGTGAGCCCATAATTGTAATTCACTCCAATTCCAATGTGCCACCCACATAAAATCTGTTGTTAATTCAATGTCGTTCTTGTGGGATGCTCAACAGAAACAAAAGCAAAGCAATGGTGGACGACTCTGCTGTTTATTCTTTGGATTCTAATGCTTACCATAATGTGGAGTGTAAAAAGGATGACTTGTTATCTACAGATGTCTCAAGAGTCTGGTGAGAAATGTAATAAAGAAATACAGGTCTGCAGAGATACTGGTTGTTGGTTTTGATTCCTACCACTGCCATTTTCTACTGAAACTCAATTGATTCCAGGAGAAGGATGCTCACCTGTTCAAGCGACCTTGGCTAAACCACTGAGCAGAATCATACGTTCCTATTATTGGCCCTCGCTTGACAGGACGTCAGGAAACACCAGCTCAGCGTAATAACAATATGACCTTGAATTATGACATCAGCCTCTTTTCAGACTAAAATACATCGCCAACACGATGTTCTGCCATTAAGTATGATTGTTATTAAATTGGAATTGGTATAGTTTGGCTGAAAGATCTCCACATTATTCCAGAGTCAATAAAATGACCTCAAACATCATAAATGTGTCGAATAAAAGTCAATAGTCAGTTTGTAATCAAAGCAAATTACGACTTGCCTTGGGTTGAATGTGATAAAAGCGTCTAAACATGTTAAATTAGAAAATGACATTTTCCATGTTAAAGTTATTGCTGTCAAGTTAGCAATCCACGTCACATCCTGAAAAAAAAAAGAAAGAAAAAGAGGTTGTTTTGTACTTGATGTGACCTGGCATGCACATCCTTTTTTCATGAAATATGATGTTTGCTAGTACACATGGTTCTATAAAAAAGAAAATCTGATCTATCAATCATACGGTTTTTTTTGTACAGTGTGTTCCTGCATGAACCCTTTTTATGGGGATGGGAATGGATTGATGGCGTTGTCATTCTTTGAAACGGTAAAATATGAGCAATGAGTGTTTTGAGTTAAGTGTACTGCAGTTGTCTAGTTATGTGTGGTATAAAAATGTGTTAATTGTTTCATTATTTGACATTTCTACTTACCTAGGATTTCACTGACTCATTATAAATTCATCCTTTTTTTAGCATCTTCTTTGTATTAATTCCTCTTAAATATCTTTTGTTTTAACTTTCCATTGGAGCATTTTGAGCAGCCGCCCAACAGTGTGTGTTGTGAAGCGGATGACTCCAATGTGTATATTTATTTAGGTTGTGTACACACGACCTCTCCTGTGTATTATTTAGTAGCTGTAATGCCTACTAATGGCAAAAGAGCTCAGCGTGCTGTATTTCTAGTACCTCACATTTAAGCGGAAGTCCTATCAGCAAAGTCGAACCATCGATTGACCTCGTTGTTCTGTTCCTACCAGGAAAGAGGAACATACATTAAGACCCAAAGGAGTTGGGGGAGAACCTCATCAATTTCCTGATGCAGTAAAGTAGGACACAAAAAGGGTGTGGATGTAACTTTTGCTCTGGCGAAGGATCAAAGTGGGGCCTCACGTCTGGGGAACGACTGCACGGACCGCCGGACGAGAGGAAATGGTGAGGCTTCTCCTTCACATGAATGAAGATTCCAGAGACATCTTGAAAGTATCCCTGCATTGTCCTCAGCGTTTTCTACTTTGGACATAAAAATAGAACATCTATAATGTCCACTTTGAGTTTTCACACTCACTGGCCTTATATCATCAGACAATGCTCTATGTTTCCTTTTTAACTTGTACTTTCCCGATTGACCTGGAAAAAAAAGTGGTTTTCTTGAGAGTTAGGGAAAAAAAATATTTTTGTGTTGTCATTGATCTGGCTTTCTCGTAATAGATTCTGGGTTTAAATGTGTTTGAATTTATTTTAGATGTTTTTTTAACACTTTGAGATAAATACGTGTCGGAAATGTAATATAAACAAAGCTTAAGTGTATTTCAACAAGGCATTCCTATGTTGTTTTATTGCAAGGGTGATCTGGAACATATCCCCAGACATGGACATGGGGATGACTGACTCATGGTTTATGGTCGTAACAGCCTTCAGGAGGAAAAAATAGCTTTAATGTGCCCTGCTACACAAATGCGTTTGACCTTATTTCTCACTCAATGAACCGGAATGTTGGCTGCTATGGTAGAAAATTCACAGATGAACATTTGCGTAGGTGCAGCATGATTTTTGGTTGTTAAAATAACATTTAGATGATGTTTTCCTTTTTTTGAAAGACTAATAAAGTGTGTTAATTTGCCAAATTGAATTCTAGATGAGACAGTATAAAGTGCTCCTGTCTTAGGTTTCCCAGTGTTGTATTTTTGTCATTACCATCATTATTATTGCAAAGAGAGAGATTTTGGGTCAACATAATTAGATTGATTTAATAAAATTATTGGTGCTTTGGATTGGGTACTTTTCAAAGGTACTAATCAGATTTATGTGAGCCATTAGTAGTCTGCAGGTGTGCCAATAAGTTTGTATTTACATGTACTAGCAAAATTAATGAACTGGTAAGAATTTGGAGTCTTGTGGTTGAATTTGAATGCCAATAAAATACATTTTGTTTGCTTGATTTTTCAATTCTCTCTTTAGAATGTTACACATTTTACAAATCATTTGAGGGTGTGTAAATTTACGAGCAAATAAAATACTATCACAACGTTTACATTTGCTCAAACACCTGAAACACTGTCTGCACAAATGTTGTCATAAGGCAGCGAAAACGAGCAAATCCAAGTATTAAATGTTACATAGCATTTAGTATGGTTGGACTGATTCCTCCCCCACCCAAATATAACTCCAATGACTGCTATTTGCAATCATTCCCCTCACTCAACCCCCTCCTCATTTTCATATTTACGCATTCAAACACATACTTAATCTGTAGTTTATATTTACAAAGCACTTCAATTATGTATTTTTCACATGAGTTGGTGAGATCCGATTTGTTCGTTTACGCTGGATTCACATTAGCAGATACGATTCGTCGTCACTTTTCTATGATTTGAAGGTAAAATATCAAAACCGAACACTTGGACTTACAATGTGGTCATTCCGGCCTTTGAGTGTTACATGTACGTATGTATACTGTTTGTTCAATAGCCTCGTGCAGGGGTAGGGAACGTATGGCCTCGAGAGCCATATGTGACTCTTTCCATGGATCAATATGGCTCTCCACTAACCTGTGAGGTAAAATATGGAAATCACTAGTGAGAGAGCCGAGTCCCGAATGCACCAATAGGAGCGTCATGGCGACACTGTGGCATTGAGACTAGCGCTAGCAACACTTTAATCATAATTTAATTTTTTATTACTCATCTCATTAATTCCGATTGATTTGCAACATAATAATGTTGTCAAAAGAAAGCAGAAACTTATTGTGATTAAAAAGTGGTGAACTGACAATGTTTTTAAATCGCACATTTTCATATATTTTTACTTTTAAATTCTGAGAATGGCTCTTTAGAAATAACATTAGAAAATAAGAATAGTTTATGGCTCTCTCTTTCAAAAAGGTTCCCGCCCCCTGGCCCAGTGATTACTTTTTTATAACATAATCACAATGTGTACTTGATGTCTGTCAAGCAGTTAAGAGGCAGAATTCCACAGTTGAGATGTAAAGTAAGAAACTCAAATGACAAATAATGAACGAGGGGTTGGACTCGAGCCCGCCTGTGCTGATAACGCCTCCTGGAATAACATGGTTGACATCATCATGAGTTTAGAGTAGAGAGAGGTCTGTTAAAATGTCCATGGGCATCACAGATACCCTCTTTGGACTGGGACTGCTTTCATCATCTGGAAGGTGGGCATTTTCTTTTGTTAGCCTTGAAATGTATGGCGAAGAAGACTTACAGGTTCATGTTCAGTTTAATTACCAACATCCAATTTGTGCACAATTATAACACAAGTGACAGCTGACAACCTTTACATTGCACAGACTATAACCAACCATGTCAAATTTTTGTGATACTTTTTAAATAAATATATTTCAAAAAGTTGGTTCTCGTACATGGAATGGTTTGAAATGTTTGCATTTGTTCCTTCAGTACACCGCTTGAAAGTTCAAAGTCAGGAAGTTAATTTTGTTAACTTTGCATCATTGTTTCCCGCTCAGTTGCGGAAAGCTGAATTGTCCATTTTTTGCAAGCAAAACCTGCCTGCTCATACTTTTGTATCTCAGTGGATACTGTATTGTTATGTGTGTGTGTGTTACTTGCTGCAAGGTGCTCTTGAATGAGTCCCTGTCCAGCTTGCTTACAGCTCTCCATTGTTCTGTGAAACTGGATTCCTCCTTAGAGAATTTAATCAGCCTTCACTAATTCACTTGCTTTGATTCAACAAAGTTTGTTCACATTATTAGATCTCCCACGTGTCCACATTGGCCAGCCCAACGTTTTTAGTGTCTGCTCACTTGCAAGTCCCCTCGTAAGTCCAATTCACACTTTGTATTCCTTGTCTCCTATCTCTCGGAACTTCTTACGGGAAAAACATGGTACTCAAAAGCCGAGGTGAGGCCATTTCACATCGCTCTGGCCATCACTGCGCATTACATCAGACGGCAAAAAACTCCAACGGCTCCTTTACTTTTTCCACGGAGGGGCTGCTGCTGACAGCCTATAGTGATCGGAACAAGTAGGCCACCTTCGTCGTCCAGAGGACAAGCAAGGACACGCGCCTCTCTCCCAGGCGGTCTGGGTCAGTCAGTACTGGCTGTCCTTGGTGGTGGAGGTGTGCGTGACGGTGGAGTCGTCAGGCAGCGAGCCCCGGCGACTGGAACGCGACCCGCAGTGAAGTAAGTTCTGCAGTTCCTTGGACACGCTGCTGGAGAAAGCGGTGTAAATCCATGGGTTGGTGCATGAGTTGAGACTGGCCAGCAGCATAAGAATGGTGAAGGCAACTCCTGCAAATGCCATGAGATCAATGCATATCAACACCACGTGAAGACATTTTGAAAATGAAAACAATGTCGCCATGTTGGCTGAACGTATCAACTATGAACAGGGTGTACTTTTCAAAACTGATAATCCCCATAAAATAAATAAAAAAAATTTGGATGTGGCCCGGTGGACGAGTAGTTAGTGTGTCGGCCTCACAATTCTGGGGTCGAGGGTTTGATTCCCAGGTGTGTCCTCACTGGGTAGAGTTTGCATGTTTTCCCTGCACTTGTGTGGGTTTTTATGGGGTACTCCGGTTTCCTCCCACATTCCAAAAACATGCAGGGCAGACTGATTGGACACTCTAAATTGCCTATGACCATGAGGGTGAACGATTGTCCGTCTTCTTTTGCCCTGCAGTTGGCTGGCCACCGATTCAGGGTGTCCCCCACCTGGTAATGATTAGTGATTATTTGACTTTCAGCTTTAAAGCTACTTGTTGCCCAGTCAATACAAACCATTCAGCATTGTAATTAACTTTCCCCTATAGGATTGTAAACATTCTAGATGGGCAACATCCTGTTTCTTTTTGGAACTAATAATAAGTGTTATGTCATGACTCAAACAAACTTGTGGATAACAAATGACGGAAAAACTGGTTTGAGAATATATATCCATAAACATGACTATGTGGAGCTTCTTGGTGTTGGATTCACCAAGATTACAGTTGAGTCGTTTAGGGCAAAAGTCATTTGTCCGATGTAGGAAGGCTATCCATGAGAGCACAATGCCCTCTTTGTGCCCTTATATAAATTTGACTGTGTACATGCTCCTACTGTAGATAATTGTTTATAAAATGTCAACATCTGGTCAGGTTGCAAGTTCGTAGGGAATATAAACAGGTTATTTACTGACACTTGGCATTGACTTTAGCTTCAAATCCCACGACAAGGTCATCACATTCTTTTCCTTGTCCTCTTACGCACAGTTGAAACCTTGTTCAGTTTATCGATTCTTAATCCATGATTTCAAAATGTCAACAATTTGATGCTAAAGAGTGGTGCAACATTTCCAATTTGACCATATTTAAAGAAATGCTCTGAAAATATGTGCGACACTGACCTTGATTGGGAGCGTTGGGGTCCCAGGCAGCCCACAGCTGGACAATGAAAAAGGGGGACCAGCACACAGTGTAGACCAGAACAATGACCAGAGTCATTCGGACCGTTTTGGACATGGCTTTGGTGATGCTTGGTGGTGGCGGCGCAGTGGGTTGAGGAGGGACGTAATCGAGGGAGCAAGGAGATGACCCTGCGGTCTCTTGGCAGGAAGTGCAAGACTCCTGATAGTCAGGACCGTTCACTTGCTGCAGATCCGCAGAAACGACGGCTGTAGATGTCGTATCGGTCACTTGAATTTTGTTATAAGTGTTTATGTGAGTTTTTTTGTTAATGGGCTGCAACAAAGCGCTGCCACTGGGCGCCCGTAGAGCCCTCTCTCTGGCTCGATCCTCTTCCTTCTTAAAGCTGTGGAAGTGGAAGAAGATTTCATTCCTCTTTAGCTCAGCCTTCACCATCCTTTCTGACTTCAGGTAGATGTTTTTGTGGATCTCCCGGAAGATTCTTATCTGCAATGATTGGTTTTTGAATTCAGCACAGTCGAAATGACATCACCAAGACATTGGCTCATGCAAATGTACTACTCTGGATTCAATTTGACTGCAGATGTGCCAAGTTTGGTTATTATGTGAACATTTCTGCCCGGAGTGTCACAGAAAATTGAAAGAAAAAGGAGGGCCAGAAATTTTCATTTCTGTTATTTTCTCATTGGAGTTCATAATGAAGTCAATAAACATTTACCAGCAGAGGATTTTTTTTTAATAGACATAGCTCTTCTGCAACCCTTAAGTGCATCTGCTACTCCAAATGCACATATATATGTCCAATCATTACTGCCGCGAGGTGATTTGAAGAATCAAACTCCCACGTCTGCTGTAATGTATAGTCTTGAAAATAACTTGACAAACATTTTCTTTGATCCTCAACTTCTAATACGGAGTCTCGCTTTTAAGATACCTGCTGACGGAATGGTATAGTTCCTGATGAAATTACTCGATGTGTCGTTTGGGATGCCATCCAGGGACTTAAACTTTATCACTGAGAAAATTATACAGATAAGTTGGACTACTCTACAGACTATAAGTGTCCTGGTGAAATGACTCAGCTTAAATTAAGTTAATTGAGGATCACAAGACCTGACTCGCATAACTCAAAAGCAAAATTGATTTTGCGTCTGAAATGACGATGTACTGAATGTGCATTTCAAGGTAGGTGAAAAGGGATTTTCTACAATATTCTACAGACTATAGGACAACAACCTTATTCTGAATATATGACACTGGACATTTAAGTAAATTAAATATTTTAGAGGTTTGTCTATTCCTCAAAAGGGTTTGAAAATGTCAAAGGAACCATAAAAAACAGCGAGTAATACTGTTTGGATAGATTTCTATTCTTTGCCAAAAGTTCTCTGTGTCTGCAACTCACTTTAGTAGTTGTGTTAATTAATGAAAATCACTAGACTATGAAAATATCCCTCCCCAAATAGTTCAATGAGCCAGACTCCGGGGGAGGATGCTCAAGTGGCATCCTCATCATGGGACAGCATAAATCTTATTGAGACTCTCACTAAACTTAGCTAAACAAGTCCCAAACTAATGATAGTATCAACAAAGCAATTCCTTGTGTCGGCAGAGCTTCACTGGTTCCGTTAAGAGGTAAACATGAGTCCACTGATTATTGCCTTTTTGTATGTAATCAAAAACAAAGACATTTGGAAGAGGAAGAAACGCAAAATGGGCCTTGCTGCTGCCTGTATGTGCCAGATTGGGATTGGTTTGCAAAAGGCCCGTAATGTAAACATGCACCCACTGCGGCCCTTGAGGACTGGTTTGAACAACCCTGGTTTAGGAGACTGATATTGTTTAAAACTGGGGAGAAATTTACCTGACAGATGGTGATGATGAGGGCAGGCAGGAGAAAGACAGCCACAGTCATCCAGGTGATATAGGCCTTTAGCCCCCACCCCTCAGCAAACTGTCCCCAGCACTCAAATTCACCATGAGTCACCTCTGATCGTGAGAAGATGAACACCTGACAGAACGACAAATGGAACAGGACTTTTGTCACATTGACATGACAATGACCCTAAGGCAGCGGTCCCCAAACTTTTTCTCACTGCGGACCATTAAAGCTACTTAAAACAGAAATGTGGAGGTCTAAGGGCTGTATTTTCCATGGACGACACCCACGACGGCAAAAAATAAATTCCATGCATAAGAGAAATTAGTATTAATTATTGTTATCATGACAGTTTTTCTTTCATTTCAAGTAGGAGGGCAAGATTGAAAACGTTAATATTTGTTTCTCTAATGGACCCCTACCGGTGATTGGGTTATCCCTGCACTAAGGTACTACAACCAAAATAGTTTTTTTTTTTTTATTAAGTCACCTGCCTGTTCTTTCATTTCTAGTCTGACCATTAGTCTCTCCTTGGTAGCTCTTACCTGTGGCAGGCTGAGAATAAGTGCCAAGCCCCAAGCCACCATGACAGGGGTGTTCCAACGAGAAACCGCCCCACTACGGTAGGCCTGCAACGGGAAGCAGATGGCATGGTGCCGGTCCACTGTCATGGCAACTATCATGTAGGAGGAAGCAAACATGCCCACAATCTGCAAGTACTTGATAGAGCGGCAAAGGAAATCAGGTCCCTGAAACTTGTCAGTGATGTCCCAAATGAGTTGGGGAAGAACCTGTACACATACAAACAATTTTGAGAGGCTGTGAAACATTTCAACATATTTTGGATGTTATTGCTCCCATGATGGTCTGAGCTTCTTATATCTCTCAAATATTCAGACACTTTATTTATAATTGAAACTTGGGAAAACAGAGCCTAGATGATTTTCATTTGTGAGAAATGACGCTTGAAGCTGGCAAGTCATAGCTTTGAGCTGTTGGCTCTGCTTTTACCTAGAGGATACAGATGAGCTTATGAAGAAATCTGCAAATAGCACGCCGGACATAATGGATTTCAAATGTTTTCCAGATGTTAAAACAGGGATGTCCAAAGTCTGAAATGGCCTGACATTGGTTCCAACAACACCCCAAGATTGTTTTGCCTGACAGACACAAATTGAGTAATTGTCTTGATAATATTGCACTTTTTGTGGATTGTGTTTTCTTCATTTTAGGAGTCACAGACAAAATAATCATCTATTTTTGGATCATATTGAAAAATATACCTATTACCAGTATTTTATTGATTTGACAAATATAGGAGGGAGAAATGACTTGTTATTCACAGGCCAAAAATATACTTGCCCGGCCCACTTGAGATTTAGTTGCCATGGATGTGGCCCTCTACCAAAATAAGTTTGATACTCCTGTGTTAGAAGTTAGTCCAGTGGGGACGGTGCTTTCTGTTCTACTTCAATATGCGGTATGGGTTCTTGCTTTCCATCTGTCTGCCGAGGAAGCGATAACTCTAACAGCAAAGTATTAATGTTCAATGGAATTCACAAATATAGCACTCCAATCACAGCACTAACAAATGGGAGTTTGTTCATCATCATCCAATTTTCTTCTAGCTCAGTTACATTGCAAATTGGTTGATTTCATTTAACAAAAAAATGGATAAGACTTCTAATCCATCATTTTTAAAAAACATTTTGGTAGTGAACATCAATTTTGAAATTAGTTTGTTTGTCTGGTTAATTTTCCGGATACCTCCCGGAAATCCAACCAGACTGCGAGATCCCGGGAACACCTTGGTATGGAACAAAGTGGCTTGTATTAGGGAGACCCAGGTTCCCCGGCTTGACTTATTGCTACCAGTAGCAGATACCCCACGTCAACTTGGGAAGAAAACAAATAGAGAATGTATTGCTCAAGTAACCTAAAAATATATTTGCTGATATTATTCTTACTTTACAAACCAAGCAAACGCTTGTGAGAACAGTCGCCCGTAGGGAACATGTATACAGTACTACACTGTATATAGAAACTGTCACTCCAGCAAGTTTCTCAGTATCATACAACACTGAAGTTGTATTGATGACAAGAAGTCATGAGGTCACCTGAAAGAAGGCCACCACCAGGTCAGCTACACACAAGTTGACCATGAACACATGCATTGGTGCATTGTGTTTCCTTCTCCGGAGCAGCACCCACAGAACGAAGCTGTTTCCCAGCGTGGTTAGCGCAAGAACCACCCCAAGCACAGCGATCTCTGCCTGGGCCAGCGCTGGGTCGCGTACCCTGGGCTGGAACTGGTAAGGGGTGGTGTTCGAGCCATTCCCCGGAAAGATCCCGAAGAAGGATCCTCCGCTGTGGGAACCGTTGAGTGTGTTGAGCTCAAACAAAGATGAGGAAGATCGGTTGTTGTTTCCGGTCAAAAGCATCGAGGAGAAGGCCAACGCATCCCAGTCCGTTTCCACACTGATGCTTTCCATTCCTGCAAAACAAACATGGTGCTCATTGGATAGGCACGATAAATTGTCTTGTTGCTTGGTGTGAGGTGATACAGGGTCACGAGACATCCACTCTCGTCACATTATTTTATTACAGCCAAATAACTGTCAGTAGTTTCCCTTTGGCGAGCACCTGAGCCTTAGATTTGAGCAATTAGCATTTATTGCATTTGCTGGAGGCAGCCTCAACTTTATCCAATTTGCACATACCAATCATACTGTCATGTGAATATGATCAGATCTTGAGTTTTTAATTAGTCAGGCAAGTGTGTGTCTGTGTTTGTCCACCTCTCACGTTCATATATTCGCTTCGACGCAAGTCCAGCATAGTTTATTTTGCCTTTCATACTTTCTCAAGGTTGATGGACACATTTTTCTTCTATGCCTCCAGTTTTATTCCTTCACCTCCACTCCTCATAATCGTCCCATGCTTACCCACATTCATTCCTATTTTTCCTTGTTTTTCTTCCCTGCCCCCCTTCCCTTCTCTCGTCCTCACATCTTGATTCCCCCTCGTCTATGTCAGTCTTCAGTGCAATAAATGTCATGCTTATTTTTCTTTGCTTATAAATAAATTGCTCAAATGTCATGAGATGATGATGGGATGACAATTTGAGGAACAGAGGGTTCATGAGATGCAGAGTGAGGTCTAAAATAAATGTAAACATTAAAAAGAAAAGAGGAAAACCATGAGAGAAAAAAAAACGTCAGAAAAAGAAACCACATGATAAGGTCAAACCTAAATAAGGCTCTTAAGTGAGCATGGATGTTTTTAATGCAGGTCATTAAGAAGTGTGATGTATATACTTGCCTGTCCAAAGCCGCCAGAAATCATGTTTCTTTTATTATGTTATGGTCATTATCTTGTTAACTTGGGCTGCATTTTCTTTGGCGCTTTTGTTCTACCATTCACCAAATGAATATTTTTGTATTAGGGCCTGTATTACCCCATACGCTGTCAAGTATCAGTCCTTCAGAGAAATGTTCCCTGGATTAAGTCTACATGTCAATCTTACTACCTATTTTAACTCTGCAAACTTCCTCTTTGATTGTGTGTTTATTTGCAACTGCCATTTGACTGGTTGGGTTCTGCTTATACTTGTTTTGAATTGACCTGGTGTTTGCAAATTTCCTAAAAATAGCAAGGTAAAAGTGCCCTGTACGAGGTGGGGGGTTTTCATTACCTCACTGGGGTCCTGCTGGCTAATTAGCTACTAATAGTGCCGCATGACATATTGTCAAGTGTAGCATGTTGGCTTTGACGGAGGAATGCGTGAGAAGTTGTGCCAGATGGATTTCTGTGGCCCCCACCAATGCAGAATCAAGTCAGAGAGGTCTTGTCAAACATTCCTCCAAATCTCTATTAGATCTGTCCTTGGATATGAAATGTTCTTATTGGCTGTTACTATATTTTGTCCTTATGGCACACTGAGGCGGCGTTCAACTTAGGTGGCCTTTTGGGACATATTGCCTGCCTATAGCTTGGATAGAGTGTGACGTGAATGACTCTTTCTATATATTTTTTTTTTAATTAAGATTTAATGGTGCTGGCCGGCCTTATTTTTCATCAAGGTAACTCCAAGCCGCTTTGTTTGAAGTATTGCTCCCCTCTCTGTAATTACACTATAGTGGATTCTTTGTTCCTACTATATCATCTCATTATCTTTATACTGTATGACCATGTGACAGGTGTTTTATCTGTTTATTTATTTATTTTAGTTTTGAAGCAGAAGGTATTTTTACTTGGCAAAAACAGTAAGGCCCTTTAAACCCACTTGAATGTCACTAGGAAAAATAAGCGAATTAAAATATCATGTGTTTCTATTTATTGGGTTTTTTTCTCAACAAACGTCAACACAATTCATGAGTGTATAAGGTTATGACACGCTCTAATGTGATGTAAAACTTTGAATTACAAAACACAGAGCAAGCTTCTGTTTGATCATGAGTGATAAGCATATGCCAGCAGACCACTTGGCGCTAACATTGCAGCCAACATTTTCCCTCAATGTCAAAGAGCACAAAGAAAATGCATCAAAATTAGGGCATCACAAAAAAAAAAATGTTACGTCAATGTTTTTGAGAGCCTTGTTAACATCAACCAAATAACATTAACAGTAAGTCAGGACACCATCATTGTTCTTTGTAACTCATTCCCTGCCATTGCCTGTCATGATCTGCTGCTTGGCTGCTTGTGTTTTTCTATTACATAGCCCAGGTGTGTGAGCCCAGGTGTGTGGTTGTGGGCGGAGCTTCTGCATCACAGCTGTGTTTCATCTCGTCATCACAGCATTTAAACACAGGCTAGCCAGGAGAAGGGTGTTGAGATATTGCCTTGTGAGTTGCCAGCCTTATTATGTCGTGCCTTTGGTGTGACTTTTTAATTTAAAAGTTTTTTTTTTCATTTTAGTTGTACCCTCACCCTCCTCGTTGCTTACCAATTGACCTCTTTGCCACAAACCCTTTTTGTAACTGTCTTTATTTTACTTGTTTTGGTTGATTTTTTATTGTTTTTATTTTTTATCTTGTTATTCCCTTTAATTCTCCTGCTAAAGTGCTTTGTTGGATGTCTGTTGTTTTAAATGCATTTAGGAAATGTGATTTGATTGATTGGATGGACTGCAGAGGTTGTTATTATCGTAACACTGCCTACTCTCTTTAAGTCTTTCACCCAGATTGAAGAAGTCTGCTTATTTGGCTTGTTTCTTTTCAAACCATCAATTTCCATGTCACCCGTTTCTGGCGTGGCATATGTGGCTGCAGTGCCTTAGGCTTGGCTGAAACAGGTTGTTAGTGTACGCAAGATCAGGTATACCGTTTCGACATCCCTCAACACGTCTGTCCTGCTCCCATGTTGTGCACACGTTTAGGTCAAAAGCCATAAAAATGATTTCATCAGCCAACTATGCACATAGTCAAACAGCCACATAGCTCTCATTAATTAAAAATGTAGTCAGATTCATGGTAAGTTTTTTATTTATATATATATGTTTTAATTGTTTTTATTCCAGATGAACATGTTGATATCGGTTATTAGCAGTCAAATATTCGTGTGAATTTAAAGGGAAAAGTTGGCATTGCAAGTCTTAATAATACAAACTCTAACACATTCTTCAAATACCATCCTCGTATGTTTATTAGACTGCTTTTCACATCTGCAAAATATTTGAAATATTCAGGGTTTTTTTTATCTTAGACAATAGACTTTTTTTGTTTTAAAATGCTGACATAAATGCCCAAGTGCAGAAGGAAAACTGAAATGAAAACTAAATAAACCACCCATAAAGTTTTCCACAGCAAATTAATTTTAGCATAATGTCAATACATCTGTAAAAGTTAATCTTTCACTTATATTTATTTTAAGTTGAGCACAGAAACAATAAGTGCAGGAAGCTCCCATGGTCAACAGCATCTCTTGGAAAGTTAACTGTAAAACCACTTTGTAATAGATCTATTGATGTGATAACAAACAACAAGGCCATAAAAACCCAAATAATGACTCGGCTAATAACCGGTCTATCCCTTTTATGTATATGTTAATACTGTATGCAGGGCGATCAAAATATTGCCTTACAAGACCTCCTTTCTGTGGCAGGATAAAATGTCAGCTGTTCTAGAGAAGCTCAACAGGACATCGGCAGAATTTAGCCCATTTATTTCATAATAATTCTGAAAATTGACCAGTATTGGCATGGGAAATGGCTGTGGTGTAGCCTCTGTATGTTTGATTTAACAAAAATGCATTCCTAATAACTCATTTACTTAACAATGATGCATTCCTCATAACTGATTTACTTAACTATCATGCATTTCTAATAACTCATTTACTTAACTATAATACCTAACTATAATGCATTCCTAATAACTAATTTACTTAACTATAATGCATTCCTAATAACTCATTTACATAATTATAATGCAACAACTTTCGCTGTTCTGTTAGCCTGGCTTCTTTCTGCTTTCTGCTACTTCTTTGCCTGCGCTGTCATATACATGGGACTGGCTCTTACAAAACAGCAGCAGAAGGAGCAACACTTCAATACTGCTGGAAATTCTGAGCTGGACAAAAGTGCCGGGAGAAGAAGCAACGCTTCACACCAATCATTCCATCATGGGATAAGATTGAAGAGCTGTCGGCGCTTACCACACCGGAAACGAGGGATTCTACTCTGCTACTGTTGTTGTTATCCAATCCAATCCAATCCAATTTACTTAACTATCATGCATTCCTAATAACTCATTTACTTAAGCATAATGCATTCCTAATAACTAATTTTGGATTGGATAACTTTATTATCCTAAATAATTAAATATATAACTAAATAACAATAACTAAATAACTATATCCTTAACATCTTGCCTTCTTCCTTAAAATTAACATTTACTCTTTTTTTTCCATTACACTACCGTGCAATATTATAAATTTGACATCTCATTATTTTTTTAACACAACAGAACAAAGCTATAAGAAACACATTCACTGTCAAAGCTCCAGTGTAGAATATGAGCCTGGTGGCCACAGTGAAATGCATAGATACTATTTCTGAGAAACGTTCATATACATATGAAAAACTTAGTCAATAACTGTTCTGATTTTGTCCTTTTTTCCCCCTGCACAATCAATATTACAACTGTAGTGAGCTTTGTCGTGCTGTTGCCAAAAGAGCACGAGACCTTATTTACATACTGATCAATGCAACAAAGAGCTGAGTGAGTCACCAGTGCGTTATAAAGCCCAGTTGACCTAGCTCTCTTTTTGAAACTCTGCCTGGGACTAAATTGGATCCTCATGCAGCACAAACACTGCACACTTTGTGAATAAAGTGCTTCAATGCCAGGTGGACGTTCTACACATGAATGCGGAGTTGCGTCCATCGACCTGTGATTTATTCATCAGTTGCAGCGAAGTGGGAATAATAAAAATAAACAATGTGTTCTTTCACCGTCACACCAAAACAGCTCATTAAATGTTAATCATGTGGGACAACACCTCGCTAATCACCCGCTTTGTCACTGCCACCTGTCCTTTGTGTCAGTCATAAACAGCATTAGTGTATTTCCACAATACGGCACACTATAGGAAGAACTGAAGAACTTTACGTTTTTTTTTTTTTTTTGTGTTATGTATCATTAACCAACAACACGTGCCCTGAACAAACTCTTAACTAGAGGAGGGGTGAGCCAACATGAAAAATACATCATGAAGTGAGCACAACAAAACAAGCGAGTCAATGGAAGAGTATTTTTTTTTCGTCATAGTGACCACAACCAAGTAAACCACTTTGTGCTTGTTTTGGATTATAACGAACACTTAAAAGGGGAGCAAGGGGCCAATAAAAACAGCAAATGATTAATGGAACAAGCCCTTTGGAGCAGCAGGGTTAATAAAAAAAGGTAAATTCTTGAACTCGGTGGTTAATATTTTTGCCATGTGTTGTTTTAACAGACAAGATGAGGAGATTTTTGGGATTAATTGGCAATACTACAACAGGAAGGTACTACAAGTCCACCTTTTTTTATTTATTTAAATCTTCAGTGTGAAAGACTAATCACAAAAATATATATGTATTTGGTAAACTCACAAAAGGATGAGAAACAAATAAAGAAGTTGGTTTTTGGTATTGGGGATTTTTCCACACCAGGTTTGGTTCTGTTCTGATATCCTCCGGTGTGGTTTGTCTACTCTTAATTTTCTTATGTCAAAACTCATCCACCAGATCGACTGACCAAATGTATCATTGTGAGAGCCAAAATCATAATGCAATCACACATGTGCTATTTTTGTGTTTTGAGACGCTTTTAACGACACCTCAGATGGTACAAAAACAAAATACGTATTCCACTTAGAAGCCCTTTTGGTCTGGATAATTGGTGTTTTCCTTACACTACACCTCATAAACACTCAAAGCTATTGGCTCACACTGGAAAAAAATCCTAATTACTCCACCAAAATTGAAGTTGTAATCTGTTTATGTATGTCAAAAAAGTCATAATTTTACATGAATCAAGTCTTAAAAGACATGCTGAATTAATAAGAAATGAGGTCGGACTTTTGCCAAAATTTATTTCACAATCTAGAGTTAATTGGAAACTGTTTTAATAATTGATTAAATGTTTAATGTAAAATTATCCATGATGGCCTCCCAACCATGAATATGCTTGTACATTTTGTAATCCTCTCCGAAAACATATTTATGTTCAATTAAAATAGGGTACGTTTCTGCAAACAACAAAAAGCGATCATTGCATTTACTGTATTTCTGATAGATTATTTACAGGAAACTATTTCTGAATGTTCTGAACTCCATGTCAGAAGACTCAACATTAAAATTAGATATTGGTTCTCTACATTTTAGAGATTTTTATTTCCAATTTAACAATCTAACCATGGATTTATCAAAACACAATGCCTCTCACCTTTGCGCGGTCTTCCTCGTGCGTCTTTTCTCGACCGTGGCTGGGGGACAAAGCATTAGCACTGTCACTATTTACAGTCCATTAACATTTCAAGCTCCAGCGGTCCACACGAATAAATCGAGATCCTGGAGCTCCTTTAATCCTGTCAAACCCGTTTGAGGAGCAAAAGCTATTAAACACCATCACTAATCTCTGTTTTTGTTTTGCTGATCAGTTCTTCATCTTCATAAACAAGCTGTATTTATTCTATTTTGATATCCTATTTTGTCACGTGCGTCCCGGCGTTTGTGTCACTTCTTCGTCCTTGACACTTTATCAAAGACAGTGAAATAACCCTGAAGTCATAATAATAATTTTAGTCTTAAAGGAACACATGAAATACACTCACGTATGATCCACTTTGGCTGGGCAACTGTGTGAGAGTTGTCAGGAAAAAAATAATTTACAAATGGGTCCATCCAAAAAAGAAAAACATCTGATGTGCTATGACTCAAATTGGATGCAAAAATAAATGAGAATAAATGTCACTGCATTTTTATGTCAGCTTTTCTTTTAAGAATCCTCTCTTCAAATGAGTCCTCGCTCACAGGGCTCACAAATACTCCTAATCCCCGGTGGGAGCCATGTGCGTCCCGGCGTGTGTGTCACTTCTTCATGCTCTGGCAATATGCTCTGCCTTCAGCTTTGGCAGCGCAAATGAATTTGAGCTTCCTGCCTCCCCACGGTATCCCCTCCTCCTAGGTCAAGCCCGTCCTCGAGGGCTGAGGGTGGAGCGCCTGAACAGATGAGGAAGGGTGCGTTGTTTTACATACCTACGATGTGTGAGTGGGGAAAAGAGAGGTGGGCTGCTCACTCACATGTTATGAACAAATAAAGGTTTGCTGGTGGGGGTAGCGTGGCGGGATCCTCCCTTCTTTCATTCAAATGTTTTGTGCATTGTCCATACGAGTATTGTGATCCATCACCCCACATATCCTTTGTTGCCGGCGGCACTCGATCACTTGCACAAGATATGCAGGTTTGTCATTTGGCTGAGTAAGCCAGACTGGCTGTGGGTCGTGACCTTGGCACGTGCAGAGCGGCGAAGGTTAATGCGGGAAAAAGTCCGTCTTTGACAGTCAATGTCGAGTCTGGTTTAAAAGGCAATGCAAAACTGTAAATCAACGTCTCGTCATTTGACAGGCCAAAGAAAAGAATGTTAAGATGCCTGAAAATGTTGAATTGATAAAGCAAAGTACTATAAACAGTCATCAGGTCTAAACGTGTTCGTTGACTGTGCTCGTTCCAAAATATTAATTAATTATCTCTACTTATTGTAATGTGGGAAATGGATGCCAATTTTCCAGTGTGTATCCCGTGCCTACATAAAGGCTTCATGAGCACATTTTCTAAGACAATTGTTGCTCTCTGGGCCGCAATTTTGGCCACACCTCACTTCACAAGCCTTATCAAACCTTCTTCGGATGAACTTCTTCTCTTGGCTACAATTTATACACCCCACGCTATTTCTTCCGGGAGTCACACTGTGATAACAGGCATAGTTTTCTCCCTAATTGTTCAATACAGAGGTCTCCAAACTTGGCCTACTTCCGGCCAATCCAGCACACACACTTTAAATAAATAGGTTCCAGCTAAAGCAAGCGGGAACCTGATTGCATGAGTGCAATCAGAAAATTTATTTTCTGAATGCTTATCCTCACAACGGTTGCGAGGGGTGTTGGAGTATATCCCTGCTAACTATGGGCACCAGGCGGGGGACACCTTAAATTGGTGACCAGCCAATCTAGTATAAGCCATTGCTGCGCTGCTTACTCACATTGTCCGTTATGAGAAAAAAAACATTACTATTGAACAAAGCCGAGATAACATAGCTTTTTACTTGTAGCCAAGTTAAATTTTGAGACTCATTTTGGCCCACCCAAAACGTCCTGCTGACGGATGGGATGATGTAGCCTTTACAGCCATTGCTTAGTAAATTAAGGACTAAACTATTCTCAATATAAGCACATTTCCTTAGCACCTATCTTGAAACATTTCCTGTATTTGGAAACAAGACACAAAAACAAGTTTATAGTATTTTTAGCTATTATTACTTTTAACTAGACCCAATCAAATCAATCATTCAGGGAGTATCGGTTAGAGAAAATCATCTCAGTACATGACCCAGTTTACATGTTGGTCATCCTCCTCCAGGTTGGCAAGCAGTTCTATTTCAAAGATTCATTTGAAGTGAACACAAGAGAGGATGTTTGAAACATTGTTTACAGCACCATCATATGACTGCACTCCACACCAGTGATCATACCCTCCTACTGTCCTTCAATCAGAGGATATTTCCATTGAAACGTTTATCTTGGCTTCCTTCATATTCTGCTGCATTCTGCAAACAAGACTGCTATTAGCTTTGAAAATAAAATGGGATTAGGGTTTGTATGGAATGTTCAGAGCTAAGCAAAGCCATTTGTCTTTGTTTTGGAAGACACGATATGGAGCCATGAATTGGCATGAGCTGAGTGCGTAGCACAGAACACCTGTTGGCAAAGAAGTGAAGAAACATCTGAGAGATCCATTTACTGTCAGTCAAGCCACCAATAACAGAGACGGATGACCACTCCTGGATTCACCTCGTGTGAATCTGTTATTAAGCATGTGCTGGCTCAGTAATAAGAAGCTTTATTTCCATCCATTTGCCACGGAGCGATTGATTTTCCACTGCTTCTTCTGTTTGCATTGGATTATTTTTGACATTCAGTGATTTTGTCTGTTTTGTCAGATGGTTCCTCAGTTCTTGTCAGCCTTGTTCAGTCCTCGCACTAGTCTGAATGTCTCGGGATTGTATCGTTGTATTCTAGCCAAATGAAGAGTTTTTCAAGGTCAAAATAGACAATGAAATGACCTCAAACTGACATACGACACAGACTGGAAATAAAACTGCAAAAAAATAATTGATTAACAAAAAGATGTTTATCCTCTGACGTAAATCCATGACAAAAAACACACATGATTGTCAAAATGAGGGTGCCCTTGACTTAATACTTAATTGTATGAAGACAAATGCTGCAATCGGACAAGAAGACACTCGATAGGTATTTGTGGCCACTTTCTGCAGGCAAACTGTTCCAGCTGTCTCAGGTTTAAAAGATTCCTTCTCCTGATGGTGTGTTCCAGATCCACCTACTCAATGAATTTTAGATCGTAAATCTGGAGAACAGTTTATTTAGTCCTTAGCTATTAGCTTCACTATCCAATCAGAAGACCCACAATCAGCAACTTTGTCCAGGCTATTTATCATCAGGTAGGACACTTGATGCCCAAATGCTTGAATAGCATTGAACGGAGCTGAAAATATCCAGTTCACCTTCATATTCCAATCATTTTACTTCCTTTGATGACTTGAATGCTCAAAATTGTCTGCATCTTTTGGTTGTTTGTTTGTTTACTTGTGTCCTGCAATTGGTTTTGACCCCATACAAGTCAGCAGCATAGAATAAGATGCTGAGATGGAAAGATCTGGATAATTTGTTGTGCAATGCATTTGAGTAAATCTGAAATGATGACATGTTGTACTTTGTGCTCATGGTTGATTTCATCATTTGGCGCTAATGACATTTGGCTTTCCCTATGCTGGTGAAGTCTTGCAGCTTTTTCTCACTCCATTAAATGGCCATCATGGAGTAATGAGGTTACAAACAAAGTTTACATTGATTCTTGAGGTTTGTCACAAACAGCCGTGTTCTTCTCGCTTGTAATGAGTTCCTTGAATTTACGAAACATTCTCCCCAACATGTGTGGCCTCTGTTGTTTAAGTTGTCATGGTAACCATGGATTGTTTAATTCCTCATTACTTGCCATGAGCAATATTCCTTCTGAAGGTTTCTGGTAAACTTTGAAGTTCTGCTTTTATCCCATTATTCTCCCAAGATTTGAGCAGCATTCTTACAGTAAGATGCTTCTGAAAATTGATTAAATTTCCACATACGTGAGCAGCTTTTCAATTCAATTAGTGGGAGTGTTAAGTGCTAAAATAATAATTATAATAACAATAATAATACCAGTCTAGGATGTAGTCTGCCTTTCGCCCGAAGACTGCTGGGTTAGGCTCCAGGAACCCCCGCAATCGTTTCGAGGATGGGCGGTATGGAAGACGTACGTAGATGTAGTAGTAATAATAATGATGATGATGATAATAATAATAACAATAATGATGATGATGATAATAATAATAACAATAATGATGATGATGATAATAATAACAATAATGATGATGATAATAATAACAATAATGATGATGATGATAATAATAACAATAATGATGATGATGATAATAACAATAATGATGATAATAATAATAATAATAACAATAATGCTAATACTACTACCACTATTACTACTACTACTACCACTATTACTACTACCACTATTACTACTACTACTACTACTACTACTACTACGACTACCACTATTACTACTACTACTACTACCACTATTACTACTACTACTACTACCACTACTACTACCACCACCACTACTACTACTACTACTACTACTACTACTACCACTACTACTACCACCACCACTACTACTACTACTACTACTACTACTACTACCACCACTATTACTACTACTACCACTACTACCACTACTACCACTACTACCACTACTACTACTACTACTAATAATAATAATAATAGTAATAATAATAAAAGTTAATAAAACTCAAATCAACTTATTTAATCACAATTCAGAATTCTCAAAATAACAAGTTACTTAAGAGAACATGAGAATTTGAGCTAAGTCTATGCAAATTAAATTTTTTCGTTCCCCCTAATTAAATTGGATTGGACACTGTTAGCCAATAATAAATTGATGAATAAATACAAGAGATATATTCTCAGTGTAACTATGGGTCTGTTACACTTCTCATTTGGAGCAGATTCCCTGATTGGGCTTGATAATGACTTTGGGCTGTGCTGTAGTTTTGTTTTAGCCCAGAAAGTGAAGATTAGATTTTTTTTTTCTCTGTGGAAAAAAATTAAAGATAAATGACAGTTCAACGCTCATCTGTTCAGGTCGTGCATGATCATAAGCCTATTACAGCTGTTTGGGAAAGAGGCGGAGTGCACCCTGAACTGGATGCCTGTCAATCACAGGGGAAATATATAGTAGACAAACAACCTGTAGCCAGGAGGCTTATTGTTCTCACTCACACCGGGTAATGATGCTGTCCTTTTTGTACTTTCTTCTGTCTGCTCCTAAATCCTCCAGACGGCTTCCACTTCTCACCTTACCTTGCATCTTAGAATCAAATGACACTCTCCTTCCTTCACTGACACTTCTATTAGATGACACGGAAAAGAACACCAACGTGTTTGTCTAAAGCATTCAATCCCTCAGGTAGTCTATTACTGAGCTCGAGTGACAGATGACCACTGGTTGCTGCGTTAGTGTAGTCTGGTGTGGAATGTAAATCCTTTGTATACCTAAACAAGGTGGCTCGGTGGATGGGTTGTTAGCGGATCAATCTCAAGTTTCTGCGGTCGTGGGTTCGATTCCAGGTGGGTCCTCACAACATGCATGCGTCTCCTCGTGCCCTGCGGCTAGCCATTGATTCAGGGTGTCCCTTGGCTTTGGCCCGGAGTCAGCTGGGATATGCTCCAGCACCCCCGCAACCCGCAGTTCAGAAGATGAGATTATTATATATATATATATATATATATATATATATATATATATATATATATATATATATATATATATATATATATATATATATATATATATATATATATATATATATATATATATATATATATATATATATATATATATATATATATATATATATATATATATATATATATATATATATATATATATATATATATATATATATATATATATATATATATATATATATTATTACATTATGTTACATTTTTTCAGCAACCATGATAAAAATCACATGCCATTTGAAATGACTGGCTCGCACAGAATCTTCTTCAAAGCAGCTGATTCTACAGAAGTTTAAAAATTTGACATTTCTTTTCCCGAATTGGGCACTTATATAATCGCAAGAATCGGTTAGACCTTTTCCTTTTCTTGGATAAGGGCAATAAAATCTACTTCGAATCTTAGGGTCATACGCTTGGAAAGTACAGGCCATGACCCTCACAATGTAAAGGACAAATTTCGTTGATTACACTGGGGATGGCTGCTGTATCAATATGGCAGACAAACATAAACATACCATAAGTGCTCTTTTTTTCTCTCCTGTCCCTCACAGAGCTCTATTCATGTCCTCCTTACCCTCTTCCGACACTACCCTCATTCAAGCATTTTCCCTTCTGCAGATGAATAAACAACATCATCATAATCATCATTTGCATGATGACGTCAACACCCGGAAAGCATGTTCCAATAATATTGGCAAATGTAGAGTGTATATGCTCATTGGACATACATACACGTTTCCTTTTTCTTCTTTTGCTTTAAGTTCAAACTTTCAGTCAGTTTTCTTATGCCTTTAAGTCTTGTAGGTGAATACTAACATAAAACAGGAAATGTCATAGATATGCTTATGAAGAGTCAATGCTGAGATTCTGTACCCAGATTCACTGACAATGAATGCATTATAAACATTAAAATGTACTGAACATCCAAGATTTTTTCAGCGTAGTCATGGAGTTTTAAACTGTTTGTGTGTGTGTGTGTGTGTGTGTGTGTGTGTGTGTGTGTGTGTGTGTGTGTGTGTGTACTGCAAAATGAACAAATCATTACCATTGTGTATAGTCTGTTAGGTACAATTTTACGAAGAAAGTATTTAAAATTTAAAAAGCAATATTTTGTTTATTTTGGGAACTAGAACTGATTTTATTTCTTTTAAATTGGCTAGGATGAAGTGAAGCACCCTTGCCATGTTCTCCCGGGGCTTTTATGGGTTTTCTCTGGGTAATCCGGTTTCCTCCCACATCCCAAAAACATGCAGGGTAGGCTGATTGAAAACTAAATTTCCCATAGGGATGAATGTGGGTGTCTCCTTGTGCCCTGTGATTGGCGGGCCACCGCCTGGTGCCTGAAGTTAGCTGGGATAGCCTCCAGCACCCCCGCGGCCCTTGCGAGGATGTTCAGATCCTTTCATTTTCATTTACAAGCATGTCAAGGAACAAATTAAATCAAGGCCTCACTGTCACTTTAATTAATCTGATTATTTGCCATAACTTGGTTGAACTCCACAATCTGATCATACCTTGATTTGAGAATGGAACTCTAACTTCTGAGTTTTGACTAAATGTTCTATTTATTGCCATTCACTTTCACCTCCAGTCTCATTTCTACTCCAAAGTGAGATTGATTAACTCCTATTGTGAAATACTTTCCACCGTCCAGTTGTAACTCTTCATTTGTTTCTTCCAGCTTACTTTCTCCATCTTTTTGGATGAGTGAGAGGGCAAAGGCAAAGCTTTGTGAACAAAAAGCTACAGTTCATCCGATATTTTTCCTTACTCCTACTTTTTCCTCTCAAAAAAGGCATTTAAGTGCAGCTAATGTGTTGCCCACAGCTCTGGAAACAATCAGATAATATAACTTGTATGCCAGGTTGCTCTTTCTGCCACAGTAGAGCACTGATTTGTTAATAATCAAAATACCCATCTACAAGTGTGGCAACTAATCTAATAGAACAGTTCGTCTGCTTGTTGTGGCCAAATATAATCAGTATTATTCAACAGTGAATCGTTTTACAAAAACATAATGTGTAAAACAATGGAGATAATCACAAACAATTACACCTTCTTAGGAAAGAAAAAAATCATATAAAGAACTTATATCCCTCTCACCGCTGACATATTTTTACTCAATTTGTTTCCGTTGACAGCAGTAGATGTCATCCGATTTGTAGTAGTTGGATGGAAACGTTTATTAACTGTGCCTGTGTACAATACAGTGTTCCCTCGCTACTTCGCGGTTCAGCCACCGCGGACCCTGAGCTTTGCGGATTTTTTGGGGAAAAAAATACAAAATATAAATATTACATTGAGACAACATATTTTAGTTTTTTTTTGTTATAACATGAATTTCACTCTCTCTACCCATATTCTATATGGTGTACTGTATACAGGGGGTAAAAAAATTAAAATAAAAAATAAAATATATATTTTTTTAATTAAATTAAAATTAAGCATTTTTGAAGGGGAATTCCTACTTCTCGGAAATTCACTTATCACGGGTGGTCCCGGTCCCCATTAACCGCGATAACCGAGGGAACACTACTTTTATCACCCAACCAGGTACTGTCAATTTTTTTTACCTCCATCTCCCTCCATAAACTAAGCCAAGACTTGGCCTCTTTGGCTGGTTCTCAATCTATTTTTCTTTTCTTATTTCCTATTTCCTATTTCCTGGGTGTCAGCTCTGTACCAATACAATAAGATGATAAACTCCTTTCTGGGCGCATCGTTTGAGTGTGTTGGCATGATTCAGTGAAATCATTTACATAGAAATACCGAAAAATCTAACAATTTTGGAACCGCAAGTCCTGCACGAACGCATGCATGGAATGGCATTGAGACTGTCAAGTGAGTGTATATCTAATTTTGTTTTACTATGAAATAGCAAATGTTGGAGTTAGATAGAACAATTGTAGAATGGGCAGAATCCATTGCCAAAACCCACATGTTTCCCTCCCAAGATTATTACAAAACATAATGTAAAAGAAAAAAAAAAGCTTTTAATGTGTTTCGAGGGAGATTTGCGGTTAAGTTTCGTCTTATATAAGCCCCACTAGGACTATAAATCCTCGGGGTCCACAATATTTTATTGGATATTTATGCACACGCAGCTCATTAACATGTAAGAATCCATATAAAAATAAGCCACAGGGTTCAACGTGGATGAAAAATGTCATTTCATATTCCAAAAATTCAAAAACATATCAATTCAATCTTTATGGAGACAGAGTAAGGATAGTAACTAAGTTAAATGAAGTTAAACTATACACAGTAATTGGATGTGAAATGCATTATTTTTAAATCTAAAAACGTTGCGCCAGGATATAATTTTTAGGGCCTCTCAGGCAGTTCACAGTAGACCTCTTGATTGCAAATGATGCAATAATGGCTCTGCATTTCTAAAAGTGTAGTTCCTCTGCTGCACATACACAAGAATGGGGCGTTGAGGGACTCGGGGAAAAATAACAACGTCTCGACTGTGACAGTTAACGATGGAGAGCCCTGAAATGCACAGAGTTCTATTCAACACACATCTGCTAACTTGCTTCTCATACTACTCTAAACAAACTTCCATTTGAATGGAAACATGCGCTTCATGTGTGTACATGCGCTGTGTACACACAAAGGCACGTGCGCTCACACACACACACAAGCTTGCTGCCTTCCACAAATTTCACATTATGCTCACAGGCATTTTGCTTGATCACCATATGGGCTCAATGCTTATTTAAGACTTGCAGTATTTATTCTAATATGACATCATTGCCCTCTTCCACACACACACACACACACACACACACACACACACACACACACACACACACACACACACACACACACACACACACACACACACACACACACGCACGCACACACACACACACACACACACACACACACTTTAAATTTCTTAATATTTGCCCTTTCTGTTTAATCCTGCCAAATCCAAATACACTAAAAAACGACAACAAATAATCGTTAATAGAAGGACATTTGAACTGTTTTTGTTTTTACAAAATAAACTATAACCAATTTTATGTTTGAGTTGATGCCACCACTTTCTTATTCTTAGGCTCTGCAAATGTGTTCTAATACATCACCCCCTCTAAGGCAGTTTATCATGATGACTAGTATGCATTAACTCTGTGGCAGGGTATATTTTACAATTTTCAAATTTTATTTGAACCATAATATTTTAGGCACCACAATTGACAGTATTTTAGCATTTTTTTTCAAAGTGCTGGTGAATATTTTTGTGACGGTGTGAATTCAGACACTACACTTCTAAATAAATCATCAGTAAAAGTTAGGTGTAAAATAATGGATTAAATGAATGAATGGTGACCTGTGATTGGCTGGCAATCAATCCATTGTGTCTGGTGTCAAAAGCATCAGAAGCATGATTGGCCAAAATAGTGCTGGCATTGATCAAATGGCAACTTTCTTTTATTTACTGTATGTTATTCACAAATATCACACCCTGGACAAATGAAATTCCTTAATTTTTCAAAAAAGATCACGATCCCTGTCCTTGATTGTAAAGCAGTCCTCCAGAGTATTCCCCTCCCGCTTTCTAACTGTGTCCAAACAGGATTTTCGGGCAAAGAAAATAATGTTTTCCTCTGTCAATGTGTCTTATCCTTTGACTCCCTTTTTTTCTTTGCTTATTTTCTTGGCAACAGAAAAAAATTCCATCAGGAGCAATTGTTAGTAAGAGCACTCGGACAAAGTGAGAGGGGGACGGACTGTCCTACAAACAAAACAAGGGGCCGCAGAGCGGACAGGAAACAGATGACAAAGAGGAGGATAAACCATCTAGGAATTCTTATACCAAATGTGTGCAGAGACACATTGTATGTATGAATAGTATTGTGTTGAGCCAATGTATTTCAAGACTTGTTTTGTTGAATACATGATGTACATTTTGAATTTTAGAGGAATCAAATTATCAGTAGAAAGGGACAAAGTGAGCCACCTGGAGTGATTTATAGCAATGGCAATATGATAATATGATGCAGTATAAATTGATTGTCTCTGAAAATATTGGTATGAATTAAAGAAGAGGATAATTCAATGAAAAATGTTGCGGGAGAAATTATTGGCTGACATTGGCAAGAATAGTTGCTAATTACAAACCAAACATTCACTGCCATTGATGAGTACACATGCCAATTATTATTTTTTTTAACAGTGAGAAGCGAAGCGGCGCCTGACTGTCATGACTCAGCAGTGCTTGGAAGCAAGACTACTGGCAATAGATGGCAGTCATGCGGCCTTTTAGGTACCACAGAAATGGGTAAGGAAGGAACGGGCACATTTTGATCAAATATTTCCAATGGCTGTCGGGAAGAATTCATTGTTTTTCAGTTAAATTAAATGTTTTTTTTTCGTTATTATTTTTCATTTGCTTGTCATCAGGCATGATACAATTACATTGTCTTACTGTTAATAACTTACTATGATTGACAGTTTTGTCAGATTGATTACATTGGGGGGGGGTAACAAATTGTGTTGCTTTTAAAGAAAGTAAAATTTAAAAAAAATAAATCCCAAGAAGGAGAAAAAGCAACAGTATACAAAAATTACAGAAGGCTACAATGATGTAAACCAGGTAAAACAGTTACTTTCCTTAACCTGTGAAATCCCAAACCACTAAATAATTGACAGCAAATTAATTTTTTTTTATTAACTCTGTTAATGGTCCCTTGGAACAAAAAGCCTCCAAAATTCCGAATATAATTTTTGTGTATCTTATTTATATGAGGAATCAGTTTGTATCAGGGAAAGAAATATATCACCTTGCTCAGAATCAATGTATCCAAAACAATACATTTGGCCAAATAGGGTTAATTCAACAAGCATACACAGAAAGCACCCCAGGATGGAAGTCCTTAGGGTGAATTGGACGATGGAATAAACCAAACAGAACATGAGCGCAATGATTAGAAAAGGGATCAATTTTCAGTTTTTACCCTCAGGGGGAAAGCAGTTGGAGGCCGCATGGAAAATCTCCAACACGATGAAGGAAGGAAAGCACACATAGATTGGTTGTGAGCCCAAGGAAGAACACTTAGAGACACGCAAATGGTACTGCTCTCCTGTTTCATCCAATGAAACATTAAGTATGTCAGTCACCATATTGTCTGTTAGGCTGGTATCGGGTTAACAGCTTTCTTCCTTGGTGGGCTACTTGTGCATGAGCCTGTATGACTAACATAACAGCAGAAGTTGAGAACTCCAGTTGCAAGACTTTAATCCACTCTGACTCGTGGTGCCAGTACTAAGAATTGTGACTTGCTTGGAAAAGCTCATGGAATTCTCCACTTGACTTTGATTTAAATATTTCTTCTCAAGACTCCTATTTCCAACTACTCACATTGAATGCCATTATTTTGTGATATCAAGGATGCGGCTGCGTTTTCCCTCAAAACTGAAGAGGTATCGGGTGTCGCTTTGACCTAGCTTGACAAAAATCTGTTTTGTAGTGCTCTCAGCATGCGTTAATAATCACCAGTAAGCGCATACGTTATGATGTGTCAACTTGCATGATGTCTATTATTGTTTCCCGGCCTTGGGAAGAGCAGTATTAGACCACAATTGGGTCCTCAAAAAGTTAAAGTTTGTAGTGTCCTGGTTCTTCAATGTTGGTGGCACTTTAATTTATTATGATTGCATCAATGTGTGGTAATTGATACGCGTATGTAAATACATAACTGTATGCTTTAATATTTGTTAGGTTTAGAATTTAAGTGAAAAGGAAAGGAAAAGGTTATTTTGTTTTGTCTTGGTTTTTTGGTCATGAGATGGTGCTTGGAATTACATAAAGACTTCATCTGAATCAATTAGACTTTTCCTGTATTGTTTTGTTGTCATCAGATTTCAAAGATGTAAAAATTATTACACTCTTCAGAGAACTATATTTTTGGTCAGCGCGAGTTCTGCTAATTTTTTTCTTTTGATTACAGTCCAGGGGAAAATCCTCGAGAGATACTATCAAGTCTGTTTTTTATGTCTCCCTCCACCGACACGCCTGAATTAAATAATCGGGATCGGTATGAAGCTTCTGGACAGCTTGCTGATGAGTTGATCATTTAATTCAGGTGTGGTAGAGGAGGAAGATATGGAAAGCAGACTGGATAGGGGCTGTAGAGGACCGAACTTGGACACCCCTGGTTTATACTTGTTGTTCAAACAGGGCAATCTTTTTAAAGATAAATTAACTATGTATATTAAGTCATGCAAAGCAGTGTTAATTGTTTTATTTGGATAGGTTCACACTTTTTTCCAATGGCATTGGCTTCATACAATTTACTATCCTCTTTGTTCACCATTGTTGTTCTTGTTTTTTTTTTTTTTTTTAACCACCACAGTTTTTAATAAATATTGGCTGGATGAAGGGTTGTAAGGGGCCCAAATGGCACTGCACTACCGTCATGAAATGTCTTGCGGTCTGACTTGGAAATACCATTCAGGGAAAATCTTTTTTTCCTGAATTTTTCAATGAGTCCACCGGTCTCAAAGATTTTAATTTATGTTAGGGAGTGTTGTTAGAGAGTAGAGTGCACTAACAAAAACTTTAATGAATGAGATAACGTTCTCAAAAATTAATAAAGACTCCGAAATCAAATAACAAAATCCAACCTGACAGGGAGGACGCATGGAGAGGAGGATCACAGCACATAGACATGAGCATGACAAATGCAGACGATCCGACAAGGACTGAAAATTACGCAGGGTTTAAACAGACAGACATGGGTTGATGAGACAATCAGAAACACCAGGGTCACACAAGAACCAGCAAGCGGGGGATACACCAGCTGAACTCAATGGGCAATCACAGATACGAGTCAAATAGGGAAAAAAACAAAACCAATCCCAAACACTTGGACTAAAAACTGGAAAGTAATGGTTAAGTTAAGAGTCTAAATATTTTAGTCTCAATGGAATCTCTGCGTGCTGTTCTCTTGCTTGTTGTGTAAGACTTGCATCTTTGTAAGGTCATTTTTTTTTTCTTTAGCTCAAGAGGATAAGGCAAAAATCTAACATTTTTTCTTCCAGTTACATAGCCACAAACAATAGATGAGATCCAACAAACATGGGAACTTTGAAAACAATCCCATTATTATTTGTTGCTTTTTTTCCTACCTTTTCTAACCTTTTGACATTGCGTCCTCATTTAACTACTACCTAATGTAGCAACATCTGGAGGATGTGGTAATCCGAATCTTTCTCATGGATTTTTAGGCATGGTCACTAGTATAGGGTGCCGATCCCACAACTGTTGGTTTGGGAGATAACTATTCTACTAAGGAGCCATGTTACTTCCATTTACATGAACCATATCTATTTGAGGGGGATGCACCTCTTGGCCCGGCCCACCGCTCGAGAATACCGACAGACACAAGCAGAATCAAACCTGACTGGTAATGTATTGATTCTCCTAACTATCAGGACTTCTCAGGAAGTACTCGGAGAAATTTACACACAGTATTCAATTGCCTAATGTGTTGAGTATTAGTTCTAGATTGAGGCGAGAACGAGATTTAAGACTCTCTAAACAGTCTTTCATTGTGAGCTTTTGTGAGCCTTTGGTAATCTTTCAAAATCTTTGGTAATCTTTCAGAGGTCTTTTGTAATCTTTCAAAAGTCTTTGGTATTCTTTCAACAGCCTTTTTCAAATCTCTGTGCCCACAATTATTCACTTAATTGCTTGGCAGTAAAAGATACTGTGGTATTTGTTCATTTTAAAATATGAATGACACCATATGTTGAAATATAGAGCTCAATATTTTTATGTCTACGTAGGTTCTCTGTGTTGTTTTCTGGGCATCATGCAATAGGACGATAGAAACCCGCAAGGAAAGAAAAACTGCTTAGGGGCGTTCAAGAAGGGGACACTCAGGTATGTGCCGTTCAATTAAAGACCTGCTGAAAGAAGCATCAGAGAAAGAATTTGTAAACACGCCTTGATAACGCCTCATCCTGCAGAACTGATAATGACAAAGTTCCCTCCAATTATTTCAAAGCGTTATTTCACATGAAGCTTTATTACACAATTCTCGTTCATTCATCACACGACTGGCATCGTTACAAAACAATGGAAATCTTAAAACAGATTAACTGCCAAGAAATATATCTTAGGAGATAGAGGCTAATGGCAGGAGATGGGCTGAGAACAGTCAAGTCAGCTTAGTCCTTCATTCCTGCTGGATTTACTGCTTCATCCCCTCTGGACTGGCTTGACTACAGCTTTTCTAAGATGAAAGGCAAGATGGAAGCTTTGAGGTCATCGCTAGATCAACTTCATTTTGGGGGGCATTCGTGTTGGCGCCACTGGGTTATGACACAAAATCTCACAGCACCAGAAAACACGACAGTGCTCAGGGAATGTGGTGGTATGATGAGCCAATAAAGACCACAAGAAAGCCAGGCAATACATACAAATATAAAAGACGCCTGGACAGGACACAAGTAGCTGTAAGGGTATGATTAGGTTGAAAAAAGGTAAAGAGATGGCAAGAGCAAGTGGAGAAGAACAGCAAAAGATTTTTGGGAAACAAAGTAATCTCTGAAACAAAAATGTAAACAGATATTGAGTATTTGTTTTTGTTGTTTTGACGGATATTTGAAACATTGTCAGTAATTATTATTTGGGAAAACAGAGTGGACAACATTTTGAGGCTAAACTTGTTTAATTGTTTGGTATTCCTTCTGTTTGCTGGACGCAGCTTGGGCAGGTGTACTGAGATCCTTGCATCTGTCTCACTTTAACCAGTGACCTCAACATTTATACCTCCAATCCGCACGTGTCATTTTCACGTGTGGTAGGTATCATGTGTTACACCTTAGTTTCCTCCCTGCATTTTCACGGTTTATTTATCTTGTTTTTCTATTTTACTCTAGGCTGTTAAAGTAGTTTACAGTAATGATTTTTCGGTTCATTACTATTGAAGTTGTTTTATTTTTTTCCCCCCCTTCGGGATTTCCCAGCACATGGGGTTTTGGAAAGATTAATTTGTTCGCTTCATTATGTTGAAAGCCGGGCTGTTGCCATGATCTGCTCTCAATTTGATGGACACTTTTTTCATCAATAGATTTAATTTTTTACTTTGAGATCAGTGTCTGCCTCTGAGTCTGACTGCGGCCACCCATCTAACGAGATCCCACACATCAGCACCATCATATTCTCTTTTTCGGAAAAGCAGATGACCATCTCCTGCAGCCGTTATATCTACACAGCTGACGTACGCATTGTTCCTTGCAGCCATTGGCAGTAGTTAAAGAAAGGCGCGTGAAATCAAGTGCCGCAGGAAGCTCAAGTAGAACATCATGCGTTGTTAAAGACACAAGGGCAGTGTTGAAAAATAATCAAAGCTGTGTTTTCTGGTGGCTTAACAGAGATCTCTTTTCATCAAAACTCTTTTGAGACACATTCACCTGAGGAGGGCACGGAAAGTACAGCAGACACTCATGACACGACAAGGGGGGGACCAGGAAATCGCAAAGAGCTGCAGACTGGCTTCGTCCAACGACCACTGTTATGTGAAATCTTTGCAAAATGAAACAAAGGCTTTAAGGATATGGAAGATAATGAAATGACTTGTTTTTGAATGAGTTTCATACTGGACAACACATAATTATCAATTATTTTCTTATTCTCATCATAGATGGACATCATTTCTCGTAACATAGCTTAGGCGTTGAGAATTTAGTGATTTTTTATTATTATTCTCAAGTAGTTTGTTGGGAGAATATGAGGAGTTTGGAATGATGATGTGAATCATGACCAATTTTATTCCGGACATAAAATAGAAGCATAAAACATACAGAATTATAACAAAAAATAGTGTAAATAAAACTACCGCAATAAAACTCCACCGTTTTGAAGAAAACTGCATTCAGGGTTGGTTAGAGACGACACAAGGTCATTTTCAGAAACGTGAACAATTTTCATAAATTAATACATTACATTTTGAAGCAAGGCAGAATAGGAGTACATATACCCCAATACTGACAAACATGGATTATGTTTTAATAATAAACTACCATCAGTTGTCTCCAGCTACTCTGTCTATTTCTGATCCAAAGAACAGCAGTAGGCTGTAGACATGTGTACAAAATCTTTTAAACAGTAACTGGGACAAGGTATTCAGCATTGCAATCATCTCTACTGCATTAAATAAAGATGTTGGTCTTTTTATCATGATATTTAATGTCATGCTGCCTCGCATGCTGGATTCGTGGGCTTAAGAGCTATTGTAGCCCAGCATACATAGGATGAATATATGACCCAATCATCCATCTACTTTAAGTGTGCTATAAAATACTACAGTAAGTGGCTTTAAAATGATAGTAGACCATATTTTGGACACCAAATCATCCCAAAGGTCATATGAAAGGATGAAAAGTGAAATTGGATCCTAATTAGCAGGATTCAAACTGGGTCTCTACATCGCTGCAGCCATAAGTCACTACGAATGAAGCTGGTTCTAAGTTTACTAACCTTGCAATAGTTGGCACAATGTATCAAGTTCTGCTTATTGAAAAATGGAGGTTTTGTGCCAAAATTTAAGGTCAAACAATTTATTTTATACTCATTTAGACTCAACAGAATGCACAGTTGTATGACTTGCAGATGTATTTTTTTTCAATTATGCTGCAATTATACTGTCTTCATGTGGAATAACTATCACCCCTTCTAGTACCGTAATATTACCGAAATGATACTAACACTACTTAACCCCAACACTGGTAGCTTGTGGCCTCAGTTGATTCCCAGACCGCCATATTTATTGGATTAAACTCAGACATCAACGTCACTGGGAAATATGCTTTGTTTTGGAAACCGGAGAGAATAAACACTTGTTGAAATTTAGTTCTGCACACAAATCCACAGCACTGAGGGGGGGTTGGATACCGAGCTGTCGGGGAGCCAAGGGTGCTCTGGTTTCAGGGGAGCAGAGTTCTGATGACATAAGACAAGCGCAATGCAACTCCTCATGAAGGCAGCGTGTTTGCCTGACTGTAATGCTACTCTGACACTATCGCCAAAAAAAGGCCCGGCAGGCATATGGTAAAACTCTTAACCCTGTTTAATATCCAAAAAAAAACCCCAAAATAACATCAGCGACAATGCAACGATTGTTTTTAAAGAGAACAAATAGTCCATCAATCACCACCTTTCATGTCTCGTGGACATTTAGTCAAATCATGTGCTTTTCGAAAAAAAGTCATCATTCTGAGCCTTTTTAATGGAACTGTTGAGCAACACATTCATTCATTTTCCTAACCGCTTATCCTCACAATGGCCACCCTGAATTGTGGCCTGCCAATCTCAGGGAAACGGACAGGCATTCATGCTCGCATTCATACCAAGGGGCAATTTAGAGTGATCAACCACCCTACCCTGCAAGTTTTTCAGATTGTGGGAGGAAACCAGAGCACCTGGGAAAAAACACACACAAGCCCAGGGAGAACATGCAAACTGCATACAGTGAGGACTGACCTGGGATCAAACCCTCGACCCTAGAACTGTCAGGCCGATTCAATAACCACTTATTCACCAGCTCGCCGGTTGAGCAACTCAGGCCAGCTAATTTATCATAAACATAAAACCAAACAGAAATAGACGCAGACCCGCCTCACTCACAGTTTGCACAGCATCTATCAGTACATAGAATGCGTGTGGAAATGAAGCAGAGAGTTTTGGAAAAGTGAGCAAGACAGATGGTGTCCAGTTTAGAAACAATGCAATAAAGCATCTGGCGTAACCGCTGTCCCTCCTGCAACCCATGCCAAGACCCCAGATTAGCTTCGTCCGGCAATGAAAAACCAGTGCGATCATGTAGCACAGGTGGAATCCGTCTGCAGTTAAGAATGTGGCTAGCGGAGCAACATGGCAGCTCTATAAATCAAAGCTAAGTCACATCTTAAGGTTTTCCTCACCATTAAAGCACATCCATTTGAAGACATGTTTCGGTGCCACTGATGGCCATAGACCATTAATTCATTTAAATCATTGTGAAGGCTAGCAATAAATGATCCTATTCAGGCCAATTGTCATGAAACAGATTTCTGTTTGAATATTTGATCAATGACTATGCTGAAATCTGTTTATCCTGCGACAGCAACAAAATCCAGGCAAACACGGTGAAACAAATCCGTTTACATCAATAAAATCAAGCCTGTAGTAAAACATTAAACCAGTGTATCACACTGTATATTTAGTAACTTGGTGCAGTTTTTATGTGACTCGTGTGTCTTATCGTCTCTCCTTTGATGCCTTTAGTCTTTGATTAGACAACTTTGACTTTGTTCATCCCATTTGGAATTGGCATACCTGCTGCATCTAATTTGTGGAAACTTTCCAAATTACTATCTTGGAATTTAAAAAAACAAACCAGGTTTTCCTTTTATCAAACTGTGACCAACCTGACCAATCAAATAGAATGGGGTAATCTATTGTGAATACTATAGGGCTTCTAGTTTGAGATGTAAAAATAAAAAAATGCCAAAAAGTTGCTTCTTTTAGGATGGTAGTGCCTTTGACCCTTGCAGTAATCACAAGGTGCCAGCCTTGATTTATGGCATCATGTTCTGTGAGCTGCAAAGTCGTCAATGGAACACATGTGGTGCAAGTTGTGTAATTGGGTCTCAATATGAAAAAAAAGCAACACTTTACTTTGTCATTTCGTTATTAAATATAAGGTGATTAATGTGCGACTCGGCTTATGTCTCCTCACCAAACTCCCTTGAGTCTACAACACTATTCTTCTTCTCACCAATCACAGATCCCAAACTCCCTATTCTGAAAACACTTGAATTCACACTCCTCCCATTTCATTGTTTGGCTACTATACCCATATTTTTCACTACTTGGGGAGTCATTCATCATGACAAATTTGGCCTTTCAGATATAGAAAAGAGAACGGCAGTCCCCAGATTCAAGGGACTTGATGCCAAATAGCCGTTGGCGTAGTGTATGTTGAATACAATATACAATATATACAATATAAACTTACTATCGCCGGGTAAGTGTGAAAATGCAAGGCCCATCAATGGCGAGTGGAGTTGGTTGACTGTTTGAAGCTGTAGAGGCTGATGAGACCAAGGCGGCTGGATTGAAATCAATCCTCTGCTTTATGTTCTCATTATGTGCAAATTGCTTGCAGGATATTGCATAGGAGAGGATAAATACAGAGAAAAAACAGATACATTCAGCATTGTATAAATTCACCAAACACAACATCAGACAAAACATCACAATGACAAAATCCAATTGAAAACAGCATCCAAAAAAGGAGCCATTATAAAGAGTGAAATAGATATATGAGAGGAGTTTCCCAACACCAAAGGCGAGCTAGACAGTGTTAATTGATTTTTATCTCTCTTTTTTCTTTTTTAAATTATATCAACCACCAAACTGTCAGGAGATACTGTGACATTTCCTTATTTTAGACATAGTTAAAAGACTAACTGTGCTTGTGTGCTTCCATTTTCCTTTGGCTATTTTCTCTTTTTCGTTAAATTTATATTTGGTGATGTTTTAAAAGAGGATCCATTGAAAGTTAAGATTAGTGGAAAAGAAAAGCTATGTTTAGGAGGTGCCATAATAGTTGGAAACATTTGCTGTGGTTCTAGCAATGTAGTATTTAGATTCTGATCATTATTTTATTGTATTCTATTTTGTGGTTCAAGATCTGGCCCATTTAAATTGGTGTTGATAAGATCTCTGTGGCATGCCTTTGACAAAAGATATTTTAGGCCAATGTTAATTGGACTGTATCTGCGCTTTACAAAAAAATATAGCACATCTGAAGGTATTGGGTTACACACAGAGTTGTGCCTTTTGCAATTTATACTGTACACAGGCCCGAGAAGATCAAGTGGCCAGTGGTCTTTTGCAACATCCAACAGCAAACCCCACCGCTGCCGCCTGCTGTACAATCCACTGGCCATTTGCCTCAAGCTTTGGCTCCGGAGGCGGCTCACGGGGGAGAAGAGCATTTGAGCCGATGAGTGACAGGGGCCAGAGTGTGCATGCTGATGAGAGGCGAAATGAGGTGAAAAAAACCCAGAGGAAGAGAATGCTGAGAAAATGCTGATCCATTGTGGGGAGCTTTCTGGAACGATCACAGATAAAAGTGATGATTCCAAATGAAATAGAGTTGAGACAACTTGTCCGGGCCAAAAAGAGTGTCTCTGTAGAGTGAGTTACTGACATGAATGAAAAGAGGGTCAAAGAGCCAGCTGGCAGAGGCTGAGTTAACACTCTCCATAACACTCGTTGCAAATTCCACTGGATGAGCAAATGTAGTCTGAAATGTGAGAAATGTCGTGGTGTCGTGCCTACACGCATTACCACCGTTCAAGTGAGCTCAGAAGTCACCAGAGATTCATTCATTTTCAGAGCCATTTATCCACACGAGGCTTGATGGGGTGCCGGAGCCTATCTTAGCTGAATCGGTGGCAGCCAATCGCAGTGCACAAGGAGACAGACACACTCATACCTAAGGACAATTTAGAGTGAATAACCAGCCTACCCTACATGTTTTGGGGTTACGGGAGGAAACCAGAGTATCCTGAGAAAACCCACGCGAGCCGGGGGAGAACATAAAAACGTCACACAGTGAAGACCGACCTTGTTGAAAGCACAATATTATTTTATGCTAGGTTTCCTGATAATTTTGCACTAAAAAAGGTTTTTGTCTTCACCATGTGATGTTGGAGTGCTTGTTCCTGTTTAAAAGGAAGATTAATGAGGATGCCAAATGTACACTTCAATTCCATAGCCAATTATTCACAGGGGCTTGATTGAGGGAAACTGATTTTTGACAATTATACACGCAGATCCACAAGTGTTTGGAGTCCATCTAGAAGTCCATCCTGGTCAAAATTGCTTTTTACCAATGATTGATGGAAACTGCACAAGCATCTTCTGCCTCCTAGCGACAAAATGAAGCTATAGCAACGTGCAATGGCCAGTTTTGAAAACACTGGCAACCTTTGCTTAATAAGCGTGAAGTACACAAGAGAAAAATCGTGTAAAAGTAGTGTCATAACAAAATCTAATTTGAATTATTTACATTTAACCAATAATATTACAAATGTAATATAAAATAATATTCATTAGTTACTTGTATTTTAATATCCACAATAGACCAATGAAACGAATGGTTGATTTATAAGAAATGGATAAGCTAATTTTACAGGTAGGAACCTCTAAATCCTAATAAATACCACAGGACTCAGTGGATTCTGAATAATTTAATACCATTGACACAGCCTTAATAACACAATTTGAGTAAACTTATGTGCATGTTATATAGTACAGTCATGCAAACACAACGCCTGTAAGTCTATCTATGCAGTATGCCTGAAAATAATGTATATTTGATATAATCTCACTATACAAGCTAGAACAGTATGTAACACAGCACAGTCGACCTTATGTCCATTACTTAACTTTATTTACTTTTCTAAGGGGAGAAAGAAAAAGTTTAAAAAGTGCATCTTGTTGCGTTCCATGCTGCCAGGATTTTGTTTAGCTACAAATAGGTCAACAGTATTAAAATGTGATTGACAAATTAGTATCTTAATGGGGTTATTGTGATATTCCACAGTTGAAAATAAATAACCTTTGTGGAGTTAAAGATACAAAACAACTTGGTGCTTTGGGCTCTTACATCTCAGCTGTGTGTTGTCCTTTACTCTGGATGACACGCATGATGGTCTGAACCACTTCTGACGTGGTACCCTGGCCGCCAATATCCGCAGTGTGCAACTGAAGGTGGGCAAAAAAACAAAAACATAAAAAGCTGATTCACATTAACGGTCAGGCCTGCTGAGGAAAGGAGACTCACCCGGGTTTCATTCATAGTTGTGAGCACAGCGTTCCGGATCAAAGTTGCATAATCATAAAGCCTGAAGGCATGGAGAAAAGAAAGACAGGAAGAGTCAAAACAGTTGCCTGGCAGATGGCAGGACAAAATCTGGACACAT
Source organism: Stigmatopora nigra (assembly GCF_051989575.1). Classification (NCBI taxonomy): domain Eukaryota; kingdom Metazoa; phylum Chordata; class Actinopteri; order Syngnathiformes; family Syngnathidae; genus Stigmatopora; species Stigmatopora nigra. The sequence goes on from NC_135508.1 coordinate 18,244,935, forward strand.
ACTTAAGATGGTCAAGCATCATGCAGCTGGCGAGCAGCAGAGCGGTGGGGTTTGCAATGTTCCTGTTTGCGATACTCTTCCCTGTGTTCCTTGTGGCCTGGAATATAAATTTAAAAAAATAATAATCATCTTATCTTGCCAACACAATTTATTCAAATCGTCATTGTTGTAAAATGGTTGAATCCCCTTCAGTGAAATCACTCACCGTTTCAAAGACTGCATAGTCACGGCCGTAATTGGCTCCTGGCACAAGGCCTGGGCCCCCAACCAGGCCGGCGCACACGTTGCTCACTACGTTGCCGTAAAGGTTGGGCATCACCATCACATCAAATTGCTGTGGGTTTGATACCAGCTGGGCAAAAACAGTCAAACGGATGGTCATGTAACCTGGGGCTGCTGGCATTAAATGATTATGTTTCAGTGCCATTGACAGCGATAGACAAAGAAACCACCCTGGCAGCCCCTTCCAGTACAAATTGATTGAACGTTTATTGCTGTCAATGGTAGTCAATGACTTCATTTATGAACAAGATTTTTTTTTAAAACTTTGAAGCAGTTAAAACAGTAGGAAAGTTGTAAATGTGTTTCTTTGGTTTGAGTGGTAACAGCTCATTTTTAGCAGAACTTTGAATCCATTACCGTCAAAGAGATAAGCTTTGGGCAATTGTTTTTTTTGTTCTGGTCTAAAAATGTCATCTAGTGCATACAGTCCTGGTGCATGTTCTTGCCTGCATGGTGGTGTTGTCCACAATCATGCTGTCGTATGTAATGTCGGGGTACCCTGAGGCCACTTCTTTGCAACATTGTAGGAACAAGCCATCACCTAGCTTCCTGTAAGTGTAGAATAATTAGCCACATAGTCTTGTGCCATGAAGATATGAGTGTACAACTCACATGATGTTAGCCTTGTGGACAGCGGTGACCCTGCGTCGACCCTTCTCTCTGGCCAATCGGAAGGCATATTCTGCAATCCGGAGTGAATTATTTCTGGTGATTATTTTAAGAGACTCCACCACCCCAGAGACGCTCTAAAAAGACAAAAGTCAGAACAGTACATAATTATGTATTTAAAAGGGGACAACGCACACCTTAATCATGCACAGCCCAGCAGAAGAAAAAATACCTTGTTCAATAGGTGAGAAAACTGAAATTAATGTAATGATATGCAACGGTGGAGAAAAATATGAAAAAAAGCCAGTATTTCCAGATGGACAGCCCTTAGTTTGGGCAACGATTGCCCAACGTTCCTTTATATCATTTCAAACATCTATTTTCACCTCATTAATGCTCGTTATTGTCACACACACTTATGCGGCAAGTGTGAGACATTTGCTCACGAGATGAACTATCAAATTCCCATATTTTCAAATTTGTCATGAAATTCCAGTTGCCTTTTTAAAATCCTTGAGCAACTGTCTCTAAAATCAAGATCATATCTAATTCAGAATGTGAGAGACCTTCATCCTACCTCATGCTCCAGGCTGCTGTACTCCCCCTCGGTGTTCTCTCGAATAATCATGATGTCGATGTTTTTGTGGCGAGTTTGAACGCCTGGGAGGGACTGGCAGTGCATCACATTGGCATACAGGTCCAAGCTTGTACTGAAAAATGCATAGAGAAAATTAGTAAAGTCAGCACTAGATTGTGGTGCATCTTTACTTAAAACTTACCGAAGAAGATTATTTCTGGATTTGACCGAGGGGGGCATGGTATGTTTGGTTTCTATGTTACCTGTCCGCAGAATTAAGCAAAGTTATTGTTATATGCAAGAATGGTGTCCATATAAAAATACATATTACTCAAAAATAGATCTGTATACAGTGTTCTCGTTACCTCTGCGTCCTGCGTCTGATACGCACAGCTTTTCTTTCAGACGCACAATTTCAAGTAATGTGCTTTTTTTCGGACGCAAAGAAATTTTTATCAAAAAAAAAACCAAAACACATATATCCGATAGCAAACCAATTTATTCCACATAATCTTTGCGAAATAATTCTCGCGAGACTAGCAGACGAAGGAGAGAAAGCGATAGCAAGAGTTTCGTAATAGTGTAAGAAAGATAAAAAATGTTTCAGAAAAAGCAAAACAGTCTGGATAGTTATTTCGCAGTTAAAAATACAACTAGTAAGAAAAGAACTGCAGAAGATTCGATCGATGATCATGAAGCAAAACGGGGGAAGCAAGGAAAAATACGCACATTTCAAAAGACTTTTGGCTGCAAAGAGAGGAGGATCTACGAGCTGAAAGACTAGTACAATGATAAATAAACCCTAACCCTAAACCATATAATAAATAAATTAAATCTGAATGTTTATATATTGTTGTTTATGTTTTATTTGCATCCGTAGTATGTTGGGACTCGTGACAAGTTTCCTGGGACGCACAGTTTTCAGACAAGCGAATCCCTGGGACTCGCAGTGTGCCAATTGTAAAATTATCACTGTGTATATTTTTAACTAAAGTAGGATGAGATTTCAAATATTTGTCGTCATTTGAAATACACAATTAGTAATTGTCTTAGTTTTATGCTTGTTTTGACATGACAGGATTGAGGCCTGGTCCAAGCTTTGTTATACAAAAGGGCAACTAAAATCTTTATAATATTTGTGCTATTTCATCTTTTTTTCTTTAAATGACTTACCTTTGAGAGCTACGCCATTGCGCCGGATGGCAGTGATGGCATTGTTGATATCATCTTCAGTCTCCAAGGCGGAATTGACATATACCATCTCAAAGTCCACAGGCACACAGCTGAATCTGCAGACAATATTTAGCTCTGTTTACTGAGAAAAATAAAGTTTTACTTCTTCCATTTCAGTCTGACCAACCTGAACACTTCTCTGACATGATTAAAAAGCTCTGGTCCAATTCCATCTCCTGGTATGAGGGTGACAGTATGTCTGCCTCCATATTTTGCTGGGGGAGGCTGTGAATTTGAGATTCAGATGGCACAAATTAGGACTTTTCACAAAAACAAAACATCTTCTATTCAGTTACAATTGACAGAATTGGTATTACTGTATTGTATTGTTATTGTTGTGTGAAATGCAAAACTATGTCGCATACTTACAATGTCCCTTCCCTTTGGGTGTAGGCAGCATAGAAAACAGTATTAGGACAACAGTATTAGGACAAATGAACGTATTCATCAGAAAGAAGACATTGACGACATGTAAAAATATACGCAATTCCAGTTTGTACATACAAAATTGTAAAGCCACTCACAGTCAACACCGTCTTATTCCTGTGACTGGTAACAGTTGTTCCAAATACCTGTAGGTTATATCACAATAAAATCTTCAATGCGTAATATAATGTGGATTATTGGCTTATTGATTTTAACTCATTTGACCTTGTAACACGATTAAGATCATAAAACACGTTTTTCAACACAAGCATTGCCGCTAATGTTTTATTTTAAACAAGCGTTTATAGTCTTACTTTTATTGTGTTCCCAGCAAATCCAGCCCGAAAAGGATTGACAATTTTGGAAATTGAGAGTGCGGCACAGTGAGCAGCCATCTTGGATTTGTAATTCTGTAAAAAAAAAAAAAAAAAAAAAAAGGAACACGACAAGAAGAGGAGGGGATTATTTTTCCTTTTAAATCACACAAAATTACATCTAAATTCTCTTTGTTCGTTTATTTATGAATCAATAATTCCATTGCAAATAAAAGATTCGAGTTGTCTTTTAATTATTGTCTCTCAAAATGATGCGTCGGATGCAGACTGTGAGCCAATGGGGACGATGCCCACTTTTATAAGCCATTTTGAGTCGAACAGATCGCTAATTAGTACTACATAGTGACAGTCAATGGAGCCTTCGGTTGTCTAAAACATTGCTCAACTTCCAGTCTATTTTGAAACGCATTGTTTTTTTTTTATAAGCTTCAAAGGTGCGGTAAATAGGAATCGTAACATTTTAGTTTATTTTGCATTTCAAGACCCATCCAAAATTGTGCTCACGGTAATGTAGTTCGTCATAAACAAAGGTTTTTGTAAATACTTGGTAAAATTAACGATTTAATAGGATTTCCATGAAAAAATAAATACATTTACTTCCACTACAATTAATCCTGAGATAGAAGTGTTCTGACGTAAGATGGCCGCCTATTTGTTTACGCGACCTTCCAATCTTTAGAACATCTCGCCATATATGTATGCGTGATTCGCTGTAAGCACACGTGATGCTTTAGGCGCAGACTCAATTCAGACGAGCCAATATTTCCGGAAGATGACTGACGTTATTTCTTAATTAGCAGCGTTCCACCACGCCCCTGAAAGACGAGCATTTTACAACTTCTCGTGCAATTGTGTGAATTTCAAGTCTTGGGCCACGCGAGGTGAAAGCCCCAATGAAGGTACGAAAAAAGTAGTTCAACTTGCCGATTCTTCGTGCACTCTCGAGCAAAATCGACATCGAGCGACTGGCGTCGGGAGAAGGCACCGCTTCCTGAAGCTTTCACCTTTGCAAGTATATATATATATATATATTCAGGCATAGTATGTACTCTAATACTATTCGCATTTGTCTTGCCTCATTAAGTTTGTGGTTGTCACACTTGGGTAATTTTTATTAAGTCCCAGCACAACTATAAAAGTGATGAAAGTGCCTGAAGATAAACGTGAAAGTTGCATCCCACAAAAAAGGAGATTAAAATGGTATTTCACGATGGACACGTAATGACATTGGCTCATTTTGACACAGTTTTCTTCTACAGAAAAGTGTCTTCTATATTGGGAAAAGAGCTGTTTTATTTCATCACATCTTATCTCAAATGACTTATCCCAAAAAATCCAAGTTAAGATGCGCAATGACTTACAGATAATGAGACAAACTTCAAATGAATAACTTTTTTTTAAATGTATTAATTATATTTTTGTAATCACATCATTATAAGTCCTGAAAAATCAGGATTTCTTTCTACATTAGATTAATATTGACGTTAACTGCAGAAAATAGAATGAAAAATGGCGCAATTTAATGCGCAATTGTTGAGCAATAAATAGTTTTGCACCTACTCAACTGGCTGGATTTGTTGAGGGGGGCTAAACAGGATTTTACAGATGTCAGCTGTTTCTAACCCGCCCCTACCTCCATCTGACTAAGCACCATTCAGTAAAATACCAACGGGGTACATCTCTGTCAACAAATCCACCCTCAAAAAGCATCTTCAATGTCCTTTGATGTATTTTAAGTTATTTTGGCTCCATTCATACAATGAATTATACATTGAACCAGTTTGACATAGACAAAGAAACACTGAATTCGGAAGGAAAACTTTTTAATAGATTCCAAACCGTTAACAAAATGTTTTCCTTTGCAATAGGATATTTTTGTCATTTATTATTTTACATTTTACACAGGATTTAAATAAAAAATGTCTTGACTCCCCTACAACAACAAATTTATTAGCTTAGACCTGAATGGAAATGATATCAGTTCAAACATCTGTTTTCACTTTAAAAATAATGTTACATTTCTGCCAATTTTCTTACATGCTTTGCAACAAACCAGTATTTGTTTGAATCTGAAAGCTGTTTCACAGCCCACAAAGCATATCATTATCCAGGACGTAGCTGTGAAATAATCTTATGTAAACAAAGAATGTTTCAATATGTGTCATTGGTGTCAGAGCCATGCACCTTTGGCATAGACAATTTGTATGTCCTTTGTTTATATGTAGCCTTCAACATAACAGTCCTGCTGCATCTTTGTCATAGAGAATTTGTATGTCCTTTTTAATAGATAATTTGTATGTCACTAAATCTTGCCTTAATTAAATAGTTGATGTAGAAGTAGAGTCGTCGGACCCTCCCTCCGTGCTCTCCTTCTGCAGAGGCGTCAAAATCTCATCTCATCTGTCTTGGCTGCTTACTTGCAGTCCGACCTTGTGAATGGTCATCGTGGACCGGACAGTAGCCAGAGGTTAACATACACTCTTTGTTTACGGATAAGTTGTATGTAAATTCCTGTCAGCGACTAACAAATTCTTCTTTTTTTTCATGACATGGCAGACCAGGTCTATTTGAAAGCTAAACATGAGATTAACAGGTGGGTTACGATTTTCTTACAACTAAAGACTAGCAGCTTCAGTTGTGTTTAATTCGTTGAATGTGCTCTGTTTCTTTCCAAGTCCCTATGCGATTTGTGGCCGTGTTGCTTCTGGTTGGGCTCATGTGGCTCATGTGGCTCCTTGCAAGCACTTTGTTTGGATGGCAAAGCGGATCACTTGTGCGCCATTTATTTAACGGTAAGGGATTGTCAACAATTCACAAGAACAAATTCATGAAACACAATTACAGCTTTTTCTATTTGAAATGTTCTGTTTGATACTAAAATATGCATTCTGGACAGATGCAAGTGCTTGCTATCAAATTGAAATGCTTACAGTTGAATAGGGAAGCTTATTAGCACTTCCTTTTAGGATGGTGCATTTCATGTATGTGCAACACATTTAAATGCTGGCGCATAATAGGCATATTTGACAGATTTATTTTCTTTTTCAGGTGCAAGTCAGGAACCAACTGCTGGTACGTTATTTGAATTGTACATTACATTCAATTATGTCAACGGGAAAAAAAAGATATATTTATCAGGAACCGCCAGCATAGGGGTCATGTTTTTTTTGGCACGTCCGTCTAACATCAACCGTTGGAGTTTTTTAATCAGTTCTGAAGATACATTTCTAGGCTGTGGGTTTATTATGAATTTATGCAGCCTGCTTGATTTTACCCACCAGATATGACTTCCCTAAAGGTCTAGTGTTGTTAATCTTGCCATCAATGCTATAAACATTTTTTTAGGGCCAAGATATAATCAGAAAGGGAACTGGTATTAGCACTTGGGGAAAGGTTAGACTGGATTTTTTCAACTTTAATTGAAAAGATTGGTGTGCATTTTGTTGGGTAGTTGGAAAATGTGACTTATCTTTAAAAAAATGCTGTTTATTTACCAGGGCTGTTGTTAATTAAGGCAGAGTAGGACTTGAATAGAGATAATCAGATTGAGTGCATTTCCTCAAAAGTTGCTATTCCTGTATTTGAAGAATACAAATCGGTGTCACAAGTCTTGTTTCAAATGTCTCATGGCATGAACATTGAAACCTGCTTTTAGATTACATTTCACTCCCCGGATATTGTCATATATGTGTACAACCCTTCTCTCCAGCGGGCTACTTTCCAATTCAACTTTTTTTTTCCTCCTCCCCTTTCTATGTAGCCGAAGTTCGTCCACGGCGATATAAATGTGGCCTTTCGGCGGCGTGCCCCCCCAAACATCTGGCTTTTCGGCTGGTATCAGGAGCTGCCAATGTCATTGGACCCAAAATCTGTTTGGAGGATAAAATGTGAGATTTACTGCTGTTTTCTTTTTGTAACACACTCACTGTTTCTTCCACTGCCTTTTTTTGTCCAAGGAGCTGAAATCATTTACAGCACACACCCAACCCTCCTTCCCTCCATCTGTTCCTTTGCTTGACTTTCAAATGTTTATTTGCTTTCTACATTTATAGTCAACCAGATTGTGACTACGGTCATTTTTGTGTGCGTTGGTACGATTAACCCAGCTGTCTTACTGTCTCGCAGGCTATTAAGCAGCGTGAAGAACAACGTCGGTAGAGGATTAAACATCGCTTTGGTGAATGGTACAATAAGATAAGAGTCTTTTTTGCTCGTATTGAATAGCTTATTGTAGTCATGTTCATACCATTTTTGTTTCATTTCAGGGGTGACAGGTGAACTGCTGGAAACAAAGACTTTTGATATGTGGGCAGGAGGTAATGAAAAGTGACATTAGATTGGTCGATGTCAGACAGCTTTTCAGATATTGCAATTTCAAGTCACTGTAAATGTCTGACTAGTTTGAAAGAGAACTTCAATAACATTTAACAGCATGCGTGATGTTTGTCTTCAGATGTTTCCGATCTGTTGAAATATCTCCGTCTTCTCCACGAGGGAACGTTGGTGTTTGTGGCCTCCTTTGATGATCCAGCTACAAAGTAACCAGCCATTATCTTGTACCATGTTCATCATGGCGAGTGAATGCATATTCATTTTCTGATTGACTGATTTTGCATCCTGCCCCTTCGATTCATTTCAATCCGCACCAATTTTCACGCTCCTCACCACATTGACATTCAGCAAAGGAAATAATAATACTAAAAAACACTAGGAATACAGTTTTTGTTGTTTTAGGTGTCACATCTATTTTTAACTAAAGTAAACTGATCTCATTTTTCCCCCATCATTTGAATTTTTCCAACTTAAGGATTACAAAGTTTATTTAACGCCTTTATATGTCTACAAAAGATGTAACTAAAAAACATCACGAGACAGAAGAAAAACTAAAGTCCCTCTCTGATTTTGCACCCAGAAATTTACTACCAAATAGCTATCAGTATTAAAACAACATTAAAATCAAATTGTTCTACATTCAACTCAGAAAAGAATTGTGGTTTCGTTATGCTCATTACCATCACTTTAAAAAAAACAAATGTTCTTTTTTAGGCTAAATGCAGAGTCTCGGCGATTGTTTGAGGAGCTCGGGAGCACCGCCATTAAGGAGCTAGCGTTTCGAGACAGTTGGGTGTTTGTCGGTGCCAAGGGTATCGAGAATAAGAGTCCATTTGAGCAGGTAATTAAAACATTGTTCAGTAGTCATCTAATGATTAATTCCCTGCCATTTATGGCAATTGACCTCCAGTCCATTCTGACTGAGGATGGCAGTGCTTACATGATAACTGGCAGCCGTTCCAATTGTTGTTGACATCTGATCTGTTTGCTTTGTCATGGTTGCCATTAGCGGATGAAGAACAGCAAGAGCATCAACAAATATGAAGGCTGGCCAGAGTCTCTGGAAATGGATGGCTGTATTCCCTTACGGCCGCTTGTTGTTGTTTAATTTAGTTTTTGAGGGTAAGCAGTTCTGCTACAACTGACCGGCTGGCTGTTCTAACGATTTAATGAATGACTACCTTCAGTGACGAACGGGGTACGTTGGAGATTTCCTTTTTTTAGTGATATTGAAGCAATGTGTGTGTAGGTTTTTAGAAGCATGAGGCGAGAGATGGGACAATGAACAGGGGATCTTCCTTTGTGAAAAGTTAGATCTACGCTCTCTCTCTCTCAGGATGCTGAAATTCCTTATGTATCATGGCTTACTCAAGTTCTTGAAACATTTTTCAGCATTTTCACAAAGGGTAAACATTTGCATCTCTGCTGAAGTTTATATATATAAAAATGCTGTATTTTATATTCAAGTAATAATTATTTTGTTGCTGTGACCAATATTTCTGTCAATTGTTTTTGCATAACAGTAGCAGCCTACTTTTTCCACCATTGGAACCTGATGCACAAGCACACTGTCTCGTGGCAATTTGTTCAGTTGTTTCAGTTTGATAAAAATATTTAAATGAGCAAACACAGAATGGTTGAAATCTGTGTTAAATAAGAGACTGCTCTGTTTTTTAATAATATCCAATGCTGGTTTATATTTGCTCCATTGAGTGCTTTTGATATCTATGTATGTGGTGGCCTTTTTTTTGTTTGGAGTGTAGCTACTACTTAAATGCACAGAAATAAAATTATTATAAGCGATCTTTTGTTTTTACATGGTGACAATTTTATGCAAATAAACACTTTGTATGATGAAGAAAATCTTAGCAGGATTTTGTTTGGAGAGGGAGTGGCGATCTTTGGAAACATTCATTTTCTGCATTTCTGCTTATCAATAATTTGTTGATAAAATGAAATGTGTGCATCAGCCTCACAGAAAATGAATGAATTGGTGGTGTCTGCACTAGGGAGAATAGCGGGTTTCTTATTCGCGTATGGCTGTAATTCCCAATGAATCGGAAGAGGGCGACAAAAGGGCAAATGTGTTTGAGGTTGTTCGGTTCAAAATACCCCTGGCGGTTTTTTCCACTCTTTTTAACGCATTGATCACCCATACTCTATAAAATATCTGTACAAGATAACTAATCGCGAGCATGCATTTCACCCGGTTAGGGAGTCGCAATATCATGCGGTATGTGGTGCATTAGTAGAGTATAATTCAAAAAGATATGTTGGTGATAGTGCCAATTAAATAACGTTTTTTCCCCCTTTTGAAACTGCCATTGTACCCTCGGGCACGTTAGGAAATACAACCAGTCTTAAAGTCATCATTCTCCAACTATGGAGCAAAAAAGTAAACATCAGAACTGGCTTTGTTTTTCTGCCCCGGGGAAAATTTGGGAGGTATCTAAATTGCTTGTATATTCGTATTTTGTCATTCTTCGCCCTTGCACATGATTTAAAATATCTATGACTAGTTCAGGCTTGAAAGACTGGCGATCACGTGATCAAAGCGAATGCGGTGATTGGTCCCGAGCGTGTATGCATGCCTGATGAAGATGATGATGGTAGCGGTGGTGATGATGATGACGATGATGATGAACCCTCTGGCAAGTGTACGCGCCAGACCACACAGTTGAGTTCACACGAGAAACTCCCACGCGCGGGCCTGCTGCTGTGGAATTATAAACGTTTTCTTGTATTAAAATAAAAATGTCATGCAGCTGGCTGGCAGACATCAATTATTTGGCCTGCTAACCAAGCAGTGAATGGCTGCACGCAAACAGCGGACGGGGATAGTCGTCAAAAGGTGGCGACGGGCATCGTGTGACAGCACCAGAAGAAACCGAACACCGACGAAAGACAGCCGGAGTACCGCCGGAGGAGAACCGGAGCCCCGCGGACAACTCAGTTCTCCCCGACGCTTGGCGATTATCTGCTAACCGCGTTGAAAATATCGAGGAGACAGACTTTTTTTTTAAATAGATCTTTTTTTTAAGCGTGATTTCCTTCATATTTTTTTTTACTGTAAATACATATAGATGTGTTTCTAAAAAAAATACGGAGCGTTTATTTGTGTTATATCGACATTTCTTTTCTGAAAGAAATTCATCTCGCCATCAAACGAGACACGATATTGCATCACGGTGAGTGAAGTTTATTTATTCAATTAGGTTGGTTTTATGGTGGAATGTTATCGACCAATGAGGCCGAACATTAGTCATATCTCTAATAGCTATTTATTATGAAGAATTGACTTGAGGGATGTTCAAGCGATTCCTGCTAGAATTTCTAGACATAAATAAATACAAAGGGATTTTTACACATTCGTGTTCATAATGGCCTGCCTACATCATTAAGTCCGGCAAGTAGCATAATTGCATTAATTATATAATAGCATTAATTTAGATTACTTCTGGATTCAAAGAACCTTTTGAAAAATGCAATTGTTTATTATATTGATGCAAACTTCTAAAATAAAATTGAATATCATTTATCTTTTAATTAATACATTATTATTAAATTCTCAGTGTGAAAGCTAATCTGTTTGATTAACTGTCACTGAAATGATAAATACATTAACCTTTTGTAGTAGAGAACGCTTCTGGCAAAAAAAAATCAATAACAAGTATTATATATTTTTCAAAATCAACCATTCTTGTATTTTATTAAATTTTCTTATCAATACATTTTTTAATTCGTTAAATATTTAAGGTGGCCCGGTGTCCAAGTGGTTAGCTTGTCGACAGTTTTGGGGTCAAGGGGTTCGATCTCAGGTCGGTTCTCACTGTGTGGAGTTTTGCATCTTCTTGCATGTTTTTTTTTTCCGGCTACTGCGGTTTCCTCCCACAATCCAAAAATATGCAGAGTAGGCTGGTTGAACACTCTAAATTGCCCATATGTATGAGTGTGAATGTCAATGGCTGCCCGTCACCTTGTGCCCTGCGATTGGCTGGCCACCACTTGAGGATATCCCCCGCCTGGTGCCCGTGGTTAGCGACCCTTGTGAGGATAAGCAGTCCAGAAAATGAATGAATGAATAAATGTTTAAAACAAAACCCATTAATTTCAGAGTATTTATCTCATTGCTGGCTATGGACAACAATAGATGTCCAATGTATTTTAACTGCATGTTGAATGCTAATGTCAAATTGAATGTCCAGTGCCGTGACTGGAACCCTTTGGCAGTAAGTGAGTTAAATGAGTGGGCCATAAGTGTTAAAGTAGCAATAGTTCGCAACATTATTTTGATCAAACTTTGCAAGTGTTTTTAGTTTGTGTTTATGTTTAGGGTTCAAATGATAATTTGACCAAAATCCCCAGGAAATTTCAGTGTCCTTGATGAGCTATTTTTAGAGAAACCGGCAGACCCAGTCATGTGGCCCTTAGAGGTGAACTGACGCCCTGGAGGACCATGTTGGTGACCCGTGGTCTACACTCTGTCATTGCAATTGACCTGGACGAACAATCCCATAATACCCGTTTTTCTCTTTCCCTGCTGCATTGATGTGCAAGCATTGTTTCTGACGTACACGGCAAGAGCTAGTGGGGGCTCGCTTGACTAAAAAAGGCTGACAGCTGCTGAGCCACTTCCGTCAACTCTGATCAGAGCCAGATCAGTCACCCATAAAGATTCAGACCGCCTTCCGCAAGGGTAAAAAAAAAGAAAGCTTCGATAGTATGTCATTTACATTAGTCTCTTTAAGGAGATGTTGGTTTTCACTCATCCGCACTGTATGCTACAGGATGGTTCTTCTCTCCAGGGATGATGGAGGACAACAAAACTTAGGCTTAGATAACATAGTTGTTTGTGTCTCTCCCTACTGTGTGTGCTACCTACACTCCACTCGCCCATGCCTGACCTGGATTGCACAAAAGTCCTTGTGTTGTCAGCCTTGGCTTTGCTAATGCAAGAAGAACAATCAGCATGTGTCTGAATTGAGTTTTCACAAGTTGTCAACACGTGAAGAATCTAACATGTCCTGGAGACACTTGTGGAAGTGCAATCTTATAGCGCCTCACTGTCTTTTATTGTTTCTATTTTTTGTTTTTTGGGTTGTTTTTTTTAATTTGAGAAAAAGCTTTCGGTCACACCGGGCCAAGATGCCTCTTGCACTAGCTGTCTCCTCGCATCACAGAGCCTCATTCTTGCTCAGTGGGAAATACTATGCAGAATGTGGGCATAGTGCTAGATATGTTTCAGGGCTACATAAATAATGATGTGCTATGTTCTTGTATTACCTTTCATTAGTTGCCCAATCACTGCCATCTTATTTTTTTTATAATTGTCAGTATAATTGCTTTTACTTACCATGACACTGTACATGCATTACAGCCTGGAAGCAATGGCAAGTTATTACAAGAAAGCATTAAAATGACCTTCATTTACATCGACATGCTGAGTATGTCCTCCACATTATCGGCTTGTTAAGAGAGGAACACAGCACCACTCGTCTCTTTCAAGGCAAATTGAGACTTTCAAACACTTAACTTTGGAAAAAAAAAAGTAAATGCACTTAAAATTTCAAATACGTTTGTCCAGAATTGAAATCATTAAGTGACAGCAAGCAGGTGTGGTATCAAATAGCCATGATGGAACACTCACGCGCTACTTGTTAGAGGCTACTGACCACAAGTTGCGCTGGGACATCTAACTTTGTTATATGTCCTGAACAAATGACCATATTTCCATTGGTTTCTTATTTCATAAAACACTGTGTTGGGTTAAATTGACAAATACTGTGTTAAAAATATGCATTTTTCAACATTTTCTATTGGTGTGTTGTGAAAGTAGCAACAATTAGGCATGAAATTAGTTTAAAGTAACATGTAAAGTTTCAGGGAAAGTAATCAAATGAGATTTACTCATCCCTATTAATGTCCCGATCCAATACTCAGTATCGGTTCTGATCCAGTAGTCTCCTTGTGTTTTCAGTACATACTATCATGTTTCTAAGCTGCTGTAAATCATACCACTTGGCAAAAATGTCTGCTGAGTGGGGCAGCATCTCTTTAAAAACTAATGACAGTAACAGATCATCGTCTAATATTGTAAAAAAAAAAAAGCATTGCTGGTCTTTACTACCAAGTGATTTATCATTTTCTGGTTTCATTATTTTTATAAAATATTGGGCATCAGACCAGTATCAGGAAAATATATCTTGAGAAAAATCGGAAGTCAATCGTGACATCTCTACTCATATTAACTGAAATCCTTGTTGCTTTTTGTTCATTAGATTGTTGACTCTAAAACGGAGAAAAAAAATCAAAATTCCACCAAACTTGGTGACAGGAAATAAGCAAGGACCCATCAGAATCTAGATGAATTTAGAAATGTTGTCACCTGTTTTAAAACTGTAAGGTGTAGGGGGTCTCGAGGGCTTTTCCAACCTTGTCTGAAAGGCTCACGTGGTGAATGTGAATTCAAGAGGCAGTCGTCTGTGAGTGTATTAAAAGTGAAGTTGTGGTTGACACTAAGTTGATCCCTTCTTGGGGATTAAAATGAAATATGCAGTCCATCACAGTATTGAAGTTTAAAAAATACATATTTAAACACTCTTTCACCATGATTGTAACCTTCAACCTCACATCAACAATTTAACCAGTTATAGGAAAGTTGAAAATATACAACTAATATATTATGGATACAAAGTATTCATACCCATTCTCTTTTTTTTGTAACATCTGAACTATTTGTGTGGCTGTTCAGACTTCCGTTTTCTATAACGGCCATATACTAATGGAAATTTTGCATATAAAATCATCATCTGGATTGTGCTGAGCAAAAGAGCAAAATCTCTCTCTCTCAAAGATTTATTGTTTAATTAAGTTGTCTAGGTTATCGTTGCCAAATTTGAAATTAAAATAAGATAAATTTGGCAGCACTGGTGTATATAATTTTTATATCCACCATAATAGCATAGAAAATCTCTATTCGTCCCGCAACACAGTCGCTGTGATTTTGCAGCAGCCAGGCTGAATGTAGCAGCGAACTATATTTATACAATCTTTGCACATGCAACACCAAGCAATGATAACAAACAACAATACTAGAGTATATAGTAACTGTAAATGAATTAAATATACTACATACTGTATGCGGGGTATTGTGGACAAAAGGCAACAAGACTCGACGGTAGCAAGGCAATGTAGCCATACATTCTCAAAAAAGAGAATATATTGACTCATGGCTAAATGTATACTTTTTCAAATTTGTCGGTGAAAGTCTTTCGCCTACTCTCTCATGCCATCTCTTAAATTACTCTCGCTGCCTTTGTTGGCACAGACATTTAGCTATAGTCGCTGCTTTCATTCACACATTGAGCACTGGCACATATTTTATCAGACCAAATCCCTCTAGCCCTCTTTTGTCTGGGCCCCCCTCCCCTCCTGATCTCTCTGTTGTTCTTATCCCCACACACATACATACACATTTTTTCCCAGCCCTCTCTGAAAGCCCCTTGCTCCCTGCCACCCTCCTCTCATCTCCCCAGTTTCCAACTCGGCTGTGCAACGATGATCCCTTCTTGTCCCCCTTGCCACTTTATATCCATTGCTTTCATCTCCGTGTCCCATCAAGGCAGCTCACAAGCAGTCCCTTAGCCCTTGTTTTGCGAGCTTGCCTAATTCTCGTGTAAACGTTTGAATGCAGCGATTTCTGTGTCATCGAGTATTCATAGTGCAGAAATGTTGCTGTACAGCATCACCTTAAAGTTTGACACACTCGCAAACTTTTTCATTCATCCATTCATTTTCTCTGTTGTTCTTCCGCTCAATGGTTGTGAGGGTGCTGGAGCCTATCCTGGCTAACTGTGGGCAACAGGCAGGGAAACCCTAAATTGGGTGCCAGTTAATCACCGGGTATGGAATAAACAACAATTCACGCTCACACTCAGGCATAGGGACAATTTACAGTGTTCAACCAGCCTATCTTGCATGTTTTTGAGATATGGGAGGAAACAAGAAGACACGAGTCATTTTTTCAACATTTTGCACTTTTTCATGCATGAGATAAATCAAACTGGAATAAGTGCCCTGGTTAAATTGTGTAATCAGTATATGTATTTTCTTTTATTGCAGTCCTGTTTGAAACTGAATTTTTTTCTGCTAATGGTCAGTTTTTAAATTAGTCACTATGTCACCATGCCTTATTATGCAAGTACACTATTAGTTTTTCCTCCATGCCCACTAATATGGGGAGTATTGAGGGGCCGGGCAAGCTCACATTTATGTTCTTTTCTTTATCGCAGAACAGGACGGACTAATTTGTTGCTCACCTGATCACAAATGAATTAAGTTATACACTGTCAATATGTTTTAAAAGGGAAAAGAGAGTTAGGTATCCAGTTTGTTCCTTCTAGCTGCCTCCGATTTAGAATAGAACTGAATTCGACCCCTAAAAGTTTCTATTTTAAATTCATGCATTATTCACTGAGCATATGGTAAAAAGGGTGCTCTGTGAAGACAGAAAGAATTCCTAGATCCACTTGCATTCCACGTGCATGTTGAGCTCTACTAAGGTATTTTTATGGGCTGATGGTTGTCAAGTCACAACTGAAGGAGTAGTTATTGTTTGTATGCAATCCTGCTCAATAACACATGCATTTGAGAAAGTCAAAATAACATAAGACATAGGCAGTGATGAGGTGGACTAGGTATATGTTCTGGGATACGTTTGTTCGGTATGTGGATACTATGGGAACTCCTTGCCCTGAGGATATTCACCTGTAACCAATCAAGTCCTGTCTTCATGGCAATTTGCCATTTTTATCACTCATTCTGTTAAACCGTAATAGTTCTCACATTCTCCATTGGGCCTCAAAGTCTGCATTGGCATCTTATCCTATTGAAGATTCTATGGAGAACTCTTTCTATTCACACTTAGTTTAGCTTTTTACTTGTTGTAATAGCTGTCTTTTTGTGTGCATTTTTGTTTTTCACTGTGGTTAAAAAGAAAGATATAATAATCATAACAATTCCCATTCCCAAATATTTCTCAGGTGTCTTAATGAGAGGTTCCTGACATTTCCTAAAGGTTAAATCAAGGCAGGTGCACTTTAGTTTGTTGACATTTGCTGACATTTAAAATACATCACCAATTTTCCCCACTGTTAGTTCACAACCTGACAAAATTCTCGGACACCATTTTAGCAGGTGAAAAGCTGAAAAGATTTACTTTTCTGAGTAATTTCACACTTCATACATAGTCAGACATTTTACAAAACAAACCATCTATTTATATTGGATATTTTCTACCAACGCTTTGACTGAAGTCATTAGTCTATATTTTCTTGTTTTGCAATCTCTAATCATTCTAAAATTTGGCCACCTGTTCTGAGCTAAATATAGATTGTCTCATCTTGGAATGAAGCATAGCTGGAAGTATCTCTTGTATACCCAAGAATCCTTGAGGCAGTTGGTTTTAGATCTGCCTATTGTGTTTGCTGTGCGGAAGACAAATGTCTGAAATTGGGTGCCTTTGCTGAATGGCCATTTGTTAGCCAAAAACACATTTCACGAATGTGATCCTTGTGAATGCATTGGTGAACTACTAAGTGCTGCAACCTGAGACAGGACAAGATCATAAAAAGCGGCTCACATATTTGGTTGTCAAGTAATGTATACAGTGGTAAAAGTGAGTTAATACACTAACCTGGATCTGGCTTTTCACTTTCACAATTGCTGACATAGGGAACACATTGCATGGTAGCAGTGAGCAATTACATCGATCTAAGTCACACGTCATGAACTCATTCACAGTTAACAACTTGGTGATTACATCTGTCTAATTGTCATGACCTATCCCTCCCTATTAAGAGTCCTATTTCATTAGTACTGGCAGTACCTTGTCAATGAACTGTTTCTTCTGACTTCATTTTGTCATGACTACTATCAGCACTGTCCGTGCATAAAATAATGTCAACACAAGCATGCAAGCTGGTTTTAAATTGAGGTGAGTAACAGGATTATATAGCACGGCACCTAAGACACGAGGGTTCGAACAGTAAAACGTCAACTAAGCATGGAATGTTGATGTACTGGGTGTATTTTTCAACACTTAGATTGGAATGATCAACCATCTGAAGATAGCCTCAATTGTATTGTTTCTACAATCGAAGTATGGCACCAGCATGTACACATGTTCTTTCTTAGCTTCCAACTATCTGTTGTTTTTGTCTTGCAGGCTTTAGTTGAAGACGTTTGCTGCAAGGAAGACTGCACCCTTCACAGTAGACGTGTGGAAATACAAGTGTGTTAATAAGACTTCAACGGGGTGGGCTTTGCTTGGCTTAATGGTGGACTCGAGTGGATTGTGAAGAAAGCGTGGAGGATGCTTGACAGGAAAGTGAGGACATAAACTTCTACTTTGAATTGACTGCTGAGAAAATGAATCAGGGAAGAAGGAAAGTGGCTGGTGGTCCCTAGTTTGAGAGAGACTGTCGAAGGTCTGGAGAACCTGGAAGGGTGAAAGACAGTGACGGGTACTGACAAAAGAGAAAATCGAATAAGGAGGCCTTGTCAGACTAAGAACACCAATCTCCATGGCTACTGACCCAGGAGAGTCTACAGCCACAGAGGACTCCTCAGAGAAACCTGATGGGCAAAGAGAAGAGGACCTCGACCAGGAGGGTGCTTCCAACACACAGACTGCGGGGACACGTAGTACCCCCACGGACACCCTCCTGTCTCAGGCTCGGAGAAGGACAGGAGAAGATCGTAGAGTAGCAGGAGAAGCTCGTCAGGAGGATTTTGCAGCCTCAGTCACACCTCAGATTTTCTTCTCAACGCCTACTTTGCCAGTTGACACAGGACAGAAATGTCAGCGACGGGAGAAGCGCTTCTTCAGGAAAAGTGTTGAGATTTGTGAGGAGGAAGATGACGTGGCTTTACCAGAAGCTCCACATAGTGCGCCGCACCTGGAGCTGCGATCCTTTGACGCTGTCTTCAAGAGCAACGTGCCGCAGCCAGGAACTGTATCGTGTACTGCCTTGGGCCAGGACCCATTAGTTCCCAATGACCAAGAAGTCAAGAGTGGACCACCTTCCTCACCCACCCTAAAAGGGAAAGAGAGGGAGCGTGAGCAGGAAGAGGAAGCAGAGATGAAGGCTGTGGCTACTTCTCCTGGAGGCAGGTTCCTGAAATTTGACATTGAACTGGGCAGAGGAGCTTTCAAGACTGTTTACAAAGGCCTGGACACCGAAACCTGGGTGGAGGTAGCTTGGTGTGAACTTCAGGTATAAAAATTTATTTTTTCTTTTTTGTGCCGTTTCTTTCATGCTGTAAACTTTCACTGGTTTGCCATTCGCTCATGCATGTTTAGCCCTCTGAAAATCCAGTCCTCTTTCTATCGATTATAAAGTTCCATGAGAATGCAGCAAAGCTCTGATTAATGAGGAAAGTAACAATTGCTGCCTTTCAATCTTGGTGACATGACAAATGTTAAAATCTTGCACTAACCTTGAAATTACACCACGTAATATTATAGTCAAGTATCAAAAATCTCATCTCATTCTCTGAACCACTTTGTAAATTATATAATTGTGGGCGTAGCACTACGTTTCGGTAGTATGTGCATATGACAGTAATCAAGATGAATTAAACATTTGGAGCACTTTTAGCATGTGCTATTGTTCCTATTTAATGTAAGAAATGAGTGGTTGGGAATGGAAATGATAGTTAGGGCGTAATAGAGATCATTGTAACACTGAGTTAATATTACTAGTGGGAGACATTCTTGCAGAGGAAAATAGAAAGCAGTGTTGTGGCTTACTATCTCAATTGACTGCTGGCTTTGTGTGTTTGGCTCTTATCCGTCAGATCATTTCAGACTGACAACGAGCCCATTTTACCATCAGGGTGTTGCTACGGTGACTGTGTTACTGTTACAGAAAACCATTTACCTGAAACTTGAAATTTGAGGACATGAAACTTGTTGCATCACAGTAGAAAGCCACAAACCTTAAGTGTTTACTAATTTGACTCGAAGATATCACACAAATTCTAGGCATTGTCAACGGATTAAACCTGTTTCTAAAGTTTGCTATCTTTTTTTCTGGTGGGACACTAATGTTAGAATATTCATGAGTCTCTTAGGTCCCTTTAAAGTAAACTCCATCATACAGTCTCACTGGCCATGTACTACTGTGCAGTATTCTTCTAGCGGAAACCACATGGAGAGTGTGAGACAAACAGTGACAAGAGGTTCTGCACGTGAGAAAGAAAGCTGAGAGACAGAATGTGACGGAGATGAGACAAATTGAGGATTACTATGGCATCCCTCCCAGAGAGCTGTTGCCTAGCTAATACTGAGTCACCACATGCAGAGAGGAAATTTAAGGACAGCACTCACATTCAGACTAACGCTGAATTCAGCTCCTCATTGACTACAAACATACAACACTACAGGAGCTGCATTGTTTGCTCTCATTGGCCAAATCAGTGCTCAGATTGATGATATGATAATCATAATTGACTCTTGGTGATGATAAAGACCTACAAAGGATTATGTGACATAATGCCTTAAGACTAGCATTTACAAGTGGATTCGTTTTGTGGGAGCACCTTGCTTATCTTCCTGCATCCACAAAGACAGGGAAGCCAGAGGATTAGCTGTCCAAACGCAGCATGAAAGAGAGGGAAATTAAAGCTCCGGGTGCAGACACTATTTTTCTTACAGTATTTCTTCTCCTTCTCTGTGTGAAATTCCACAGAAAAGAGGGGAGTTATGTTGCATTTGCAATGTGTTCCTCAGTAGATATGTTCTTGCCAATAGGCCAATTTGATTTTTGATCCCCTTTAAGATAAATATTTGTCTTGATTTCTTTCTCACTCCAATACATAATTATCAGAGCAGTTATTTTAGTTAGTTCATTGATCTGATCACGATATGGGTTTGTTTAGTACGATTTAAACAAAATCAATCAAAAGGCACAACATCAAGGAATTTCATCATCTTTAAAATATTATGTTGTGTGATCGTTGTTTTCATTCAAAAGTCAGAAATGTTTCAGGAAAAAAATTAACAAAGCCATCAAATAGCATCATATTTTTCATTGCTGTAGGGGAAAAGGCATTAGGTTAAGTGTGTAAATAATATTGTATTAAATCGATCAAAAGCACTTTTTTTTCCCATTTCATTTTCTGAACCGCTTTATCCTCACTAGGGTCGCGGGGGTGCTGACACCCTAAATCACTGGCCAGCCGATCACAATCAGGAACACTATAATGAAATCAGAAAGTAGCAGTTTTTAATATAGCCACAGAGAGTATCA
Source organism: Stigmatopora nigra (assembly GCF_051989575.1). Classification (NCBI taxonomy): domain Eukaryota; kingdom Metazoa; phylum Chordata; class Actinopteri; order Syngnathiformes; family Syngnathidae; genus Stigmatopora; species Stigmatopora nigra. The sequence continues at coordinate 18,266,042 of NC_135508.1, forward strand.
TAAAATTGGCCAAAGAAATAATATAGTATCGTGATATTGATGATTTGCAGGTTGATATTAATCTTAGCCTTAAATAAGTACAAAAATACGAAACGCAAAGTATATCAAATAATTTATTTTTGCTAAAATGTCTTCTACTGGTCGTGTGATTAGGTGAAAATTGAAAAAAAAAATATTATTTTTTTATTACTATTATTTGCATACGTTTCTCTAAAATGTGAAGAAACAAACGTTACAATCCTGAAATGTGCCTGTCTGTCATTCCTGCCCTATTTCGCTTTCTCACCATCCTTAATTGTCCGTGCGAGTGAGCAAGCAGGGTGATCCAGGGAGTTAATTTCAGCAGGGGCCTGTCAGTCTGGAACAAAAACGCTGCACAGACAGCATACCACCAGCAGCAGCAAGCAGAAAGCAGACTGGTTCAACCCAGTTGTCCTAGACTGGAGCAGCTCATACTCGTACACTCCCTGTAAGGCCATTAAGCACCTGGATTAGTTTCATCATTGTGTAATCTGCACCTCGTGCTCTCGAAACAATGCTTTGACAGAAAGTTTCTCAAAAGGCCTCTTGTTAAGAAGCTCAATTTGTTGACGTTTTTTTTATACCCATTTTACCTAGGGAAAACCTGTGACCAGAAAGTGAAGATGAGAAGATTAAGATACAAAGAAGAGAGAACCTATCTCAGTTGGTTTTCAAGTCAGGCTTATTTATAAAGCCCTTTAAATCTTCACAGGTCTATAGGTCAATCAAATCAATGACATAATTTGGGCTAGAAATCATCCCAGGTTAAAAAAACGAAACCTTTTCCCAACATTTGGTGGGCAACATTTATTTCTAATCACCAAAGGCCATCTGCATCAGTTGAGGTCATTCACTGGCACAGTATTGATACATGTCTACTTTTAGAAACAAAAGACAATGCACTATAACTGAACTCGATCGACCCGAATAGACCAGACATTGCTGGTCAGCCAAAGCCTTGGGGTAGTAAACCATCAATGGATTTCATGAGACTGGAATTTTATATTAATGTAAAAATATGCTGCTTGCTGCAGTAGAACCTTCATTGGTTTACAAGCAAATGCAATAAACACCCAAAGGGTTCCTGGGATTGTTCTTCCAGTTAATAGTGAACTTGGCCTACTGGTTTGGCATTATAATCTGGCATGTGGGCCTGCCCTTTTTCAGTGATCTATCTTGTTACCAAGAGCTGTTGTGGCTTACAGTAATCTTATCCCAACCACCCGCCACCTCGGATTGCCAAATACCGACCGGGTGCTTACTTGCACATTTTGGAATCAAACACTCCATAACTGCACAAATGCCCTATGATTTTAACAAAGCTTGTCTATATTGGCTTTGCTTATGGTCAATAAAAATATGGAAGCAACAAGTGTCTCTCGGTGTGACGCTGACATCTGATAACTCAGTCATTTTCCAAAATAGTCATTTTAGTGCTTAAATGATCTAAAATAACCCCCGCTAGTCTTTGAATACCACTGTTTTAACAGAAAGCAGAAATGCAGTGCAATTCAATGCAGTGGCAAAGAGATGAGACAGGTTTGTTCATAAATGGAACATAAGTTGTCACCATTGCACTTTCTAATATGTCGACAGACGTAATTAAAACGTGGTGAAAATATGTATGCTATTCATATTTTTAGCCTGGCGGAGAACAATGAAAGTCCTGGGGCAATCCCTGCGTTTTAAATAATCTGCAATAAAAAATATTCTCGAGGCCTGTGAATCGATGCTTATTTTCGTTTGCACATTAATGTCGTATTCCGATGTTTACATATAAACACAAAGCTAGTAGGTTATTGAAAAAGAAGACAATAAAACAAATATATCTTGTATTTTAATGAACATTCCGTGAAATTTTCTCGGTGTGTTTAGAGTCGCACTTTACCAAAACTGACAATAATTAAAACCTCTTTTTGAGAGACTCCCAAAACCTTCATCACTTTGCCTCTTCATCACAATTGATTGATTAATTGAGTCCACCGTGATAGACCTAAAATATTTTTTCGATCTACAATTTTGACCTTAAAACCGCTGAGCCCTACTAGCCGCATCTTTCATAACAGTATGGATTCATTGGAGGTCCACACAGTGTTGTGTCTAGAGTCATTTGAACTCTGCATGAACTGCGCCTACACCATGACAGCATGATGCTGTACAAAGAACACAATAGATGCTGAGGTGGCATTTGAGTCAAGATCTATGTCTCTTCTTGCTTTGAATGATTAGTCCCTCAAGCATCAAAACAGCTGTGGTTACGCCTGATGAAATTATCAATACATGTTGAAGGAGACAGATATATATGAATGTAGACAGCCCCATTTACACGAGCATTACCAAGGGCAGTTACTGAGGCCAAGCATGACGGTGAGCCTGCACTACTTCTTAACCATAATAGTGCAACAAAGAGCAGGATTTTTGTTGATGTGACTTTGCCGTTACGAGAGAATGGCAGGAGAGCTAGTCTCTAGTAGCACTTCCACAAAAGGACACTGACTGTGTTCTGAGGGAAAATAAAAATGTGTGAATCTATCTCTGTTGCGACGTGAAAAAAGCTGAAGAATCGATGGAATTGACCAGAGGACAGCTTGCACAAATGATGTCATCTTTTTTTAGTGAGCCATGCTTATAACAGCAGTGCTGCTGTTGCCCATCTGCCTTATGTATTTTTTGGTTTGAGTTTGCTTGACCACATCAGTAAATTAGATGCAGATGTACAGATCATTTTTAATAATCTGTCATTTGAGGCCTAGAAAAAGGGGAACAAATCCTTTCTATTGTGTATTTGCAGAATAAGCTTTCAACAACAGTTGCTAGTTTGATGCTTTAGTATTCCAATAATTTGATTAGTAATATAGATAAGAACAGTGTCTTTTTGACATTCATTCGGTAAAATCAAATGTAACAATGGTAGAAATACTCAATGATTTACCTCTGAATTATATATTTCACGTAAGCATTCACTGTTTGTTCAGGCCTATACGATTCTTTGTTATTGTGGCTGACATCGCCAGGAATAGATGTGCAATCCATTTGAACTGGATCCGATTTCAAGTATAAATTGGACGCCTTTTCGCAGTCAATTGCAGCTACTGTGTTAAAGGAAACATTTATGTGAGCTCTGTCACGTTGGTGGTTTGCTTTTCTTTAGCCTTTCAACCCTGCTGGACAGGGGCAGCAGGTGCACCAGAAATGGGTTGGAATAAATAAATACTCATTGTGTATTCTGTGCACTCCTGAAGGGAGAAAACTGTGTGGCTACTGGCACCTAGAGGCCTTCACTATCAGTGCAACACCATAAAAAGACAAAGCTTCCTTCTCAGTCTTGTTAATAGGATGACAGAAAGTTACAGTTACAGCAATAATTATTTCATTCATTCATTTTCTGAACCACTTATCCCCACAAGGGTCTGCAATGATCTCATCCCAAATGTCTCGCTTGATTTAGGACCGCAAGCTGACCAAGGCGGAGCAGCAGCGCTTCAAGGAAGAGGCGGAAATGTTAAAGGGGCTCCAGCATCCCAACATTGTGCGCTTCTATGACTCATGGGAATCTGTTCAGCGTGGCAAGAAGTGCATCGTCCTCGTTACTGAGCTCATGACGTCGGGAACACTCAAAACGTTAGTGCGGCATCTTATATAAAAAAATGTTCATCTGAAATCCAAATCCAAACGTTAACATGTGTGAAATTGAACGTTGTAATGTTATTGTACTTATCCACATTATGAGCCTTAACTCTTAATTCTTGTAGGTACCTGAAGCGCTTTAAAGTGATGAAGCCCAAGGTTCTGAGGAGCTGGTGTCGCCAAATCCTCAAGGGCCTTCATTTCCTGCATACCAGGACCCCTCCTATTGTGCACAGGGATCTCAAATGTGACAACATCTTCATAACAGGCCCCACTGGATCTGTAAAAATAGGTGATCTGGGACTGGCCACCCTCATGAGGACCTCCTTTGCCAAAAGTGTCATAGGTACGCTTAAAGCGACATTCTCATACTTAAAACAATGCATGTGCATTTGCTACTTCTGCACCTGTCAAGGGCCATAAATATGGCATGCCCGCAGAGTATATTGTAGATGACTATTGACATTGTTTTTAAAAATGTATGTAGACAGCACTTACACAAGCATAAACTTAGTGGTTGAACAATTTAAGCGAAGGAGAGCCCATCAGCATATTGAAAAAGCCTGCTGATGGCCCTGATATTATAGAGAGATAGAGACAATGATCTAGATCACTTGTGTCAAAGTGGCGGCCCGGGGGCAAAATCTGGCCCGACACATCATTTTGAATGGCCCGGGAAAGTAAATCATGAGTGCCGACTTTCTCTGTTAGGATCAAATTAAAATGAAGATTGTACATTATTTCCTGTTTCCTCATTTTAAATCAATAATTGGAAAAATGTGTACTGATTTGAATGTCCAAAAAGGATCTATCGATTAGCACGATCGAGAAAGCTGTCAATGTATCTTTCGATTAATTTTGTCAGCCTATTTGGAAGACATAACGGCCCTATGGATGTAATCGAAACTACCATGTGGCCCGGGACAAAAAAATGAGTTTGACACCCTGATCTAGATCTATTAATATATATCGGGAGAAGTAGAGGAATACCTGTGAATAACTACAAGACAACCGGAAATAAGGATGAAGCAGTTTTAGAGATTGACCTGTATTGACCTGAGATTTTTGGGACAGAATGGCTTAGAAAATAGCACATTTATATTGTTGCCTCTATGAAATGACAAAATCACTAAACACAAGAGACACATACTTTATATGAAAACAAAATCCTATGTTATGTCAAATAAGCATAGAATGCATTCCCCCCTTCTTGCTACTGTCACCATGACATTTCCCGAATATGGGATGAATAAAGTTATCCAGTCCGAAAAAACAGAGCACTGCTACATTCATAGGGCAAGTGATGATTTTTAGTCATTTAAAAGAACTGATTTTTTTGTCATTTTAAAGAACTGATTTTTAGTCATTTAAAAGAACTGATTTTTTTGTCATTTTAAAGAACTATTTTTTAGTCATTCAAAAGAACTTGAAAGAACTGCTTCAATCACAACTTGACATAATTTACTGGCAGGAAAAAAAAGTTGATTCATTATTTACAATTTTAAATTTGTCTCACTTTGCTTTGAAGCCTTTTTGACCTTTTCTTCTTGAACAGGAACGCCGGAATTCATGGCTCCGGAGATGTATGAGGAGCATTATGATGAGTCTGTAGATGTCTACGCTTTTGGAATGTGCATGTTGGAGATGGCAACTTCTGAATATCCCTATTCGGAGTGCCAAAATGCTGCTCAGATTTACCGCAAAGTCACTAGTGTGAGTCAACGTGACGTCAGATTGATGTGATTAAATCATCTTGCTTTTCAACATATTATTCCTTTCATGCCATTCTGTAGGGGATAAAACCAGCAAGTTTTGACAAAGTGAATGATCCGGAGATCAAAGAGATCATTGAAGGGTGTATTCGTCAGAACAAGAGCCAGAGGTAAGGAGCTTTCCCTTTAAGATTAAACCCCCCCAAAAAAGATTTCCTTCACATCTTTCTTTGTGACGGCCTGGTGGCTGAATGGCTAGCAAGTGGTGCGTTGGTTGAATAGTTGTGAGTTGTCGAGAATTCCCATCCCAGGTTCAGAACTTACTGTGTGGACTATGCATGTTCTCCCGGGGCCTTTGCATGGGTTTTCTCCGGGTACTTTCGGGTTTCCTCCCACATCCAAAAAACGTGCAAAGTAGGCTTCTTGCACAGTCTGGATTGCCCCTGGGTATGAGAGTGAGCGTGATGGTTGTCCGTCTTCATGTGCCTTGCAATTGGCTGGTCACCGATTTGGGGTGTCCCCCACCTGGTGCCCATAGTTGGCTGGCATTGGCTTCAGCACCCTCCGTGACACTTGTGAGGATAATGAGTGAATACATTTTTTTCCCACAGGCTCTCCATCAGAGATCTCCTGAACCATGCTTTCTTTGGTGAAGACACGGGCGTCCGCGTTGAGTTGGCAGAGGAAGACACTGGCATGCAGGACTGTTTGGCACTGAGGATTTGGGTTGAGGACCCCAAAAAGTTGAAGGGCAAACACAAAGATAACGAGGCTATTGAGTTTAGCTATGACTTGGAGAATGACAGCGCTGAGGAAGTGGCTCTGGAAATGGTAGGACATTGAAAATAATGAAACAATGCAGCACCTCGCAACAATTTTCCTGAAATAATGAGACTAGTTAAGTCTAAATATGCATTTTGTTCTCCTGTCTTAGGTGAAGTCAGGCTTCTTCCACGAGAGTGACGCCAAGGTAGTGGGAAAATCCATTCGGGACAGAGTCAACCTAATTAAGAAATCACGGGAACGACAGCAGCAGCAGTTGCTCCAGCAACAGAAGGGATTTGAAGAAAGGCGGGACTCTGCTTTAGCTTCCTGCATTGTCCCCCATCTCTCGAGCCCATTTTCACAGGGGGGCACAACAACTGGAGGCGGGGGGCAAGAGGCTGATAACATTCCTGAAATAGACCCACATCTTTTCAGGGGGTCAACATTACACCTGCCAGGTAATGTAGAAATCCTACTGTTCTTAGTGGTACTTGAAGCATAGTAATAGATTTCTTCTACATGCCCGTTTAAAAAACAATATAAACTTCTTTTAGGGGAAAGTCTTGGCTCTGCCAGCTGTGAATCGTGTGCTAGCGGACAGAGCCTGTCATACTCTCAGCCTGCGGAGTCATTTGCTCTCTCACAGACTTCTCAGCCCGTCACTTCGTCTGTATGTTGAACGAACGTTAATTCAGCTCAATCATACACCAAGCAAATACAGATTATAGTTTTACGCTGCCGTATAGATAGATCACATACATAACAGATTTATGGGGTGAATCCCAAAAAATCTATGATTATCAGAGAAATCTGCACTTACTTTGCAAGTTTATCTTTATGGGCTTTTACTGAAGATCTTGAGATTGGAATGACCCAACTTCTTATTTTTTTCAGATACGAGCTATTTGTTTGGACTTTTTTTTCTTTTGCTTAGTCGTACATTCAAACATTATAGATACTATTTGAATATTGTGACACTAAACTCAACTGGAAGATAGTTAACTGCCATTAGGTTTATCATAGAAACATAGTACACAGCCAATCACACATTTAATCTTATACATGCATTTCAGTCACAAATGTAATTGGTCACACAATCAATTTGACTCATTTCAATGCACCATTTTACATTCAGTCTCTCCATAATTGCTATTTTTCAATTAGAACATTTGGGTCTGAAATGTATCTGCATGAATAAACAGGCTTCTCTCCATGAATATTGTTTGTAAATTAATCTTCCATTTTATTCATTTATAGTGCACTGCCATACTGACTAATGCGCCAAGGCTCCCAGTTGTTGAGAGTGGAAGTGCTGGCCAGAATGCCAGTTTGTGCAGCGTGAGTCAAAGCAGAGGCACAGCTGTTGGTTCGACTTTTCTTCAGCCCAGCGCCATAGTTCAACAGGTATCGCCTAGTATACCTCAGCTGTATTATCAGGTGAAAGAATAGTGGTAACACTAGCTAATAATCAATTGGGAATTGCTTTTACTTGTGGCTCCAAACAGGTCTGTACCATTTCAAACTCATCTTTACAAGGGGTTCAAATCACTGTTGTTGGTATTTTTTCTGTACCCCTCTGTTTGTACGTTATATTATGCCAATAACTTGTGAGAATTGCTCCGTGTTAACATAAAATAAATGTATCCAAGATAGTTTATTTTTAGCTTTAGAATGTTTGAAAGGTCCTTCAATTTGAAAACGCAATGAGCCATGGTTCATGCAAACAAGGCCATGGATAACATACCCCTACTCTTGCTTTTCCTAATGACTTAAAGTGCAACCACGAATCATTTTCATAACATTTTGACATCGTCTGTCTGACTGCATGCTGCACAGGGTTTCCCACGGGTCAATGGTGGTGCTCAGATATATTTAATGGGCATATTCAGAGTGTTTGTGGGTCTTTGAAAATATTTATTTATTTTGAACACTTATCATATTCCAAAGATATAAGTAATCTACAATTTTGGTGCTCAATATCATGTTTTTGTGTTGAGTGGAAGTAAAAATCTGTCAAAATTTCTTTAATTGAACTTAATCCTGCAGGTACCTTGTTTGAAAATAGTTTTAAAAAACATTCTGATATTCAATTTATCATATGAGTCGCCTTATCTCACAAAAAATGTGGGAAACCCTGTATTATCAAAATTGTTTAATTAATATGGCAAAGCTTATTCTTAACTAATGTTTACTTACTTTCTCCCCCAACCCCTTCTCCTTTTCCCCAACCAATCATATGACTTCACAGTCACAAACATTCCCATCCCATGCTTTTCAAACTGTTCCTTCCCAAGCGTCTCTGGCACCCTCACAACCATACATCACTGCTGTTTCCCCACAAGTTCTCACTTCATCCATGTCAATCGGCGATCCTGCTGGACTGCTGGTGACTATTGTTCCCCTTCCTCAGCAGCCCCTGGCACTTCCTAATCAACTCACTGACAGCATTCAGCAGCCGGCACCCCAACAAACGCAACCTCAGCAGACTATCGTTCAACCACAGATAGGCCAAAGTGCCCGAATCCCAAGTCTTCAGCAGCAGCAGCAGCAAATTGAGAGCCAGGTTGTTCTGGCAGAACAACACCTCAGCAATGTACAGCCTCAGCAGAGCTTTTCCGCTATAGTGGTCCCGAAACATTGTGAGCCTCAGAAACAGATCTGTCTACAGCAGACCCTTCCACCAAATCCACAGGACCAAGTGGCAAAAACAGGTTTGGAGCAGCAAGCGTTTTCATTGCCACCACCAGGAGAAGGTTCTCTAACAACGAGGTGTCCTTGTGAGCAGATCACCATGCAAACACAGCACGTTTTACAACTTGACCAACATCATACCTATAACACACTTGATCAGCAACAAGTTCAACTGAAACATCAGCAATTAGAGCAGCAGCACGCTCTTGTACAGAAGCACTTATTGGATCAGCAAACTCTTCTTCAACAGCAGCATCAATCCACAATACAGCAATCCACAAAACAGCAACACCATTTAGAGAAACAGAAAGAGTTGTATCAACAGATTGAAAATCCCCAGGCAAGAGTTCATGAAGATCAAATGAAGCAACAACAGCAAACGGAGCAGCTTCAGCTAACTCAACAACAAGCACTCTTACAACAGCATTTTCAACAGCAACTTGCCTTGCAACCACATCAACAAGCTGTCTTGCAACAGCAGCTGCAGCAGGACTTCAACCCTCAACACCAAACCGAGAGATCACAACAACAGGTAGTATTACAACAACAATTTCCAGGGCAGTGTCAAGCTGCCATTGTTGAAATTCAACAAACTGAAAAACAAGAAACTGTCACTCCTCTGTCGAGTGGCAGTCAGCAGTATATACAACTGAAACAATCTGAAATACAACAAGCATACTCCCCTCAGCTAAACAGTGGTCAGTTCATAGCTCACAACCCCCTCAAAGGTCAACAGGCCGCACTGATGCTGCAACAGCAAGCACATTCTAATCCGACACCACATGAAGTGATACAGTACCACACTCCTATTGCTTCCTCTGCGCCTGCTCCCATGATCATGCAGCCTGTCATGTCCTGTGGTGTTGTCCCTGCTCAAGTTGTCCCCCAACAAAAACAAAGTGAAACTTCACCCCAGAACCTAAGCCACATTCCTGTCCAATATATAAATCAGTCTACAATGCAAGCAGCTCAAATGATAATGGAGCCCCATGTGGATCCTGTGGTTGGAACTACCCAAGGAGGGACAGAACTTGTCATCCAAGCCCGGAACAAAGTGTCTGCTCAGCCATCAATTCTGCCTCGGCCCCTGCAGTCGTCAGGTAGCCTGTCTCAGCCTGGCCTTAGCAAGAACATATCCGCCGACGTTCAGACCATGGGCCAACAAAGACAATCTGCTGTCCAAACATCTGCAACAATTTCTGGTCAGGAACCGCATGACACTATCATCCCTCACAATGTTTGTAAGCCAGGGGTGCTGACACCTCAACCTAGACAACAAACTCAAAACCAAACTCTTCTCCAGACCCCAAGTCACACCGCGGTAAGTCTTTTGACTGCTCAGTCAGGTCCTCAAACAAGCCACCAGTCTCCACCCTTAAGACAAGATGTATCGAATACTCCACAGCAGCCAGTTATACAGTATCAACAGGGCAACACAACCAATCTTCCATCCCTGAGAGATCCTGCTTGTGTTGTTACAACTGCTGTCAATATACCGGCGGTCTTAACACAACAGCAGCAGGCGCTAGGAAGCATGGCAATTTCTTCAGTAATTCAGCCCATCTCCCAGCTGCAGATTCTTTCTCTAGCTCAGCAACTGCCACCCTCCCAAATTCAGTTGCCAGTTGAGCCCACCCAGTGTTCTCTTGGTTCTCAGATAGTCAGGGATGAGGCCGCGCTGTCAGCACAACAACATCAGCCAGCACCGCATCTCGACACACACCAAGATCCCAGGAATGTGGCCAATCATCATTCCCAGAGTACCCACCACACATCCTTGTGCAAGAGTGTGGCATCTGGCATAGTACCTTCCCCTCAGCAGCAGGACAAACAAACGTCAGGAGTCCACACCCACACACAACCTACTATTCAGGCACAGTCACACTCACTGACAAACATTCAAAATCAGGCTTGTTCCCAAACGCATACGCTACCTGCTGAAGTTCTTCACGAGGTCTTCCCTGCTCACCAAATAGCCGAGAATCCCTCTCTCACCACGTCTCCCCCATCATCGCAACCGTCTTACCCTTTTTCTCCTGTTACTTCTGCCCCAAAGCCCCCAACTCCGTCAGCAGCCCCGGTCACTTTACCAGGGCAAAGCAACTTTATTCCTGCCTCCCCTCCTCCAGCTGCCGCTATAGAGTTACCTAATTCTCACTCCTACAAACTGCCCCAAGCCTCACTGCAAGACTGTGACATTTCCCAGCTGAGCATTAATCAGGTACAGGAAGAATGAATGGAAATGAGTTGATTTTATACCTTGCAAATTGCTGTTGGTGTGAATACTAGTGTGTTAAATATTTGATTCATTAACAGTTTGTCTTTAATTGGATATATGTTACTGCTTCACTTGTATTCATCGCTGATGTGGCTTGTGGTATTTCTTTTCCTGTGTCTTTTTGTGTTTGTATTTATGTCAATGATGTGTTCCTCAGGAGTGTCCACCTCTGTCAAACACGGAACACCCTTCCTCAACTGGGTATGTCTGATTCACAAGTGTCTTACAGTGTTTCTCATCAATATGCATTTGTATGCATGTAAAAATAATGGGGTTCACCCTTAATACCAAGGTGTTTAAAACCTTCCCTAAACGGATATGCACAGCTTCATGCTTTTGTTATTTCTGAATAATAGGCGCTAAAGAGGCTGAGTGTAGCATTTCAGTTTATTCTTACGATCAAATACAGCAGTGCATTCAGATATGAGTGACCTAAGCATTCTTTCCTCAAACTATAGCTCAAGCTATGTTGATTTTTACTTCAAGGATCTCGTAAGATCAAATTGATGATCTTCTTAAAAGTACATGAAATCTTTTTGGAAATTATAAGTGCTCACTTGTCCTCAATTTGTGCTCATGTTTTCAGGGCTTATTAGCTTTCATAATGTATAATATGGTAGTGCACGTCATTTAATATTTACATAAATTTCTGGTGGGTGAAATTCTACAATATTAATGCCTCTTCAAGTCATTTTAATGGAGAAAAAATGACCTCGTTTATCAATGTTTCAAGTGTGGTAACGGAACATATTAAACTCGTACGTCCAGGTACCACTGAATTACTATTTTTCAAGATGTATATCCTATACAATTTTTACCTTTATTGTGTACAAAGCAATGTGTTGCAACTTTGATTGCTGTCTTACTCATAGATCGGTGCCAACAAATGGAGAGGAAGCTGTTTTGCTTTTGGCCAATGGAAAATTTGAAAAAGTAAAGGGCCAGAGAAGAGGATCTTCTTTGAGACATGAGAAAGTTTCACATCAATTTCAACTGAGTATGCTTCAGGTAAAATGCTCGACAAATATAAATTTATATGGCCAAGAGTACTGCATTTTCTGTTTTAAAAAATGTTGTTGTTCCTGGCTAGGTTTCAGGAAGCGGTGATAATATGGTAGAATGCCAGTTGGAGACCCATAGCAACAAAATGGTGACTTTCAAATTTGACATGGAGGGAGATTCACCGGAGGACATAGCAGATTACATGGTAAATTGTCCATGTTCCTCATACTTATCTGCAAAATTTGAGGAGAAACTACAGTGAGAGAATCAGCCTCGAATGTAAACAGACGCTAAATTCCAAAGTTTATTCAAAATGCAATTGATGTTGGCCAAGCTTGGTGTTAAAGATAAAAAAGCAGTTGAAGAATTCACTGCTTGCTTGCATTTTTAATGATTCGGTTCCAATATACTTTGTTTCTAGGTGGAGGAAGTCTTTGTTCTTGATGTGGAGAAGGAGAAGTTCATTGAAGAGCTGAGAACTATTGTGAAGAAAGGCCAGGAAATTCTTCGAACACATTCTCTTGTATGTTCCTTCAAATGTTCTGTATGACCCTTATACACTGATTTTGATTTCTGATCACCTTCTTTTTGATTCCCAAATAGACTGGTTCTACGGACCAGTTACAAGTCAGCACCCCCACTAGCACGACAGGTGAGTTTAACTTAATCTTTTTTGCTTTTTCAACAATAGAAAGAACTGAAAGTGAGTCTTTTGATTTTTCAGCCGACGCTGTGCCGCATTCCTCTCCGGTGGGCCGCTGGCGTTTCTTTATAAACCAGACCATCCGTCACAAAGACTCACTCTCTAGCCAGGGAACGGCTACCACATCCCCCACTCGAGAAACAAGGACACTCCCACCCCCGAAAACCGAAAAAGGTGAGATCAAGCATTGTATGATTTTTTTTGACATTTTAAGCAAAAATGTTCAGCTAGCAATACAATTTTATAACCATGATGACGGTTGTGAAAAGGAAGGTTTGGTTACCACCAAGAAATTGTTTTTGTGTCTCAACTTTTGTAGAAAATGAAATCTCACAGAGGTTGGAGTCCTTCAGCGGAGTTTCTACTCCGCCTGCAGTTTTTAATGCTGTAGCCCCTTCTACCACTACGGTGCCCACGTCACACACAACTGAAAGCAGTCCTGAAGATGCGGACCATCAAACGACTTCAGCTGGTCTCGACCTGCCGATGATTACCTCAAATACTGTTGACCAAAGACCCAGTGTCCCGATAACCACCCCAATATCCGGTGTCACAAGCCTTACTGCTACACCTGCTGCTGCTGTCATTGCTCCTTTCACACCCACGACATTTCAGGCAGAGGTAAGCCACGTTGGCCAGGAGCATCCTCAGCAGACACTTTCCCAACAAGTTCCGGTTGCCGAGCAACAAATGCATACTTCACAGCATCAGCAACCTCACCTGTTCCTTCTTAGCCACGTAGCACAATCGACCCAAACCCCAGCTGAACTACCACCAAAGCTGTGCCAGACGCAAAACCTGGAACCAGAGGAAGGGAATAGAGCCGCCGATGTAGTTCTGAAACAACATGAGCTTCCCAAACAATCCTCATTACAGCAGTCCGAATCCGAGGTGTCTACGGGGGAAACAAATGTCACAGAAGATGCAGCAGCATGGCAACCTTCCTCTGACTCTTCTTTGCCTCCTCTTCATCTGGGGGCGACCGAACCCCCAATGCTCCCTCTGTCCCTCACGTTCACGCCATCCCCCGCGCAGCCTTCCTCAGTGGCCGAGTCGGACAGCGAGGGGCCCCCTAAAATCGAATTTGGTGACAACCGAATGAAGACTCTGGATGAAAAACTGAGGAACTTGTTGTATCAAGAGCACAGCGGCACGGCTCCGGTGGGTGGAGCCACTTCAGCTCTGACATCAACGTCAGCGGCCTCCACATCTGCAGGTGGAGAGGAATCATCGGAACCGCAGCCGATGTCATACGCTTCACCTACCTTTGTCTCAGACACATCTCCACTCTCCTCATCCTCCACAACGTCCTCTTCCACCACTACTGACCCCGAAAGCTGTGGAGGAACAGAAAGAGGCTCCCCAGAAGTCCCCCACTCGGCTGTGGGGCAGCCTTGCATATCTGAGCCCTCCACCACAACTCATTTATCTCATCTCCCTGCCAGTCGGGAAATTCCTGTTGGGCCTAAGCGCCCACCTGTACCTGGAGAACCAACTATCCTTGTGAGTGACTAATATTAATCAATCAGTGTTTCTTAAAATGAGGGACAACAGGGTTGGTTGTAACATTTTTATATGTTCATACATATCCTTGCGTTACCATATCCTAGAATAAATAATTTATTTATTATCATAATACGTATATAGTAGGCTGGGCAGCCCGCCGGCACAACACTAACCTTGGTGACAACCAACCCTGTTCTCCCCTAATTGCCCCCACGTTTAATGACATTATGATCCACCAGCACCAAATTCCAAATTGGATGTAGCCTAATTTCTAGACCTATAATAAAACCAAATGCCACATTGGAGAAAAAAATAACAACAGATATGTTTAAACCATGATGCTGAGCTTTTCAATGTAATGTACATGTGAGTCATCTGTCCTTCTCTAGAAAATGTCTCAAATTCAATGAGCCTTTGTTAACTGTCTTACGTGTTTTAGGCTGTAACCCCACAGTGTGTGAACAACACCGCAGGAGAAGCATTGCAGCCCTACCGCCAGCAGATCCCCCTCGGGCAGGGAGCGCAGGAGCATATTGCAGGAGGTGGATATTTTGGCCTAAACCTCACATGTCCTAGTATCAGAAATCCTGTTTCTAGCAAGAAATCCTGGACTCGCAAATTCAAAAACTGGGCATGCAAACTGCGCCACTCTGCCAGCTTGTTCAAGAAGCCCAGAGTCCAGCAAGGTAGTGTGCTCCTAGAGAGACGCTGAGTGCCAGAGTGAGCGAGTGAGTATGTGAGCCAGTGAGTGTGTGAGCCAGTGTGTGTGTGAGCCAGTGAGTGTGTGAGCCAGTGAGTGTTTGAGCCAGTGAGTGTGTGAGCCAGTGTGTGTGAGCCAGTGTGTGTGAGCCAGTGAGTGTGTGAGCCAGTGAGTGTGTGAGCCAGTGAGTGTGTGAGCCAGTGAGTGTGTGAGCCAGTGCGTGTGTGAGCCAGTGGGTGTGTGAGCCAGTGAGTGTGTGAGCCAGTGAGTGTGTGAGCCAGTGAGTGTGTGAGCCAGTGAGTGTGTGAGCCAGTGAGTGTGTGAGCCAGTGAGTGTGTGAGCCAGTGAGTGTGTGAGCCAGTGAGTGTGTGAGCCAGTGAGTGTGTGAGCCAGTGAGTGTGTGGGCCAGTGAGTGTGTGGGCCAGTGAGTGTGTGGGCCAGTGAGTGTGTGGGCCAGTGAATGTGTGAGCCAGTGAGTGTGTGAGCCAGTGAGTGTGTGAGCCAGTGAGTGTGTGAGCCAGTGAGTGTGTGAGCCAGTGAGTGTGTGAGCCAGTGAGTGTGTGAGCCAGTGAGTGTGTGAGCCAGTGAGTGTGTGAGCCAGTGAGTGTGTGAGCCAGTGAGTGTGTGAGCCAGTGAGTGTGTGAGCCAGTGAGTGTGTGAGCCAGTAAGTGTGTGAGCCAGTGAGTGTGAGAGCCAGTGAGTGTGTGAGCGTGTGAGGCAGCTCCTGAGTGAGTGAGTGGCAAGTTAGCGGGTAGATGGCTGAGTGAGTAAATGACTGAGGGGCTGAGTGAGCAGATATTTTGTGCGTGGACGTGCAAGTCTAATTTCTAGTCCTAGATTTAATCTAGAGAATTAACCACCTTAACTCTCAAGGAGTGTTGTTGTTAAATGTGTACAACTACAATCATTATTAACCCTGTGTTTGTATATTTCATTGACTGCATTGGAGTGAACCTTCTACAAATTCACAAGCATTAGTCACAACTTTTTTTTATTTATAAATCACTTTTTCCCTATTTATAATTCCCAGTATGTATGTACACCTACTTTTTATAGTCGTTATCTGGTAAAAAAAAACTGCTAATATGTAGTTCTGTGATAGTTTTCTCTCTTTTTTTTTTACAGTAACACTACGGAATGTATTTTTACCATTATTATACAAGTAATAGTGTAGTGTGCTGTGAGAGATCTATTTTCTTTTCAGCCTTAGTCTTGATTTCTTGCCATCAGAAAGTTTCTGTTGAGCAATAGTTGTACAAATTTCTTTTGACACTTGGATATTATTTTTTAGTATTTGAATGAATGTGGGTGATAGCGTGGCTGGTGATTGGCGGAGAACACAGAAGCCAGTGGTGCACATGAGTAGAAATGCAACCTGAGGCAAGAAACGTCATTTTTGTTGTCCAAAAACATGCAGTCATACAAAATCAGAGAAACTATAGTATAGAAATGTTGCAAGTTCTTTTTTTCTAAACCTTTAACCATCATTACCTTATGTTTTTCATCAATTATTTACCTGACTTGGCTAATACTCATTTTACATGCCACCCATGTTTTATATAATACAAATAATAATGCACGGATGAATTTGTAACACAGGTGTATGTTTGTGTTCCATGTTTGTCTATGTATACTGTATTTGTACGACGTCTCTGCACATTTTTCTGTTTGTTTGTATGTTCGGCACATTCATGTATCTGTCTCTGGCTCCCTGTTGTCCCTTTTGGTTTTCACCCCAGTCTCATTATCAGATGGTAAACCCGACAGTCATTCGTTCAAAGAAGTGAAGGAGATGCCCCAACCCACTCAATCACGCAAAGGAAGATTTCACGTATGGATTGACCACAACTTTTATTTATTTTAGGTGGGAACTAAATGTTTTAACATTTTCCTCATTTGCTCTCAACAGGTGACCACAGTGCCTCAGGATGGGTTGTCAGTTCACGGTAGCATTCAGAGAAAAGTGGGCCGCTTCTCCGTTACGAAGGCCGAGACGCAAGATGAGATGGGACCGACGGGAAGCTCGCCTGTGCATATCAGGGAGAGGAGAAGATCTCGAGCAAGGGAAGTTGAGAAAGATGAAGGCAAGAGGACGCCATCGATTGCCCATCTTCCGAGAGCTCACGGGCATAGTCACTCACCTGTAGGCAGCAGTGATGATGACAATGATGGTGGTAGCGAATTGGAGGATGAAGACCTAAAGAAAGAACTACACAAGCTAAGAGAGAAGTAAGTCGCAACAGTCTTTACAAAGGCCATAAATCATTGGCTTCCATTGATAAAGAAATATTTGTTGAATTAAACTGTCTTTTGAATATACAGGCACATCAAAGAAGTGGTGTCGCTTCAAGCCCAACAGAATCGAGAGCTTCAAGAACTGTACAGACAACTACGTTCCCAAAAAGACCAAAGGCAAAGTCTTCCTGCTTGCTTGTCCCGGAGCCCCGCTCTTACCTCGACACCACCACTACTCTCTCCTCGTAGACCCCGGCCGGCCAAACTCAAACTACGGCCCCGGCCTCACTCTCACATGGATAACAATGGAATAACAAATACTGGTAGGCAATTGCTGGAGTCTAGATTTCACTTGGTTTTCACTGTGGAGTTACTTATTGTACTGCTTCTCCAGAATTCCAGCAATTGAGCAGTCTTTCGGGTGCCGAACAAAGTGGTGTGCGTCCTCATTGGAGTTTACAGCATTGCTCCTCACTGCCTGAAAAAAGAGGTACAACAATGTTTGTTGTACAGTAATCTCCCATTTATGGTGAATTCAAAACTTTGCGATTGTTTCTGCTATTAATTGTTTTTTAAAGCATTTATTTGTTTATTTGGGTATAATATATATATATATATATATATATATATATATATATATATATATATATATATATATATATATATATATATATATATATATATATATATATATATATATATATATATATATATATATATATATATATATATATATATATATATATATATATATATATATATATATATATATATATATATATATATATATATATATATATATATATATATATATATATATATATATATATATATATATATATATATATATACACATACATACATACATTTTTTTTAATAGGGATAACTCCACTCCACTTTGTGATTTTTCGATTATCGCGGCCATGCCTGGTCTACATTAACCACGATATTCGAGGGATTACTGTAGTTCCGTTTTTACTTTCTGTACATTATTTTTCACCTAAATAAAGCAGTGCCAGTGGGTTCAATAGTCTGAAAAAGAGATAACAGAGAGTAATCGAATGTCTCAACTTATTTTTCAGATCAAAGCCTTGCTGGGAAGAGCACATTCACAGATGAACTACACAAGTTGGTAGATAATTGGAATAACGAGACAGTCGGCCAAATGGTGCCCAAGCCGTCACTCAACCAGATCAAGCATATTCAGCAGGTGCAGGAGTTGGGAGGCTGGACCCAGCCAACTGAGGTACCAATGACACATTTGTGTTTGGAGATATGCAAAGTGCTTCCTGTGCAAAACCCATGCAGAATATTTTAACTCGATCAAGAGAAAATGCCTAACAAAGGGGATGTTTTTTTTCTTTTCCATACAGGCGGGTCCATCGGTATGGTTTCCGTTAGTCCCAGTGAATCCACAGGCAGCCTCAGTTCCCGCCGGCTTGCCTGTGGCCGCCCTTCCTCAAAACACAGGAGGGGGGAGCCAGTCTATCACCCCTGGGCGGCAAGCGTGCGTTGCCCAAATCCCACAGATGCAGCCCGGTTTACACTTCCAGCAGCAGATGACCTTTCAGCAAGCTCCGGCTTGTCAGCACGCACAGCAACGGCCCGTGTCTGTAGCGCAGACGCCGGCTGTCGTCCGCCCGCCCGCCTTGTCACCTCAAATTCAACCGCCGCTGCCTTCACATGCCGCCACGTCCCCGGCAGCTACTGCCGTTTCTGTGCCGCTCGAGGCCGCTCCCTCAATGCCCACAGGTGGCACAATAGCGGGGGCGTTTTGTTCTTGTTCCTCCTCTTCCTCAACCTGCTGCTCCTCCTCCTCCTCATGTTTGAAAGCTGCTGTACCTTCCAGTGCCAAAAGTCAACAGACGTGTCCCGCCTCCACGCTTCCTATGGGACAGAAATGAAACCAAGGTTGGTGTAATTGTGAAAAAAGTGCCACAAAAGGAGAAAATAAGTTGGAACAGGAAGAAACACAGATTGGTAGTCGCATACCTGTCAACTGGTACGTTCTCGCCGTAATTGGTACAACTGAAAGCCCATTTTTATATTGGTACGCTGTACACATGAAAATGGTACGCTAAACGGTGATTTTGAGAAAAAAAAATAAATTAAGGCACTTTCTAGCCATTTTTCACCATCCGCCATTGTTTCTTCCCGGAAACGCATGTCTGCCAAGTGATATATGTACCGGCGCCTCTGATTGGCTAAAAAAAAAAGATCATGATAAACATTTCGTTTTGTAACACTTTCACCATGTGATTTCCGTTTCCTGTTCCCTTGTTTATGTTTACTTTCATTTTCTACTTGTTGTTCGTGATTTTTTACAAAAAAGTAAAGTGGTAAGATTTTCCATGTATTTATACATATATGTAAGGGCGAAAACAAAATTTGGTAAGATCACAAATGGTTCGAGGTTGACAGGTATGGTAGTCGGCTGGATTTACACTACATTAATGATAGGGAGCCCTGTTGCAAGTAGAAATCGAGCCTCACTTACTTTCAATCAATAGTATCCACAAGGTGACTGCTAACCTAGTCGGTGAAATGCCATAGACAGGGGAATAGAAATGAGCTTCTAAAAATATGATCCACAAAAAGCTTTCATTTTAAAACCATGTTAAAATGTTTCTTTTTAAAATAATTGGCTTGGAGAGAGGCCAAAAGTAGTTCCTCTCAGATTTTCATAGCTCGTGTCTCAGTTGTAATGTGATAAAAAAAAAATCACTAATTATTCTACTTCAAACTGGGCTTTTGTGGGCATCTCCAAATGCGGCTAAAATCAGAAATTAATACCTATGTAAATTTAAATACTTGGATTACAGGTATGTAAGTATTGCTTACCTGGATGCTGTTGGAGTTGAATTTTAAATAACAATAGAAATTAAAATACCGTCTGTTGGCACTAAATCAAAAGTGGGGACTTGGACCTGCAATGTAAATCCAGTCTTTGATCGGAAAGGTGTAAGGAGCTTTGACTTCAAAGAACGACACGGTGGTTCTGTGAACGTGAGATATGAGAGCTTTTGGGATGTACAGATTAAAGGTGACATTGAACGTATCACCTGAGCTTTGTGAATATTGGTATGCATGGGTTTTGTTCTTATGTGGTGTGTTTGTGTACAGAGAATGGCAGCAACTTTGCAACATATCTTGGATAAACATTTATTCCCATTTCACCTTGTGAAATGGACAGAATGTTTTGTTTCCAGTTTTCAATGCTTGCCATAAAAGGACTATCAATTTTAAAAGTGCAATTAGTAATGATCATGGAACTTGGTCAGCATGTATTGAAATGATTTGTGTGTATGTCAGAAAATATTTTTATAAAACAAAATGATGAAACTCGTTGAGGATCTTTTCAAACGGCTGGCTTTAAGCACAAACTGCTTGAGTGGACCATGTAAAAAAAAAAAAAAATCAAAAATAAAACATTAACTGCTTCCAGAATGAAGTATTTCAAGATGGTCAACTCAGATTTACCAAAAGTAACAATGAAAGATTTCTGCTGTGTGGCGTAATAAATTTGTCAGTAAGTAGACTTTAAATTAATTAAATAAGTTACATCTAGTAATTATTTATGTTAATTTAAGTGCCAATTATTGTTTTCATGTGTATAATTATGACATTGCTTTTGTTCTAGCACAGTATGGGAAAACCTCATCATAGCAAACTCTTTCCAATGGTCTTGGAGTCATGAGTGATGCAGTAATTTTTTTAAATTTTTTTTTTTAAAGATGACTAAACTGTGATTGGCAGAGATTCATCTGTCCGCACTAATATTTGTGGCTGTTGTGCTTTGTTCCGTGTCCAACCATAACATTTAACAAACCAAGTTCAATATCTTCTACCCAATTATACATACCAGTACCCATTTTCTTTAAAAAAAAAAAGTGTTTTTAAAAACTCCATATACTGTCAATCTTAAGGCACCATGTCTTGTGAGACTATTTTTCACAGAGTTAAAGAGTAATTACATTTGTTTTCAGGTTATTTGCCATACTTTAAATTGGTTGATAATGTGTGAAATTAACAGATGTGAGCATAAACTAATCAATGTGAAATAAAATGTAAAATTTACCATATTTGGTCATTCTGATAGATAGTATCACTCTGCACTAAGTAAACCCTTAAAACAGTAAGTGTTTTCTCACACTGCCAATTGAGTGTAACCACAATCAGAAGAGCAAAACAATGTATCATGCACGCACTGAAGTTGTACTATACATTTTCCCATTGAGGAAAGTAGTGTGTTTATAATTCCGTTGAGTCACAACTTACAATGTGACAGTATCACCCAAAAAGATGTTTTGCTGAGGAAAAATGTGAACTGACAAATGCCAAGTTACTCTTTTTTTCATATTTGACTCACAATAAATCACATTCATATGTTCAAATAGGTTTCTTAAAATCAATCTGTGTATTTGACCACAAACTTTCATAAAATGATCTTTGGGCCACAAAAGGATCAAAAGCAAGATACGTACAGGCCTGTGTTATGCAGATATCATCTTTTCTACAGTATATGTGATTCATGCAGCCACTTAGCCCAGAATGATGGTCAAGGTTTAACATATTTGCTGTGTTTCTGGACATTTTCTACAGCATCAGAGGTCGTACAATATTCAATGATGGTAGTTGGAGTTACTTTTGGCCTAATCAGTGACTTTTTACATCATTTGCTGTAAGGTCTGATACAAAACCTGTTGACCACAAGCTTGTTTATCATGTTTTATTATGTGAAGCTGGCTTCGTGTAACCAAAACCTCATGGTGAAAAGATTATTTTTCTATTTTAAAACAGAGGTGCTTCATTGTAATATTTGTGACCCCAATAAAACAAAACAGTGGTTCTCAAAATTGTTTCTAGGGGACTCGGCTCTGTCCTTTTTGTGTCTCGAGAAAGAAAATAAGAAAATTAATGCCACTTTTAATGCCTTTTGCCTTTTATTGTTTTCAAACACAGTCATGCTTTTTCAATTGTCAATTTACAGAATAAATGCAAAAGAAGTCAAGGGAGTCACTTCAAGGCATGACTGAGAACCAGTGATTGGAAAAATTCAATTGAAAAGGAATTCTTAAAAATACAGAGTATGAGGCGAATTATTTCCCATCTGTTAATTGTAACACAATCATTTGGTGTTGTTTTGTAACTACTAATCCAAATAAAGTATGTCCAACAGCAACACTGTTTTCTGTGACATGTGCAGAATGTTTAAAAGGAATATACAGAACATATAGTTTTATGAGTATATACATAATTACCTTAGCCTTTTACATATCAGCAATTTAACTCATTGACTGCCATTAATAGCGTTTGTTAATCCATTTGACCAAGGACATCAATGGGACTGATTGGCATTGCCGGCCAGTCTTTTTCATTAGTACTTTATTCACTTGTGTATTTTGGATAAAAAAAGAATTAATAGTAAACATACGTTTATATATGCATAATTAATTTATTAATTAGTTAATTAATTAAAATACCACTACTATATATACATGTAATACATTTTTAAGAATGTATCTAATTATTTATATATTTAATTCTGTCCCATTTGGTTCTCCACAATATAATTAAAATGTAAACATGTAGGCTACACTTCTAGACTAAATGTGAATATTGAGGCCCTACAAGATACTAAATGTGGTGTCCAAGCATTAGGACACTAGGTATTTAATTATTTATGAAGTTTGTTCTATAATCTGAAAAACCCAATTTCTACCAACCAAAATTAATACATACATATATATAAACACATTTCAACTCTGTCATTTCAATGTGCGACAGTTTAAGTTTTTTATTATGTTTTTACAACTGCTTCAATTCGGTCTTTTCAATGTGCTTTTTTTTCTCCCTTGAAGTTTTGTTGCATAAACTTTATTGTCCACACCAGCGTTAACAGTGATGAACAACAGTGACGCTGTTGTCTTTGAAAATGGCGTCAGTGCATTTGAAGTCTGCTGTCATTTGTAGCTAAAGTGTTAATTTGTCGCTTCCGACTTTCCATTTTGGATGCATTGAGGCGTTTCTATTCGAAAATATTATCGTGGTTAAATAAAATGCGGCGAAGTAAACGGTTACTTGTTCAGTCCTTTGCATTGTAAGGCCGCGGCTGCCCCCGATCTCGCGTAGGGAATACTTGTAGTACTCCATCACTCTTACTACGGCGGCGGCGGCGGCGGCCATTGAAAACTCGGCCTCGCTGCAGCGCCATTCCGGTGAGTTGCTAAACAGCACTTTGACTATCTGCCATCTTTACACTTTACATCACATTTCTTTTCAATTATACAAGTAAAGTAGAAAGTTCGATAGGTCTTCCGAATGTCTTGCAGGTATATGCGGATAATTACAACGTTTGGAAAGTGTTGATATGTTAGCTCACGAGCTAACGCGGCTAGCTGTATGTTTACAAATGACGGAATATATATTAAAACGTCCTGTACTATGGAAACACAAACCAGAATTACTTTGAATATTATTGTGTAATAAGTTGGTCTTTAAATATCTAACGCTCAAGCAGAGTGATTGTTTGATCATCTGTTATGGGACTTTCATGTTTTTAAAAAGTGTTTATATTTCCATCAACCACTAGCTGAATATGTATTTCTTAATTGCATTTCAGATCCCCTGATGCACCGAAGTGGATATGCGTTTTAACCAGTTATTTTCGTCAGCACAGCACTTTTACTGTGCATTAGTTTAATTTGTAAAGTGGTGATTTGGATTCGTCATTTCTTCATATAGTAAATGTGAAAAAGTTCTTTCAAACAACACACAAGTTCAGTATGGCTTCTGTACCGGTGTACTGCTTGTGTCGCCTGCCATATGATGTGACTCGCTTCATGATCGAGTGCGACATTTGTCAAGACTGGTTTCATGGAAGGTAAGGGATTTTGGTGTATGTATTTTATTTTCATTTATGTTGATCAAATCATAGTTGAAAATACAGAAGTCCCTCTACTTACAAAATGACTTTGTTTATTTGACACTGAATTATTGTGCCAATATATGTATAATGGAAAAAAAGAGAAAACTAATAATATTATTTGTTAAGCCAATAAAATAAGAAATTCTAAGAGAAGTCACCGCCTTGAAAAGTGCCAGGATAAAAGGCTTTTGTTCACGCTTAGACACTGCAGGTGGCCGCTAGCCCGTTTTAGGCTGCTCTAGCGTCCCCCTGCAGCATTCAGTTTTTTGGGGTTGAACTGGCGCCATTCCCTCCCGTTTGACCCGGTGGCCACATGCATGGGCCGTATTCCTTGCCGGATCTAACAAACTCCTACAGTGTGCTAACCTCGGTTCCAGTGTCATGGAGACACTACTTATTCGACCTTATGGGGGGCCAGCCAGTGAAGTGAGTGTTGGTCGTTGGGGAAGCAATTCTACATCATTCAAAACCAAATACCAGATACAGGAATATGTTTTGGGGGATATTTGATGTCTTGTAACTGATTTTTTTTTTCGTCTCCTGGGACAAATTGGTTCCCATCGTGCAAAAAAACTTTTAAATGGCCATGTCAGTGCAACCATTCCACAGCCTGTTTTGTTGTTGTTTTACAGTTGTGTAGGAGTAGAAGAGGACAAAGCAACAGAGATTGATCTCTATCACTGCCCCAATTGTCAGCTCACTCATGGACCCTCAGTCAGTAAGTGAAATTCTCCTTTAATCCCATGTGAAAATAGTTGCAGTGTTACCACAAATGGTCACTGTAATCATCGATCTGTCCTTTTCATTTTCACAGTGCGTAAGCGCCGTGGAGGCAACAAGCAGATAGATGGAGCTCCCACTGGTGTTAGAGACCCCAGTCGGTTGGTGAAGACAGGCAGCCCCCAATTTGTCAGGGAGCTGCGGAGTCGTACTTTCCCCAGGTAAGATTATATAGTAATGTTTATAAAAGGACGCAAGCCAAACAACCTCGGACGTTCTCATGCTTTGTGTCGTTCACAGTGCAGATGAAGTACTGCTGAAGCCTTCAGGGGCCCAGCTCACGGTGGAGTTTCTTGAGGAACATTCATTCAGTGTTCCGGTCATGGTGCTTAGACGAGATGGGCTTGGCATGACCTTGCCACCGGCGTCATTCTGTGTCAGCGATGTAGAACACTACATTGGTAATTAAGTCTCCTGAGTGTGCCTGACGTGAATGAAGTGCTTGCTTAATTTAAGTGAAAAATATGTTTATGGTCACCAGATATGTATCACTTCATTAACAACCATGCACCTCTCCTACTCTGTCCAATGTTCCTGCAGGTTCAGACAAAGAGATAGATGTCATCGACGTCTCTCGCCAGTCTGATCTGAAGATGCGACTGGGTGACTTTGCCGAGTACTATAACAGCCCCAACAGAGATCGGGTGCTGAATGTCATCAGCCTGGAGTTCTCCGAAACCAGGTTCGAATACATTCTTGATTTTTGTGTGTCAATATAACTACAAAAATGAATAAGTGGCTAATAGAATGTGATGAGTGTTTGAGAGCAAATGTTGTTTCTTTTTAGGCTGTCAAACTTGGTGGAGACACCCAAAATTGTGAGGAAGCTGTCATGGGTGGAGAACCTCTGGCCCGAGGAGTCTGTCTTTGAGCGGCCCAATGTGCAGAAGTACTGCCTCATGGGAGTCAAGGATAGTTACACAGACTTTCACGTTGACTTTGGCGGCACTTCGGTTTGGTATCATGTTTTGCGGGTGAGGGATAAATCGAATGGCTTTTTACTGACTTGCATGTATTTCGATCCTAAGAGCAGTCCCATATTCATGTGCATTCAGGGAGAGAAGATATTCTACCTTATATCACCGACGGCAGCCAACCTGGCGCTTTTCGAGCGTTGGAATTCATCGTCCAATCAGAACGAGATGTTTTTCGGAGACCAGGTTGACATGTGTTACAAGTGCTCCGTCAAACAAGGAAACACCTTGTTCATTCCAACTGGTATGCAAGAACACATTACTTTTGAGCTAAATACTGTATGTCTTTATTTGACGGTATTCATCTCAGCATTTTGGAACGCATGATAAAAGACGACCTTTCATTTCTTTTTTCAAGGATGGATTCACTCTGTGTTAACTCCAGTGGATTGCCTGGCCTTCGGAGGGAACTTTTTGCATAGTCTTAATATTGACATGCAACTTCGGTTAGTTTGCAGATACACTCAAAAAATTCGGCTTTAGAAAAGCTAACCAAGGGACAGGGAAGAAGCGCAAAAATGTTTAACTGGTTTTAGCAGATTATGCCCATTATACGCTTCTTGTTTTTAGGGCATATGAAATAGAGAAGAGGTTGAGCACAGCAGACTTGTTCAAGTTTCCCAATTTTGAAACAGTGTGCTGGTATGTTGGGAAGCACCTTCTTGATACCTTCAGAGGTAATGTTGACGAGTCTATGTGCTTCACCCTTTGCCGTAAATTCATATTTTCTTTTGTAATCATATGTCTTTTCTGTCTGGTAGGCTTGAGAGAAAATCGCAGACACCCAGCCACTTATCTGGTTCATGGAGCAAAAGCTCTAAATAATGCCTTCCGCTCCTGGACCAGGAAAGAGGTAGCCAGAATTTTCCATGTTGCCTATACTATTTGCATTTTTAATTGATAGTTATGAACACCACAATGGCCACACAAGTTTCAACTTGAGTTCATGAATGCGCTTTGTGAACACAGGCACTGGGTGATCACGAAGTGGAAATTCCAGATACAATCAACACTCAAGCACTGGTGAAGGACCTTGCAAAGGAGATACGTCTGGTTGAGGTAACTAAACTAATGACCTAAAGTGTAGCCATATGCCTTCATATGCAACTCCTTTGTTGTCAAGTGTTCTTGGCGCTGTTCATCTTACGATGATTTTGAATTTGATCTCTCGGTAGGACATTTTCCAGCAAAATATTGGCCGTACTGGACCCCAATTTCCTGGATCGCCTCTCTCAAAAGCTCCATTAACCACCTCTCAGAATTCAGGCCGCCCTCCCGGAAAGAAGAAAGGCATCAAGCCCAAAGACATAATTGTAAATGTTTCACCATCAGGACCCAAAAAGAAAAACCAAAAGGGTCTTTATAAAACAGAAGCAGGAGAGTTAGACCTGCTTGAGATTCACACCAAGCATACGCTGAAAAAAATTCCACCTGGCAAATCCAGAAGCAAGGCCAAGGTACATCGAATAAGGAGATCACGTGAAACATTTTGAAAGTTCACCATGTTTTTCTTTCCTTTTTTTTTTTTTTTGCTCTCCAGTTGGAGCTGCCTTTGGATGGCTTTGAAGGAAAGGTCAACAAAAGCAAGCTAAAACTCGTGCTGTCCAATGGAAAAATTCAAGGGTAATTTTTGAGATGAGATTTTTTTTATTTTTATTGCTATATTAATTATGTCATTGTCTCACCAATGACTGTTTAATTCATTTATTTGTTCAACTCCAGCAAAAGAGCTGGCAGTAATGGTGCTGGGGCAGCCGCCAACTACAAACACCTTGTCATGGAGGGATCTAGTCTCTCTGATTTGGAATCTGAGGATGAACTCCAAATAGACGAAACCCCTCCTCCACGCCGCAAACTTACTGGATCAAGCAAGAAAAAGAAACTAAGTGGTGAGATTGTTAGTATGATACTTAGTACAACAACTCTTTTGTACTGTACCTCTCGGCACTATTTCTATGGTAAAAAGGTTATCTTTATATCCCCTGTCTCATGTCACTTGGCTAAAAATTTAGTTTTCCATACGTCTTACAGCTCTATTAAGGTGCATTTCAAAACCGTGTCTTAATAATGCCTGCCCAGGTCTTCCGAGAAAATTGCCCAGAGCCAAGCCTTGCACTGATCCCAATCGCATTCGGGAGCCAGGGGAGGTCGACTTTGATATTGAGGTAAGAACAACATGGATTCACCAGCAGCATACATATTTAAATCGTGACACTCGTATACTCTACAATACTTCTGCATATTCAAGATTCAGATGACTTCCTCATTTTACACAAAATCACAGCAAAGTGTATGGTGAAGTGAAGCAAAGTTGAACTTGAGGATAAAATGAAATAATGTCCAGAAAAAAAATATATAAAAGATATACCTCCATACTGTTTTACTGCTGACTTAGCACTTGTTCTCTAGCGGCTGGTTAGTCATTATAATAAATAGAAAAATATAAATCTAGCATTGTGAGTGGTATATCTAGACCCCAAATTTAGGGCCACCAACAGTCTTATTTCAATGCAAAAGACAGTCTTACATTTGAGCCAATACAGTATTACTGTGATCTATCTAGATTCACTGCTGTTTGTCCTAATCAATGGTCACACATGCTCCTCTCCGGGTAAACCTGAAAAGTATCAATCTTCACTAAGTCATTTTTTATTACGTGGCCTTAGGAGGATTACACCACAGACGAAGAAGCACTGGCTGCTCATGGTGTGAAGGGTGGTGCAGGGGGCATTCTGGACTTATTGAAGGCCAGCAAACAGGTGGCAGGCTTGGACTCTTCTGCTCTCAGGTCGGAACACTTATTTTCCCACCTTTTTTAAAGTCAACATTTCTAATCATGACTTTTGTCTCCCTCCCCCAGTGAGGAAGCCCCAGCCTCTCCCAGTACTCGTGATGCCATTCAGGGCATGCTTTCTATGGCAAACCCACCTTCCTCCTCTTCCTCATCCTCATCGTCCTCTTCCTCCTCATCGTCGCCCTTGTCTATCTCTGGGGGACTTTCTGAGGGGTTGGGAGTTGTCAAAGGTAAAGGCAACAGAGCAGTGTGGGTCACTGGGGGGAACAAAAAGACCACAGGGAATGAGAAAAAAGCTGTAATCCAACGACCGGGAAAGCGGCCCATTAAGCGTCCGACTCGGCATCTAAGTGAGGAAGACAGCCCAGATGAGCAGGAGACTCTGGGGACTTGCTTTAAAGATTCAGATTACGGTGAGCAACCAACAGCGGTCCCTCTATAATATTGAGGTTCACATCAATTTGTGTTTCAAAAGATCATCTTACAGTAATTTACACTTGTTTGCACTAAACTTGTGGTTTCATTGTTCATTCTTGCAGTGTATCCCTCGTTAGAATCTGATGAGGAGGACCATGCTAACAAAGCTAAACTGAAGCGGAAGAAAAATTGGGATGACACACCTTGGAGTCCTAAAGGTTTAATACTTTGCATTTCAGAGTCCCAATCCTTTAGCTTTGACTAATAATTTATGGTCTCTTTACCTCACAGCCAGGGTGATGCCTACTCTCCCGAAACAGGATAGGCCAGCAAGAGACGGCGCTCGAGTGGCGTCAGTGGAAACGGGCTTGGCGGCGGCTGCAGCCAAGTTGGCACATCAGGTGAGTGAGGAAACAATGGTGATTTTGGCTTTGCACTTTAAATGTTAAGCACAATCATGTTTGACTGATCAGACATGAAGACATTTTTCTTCTCTGATTCAGGAGCAACATAAGCCTACCAAAAGGAAATACACCAAAAAGGTGCATCCTCCAGTTCCTGTTGCGAGCCTTCTTCCAGTTCAGGTAGAACAAGCTCCACCCTCGCCACCAAACGTTCCAGAGCCGGCACCAGATTTCAGCCCTCACAGGAGGATGGATTACTATCCCGCCAGTCTACTTGACCATGAATACACAGCAGGGCCGGGACCTTTTGGTCCTGGTGGCCCTAGAGGGGGCGGAGCTATGGCCCCCGGGGTATTCCTCACTTCACGTCGACCTTCTTTGTCACCACAAAATAGCAGCTCACTCTCTGGTGCCTCACCTCCAGGGCTTGTCAGCCAAGGCGTGACGGGAGTTGGTCAAGGTAAGCAGCGGGAATGAAACGACACCGTTTCCATTTTGTTGTCCCTTTTCTCACGCTTTATGCATCTGTATTCTTTTGAAATTTAGGAAAGCGTCCAAAGAAAGGACTTGCAACTGCAAAACAGAGACTTGGAAAAATTTTGAAGATTCACCGCAATGGCAAACTTCTTTTGTGATGCCATCTGGAACTGTTGTCTGTAGATGAGCATAGAAATCCTCGTTTTGTGAGAATATTGAAGGAGGTAGCGATAGTAATCTATATTTTATACTTAAATATTTGTTTATTAATGTTTCCACTTTATTAGACTGACCATCTCTTGCCTGACAGTTGTCATTTGGCACTCCACTCTCACTGCATGACCGTTTGGCTACACAGTGGGCTGTACCAACAGCGTTTCCAATAACAAATTTAAAAGGGAAAAGGAAAAAAAATAAGTCTTTCAAATGTAATTCCAATTCAGTCAGGATAATATTTTTGAATCACTAATATTTGTGTGAAAAAGATTTTTTGTAATAGTACTTTTGTCCATGCAGATTTACAAAACGTCGACCCAAATGCATGGTTTCCTTTCAAACATTTGATCTAGGGATTTTTCTGCAAATCAAGATTAGGTGAAACAACAATTGTACTTGTGCAATTATTTATTCTAATTTATTTTTACAGGCAATCTAATTTTGTATTAAGCTATTTCTTTACAGTCAACCCACCTGATTTTTGTATTTCCTTCTTAATCTCTACTCACTTTTTCAACTGCAGTACAGAAATGGTAACAATAATTTTAATGGAAATCTTTTCATATTTTTACATTTGTTTGGATTGTACATATGTAATATTTATTATGTCTACTTAGCTAGATTGAAAGAGGATTTACAGTGGATATAAGTGTTTTTTTTCACCCTAGTGAAAAACTAAAATACAACTTGAACCGTATATTTTTTCCAGTTCAAAATCTAAGTGTACATATTTTCCAATCTACCCTGACATCTTGAGTCATTTAAAACTTTTACAGTAGTTGCAAAAAAAAGCTTCTACATACAATAATGCAAGCACCACCCATGCTTTTATCAGTTGCTATGGTGCACTTTACCTTCTCTTCTCTTTATATCCACTGTAATTTCAACTAGGCTAAAGGATTCATTCCACAGAATGTATGAGGACGAGAATGTCAACAGAAATGTTGATGTACAGAGTGAAAACA
Source organism: Stigmatopora nigra (assembly GCF_051989575.1). Lineage (NCBI taxonomy): Eukaryota > Metazoa > Chordata > Actinopteri > Syngnathiformes > Syngnathidae > Stigmatopora > Stigmatopora nigra. The sequence continues at coordinate 18,297,237 of NC_135508.1, forward strand.
TGAATGATCAATTTGTGTAAATACACTTTTCTTTTTTATATAGTTCAGATGCATTGAATCCTTTCTTATTGTTGTACATGACACATTGCTGTATTTTTTCCAATAGGCGTTTTTATATTTGTATGCAGTAATTGTTAAGTTTAGTCATGTCTTGGCTGTAACTTTTGAAATGTACTGGGGGAAATAAGTTCATTTTGTTTCTTTCTGGTTTAATTAATCCAATGTATTAATTTTGTGTACTGTTTTAAATGTCTTTTAAATATGAATTGGAAAGAAAAATAGTAGTTTTTTCCCCCTGTATATGAAACAATTCACTTGGTGTGTTCAATGATGATTGCTTTTGTTCTACATTTTTAATTACAATACAGTATCAGAAATTACAATAACCTGAAATATAAAAGGTTTTTTTTTTTTTTTTACCAAAGGCCATTAGGCTACTTGTGTGGCTTTTAGGTGCTAAAGGGTCACAAACAATATTGAAAACTAAGGAAACTCAAATTGGTCAACATGATGTTTGAGTTTTTAGTTTAGAAACAGTTCTTTTCATTCATTTAAAATGTGAAATATGTCAGTAACAAAAAAAGTCCCAATATAATATATTTGTGAAAATCTGTTAAATTGCTGAAATTGGCAAGTGACCAGTTCAAGATTTTACTCTGGCTCATGCCCAAATTTAGGCTCCAGCATCTCTGTGGAGATGAGTGGTACAGAAGATATGTTAAATTGATTAAAGAACATTTAATATTGGTATTGGAAATTATCAGATTGTTTTCTAAAGAACTAATATTTTATCATCCTTTATTTGATGATTTACACTTCTACATCCTGTGGCAAAATAGTGGAGTCTATAATATTATAATTTTAGCATCCACACAAAAAATGCCTCGTGTCCAGTAGCCTTAGTTCAGCATTTAATTTTTTTATTCTATTATTATTTAATTTTTACATGGGAGTGCCTCCTGCCCCGCCTTGGTAGACAACAGCACACGTGTATTCTCGCGAGATCTAGTTTTGCCCTCCCACTATTTAGTCCAAGATGGAGAAGTGAGTCCGACACGCATTCGAGGTAAGCACAAATACTTCTTTAGAAAAGTGTCGCCACTGCATTCTGAAGTAGCCAGCGAGGTGCCTTTTTCTTCTATGGATGGATGCGTATAGAAACTTCCCTACGTTTCGTTCCCCAAGCCACAAGGTTGTTTTGAGGGCTAGTACACTGTGGCTGTAGCGCCTAAAGCGCCATTTTTAATGTAGCCATGATCTTCTGATAAAGCATTGTGGCGATGTCTTGTTATTAGGTTAGCGAACTACTTGAACATAGGCTAGAAACTAAAATCGAGCACCCATTCTTGTTCACCTTTTCCGCGGGACGTGTATTCCAAACATGGCCAAAAGCTTTTTTCCTCCATTCTTCGTCCACTCAAACGGACAGTGTACCCGAGTGCTAATTTGACTTTGTGATCTGTGAACCTTTGCAGTTAACCTCAAACATTCAGACTCGCCCTAATAAAGATGTGTATCCATGTAGAAACGTTTGCCTTCGCTCTTAATGGGCCTATACACTTGGATAAAGGCGAACTGGTTGATATGAAACCCATATTTCAAGCCACGCAACATTACTGTTCCACGCTTTGGAGACATGTTACGTACCCTATTACATTCAACGTGTGTGCTTTAGTGGGATTTTTTCTGCTCCTTGTCCATTTCTAAAAATCTGACTGACTCCTAACGTTTTGTAATCGGGGTTCCTCTTGAGAAATTGGGGGTGGCAAAAGTGTGTATGTGTGTGAAGTGAATGTGATGAATTGGTACCTTATGCTAAATGTTATTCCACTGTTTTGTCATCGGTTGTCAAGTGATGACACTGACAAAAGTGTTCAAACACTGCTTTGCGTGCTGTAAGAAAACAGCTGTTGCTGACCTCACTGTTTCGCAAGCCTTATTGGGTCTCATTCATGAATTTTCCATTAGAAATTACTCAAAATACACTATTAAATACAGTCAAAACATAAACATTGCCCTGGGTCCAGCAATCTCTGCAACCCTTTCGAAGATGGGCGGTATGTATGAATGTATGAATGAATGAAAAAATGAATGAATGAATGAAAGACTGGAAACCTAGTGGATGTGGAAATGTAATTATGATTTTAAAAGTATCCCTTTTAAATCACTGTTTCCACTGTGTATCTTCTCAGTGGAATGTTGAGTATTTGAATTTGACCTACATATTTATATTATTCATTGCCGCTGTCAAACTTGTGTAAAGTTTAAAAAAAAGTTGAATGCCCTTATTTACACTGAAACAAACTAGAGCATACCAGTGTACAGTGATAGAACATTGAATGGTTTGTCCATTGAACCAAAGCAGTTTTACTGAATGTTTTAATTGGGAATTCATGTAAAAGTAACACATCTTCTAAATATTACTTTTTGTTTTTTTAATGCTACTCACTGATGTCTTATGTTGAACAAGACAAAAATCTAGGAAAATTATGCTGTTCATATGAAACAAGCGTATAGCATTGAGCTAAAGGATGCCGGGTTAATGCCAAAACGTAACATATTAGGGTACTAGTTTATCTCATTAGCTGCCATTGACAGAGCTAGATGTCCCATCAAATTTTCACTGGGAGAGGTGGGTATTGGGGAAAAATAAGCACTCAGTGCCAATCTCTTTAAATGAATTGTCAATGGAAAGCATTGACCTACAATTAAATGTTTATTTGAAATAAAAAATAATGTGCTACCATCGGCTGATGGTAATAACAAAGAGTGAGTATGCTGTGTGCAGGCAACTTCTTGAATTTGATTAAGGGACAGCACATTTAAATGAACATATTTGTATTCATGTTAATGAACATATATATGTAAATCTGTAAGATTGTAGCTGAGGGCTTATTTCCATCTTTAGGTGTAGGTTGAAGATAAACAATGACACATTCACACACATTTTTAGACACTGTTGTGATTGCAATTATGTTTGTCTAACAGTAATAGTAATACTTAAAGTACAGGGAAATATAAGTCTGAAAATGTTTGTTTATTAAAGGAATAGTCCATTGCCCTTTGGTTATGGTTAGTTTGCATGTTCATTTTGACAACCAATGTGATTACTATACAAAAAGTGCCAATGTCTTTGGGCCATCGGTATTTCCAGTCGTTATAGTAGAGAGCCGATTTGAATGCACGTGTTTTATGTTACGAGCGTTGTCGTGGACGACTTCAACTTGATTCTCAAGGCAGCACTAGAACTATACGTGATTTCAATATGTGAACCCTTTGTGGAAATTCCAATCGGTCAAATAAAACATGGATGCACTTTTCGCTTGCGTTGTTTGGGGACATTTCGTACTCTATAAGAGTTCGAATGGCGGATATCCAATCGGAGTCCTGTCATTTGCTCACTTTTTTGACTACTCAGACGCCAGTGCCTATGTGCTATGTATACGCGCGGGCAACGTCACTCGTGGCTTAAAAAAACAACCCCAAAAAATAAATAAACATTCAACGTACGAAGGATAAGGGTTGTTCGCACAGCCCAAGCCCGTTCTGTCGCTCCCGCGTTTGTCTCCCGAACATCGAGTGAGAAGCCAAAAGTGTGTCCGTGTGACGACAATGATTCAGCGAGTTGTTCTCCGCGTCAGGGCTTGCTAGCGGTAGCCGGCCAAGCTAGCGCGTGCTACGGCCGTCTGACGATGAGCAGGGGTAAGATTCGCTCGTTTACCCGCCGCACTCATTTCACCTCCCGGCGTGTTAATAATTACGGTCACCGATTGCTCGGTGTTGGCCCAAGGGGAGGGAAAAACTGGACCTTGAACGGGAACTGCGGGCTTTTTTTTTGTTGTTCGGCCTGCACATCCCCGAACTAAATTAGTCCACCGTCTGCCCGGTACAGTGTGCTGGGTTATCCCGAGTTATGGGTTGACAGCTACGAATCGGATGGCGTAAAAAGATAGTTTTGTGATAAAGTTTACCCCGGGTCAGGCACTAGCTCCTGACTGGTATGATTTGGCCGATTTTAACGCGATCTCTGGCTTTTTAAAGGCTTTGAAGTGTATATCTCGACATAGTTAAAAGCGGCTCAGGCTATCGGCAACTCCGCAGCGAATGTCGCCTTGCATTCTCGTTGCCTGTGCCTGGAATGTGTGGTAAAATTACCACTGATCGTGTGTGTGGCTCCGCACATTTTATAAATAAACTCTTAATCATGTACGAAGAGAGCTGAGACGTTAGACAATGTTGAACATTTTTCCATCATGCTGCTGTTAGCGTGTTAGCTCTAGGTAGTCGCCTAGCTCTCCAACTTTAAGCTGTCAGCGCCTAGGTTGTGGCGGTCAAGTCACCCGTGGGCCAGTGTTTATATGGGACGCATAATACTATGAAGCTAGATTGATTGGACTTGTTAGGCCCATTAAAGACGTATATCACATTATTTGACCGATCGCAGTTTGTGGCGAGCTAGTCAGTGGCTAATAGGCTCCCTGCCAGTTTGCTTTGTGATGAGCAGTCAATCGTTAGATGACTCCGTACAATCACTTGCAAACTCAATCACGGTTTCTCGCGTTTTAACGCATAAACCTACTCAGCACTATAGTGGTGTGACATTTTTTTCAAAATTTAATTCAGCTTAGTGGTTTCCCAACAATGCAATATGTTTTAATTCTCAGTCATCACCGTCCAAACCATTTGTTTTAGGAGGGTTGACAATGACCTTTTATTTGCAGTCCTACAAGTTAAAACCACCATTGGTTGTGAATGAGCCATGAAGCCACATCTTTATCATGAGACTTCAGTGTGCAGTTTTTGTTTGAACCCCTTGGTTTACTTTCTGCTGATCTTCTGGTCTTTCAGGTGAAGTGAATCAAACATGTCGTCGATAAGCGGCCATTTCCAAATCCCCATCTGTACGTATGCCTCCAATTAAGCCTATGTCATTACATTGTTTCAAAATGGTTATACAACGTGAAAACAAAGTTCTCGTCCATACTTTTCAACAGGAGCTTCAAATCGATCAACCATGAAGGTGGACAGAAGCAAGTTAAAGAAAACCCCGACAGAAGCTGTAAGTAATCATGATCATTTCTGTTATTTTGTAACGACTGCATTCAGTTCCACGGCAGGACCACACGTTCTATTTTTAATGTAGTATTTTAATTTGTCTCAGTGGTCATTTGTTAAATAGGAATATGCTGTCTTCACCGGGCAAAATCACGGACATTAAGTAAAAAATCTAGAATAGAATACACTTAACAACACCAACATAACTACAAACTGACCTCTGGAAATTGGTGGTAGTTTGTAAATTATAGCCTGTGGTTTGAATCGTGACGCCTGAAGTCATTGACACGAAAATGTGAGCAACACTCAGTTATGTTTTTCTTAAAAAAAATATATATATATAAATATATAAATATATTTACAAATGTATATAAAATAGAGACACTCCTGACACCAGATCAGGTTTAACGTTTGCAGGTTATTTATATACCAGCGGCAGTTGATTATTTCTGTCAGAAAACAAAAGTGGTTTTCCACAGTATAAGATTATTGCAAATGACATTTTTTTGGGTTAACATTTATAATCAAATGATCACAATTGTTGTCAATTAAAAAGCTGTCAGACAGAAGCCATTCGTTTGATTATTGTTTAATGGGGTTTACAACATTGTAGTTGTCACGTGGAATAATTTTTTTTCACATCTTTCATGATTGAAAGTTAACACTTGGTTTATACTGTGTCAAATAAAATAGGGCTGCTTCCATATTTTTTTGGGGATGCTGATTAAAGGACGTTACAGTGATTTTGGTCATTACATGTGCAAGGTTACCACAATGTCTTAAGCATTATTTTTAATCGTTTTATTCCCTAAATTTTACAGTGTGTTGCGGTGCATGAACTTGTGTTTGAGATTTATTTATTTATTCATTTATGTATTTATGTATTATTATTATTATTATTATTATTATTATTATTATTATTATTATTATTATTATTTTCTGTTACATCTTTGGAATTAGAGATTTCTTTTGTTGAATGGTGGTGAGGTTGGATGTGAAATTTGCCCTGGAATTGGCATTAAATTTGTTTCCAAGTGGTCTTTAAAATCTTAAATCTGTAGAATGTTGTTACAGTAATATGATGTTAAATCTGGTCATGATAATTGTCTTACAGTAATCTAATCATGACAAATATTAAGAATCTGTCTAAACTTTATATCCCTTCTAAACTTGCAGCCTGCCGATTGTAGGATACTTATAGATAAACTGAAAGCATGCAGTGATGATCAACTGCTTGTTGAACTTCAGCACATCAAGACCTGGAATATTGGCAAGGTAAGTCTTGAGCAGCCAATACTCTGGACAACAATTGACCAAATTGAATTTCTGCATTTTGATAGGAATGTGTTTCATTTTGACATCCTAACTAGAGTCAAAGATTGCTGATTGTCTGTCCTTTACAGTGTGAGTTGTACCACTGGGTGGATCTGCTAGACCGCTTCGACGGCATTCTGTGTGATGCCGGCCAGACAGTGGAGAATATGTCATGGCTGCTGGTGTGTGACCGGCCAGACAACAGCCAGCTCAAAGCCCTGCTTTTGGCAGTGCTCAATTTTACAGCTCTGCTCATTGAGTACAGCTTCTCCAGGCACCTCTACAGTTCCATTGAGGTCAGTATGGTGATATTCTTAGGTCATGTTTACGTATAGACGCTCCGACACCAACGAGTCGTGCAAGTAGTCACAATCACTAATAAAACTCCTTGATCTTGGCTTTTTCTTTTGCAGCACTTAACCACCTTGTTGGCGTCATGTGACATGCAAGTTGTCCTGTCTGTGCTGAACCTCCTCTACGTGTTCAGTAAGCGGTCCAACTACATAACAAGGCTAGGATCTGACAAAAGAACACCTCTCTTGGCGCGTCTGCAACATTTGGCTGAGGTGGAGTAAACATGGATCGCCATCATCACTTGAAACTAGAAGTAACCTTTTTGTCTCTGTTCACATTTGCAGAGCTGGGGAGGAAAGGAGAATGGCTTTGGCCTTGCTGAGTGCTGTAGGGATCTTCTAATGACGGTAAAGATCTGCAAATGACTTGTGATATTGTCGATGTAGGATTTTGGGATTGATAAATCAGTGGTAAAAAGGGTACTCAAGCAAGCTGTACTTTCCCCCCCTTCACTTCCAATGGTACTGCCTACCAGAAGTATCCTCCCAGCGCTACAACACTGCACTTTGAGTTCTATGCTGAACCAAGCCCTGAAGTCAAAGTGGAGAGGAAGGTAAAGACAAAATGTTTTGGACATAACAATTTTATGGAATATGGGATGATCTATTTTTGTATATCTTGAATTAATTATTTTTAACTAATATTTCCAACAGACAAGCAGTAACACGTTACATTACATCCATATTGAGCAACTTGACAAGGTATGCACTGGTCAGAATGACATTAACACAGATTTTGAACTTGAATCTTAAAAATTCTACTTTTTTCCCCTTGAATCTTAAACATTGTACTTTTTTCCCCTCTCAGATTTCAGACAGTCCATCTGAAATCATGGAGTCACTCACAGTGATGTACAACATACCTAAAGACAAGCAGACACTGCTTTTCACTCACATTCGACTGGCTCATGGCTTTTCAAATCACAAGAAGAGGCTGCAGGCTGTACAAGCCAGATTGCACGCCATCTCAATACTGGGTGAGTTGAAGCTGTCAGATGTAAACGAGGAGGATAATAGTTTAACTCATTTAAAAATAAAATGCATGTCTTGTTTTGAATTTGGATGCTAGGCAGCAGTCTGCTCTTGGTGTTCTCCAAATTTCCTATTATAACAAATAAAATTAATTCATTTTAAAATTAACAATCGTCTTGATGAAATTAAAATGAATAACCCTGGCAATCAACTGTGGTGACAGCTTTCAATGACATGTACTCTCTTCCTAATATTTAACTAGTGGCCTACCACTGGCAATGGTAATATCCAATTCCTAATAGTGGGAGGAGGGCTGTGATTACTCATCTTTCAGTCTTGACGGCGATGGTTTTCTTGCAAGCCTTCCCATTTCAAAGCCGATACGTTTCAGATCGTCAATGACAGCCACTGAGTTAAATGAACGTTTTAGCATTAGGTGTTCATCTTTGAAAATCTGTTTTTTGCCTCTTCTTGCAGTCTATTCAAATGCACTTGGCGAGTCCACGAATAGCATTCTGTATAATGGCTTGATAGAGGAGCTTGTGGATGTTTTGCAGATTACAGACAAACAACTTGTGGTAGGTGACCTCCCCATCTAAGCACTCTGACGGTCGTGTAAGCTTTAGTTTGAAAGGTACAATGCTTTCTTCAGGATATCAAAGCGGCATCTTTGCGCACTTTAACATCCATTGTCCATTTGGAGAGAACACCCAAACTTTCCAACATCATTGACTGCACCGGCACAGCCTCCTACCACGGCTTCTTGCCTGTGTTAGTGCGCAACTGTATACAAGCAATGATCGGTGAGTCTTCTTTTGCTTGCATTTGGATTGGCGACCCTGTACGGCGGTTTAAATTTTGAATCTTTTCGCCAGATCCTTTGATGGAACCTTACCCACACCAGTTTGCCACTGCACTCTTTTCCTTCCTCTATCATTTGGCCAGCTACGATGCTGGGGGTGAAGCCCTTGTCTCTTGTGGAATGATGGAAGCCCTCTTGAAGGTAAACATTGCTGCCTTGAACATTCGTCCCCTGTCAAAGCTGTTTCCTTTTTGATAGCATCTGTCCTCTTTGCAGGTAATCAAATTTTTGGGAGACGAGCAAGATCAGATTACTTTTGTAACAAGAGCGGTTCGGGTCGTGGACCTAATCACCAACCTCGACATGGCTGCCTTCCAGTCACACAGCGGCCTTTCCATTTTCATCTGCAGACTAGAGGTCGGTTCTCATGGCTCCGATGTCCCGAATCATTGAAATTTAAACAAACTTACAGAGTCATTCTTTTCTCTGGTAATTGACACCTGTAGCATGAAGTGGACCTGTCAAGAAAAGAGTGCCCGTTTGTTATTAAGCCAAAGATCCGAAGGCCAAGGCCTACTGTAGAGTCTGAAGACATGGACACAGACATGGAGAGTAAGTCAGCGAAATCATTAAAAAAAAAAAGTCCAAGGTTTTCAGGTTCTCTATTATATTTAACTTTATATACTATATATACAACAGCATTGGATGTGACCATGGAAAGCAGCCCTGGGCCGTCAACATCTTCTGCTTCCAGACCAGATGTAGAGCCAAAAGTGCAGAGCAGCACTGCAATCACTCCCCGTGCAGGTGGGGGCCTTACGTTTTAACAAAGAACACTAGATATTGCTAAAGAACAAATATTTATATATATATTTTTTTTTTCTCTAGGCATGCAATGTATTCCCCAGCGGGCAGCCCTGTTAAAGTCAATGCTAAATTTCCTGAAGAAAGCCATCCAAGACCCTGCCTTTTCTGATGGCATTCGCCATGGTGAGTCTGTGACACCCTTTCATTCGCTACAGTCCCCCTAAAAGAATTAGAAGACATTTAGAAAAGTGGCCTTCATGTGAAAGAAGGTTGCATAAAGTACTTAGGTATGCAAAGCAGGCATTTTTCCTTTCTTTTTTGATAATGGAGAACATTTTTAAATAAAAAAGCAAAAGACTGCTTGCATGAGCGTCCATCCATTGTGGACAAACGTAACGGAAGTCACGCTACACGTTAATGGCACACAGACTATTATATTTTAAACAGGTAAAAAGTAGAAAATAGACGTCTGAAACTCACACAATGTACGTTTCACTTCCTGGGTCTATTGTTTAAATTTGTCTCCACTATTAGTTTTTTAACTTTATTGAAACAGATTTTCCCTGAAAGCTGTTGTCTGTCCCTTTTTAAAACGCTAGTTTGTAGTTTGTGTTCACTCTTTTTCTCCATACTTTTTTTCAAGTAATGGATGGATCCTTGCCTACCTCACTTAAGCACATCATCAGTAATGCAGAATACTACGGACCCTCACTGTTTCTTCTTGGTGAGTCCCGTCCCTGTTATTTCTGAAAATGTTAAACTCTCCTTGAAATGACTCTGTCATTTTATTGTGTGTTTTTGTGTTTTAATAATGCTGTTGCTTTTTTTCCCCTTCTTGTCCCTTTTTGGGTTTGTAGCAACCGAGGTTGTGACGGTGTTTGTGTTCCAGGAGCCATCTCTTCTTTCCTCCTTGCAGGACAATGGTCTCACTGATGTCATGCTCCATGCTCTCCTCATTAAAGACGTATGTTTTGAGAGCTTTTTTGAAACAAGTTTAACAATACCCAATTTAAGAGGTGTTTCATGTTGCTGTGGCACATGGCCTTCAGTGTATTACTGTTGTTTCAATTTTAATTAGGTTCCTGCTACCCGTGAAGTCTTGGGATCTCTCCCCAATGTGTTCAGCGCCTTGTGCCTGAATGCCAGAGGCCTCCTCTCATTCGTTCAATGTCAGCCCTTTGAGCGCCTCTTCAAAGTGCTCTTGTCCCCTGACTACCTACCTGCCATGCGACGGCGACGCAGTTCTGACCCATTGGGTGAGTTTTCCTGCGGAGCCATTTTTGCGGCCTGGATATCCTACTTGAGCCGTGCATTAATCTCCCTGTAGGTGACACGGCATCAAATTTGGGAAGTGCTGTAGATGAACTAATGAGACACCAACCAACTTTAAAAACAGATGCCACGACTGCAATCATCAAGGTAAAATCATTGAGGATTTTCTCTTGTCATTTCCATGTTTGGACGTTCTAATAAGTTCATTTCTTTTTTTCAGTTACTGGAGGAGATATGCAACTTGGGCCGAGCTCCCGAATACGTATGCCAAAAACCATCTATCCAGAAAGCTGATGGTACTGTGGCTGTGCCACCAGCACGCTCCAGCCACGCAGCTGAAGAAGCTTCAAGTGAGGATGAAGAGGAAGAGGAGGCCCTCCACACTTTTAGCCAGCAGCAGGGGGAAGCAGAGAGCAACAGACAGTCAGTGCCACTTGAATTGTTTGACATTGGGTTAAGATAGCAATAACGCTGATATTTATTCATAGTCAATGTCATATTTATTTTATGTTCTTCGCGCCATTAATTTTTTACACACATTCCTTTTAGGGTGGTTGGAACTGAGGAGCGAATACCTATCCCTTTAATGGATTACATTTTGAATGTGGTACGTGTGGGTTCTTGTGTAGGCTTAATTTTATTTCAGCTGCAAAACAATTCCTAACGTGTGGCGTTTTTCCAGATGAAGTTTGTAGAATCCATACTTAGCAACAATACGACAGATGACCACTGTCAGGAGTTTGTGAACCAGAAGGGGCTGCTACCTCTGGTTTCTATATTGGGGTTGCCCAACCTACCTATAGATTTTCCCACTTCAGCAGCATGCCAAGCTGTTGCTGGTGTGTGCAAGTCAATTTTGGTGAGTTGAGTTTCACCTTTCCTTATCTTCAAAAACCAAATTTCAACTGGTGCTTTAACCCTACTATTGCTGTTCATTCCATGTATTAAGACTCTTTCGCATGAGCCTAAAGTACTTCAGGAGGGATTGTGCCAACTGGACACTATTCTAACTTCGCTGGAGCCCCTACATCGGCCAATTGAGGTCCCCGGGGGATCTGTACTCCTGAGGGAGCTGGCTAATGCCGGTCATGTCACTGACGCCACATTGTCGGCTCGGGCGACGCCACTGCTACATGCGCTGACTGCGGCACACGCATACATTCTAATGTTTGTGCACACATGTCGTGTGGGACAGGTAAATACTCATTTTGGAATCAGATTGTTTCAATTAAAAAGAATACGTTTTCGGTTCCGTTTGTCTCTGTGTTTGTATGTTTGTGTTCATGATAACTCACAGGTAAATAATGGGTTGTCATATATGCAGGATATTTGTAACATGGAACAGAAGAAATGATAAATTGTGTCCAAGGTCAAAGTGGTCAGAAAAACAATTCCACTAATGATTTGTCTATAACTCAAGTTTGCAATTTAGGTGATTTGATGAGAATAGGGGGTCAGAAGTGGGGTCATGCTTTAAAATTGCGTACTTTTTTTTGAGTCTTTGATTGTTTTTATTCTCTTTTTGTCTCTTTTCAACAGAGTGAGATTAGGGCAATCTCTGTCAATCAGTGGGGATCCCAGTTGGGCTTGAGTGTTCTCAACAAGTTGAGCCAACTTTACTGTTCACTGGTGTGGGAGAGTACAGTTTTGCTCTCTCTTTGCACACCCAACAGGTATCATTTCTACTGATTGCACCTTTATTGTGCCACTATCGCCCAAAAACACACCGTTAAACTCATTTGTCTTATACAGCCTGCCAACAGGGTGTGAGTTTGGTCAAGCAGATATGCAAAAACTCTTGCCCAAAGAGGAGAAACCCTCTACTACTGCTGCAACTACCACAACACCTGGTTCCAGGAAAACTGGTAACATTTAATTGTTAAAAATTAAAGTTCCTCCCAATCAACTTGTTGCTTTCATCAACAGAATCAGAGGCAGTAGAGTCTACCAGTAGCAGCGGACTGTTGGACGGCATGGGTTTAGATGGTGATAGCCTGGCTCCCATGGAGACAGACGAGCCCATCTCAACAGACCCTAAGGCCAAGTCCAAGCTGACCCCAGCAATGGCCACGCGCATTAAACAAATTAAACCCCTTCTTTCTGGTGAGTTATCCAATCCAATTTAAGTTGTTTTGCTCTTCAATTTGAGTAGATCTCTCACCAACGTTGTCATTTGTTCATGTTCAGCATCATCTCGGCTGGGCAGGGCACTTGCTGAGCTCTTTGGCCTGCTGGTGAAGTTGTGTGTTGGTTCTCCAGTGCGTCAACGCCGCTCCCACCATGCCACAAGCACAGGCACTACACCCACACCTGCTGCCCGAGCCACTGCCTCTGCACTAACAAAACTCCTCACCAAGGGTCTGAGCTGGCAGCCCCCACCCTATACACCCACTCCTCGCTTTAGGTAATGCTTTGTATATTATCAATGTGATGTTTATTAAAGTTTTTTCATAAGTAGAGCAACGTTTTATAATATAAACAAAAATCCTTGAATTGTTTCATGTCCACCCCAAATCATATCCACTAAACCCTGAAGTTATAGATTGACCACACTTGGAAAAAGTCACAAAACAACAGTAAATGTCATTTAGGCATGTTGGAACTCCCTGATGAGCGAGGGCACACGAAAAGCATAATAGAATCACAGATTCTTCCTAACCAATGGGAGACCAGTGCGGTGTTGGTAGATGGCCAATGAGAGCAACTCTCTTACCTCAATTTCAAAATGAATTACAGGATGCTACCAGTTTATTCGCGATTTGGACGGCTGCAAAGCTGATTTTTTTATATATATTTTACGTTTCACAACTTGAATTTTCTTGTCTTCAGAGATGGAAATTTTACGTAAAGGCATTTCATAAGTTATTTGTTAGTTGGGCCTTTTTGTAAGGGTATTACGTATGTATTATTATTTTACTATTACTATTTACCATATACTTGAAAAAAACAGTCATTAAGTGTCTTTCAGTTTTGTGTTGTTGTGTGTCTCACAGGCTCACTTTTTTCATCTGCTCTGTTGGCTTCACATCGCCTATGTTGTTTGATGAAAGAAAATACCCATACCACCTAATGCTTCAAAAGTTTTTCTGCTCTGGTGGACACGATGCCTTGTTTGAGTAAGTAACTTATACTTATTTTGTGTTATCATTAGATGCACTGTGATTTTCCACGTTTCTCCCTCCTTTTACTGTAGGACATTTAACTGGGCCCTATCAATGGGTGGAAAGGTCCCTGTGTCAGAGGGTCTTGAGCATACAGAATTACCAGATGGAACAGGAGAGTTCCTAGATGCTTGGTTGATGCTAGTGGAGAAGATGGTGAATCCAAGTACTGTTTTGGACTCGCCACATTCCCTGCCAGCCAAAATGCCTGGGGTCACGCCAACCACGCCCCAGTTTAGTGCCCTTCGGTTTCTCATCGTCACCCAGAAGGTGAATTTAAAGCTTTCTAGGCTCAAGTCTAATGTATCCTCTGATCAAAACTCTTTGTATGTGTCAGTTGCATAGTAAAAAGGACACCAAACCAATTTTTATTTTGCACAAATTATGCCTACCATAAACAATCATTCTGACTTGATAAATCGCCAATATTTTTTTAATTAGTCCATTCATATAGCAAATATGTCACAAAAGTCCTCCAACTGTGACCTTGGTTACCTACCATATCATTCTAACGAAATATTTTAAGTAAACATGACTCAAATTCTTTGACTTCCCTAATTTGAAGTATTTCTAAATCTTTAAGTCAATAATATAAGCATAATCACTGAGGTCAATTAACTTTCATGCTAAAGTAGGTGGGACATACTTGAACGAATGGGTAAATTGAACTTGAAATGGTAAGTTGTGTGAAACGGTTGCAAATGCGCTTCCTACGCCTTCTAAGAGCATGCTGGCAATAGAACTGTGGGTTGTGACATGTGGTTCAGTTGTCTCCACAGCAACATTTGGGCCTAAATGTCATCAGGCGCAGACCAGATATGATGTTAAACCCACTGTAGGCCTTTGCTTGCTTTATTTTGTTACGCTTCTGTTGTTAGAAATGATTTGTAGAAACTGTAGTCATATTGCTAACGATGCTCTTTTTTTTCCTTGAATATAGGCAGCATTCAGCTGCATCCGCAGTCTATGGAATAGGAAGCCTCTTAAAGTTTATGGAGGCAGGATGGCTGAATCCATGCTTGCCATCCTTTGCCACATCCTGCGGGGTGAGCCAGTCATCCAGGAGCGCCTAGCCAAAGAGAGAGAGGGTACAGTGCGACCAGACGAGGAGAGCACTCCTCCTGCCGCTCTGGTACCAAGTGCAGCCCCAGGTGGATCTACCACCAGCGGGGAGACACCAGCCGCCACTGCACCACCTGCTGGCGTGCCAGCTGTGGGAGCGGCTGAGGAGTCCACTAATTCCACTCAGAGACGGGAGCCCCAGGTTAACCAGGCTCAGCTTACGCAGGTAAATTGGATTTCATTTTTGAATTACATTTTCAGGAATTGTGTTTATGTCCTTGAAAAAAAAAAAGTACCATTTTCTGGTGACTGATGTTTTCTCTGAAAAAACATTTGAAATGTTTCTCAAATTTTAGCTGATGGATATGGGCTTCTCAAGAGAGCATGCAATGGAGGCCCTCTTGAACACCAGTACCATGGAGCAAGCCACAGAATATCTCCTCACACACCCTCCTCCTCACCTTGGGGGAGCAGTAAGGGTAAATCTTGCAACACGTTTGACATTCACTTTTGAAACGATCATTCATTCAGGGAATCATTTTTTTTTGTCTAGGATCTGTCCATGTCTGAAGAAGACCAAATGATGAGAGCAATTGCTATGTCACTCGGCCAGGAAGTCAGCATGGAGCAACGTTCTGACTCACCCGAGGTATGTCTTTCTTTCTCAATGTTGAAATTGCACCTGAATTCAAACCAGCGAGCGGATAGTAGGGGGAAACTTGATGAATAACACCCCACGTTTCTTAGGAAGCAGCACGTCGACGCGAGGAAGAGGACAGGAGAGCTAGGGAACGAGCTGAGGAGGAAGAAGCCCGCTGCTTAGAGCGCTTCATGGAGGCTGAACCCCTTGACCCACAGGAGCTGCACACCTTCACTGATGCTATGCTTCCTGGCTGCTTCCACCTTCTGGACGAGCTACCTGACACAGTCTACCGACTTTGTGACCTGCTTATGACTGCTATTAAGCGGAGTGGCCCTGAGTACAGAGATCTCATCCTCGGCCAGGTTGTCGACCAGGTTAGAGACTTTGAACTTAATGATGCCTTACATTTGTCCCAAATTTGGAACTTGAGATCAAATAAGTTTGAGCTTTGGTGTTTCTAGGTGTGGGATGCAGCAGATGTGCTGATCAAGGCGGCTGTACCTCTAACAACCAGTGACACAAAGACTGTGTCTGAATGGACGAAACAGATGGCCACACTACCCCAGGCATCAAAGCTGGCTACTCGAATTCTGTTACTCACTTTGTTATTTGAGGTAAGGAAATTCTTTTTGCGATAGGACGGGGATAATACATTCTGGGCATTAATCACTTTTGTTCTTCCTCAAAAGGAACTGAAGCTCGTGTGCACCACTGTGGTAGAGAGAAGTGGCATTCTGGATTTGCTGATTAAGTTGCTTGAAGTGGTTCAACCATGTTTGCAAGCTGCCAAGGAACAGAAAGACATACAGACACCAAAGTGAGTTTCTTGGTTTATGAGCCCAACAAAAGTGCCCCTCCCCCTTCTAACATTTGATATATTTATATTTTCAATAGGTGGATTACACCAGTTTTATTGATTATCGACTTTTATGAGAAAATGGCAGTTTCTTCAAAGCGGAGATCACAAATGAACAAGGTAAGTCCTTCGCTCTTTCCAGATCAGAACACCGCTAAGAGCCCGCACCCATATATGTGGATCCTATGGGCCACAATATTAATCCTACAGTCCAGGTCTCAACTAGAATTTTATTATTTATTTTTGTTTTCAACCATTAATGTATTATTATTACTTAAATAGTATTTTACGCCCTCCCTGTACATCCCTGGTTGTAACTAATCCTTTGTACCTGTGTTTCCTCTGAAGTATCTTCAGCCTAATGGGAACAACTGGAGATGGTTTGATGACCGCTCGGGACGTTGGTGCAGTTACAGCGCCTCTAACAACAGTACTATCGATTCGGCATGGCGAGCCGGGGAAAGTAGTGTCCGCTTCACAGCTGGACGCAGGAGATATACAGTTCAGTTTAACAACATGGTGCAGGTATACACAGATGCTTTGTCCAGGGAACAGTTGGTGTTTGGGTTCCTTTCCAATTGAATGACAACAATTGTTGTTGTAGGTCAATGAGGAGACGGGGAACCGGCGGCCAGTAATGTTGACTGTTCAAAGAGTGCCACGTTTGCCCAAACCTGCCAAGACCGGATGCATTACAGACACGGAGAGAGAAGAGGGAGAACGGTGTAAAGCAGAAGAAACACAGACCGATATTGACTCTGTCGCAGCAGTGGAAATGACTGCGCCCAAGGATGCTTCATGCCAACTTAAGGATGTGCCTCCTGGCCCCACAACTTCCCAAGAATCTGACTCCATGCAAGGCTCGAATGTTGTAGGCCTGAGTGACGACATGACCACCGTTCTCATCCGCGCTTGCGTCAGCATGATTAGTGTCCCTGTGGACCCAGACACTCTCCATGCTACACTGAGGCTCTGCTTACGATTGACACGGAATCACCACTATGCCATGATGTTTGCTGAGCTGAAAAGCACTCGAATGATTCTTGGGCTGACACAGACATCTGGATTCAATGGCTTCACTCCCCTCGTTACGCTGCTCTTCAGACACATCATTGAAGATCCAGCTACTCTTCGGCACACTATGGAAAAGGTTGTTGTACAGTCGAGTGCTGTACTTATTTAGTTACTATTTTTTCTCGCCTATGGGGCACACTGACTTAAAGGGCGCTGTCTCACTTGTGCAATTTCTGTATTTAGCCCATACAAAAGGCGCTCCCGGTCAATGGGTGCAACATATGGTAATGCAAGCATAAAATTTAGTCAGGATCATGCAGAATTTAGTGCCTACTCAAGGCGCACCGACCTATTGGGTGTCCACTTTAGAAGAAAATGTTTTACTTTGAAGTGTGCCTTATAGGTGTGAAAATATGGCATATTTTTCTGAATCAACATAACCTAGGAATAGTACGAAGTGGTGTATGTAAAAACCTCCTGATTTTGACAGGTGGTGAGATCTGCAGTGACCAGTGGAGCAGGCAGTACCACCTCTGGAGTGGTGTCAGGCAGCCTCGGCTCAAGAGAAATTAACTATATCCTGCGCGTTTTGGGCCCCGCCTCCTGCCGTAACCCAGAGTGCTTTGCTGAAACCGCTAGCAATTGTGTCCGCATTGCTCTGCCGGCACCTCGTGGAGCTGGCACAGGTGAGCAAATCAAGTTGTCATTGAGTTGTTAGCTTTTAAATTTGTGTTCACATACCGTATTTATTCGACGCACAAAATTTTGTGTGTTCAGCATTTGCCAGTTCCCAGTACCTCTGTGCAATTCTTCTTTCTTTCTAAGAAAAAAAAAAGTGGGAAAAAAAACGTATACCAATTTTTAGTCACAAATTATGGGTGCGCGTAATACTCAAAATACGGTATTTATTTTTGCTAACTACCATTTATTTGTGTTTTGTTTCCATAGCTTCTGATGACGAGTTTGAAAATCTTCGTATTAAGGGGCCCAATGCCGTGCAACTGGTGAAAACAACTCCGCTGAAATTGTCCCCGTTGCCTTCCATTCCTGACACTATCAAGGAGGTGATATACGACATGCTCAATGCCTTGGCAGCATACCATGCGCCGGAAGAACGTAAGATATTATAATTGAGTATTTTATCGTTTAATATACATCTGGGCAAATCAGATGTCATACATTTAATGTTAAAAAAAATTTCACCATTGACCAAAATTGATTCCTGAAAATATTATTTTTTGTTATACAGCCGAGCGTCCAGAAGAACGTGTGGCAGCTGTTCCTGGTGGTCAAGACTTGTGTCAGATATTGCAGGATGTCGGTGATGATGTTTATCAACAGTACCGTCTCACAAGACAGGGCAGTGACTTTGACTCCCAGTCTGCGTTCCATATCAATGTAAGTCTATGTCTTCGCTGTTGACTTCCAGATTTCAGCTCCTTCCTCTGGTGGTCACACAGAATTCATAAAACCATAGTGAAAAATTATGATTTATTTTTAATTCTTGTCAAGCTCCGTGAACCTGTTCGCTTAAAATGTTCCTTTCTTTCAGAGTCAAGTTTTTGCGGCGGACGGAGCTGTGGCAGAAACATCGCAGTCAGGGACTCCACAAGGAGAAGGTGATTTGTTTGTTATTCTTCGAAAAGCCAATTTCCTTGTTAACTTTTTGATGGTTTTCAATGAACTTTTGTGTGATTATTAGTGATTTAATCTGCTGATTTTTCTCAGTTTCTACACCTGAAGATATGCGGGAGGAAAAGAAAGAGCAAGAAGGAGAAAAGAGTAGCAACTCAGAGGAGGCAAAAGCTGCAAAGGTAAAGGCAAGCAAACCTCTAATGCCTACCTCCACCATCCTGAGACTGCTGGCTGAACTGGTGCGCTCCTATGTTGGCATTGCCACACTAATTGCCTCTTACTGCTACACTGCAGGACAGTCTGAGCTCATCAAGGAGGTGGGTAACAAGTTCCGCTTAGTTTTGTCTGAGTGTTTTGTGGTGCCTTTTGCTTTCAGTGCAAAATTTCTCTTGACTTAATCCATTTTTTCTCTACACAGGACTGCAGTGTGCTCGCATTTGTGCTCGACCACTTGCTGCCTCACACCCAAAATTCAGAGGACAAGGACACCCCAGCCTTGGCCCGTCTGTTTCTAGCCAGCCTTGCAGCTGCTGGCACTGGCACAGATGCTCAGGTTGCTCTGGTTACTGAGGTGAAGGCTGCTCTTAGTCGAGCTTTAGGAATGACAGAAGGTGCTGAGAAACATGCTAGGTAAAAAGGAGGACTTGTATTACACTCGGAAAATATTACAACCATTTAACAGTGTGGCACACTTCAGTTACTCTTCTTCTGTCACAGGCTTCAGGCAGTCATGTGCATTATCAGCACCATCATGGAATCATGTCCCTCCACATCCAGTTTCTATAGCACAGCAGCAGCCAAGACACAACACAATGGCATGAATAATATCATCCGGCTCTTTCTCAAGAAAGGACTGGTCAGTGACTTGGCTCGTGTGCCTCACAGTTTGGATTTGTCTAGGTATGTGTTTGGCTCTATTGTAATTGAGATTTCCGAAATGTGTGTGGACAAATAGTGCCGCAGTGGATTCGAGAGTATAATGATAAATATTGATTTGGTTTAGCCCCAACATGGCCAACACAGTGAACGCTGCCCTCAAGCCTCTGGAAACTCTGTCCCGCATTGTTAACCAGCCCAGCAGCTTGTTTGGGAGTAAAGGATGCTCCAGCAAAAACAAGACCGAGCATGACACTGTGGGTGCTGCTCGCGATAGCAACAGCAACACTCAAGATCAAGGTATCCACATTCACTTTAACGCTACTTAAGTATCTGCAGTGTCTCTCCTCCCCGGGATAAATTACATCGAGAATTCCCAGTGTTTGCAAAGATGGAATTAACGGAGGCCTGCCATTTGTTTTACAGGTGAATCTGGTGAGGCAGAGCCAGTGGAGGACAATCATAGGGTGCAGGGAACAGACAGTGATTTGATGGATGGAGAAACGGAGGGCGATACAGTGGTGATTGCTGGTCAGCCAGAGGTTCTCAGCACGCAGGCAATGCAGGTTACTACCGTTGTTTTAGACCAGCTAATTCTATGTTGGTTCACTATATCATCATGTGTAACCTAGTTTCTGTTTAAAACATGACATGCTGGATGAAGGTGGAGAATGAGTTGGTGGATTTGATTGATGAGCTGCTTGAGAGAGATGGCGGTACTCTCAATAGTACAATCATCGGTAAGCCTTGGTTCCAGGTCTGCATTTAAAAGTGGAAGAATATGAGGGTTTGATAGTTCTAATTGGTGTTTTGGCTTCAGTCGGGCAAAGTGCTGAGGACCAATCCCAAGAGGATGTGCTAATGGAAGAGGCCCCCTCCAATATTAGTCAGGCATCCACTCTCCAGGCAAACAGAGAAGGTTAATTTATTAATCAAAAATGGTTTTGAAACATAACAATATGCTTTGTCACAGAAATAATAATAATTTGTCCTATATGATTAGACTCCATGAATATCCTGGAACCAGAGGATGAGGAACACACACAAGAGGAAGACTCCAGTGGCAGCAATGATGATGACGACAGCCAGGATGAAGAGGAGGAAGAAGAAGAGGAGGAGGAGGACCCGGTTAGATTCAATCAGTGGTTTGTTTATCGGATGTTGACCAAAAACTCATGATTGCGACTCATTCTCAGGATGATGAGGAAGGAGATGAGGACGATGATGACGAAGGTTCAGAGATGGAGTTGGATGAGGATTTCCCTGACATCAATGCTGCCCCTCACATCCGCTTTGAGCGGTTTGACAGGGATGATGACCTCATCATTGAATTTGACAACATGTTTTCCAACAGCGGTAAGTTGGCACAGTTTTCAATTAGGCCCACTCTACCTGAATGTCAAACATCAAATGCTTTTGTTTACATAAATTGCATAGCTTTTTCCCCTGACGCTTACCACTGTTTTTTTTGTTGTTCCATTAGCCGACATCCCTCCTTCCCCAGGCAACATCCCTAGCTCCCACCCACTGATGGTGCGCCACGCGGACCACGGTTCCCTCACCCTCGGTGTAGCAGGCACAAACAGCCGTCTAGCACAAGGCATGGGTCGTAGCCAGCGGACACTTAGGCAGCTCACTGCCAACAGCGGGCACACCATTCATGTCCACTATCCTGGAAACCGTCAGCCAAATCCTCCACTCATCTTGCAAAGGTAATGGCTGTGTTTCCAAAGCATCTTTCCCACAAGCTACATGAGTCTTTATATGGTTACTGTAATTTTCAACATCCCCACCCCCCCACCTAGGTTGTTGGGTCCCAGTGCAGCAGCAGACATTTTACAACTATCCAGCACCCTCCCTCTGCAATCTCGTGGTCGAGCTCGACTTTTGGTTGGAAATGAGGATGTTCACATCATAGCGCGTTCCGATGACGAATTTGATGACTTTTTCCATGAGCAGAGCAGCACGGGAGGTCAAGCAGGTGACATAATTTTGCATTTTATTATTGATGTAATGCGCTTGTTATTTGTAATTTACACTCATCCTTTACGTTGTTCCTTTTGATAGGCACCCTCTCAAGCATACCCACTGCCTTAACTAGATGGACAGATGAGTGTAAAGTGTTGGATGCTGAAAGTATGCACGATTGTGTTGCAGGTAAGATTCTATATACGATAAGTGGTATTGATTAGGAATGTTTTTTTCCCCCTGGATAATTAGAAATTATGTGGTCTATTGTGGAAATTAGGGCTGAGCAATTCTCTCAATCATAGCAGGAGTCAAACTGAATGAAATTCCAAAATCTCTTTTCAGTCGTGAAAGTGCCAATCCTGCAGCATCTGGAAGGTTTGCGAGATGAGGAGTTAGAAGAGCGACGGGAGAAGCGAAGACGGCAGTTGGCAGAGGAGGAGGAGTTCAAACAAAACGAGCAAAGGGCGTCTGGAGCAGAACAGACCAGAGAACAGAGCCTGCAGGTTTGCACCTTTTTCTGCTTCCTTTTGATGCAAACAGACTTGGAATGACACATATTCACATTTTCATTGTTGTCTACCTTGTCTGTAGGGTTCTGCATTGGTGCAAAATGGCGCAGAAAGCACTGCAGGTACTGACTTCTCAAAACAATTTCAAAATTGTTTCTTTTCATTTGAATGGGAAGAGCAAAGAAATCACGAGGCTTCAAGAATCAACTGCGTGCTATGGGATGAGGTAGTAGTTTGTATAGTTTAGGATCATACCAGATCTGGGAGATAACTATACAGTCTACTGTCTTTCTTATGGCAATGCCACAGCATCTTGCTCGCATCACTTCGAGGGGGGAAAAAAATAAAAAACACGTTCTTGTTGTCCCGTGGAGGGTCGCCTCACCAAATCACCTTTTTCCTTTCACCTTGTTCTTTGCATCATCCTCCCCTAAATCTGCCACTTTCCTGTCCTCCCTCACTACATCCATGTATCTTTCCATTGTTTTGAGCTCTGTTCCCTGACTGTTCCACTCTCAATATCCTTCCACAGATATAGTCCTCATCTCTCCTTTGAACATGTCCAAACTACCTTGTGTCTGTCTTCTTACAGTCTCCAAAACGCCTAAACTTTTACTTTACTTTGTCTTATTGTTTCCTTTTTTAATCCGATCCTACATGGTCACTCAAATAGAAACTCGACACATCTGCTGCTTTTAGTTTCACTTTCTGTCTTTTTCTCAGAAAATGCATTTATTTTCATAATTTTGAACCCGGTTATGCCGTGGTGAGGTAGTAAGTTGTGTTGTTGGGGATTGTACACCCCGATTGGGAGATAACTATACAACTTACTGCCTTCCATAGTAGAATCATTTGACAACGTGTTGGCTTTCCTATGATGTTTGTACGTAGTGAAATTTAATGTGAAATGATTTGGTCAATATGTGAAAATAGTTTACTTTTCCTAAAATAAGCCAGTTTTTTGTGCTATGCATTTTCTTGTGTAGACTGTATTTTTGTCAAGATTGTGAGGGCTCTTGATCGCCCATCAGTGTCCCTATGTTTTAAGTTGCTTCTCACAGTTGGTTTGCCATACTACTGGCCTGTTTTGCTCAGTCTTTTGACAACATTTATTTAATTATCTATTCACAGTGATTACAATTTGTATGGTAAAAAAAAAATTAACCTCAATGACTTCCGTACAATAAATAGCATAATGGACTTTTTTTTTACACAGCTACACTTGCTTTTCAGAGTTTCTTAAAGTGCCAACTATATACCCACTTTGTTGGAGGATAATGCAACAGATTGGCTGACTAGTTTCATCGTAATGTGTATTTCATTTGAATAAACAAAATAATACAATTTTGTTAATTTAAATGAATAAAACATTCGAAATTGGGTGGACGTCCAGTGTTCTCAATTGCAGCTAATATTTTAAACGATTTATAACGGATAGTCTCATATGAATACTTAACCCACCTTTTGACATTTTCCTAACCTCTCTGTTTTAGAGGGTGAGCAGACTCAAGGAGCCACAGTGCAATGTCTAGACCCGGTGCCTAGGGTATCAGAAGGCTTCCTCACTGCGCCCCCTTCTGGAGAGGTTACACCCACTACCCCAGCTCCACTTGAACAGGCCCTAGTTTCCTTGGAAACGGCAATTAATCAACCAGTCCACCAACCAATGGCCGGTCTGCTATTGGCAGAGTCACACGCCAGCTCGTTAGCTGCTCTGGCAGGGACACGCCTTCCAACTTTGTCTGCAGCGGAGAGACTTAACAGTGAAGCAGAAGCATCACAGATGGAAATGTCCCCAGCACCCACAATCGGTGAGAGAGGCAGTGGAGGAGAAAGTGGTGATGGTGGTGGTGGAGGAGCTTTGGATGAAAACAGGGAAGGTAGACTAACTCTCTTAATACAGATTGGCCTTGAGTAAGGATGCCCGTAATTTTAAATGAAGTTCTTAGTTGTTACCTCAATTTTAGAAAGGCTTGATAATGGTTTCCATAACGAATTGAACACTGTAGTGAAAAACTTCTGAATTTCTTCCCAGCATCAAGCCCAGATATTGCTGAAACCGCAGAGCCCACGGCAGTTGGTGTATCACGGCTGGAGGGTTCACCGATGGACACCAGCAGCCCCGCATCTGGCACCCAAGAAGACACAGTTCCCAACCCTGCCCAAGCTGTGCTGGTCTCTCAGGATCTGTCTGTCAGTGGTGAGAGCGGCTTGACTGACAGGCTCACTGATGCAGACACTGGGTGAGGTTCTTTTTGTGCCTGTTTTAAATGTAAAATGATACAAAGAGGGGTTCTAAAGAAATGATGTTCCTTTTTATTAGCTCAACTACGGTCTCATCAGCTACGGAAGCAATTCTCAGGAGTGACAGTGCTGACAGCCAAAGCCAGGCTATCCAAGAAGAGCCTCTCCCATCCACGAGCAATGATGAAGAAGACCCACTAGCAGGTAAAATATATTCAGTAATCCCTCTCCATTTCGCGGTTCAACTTTCGCAGCCTCACTACATTGCAGACTTTTTTTTCTGGGGAAAGTTTTTGTGATTTTCAAAAAATATATAAAACATTTATTTTACATTTTTGTATTATTTTTCAGGTTAATATATATGTGAATATGCTGGAACTCGTAACAAGAAGCCATTCTTGCTACTAGAATTCTGCACTGAAGGAACAAAAAACACTTTTTTTTTAAAAAATATGGGTGACACTACTTGGCGGGTTTTCGATTAGCAGGACCATGTCTCTTCCACGTTAACTGCGATATTCATGGGATTACTGTACTATCATGTTTGGTGTATAAGACACTTCTTTTTTCCCTCCTTTAACTCTATGGTTCATAGTCCAGTTCATCTTATTTATGAATTTTAACAGTCTTATGAGCTGCCTTTCCTGTTTTTTTTTCTTTGCAGGAATCAGTCTCCCTGAAGGTGTGGACCCATCTTTTCTGGCAGCTCTTCCGGAGGACATTCGTAGGGAGGTGCTTCAGAATCAGTTGGGAATTCGACCACCATCCCGCTCGGCTATTGCTACCACCCTGCCTTCTACTACTGCACCTGTACTGACAGGACCAGGGGTTACGGAAGTTAGCCCTGAGTTCCTTGCAGCATTGCCCCCTGCCATACAAGAGGAGGTGAGAGAGCTGGCTAAAATTTAAAAAGACAGAAAATAGAAGAATATGATTTCTTTTTCAGCTAACTTTGCCATTGATTTAAAAACGTGTGTTTTTAGGTCCTTGCCCAGCAACGAGCCGAACAGCAACGGAGGGAAGTTTCCCAACAACCAACCCAGGGCGACACTCCTTTGGACCCAGTTACCTTCATTCAGACACTGCCCTCGGAGCTCCGGCGCAGTGTGTTAGAGGACATGGAGGACAGCGTGTTGGCCGTCATGCCGCCGGACATTGCAGCCGAAGCGGCGGCTTTGCGCCGGGAGCAAGAGGCACGACAGAGGCAGTTGATGCATGAAAGGCTCTTTGGTCATAGCTCAACATCAGCTCTCTCAGCCATCCTGCGCTCGCCAGCTTTCACCAGTAGGTTAGGAAGCAACCGTGGCGTCCAGTACACTCGGCTGGCTGTACAGAGAGGAGGCACGTTTCAGATGGGAGGCAGCTCTAACCACAGGTGACTACTTTAAAAAAAATTGACGTGTTAAACTCAAAGTGACCTGGATCTGTAATCTTAACTCTTCTTCTTCTTTCTCTAGACCAACCAGTTCAAGTGTGGACTCTTTGTTGCGTCTGCGCGGCCGATTGCTGCTGGACCATGAGGCCTTGTCTTGTCTGCTGGTGTTGTTATTTGTGGATGAACCCAAACTGAATACCAGCCGACTACACCGTGTGCTCAGGAATCTTTGCTACCATTCTCAGACTCGTGGGTGGGTTATACGCAGCCTCTTGTCTATCCTCCAACGCAGCAGTGAAAGCGAGGTCTGTGTGGAGTCATCTCGTATCGAAGATTCTCGAGGGAAAAGGAGTGTCCAGGGAGGCTGTGGGGGAAAAGGTTCCGCAAATCCCTCCCTATGTTCTTCATCCTCTTCCTCCTTAGAGCTTCTGAACAGAGTGGAGTCCCGCAGTTCAAGCCAACTTTCTTGGCTATCTGTATCTATGGATGCGGCTCTGGGCTGCCGGACTAACATTTTCCAGATCCAACGAGTATCTAGTAGGAAGCATGCTGACCGGCACGCAGCTGCTGGTTCTGCAGCATCTGGAGCCCTGGGGAGTGCCGTGTCCGGCACTGCCACAGGGGTTACATGTGCTGGAGGAGGAGGCTCCACCGTACATATCCACCCGCAAGCTGCTCCTGTGGTGTGTCGACATGTCTTGGACACGCTCATCCAGCTTGCGAAGGTAAATTGCGTCTCAAAATTTGCCATGTAGGAGAATGGGGATGATTGCCCCTTTTTAATACTGTTTAATGAATACATTCACATCAAAACGTCTCAGAGACATATTTATTAAGGCCAGCTCTAGTTTGATTTGGATTTCAGCAGACTTAATGGACATTTTTTTTTCCTACACTCCAGGTTTTCCCTAGCCACTTCACTCAGCAACGTTGTAAAGATCTGTCAGTGTCATCCTCTGACCTGGAGGCACGGCTTTGTTCAAGTACCTTGGGCATGGGTGCTTTGGGTGGAGGACCAAGGCCAAGTTCACAGGTTCAGAACAACCCAAATTCTTCCAATGCTTCCAGTGCACAGAATGCTTTTGGCTCCTCGGCCATCACTCCCCAGTCTCTGGGAATCTCCACTGATTTTTGGGACCTGCTTGTGAAGCTAGACAACATGAATGTCAGTCGCAAAGGAAAAGCCTCAATGAAGACCGTGCCTTTTGGGGGCAACGCAGAGGCCGAGGGACTCCAGTTGAGCCTGGAGACCTCCCCTCTTGGTCAATTGATGAACATGCTGTCCCATCCAGTGATCAGGCGAAGTTCCTTGCTCACTGAAAAGCTGCTACGTCTGCTCTCCCTCATATCCATTGCCCTGCCTGACAATAAAGCCACAGAGGCGCCTGCTAGCCACGCTACTCCGCAGGCAGCCAACCCCATAATCAGCTCAGGACCAGCGGCCCCAGTCAGTACACAGGTGGCTGCAGCGTCAAGCATCCAGCCCACTGTCGTGGGCACCGTGACCTCAGGGGCATCTGGAACTCGGAGCACTTCCTCAGGGACAACTCTATTAACGTTTGCAACGTCCACGCCGTTAGCAACACCCGCTGGAACATTCTTTACAGGTAGAAAATTAACTGGGAGCTTTTGTAATATTCAAAGCCCTTTGAAAGGGAGGTTCTAAATCCTCTTTGTATTTCATTCTGCGAAAACAGCCAAAAAGAGTTCTTCGAACAGCGCAGAGAGTGACAGTAAGATTGCTTCTGCTGGACTTACGGAGAAGCAACTTCAGCTTTCGGTGGAGGTATGTAAAAATGCTCAGTAGTGTGAAATTATTGTGATTCAATAGCTGTCTGTGTGTTCTCCCATTTTTATGCTGTGCCCGCTTGTCTTTTTTAAGGTGTTGACTTCTCATTCGTGTTCGGAGGAGGGTCTAGAAGACGCAGCCAACATTTTACTCCAGTTGTCCAGAGGAGATGGTTCCACCAGAGACACGGTGCTCAGACTGCTGCTCAGTGGTGCAAGACATCTTGGTTACACGCTCTGCAAACAAATTGGTCAGTGCCATGCAGATTCTGAGTCCCTATTTTCAGCATGTACCGACAAGCTGCTTACGCTTTTCTTTTTTTGTTCTACTCAGGTACACTACTGGCGGAACTTCGAGAGTATAACTTAGAGCAGCAGAGACGAGCACACGCAGATTCTCACTCACCTGATGCGCCTCCTGATGATACCTCCATCTCTGGCAGACTGAAGGGAAAAATGACTAGCAGGTAAGCCAGTGACAATGATGATTTTTTTAAAGGAAATATTGGTCAATTCTGTTCCTGTGAAGTCAACAGTCATTTGATTTACCAACCATCTTTACCCTAAATGTGTTTGTTGTTCGGGGCACAGGTTTGATGGAGCTGAAAGTGTCGTGATTGTGGCTGCACAGAAGCGAACACTTGGCGGACGAGAACTCCAACTCCCCTGCATGAGTTCACTAACGTCCAAGACGTCAACGCAGAAATTTTTCTTGCGAGTGCTGCAGGTTATCATCCAGTTGCGCGAGGACACGCGACGTGCCAACAAGAAAGCCAAACAGACTGGCCGAATTGGTGAGGAAAATGATACACAACAGAAAGTACAAGAGGGAGAGAAAGAGAGATGTGATTTGTGACAAACACCCTCGCCCTCAATGACTAGGCTCCTCCAGCTTGGGCTCAGCCAGCAGCATTCAGGCCGCCGTCCGTCAACTGGAGGCGGAGGCCGATGCCATCATTCAGATGGTGAGAGAGGGTCAGCGAGCACGCCGGCTCACGCAGACGCCACCGCCCAATGCCGCTGCTGGATCGTCAGTCCCAGCGCCTCATGCCCCCGCTGGTGCTGCTGCTCCTGCTGGCACAGCCGCTACCGCCACGGTTAGCATGGGCCGCAATGTAAACAAATAAGTTCGGCACAACTACTCACTCCAAACGTATTTCAACGGCATATCTCTAAACTGATTAAGAATTTATTGGTAACCATTGACCTGCTTTTTGCTTTGGGTTTGGCTTTGCCTTGTGGTTTGCTTGACTTTGGCAAAATTAGAAGCTGACCAATTGAATGCTGTAGGCTCCCAACTTACGAACACAATTACAACCGTTTGCAAGTAGATTTTTTCGTAAATCTGACAAAGTATCAATTACATAGTCGGTGGAATTGGCCCATACACAACATTTAGCAGAGTTTTGAATTTAGTGCATACACAAGGCTGATTGTGTGCCCCGTCCATTTTAGAGGAAAGTTTAGACATTTAGGTGTGCCCTATTGGCATGAAAATATAGACCAGTCAGCTGCCGTTCGTATCTCTGAATCTTGGCACATCGGATGTTCGTAAGTTGGAAACCCAGTGTAATTTGAAAGACACATTTGGTCTTTTATGTTATCATTTCTTTTTATAATCTTGTTTATTACACGTGTATATAAGCAAAGGGGTGGCTGGCTGGCATTGCTTCATGCTTTACTCATATCTGCTCAAGCATTTATCGTTGGATTGGGAGTGTCTTGTTGCATGGCATTTTATGCCAATCAAGATAAAACTCTCATTTGTATTGCTAATTATTGTCCTTGTGTCAACCCCTCTATCCTTGGCCTCCCTGGTTGGGTCTCAGCAGTCTGAAATGCAGTCGGTGTCCGAGGCTCAGACAGCTCAGAGAGATGACTCGCCAATGGATGTAGACCAGCCGTCTATGGAGCTGGACTCTTCAACTCTCGGTGAGTCAACTAAACCTTTAAGAGGCCAACATTTTCTTAGGACACTTGTGTATTTTTTTTCTTTTTCCTAATAGTGTAAAATTAGTTTTATCAATTAACAAAAGCCCTGTATTGTGGAAGGAATCCACCCATATTTGTTTTTTTTTCTCGTCTTCTATAAACATTAATGTATATTATCTATAATCTGGAATTGAATACTCAAACCTTCGCCATTTTAGGTTTCACCTTGAAGGAAAAGCGTTGCCCCAATGAGACAAATTATTCAGCTAGTAGTTAGTATTAACTAGGAGCATACAGAGTGGCACTGTGGCGAAATTATTTTGGATGCTTTCCATCAGTTGAAGATGGAAATGGACAGTCTGAGAGCGAGGAAAAACTCCCAGACCTCCCTCTACTCAGCGAACAGCTCCTGCTGGATGAGTTGTGGGACATGCTCGGAGAATGCTTGAAAGAGTTGGAAGAGTCCCATGACCAGCATGCTGTATTAGGTAGGTGCAGTTTTTATAGTCTCACTTTGGACTTCTCTAAATACGATCAAAAAGGCATTTAATCGTGACCTCTAAATCAGTTCTCCAGCCTGCTGTGGAAGCATTCTTCCTGGTGCACGCAACCGAGCGGGAAAGCAAACCCCCGGTTCGGGATACTCGGGAGAGTCAGCTTTCTCACATCAAGGATGAGCCGCCGCCGCTGTCTCCGGCACCGCTGACGCCTGCGACGCCATCGTCCCTAGACCCCTTCTTCTCCCGGGAGCCGTCCTCCATGCACATTTCTTCAAATCTGCCACCTGACACCCAAAAGTTCCTTCGATTTGCCGGTGAGCCAGAATGGTCATTGGCCTTTCACCTAAAACGGCAATGCCTTCCTGAGCTGTATGATATGTTGTTTTGCCGTCAACGCGATATCCATGAGTGCCATACATTTAGTTCTAATTCTCCTTGTTTATAGAAACTCACCGCACCGTACTCAATCAAATCCTGCGTCAGTCCACCACTCATTTGGCTGACGGACCATTTGCAGTCTTGGTCGATTACATACGCATCCTGGATTTTGATGTGAAGAGGAAGTAAGTGTGATATCCCTTGAACTTTTTGGGACCTGTGTGAAGTTGGAGGCTTTCTATGAGACTGAGCTCTCATTTTGGTTTTCAGGTATTTCCGCCAGGAGCTGGAACGCCTCGACGAAGGCCTCCGAAAAGAGGACATGGCCGTGCATGTGCGAAGAGATCATGTGTTTGAGGACTCCTACAGAGAATTACACCGCAAAAGTCCTGAGGACATGAAGAACCGGCTGTATGCTTTCGTCCTCGCCTATGTTCATAAGCACTCGAAAGGAACGCGCCTGACTGTCTTTGTGTCTTAGGTACATTGTCTTCGAAGGAGAAGAGGGCCAGGATGCCGGCGGCCTGCTGAGGGAGTGGTACATGATCATCTCCCGCGAGATGTTCAATCCCATGTACGCCCTTTTCCGCACCTCGCCTGGAGATAGGGTCACCTACACCATTAATCCTTCGTCCCACTGCAACCCCAACCACCTGAGCTACTTCAAGTTCGTGGGCCGGGTGGTGGCCAAGGCGGTCTACGATAACCGGTTATTGGAGTGTTACTTCACACGCAGCTTTTACAAGCACATCCTGGGCAAGAGTGTCAGGTGATGAAGGAGGAGGAGGAGGAGACTTTTCTGACAAAGGCTTAGGGGCTTATTACCATTTCCCGTGTAACATTGGCATTTCTGTTCTTCTCTTCCTAGGTACACTGACATGGAGAGTGAGGACTACCCCTTCTTTCAGGGTTTGGTGTACCTGTTGGAGAATGATGTATCCACCTTGGGCTATGAGCTCACATTCAGCACAGAGGTTCGTATTAGGCTTCTATTTGTCCAATGAGCTTTGAGCTTGATCACCGAGTACTGCTGTTTTTATTTAAATTTTTTGTTTCTCCCCCGTGACTGCGAGTTTTACCATATTTATTTGTGTAGGTCCAAGAGTTCGGTGTATGTGAAGTAAGGGACCTCAAGCCAAATGGTGCGAACATTCTGGTCACGGAAGAAAACAAAAAAGAATATGTGCACCTGGTTTGCCAAATGAAGATGACAGGTAGGACTGTGCTCGTGTTTTTTTGAAGTGGCACTTAAAGGGGGAAATGTATAGAAAAGGAGCACATTGAACATGTGGTGTGTACTGTCGGGAGTTCAATAAGCTCAAATGATGTTGGCGCAGGTGCGATCCGCAAGCAGTTGGCGGCTTTCCTCGAGGGCTTCTATGAGATCATCCCCAAGAGGCTCATCTCCATCTTCACTGAGCAGGAGCTGGAGCTGCTCATATCTGGCCTGCCCACAATTGATATTGATGACCTCAAGGCCAACACAGAGTACCACAAATACCAGTCCAGCTCCATCCAGGTACCCGAAATACACGCCAGCCACCCATTCAGGAAAATGAAAATACCTCACCTGCTATTTGTTTCCAATCGACTTGTAGATCCAGTGGTTCTGGAGAGCCTTGCGTTCCTTTGACCAAGCGGACCGAGCCAAGTTCTTACAGTTTGTCACTGGCACGTCCAAAGTGCCCCTCCAGGGTTTTGCTGCTCTGGAGGGAATGAACGGCATCCAGAAGTTCCAAATCCACCGCGATGACCGCTCCACAGACCGCCTGCCCTCTGCTCATACTTGGTAAATTAACCTTTTGCATATGACAATGAACGCGTGGCATGATTTTTGTCTTGTTTTCAATGAGCAAGAGTGAGCAATGATTGGGTGTGTTTTCCTTTGTAGTTTCAACCAGCTGGACCTCCCTGCCTATGAGAGCTACGAGAAGTTGAGACACATGCTGCTGCTGGCCATCCAGGAGTGCTCCGAGGGATTTGGCCTGGCTTAATCATTGAGACTTTCAGACACACACCCACACACATTCATCAAAACAAACACCTAAATTAGATTTGCCTACTCTTCGTTGTTAGTTTTGAAATAATGGGGGCAAAGATATGACTGGATTACCTTTTTGAATGGCCCAAGTTGACTGTGTTCGAGTTCATGCAGAACATAGTTATAATAGTTATTAAATACCACACGGAGAGTCTCAAGTGATATATATATGTATGTATGTATGTGTATATAAGAATATACACATATATATACATATATACATACACAAACATGGTTGTCATGTCCTTCCCCAATTTAAATGGAAAGGGCAGATGCAAATGCTAAAACATGGACTAATATAAGAGACATTTTCTTCATCTAGTTTGATTTTCTCTGTACAAAAGGTTTGGGAGTTTATTGTTTCAACTTTTTTTTGTTTCTCTGGCTATGTAAAAAGAAAAAAAATATGTGTGAACAGGATGGTTATAAAACCTTTGGGGAAACATGTTGGTTTCGTGTTGCAAATTTTTGACCTCACCAGCCTTGATTTTTTTTTCTTTGTTTTGTGGGGCTCTACTTGAGAAAATCAAAAAATGCACTTTTTAGAAACATTTTGTGGCATTTTTAAGAAGGATGGTACACTTGAAGCGAAAACCTGAAGGAGATTAAAAAAAACATGAACCATAAATTCGAGAGTATTTTTGATTATTCAATTATTGACTCAGTCTTGAGCCATTGAATCCCATTGGAAGAGAAACATGAATAAATATAGAAGATTGCGTCAAAGGTCCTTTTGACAGCAATCTTGAGTTTGTGGCCTGCTGATTTGATAACACTAAAAAAAACACAAATCAACTCCACTGTTCACCATGACTATTAAACACCTTAAATTGTTCCCCGTTAATCCCCCGTTTTGTTCATGTTAGGCTTTCTAATTTTAACACGACATCCCTGATGAAGGTCTGCAAGTGATCCCCCTTCTTCATCATTCATCAAGTCCTCCAACTTGCCGTTGACCAGAAAGACTCGGAGCTAAATCCTGTTTGTTTACCGGATCTTAGTGGTCAGGTATGAGCTTGGCTTCCTTTTGGGCTTTACCCCGTAGACCTAAATGAAAAATGACAGTCTCCTATCCAGTAAAGGTCACATTTTTCATTACATTTGTGCTTGCCTGCCCACTATTTTGTTGTGTCTTGGACCACTGAGCAGTTCCATAGCATATTCAGCTAGTAGAGGATTTCGTCATTATACACCGGTATTCCAAATAGATCTCATGAGGTCTGCCACAATCAACACTCATGCCTCTCATTGTAAAATTGATACATGGCATCAATTGGTTAATCTAGGTGACTGTATTTTGGGCTAATTTTTTCTATGCGACACTGAAATTCTCTCAAATATGCTCACAGTTCAGCCTTTGGATGCTAGAGTACTATTTATACACAAGAGTTAACATGCTTAATGGGATGTTGGCTGCAGAGTGAAGCCAACCAAATGCGGGGGGCAAACTCAATCACACTCATTTCCCTTCAATTAGAGACTGATTAAAGCAGACGCTCCAATGACCTTGTGGCCACGTAATGACTTTAACCGGATCGATGAACCTTCAGCATCAAGACGGGCACGTGAGTGGACGGACGGATGGACCCTAAACTTGTTTAGCTTCGTTTCTCTCATGTTTTTTTTCTTCTGCACTGTCTTTACAGACCTCCAGACATTTTCTCTGGGCTGCATAAATGCTCACCACCTTACGCTGTGCTGTATTGAGATAGAAATGAAGATGGGCTTTGTAAGGGATTCCAATTTTGTCCATTGTGTGTGTGATGCATGAGAAAAGATCGGTAAGTGTGTTTGCAATTTTTAAACCTTTTTGCATCAATGAATCTCTAAAATGTTTTTTTTTAAACCTTTTAAAGCACACCATTTAACTATTTGGGAGAGTCAACAAACGCAGTCCAAGTGGATTGGACTCCTAATGGCGTCAAAGGCACTGAAACGTGAGTATTTAGAGCCATTCACCCGGATTTAAATGAATTGAAGGTATATTGCTGTCAAAAGCATTCAATAAGTTACTTACTTGTGATATCATAAAACAAAATTGAGTGACTGTGACAAAAAAAAAAACAGACATAACCATTTTTTATACACACACACACACACACATGCCTACAGACAATCTGCAGTGTTCATTCAGCCCATCCATAACGGATATTTGTGGGATGTTGGAAGAAACCCGGAGTAAACCCATCCTTGGCTTGTAGTACACCATTCTTGATGAACCCACATTCTTAAATGGCCAAAATAGTCTTGACTTGCCCATCAAAAGATTGTATATTTTACACGCAAGTGTACATTTTAAAAATATGTCTCGGGCATAAATCCGGCTTGACTGTTCAAGTCATCAGCAGATGCTGTAGTTGGATGTCGGCCAACAGACATCTCAATACGTGATGTCGATGTATGATGTACCATGACGGATCCAAATGTTTTGATCGATTGCAATATCAATATTTTTGCCCCACCCCGACTGCTTACGCTAGCTACAGTCCTGAATGCACACTGTGCTTCTTCATCCACCTTCGCAGGAACAAGCGTCTCAAATTCAGCTCCTGCATAACCTACCTTTCCGAAGCCACACTGCAGCCATTTACTGTATTGCCTCCGCCCTCCTTGTGCTCTTAAGCTGATGGAATTTTCTCCATCAACCTTCTGCTGACTCTTGTCTGATTTTCCCTCGCCTCTTGACTTGAAGTCGTTCATTCCAAGGCTTCTCCCGCTTCATATATCACATCGCATCTTAGGAGGAGGAAATGAGATGAGAGCTTTGCCGAGGCCGCTAGAAGAAATACATAAAAGGTTTTCAAAATGGGTCTTCTAAAATTGGGATTCCTCATTTGCAATGCCTACTTAAAGAAGTGTCCACGAGCTAGATTGTCTATTACACTTCAACTAGCTTGCATTTCCTAAACTGGGCTGTAAATTATCAATTTCATGATAATACAATATCGACTCTATGGACACAGTTAAAAGAACACAAAGGTTTCCTAAAATATGTGTTGGGATATATACTTTACTAGGGTGTGCACTGTATTACTCGATTACAGAGAAATACATAAATATAGTTTGGCAACAAATTGCCCTCCTGCTCAATCCCTATAATGCTTTAGACACTGGTGGTCAAACGTACGGCCCGCGGGCCATCACTGGCCCAATAGGAAGTTCTTTTCTGTCTCCAAGGTGCTTCCGCTTGAGAGGCTTCTTGAAGTCCATTCATACTAAACAAAAAGAATGATAAAACAATAAATTCATGAGTTGTGTGATCGAGTCCATGCACTACTGCACTCAGTTTCATTTCCGTGGACATATTCATTCATCTTTCTGCGCGATTAATGACTGTAGGCATTTAATCCATGTTGAGGGAGGGGGCGAATCAACCAAAAATAAACTCCCAGGCATAGATAAGATTTAATTGCCATGAATGTGGTCCGTAAACCAAACAGAGTTTGACGCCACTGGTTGAGACTCACATTGACCACCATCATCAATCATTGTCCCATCTCACCACAACTTTTGTCTGCTTTGCTTGGCGCAAGCATAGCTAGCAGATGGTCATGCTGGGTTATGATGCACACACACACACATACACACACACACACACACACAGGCCGGATTGGACTTTATGTTTTGTATACAGTAGAAGTAGCAAAGCTAGTACCCGTGGCTGTGCGATAAGCATCAGAAATGATCGCCACACACAAATAGTCCCATCCTTACCAATTATTTTCTTTAGCAAAAACCCTCTCCTTTATTTTAATGGGTATTTTTTTTTACAGTTTTTGATTATTATTTTTATTTATTTCTGTTGTTATTGCTTTGTCAAGATACTGCATGATGTTGTTTTGTCAATTAATGCCATCAATGCAATGCCAATGAACTAAAACTAAAATACATTTTAAAAACAATCTTTTTTTTTTTTAATCTGTATGGTTGGCTTGGTGAATACTCAAAATTTTCCTTAAGTATGCGTTTCAGCGTGAATGGTTGTCCGTATCTTTATACCATGTGATTGGCCCGCAACCAATTCAGGGTATTATCCCCCGCCTGCTCCCCATAGTTAGCTGGTATAGGCTCTAGCACCCCCTGCAACGTTGGTGATTATAAGCGGTATAGAAAATGAGTGATTGTGATTGTTAATTAAACTAAAGAAAGCTTTTTTTGGTTAGCTCTTGCTTTATTAGATTTTTCTGAAAGCATCTAGAAGGAAAAGTTTGGATTGAGTATTTTTAGAGATTTGTCAGGCCCTTTTTGACCAATTGTACTTGAATATGATGAAATGGTTCACCCTCGATTGAAATCCAATTCAATTCAGAGTAATCGCTTAAAAAGCCATTACATAACATTGATTGCCAAACATGCCTTTGATTGTACGAAACGGCAAGATTTTCTTTTCAAAGACCTTATTTATGAGATCTTGTACACAGCAGGAGGAAGGCCAATGTGCTAATTTCTCACTTTTGATGGATGCCAGTGCGGGAATAAGAGCAGCTGGATACTAATCCTGAATGAGGACGGGGACTATAAAACAGGCGGTGTGCAAGAGGGGGGCAAAAAAAAAAAAGGAAATAACCAAGTATGCACACGCTCCAAAAGAGTGAGGGGAACTGAGGCGGCGGCTCAGACGGGAGGGTGATGTCACCTCCGAGAAGCAGCCAATAAGGGGGAGGGAGCGAGGGCGGCCGGAGGAGGGTGCGTTTTTTCCATCACTGCAGCATCAGCACGGCACAGTGGTGCACACAATCCTGGCCGAGACCATCCCAAACAGCGACAGATCTGCCTGAGTGGGAAAACAAGAATCCGTGTGGAGGTAAGAGCAGTTTTTTCTCTGACCAGACACTCCCAATGGGGAGGGGAAAAAAAGAGGAGGGTTGATGACTTTACTAATTAGGCTTGCCGAGGTGGCATCACACCTTTGGCGCCTTGTGGTGCTAAAAGGATGTGTATATATATATGTAGTATTTCATATTTCAATGCTAGAAATGAGGTAATTGGGAATAGAATTGGTGTGTCATGTTAATACTTAACTGTGAAATCACACCTTTCCACACGTGATGATGTCCTCTAAATGATTTTCACGTTGAGTACCTGTGGCTATGTCAATGTCTTCTCTTTTGCTCTTTCATGTTCCGTTTGCATGCAACAGGCTCTCACTAGATATTCCCCAGTGCTCATCACGCTGCCATTTTGCATCCATGGCATGTAACCAACAGTCAGATACAGCTTTGCTTTTATAAACTGTTTTTCAATTAGGATTGCACTTTTGTCACCACATGCATTGTATGTGTGGATGGGGAGGGGCCATTTGTTGCAAAATAGGGACCATTTCTTATGAAAATAATTTGCTTCTCCTCTCCCGCTGTGCTACATTAATATAAATTGGCTTTTTTTTCTTCCTCATGTTCCCTTCCCCCCCAGCTAATAGCCGCGTGGTTTGTTGATAAGCACAAGCCACAGTCTGAAGCTTTCAGGTTAATAGTGTTCTGCCGGGAAGGGCACGATTTGAGACTGAAAGGTGGCTACACTGATGAAGTCGTAAAAAAGAGAGAGATGTCACAGGGGGGGAAATATGGGTGGGGCAGGCAGCGCTGATATTCGGTTAGAGGTGTGCGCGTACATGATAATCAGGCCCTCACCTGGCCAAACGCCATACTGTAAGCTTATTGGATATGTCTAGAAAAAATAGTCATTCACGGTTCCTTTTCAAGTGAGACTTTAAATGGGTTGGACTTTTGTTGTTGTTAATGGCAGAAAGTGATTTAAAAGGCATCTGGTTGGGGGTGGAAGGCATGGGCGTTGATATAAGGAGTCCGGGGTCAGATGGGTCGACAAACCAGAAGCCCCGAGAAGATTATATATGTGTGCTTTGAGGACGATTGAATTTGGAAAGATAGAGCTAACGATGGCAAGGATTGGTTGAAAAGTGAGTGCAAGGATGCTTGTCTGATAAAAGCTGATGTTTAATGAAGGATGGGATTGCTACAATATAAATACATGTCTTGAAACTATGGCCATGATGACCGTGAACGGGGTTTTTTCTTTCTGTCTTGGTTTGTTTTAGGCAAATGAAGGGAAAATAGAGACAAATGCACTTTTCAATTTGCAAATCTCACATCAAATCACCACTAAAGCAATCATCGTACCTGATTGTGAAGAAATAAATTGGTTAAGAGGATTGTCATATAATCTCTGATTTGATAATAGCGAGCTTGCAGCGAAAAAAAAAAAGCTTTGAAATGAATTTAACCTTTTCAGGAACAGAGTTCACTACAGTTGATAGTTGTTTTCCCCTACTATGAATGTAATGTAAAAAATAAGGGGTAAAAAATAAGTAGGTTATCAATTTGTTATAGTTTGTGCACAACATTTTCAATTTTGACAATTGCATGGAAATAATTTTAAAAATAAATCTCATTCAAATCATTTTAGTAATACAAAGAAAGCCTCAAATAATTACCACGAAATAAGAAAATCAGAGAAACTAAATGATGGGTAATTTAGCCATTCTCTAAAATTCAAAAGTTCGACCAAAAAACCCCACAAACGACCTTTTCTCTGATATTTTTTATTTTTGTCGGGGTAACAGAAGAATCTTTGTGAGTCGCAGAAAATCCCCTGCAGCGAATCTTCATCTGAAAGAAGCGTTATTGTCTCCGTCACACGGCAGAATGATTCTCTAAAATGAGCCTCTGTTTATTGCCTTTCCCGAAAGCATTTATATAATCTGTTGAATCCAAAGATCCATCTTTTTTATTGCTTATTCATTTTTTTTGCACAGCAATGATCAACCTTAAACCATAATTATCACGTTATAATTGTTAGATAAAGAAAATTGCCCTAAAAAATAAGCGGAACATTTTTATGCGCAATGGTAGATTAACACTAATGCTCATTTAACTCATTGGCTGTGAAGGTTCATTCGAATTGGAAGTCTAGTGCAGGGGTCGGGAACCTTTTTGACAGAGAGAGCCATAAACAATTCATATTTTCAGTTGTTATTCATTGAGAGCCATACTCAGAATTTACTGGAAGTAAAAATACATGAAAATGCGTGCATTTTTAGTCATTTCACTGCCTTTAAGGTAGAAAAAGTCTTGGTATTAAAAACGGGAAGATTAAAGCAACTCTAGATGTAATGTCCAGAATTCAACTCACAGTTTAGCGGAGAGCCACATGCGGCTCCCGAGCCATAGGTTCCCTACCCCTGGTCTAGTGCATTATAGACATTTTATTTACATTTTTTATTTATTTATTTGCACATAAACAAGATTTCAGCACCACAGAAGTCAATAAAAGCCAATTGGCATGCCGACAAATAAGCAAGTGATGGTGTCACATGTTTGCATATTTTTTTATTTGTATGTTTCTACTTCCCATTTTATTTTATTGGCTTGCTAGCAAGCAGCAATTTGTAAACTAATTACGTGTAAAAAAATCAGTTCAGTTTGTTTTCCCTTTTCTGGTTGGTTACATTATTGATTGAGTTCATTTTAAATTTGGCAGCTAAAAAATGTAGCTTGTTCCATTTGCTTTTGATCATCTTTTGCTATTAATGGCAATTATTTTTGTAATATTTGTGTTGGTTTTGTAAAGCATGGCTTGTCAAGAGAACTTGCCTTGCAATTTTGACTACTTGGCTCAAACTGTTTATTCATGTCATGTGGTAAAGTTGGTTTTCTGACATATTGATCTGTTGCTGAGAGGCAAGCTGCATTTTAAATGAAGCTTTGGGGGTCCTCTGGGGTCACAGGGGCGGGGCTTATCGGCAGTATTGTTTGTCTTCATGTGATATTCTTACAGAATATTCCCTTTGTAACATTTACATTATGGAAATTGACATTGATTTGAGAAGAATTAAAAAAAACAGCATTATGGCAATCTTAAAACCGCAATTTTACAATAATTTTAATTCTAATCCCAACCATTGGCCCGGTCGGTGTTGGTTTACCCCGATTGACGCCAATCCATGAGCACGCTTGTTTGTGTGCAGTGTTGACATGATTTCAGGGTATTGATTTTGTCCTCTTTTCACTTCACAACAGCACGTCATTTCCATGAATCAGCTGAAAGCCGAAATGTCATACGTTCATTAGACTCGGATTACGCACAACGGGAGGAGATCAGGATTCGAGTAGGTTGTAATCCCCATACATGACTCTAATTTAATTTAATCTCATCTTCCGTGCCATCCTGTTACACACTACACCCACCCACAATGACACACAGAGAAGGTATTGAGGAAATGATTAAGGTAGAGCGACGACTTGGCTGGATCGAAGAAAAATGGCAGGAACCAAAGAAATGACAAGGAGGATGAAAAGCCTTAAATGGAATCTATTCACATGTTTTCAATTGGTTTAAATCATTCACTGCCAGCCCATAACACAGTCAATGTCATGTGGTAGTTGGTAAATTAGGGAAACTGAGCATCAAACCACCTATTGACAGCTATAGATGTCCAATCAATTTTAAATGGAAGGGTCTGGAAGTGAAAACAAAATGGAAAAAAGTTACATTCCTTGAGTAAAAAACATGGGGCACACTTTATTGAATTATTTTATTTCATCTTCTTTTTCCATTTGTATGAACTATTTTTAAAAAACATTTCTGAATTTTTGATTGTTTTTTTAATATATATATACATTTTTTTTAAATTAATTAATTAATTTATTTTACAAAAAACAATACATATATATATTATTACTCACAGCATTTGTTTTATTTTTTTTTTAAATGTATTTTTATTTAATACTAGTTTCCCCCAAAATATATCTTCAGTTCATTAATTTTATAAAAAAAACATATTTATATATATGTATATATTTTTTCATAATACTAGTAGGTCAAGCTATCACAGTTGTGCGGTCGAGGATTTGATCCTGTCACATTTTGTTGGGATTTTGGGTGGATGGCTGTTTTTTTTCCTTGTGTGTGCTGTTTGGATGATTATGAAAGTGTTCCACCTGTTGTGTTTTTCTGGTGCTCCTTCCCTTGTGTGACCCAGGTGTTGATAATTGGTTTGTGGCCTATGTATTTAAACTGTGTGTGATTGTCAGTCTGTGTGGGATTATTGCCTCGTTTGGTTATGTTGTCGGCTCGTCGGTGTGCGTACTTGTCATCCCTCTTAACATTGTTTTTTTTGTTCATTTACTCAGTCCTAAATTTTTTAAGGTTTTTTCTGTTACTTTTCATTAAAGCCTTTAGTTTTGTGGCCCAGCACTCCGTTTTGTTGTTAGTTTCCTGCTCTTCTGGGTGACAATCCAAA
Organism: Stigmatopora nigra; assembly: GCF_051989575.1. Taxonomy (NCBI): domain Eukaryota; kingdom Metazoa; phylum Chordata; class Actinopteri; order Syngnathiformes; family Syngnathidae; genus Stigmatopora; species Stigmatopora nigra. Next base: position 18,339,056 of record NC_135508.1, read on the forward strand.
ACATGACAGTTCTCAGGTGAGTCCTCGCTGTGTGGAGTTTGGATTTTCTCCCAAGGCTTGCGTGGGTTTTCTCTGAATACTCCTGCATCCCAATAACATGCACGGTAGGCTGGTTGAACACTCTAAATTGCACCTTGCTAGGAGAGTGAGCGTCCTTGTGGTCTGTGATTGGCTGGTCACCAATCGGCTGCCTGATGCCCATAGTTGGGATAGGCTCCAGCACCCCTTGCGACCCTTGTGAGGATGAAGGGGTTCAGGAAATGAATGCTAGTTCATTATAATGAGTGAAGGGTGGCCCTTGAAATCTAATCTTTGCAGAAATTGTAGAATATTTGTTTTATGTACTTAATTTAATCTCAGTGGATTTTTAATCATTTCTTGTTGAGTTGCAGCAAATGTAAAAGTAGTTTTATTGAATCATGGACCACAATTGACAGATATGAACAGTGGAAATGGTTTAGACGACTATTTCTGTCAGTGGCACTGAAACCATAACACTCACGGCCAGCCTTCTATGCTTTAACGCCAAAATGCATTTACACTACATTTTGGCCTCCTTCTTCTGCTTGCGTGTTGTTTTTAGGAGTGAGGGGAGGTAATTGGCACGCCGCGCAGACCCCTGCCGAGCCAAGCTGCTTCATTAGAATCTATATTTAGTCGTTGCGCTTGGGATGTTCTCTTCTGTTTTTGAATCCGGAGGCCTCCCTCTTAGGTGATGCTTGCTAATCATTTTGATCTGTGCTTCTGCCAACCAGTGCGCTGATTGACACGGACCAGGGTGGGCTTTGGCTCCTTGTTAGGGGCCACGACATGAAAGGTGGCTTCCCCGAGGGGAAGTGGCGAATAAACGAGAGGGGGGAAAAGAGATTTATTCAGGCGCACATGTCACATTGGCCACGGGGGAGGTGGGAGGTAGGGCGATCGAAGGGGAGACAAAAGATCGCCTGCATCAGGTCCTGACACTTGTTTGGGGTGTGGCGCATCTCATCGGATGACGGGACAGAATCTACGCACCGAGGGGAGGGTAGAACAGCAAGTGCCTATGTGTTTATGAAGCATATATTTTGTATCAATTTGATAATGTTCCGTGAGATTTTGGTCAATGATATAGTGTCCAATGCCAATATTTATGTTTTTTTTATCTACTCCACTTGATTTGGTTTGTAGAAATCTAAGTCTCTTATGTGGAGTGTGTTATAGCATCCTTTGTGGTTGTTTATTCGGAAATGCAGCTGAACAGTTTTTTTTTTTTAGTGAGTTAATGTTTAGTTTTTTTAAGGGACTTGGTATACTATATATTTTGGGGGGTTGGGGGCACTTGAAATAGATTGTGGGGGAGTCTGAGGCACATTCAGGATTTCAAGATCATTTTAAAAAGTCGATGAAATCCAAAATAGTTCATCTTTACTGTTGGCCAATTTATCATTACCTTGTTTTAAGGTTGGGCGACAAGGCTTAATTAAAAACATATCTAAGGGCATATTCACAGCAAGAACTTGCATTGGTTTTTAATTTTTTTGATCCAAACAAGATAACAGTGGACCCATTTTGGTTTGGTGTTATTCCTTTTCACTTTGGAGGAGACGGGCAACAATAAAAAAATCATAAAGCTCAAAACGACTCATAAAAAAATCATATAAATGTAACTTACTAAATAAACTGTAACATTTCTTTAAAATAATATATATTTCCCTCCCCTTATTTGTGCTGTCAGCTCTCAAATACCAAGTAAGAACACAATGTGTAACTATCAGGTCGGAACAAAGTATATACACCCATTGAACTATAAGTTGCCAAATTTCCATTTTTACCAACAACAACACAAAAAATCAAATTAGCAATTACATTCAAAATCAATCGTAATAACCAATTTAAATTAATTAATAAAATTGATGGCCAGGTGATTTTGAAAAACAAAATGTAAAATCCCCATGGTGGGCACATTAATACCACTCGTGTCAATTTATGGGCCAGAAAACAATGTGTTCCAGGCCCTAATAGGTCGTGAGTTTGAGACCACTTATTTAAATGAATATAATGGAAAAAAAACCTGAAGAACTAGTGAGATAAACACATATAAATGAAATAGCATTGCAAGGTCAATTTTATTTTGTTTGTCAGGCTAGTTTTGACTGTGTCATCACGGCTTCAAATGTTGGTTTATTTGGCTGATTTTTGCCAGAGCTGCATTCATACTAAGCGGCTCACTCAAATCAGCATGCTGTCAGGTCAATACCGCCATGTCTTGAAATACTACTATGGCTGCATTTAAATCATCTGTGCTTCCCCATCAAAAGTGACGTTCCAGACAGTCTTCTGTTTTATTCATGCTCGTGTCTATCGGGTACAGCAAACACACAATAAATACAAGTGACAGTGCTGGACCTGTCATGTGTTGCTTTTACTGTCTGTTGAGCTCATCAACAATAGGTGTCCTATTTTTATTTTGGATAGAAGACTGCACAATAGAGGCGTTGACCAGTTGTTTTGTTTTTTTGGAGGCTGCATCAGAAGTAGCATTTATGATAACTTACAGGCATGAGAATAACATTAATAAATGTGTTCTAAATTAAGGCTGCCTGAGTTAATGTGGTAATGCCAAGTAAACTCTAACATGAAAAAACTCAGTTTCATATTTTATACAAGCCAGCAACTGAGTTGAATGTATAGTTAATGTATAATTGTAGGAAATTACACCATGGTTAACATTGCTCCATGATAAAAGAAAACTGCATCTACTGTTTACACTCTATGAAACTTCTGATATTTAAGTAAATGATTCTAAAAGTGTTTTTCCAACAAATTTTGAGACCATTTATTTATTTTAGACATTCATATACACTAGCAACTACATTGGAAATAAAAGTCTGCTATACATATTATAATTTTTATTTTACTATCAGACTTGATCAATAACGAGTATTATATCTGTGGAAAATACTCACTATGAATCACATTCTTTTGATTTTGAAGTCACTTAACAGAATTTATTGCAATGCTCATGTAATTATGTGATTATGAGTAAAGGATTTAACAGTTGCTCAGCCTTGTTTTTAATTTGAATGCATGTTTAGGGTGTTATCCATATTTTTTGGCAATCTGGAACATATAGTGTCTTCACAACAGATAATGTGGGTCTATTGTAGATGTACCCGAGTTCATTGGCAAGCATTTCCACACAAATCTCATCAACTTGCTGTTTTGCCTCAAGAAAAGGTCAACTTTGGCTCCCTTGTGGCATTTCCTAACATATTCCTCTCGGCTTGAAGATTGTGTGTACACTGGTTTGATATGTACAGTACATCCCAGAGGTGAGAGGGTGGCTTTGGAAAGAGCAAATGTAGGTCTGTGCTATTTTACCTGAGCCAGTCATTTCTATTAATCTCACTCTGTATGTTAATGCCTATTTGTTTCAGATGGGAGATGATGTTCAGTGAACCACTTGGTTGTCTACTCATTTGCTTTCATTTTGCTCACGGATGAAAATTGCTTCATGTACCAGAAAATGTCACGTCCTTGATCTCTTTACCACGGCTATGTGATGATCCGTAGCGACTGGGTGGGAGGGTGGATTGGAAGTGCAGACCGGGGGTCTGTGTGCCTACGATAACGCCTGGGCCTTTGGTGGAAAGTCTGCCCCTCGTTTCCTACTCTGGTCGATCTCAGCTGCAGAGTCTATTGGTAATAATTGGATTTATTTACAGAGCAGAAATGGGCTCCTGAAGATAATGATAGCAGATGTGATGGGATTTAGTAAGCCACTTAGGGGTCCAAGGCCGCAGGTTCCCCTGGATAGTTTCTCCTGATTGCGAGATGAAGCTTTACAGGAAGGCCACCTTTAATTTGGACCTGGAAGAAGCAATTTCATATGTAAACCTCATTTGGTTGTGGGGATTATGGGAGTAAAATGACAAGTAACTTTTATTCATAATTATTAATTTTATATTTACTTGTAAAGGGCAGCCCGGCGGCTTGAATGGTTAGCATGTAGCACTCACAGCTGTGAAGTCCTGGGTTCAAATCCAGGTCGGTCCACCTGTGTGGAGTTTGTATGTTCTCCTTGGGCCTGCGTGGGTTTTTTCCGGGTACTCTGGATTCCTCCCACATTCCAAAAACATGCATGGTGGGCTGATTGGACACTCTAAATTGCCCCTAGGTATGAGTGTGAGATTGAATGATTGTTCGTCTCCTCGTGCCCTGCGATTGGCTGGCCACCGATCCAGGGTGTTCTCCGCTTCTGGCCTGGACACAGCTAAGTTTGGCTCCAGCACACCCAGTGACCCTAGTGAGGATAAAACGGTTCAGAAAATTTTATATTTACTTGTAAAGGGCAACCCGGTGAGTTAGTGGTCAGCACTATAGCCTCATAGGTCTCAGATTGAGACTTCAGTCCCCCGATTCTCCCCAAGCTTGCGTGGGTTTTTGTCAGGTCCTGCAGTTTCCTCCCACATTCCAACAACATGCAGGGTAGGCTGGTTGAACATTCTAAATTGTCCCTAGGCATGAGTGTGAGTGTAAATGGTTGCCAAAATGTTTTGGTGGAATGGAAGTAGTAGAAGTAGTAGTATTTCTAGAGCGAGGAAAATCGTCTCAGGGATGGAGAGAAGACATGAAGGTGCATAGGAGAGGGAGTGACACAGACAGCGAGAGAGAAAGAGAGAAAAATGGAGAGAGAGAGGGAGAGAGAGAGAGAGAGAGAGGGAGGTGGGGGAAGGGAGATAGACATTTAGCAGCAGGAATCAGTAGGTTGTCATGGTGACAGCAGGGTGAGGAGAAGGAAAGGAAGCCTGCATATTGACACCTTGCCTGGGTGTGCTTCCAGCTTTTCACACAATGTCTGCATAATGGTGAGAACATCTTTGGGTGGGACAAGGTCCCCCAATTATACCAAAAAAAGGTATAATTATGTCTGGAGTTTATGTCCTAGTGCCATGATAGTTCCAGATGTTTGCCTATGTTTTGACACCTGTAACTGTGGCAGCTTTTCATAGAAAAAAATTGAATTGATATTATGGTCAGTTTCACACATGATGAAAATGTGGTAAATGGACAATTACAGTTATTGTATTTTTCCAAGTGGAAGTAAAATAGGCTCAGTTTCATCAGCTAAATACTTTCGGGGAGCCATTTTGTGATGGATAAATGAATTGCATAAAGACGAGTACCTGATCAAAATCTTCAAGACACATTTTGCACATTTGTATCATAGTGAGCTTTTCAGTAGAACTACAAAATGCAAATGCAGGAAGGGGGAGTGAGACACAAAAACATATTGAACTTGTAGTTCAAATATCAAATAAATGATGTAATTAGGTTGTTTAACACCCGATGAAAAGTGTAACACCACAGGCCATCAAAGCCAAAATCTGTTTAAAATTCTCCTTTCCCGTCAGGCATTCATAAGGTCATGTCCTCCTGGTGACTAAAGCTGGGAAGCTGGGATGTATTCTACCAGTGGCTGCATGTCAATCATGATCTGGGGTGCTTTTTCATTCAGCAAAACACAGCGGGTGTATCCCTTGTGACTGGGAGCTTTTGTCTGTGTGGTAAGAACTGGGGTTTTCAACAGGATAATACTGTAGTTCACAATGATCTTTTAGACCCTCCTGGATATTCCCCTGATTTAAATCCCATAGAGAACATTCGGGTATGGATGGCAAGGGAAGTTTATAAAAATGGCCATCATTTCAAAACAGTTGAAGCTAGCGTGACCACTCGGATTTGGACATTCAAATAATGGAATATGCAAATCATTGTGAAATAAATCAGTGAAATAAAACACACACACACACACTTAATGCAAACCAGTGATTTGAATGGCAGGCAAATCCCCTCCAACTGACTCTTCATGCAATGTCAATTAGCCAAACAATAAGCAGCCTGCCGCAGTGGGATAAAGCATCAGTCTTCACTTTAACAGGATTAAATGTAGACAATAACAAACATGGTGATTTATGCTCATTTGACACTGTTGTAAAATGAACATTTCAAATATCAGTGAGATTTACATTGACAAAAAAAATCATGACTTTGGACTTGAAATGCTCTTGAAAAGTTTTGAATTTGCGAATCTACGTTTCTTGAGTCACATATCGTGACTAAGAGCCACGGGAATGTAATGTCGTAACCTTTTCATTTATAAATATATACCGTATTTTCACGACTATAAGGTGCACTTAAAAATCTTACATTTTCTCCAAAATAGACAGTGCGCCTTATAATACAGTGTGCCTTATAATACAGTGCGCCTAATAATACAGTGCGCCTTATATATGGAAAAAATGTCATTCATTGAGGGTGCGCCTTATAATGCGATGCCTTATAGTCGTGAAAATACGGTATACAACAAAAACATAAATATCAATCATTCATCAGAAGAAAAAAAAATGTGTGTTTCCTGAATAATCTGGGAGGGAAACAAATGACTTGCAACTGGAAAGATTTAGCAAAATCTTGTAACATAAAAAAACACCAAAAAAAGGAAAAAAAATGATGTTTCAGGTAGTACTTTGGAAGCAGTTGACTGAGGGAAATGTATACCTTATTTCCCCTTATTTTTAAATGATGAATAGCTGCCTGCTCTGTTTGTTCCCTTTATTATTTTAGTTCTCACATTGTTTTTCCTCTCTACTCCGGTGCTTATTAGCAAAAAAAGCACAGCCTTTATGCTTGCAAAATGTTTCATTAGCTGAGGAGCACTTAAAGGGGATTGCTGCATCCGCAGCTTTGGAAAAGTTAATGGGATTGACTCCAATCAAGTCTGACTCTGTTTGCCATTAAGGGAACGCAAATCAGCACGAGGCCTGCACTTCTACCTGTTTTTGTTTGTGTGCTCTGGAAGGCTTTGGTTGTTTTTTTTTTTTGATGCTGTAAACATTTCTCTCTGTCCCGTGCAGTTTCGCTTTGATGAACTAAAACCAATATTGTTTGTGTTGTTTGTGTACTGCTGCGCTGTTTTCGTTCTGGTGATTGCACTGTCATCTACACGTGACCCTCTTGTGTCCTCAAATTGCCTGCCAATTCCACGCTTGGAGGAAAAAAAAATGAAAAAGGCATGCAAATGTGTTGGAAACTCACATGATGTCAAGTTTGCATAGCCAGCAGCTCATTTACCAGACGGGCTGCATCCCGCCATAAAAGATAACACAATGTGTAGGCCTTATACTCACTCCATGCTTGGATGAATGACCCAATTTATGTTTAAATAGGGTTGCTGTGTTTCTCCCATGCCACACGGTCATTTTGTTATGAACTCACAAAACAATATTATTTGGAGTTTATTGTTTTGGACCAAAAACATGCCATTTTTAAAAGGTATTATTTATTTCTCTGTTTGTTGTTGTTATTTGTGGACTTCATAGAGAAGGTTTAAATCGCATTATACATGTATAATGACAAAAAAAACATTTAGTTCAATTCAAATCCCAGTGACACTTTGGAAAATATAAATATCAGCCCTACGACTTACTGGCGACCAGTCTAGGTTGTAGTATCCCTATTGCCCCAAGTCAGATGGGATAGGCTCCAGTACCTTTTAAACCAGACAAGAATAAGCCTTGTTGAGGATAAATGAATGTTAATAATACATAGACACTTCTTTTTCTCTTCTGAAGAGGCCTTTATTATTGAAAATAGCCTTTTTAAAGCAAAATTCCCAGGACTTTCTTTTATGATAAAATCAAGCTTTTATTTACAAACCCAAAGCCAAATCATCCCTTTTAGGATTGACCCCTATCTCAGATAAGGAGGAGTCTTTGGACTAATTTGTTTTATTGGCGTGCCAGCCCACATATGAAAACTGAATGACCATGCTTCTGTACCACTGACAGTGATAGACATCCCATTCTTTTTGACTGATCGCTACCAGTCCCTCCCAGGCGAAATGGATGGGACGTCAATTTAATTTATCGTAAACCCCAGGCATGTCTCACAGACCCCACTTTTCCCACTATAATCCACTCACATGACACATTACCTGTTGTTAGTGGCCACGGGTCGCATAGTCACTCTGCACCACACGTTAGCGAGCTGGGTGTGGCGCGCCGTTCATCCCCGTAGAGGGAGCGACATGTCCTTGCATGTCACGTGAGCTGTCCTCCCATCCAATATGGCCCACTTATCACTGGGCTCTAGGGACCACTCCCTCCTCTCTCGTCTGTCTGCGCCGCGACCGACTGCAAAAGCACCTGCCCGACACCCCCGCCCCATCTCCCTCTCCCCAGTGCTCCTCGGACTGCCCTCCAAAGCGTCACATGTTGAGTTCCAGTGCCTCGGCTGTTGGACGCAGCGGGAGATTTACGAAGGTGACCCCCTCCTCCTTGTGTTTTCATAATGTCCTCGTCGCTCTATTCTAGGCTGCACAAACGTCGCCTACATTTTAAGCTTCATGTCCTCATCATGGCGGTTCCTGCTGTGAATAACAATATGAGGATGTTCACCGCCAAGGGGTGGGTGGGGGTGCGACCCCATCTTTTGCATGTTGTCAAGGGTGTGTCTCGGCGTTAGCTTTGTCTCGCACGTGCTCAATCTGAGTGTTGCTGCTGATTCTAATAATGAGCACTACAGTAGGTGCATACCCGTCTTAATATTCAGTCACAGGGTCACACTCCTCATTTACATGAATCCTCTCTGTGCATATTCAACACGTGTTCATGTTGCATCTATGTTTGAAATAACAAATCTATTCATGGTTGTAAAACCCAATAGAATACAATTGAATTTCATTAAATTGAATTATCTTATTGTCATTATGGTATAATGAGATTTTAAGCTTCCACCTAAATAATATTAACATTTAGCTATAAAGAATTGTTAAGATTTTAAAATATGCCATTGCTTAAATACTGAGTCTATGAAAAAAAATGTATTTACATGAAAATATTTGCACACAATAGGAAATTACACGATTTATATGACCACATCACTTGTTCTCACACCAGCATGTAAAAAAAAAAAAAAATGAAATAACTGTTTGAAAATGTTTAGGAAAACAAAACAACAAATGAACAAACAAATATGCAAAACCAATTTGTTATTTAAATATTTCCTTTGTTATGTTGAAAGGCTTAGAGTCCAGAAAAACTGGCAAAATATTGAAACATATCTTTACAACCTATTTTCTTTAGCTGCTGTGACTTTTCACTTGACCTCACATTGTAGAAATAACCCCCATTTGGTGAAAGCACACTACTTTGTGGGCTGCAGAAGCAGCTTGACAAGCTGCATGGCCAGATTATCGGACCTGCTGACACATTCTGATCTTCACCGTATGATACACAGTTACATAAGAGTGACACCCCACTGTTTGTCCCGGTCACCGATCCCATTACCAGATCGCTTTCTTTTCGCCTCTCAGCATGGGTGGTATTTGTCATCGTTTTTCTCCCGTTATGAATTTTTCAAATGTTTTGTTGTTCATCAATTTTCCATTGCCAAATCCTGGCGCCGCCTCTTTCGAATTCAGTCTCCCCATTTCCAACCTCATGCCAAGTATACATGAGTCGAATCCCGTCACCTTCAATTATTCACTTTGTCTTTTATTCTACCATTGTCTCCTTAGGGGACTAACTCGATATAAATAAGTCACATTATGGATGATTGGGAAGCGCTTTTCATATTTGGGGTCTTTGGGAACATTTTTGTTTGCTTGAATTGCTTGAAAAACAGTTTAAACCTCTACATCTTTGATCAGCTTAAATACTAGCTGACATGAATTCATTTATAGTGTTTCCGGCCTTCAGTAGTGTTGACTCTAATGCATATATATGCATGTGTGATTGACAGCCTGTCGATGTTGGCGACAGATGAATAAACAGGTCAACGTGCGTGTGCATTTGTAACTTGTTTAGTTTCCGTGTTGGTATTACTGATTTTGTATGTACAAGAGAGAGGGAGGGAGAGATGTTGCGTGCAGAAGGTGTTGTCATGGAAACCACAATATCGCAAGAGTAGGCGTTTGCCCTGACAACCTTGCCTTGCCTCTGATAATGTTTCCTTTTTTTTCTTTTTCTTTGGCATTTACCTGTAAACCTCAAAGGATTGTGTGGCAGGGAGTGGAGTCTTTCAAAACTCTGTAGAGTGAATTCAAAACATTTGTTCCGGAATACATTTCACATGTTTGAAGATAACATTTTCTTTCAGATAGGCTGGCGGTAGAGCGCCTCGTTGACCGCCCTGAGTGAGCGCTTTGTATGGAATGGTGAAAGATAAGGCTGTGGATTTTGTGCTGTGTTTTTGAAAAAGATAAATCACAATGAGTTATTTGGTTGTGTTATTGAAGATATAATTATTTGGACTGAAACTGTTAATATGTTAAGCTAACGGACTATCTAACGATCTATTTGGGCTGTTGTTCTACCTTTTTTATTATAGTGTTCTTTGTTCTTGGTCTCTGATAAAATAAAATGCCCTTATAATTTTTTGGGGGGGTGGGGGAGGGTTTTTTTGGTACTCGGGCGTGACTTGTAGTATGTAAAATATGTTATATGTGTGGCATGAATCCAGTGAAGCGGCCAAGCTGCATTCTGTTTGCCGGCTAGTACATTTCCATTTAGGGATGACCGTAAATCATTCGTCTTGAAACACAATCCAGTGACCATAAGGGAGAGCTTGCTTTCATTCCCACTGTGCCATGGAACGCGTACTCCATTAAAGCTGCAGATATTGAATTTATCAGATGCACTGCCCATTGTCTTTGCCAGAGTGCTTCTGCAGCAGTTAATTCAATTGACGCAAACTAGAACGGAATAACGCTTTTACTGTCAGCGCGCAATAGGTGCAAGTAGAAAAAAAACGGATCAAAAGCAGAGGAGGAAATGAATCCTCATTGTTTCTGAGCTCTGCCAAGACATGCCCGTTTAGCAGAAATGCTTTGATGAAACATTTAAAAGCCTCCCGGGAGACATTATCTCCGACACGGCAAATGACGGAAGACAGAAACAAGTGGTGAAACAGCAGGTGGAGGTAGCCGGTGTTATTTTAAGTGATTTGAAGTCTTCTTCTGCCACTCGCATCTCAACTGCAACAGGCTCATGCATTAAGTATGACGCTATGAGGGGAGAAGGAGGGGGGAGGAATCGAGGGGGAAAAAATGCCAGGTGTAGATGGACGGCACGGGTCAGGAACAAGACCATTGGCAATGGGGAATTGATGAATTATATATTTGAATGAATTTAGGGCAAAGGAAGCGGATTTGTGTGAATAATTTATTCTACCAGGGAATGTTGATCTAACCCCCCACCAGCATCACCTTGTTCCCAACCCTCGCCTCTGTTATCTACTGACCCTCATGATATGGGCCTGCATGGTTGCCCCGTTAAATTCCATTTGTCAAGTGAAGACGCTCTTTTTATCACTTTTCCGCATTGACAGACGAAGCCTGAGAAGGCAGACACGTAATCATTTATTTTTCTGCGCTCATACGTCTTTCATCTTCACAGCTTGAGGTTGTCGGGATTTGAACACCACACAAGGGCTGCACCTGTTTGTTTTGACGCAGTAGATAATAATACCCTGATTTAACAATGTTCGGACAGATTTTTTTTCATGTAAAAAAATGATACTTATATCATGCACTTAGAACATTTGCATTGTGCTCATATTTTTTTTCTCCCTTTTGTCAAGATGTCAAACATCGGTGACCAGAGCGCTTAACACAATCTTTGTGATAAGGTGTAATGGACCCATTAAAATATGTTGCCACTGAAAAAAAAGCAATGAAAGAAACTAACCAATTAAGCAAACTATCTGGTATTGTTAACTTATTATTGTAATTGTGTTCTGAGAGCATAATTAGATAAGGTGCAAAATATGTTTCCCATTTATAGAAGCAAAAAAATCTAAGTACTGTGTCCAATAAGATGTTCACAACTGTAACGGACAAAATTATAGGAAAAGGCAACTTTTGTCAAAGTAGCAAAAAAACAATACTAGACGTTTATACAGGGTGACCCAAAAAGATGCGTACCCATTTTTTATTCGATTAAAAAATCCATTTTTTAACGAATGTCTCAAACAATTGAGGAACTAAAAACTGCCATACCAGCAAAAATAAGAGCCATTCCGAAAGAGCAGTGTGTAAAAGTGATTGACAACTTTGTCAGATGAGTACAGGTTTGCTTGTAACGGAATGGTGGACATTTGAAACACATCTTGGGAAAGCCATAGATTGACTAAAAATGGACAGAAATAGCTGAAACTCTGGTGAATGGTCTTCCATAAACTGAATCATGTGTGGTTGAAATAAATAGCTTTTTAATCAAAGTCAAAATAGAAATGTTCATGGGTACGCATCTTTTTGGGTCACTTTTGGGTCCAAAATCTGTTTGCTTACACAATTGGCTCTTGGGTTTAAAAGTACACCATTTAACACTTAGTGGAATTTGTTTGTGTGACATTTCAATCTGCAAGGCAATTCTAGCCGCAAAACCTCACAAACCATAGATATTATATTATTCTGAAATTGTCACCGTTGCCAATTTGTCAACCGAAGGGAACATAAGGCATGCTTCAAAATATATTCTGTAATCAATTTCATTATTCATCTCTTCAGGTTCATGATTTTACATTAGTTAAATAAAAAAGAAAAAATTAAAACACAAAAAAATGCCTTTTTGACACTACTCCATCCTCAACTAAAATACTAATATTTTATCCGTACTCCCTTAGCTATATTGTGACCACCATTAAATATTTTATCCTCCTTCTCCTGTCTTGTAATTCTAACTGCAGTCTTGCAAAAATTGGCAGGCTATTAGTATAAAAATTTCATGCATTAATTATAGACTCGGTCATGGAATCCTGTAAAAATAGAAAACCACACCCTAAAAATCTCATCTCAGCATTGCCATAAAATACCCCACCCCCAGCCAAGCCTCACAGCGACTGTCTTTGCGACAGCACCCTTGACATTCCAGCTGTGATAATAGCATTTAAAAGCACTCATCGACATGTTGACGGCTCATCACGGCAATCCCAGGCCCGACCTTTGAACCTTCCCAATGGAGCGGCAAACGGAAACTCCATTGACTGGTCGGCTGGGATGAAACGAGGCAGATGTTGCATGCGGCTCGGCGCACTGCAGACACTTGCGTGTGTATAATAGTGTAGTTCAGTTTCATTTGCATAACACACGCAAACATTAAGAGCATTCCCTTCTACTGATTCTATTGAATGTCACTAAAATATCCTGATTACATGCTGGGTGGACCATATTGCAACCATATACATCCTTCAGTGAACATTTACTTCCAGTTCCAACAGATAGGATGTTGATTGCTGTTATTGGCGGTGAATAACTTCCCCTTTTTTGTCCCCAAAAATGGAGGTGAGGATGGATTGGATTACTGTGACAGCTGTCAGCCTTTGTCAAGCTTTTTTTTTTTTTTTCCTCTCCAGTAGTCAGTCAGGTCGCTTCGACCTCGCCCTCTCCTCCTCCTCCACTTTGGACTTTAATAGCTGTGCTCCTCCCTCTCTTTGTGCCATTCTTCTACAAGGTAGACTTGCCACTTCAATGGCTCATTTAACCCTTTCAAGGACAGTGGTCACTACAGTTGAAAGCTATTCAAACGTTGACACTCAAGACCTTTAACCTCTTTCTGGGCAAGCAACAATTTTCACTCAATTTAAAAAACAACAACCTTTTTTGACACCTGAGACCTTTAAAAGCCTCTTATTACCTGATGGGGTAATACTTCACAGAATGTATTTATGTATACCTCATTTCAGGCCATTGATGGTAATAGATTTCCAATTTATTACACAGAGAGAACTAAACCTGAATAGTCATGATTTAGTGCAATGGATGGCGTTAGATGTCCAATCCATTTGACTTTTGTTAATTCATGTCAAAAATGAATTGGACATCTTGTGGTGTCATGCGGACCAAAATGAGTCCACCTAAACATGTCTATATATAATTATATATGGAAAAAATCTGTGCATCCTAATGCCTAGTTCGAAAGGCCCCACTAATAGCGCCCTTCTTGTCTTCTTATCTAAAAGCCCCTCATTCGCTATTGATGCTGACCATTGTGTCTGTGATTTGCACATCAATGCATGACACTGAAGTCTTCATAGTGATGAGCTATAATTATCGGGCGGGTTCGCTTCATCATTTTTATCCCTCTCTTAAGCGACTTTCCCCCGCTCTCCAAGGTCGGCGAGAACTCTCGCGCCGAGGTGCCAATGTGGCGCAAAGCTGTGCCAGGGACTCCGACAGTGACGACTGTGTGGCTGCCAAATAAGCGTCCTTGCACTCTTATTGACGTTTTCTTTTGTCTGCTCCTTTTCAATGCCTTAATGATGGTGTGTGTCAACAGCTCTTTGCCTGTGATACAGAGTGGTGAAAACAACCAGCGGGCTGCCCGTCGTAGGGGGTTTTGAGGTGTGTGTGTGTGTATGTGTGTGTGTGAGTGAGTGTAGTGTGTATAGGCAGAACTGGCTCCAAGAGTACAGATGGAGAATGGATAGTTATAGCGGGGCTGTTGAGCCACAATGGAAACCATTCCTTAGATTTTGTAGTGAACCAAAATCCAGAGAATCCTTCTAAAAGATAATCATTTTGGGAACACACTTTCTGTTGACGTTTTGTTTTGAAAAATCCAGGAATTGGTTTATTATGATGAGGAACAGTGAATAAAGTTTAAATATTACAAGAAAGAAGTCATATGGTGTAATGTAACGAGATGAAATTTGTAATTTATGAGAATCAATGTAACATTTTGGGGAAAGAGTATAATATTATGAGATTAATGAAGTTATATGAGAATAAATGTTGAGTTTATAGTTGTCATATTACAAGAAAAATGTCATATTAAACCGTTACTTGTCATTTTGCTGGCAACTTGTTTGAATTGAAGGAGAACAAACAAAATGTTTAGTAATAAATAAATGACAGCAAGTAAGCTATTACACACGCTGCTCTCATTTTCATTTGCATTTGCTCATATCAGCATGCACACCCTCACCAAAAATTTCGAACTAACACTGACTCATTCACGTCATCACTGACGTACACACATCTGTCCATCATTTGCCCATCAGTCTCTTATTTCTTTTCATTTGTACCCATCTTGCCATCTTGTCCATAAGGGCCAGTGTACATGCAATCAACCAAGTCCCAATTAGTGAAATGTTGCTCTATTTTTACAGTTAACTAATTCAATTTCTCAGCCTGTATATAGGTCTGACCACATGGCACACGCTCAGGTTTCTCCTATTGTGACACATGGCCCCCGCTTCACCCGGGCCCCACCTTACCGCCTTCTCTTTTATTTGGCAGAAAGAAGAGCAGCGGGAGGCTGCAAAGACCATCCGAACAAGTGTGTGTGTGCGTGTGTGAGGACTCGCGCGGGACATGGCTCACGGGCGGCGACAGAAGGTCGACAGTAGGAGGCGGTCCTCGGGCCTCCTCCCCATCATCCTCTCCCTACTCTTCCTTGCGGTCCACAGCAGCCTAGCAACCATCCACATTCCCTCCAACTGTGAGTACACCGTCTTGTCATATTGTGAGACGGATGCTTGGGTGCTCACCCATTTGTCGCTCTATTTAATCAATGTTGATTCATTAAAGTCTACTAATAATTACTTTTAACGTGATTAAATTGTGCAAAGAGCAGATTGAGTATGTTACTCTTGACAAGGAGCTCTTTTTTTGTTCCTTCCTTCTATGGTTGTGTCTAATTACTTTGTAAGGGATGCTGTCTTAATGCATTGATTAGTCCCACTATTGATCCGGTTTCTCTGTGCAAACCAGAATCCGATTGAGGAGTAATTTAATGAACAATGGAATTCATTGGGTAAATGATATGAGATTTTGCCTCTTTTGATCGCAGGTCTTTCTATTGGTCTCAGTCTAACATACTCTCACCTATGGGGGAAAATATCAGTTTAAATTCCTGCCACTGTTTTCATTACAATGACCCTTTTATTCAAAGGTTGTCATCATCTGAATTGATGGCTACATTTATGTACCGTATTTTCACGACTATAAGGCGCACTTAAAAGTCTTAAATTTTCTCCAAAATAGACATTTCGCATTATAATCCAGTGCGCCTTACCTATGGAAAAAACAGAAAACCAAAAACCACCACTATATGATATTAAAAAAACACAAACGCCTGAACTGAAACAATACTATTAAATATGCAGATGCCATCTTAGTTTACAAAATCTTCCACCATATAGCTCCTCCCCCACTGCAAGATTTTATACCAAAAAATCCAAAACATCAACAATGGCTGGCTCTAGAGGTAACTGTGTAGAGTGCTTTATACCTGGAAGTCAATAGCAATTACCGTATTTTCACGACTATAAGGCGCACTTAAAAGTCTTACATTTTCTCCAAAATAGACAGTGCGCCTTATAATACAGTGCGCCCTATATATGGAAAGAAATGTCATTCATTGAGGGTGCGCCTTATAATGCGGTGCGCCGTATAGTTGTGAAAATACGGTACATAGTACTTTTTACTGGCTATGACGCCATTTGTTTACCACTCGCTTAAAGAAGAAATCTATTGTTCTTCCTCTGGCCAAGATGCACCCTCCCACCAAGTTCAGTGATTCTTTGATTGGTAGTCCCCAAATAAACGCAACTAACCACCCAAACAAATTCCTGTGAAAATGCTAAATAATGATGACAACAGTACATATGAATTAAACTAAACGTTAATTTGTTGATTCAAAGGTGTAATTGTACGATCATGTGGTAATTTCACACACCCTGGGGAGAGTTTGTGAATCCTGGACCGTACCATATGTGTCTACCAAAGGATAATTGTAGGGGGTCCAGCAAATAAATTGATGGTGTGAGTACTGCCAATCTGGCATTGTGTCAAAACAGAAAGAGAAGGCAATCTAGTTATACTGCTTTTGTTGCTTCTCTTGATGGAAAAGTGAGTCAGTGTCCTTCACCGCCCACACAGACTTGTGAGCAAACAAGACTGCAAACGCACATACGCGGGGTGAATGCAGATGAAAAGCTATAAATTCCACCATCTAATTTACTTGAATGTAGAGAAGGGGGAGGGGGTGAAGTGGAGGAAGGATGGATGAGTAGGTAAAAGGTCAAGGTGTCCCTTGCCTTTCACTTAGCAAGATCAGTCATTGAGAGTCAGTGAGAAAGATCAATTTGACAAGGATGACTGCCTCATAAGAGTATGTCGTTATACCGTTAATCTATCATGATTGTTGTTGTTTTGTCACCTAACTACGCTACCGTACATTGATTGTGCATTTCAACCTCAAGATCTGTTCCGTAACACGGGATGATGTGCTAATTCTAATAAGTACAAAACTAAATCTCAATCACAAGCATGAAATTAAGATACGAGTGCAGGCACATAGCTGTTTTTAAAAAGGTGAACAATTCTTAATTATTTTAAGCAGTAGAATGATTTGACAGTAAATGTCAACTTACTGTGACAATGGGTTCATGAAAGCCTTGATTTTGGAAAATTAGGTTGCATTCTGCTCACTCATATTTACTTTCCATCCAACGTCAAAACTTAGTTATTGGGAAATGATGACTTTTACTTTAAAAGATAAAACTGGTCACCAATATCCCAAAGCAGGCGTCAGGAACCTTTTTGACAAAGAGAGCCACAAACAATTCATATTTTCCAATGTTATTCCTTGTGATCATACTACGAATTTAAAAGTCAAAATACATACATGTGAACGAGTACCTTTTCATTTTTTTTTTGTAATTTCACCACTTTTAAAGTGAACAATTTTTTTTTTTTTTTTAAAGATTTGTATGCTCTTATGCATTCCAGAAGAGTCTAGTGCAAAAAAAATGATGATTAAAGCAGTTTTAGATGTAATATCTCAGTTTTGCCACCAGCGGTTTCCATATTTTAGCTCACAGGTTAGCAAAGAGCCAGATGAACTCATCTAAAGAGCCACATGTGGCTCCCAAGCCATAGATTCCCTACCCCTGTCCCAAAATATACATTTTGCACATTTAATGACTGGACCACCATGTGTGACTTAGCAAAAGGTTCACACTACAAAACAAATAAATAAATAAAACAGATTTGATAAACAAAACATCAGAAAGTTGCTTTTAATAAACCTGCATCGAACCGAACGCCGATAAACATATCCGTGGACATCATTGATCTCATTGTTTCTATCACTAAATTGTCTGTTTCACTTCTGTCATAAGAGCATGAGAAACAACTGCAGTCTATCTAAGTTCTTCATATTGAACTCTCTCTTGTATATGATAACTAAAACCTTTTCTCCCTCACGCTTCCTTAACTGTGGACACCATCAGACCACATAAGTGACCGTAAGTGCTTTTAACATTGAACAAACTTTGATAATGCAGGTGCTGGCAAAGTTGCTTGTAAACACTTTCCTTATGCTGCCGCATTTATTTTCCTTCCAATGCACTATAAGGAATTAGTGTGTTGTATTTTAATATATCCAGCATTTATTAAATGTGTGTGTTTGTGCGTTTGTTTTAGGGTTTGAGCATGTGATGTTGAGTCTTTTTATTTTTTGTTTTTTTTATGCTGTCACATGGGTAGTATCATTGGGAAGCAAAATTGCCACCCTCCTCCCCTATGTAGCCCCGGGCATCAATTTTATTTTGATCAAGAGCCTCTTCTAGATCAAATTATCATTATTAGCTTTTACGGGATCCATCATTCTCACTCGTGAAACCTTTAGTCGATTTCTCTGTCCATCGGTGACTGCGTCATCATTGTTCAATGGTCATCTTTTTAAAGTCTGTTCTAATTGCTTAAATTATATACACCACCTAGTCTCTATTATAGGTACACTTGCCCCATTTGTAACCATGCCAAATTAAATTCTGAATGAAAAAATGTTTACAATGATTAATTTTCTTAAATCTAGTCGAATAATTGTATTAAAATTACAGTTGAAAGTTTATATATCAGAATGTATTGCTTGAAATAATCCTGTTATGCTTATTTTCAACTAAATGAAGGTCTATCTATATTGCTTATTTCAAGAGACCCAGGTTAGACAAATTTATTTGAGGAACCAGCAGATAATTTCACCCTTTTCTTGTGGATTTTGACTGAAAAGAGGGAAATTTAAGTCGTTAGTACTCTGCATACGTTTGCTTTGATACTGTAGTGTTTAATGTTGAGATTGGTTCTTATTAGTAGTTTTGTCACACTGCACCAAATTATCATATTTCATTTGCCATGTTCAAAATATTCACTTTCACCAACAGCTATAAAAGTGAAATAATAAAAATAAAGCTGTTCTTGAATGAGCTTTATTGCACTGCAACTAGACAACACCGCAATATACATAGAATTTAGTTCAGGTTGTCTCGTTCAGTGGTGATAATGATTCATCTTCCATACCACCCATCTTCAAAAGGGTTGCGGGGGTTGCTGGAGCCTAACCCAGCTGTCTTCAGGTGAAAGGTAGACTTCACCATAGATAAGTCACCAGTCAGCCATAGGGCACTCAAAGAGGAAAACGCATTACCAATCATACCACCACCAGTGGGAATTGAGCTCGCGCCTGCCCGTACCAAAGTCAGGCGAGTGAACCTCTACACCACAAGTTGGCTCTGGTGATAACAAGACTTGAGAAAATTTTGACTGTATTCTAGATACAATGGTAATTTCCCAAATTCCCTTTCAGTCTTTTTCTTATTATTAGTTATAAATGTTATAGTATGTCACATTCAGTATGAAAAATGAAATGATTTAATTCCTTTGATATGAAAAACAGTTATTTGAACAAGGGTTTGTAGGCTTTAATCCAATAACTGTGACAGTGTTAGGAGGTAAAGATGAGCCCCCCCACACCAATGTTGGTCTAAAATACCTCCTTCAAATCCTACTTGAATGATGCAGGCATCCATTTCCTCTCCTCTCAAGCAATTTCCTCCTCAGGCAACATTGCACTCCTTATCTTGCACTCTTGCCTTATCCTTATTGACTGAATGATAGTTATTGGCAGCTGTTAACCTTAAAATGATTGGTTTCTTTCCATCTTCTAGTCGCAAGGTTCGAAGGGGGCATTCTCTGGGGTCGTATGCGTCCAAGCTAATGCATGTGTAATGAAATCCATCAAATATGCAGTACTGCCATGTAATAAAGATGCTCTTTGGATGACTAGATCAATCCTATTTGTCTTCTACTGATATTTTAAGATCATGATAGCATTGCACTGATAGTTAAAATAGCCGTAATGTGACAGAAGCTGGTAGTAAACCGATGTTCAGATGTTTGGAGTTCATGTGCATTTTAGCGTGTTCTTCACTAATATTTCAGTATATTGTGACCATATATGTTTCTGATCTTTGCAGTAAAGAGGCCTCCAGTAATCATCACACAGCCAGAGTCTGTCACCCTCTTCAGCATTGAAGACTTGGTCATGACCTGCGAAGCCATCGGCAGTCCTCCGCCCATGTTTGTATTCACACATAAACACACACCGCCTATTTTTTTTAGCAGCACAAATGTAAACATGGTGCACCGTATGAGGAGGTGTGTCAGACTAGGTTTTGCGAAACTGAATGATTCACAGTCTGTTTTGCGATGTATGGGCCGTGATCGTTCAATCCGCAGCCAATACGCAGCCAATACGCAGTCACCTTCCCACTCCCTTTAAACATAATACTTTAAGATGTTGTACCCTGAATTTGGAATTATTGCTTTAAACACAGGGGGAAATAATTAGACAGGTCAGTTGTTGTTATCTTCAAGACAACTTTTACTGTAATGCCTGTAGATCCCCGCGTTTCAAATATATGAACCCAGACGTAAAAAATCGAATACCGATCCATACTCTTGCTATTTGGCTGGAGGTATCAATAATCGAAGACTGATAAACATCCAATCCCATAAATAGTTCTACATCACACATGCAATCATTTATAACTTAAACACTTTTAGCATGTCACCCTCTATTAATAATAACTTACACCCTTTACCCTGTCACAAAGACAGACCAAGAAAGTATGGAAGATCATTTCTTTCAATTTTCTGTCACTCGCATCATTTCACCCTTGACTAAAACACACGCTGTCACTCTCTTTCGGCACACCCTGTTCTGGGTACCCGGGGTGACATTCAGTCTCCTTGATAACTATTCCACCAGGAGAAGAAATCAACACTCTGTCACAATTCTGTTATGAACAAAGGACAAGTAATCTTCTCAAAGTGGAAGACTGCAGTGCTTGCCAGGAAAGGGAGAAATATTACAATGAGACGTAATAAAGTCAGAAGTCCCATCGGGCCTTAAATTAATTTCCATCCTCAAATTCAGCCACATGAAGACATGCAGTTATTAAAGTTCTTTTATGACTTTGTTTTCTTCCAGTTTCCGATGGACGAAGGATGGGGAGGAGTTTGACCCGGGCACCGACCCAGAGCTAAAAGTGACCGAGCGACCCGGTTCCTTTGCCTTCTACACCCTCAGCAACAATGTGGACTCCCTAAAAAATTACCAGGGCAAATATGTGTGCTACGCATCCAACGAGCTCGGCACGGCTGTCTCCAATGAGGCCACGCTTCGCACCGATGGTGAATTTTTGATGATTGATTATTCTAGAAATCGCTTACTTATAAGTACTCATTAGATATTAATTAGAAAAGTTATCCATGTGAGGTTAAGCGGTTCGGAATATGAACGAATGAATAATTTTGGAATTAAATCCTAATCATGTAGTTTAATCGAGAAAATAACATGGCAGTTTAGAACTCCACTCTAGAGTCAGTGCAAAATATCTAATCCACACATAAGGCAACTTTCATGTTACTTGCATGAAATTTCCAGCATTGGAGACCCCACCCTTTATGTTATAAATTGACATTTTCCAATTCTTACCACACATAAAAAGCTAAATTATATTCGACATGCTTCAGTATAGGGTGTAGCTGTGCCCTGTGATTGGCTGGCCTCAAATTCAGGATGTCTCTGGCCTGAAGCTAGCTGGGATACCCTCCAGCACCCCTGACGACCCCAGTGAGGATAAAAAAGCTCATAAAATAAGATGGGATGCTTCAATGTTCCTATGAATGTTCTATAGCAAGCTGATTAAGAGTTTACTGGCAATAACAGAGCTGTGTGAAGCTTTCTAAAGAGCTTGTTTGTTCCTAAATGCTCACATAGGAACAACAGGGTACTGCCACCTAGAACATAATGACATACACGAACATAATATTCATCTCCATTTATACCAGCAAGCCCTTGCACTAGTGTGATGCAAAGAACACTTTTGTATGTATATCCCTCCACTTATGTGACTGGATCTCTGCAGGGCGACCTCCTTGGCTCAGTTTCCCTGACAACCGTTCCCCCAGAAACGCTCGTGAGCTTATGTCACACCAAGCCCTCTTCACTGGCTCCCGTGGGGTTACGCGCAATGAGCAGAGGGGAGGCAGGAAACAAATATAGCACGTTCAACTCACAAATCACATTGTTCCACTTCCTCGAGACAAAAGAGGCGCTTTGCTTTACTCTGCAGCCCCTCCTTGTCAAGGTCTTGTTGCCAAGGTGATGCTGAAATGATACTGTGGTGGAACTACTGAGTTTTTTGAGTTAAAAGTATTTTCCTCAAGTGAAAAAAAAATATATATATATACTTTATATATTTACTGACATAGTCAAACATGGGGATGTACAAAACAAGGTTTACAAGCCACCTTGGTAAATACAGCACAGACATTTCTTTACATCTGTATGAGTAAGCATTTCCTTATTCAGCCCCGCCGACCCAGCAAAAAGAGAAGAAAGTCCATGTAAAATCAGAAGAAGGGAGCAGTATTGTTTTGAAATGCAACCCCCCAGAGAGCTCCATGGAGCCCATCATTCACTGGATGGACTGGAGTGAGTATACTAACATTTGAAATTTATCTCCATGATAATTCATCATAAATTATCAGGTCCCTAATTTCGAATCTTGTCTCTGAAAATTTGCCATGTCTATTTCTGCCATAAATAATTTGATTGCTGTCACATCTCTTCTTACAGAGCTTCACCATATTAACCAGAGTGAAAGGGTGATGCTGGGCAAGGATGGTAACCTGTACTTTGCCCACCTGAAAACTACAGACAGTAGGAATGACTACACTTGCAATGTCCAGTTTTTGGCAACTCGCACCATTCTGGCAAAGGAGCCTGTCATTCTGACTGTGACCCCCTGTAAGTTTTTCCTTGAGGCCCACTCAAGCCTGCATGAAATCAATCTTCTTTGTCCATTAATCCAATCTAACTAGGGGAGACTGGACAAATAGCTGCCTTTTATATATATATTTTGGAAGGTTAGATGAATGGTGTACAATTTTCCTCCACTGCAAAATTGCTTCAAAAGGACATCTTTTTGTCTTTTGCTGCCCAATACATTGCAATTATTTTAAGCAAATTTTTAGGTATACAAAATAGAAACAAACAAACCTTAATTAAATAATCAACTAGCTTTGTGTCACATTATCCTAAACTCCTGTCAGTGTCCTTATGGAACCTACATGTTTTATTTTACCTAAAAAGTGACTGAACCTGAACCCAATGTTAAATCAACTTTGCTGGAAAAGCGACCAAATTTAATGAATGACAGTTAATCCTATCAAGCCACACTTGTACACCAAATATTAATTTTGTGGCCTACATGACTCAAAATGGAATGTTTGCCTATGTGGATGCCAGGTCTTTAAGAGATATATCTTTTTTTAATTTAATGACCAAAAATAGTGACTTGCCCTCTAAAGGTTTATGGACTAAATAGACCCACGCGCATTAAGTTCTAAATCTTTTAAACATTGAGTTAAATGCAAAAGAGTCGCAAAACTTTAATCCCAAGATATCATTGCCAGACCATAATTTTGTAATGTTGATCAAGTCTTTGATGTTATTACTAAATACAACCTAGCAGAGGTAATTGGGATTGGAGGCGATGCATCCACCTGTCCTCAGCCTCGGCGGTAAGGAACACTGCCAAAGAAAATGTCAGAAATGGCTGCATATGTTAACACAAGATCTTTTCCAGAGTCGACGATGCTTAGAGACGGACCCATTCAATCTTTTGCATGTGAATGTTTGTGCTTCAGCTAACTCGGTGCTACGGAACAGGCGGCCTCACATGATGAGACCTACTGGAAGTGTCAGCACTTACCATGCACTCAGGGGCCAGACGCTAGAGCTTGAGTGCATCGTCCAAGGCTAGTGAGTGTCTAAGTGTGTGCATACGTATATTGTAGTGTAAATGCTTGAGTTCAATACATAAAGCTTGGAAACATACCTAATCAAACCGAGCTTCTTGACTTTCATCTTACCAACATACATTAACTTTATTACTATTATAACTTTATAAACTTATGAACTTTCTCTCTCCCTCCCACCACTTTTGCCTCTTGCATCTCCCTCAACTTCCTCTCACTTTTTTTATCATCACTCCTCCATGCTCAGTCCAACGCCCAAAGTAATCTGGCTTCGGAAGGATGGCGAGATGTCCGAGTTGCGGATTGCCAAAGAGAAATACGACCGTCGTCTGCGCTTTACAAATATCTCCGAGAGTGATGCTGGCGAGTATCAGTGTCTCGCTGAGAATTCCCAAGGAAAGAGCGCACACACCTACACTGTGGTGGTGGAAGGTATGCCAAAATCACCCCCCAATTCTTAGCGCGCATTTGAACACAATTAGCTCCACAATGTTTCGATTATATTTATTCTATTCATTCTGTGAAGTATAAAAACAATTACATGGTTTATTTTGTCATTTTTATATGACCTTGTTATTCCAGCTTCTCCCTATTGGACCAAAGAACCAGTCAGTAGATTGTATGCTCCCGGTGAAAATGTCAAACTCGACTGCCAGGCGGAGGGCATCCCCTCTCCAACCATCACATGGACTATTAACGGGACCCCCCTCTCATGTAAAGTACAAAAATAAATACACATAGAGAACCGTGTGCGTAGTTACCATGCATTTTATTTTGTTTTCATTTTTTTTTTTAACAGCGACCGACAGAGATGCCAGACGGACTCTGACGCCTAGCGGCTCTCTTAAACTAACGGATGTCAATTTTGGAGACACGGCTATCTACCAGTGCAAGGCCTCCAACAAGCATGGAGACATCCTGTCAAACACTAATGTTTATGTTATTGGTGAGAGTTCTCAATTATACTGTATACTACTTAAATATAGCACACTTGGCTTAAGTGCTCAAACTTTGTTTTCAAGTTGAATTACAGATATCTATGGTACTCATGAAACAAACCAAAACAAAAACAACTTTTCCTAAAGTATTGGAATGTTAGATTTTTCCAAAATCAATCATTTGCATGATTTGTGACAGTGTTCCTCTTCCATTGTTTTTTCCAGAGCTGCCACCGCAGATCTTGACTGAGGATGGCAACATTTACACAGTTACTGAAGGCCAAAAGGTTTTACTGGAGTGTGACAACTTTGGGTCTCCTAAGCCAAAAATCACATGGTGAGACACTTGCGCGACCAATTATACATTCATTTTTTTTATATTTATTGTCATTTGATTGAATAATTTGATAGTGCACAGTGCATTTCATTAGCAGCCACTGTTGAATCTGGAGTGAGATTATTGTTGACCCTCCTCTGAAGATTTCCATTTCTCATCTCATTTTCTGAACCGCTTTATCCTCATTAGGGTAACAGGCCTCTGAAGATTCTTTGATTGATATTGGAAAAGTAGCATGTCGCCATTTATAACATACAAATTCATTTGCAAAGTCTGGAAGTATCAAAGTTGTGGTTCAGACTGTTTTTTCATGATATATTGATCAAGTTGGTAGAAAAATGATGAAGCCCAAAACTGTACTACTTGGTTTATCTAACCACCACTATGTCATATTTCCGATGTTTTTTTGCAGGAAGAGTGGCAGGGAGTCGTTCCTTCTGGCTGATTCCAGAATTAACCCTCTTACCACCGGTGGTCTGCAAATCTTCAATGTCACACATGATGATGAAGGCTTCTACACGTGCTCTGTGCAGAACACCAACCTGTCCATTAATGCAGAACTGGAAGTCCTCAGTGAGTGGCACACAGGCATACATACAAACACTCAGGCAGGTAGAATGCTTCAATGTCTCCTTATATATATTTTTTCCTGCAGATAGAACAGTGATTCAGTCACCTCCACAGAATTTGAAGGTGCAGCCTGGACAAACGGCCATTTTCACTTGTCTTTTTCAAGTGGACCCCAAACTTGCTTCGCCACTGATTCAATGGAGAAAGAACAACCAGAAGCTCTTTGAATCTGACAACGATATGAAGTTAGACATGACTGTGTATCCATCCATCCATCCACCAATCTTTAAATGATATACTCATTCCCTACTTTTTTTCTTGTAGATATACGTTCAAAGGACCGGACTTGATTATATCTAATACAGAACCTAAAGATGAAGGAAACTACATGTGTCAGGTTATCACTAATCTGGACATGGCCGAAGCAAGTGCCACACTCACTCTCCATGGTGAGCCTCGGGTCCGATAAACAATAAATAATTAATAATAATATATATATATATATATATATATATATATATATATATATATATATATATATATATATATATATATATATATATATATATATATATATATATATATATATATATATATATATATATATATATATATATATATATATATATATATATATATATATATATATATATATATATATATATATATATATATATATATATATATATATATATATATATATATATATATATATATATATATATATATATATATAATAAATAATAAATAATTAAATGCTGTCTGCAAATGCTCACGTACATTAATCATGTAAAATGAATCCTAATAGGTGCCTATTATGGCGATATAAAGTATACTTTATTGTTCACAGATCGTCCAGACCCTCCTACTCTACTGCAGCTGACCCATCCCAAGAAGCGTGCAATCACCCTCAGTTGGACTCCTGGAGATGAACACAATAGCCCTGTCATTGGTTAGTATTAACACACATTTAGTAGATTCTGGATGTTTCAAAGACGTTGCATTAAAATCTCCTTTGCTTTCAATTATGTGAATCGCTGCAGCATATGTGATCGAGTTTGAGGATCAGGTCTCAAATGAGCAAGGTTGGGAAGAATTGAGCAAAGTGTCGGGGAATGACAACCGTGCCAGTCTCTCTCTCTGGCCCTACATGTCGTACCGTTTCCGTGTCATTGCCATCAATGGGGTGGGCAAGAGTGCTCCGAGCAAGCCGACTGAAATCCACAGCACAACTCCTGAAGGTTCGATTCATTTCTAGTGTTTATGGCTGCTTATTCCTACTACTATGCTATAACATCTCATTATGACCACAGTACCAGACAGGAACCCTGAAGATGTCAGAAGTGAATCTGCTGACCCAGATACACTCGTCATTAACTGGGAGGTACTTGATGTGCAACTCCATAAAGCCGCCTCAACTATTTTCCTTAAAGGTTTTATCCTTCATCGTTGCGTGTGCTTCTTATGTTAGGAAATGGACAAACGAAACTATAATGGACCTGGTTTCAAGTATCGTGTCCTGTGGAGGCGTGCGGTTGGCAGCGGGCCTGAATGGCACCCCAACAACACGACAGCACCACCATTAGTAGTTACTAAGATTGGTAACTTTGCTCCTTTCGAGATCAAAGTGCAAGCTGTCAATGACTATGGGGATGGACCTGAGCCGGATCCTGTAATTGGCTATTCTGGCGAAAATTGTAAGATAAGACGTTTCTCATAGTGATTGCTTGACCGGACATTATTGGTGCGCATTTTGCACCCCTAATATTTTTTCTTGTGCAATTAGTTCCACTTGAGGCTCCCATGAATGTGGGCATGGACATATTGAATAGCACTGCCATCAAGGTGACTTGGTCTCCAATAGACAAAGAGACAGTCAGAGGACACTTGCTCGGCTACAGGGTAAAGATGCAATCTATTTAGTTGTGTCATTTAAAAAAAATGAATAATGTATGTTCTAAACATATAAATATATATGTGTACATTTTTGGCTTCAGCTTCATCTGACAAGGTTTGGCCCACGGGGTCACCATGTAGCTCGGAAGGCCAGGGCACCGAAGATCACTGTAGTAGTGGAAACTGGAGCCAAAGAGCAGAGGAAAGTGATTGGTGATCTCCAACCATACTCCCACTACACCTTGACAGTCAGCGTGTTCAACAGCAAAGGAGATGGACCGCATTCGGAGATGCTGCCTTTTGAGACTGAGGAAGGAGGTGAGGCCTCGTGATCATCCCTAAATATTTGGCATCTACAACCACCATTGGCATTGATTGTGAGGTGTTGCAGTAAAATAAGTGCACTATCACAGCTCATTTAACCATCTCCATTCTTTGACTAGTTCCTCATCCGCCAACATCCCTGGCGCTAGACAGCCCATCTGAGACGGAAATGACACTCCGTTGGAAACCACCAAGCCAGCCCAATGGGATTCTTATTGGATACCGCTTGCAGTACCAACAAAGTGAGCAGAATTCAATTCCTTATATCATCCTGGATTTGGTTCTGGACCCATTTGAGATAAGTTGACTTAAAAAGTCGCTGATGGCCTGCCCAACCAAGTCAACATCCTTATTATCCAAATGAATGATTAAGGGCCACTTCCACTGATTTGACAATGCTCAAAGACGTTGTTCCTAATGGATGTCTTTCTTGTCCACATTCAGTTGTAGAGAGTGATGACAGTCCTATGCAAGTGGAGGAGATAGATGATCCTACAAGCAGCCACTTCACCCTGAAGGGCTTGGATCGTCATAGCCACTACCGTTTCTACCTCAGGGGGCGCACTGCTGCTGGAGAGGGAGCACCCATTGTGAGGGAAGGGGCCACCACTTTGGATGGAAGTATGCAGCCTCTTATGCCCCTTAAGGCCGTACATGCTTCATTCAGCATCAGTGACTACCAATTGTGATTCTCTCTATGTCTTGTTTTTCAGCACCTCCTGTCAACATTAGTGTATCTCCTGGAGAGAATTTTGCAAATATAAGTTGGGTTTCCATGAAGAGGCATAGAAATGTTCAATTTCTGATCCAATACCTCAAAAAGAATGGTACAGTCTAATCTTCCCTATATCATCATTGGATATTAAAATAATATCCTTATAAAAGTGAATCTTAAGGTATGATATTTTCATTCAGGTGCTAATAAATGGAAAAATACGGAGAAAGTGGACTCATCTCGCTCCTTCTACCAGCTCCAGGGCCTGAGACCTGGTTCTCATTACCATCTGCACTTCATCCACAGCAACGTCACCTTTTTTCAGACTGAAATTGACACATTGGGAACAGGTACTGCTGTACACTGGCTTATTTCATCTTGTCCAGTGTTTCCTATGATTACATATGAAACGGTTCCAATTGCGAACCCCTTGTAGTTCCCTGCGCCACTATTGAAGTGCTTTTAACTGTCATGGGATGATTTTCTAAGTGTATTTTCAGTCCCCGGGGAGCTGCCAACTTGACAGAAATCACATGTCTGATGTCTCTTCTTTTAAAAATAACCCCCTGCCATTTGGTGTATAACAAACATTCATCTAATTTTAAGGAGTGACTGAGGTGCAGCCCAGCATTGCGACCCAGGGCTGGTTCATTGGCCTTGTGAGCGCCATCGTGCTGTTGCTGCTCATTCTTCTCATCCTCTGCTTTGTTCGGAGGAACAAAGGGGGGAAGTATTCAGGCAAGTGTTGATATTCCCTATTCATACATTCATTTTCTGTACCGTATATCCTCAGGAGGGTCGCGAAAGGTGCTTGAGACTATCCTAACTGTCTTACGTCTCTAGGTGTGTGTGTGTGTGGGGGGGGGGGCACCCTGAATTGGTGGCCAGCCAATCACAGGGCACAAGGAGAGGGA
This sequence comes from Stigmatopora nigra, assembly GCF_051989575.1. Classification (NCBI taxonomy): domain Eukaryota; kingdom Metazoa; phylum Chordata; class Actinopteri; order Syngnathiformes; family Syngnathidae; genus Stigmatopora; species Stigmatopora nigra. The sequence continues at coordinate 18,368,907 of NC_135508.1, forward strand.
CAACCATTCACACTCAAACTCATACATAAGGGCAATTTAGTGTTCAACCAGCCTATATGAATGTTTTGTGATGTGGGAGAAAACCAAACTACCAGGAGAAAACCCATGCAAGCCCAGGGAGAACATACAAACTCGGAACAGTGAGGCCCGACCTGGAATCAAACCCTCGATCCTAAAGCTTTGAGGCTAATGAGCAAACATTCATCCGTCGGGCCCCCTAATACAGGAATATTGTCTGCTTTGGCGGTCACATTTTACTTTGTTGACATATTTATAGTACGTATACTGAAGCTTTTTCTGATTGTGGACGTCTTTATAATCGTTACTTTTTGGTGGACACATATTTTGATGTTTCAGTTGCGATATCAATAAAGTCGTGTTGACTGCTCTAGTCAGCAATATTTGACATCTTTTTGACAAAGGGATCAAACAAATGATGGGTGTACACAAATGATGTAAGCGCACTTGCGCAGAACTGTAATGTGGCAATTTTCGATGGGTAGCAAAATTGGAAAGAACAACACTTCCAAATTATTAAGTCGGGAAGGTCCCATCTGAGGAATTGCATGGCCTACATTTGGCGTTAATTCCTGTTTTATTTCCTCCGTGGCACTCACTCTCTGCATATGCAGTATAGACAGAATCCTGCCCTGCATTACCTTGGTTTTGTTCGAGATTTCTTCCTATATTGAAGTACAGTTTTTCCTTTTGCAAAGTAGTGAAAGCCCGAATAATAGTGTTGTAACTCTCAAGACCGGTCTTGAGCTCGAATAGTGAGTGAGGTCTTGAGAACAACAACACTGACCACTGCTTTCCAAATAGAAATCTTGAAAGGAGAACATCAATATGATGTTGAAATCAAACTATTTCTCCCTTCTTTAGTGAAAGACAAAGAGGAAGGCCCGATGGACTCAGAGGCCCGGCCGATGAAGGACGAGACCTTTGGAGAATACAGGTTGGTCACATTTTGTTTTGACCTGGACTCCATTGTTCCCATCCCAATTCCTTCTGCACTTTTGAGCTTCCTTGAACTTTACTGCTTCCCTTATTGTCTTTTCTTTTCCCCATTGCCTGCTACTGATTTGCAGATCTCTAGAAAGGTATGCCATGTTGTTGTTTTTTTTTTAAACTGCATTGCTGCGGTATTATGCTGGCCTAGCTGAACTTTTTCCCATGACAATATAACACCTTGCACGTGGCTTGCACTCAGAGAAAGGTTTCTGCTCTACCTAAGCCCTCGTTGATCTACTCCTTCTTGCAGCGACCTGGAGGAGAAGCGTACTGCCAGCCAACCGTCCTTATGCGAAGAGAGCAAGCTGTGCAGCGAGGACAACTTAGATTTCAACGGCAGCAGCGTACTGACCACCGAAGTCAACCTGGATGAGTCATTGGCCAGCCAGCTTAGCCGGCCCGGCGGAGGAGCACAGGTGCTGGATAACTCCCTGCATAACCCCACCAATGGCCTGCCCAACCAAGTCACCATCCTTGATTAACCTCCGTGCATTCATGGAGAACCGCCAGACCAAAACATGTCAACACATAGGTGCCCGTACACTCCTGTTCCCCGATGAGTATAGTTTGACGACTAAGACGCAATCAATGTATCGACAGTTCAGATAGTATCATCTGACGGACTAGACTATTTTGACCAAAGGCATGTCCAAAGCAGTGGACAATGTGACGCAAAATCCGACCAATGCTGACCTGGAGAAATCCTATTACTTTCCATGGTCCTTCTTCATCTGTGTAGTGTATAATGTGAAATGATTAACTTTCATCTGTCTTCTTTTCTTCTTGCTTCAAAACATTTCCAAAAAGTTTGAATAAAAGAATGTTGTGCAGTAGAAATGGACGAAGGAAACAGCTGTAGACTGAACGTGAAGTGTGGTGGGTGACACAGCTGCTGTGCCGCAACATTGTAATTCATCAGTTTTACCCCCCTCCCCCTATGATTTCACACAAGGTAAGTGCCAGCGTATTTTCTTACGTTAAAGAGCATTTTTTTACAATCTAATCACATATTCAACACAATATATATACACTAATTGTGTATTTGTATAGTGTTGTTGATTCAAATATGATCATTAGTTCATAGATATTTTGACCGAGAGAACTAAAGCCAGGTTTCATACCCTAACTAACACTGAATGCTCATAAGAGGAACTTGCTATAAAATGCCGCGTAGCATCTGGTGTATATATTTGCATCTGCGTTGATCTATTTAGCCATATTACAGTATTATAGCTCTTGGTCCTTACAAGTTCCTGTGCCTGCTGGTTTTTGCATAGAGCACCAGATTGATGTCCTGACGCGATCATCAAATGTAATGTTATGATTGGAGAAGGTATTGTAGTTTTTATTTTTTATTTTTTGGTCTTTGTTGTCATGAACTTCGTGATGTTTTTTTTTTGTATCTTGTCCTTGTCTCTTTCTACAATGTCACACCAAACATTTAGTTGGAGGAGGAATACCTTGAAAATTCAGGACTGGAGTGTTGTAAGTTTATAGCAAATGCTCATTAATGCAGTTGAATATTGCAGCCTGGTGAAAGAAAGTATATGGTGATCTGGCTGGTATAATGGCAAATATTTATTTACACTACATGCAGAGAATGTATTATGACATTACATCACATTGTTACATGTCAGTCCATAAACTATTCATATCCTGACAACATTTTGATTAAAAGTGACTTGATAACCGTGAGATGCTGTGTTAGAAGTATCATTTTTGAATTCATATTTGGTATTTTTACATTTTGACTAATGGCCCTTAATAAATTAACTGTAATTTTTATTAATTCTGCATACTGAAATCTATCATAAATATAAATACAACAATTTTACAGCTGGTTAACAATGAATAAAAGCACTTTATTTCAAAATTGGACCAGGGTATGAATAAACTTGGGCTTAACTTTCCGCGATACAGGAGACTTTAGTGTGGGTAAAGAATTGAGCAGGACCTTTTTCTTCTTACGAAAGTGTAAATACATCCCTTCTAATATTGTGATAGCGAACTCAACCACAACCGCTTTAATAACGTACAGGTTTAAAATGTCAGTGCATCATCTTAAAGCAAGTCATTTTTTCTGCTCTGTAAGATTGCCTTTGTTATGAACATGACATTGCAGTAAATTTGGCCATTTACCAAATCAAAACATAAAATAAGAAAAAAAATAAAAGCAATTTGTCCACCGATACTTATTGTTTTTGTATTTTAATGAAAATTGTAGTTTTTTCCTGTTAATATTTACATGTTGAATGTTTAGTTTGATGGCAAATGACAATGCACTGCAGTGATATCCCCCCCCCCCCCCCCCCCTGCCTGATTATAAAAGTAGTAAGTACCACCAGTTGGTGCCTCACTAGTGATAAAACTAGACGAGTGTAACATGACCCCACCGGCCGTGAACAACACGGGATGGTTGATTGCCCGGGGCTCCTATAGCGCATCTCCTTGATCTGGAGGTTATACAAGTGCCCACACTCTCAGGACAAATAGTTGTTGGATGGTTATCAGGACAAATATGCCACACAAAAAGGCCAATTTTTATTTGCTGCTGGAAATTGGTGTTTGTCTCTATCCCGGCAAATGTTAGCTTTGAACAAGGCTTGGCGTACAACCACTCCTGCTTTTTTTGGTGTCAACTGGGAGGGCTCTTCTTGTGCACCCCCTCCCTTCTGTTTTATTATTTACAAAATAACAATAAAACATTTGTTTGCAGAAGTGGTCACAAGCATTTTTGGAACTGGTAACGACTGCGTGGGTGATGGAAATCAATGAGTTTATTTAACTGCCGGTTTGTAAATGTGCCTCATTGTGGTACATGAACAACACAACTCGGGATTGGGTACCCCACATACAATTCTCCATGGGGACAATGTACATGTAATTGCATTATCAATTCACCAACATAACTAGGTATCTGACCGGACAATAAAGTATGTGGAATAATCGGTTTTGTGCTTTATTTATTAGCCTATTGATATGTCACGTGGAGGCTGGGGAAAATGTTTCTTGAGTCCTTTTACCGTCATCAGCGAGAGGTGGTGTTAAATTGGCGGAAATAATCCTGAGTGGGTTTATTGGTGTACAACTCCTTGTTCAAGTACTGCTGACTGAAAGCAAGAAAAAACATGGAAATGACACACACATTAAGATTCTCAAATGTCTATTTGTTGCTTACTGTGCTTGCTGCTCTTTGGCCAGCTCTGTGTTGAATTGGTCTGCTTGGATCCGCTTTTCTCTCCTGAGATCTGAGGTTCTTCTTTCCTCCTGCCGGGCTTCTCCGGACGCCTTGAGCACCTGGAAATTCCAAGCCGCTTCCTGGTTCTTCCAGGCATCACGCCATCTCTTTGCAGGGTAACAGAGATTGGCAATGAGAGCAAGGTCTTGAGGCAGTGCTCAATTATGAATCAAACACTAGTTTTGCTTCAAATCTTTTCAATCTGCAATCGTATTTGACATTCCATCTCTGTGGCGTTTAAATAGACACGCTGAGTACCCGTCTCTCAACGCATTGCGCCTCCCGTTCTTTGTAGATGGCACTGAGTTGCTCTGGGCTCATGCCTCTCCAAGCATCAGACGCAGTGGGTTTCCCGTCCTTCAGCTGCTGGACTGCCGCATCCCAACCTTCTGTTATCATGGCCGATGTCAAATTGTGCCATTTCTCGGCAAGATTCTCCCTCTCCTCTTCCTGGTGTGCTTCTTTCTGTGTTTCAGTCTGCTCTGTAGCCTGCGGAGAGCCAAACAGTGTCAAGCCTCAATGTTCCTAAAACTCAATCAAAGTTCTGAAGACAGCCCCTCGAGTGCCAGCTATTTTAAAGGATTTTTTGGCCCATTTTTGAAAGGCAGAAGAAATGTGTCTTATTAACCACGTTACCCGCCATCAACTTCAATAAGAAAACTTCTGTGTGTTTGTGTGTGTGTTTTAATGTTTTGTACCAGAGCTTGATTGTACCAGTCCTGAGCTACCCGGCTAGCTTTTCTGCTTTCCTCTTCAGCTTGCTGTCGCTCTTTCCATCGGAGGTCTTGCTGCAACAGCTCTTTCTCTGCCAACATCTCTAGGATATGAACGTGTTTCAAATCAACACCTGTGTCTTTTGTCCCGCATGCATTCACCCTATCGTACATTGTACTCCCTTCCCTTCCATGTATGAATGCTACTTAGCAACAAAGGCGCAGGAAACAATGATGCTTGTTTTCCATCATTATGCTCAGAAGAATAGAATAATCACCTCTGTGCTTCTCCTCCATGCACCTTCTCTCATGTTGAACCATTTGGGCCAACAGATCCCTTTCTGTTTCTTTCATTTGTTCTCTCTTTCGCTGTGCCGCTCCAACATCTTCGCCCTAAGTCACACGAATGAAGTCAGACAGTTTTGAGATTTTACATTTGTCTTTTTTTATGTCAACCTGAAAGATCTGCATGCTGGAAGGTCCCAGCTGAAAATCGTTGCTCTCGAATGCCACCCCCAGACCGCACTTGAGATCGGCATCGCGTGAGTCCTCCGCCCGCTGCTGGATGCGCCAGTACTGAGTCAGGCCATTGTGCAGAGCTTCACGCATTTTTTTTCCCTCTTTGTCTTTTTGGACTAGCACTTCATCATGCTTAAGTCGGAGCTCATCTGTAAATAAATAGAAGTAGTGGTCCTTTTTCTCGCCGCTACACCATCGTGGCCATCATTATGCATTTTTTTTACCATAAGCTTTGTCTCTTTCTCGTTCCATTTCTTCACGGTGCTTTTTCTCTTGGGTCTGTTGGTTGAGCGCATCCAGGTCAAGGCCCATCAGCCGCTGCCTGACATTGAAAACGCGAGCCTTGCGTGCAGCCTCAGCCGCCTGTCTGCGCTCCACACAAGTCTCATTGGAGTGGTCAAGAGGAAATTTAACTTTGTACATCTTCTCTTTGAAGTCTGTAAGGAGAAGATACAGCATTGTAATTTGGCGAAATAAATGTCTGACATATTTGCAGGGCACAACTTTTGCTGCATCTGAACATCTTGAACATTTTGAAATTGCGCTCTCAAGAAGTAATTGGCATTATCTCATAGTTATATGTGACTTTACAGTAAAAATATATATATATTTTTTTAGGCAACGAATTTCAATCCTGAAATTTCAAAACACCGCAATGGATAAATTGTAGAAGTGTGACAACAAACCCATGGGACAAACAACCCTGATCTCTCTTACGTGCATATTCGTGGTAATTTACATGTAAAAGTAGAAATCCTTCACTACTTACCAAATGGGGTTGTAGTCATTTTATCTGCCATCGTCCACCACTTTAATTTCTTAAGATTATGCCAATCAGGAATTTACCATTATATTAAGACCTTTGTATTCAAAACGATTCAACAATTCCACTGTTAGTGGCCCTCGGTTACCATGGTTACGCCTATACAGTCTTCAAATTACAACATATGTTTAAATCTTTATAGGTTCTACTATATGAAAATGTGACAGACTATGGAGAGATTTATGATTATTATTAATTAATTAAAATTCCCAAACTTTCAACTCGTCATATTCGTGTTGTCGCGAGAAACTGCGAAGTTACAGCTCTCGCGCTCAAAGCTCTTCCTGTCATATTGTAAAATGGCGCATTGTTGTCACCGCGCCGTCGTGACCGAGTAGTTAGTCGTATTACTGCATTGCAATGACTAAAAGATCAAATGCATATCGCGATGTAATGCTCGTGTCATCAGGAGTCAAACTGAGCAGAGAATTTTCTGAAGTTGCGCGCATGTTTTTAATTTGGAACCTCGTCCGATAGACACCGCTTGTTAGCATTTCCTAGCACTAGCATTTCGCATCCTTCTTTTTTTTTAACGTGGGCGGCACATTTTGCGGGTGATTTACAACAACAATGGGTTACCTAAAACTCATCGAGATCGAGAACTTCAAGTCATATAAAGGACGGCAGATTATTGGACCCTTCCATAAATTCACAGCCATCATCGGCCCCAATGGATCTGGTATGTTTGCTCATTAAAAGTGGCTGCACAAAATGTAACCAATTCATTAATAGTCAAGATTCATTGCACCATAAACTGGTGCGTGTTCAAAATAATACAAAAAATTAGTGCGTATTCTTAAATGAAAGCGTGGTCTGAAGTCTGATTAGATGAGTTTTGAGTTTATTTTGAACAGATTGATGAAGATAACAAAAGTAATCCCTTTTATTTATTTAAAGATCGTACAATGTTGCATTGAGTGCATTGTGTGTGTTTATCAACTATATTGTAAATGTAACAATACAACAATGTGCCACCTTCATTTTGTGTGTCTAGTTAAAAATCAAAATCTTTGTGCAGGAAAGTCAAATCTTATGGATGCCATCAGCTTTGTGTTGGCGGAGAAGACCAGCAACTTGCGTGTGAAGACTTTGAAGGATCTGATCCATGGTGCGCCCGTTGGGAAGCCGGCCGCCAACAGAGCTTTTGTCAGTATGGTCTACCAGGAGGATGATGGAGAGGAACGATCCTTCACTAGGATGATCATTGGTAGGAACAGCCTTTGAAAGTTATGGAGGAGTACGTAGTGTTGTGTGGAAGGGTGTGACAATATCGACATGATATATTGCGATTTGGGTGTAAATCTGTCGAAAAACAGTTCGTATCTTGATTCACAGTCTGGGGTAAGATTTAGGTACAATTCGTAATATTTGGTAAATGAAACTGAAAGGAGGTGATTGAATTTGTCCTTCGCAGTCGAAAGGAAATGAACGTCTTGTGCTGTCAATGGCACTCAAACACGAGCATACAAAACTAATCCCACAGTTTAACTGAATTATGAGTATGTCTTTGTCAATGGTGGCCAATGAGCTGAGAATGACACATTTGTTGACAATGTTACAATTGTATAGTGTGGCTGTATGCTGCAGCGAAATATTCTCATAGACTTTAAGGAACACACATTTTGGATACATTGTCCACTACGCTGCGACAAGTAAACATTTTTTTCCGTACATATAGCTTGTTTATCATTTGTATCATTGAATATCGTTAATAATTGAGCACCTATTGCAATTGTATTGGGAGTTACCCTGAGATACCCAACTACAGTTGTGTGACATGTTCAATGACTGATGACTGGTTGCACTTAGTTACTACTTGAACTTGAATATTTCTGAATCGCTCATGTGAATTTTGTTTTTGTGTGTGTTAGGTTCTTCTTCAGAATACCGCATCAACAACAAAGTCGTGGGACTGCCGGATTATAGCGAGCAACTGGAAAAACTTGGCATTTTAATCAAGGCTCGAAACTTTTTAGTTTTCCAGGTGAGACAGAAAACTATATATGGGTTGTTTGAGAAGAAAACAAATACTTTATGCATCTATAACGTAATAATAAACATAAACAGCTTCGACCTAGTATTATTTCAACATTTCTCTTGTAATGTTGCGATTTTAAATATGTCATGTTATAAAATATGACTCTTACTTTGACAACTTTGCTTGTGCAAGATCATGGTGCCTATTTGGTCAAACTAGCGATATGGCGTTGCTTGCCGGCTTTCTGGGCATGATTTGATTGGGTTTGTTTGGGAACCCATCGCAAAACCAGGAAAATAAATGTGGTTTGCCCAGCAGGGTTAAGCCTAGTTTTCCACTTCATTGTGTTTTTTTTCTTCTTTTTTTTCTACAGGGTGCTGTCGAGTCAATTGCAATGAAAAACCCCAAGGAGCGTACAGCTCTTTTTGAGGAGATCTCTCGCTCAGGAGAGTTGGCCCAGGAGTATGACCGGAGGAAGAAGGAGATGGTGAAAGCAGAGGAGGACACCCAGTTCAATTACCATCGTAAGAAGAACATTGCTGCTGAGCGAAAAGAAGCCAAACAGGAGAAAGAGGAGGTGACCATTCTAATAAAACAATAGAAACACTCCAATCAACTTGAAAGTTAAATGAGGGGTTTATGAAATTCATCTGCCAATTCATGTGGCAATTTTTCCACCAGGCTGAGCGCTACCAACGACTGAAGGATGAAGTGGCGAGGGCCAGCGTCCAATTGCAGCTCTTTAAGCTCTACCACAACGAGGCGGAGATCGAGAAGCTGAACAAAGAGCTTGGCCAGCGCAACAAGGAGATCGACAAGGACCGGAAGAGAATGGACCACGTGGAGGAAGAGCTAAAAGACAAGAAGAAGGAGCTCGGGAGACTGATGCGGGAGCAGCAGACAATTGAGAAAGAGATCAAGTAAGTTATGAGGGAAATCTGCGTCTAGATTTGTGGTCCATGCAAGCCAATGTGTTTGTCTTCATTATAAATTCTACTTTTTAGTTTCACCGACCAGAAGTCACACTGTGAATTGGCCGACTATCAAAATAATAGTTTGTGGCAGCCCAGCTTTCAATATCCATTTCATCATGTTGCCCATTGCCCACTTTTGTCCGCAGAGAAAAGGACTCTGAGCTGAACCAGAAACGGCCCCAATATATCAAGGCCAAAGAGAACACCTCACACAAGATCAAGAAACTGGAGGCGGCCCGGAAATCCTTGCAGAATGCTCAGAAGATGTACAAGAAGCGCAAAGCGGACATGGACGAGCTCGATAAGGAGATGAAAGCGGTGGAGCTGGCCAAGCAAGATTTTGAGGAGCGTATGGAAGAGGAGGCCCAGAGTCAGGGCCAAGACCTGACCCTGGAGGAGAACCAGGTGCCGTTCATATTACCATTGAGTCAGAGAGCGCATATGAAAGATTGAGTGCAGGGTACCATTCTCAATTGGACGGATCTTTTAACATGAAGGACTTGGAATAATTCTTCACGCTTCATTTGCAGGTCAAGCAGTACCATCGCCTAAAGGAAGAGGCCAGTAAACGTGCCGCCACACTGGCTCAGGAGCTGGAGAAGTTTAACCGGGACCAAAAAGCTGATCAGGACCGCCTTGACTTGGAGGAGAGGAAGAAAGTGGAGACAGAGGTAACCAAGACATTGGCCATATAATTTCTTTCTTTAAACCAAAAAAAACAAAAACTAAATATTTTTGTCTCCTGCAGGCCAAAATCAAACAGAAGATTCGTGAGATTGAGGAGAATCAGAAGCGCATTGAGAAGTTAGAGGATTACATCACCACTAGCAGGTCTGCTGCATTACATTGTAAAATGCAGTTTCTTTTTCTGAGTGGCTCATCGTTCTTTTACCCCGGTTTGCATGGTGATTATGTAGGCAATCTCTGGATGAGCAAAAACGCATGGAAGAGGAACTGACTGAGGAAGTTGAAATGGCCAAGAGAAGGATTGATGAGATTAACATGGAGTTGAATCAGGTAGATGCCGTAGTGCAATCTTACCCTCCTACTTGAAATGAGAAAAATTGTTATAATAAAAATAATACTAACAAAAAATACCAACAATGATAATAAAAGTAGTGATAATTATAATAATAATACCAACACTGGTAATATAAGTCGTAATTATAATAAAAATAATACCAACAATGATCAAAGTAGTAATAATAAGAACACCAACAATGATAATACAAGTAGTAATAATAATGATAATATAATAATAAATAATTGCTATTATGCTTGGGACCTGTTATTATTATTATTTTTTTTTACCATTGTCGGTGTTGTGCAAGCACTGTAAACACCCAGCCAATTTAATTTGATCAGAAATGGGGTAAATATGCCTCTGTTAACATAGCAATTTTTCAGTGAAATATAGCGTGAAAAAACAACATAACAGACTTTTGTTAGTCAGAGAGAAAAAAAAACATGTTAGTCACACTTGAGTCTTAAGTCTAACTATTGAAAAAGATAGCTTATAGTCCGGAAAATACGGTACACATTTTTAATACTTTTTATTTCAAAATTTAAAGCTAGATCACCTAGCGCTAATATAGAAACACACGCTAAATGACTGCATGTTCCAAATGTGTTTTTCTGTCAAGGTCATGGAGCAGCTCGGAGACGCCAGGATCGACAGGCAGGAGAACAGTCGACAGCAACGCAAGGCCGAGATCATGGAGAGCATCAAACGTCTCTACCCAGGCTCTGTGGTGAGGCATCGAGTCCGTCGCGTTGAACCAAATGGGATCGGATGACCGATATTATTTATTTTTCTTAAGATCGTCCCAGCTGCTCAGACATGGAGGGTATTAAACACACACTCTTGTTACTCTTTCTGTAGTATGGCCGTTTGATTGACCTGTGCCAGCCCACACAGAAGAAATATCAGATTGCTGTGACAAAAGTCTTGGGAAAGAACATGGATGCCATCATTGTTGATTCTGAGAAGACAGGCAGAGATTGCATCCAATATATCAAGGAGCAGAGAGGAGAGCCTGAGACCTTCTTGCCTCTGGATTACTTGGAGGTGAATGACACACCTTCACGATTGCATTCAATAAAATGAAATCATCATTTCAAAAATGTGGGAAAGTTCACTTGTATTCAACTTAGACTACAAAAACAAATCATTTGTAGTGTTTAAGAATTGTTTCCCTCAAATAGGTAAAAACAACTTTTAGGTGTAATACAGTTGAACTGGCAAAGAATGCTTATTTTTCCAGCCTATTGAGGGCACTGGATGTCCCATCCGTTTTATCGGGAGGCTCGGCAGCAGTCAATGACAAATTATGTTGACTCTGATGGAGATCCCCGTATTCTTGAAGGCAATATTTGCTCTAAATTTGAGAAACACTGTGCTAGGCCATTTCTTACGCCATGTCAATTGTGTGCGTTCTTGCACGGTGACAGGTGAAACCAACTGATGAAAAACTTCGAGAGCTGCGAGGAGCCAAGCTGGTCATCGACGTGATCCGCTACGAGCCGCCTCACATCAAGAAAGCTCTGCAGTACGCATGCGGAAATGCGTTGGTCTGCGATAATGTGGAGGACGCCAGGAGGATTGCTTTTGGAGGCCCATATAGGCACAAGGTACTTTCTACATTTTAATGTAGTCTGGACACGCCTAATCGTTTTCAAGATTTATCTTCATTAATCGCCAGTTGTAGGGATCAACAATGTCAGTTAAATATGATTGAATTGAATCGATCTGTGTGCAATAGATAACTAGACAATAGCAGCCAGGTGAATAAATTTGGGGACCCTAACAGATTTTATCTTTTTCCTACAATAGTAACATCATACCCTCCATATTAGTTACACCTGCATATTATAAGGGTATGAAATGCAAAAGATGGTTGAAAAATACTACTTTATTGTATATACACATCTTCAGTGTATTTCTTGACAACTCTCATTTCTTTCCAGACCGTCGCCCTGGATGGAACTCTTTTCCAAAAATCGGGTGTCATCTCAGGAGGAGCAAGCGACCTGAAGGCCAAAGCTAGACGTTGGGACGAGAAAGCGGTGGACAAGCTCAAAGAGAAAAAGGAAAAACTTACTGAAGAGCTCAAGGTCATTTGTGGCACTAACACATTTTTTTTTTTTTTCAAAAGTTTGGATATTTATTTTTCCTCAAGCATGTATCGCACAAAACATACAGGAAACACTGTCGATAATAATGAAATTTGGCTTGATAAGAGCCTGTTAAATGCTGAGTGGAGATTACTTATAGTCAATGTCATAGCTGTTTTACAACAAGTGATTTCCCTGTGGGGCAACAATGCTTTTGGCATGTATGTCTACTCCAGGTGATTTTATTTTTCCACTGTTAATGAAAATAGACAAGGCAAGCGGAGAAATAGAGTGAATACTCCAAAATACCAATTGAAATGACTATTAATGACATCAATTTCAATGTCATTTAGCCAATTTTAGCAGGTACTTTCTAAAGGAATAGGACTATTTAAACAACAACAACACACATTTTCTGAATAACAGCAGTAAAGCCATTTTTGACACAACTTAGAAATTGAACAATAGTTATTGTGAATGTTCAACACACAGGACAAACTGATGCTTATCCCACTAATACCTGTCCTCTACACCATGTTCGTTTTTCAGGAGCAAATGAAGGCCAAGAGGAAAGAAGCAGAGCTGCGTCAGGTTCAGTCGCAGGCGCACGGCCTTCAGATGAGACTGAAGTATTCCCAGAGTGACCTTGAGCAGACCAAAACTCGCCACCTCTCTCTCAACATGCAGGTCTGGCTTCCTCTTTCTCGTTCTCGCCTGCTTTTCAAGCTTACGATACATTTTGTTGCCTTTACAGGAGAAGTCAAAGTTGGAGAGCGAATTGGCAAACTTTGGCCCTCGCATCAACGACATCAAGAGGATCATACAGTCGCGTGAGCGGGAAATTACTGACCTCAGGGACCGCATGAACCTGGTAAGTAAAAAAAAAAAAAAAGAGCTAAAAAGGTGTGGCATCTCGTTAACCTAATTTTGATTGGGATGGGCTGGCCGCAACGTGTTTAACGTCTTGTTTCCTGGTGTACAGGTGGAAGATGAGGTGTTTATAGAGTTCTGCAAGGAGATTGGAGTAAGGAACATCAGAGAGTTTGAAGAGGAGAAGGTGAAGAGGCAGAATGAGATTGCCAAGAAGCGGTGAGTTCCTAAAATGCTGCCCTGAGATGCAAACTGCCCGATTTGTTGTAAATGTTCCCACTCTCTGCCAAAGTGATGCTTGTTGTGAAGTTCACTGGACTGCCCTACAAGCATTAGTTATCCCTCATATTCATTCACAAGAGGGAAAAATCTGAAACTCGGTTATCTTTTTTCTAAAAACAGGTGTAATGAAATGATAATTAATCATGTGATTATTATTTTTTTTTTTTGCAGTCTTGAGTTTGAGACCCAGAAGACTCGTCTGGGGATCCAGGTGGATTATGAGAAAAACCAGCTCAAGGAGGACCAGGAAAAGGTGATGATGTGGGAGCAGACTGTGAAGAAAGATGAGGCGGAAATTGAACGACTTAAGAAGGTATGGACGTGAGAATCAAATCATTTTCCTCTTTTACCTTTCTTGCTTGCATTCCTCCTTTAAAGCGCCGTTCGGAAACATCGAGACCAGTCACAATCAATTGCGGTCCTTGTATATATGTTAAAAATCCCAGAACCCGCACCAGTTCATTTCGTTAACCCCTTAGAACAGTGTTTCTTTTTTGAGCTGCGGCACACTTTTTGCAGTGTGAAAATCTCAAGGGACACCAGCATCTGAAAATCTTAATTTATAACTGTCGCCTATATTAACAATATTCATTCTCATCAAGGTTTTATCAGCAGGAATCACATAAACCCCCCAAATTATTCCAAAATCAAATTTTTCACTCTGGACCAATGTCACCAGAAGTGGATGTCTGTGGACTCCCAACAATCTCCGGTTGATGCAAAAATAAGTAATGTCATGTTTTTGACCTTATCATTTGTCCGTCGACCAAACGTCCGTCGACCAAACGTCCGTCGACCAAACGTCCGTCTATCAAACGTCCGGTCATGGCATAATTTTATAACTCTTTTGCAAATATTGCTTCAATCTCCTGATACTACGCAAAAAAAATTGTGCTCACAGACTTTAATATACTATTCTTGTTTTTTAATTAGGAGGAACACAGACACATGAAAATCATTGATGAGACAATGGCTCAACTGCAAGATCTGAAGAACCAACATCTCACCAAAAAATCTGAGGTCAACGACAAGAACCACGAGATGGAGGAAATCCGCAAGCGATTGGGCGGCGCTAACAAGTGAGCTGCTCAGTCTGACCTCAGAGAACCTTTCAACCGTGGCCTACTATAAGTTGCGGTTGCATTCCAGGGAGTTAACACAGCTGCAGAAGGAAGTGACGGCTATCGAGACCAAACTGGAGCAGAAGCGCAGTGACCGTCACAACCTGCTGCAGGCCTGCAAAATGCAAGACATCCGGTTGCCTCTTCGCTCGGGAACCATGGACGATATCAGTCAGGGCGAGGTGTGCAAGAGCATCTTTTGGAATAAATTCAAAACCGAATGCTCACTCGCATGGTTCTCTTTAGGGGAGTTCCCAGAACGACGAGTCCAGCAGCCAGAGAACGTCCAGCACCGTTCTGGCTAAAGAGGCCCTCATTGAAATCGACTACAGCAACCTGTCTGAAGATCTCAAGGTGAGGCCCTGCCCTTGTGATGATCTGAGCCTAGGGCAAAAAAAAAAAAATTAAATCCCGCCCCCTTTCTTGCAGGACACCTTGTCAGAGGATGAGATCAAGGGAGAGACCAACACACTTCAGCAGCGTCTAAACGAGCAGCAAAGCATCCTACAGAGGATCAGCGCCCCCAACATGAAGGCCATGGAGAAGCTGGAGAGCGTCAGGGATAAATTCCAAGAGACCAGTGACGGTAAGCCGCTGGCGGGCTATTCACGACAAGAAGAGGGCGGCTGCGTGAAAAAGCCCGTCCCCTCTCTGTTCCCTCAGAGTTCGAAGCTGCTCGCAAGAGGGCCAAGAAGGCCAAACAGGCCTTTGAGCAGATCAAGAAAGAACGCTTTGATCGCTTCCACACCTGCTTTGAGTCTGTGGCTACCAACATCGACGAAATCTATAAGGCTCTCTCGCGTAACAGCAGTGCACAGGTAAATTGGACTATGTATTAGCAGGCATCAGCAAGTGACAGCATCACAAAGTAAACATTCTGCCGTTTTAGTAACCGTGCTGAATGGGTATCGGAAGTAAAAAAAAAGAAATCAAGATTGCTATATCCCTAGATGGTTTCTGTACTGGACTTCCATACGAAACTTTAGTATAGTACTCCTCTAGCACTGCCTTCCATGTTTATTATGTTTCTTCTAGTTTAATCCACCAGTAAGATGACTGTTACATTGATGATTCAAATTGCTAACTGTCTCTATATAGGTGGTATTTTTTTCAGGAAATGCTGGCTTATATCTATTCTATTTCAATTCGTTAAGCAAGGCTTTTTCCCGCTGGGATACACTTAATCAAATCTTGTTTGTCCCTTTCGACAAATTTCCTCATGCGCATGAATAATGCACAATGTCTTGCTCCTTGGCAGGCTTTCCTCGGTCCAGAAAATCCAGAAGAGCCGTACTTGGACGGCATCAACTATAACTGCGTAGCTCCCGGAAAAAGATTCCGACCCATGGACAACCTGTCGGGAGGAGAGAAGACTGTGGCGGCCCTGGCGCTGCTCTTTGCCATTCACAGGTAAGTCAAACCCGGGAGCCCGTACCGATGCACATGGCTAACTACTCCCTCCTCGCCTCAGCTATAAACCCGCGCCTTTCTTTGTGCTCGACGAGATTGACGCCGCGCTAGACAACACAAACATCGGCAAGGTCTGTCCTCAAGTTATGTAATCCCGCCGCTGTCATTGCATATATAAACTAATCCTCCCCTTCGTTCTTTTCCAAGGTGGCCAATTATATTAAAGACCAGTCGGTGGAGAATTTCCAAGCCATCGTCATCTCCCTGAAGGAGGAGTTTTACACTAAAGCAGACTCGCTCATTGGGGTTTATCCAGAGGTGTGTAGCTTCTTATTATTATTTAGTATTATTTCTATCACTAAAAAAATACCACACAGTTGACCCATTGACAGCCAGGTTCCAGCTTCGGTTTATTTTTCCGTAAACTGTAGTGAAAGACTTAACATGACTTTATTTTAAACATCAATTAGTTGATTTTTTTTAAACCCATTCCAAAGGGGAAAGACCATTTTTGTGACCGGTGCTTTCTTTTCCCCCACAGCAAGGAGACTGTGTGATCAGCAAAGTGCTAACCTTTGACCTCTGCCAGCATCCTGACGCCAATCCGAATCCCAACGAGTAGAAAAAAACTTTCCATCACAGGGAAAGCTCCCCAAAACTCCCATTCCTTCATTTTGTTTATTTTTTTTAATCTCATAGCTTGTTTTTAGGTATCGTGTTAAAGCCTGTCACTGTTTTATGACGTTTTTTTCCCTTGTTGTTTTTAATACTCATGACAGTCACAGCCAGATTTTATGTTTATTTGTTCTATTATTGTTAGAATCACAAAGACATGCGCAAAGAAAAAAAGTGCCACGCACTTGTTACATCCACAGATTTTAATAACTTTGATACTTGTCCGATTTTATGCCCCGGCCGTCTTGTATATTTTCATTTCCTTTACTTTATTTGTTGTTCCCGTATAAAAATTGGTTTCTTCGACCTTGTGGAACCAATATGCCAGCTGAAAAGTAGATGCAAAAGCATTCGTATTAATACCCGTGATGTGTTTATATTCCCCTCAGTAATATTATGGATGTTGTTTAGGCAAACGGTAAGCTGAATTTCCTCTTTTTTTTGACTGATTTTGCTTTCTATAAATAAAAACTGAATTATTTACAATAATTTTGACTGTTTTCACTTCAATTTTTCAATTTAAACTTTTTGTCCTGGTTGTCTTTAATCAAATGTGCTCAGCAGGTTCCAAATGCTCCTGGTTAATATGAGCTGTCGAGACTGCTGGAGATTCCATTCCTTACGCGGAGAGTACTGCTCAGCCAGCCGGGACTATTTTAAGAGGCTCTCACTTTACAAGGAAAAACTCATGCAAGGGGCAGAAAACTCACAACTTTGCCAATTTACTAAGGTATGCAGAGAAAAAGTTTCTGTTTTCTTTTCATTCACAAGGACTAACCAATGGTGCAATGCGTCAGGTATATATACTACACACATATATATATATATATATATATATATATATATATATATATATATATATATATATATATATATATATATATATATATGTATGTGTGTATATATATATATATATATATATATATATATATACATATACACATATATATATATATATATATATATATATATATATATATATATATATATATATATATATATATATATATATATATATATATATATATATATATATATATATATATATATATATATATATATATATATATATATATATATATATATATATATATATATATATATATGTATGTGTGTATATATATATATATATATATATATATATATATATATATATATGTATATATATATACATATACACATATATATATATATATATATATATATATATATATATATATATATATATATATATATATATATATATATATATATATGTGTATATGTATATATATATATATATGTGTGTATATGTATGTATATATATATATATATATATATATAAATATGTGTATATGTATATATATATGTGTATATGTATGTATGTATATGTATGTATATATGTATGTATGTATATGTATGTATATGTATGTATATATGTATGTATGTATATGTATGTATGTGTATGTATATGTATGTATGTGTATGTATGTGTATGTATATGTATGTATGTGTGTGTGTGTATGTGTGTGTATGTGTGTGTATGTATGTGTATGTATGTATATGTATGTATATGTATGTATATGTGTATATGTATGTATATGTATGTATATGTATGTATATGTATGTATATGTATGTATATGTATGTATATGTATGTATATGTATGTATATATATATATATATTTATATATATTGTGCACATGTAGATTACTAGTCGCCCTTTAATTTGCTTTTAGTCATTTAAAAATCTGTAATTTCATTTGAGTTTCTAATATGAGGCATTCTTGTGACTGCCCTCAAAAGGGAAACCATTGCTATGTGGTCCAGGACACCAGGACAAAAAAAAAAGTTGGAAAGAGAGCTTAGAAGTGCTTGAATGGTTCAAAAGAGCAGGGCTAAAATACCTGCTGAGGGACTTCTAATTAAGAAGTGGAACTGAACAAATTGCACCCAGCTGTAGCTGCAGTAGAGGTTTTATGGCCGTAAAATAGTTTTTGAGGTTTGGATTGATTCCGACAGCAGTGATAATTTTACAATTGGCACACTGCGAGTCCCAGGGATTCGCTTGTCTGAAAACTGTGCGTCCCAGGAAACTTGTCACGAGTCCCAACATACTACGGATGCAAATAAAACATAAACAACGATATATAAACATTCAGATTTAATTTATTTATTATATGGTTTAGGGTTAGGGTTTATTTATCATTGTACTAGTCTTTCAGCTCGTAGATCCTCCTCTCTTTGCAGCCAAAAGTCTTTTGAAATGTGCGTATTTTTCCTTGCTTCCCCCGTTTTGCTTCATGATCATCGATCGAATCTTCTGCAGTTCTTTTCTTACTAGTTGTATTTTTAACTGCGAAATAACTATCCAGACTGTTTTGCTTTTTCTGAAACATTTTTTATCTTTCTTACACTATTACGAAACTCTTGCTATCGCTTTCTCTCCTTCGTCTGCTAGTGTCTGCTAGTCTCGCGAGAATTATTTCGCAAAGATTATGTGGAATAAATTGGTTTGCTATCGGATATATGTGTTTTGGTTTTATTTTTGATAAAAATTTCTTTGCGTCCGAAAAAAGCACATTACTTGAAATTGTGCGTCTGGAAGAAAAGCTGTGCGTATCAGACGCAGGACGCAGAGGTAACGAGAACACTGCGACAGTTGAAGGCTTTGTTAGGAAATTCACGGACTGCCACTGACATCCACAGTTTTTGTGCCAACCTACATTTTAGCCACCGTCAAACAAACCTTAACAAGTCAACTGACAACATTTCTAAACGTTAGAGTCGGCCTCAAGTGTCTCTGCCCTGTGCTGAGGGTGAGCAGCAGGAGTGGTGGGAGGTGGACGTCTCTTTCTTCTCACAGCCGGATCCGGCCGCTGTGTCTCCTGGGGCGGCTCGACGGGGGGTGGCGCGGGCTTACGTCGTTTCTTCTTGAGTATGGCTCGAGCCGCTCCCTCCAGGTCTTCTATTGTCGTTTGTATGTCATCGGCCGACTCCACCTTGCCCTGAAGATAAACGATATGATCAGAAACTGTTTGATTCCCCCGCGACTGATTTTCAGTGGCAATATACTTCTTGATCGGTGGAACTTGGACTGTCACTGAGCCTTGGTTCATAGGGGAACTGCAACGATGAATAGTGGTGGTTTAAAAATCAAATTACATGCTTCATATTGCTTTGTGTGTAATCATTACCTGTGTTCTGTCTGTTTTGACTGTGAAATCCCAGGAGCGATGGTTATCTACAAGAGTGGAAATTATTATATGGAGGTTTTCACTCAGACTTTACTAGCGCTGTTGTTAGATAGTAAATAAGTACGTAACTAGGTACGTAGATAGAAGTTTTGTGTAATTTATCTTAATTTATTAGTTGGGATTGACAATAAACATCCAATCCATTTTGACATTTTGGTCAAAATGGATTGGATGTTTATTGTGATATATCGGTCTCCGACACCCTCATGACTCTTACGAGGATGAGCTGGACAGAAAATGAAAGAATATATGAAAAATGTCCAGTGACCCAACCGTACATATATAAAAAAACAATTTAATTGATTCATTTTCTGAACTGCTTATCCTCACAAGGTTCACCGGGGTTGCTGGTGCTTATCCTAGCTGACTTGGGGCATTTCTAACGAAATCAGTAGTTATCTGATAGCTTGTGGGTATAATAAAATTCCACCATTTGGGGACAATACATGTTTCAACATCCTCACCGGGACTATCAAACTCTTCAGGACTGCCTTCTCTCTGAAACCGCAATCTGAAATACAGAAATGCTTTTCTTTAGGCACTTCCAATAGTTACTGCGGCTCATTTCATCTGAGGTGTCTCTCACTCAGCAAAAGCGTTATTGTTGGTGTTGTTTTTGGGGGTCGTGGTCTGGAGAAAGTCATCGATGGGATCTGTGCCGGCGGAGATGGCCGCCGAATCTGGCTGGTTCTCCATAAACTTGAGGGGTCTCTGGTTGGTCATGTGGGGGGGCTGAGCGTTGGTGTTGTCATCTGTGAATGGCTCCACGCGATTCCCAAACAAATCGTGTGTACGCTGCAGACACAATGTATGTATAGGTTATTGATCAAATACCCAGCACAAATATCAATAGTTTTGCTGAAAAAAAAACACCAGGTGCGGGTGTGACCTGGTAAATAAGCTCTTCTCCAGCCTCCTCCATGGCTCTCTCCATTTCCTCCTCATTATGCAGGTCTCCAGAAATAGCCCGGTGCATATCTCCGGTCACTTCATCCTCAATACTCCTGAGACCCGCCTGGATGTTAAAAATAAAAAATAGAGGCCCGTCGAGTTAGAATGGTGATTCCAAAACCATTTGAGTATCCAGCTTACTTGGATCTCCGGGCCAGAAGCGCTCTTATTGTTCGGCCGGTAGCCATAATACTCTTCCTGGCGCTTTAGGAACTTTCGGAAATGATCCTGGAGTAAAAATGTGGCGTAGAATTTTCCCACTGTGACCTCATCATCTGATAATCAAAAGGAGGTCACTGGTCAGACTTTTACGGTCTCGTGGCTTGGTTGTCGCCGCCGTACTCACCGCCTATCGGAGGAATAACCTGATCCAACAACTTCATGCTTGTGCGCTTCCAGATGGCCTTGATTATTGCACGAAGCTCCTCGTTGGCTTGCTCAAAGTTTCCTGCTCAGAAGAAAGTCGAGGTTTACGCGGCCGCAAAGATGCAACAACTGTGACCGTGGAAATGGAAGGAGAACTCTACCTTCTGTTTTAATCTTGAGGGCGGTCCTGACCAGTGAAAACAATGTGGCATTGAAGGTGACAGTGCCGTCGCTGTTGAGGGGCATGTTCATGCCCACCAAGCGCTGTAACAAAGGAAAGAGAATTTTATTAAGCATGTTAAAAAATGTGCCCTGCGACTGGCTGGCCACCAAGAAGGGCGGAGTCTACTTTATTTTGTATTGGACGGACATATTTTTTTCTTTAATTTTTTCATAAAAAAAACGCAGATGTTATGGTTTTCTTTTTTGGCCTTTGCCAGCCTGTAGCAGTGGCGGTTTGTGAATTTCCTAGCGACGTCTTCAGCTGTCGGAATCAATTCAACCCTCAAAAACTATTTTATGGCTATAAAACCTCTAGTGCAGCTACAACTGTGACACATAAAAAACATCAATAATAACCTCATACAATTGAAATATTATTTAGGAATATAGCCGTATTTTGCTCACCAAAATCCATCCATCCGTCATATTCCCTTAAATAGAAGCAACCGTGTGTACTCAAGGGTTTCCAAAAATGACAAGGTAAATGATTCCTGATCAGGATTTCGAGGGAAAAAAGCCTTACTATACTATGTCGTTATTTTAAAGAAATAAAGCCTTACTATGCTAACAGTAACAGACAAAACAAGAAATAGAACTGCTTACTTTGGTGAGCCTGTGGCCCAGTGAATAAGTCATTGGCCTCCCACCTCTGTGGACCTGGGTTCAAATCCTGGTTTTGCTCTGCTTTGTAAGCTTACCTAACTTTTCCCACTTGAAGGTACACTAAAGTACTAAGTATATACTGGGAGTGAAAAGAGACAAAACAACAAATACTACTGCCCAATCTTGAAGAGTGGTGGCCCAGTGGATAAGTCATCAGTCTCCACATCAGAGGTCCTGGGTTCAAATCCAAGTGCATGCACAGATTTTCCTACTATTATTCAGGTTAAAGAACAAGTACTACTGCCTAAGTGTCTAACTGAATAAGTCTTCAATGGTGGATGAATCATTTTGTCATCAAAAAATGACTAAGTCTTTCACCCAACTACTAAGTATATTCTGGGAGTGAAAAGAGACAAAACAACAAATACTACTGCCTAATCTTGAAGAGTGGTGGCCCATTGGATAAGTCATCAGTCTTCACATCAGTGGTCCTGGGTTCAAATCCTAGTGCATGCAAAGATTTTCCCACTATTATTCAGGTAAATGAAAGAGACAAAAGTACAAGTACTACTGCTTTCTCTCACAGGGTGGTGGCCCAGTGGATAAGTCATCAGTCTCCCACCTCTATGGTCCTGGGTTCAAATCCAAGTGCATGCAAAGATTTTCCCACTATTACGTATTCAGGTAAATGAAAGAGACAAAAGTACAAGTACTTCTGCTTGCTCTCACAGGGTGGTGGCCAAGTGGATAAGTCATCTGTCTCTCACCTCTATGGTACTGGATTCAAATCCAAGTGCATGCAACGATTTTCCCACTATTATTCAGGTAAATGAAAGAGACAAAAGAACAAGTAGTACTGCTTTCTCTCACAGGGTGGTGGCCCAGTGGATAAGTCATCAGTCTCCCACATCTATGGTCCTGGGTTCAAATCCAAGTGCATGCAAAGATTTTCCCACTATTATTCAGGTAAATGAAAGAGACAAAAGAACAAGTACTACTGCTTTCTCTCACAGGGTGGTGGCCCAGTGGATAAGTCATCAGTCTCCCACATCTATGGTCCTGGGTTCAAATCCAAGTGCATGCAAAGATTTTCCCACTATTATTCAGGTAAATGAAAGAGACAAAAGAACAAGTACTACTGCTTTCTCTCACAGGGTGGTGGCCCAGTGGATAAGTCATCAGTCTCCCACCTCTATGGTCCTGGGTTCAAATCCAAGTGCATGCAAAGATTTTCCCACTATTATTCAAGTAAATGAAAGAGATGAGAGTACAAGTACTACTGCTTTCTTTCACAGGGTGGTGGCCCAGTGGATAAGTCGTCAGTCTCCCACCTCTATGGTCCTGGGTTCAAATCCAAGTGCATGCAAAGATTTTCCCACTATTACGTAGTCAGGTAAATGAAAGAGACAAAAGTACAAGTACTACTACTTTCTCTCACAGGGTGGTGGCCCAGTGGATAAGTCATCAGTCTCCCACCTCTATGGTCCTGGGTTCAAATCCAAGTGCGTGCAAAGATTTTCCTACTATTATTCAAGTAAATGAAAGAGATGAGAGTACAAGTACTACTGCTTTCTTTCACAGGGTGGTGGCCCAGTGGATAAGTAGTCAGTCTCCCACCTCTATGGTCCTGGGTTCAAATCCAAGTGCATGCAAAGATTTTCCCACTATTATTAAGTTAAAAGAACAAGTACCACTGCCTAAGAGTCTAACTGAATAAGTCTTCAGTAGTGGATGAAGCATTTCGTCCAAAAAATGACTAAGTGTTTCACCCATTTCCTTGAATGAAAGCTTCCAACAACCATGTATAAGTGGGGCACGAGTTGGTGTAGTGGGTTGCTCACTCGCCTTCGGCCGGGGAGACCTGGGTTCGATCCCCGGTGTCGCAGGTTGACGACTGACTTGGCGTCGAGAGTCGGCCGAAGGCCGACTCGAGTACGCCACTAGGGGTGGGCCCTTCAACTGTCTTCCGAACTGCCGAAGGCAGTTCGGAATAAATTGTTTTACTGAAAAAAATGACTAAGTGTTTAATTTAAATTAAAAAGGTTTTTCTTTTTCTTTTTTTTCTTCTTCTTATTCCATTTACTGAACTACATGGTGCAGTGATCAGCCAAATGACAGCGGGAAGCGAACCCAGGTCTCCCAGACGGGAGTCCAGTGAACTAACCTCTGCGCCACCAAGTGAATACACTTTCCTTTGTAATCATTTCAGTATTTTGACTACAATACAAGTCTTAACACCAAGATTTCACAAAGCAGTGGCTGGGAATTGAACCCAGACACACCAGAGCTACGAGGCTTTGACATGTGTTTGTGCAGTGAACTAACCACCAGGCCATGGGCTCACAACCACAAATGGCTACACTTTCCTCATAATTTGAGTGTCTTGACTACAAGTGCACAGAAACAACAAAGGGAAAAATGTGTCCCGACCGGGAACAGTCTTATCGACACTTGTTTAATGCAGCAGAGCCTGCAGAACTGATTGTGAAAGCCTTGAGGCAGATTTCTGTCCCTGGCAACAAATAATGGCTGAAATGTGATTGGTTAAATGCTTCAATATGAAAACACATCTGGAAGCAGTGCAACCAGGGGGAAAGCAATGAAAGGATGCTAACAGACAATTAGGAATTATTTCATAAGTATTGATGGACAAAATATAATATATAATTTAGAGATCTCTTAGGCCAGCAGAAAAGGCCCTGACGGCACACCACTGGCCTGTAGCGTACCTTGCAGGCTGCACGATGAGGGCAGAACTTGCCAAAGCCCAGAGGCGGCTGAATGCGTCGGAGGAGCGTCACCACATCCAGGTGCTTAATTCTGCCTCTAGATAGAGCAGGCAAAACACAAATTAATTGTAACCTACATCATGAAAGCAGTACCAGGCGCAAAGTTTTACAAAATTATTTGCTACTGTGCTGCTGCTTCGTGTTATTATTTGGTGTTCAAAATGAAACAAAGTAAATCACGTATATTGTTCACTATTTGGAAATTTCAGGCTTTAGGGTCAAATTCCAAAGTGAACCTAAGACACATGTTAATTGTTTTTAGGCAACCCAACTAGACCGTGTTGACTGTCTGAATCTTAAATACTACTTGACACCAAACCTTTTTCTTGACTAGCAAATGAGTTGACATGACTTACGTTGCCTCTGGGTCATATTCTGCCCAAATCTTCTTAAACTCATCCAGATGATGTGGCCCAAGAAGCGACCAATCACGTGTCAGGTAGTCGAAATTGTCCATGATGACAGCGACAAACAGGTTGAGGATCTGCAGGAGGCGACGTTTATCAATGCTTTGAACCTTATAATGAGGCAATTGCAAATGTGGCTTTATAAAATACAGACCAAAAAGGCACAGAGACAGTAGAAGCTGAGGAAGTAGAAGACCGCAAAGTTGGAGCCGCAGGTGAACTCTTCTCCAGGCTGAAAGTCAGACTTGGGGTCACACTTCTGTCCATACATCGATGCCATCATGACTTCTTCCCAACCTTCTCCGGTAGCGCACCTGCAAATCCACCTCAGCTCGGTTTTTCTGTTTGCCCAAGTGCTGAACTCTAAATGAGAACTCACCGGAACAACATGAGAACCGCCTGAGGAAACGTCTGGAAGTTATTGTTCCGGTTGATTTCGGTGCCGTCCACTAAGGCGATCTTTCCGAAAATCTAAAATGTTACAAAATGACGCCTCATTTATTTGTCCTCATCCAGTGTAGAGTGGTTGAGGTGTAAATGTTCCACTCGAGACCATACTTGCATCCCAATAACGGCGTAGATGAAGAAAAGCATGACAATCAGCAAAGCCACATGGGGAAGTGCCTAAAAAGAGAACCAAGGTGAGAGTCAGTCACTTACTGGTCAATTTTGAATGTCCACAATGTGACAAACCTGGAAGGACTTGATGAAAGTCCAGAGTAGGTTCCGGATGCCCTCAGAGCGGTTCAGCAGCTTTACCAGGCGCATGACACGGAAGAGTCGGAAGAATGTGATGGAAACGGACGCATTTTCCGAGGCCTGCGGATGAGTACAGATGAATAACTTTATATGGAATGTACGTATGTGGAACAGAACAACATGAAGTGTCAAAGGTGTGCTTACTGCAATTTCTTGCATATGATTTGTGTCCTGCAAAGCGGAGAAAAAACAACTGAGGACTGAAGACATGACATTATATTATATATATACACATGTATGTACTTCGATATATATAAGTATATATATACATATATACATATATATATATATATATATATATATATATATATATATATATATATATATATATATATATATATATATATATATATATATATATATATATATATATATATATATATATATATATATATATATATATATATATATATATATATATATATGTGTGTGTATTGTTTTTTTTTTTTTTTTTTTTTTCAAAATTGCTTGTTGTCACAAGGAGGTTTCAGGGGGTGCTGGAGACACCAGGCTGGAGACACCCTGAATTGGTAGCCGGCCAATCGCAGGCCACAGGGAGAAAGGCAACCATTCAAGCTCACACACCTTTTCTCGCAATTTAGAGTGTTAAACCAGCCTACCATGCATGTTTTGGGATGTGAGAGGAACCCGCAGTACTCAAGAAAACCCACACACGCAAGCCCCCCAGAGAACCCTTCGACCACAGAACTTTGAGGCCGTTGTGCTACCCACTTGCGGTGGAACTCAATAAATAAAATGTAAAAAATAAATATCGTAAAAGGCTGCACTGAGTGAGTGGGAGATAAGCATCGCTCTATCTGCATTAAAGTATTAACATTTTGGGCTGGAAAAATTAGTTTCATCTAGGAACCATGGTTTCATTCACCTTCAAAGGCAGCCAATGAGGTAACTGCAAAATGTAAGCTCTTCTGGTCTCTCATTTTTAAATTCTGAATCTATAAATAATATCGAGGTGAGTTAGGAAAGAACCTGTACGACATGCTCATGCAGCAATTCAATGGTAGTGATGAGATATTTACAGCACAGCCTTGCAGACAGTACAGTCCTCCGCTGGCAGCCAGGGCACTCTGTGAAAGAAAGACAAATCACTAGGTGAGACATTTAGTGAATCGTCAGTCATGGCTAAAGGAAAATAATGAAACGATAGTAACAACAGAGAAAGGCGTGTTTTGGAAAGGCAGAAAAGCCGTGGTGGCGCTGCAGTGTCTGGAAAAGCGTGTCCGTGCTTAAAAAAAAGTGAAGGTGGTGAAAACCAGCTGCAGAAATTGTGTCCAGGCAGCCTCATCACATACAGTGAGGGGGAAAAAAAATCAACCAGTGCTGTATTCTCTTTAATAGGCACACACACACATTCCAAAAGCAAGAATAATGTGGCAATAATGGATTGTTTGGTGGGGTGTTGGCAGAAATGCTTCTCTGGAGGATGGAGGTGGAGGAAATGGCCTACAATAGTACGTACTGACCATGTTCTGTGCGCTAGTTGTGCTGGCACCAATCTGGGCCACGGTAATACGTGTCTGGGTCAGAGCATTGAATACACAGTCATTGTTCTATGGAATATGCTGTATCCCGGGAAGCTCTTTAAAAAAAAACCTGAAATAACTAATATAATGTAAAAGAAATCCAGTGTTTACTCACGTCCACTTCACTCAGGATGACATCTACAACGCTGCCAATGACAATGATAAAGTCAAAGACATTCCAGGGGTCTCCAAAGTAACCCTGCAAACACATGATAAGTTCTCGTGAGTGAGTACAAGTTGGATGCGATTGGGCAAAATCACATTTTTAACAAAAATGGTCACCTTTGCTTTGAAGGCCATCAACTTAAGGACCATCTCCACGGTAAAGAGAACGGTGAAGATTAAGTTGAGAATGTCTGAAAGCTTGGTCACATGGTCGGACTGGTTACAGTGCTGTGGGGATAAAAAAAACATTAAAAACTATTAAAATAACAATTCCACATTGCAGAGGTTTTATGTGTGGTCAGAAATCATTATTTTTTTACTAGTTTTTTAAGACTAAACTCAGTACGAAAATTGATCAGAGCTGACTGGCCTCAAAAGAAATGATAAACTTGCTTTGACCTCAAGGATGAATAAATCAGCTTTTCAAATGTAGACTTTCTTTTCATTTGTTTGGTGTTGTCATTGCTGCGTTCTAGTTTAGTTTATATGACTATCACATTATTGCAAATGTCTTCATGAAAAATCTCGAATGTCCCACAATCTGTTGTTTTAGTTTAAAATTTATGAGATCTGTGTGAGTGCATTCTTTCCAAACGTTTAGAAATACAACAATTGAAGTGTTTTTCCATTTGAAAAACAAATCCTATGGAGCCTTAGGATCCAAGTCACCAGATTTTTTTTTTTCTTGAGATTTGAGCTGTCATTTGGCTTCTATTTTAAGTTTTGAGATGGTCCCTGTTTTCTGCCTGTGAACTCAATTCAACCCATTTAACAGTCCACCCATTTAACAGTTCAGCAAACATTGAACAATATCTTCAAGGAGGAGCTTTAAACTTATTTATAGTGCTTTTTCAGTGATTTCAGTGGAATTTCTGAGACATAGACATGTCAAGATCTTGATTCAGCAGTTTGCTTTGCAAAAATCTCAAAGCACACAACTAGCTAAAAATCTTCTAATTTTAAACTAAGCCACCTATATTTACAATATAATATATATTCTCATCACACTTTTTTTTCCCCATTATAATCTTGTAATGTTGCATTTTTTTCATCTCGGACTATTACACCGTATGACTATGGCAGGTAATTTTCCACAGCAAAGTGGTTGGGACACACTATTCTTAAGTATACAGGCTACAATATGAACCTACCTGCATCCCCAGGCACAAAGTGTTCAGCATAATGAGGAAGAACATGAGGTACTCAAAGTAGCAGGAGGTAACAATGTACCACACCCTGTATTGGTAAGGGTTTTTGGGGATATAGCACCTCAACGGTCGGGCCTTCAAGGCGTACTGCACGCACTGGCGCTAAAGGGAAGAGATGTGTTCAAAGAATGTCATAATCATCATTAGACATCTCACAATTCTTTCCCGAATGAGTTTGAGTGCACCTCACCTGGTTCTTGTCCAGCTCACAGTCCTTGTATTCCTGCTCGCCCTGCTCTTGGAAGGTAACGATGACAAAGCCCACAAAGATGTTCATCATGAAGAAGGCGATTAGGATGATGTAGACGATAAAGAAGATGGAGACGTCCACACGGTTGTTGAAGACGGGCCCCATGTCTTCTTGGTCAGAGTCTATGGCTCTATACAAGAGTCTGGGAACATGTGTGTGGTGAGTTAGAAGTTGGAGTTGGTCCTTTTCACCAAACTTGAAAATGCAGAACATTTTAAAAAAATCCTGTATATTAATTTTATTGAGTACTATTCATTAAAAACATTTTGAATGATTCATTGAAACAAAGTGTGATACTTGGAAATAGCATTTGTTAGCTAAAATTAGACTACTGTGAGAAATGGTAAATTAAATCCTCCGGAAATGTTACTGCATCAATGAATTATAAAACAAATAATTAAAATTAAGTGAATGGTTCCTTCTATTGTAGTCAGTGGCAGCCAATTGAATAGCCATTTCTTTTTTATTATACATATGGGGCAGAGGAGACAACATTTTGAGACCCCCATTTGCAATAACTATTGCCGCATGTTTTTTGCCAATAACAAGAATAGTAATTACAGGAATAAGGAGATTAAATAAATCAATTTCCCCTTTTACCTGCTGCCACAACACCTACTCTGTGACCTGACCTGGCAGTGAATGAGTTAAGCCAATGATAACTTTTGAATAGCTGTCCCTGAAGGGGTTAAGTGAACTGTTTTTCTTTCTTTCTTTTCTTTTTTCAGTATGGAATCCTTTCCAAGACAAACAAACAAAAATCTTAATTTGCCTCCAAAATATACCCGAAAATACGGCCGTATCTAGCATAAATAACTGATTGGTCTATTGTAGTCTCCTCCAGATCTCTTTTGAGAGCAGAGAGTAAAGCAGCAAAACTTACTTTGGCCATCCCTCAAAGGTGGAAACAGTAAAGAGAGCCAGCATGCCATAGAGCACATTGTCAAAGTTGAAGTCATTGTTGAGCCATTCCCTTTTGGCCACCACAGTATCCTGCAAAGAGTTCTCTATGTGCTTCACAAAGAATCCCCTGAAAATAAAAAAAGAAAAATCATTGTGGGGCCATTGCATGTCTTTTGAAAGTTCCAAAGATATTTGCCTTACTGGCATTCCTCCTCTGATATTTTGGACGGGTCCGAACAGCTATAGAATTTCCCCTATTTCAAATATACAATATAAAGAAAATGCTGTATGGTACTCAATATTAAACACAGTATATAATGTATAGTATATATAGTGTGACCAACCTTGAAAAGTTGCACTCCAATGCATGCGAACATAAAATTTAGCAGCATGGTGACCAACACGATGTTTCCGATGGTTTTGATGGCCACGAATACACACTGGACAACATGCTACATGTGGAGACAATCAATTAGTATGGAAGAAAAGCT
Organism: Stigmatopora nigra; assembly: GCF_051989575.1. Lineage (NCBI taxonomy): Eukaryota > Metazoa > Chordata > Actinopteri > Syngnathiformes > Syngnathidae > Stigmatopora > Stigmatopora nigra. The sequence continues at coordinate 18,399,528 of NC_135508.1, forward strand.
CCAACGGCGATTAAGCCATCAGCGAACCTTTAATCCTTTTGCTCGATTGATCGCCCTGAGGGGCCTTAGCACCCTGAGCACCCTGAGAATCTTCACCACCGAGATAGCACTGGATCTGAAGACAAAAGATGAGATGCCACAATAACCTTGAGATGCTCCATTTGATGAAGGGGGGCAGTTCCACACGACAACTTACTCCATGCCCATTGAGAGAAGGGAGACTCCAACCACAATCAGATCCAGGATGTTGAAGGAGTTACGACAAAATGAGCCCTCGTGCATGAACGCGCCATAAACGGTCATCTGTCACAGAGAGAAGTAACACAATTGAAGATTTGGAAGAGAGAAAATTTGGAATCAATCCTTTTCCAAAGCCATATAGTTCACTTATTCCACTTACCTTCAGTACAATCTCAATGGTAAACACTGTTGTGAAGACAATGTCAGCATAAGCCAATATCTGCAGGAAAAGATGCAGTGAATAGGGTTACCGTACGACCTCTAATGGATAGGTTACGTGAAGTTTTAACGAAAGAGATTGGCACCTGATTTCGATAAGAATTGGGATCGATGGGGTCCTCGGCTGCCAAGGAGATGGACGACAACAGGATGAACAGCAGGATGAGATTAGTAAAAGAGGAGGCATTGATGATCTTGTAGCATAGTTTACGGATCCTGGAAGCCAGTGGAGAGAATGAGAGAACAAACATAATTGAACACCATATTTAGTACTGAAAGACAGACAAAACAAACACCTGTAAATGTAACATATTAAGAGTATGATGGCCTAAAACACACAACATAACAAGCCGCTGGCGGCAGAGTGATAAAGAAAGAGAAGACGGGTCACAAATCCAGCCAATCTATGAAAAAGTTCAATTAAAAGTCCAGAAAATAGGGTATGCATGGAATGGTACCAACTTGTTTTGTGGGCCAAAGATAAAGAAAGAGCTAGCTTCGGGCAAGGGAACGGCTTCCTCCTTAAGCTGCAGGTCAGCCATAGGTCGCGGCCGAGGACTAATAGGGATTTGGGGCTCCTCCTCCTCATCGTCACCTTGAATATCGAGAGAGAAAAAAAAGAAAAGAAAAAGTTCTTAACTGTAACCCCACTATAAAAGAACATCTGAAAGGCAACAAGTATTGTAGAATATTTGCGTTTACCTGGAAAGTCTGCAGGCGGGAAAGGATCTTTCACTTCATTGACATTGGACTCAAACTCATCAATTTTGAGCTGATAAAAGAAGAAATTGGCAATTGTGACTAAACGTGATTATTTGTGCTTTAAAAAGTGGTTATAGCTTGATGAACCTTGGCTGTGGTTGGCATGCCCTCGATCTTGGCTCTCTGCTCTGCCAATTTCTTGGAGATTCTCTCCCTCTCCTCATCTGTCTTGTCGGGCATTTTCGACCTACATGATACAGGACGAGGAGTTCACTCGTAATTCTCGAGCACAGATGATGACCTCGGCTTTCTCGAGGATTCACCGCATCAGTTTCCTCCTTAGCTTCTCCTCCGCCTTTTCTTTCTGGGCTGAGGTCAGACTCTCAGCCTCTCCAAGGTTGTCCACTGCGATAGCCAAAAACACGTTCAGTAGAATATCTGGTGGAATTCCGAATTCAGAAAAAGATAGATGCTGGTTTCCATGGCCACCGATAAGTGTCTTCAGACTCAACACAGTGAGTTTCGAAGAGGATACAGTTTCCGCAGACAAACAGTACGACGAAATAGATGGCTACCAGGATGCCAGGGATAACTGGACCACCATAGGCCATAATTCCATTGTTCATGATAGCAGTCCATTCCTCCCCTGTCAAGATCTTGGAAACAGACAAGGCTTTTTCAACCAAATATGTTACACAGTTGAATTTTAAAGTTTCGGGAAGCATCTCACCTGGAACACGCTAATGAGGGCCTGAGGGAAGTTATCAAAGTTACTTCGTCGAGGTCTGTCGTCAGGGAAGTTGAACTTTCCCCCAAACACTTGCATACCCAGCAGCGAAAAGATGACAATGAAGAGAAAGAGCAGGAGAAGCAGCGAGGCAATGGAGCGCACAGAGTTGAGCAAAGACGCCACGAGGTTACTCAGAGAGGTCCAATACCTGCAAAAATGACAGCAAGATTATAGGATAACCCATCCCATTGTTATGTAAGACACATTTGATGTAAATCAGCAGTGAATGAGTTGCAAAATAAAAGGCTGTTCACCAGGAAGAAATGGTTATCATACACAATGTAAAATCTGGAAGGGGTGTAACTTTCTGGTTTGAATGACTTACTTTGTGACTTTCAGGATCCTGAGTAGGCGAATACACCTGAGTACAGAGAAACCCAGAGGTGTCACCTCTCCCACCGCTAACATGATCATCTCCAGGATACCGCAAAGGACCACGAAGAAGTCGAAACGGTTGAACAGAGACATGAAATACGCTCTGGGACCCAGAGCGTACATTTTCACAAACATCTCAATGACAAAGAGCACCAAGAGGACACGACTCGCCACATCTAGCAAAGATTTGGGAGAGACAAGCCAAAAAAAACAAGATTGGTGGTGACCATTTGTGTTCAATGTCTAAATGCTCTTATTTATTTCTTTTAACCTTGAAGCGAAGTGAGTGACGCTGGCTGGTGGTGATGCTCTGTCGCGATAGTCAGCGTGTTGAGGAGGACGAGGAACATCACCAGCCAATAAAAAGTTCTGGTTTTCACATATACCAGACACTTCATTCTGAAGAAGCGGTTCCAACGGCGTGCCAAGCGACTTCATATGAAAACAATGGGGATTTCAGTGCCAAACTACGATTGAACATCAACACCAGAACAAAGTACTGTAAGAGAAACACACTCACTAGTAGTAGATCACTCGACTCTTTCCCTCCAGCTCGTACAGGCTGTCTGTGTCTGAATCTCCACTGGTCAAAGGCAGTAGACCTGAGAAGAGGAGAGACATTAAGATACTTTTAGATTAGATGTATAGGTAGAAAGACATAGATTCCTCTAATCGACTAGTATATATTTTGATTCAATTCTATTTTCTTATACCAACCTTTTCCCTCCCTGTCAGCATCCAGAACCTCGGCATGGGTAATCCACTCCATGTAGCCGTGCAAGTCCTCATCCAACTGCTGGCGTTCCCGCAACTTCTGGAATTCTCCTCGCGACCGAGCTTTCTCTCGCTCTTTGGTAAACTCACTGATTACAGAGAGAACTTTTTTACCGGCACGTTCACTTTGACAAAACAATGTTAGAAACTGGATGCGTTGAATGGGCTTACCCACTCAGCACACCAAGAACCAAGTTGAGGACAAAGAAGGAGCCCACAAGGATGAGGGGAACAAAGTAGACCCAAGGCCATTCGTTTCCTATGGCGTCATTAATCTAAAAGAAATCACAACTCAGTTGTAGTGGACCCAATGAAAATTCCAAAGGAGATATTCACCGACCCAGTAGAGAACTTTAGTCCACCCCTCCATGGTGATGCACTGGTAGACCGTCAACATGGCAAAACCGATGTTGTCAAAATGGGTTATGCCATTGTTGGGGCCTTCCCAGCCCAGTCGACACTCCGAGCCATTGATTAAGCAGCGACGCCCGTTACCGGCTTGAGCGCAGGGTGCGGGCATCTCCCCCTCTGCTGTTGCATAGATATCTGAAAAAAAAATCTATGTGTTAGTCCATCAAAATGTGGCCTCCTAAACATTCCAGGCACATACTTGTGTCTGTGTAGTAGCAGGTTTTATGCATTTTGCACTTGAAGAGCTCCAATCCCATGATGGCATAAATGGTGACCAATAAGAAGACCAGCAGGGCAATGTGTAGCAGAGGAAGCATGGCTTTGAGGATGGAATTCATCACAACCTGCAGGCCTGAACGTACAGTAAAACACAACAGGTTTTCCACGGATAATGTCCAAGTATAATACACATTCAGGGGAGAGAAGCTTACTGGGGACTCCGGAGACGAGGCGTAGGGGACGCAAGACTCTAAAAGCCCTTAGTGCCTTCATGTCAAAACCTCCCCCTTTCTCAGTTGGAACACCAGCGATCGCATTGAAGGTATCCAAGGCAAATGTGACCAGACTGGAGGAGGACATCAGCGATATTGTAAGTACTGCCACACTCTATCGCTCCACATGCTGTGAAATTTGCTCTCTCACCCCATGAAAACGATGACAAAATCCAATATATTCCAGCAATTCCGTAAATATGCACCTTCATGGAACACAAACCCATATGCCACTATCTTCAAAAAGCACTCTAAGGTGAAGATGATTAAAAAGATGTACTCCAGACTCTCCTACAAAAAGAGAAATATGATTATATATGATTTCAAACAATAACAAGTTAAAACAAATGTTCAGTCTTTCTATTTTATCATTGTAAGTCATCAGCTTGCGTGGATTTATGCAAAAGAAATACCAAAGAACTTTTTCATCATTGAGCACTTTTGTCGGTTGAACAAACAAAAATACATTTATGCCACGCTTGCTTTAGTTTATACAATATAATGTGAATAGTATTTAAACAAGATGACACGGTGTGTCAGAAATTATTAGTGCAGTTCTCCTAAATCAAATTAGGTATTTGTGTACAGTTATTAGAAGCAAATCGCACAGTAAAGCCCAGCAGCTCTTGTTACAGGCCTCACATTTGAAAACAGGCTGGTGAGTAACAAAAGCCAGTTGACTTTGGCCAAATGGGTCAATCCACAAAGTACCTGTGATTATTCTAAAGTCATCTGAGTTATGTGATACCCATTCTGGAGAGTGAGAGGAACGGTGGGCACTTGTTAGTCCTGGGATTCACTTGTTGAAGCCTATGCTTAGACACCTGCCTTTCATGCGAAGTGGCAGTCTTTCAAGCTGTGCCTCATCGATAGCAGATGGGACACAGCTGTCGACATTGAAGATTTGCACACTAGCTGTGTCAACAAACAGCTGGCAACACAACCAACCAACTAACAATGTACACAGTGGCGCCTTGAGATATAGGTTGCCTGTCATTTGGACAATTCTACTACTTACGACTAAAAATACAAGAGTATTATCGTTTCAACCAAGCCCATATGCCTTAGATTTTGGTCATTGTTAGAGTACGTGCATGGAATATGAGATCTTTACGTAGGGTTTCTATTTACTAGTCAAACAATACTGTGTAGACAGGAGCTAACATGATAAAATATTCAAGAAGGATTTAAAAAAAAAAAGGTGAAACGGTATTGAGATCATAATAGAAAGTCTGCCAGAAGATAAGACTAAGAAATATGTACAACTTGGCTTGTGGGAGATAATGAAGGGCCCATCTAATGTATCTAAAAATGACAGTTAAAAAAATAGATGGAGGTGCAGACTTTTTTTTCAATGAAAATATGTCATACTATAGTCCCACCGTTCTTACGGTTCTTCTCGCAATTCTACAGACAGGTAAGGTTCAAAATGTTGTACTATGGGGTTTTAGAGTCACTATTTTTGGACATTTACAACAACATTTAGCAAGTATTTAATTCCAAATAATAAGTGTTAAAACTAAATTGTAAATTTAAATGTTAAATCCAAACCCTGAATATAAATATATTCACTCACTGTGACACATCAATCTTACTTACCAAGTTGATATTGGTGTTATTGCTGTCTTCTTCGGGCATGGGCAAGAACACGGCCAGGGCGATACAGTTGGCAAAGATGGTCAGTAAAATGATGATCTCAAAGGTTCTGTATGAGGGTGCTGAGGATTATCACACAAGGATTCTAGTTTGTCCCAAAATGAATGAGCCAATGGTATATTAGCAACATCTAACATTTCATGTCTTTCTTGAGAGAAGTAAACAGAGGTGTGTTATACGTTATAGAAAAGATCATCTAATGACGAAATTGAGTATTTTGAAAGGCAACTTTTGTCACTGTGGGTTTCTTTTCTTTCTATGAAGCACAGTTTCATTTTAAATGAGTCGCATACATTTGCATTTAATCTATTATGCCTTGTTGGGCCTTCTTCACTTTTCCCTTATCTAATGTATTGCAGCGTCAGTTTATAAGGTAATATGTATTAATATCTGCCTCTATGCTGCCCCATCCCCACCGATAGGGGGCTCAGCAAGAGAATTCTTCTGCCAGGTCAGCATCATGTCTCCCTATGATGCAGCGAGACAGCTGCAGAGACTAAGAATATGTCCAAAGCAGCTCAACACGCATGAGAAAATGACTAAGGGTTTTCCCCCGTACCTGTTTACTTTGAGTTCTTTTTTTTATGACAGTTAAAAAAAATAATAATAATCTTGCTGTTTTTAACATTTGAACGCTTACATGTCCTGCAGTGTGACATACCAAAGTGATTATACTCGTGCAATAAAAAGTGCTTCTGATTTACTAGAGCATGTGGTGACAAATGGCAGTGGAACGTGGTGGGAACTTTTGCAATTCCAGAACAGGGTATCAAATTCTTAACTTTCTGAAACTCATTGTGTAAAAAATATGGTTTTGACAGGTATGACAACAAAAATCAAGAAATTGGTGAAAATATCCAGCCATCAAAAAAGATAACCTTTAGAACTTTAACTACAGCTGTTGGTTGTAAATATAGGAATTAAAGTCAGCTAATTATGTTTTAAATGGATTTCTAAATAAGGAATTGGCTTGCAGCAAAAATAATAGCAGGAAAGTCCCCTGAGGGTCCGCATAACATCACTTAGCAGCCGGCCAAGTCTTGCATAGCAGACGCATTTGAGCTCTTATTCCCATATTATAAAAAACATCCCTACATTTGTGGCGCAAAATTGAAAGCTGTCAGGGAATAACATAGGTCTTTCCACTTCACAGACCAAAACCAATAGGTTTAAGGAGACTGGACGAATGCGATGACATCATTTTATCATAAAGCCTGTGTCAAACATTGTCACCTCAGTTTTATGATTTGTGGTAGTTTGAGATACTTGACTCACTGTGATCTTTTTATCTCAGTAAATATGACCAACCCCATACGATATTAAGGATACTTCCACTCCACGATGTTGATGCAGGCCTTTCGGAAGGGGTTTTTAAGAGTAAGGAAGAAGAGGGATCTGGCAGGTCTGGGGTTACCCCCCGTGGCCTGCAGCTTCTTCAGCTTCTCCCGCTGCTTCTGCTTCAGCTCCTCCTCGTTCATGATGACCGGTTTGGCCGGCTCCGAGTTGGCCGCCATTGTGAACACTCCAACAGGTCCTAATCCTTCAGAAATGCGTCCCTCGACTGTATGATCTCAACCTAGGGTTGAGTGCCACTCCTTGGAGCCTCCAGGTTTCAGTTGAATAATCCCGTTCCCGCTCCTCAGCGCGCCTCTACCGGAGCCTCAGGCCGCTCGCTCCTGGCTGAGAACCTCTGACATGAAAACCTGCCAGACAAATGGGTGGAAGCACAGTTGGCCCTGCTGGGGTTTAATTATAGACTGTGAAGCAGCGGCGAGCCATGCTTGGGGAAAAGGCTATGGGGAAAGAAGGGAAGAGATGAAATTAGGACAGGGCAAGAGAGGGGAGACAATCTTGAGTAGGGACTGAATATTAACAGGCATCCAACTAGGATGCACTTTCAAAACAGAACAGTGCACAATAAAGTCCTCCAAAACAACACAAACGCTGATGACACAAACTGACTTGCTTTTTGTTGACGTTGGTCTCCACCTTTAGTTTGTGAGTTGTATTAGAATAATCGTTACCACAAATTATCACATTTGAACCTCCCATATTACTAAATGGATTAATCCCAAATGGTTGTCAATGAAAGCCAATGGGTGAAATCTATTAACCACCATAACAGATATAATTAAAAAATGCTAATTGATATTCATGTCTGTTACACCTTATTTGTATACACCTCATTAAAATGTATTCCAAATTGGTTAAGGGAGTAAATTTAAACTTTCAAAAATGTGTCATGTAATCTAAGATTCCAATTAAAACATATTTTCGCAAAGCATAACAAGATAGTATGTTACTTACTGTCTTTTGTCATCCTCAAGTGTAAATATTCCATTAAAAAAAAGGAAATTAAAGATTAAAAGTAAGGACACCAACACCCAAAATGTGAAACCAGTGTTTTCTTATTTGGGCTCATTGCACATGCACAGACAAATAAATATAAATAAAAATAATTAAAATAATTTTGTCATAAATAAAAAACTATTATGATAAAAAAATTGTGGAATTACATCATTACACCAGGTGCTCAGAGGGGTTTAAATACGATAAAGTTAACATACCTGCTACCAAACAGATAGGGATTCTTACTGATGGTCTTGAGTGCTCAAATTTAATCTTGACTTCCTTCATCTACTCAAAGAAAAATGAGTAAAAACTATTAGTACATAAAAAAAGGTTTTGCAAGTCCATGTTAGTTGACAAACTGTAAAATGCTTACTCTTTTGACATCTAGTAGCCAATGACTGCAAACCAAAGGACATCAGTAGAACCCCGCCTAACTGTCCCGATAATCATTAATCACAATGTTCCACGTGAAACTAACCGAACTTTTGGTTCAAGCTATCAATAACGCACAATGGAATTATGAGAGAAAAGAACCACAAGGGAATTGTAGCTAGTGACAGGAAAAAAACACCAGTTCTAAACCTCAGATGGGGATTCCCTTTAACTAAGCAACTTATGGCGGTCGAAAACAGTCTTGCGCTGTTCCTGGACCTGCTTCTTCCAGCGCTGCTGCGCCCCTTCAACCCGTTCCAGCACCGTATTCCCTCTGGCCTGGCTGCTGCTCATCCGTGGACGCATCTCCTGCACAGATGTAGTAGACCAAAAAATGAGCTCGTTGAAAAGAGTACACTCACAATCAAGGGAACAGACAAGTACGTTTATACCTCAGAATCATCCTCGTTGTGGAGAGGCTGGGTGTATGCATCATGCTTGCGGATGAGGGGATCAACCAATAGGAGGAAGAGCATGTAGAGCAGCAGCGCCCCAACAACAGACAGGTAGATGATGATCGTCACCTGTGACATATAAGAGTGATTGTGACGGGGATAGACGCCCAATCCCTTTGAACTTTCAACCCCTCACAGTTGGATTGGTTGCCTATTAATGAGGGTAAAATGTGTCCAATGAGCAAATTAGGCATACTTTGATAGTGTTGCTACTCCGCTCCTCGTACTTGCACTCGCACAGCAGGCAGTAAGCTTCCACATCATGGCCAGGGACCGGCATAGGATCCACCACATGGAGACAGTTGCTAGAAGGTACAATTTCAAATTACAACACATTTACAACAGGGTACAAGAACAAAGAGAAACAGGGTGTTTACCAATCCTTTTGGGAGACATTTCTGTTGTAAATGTTGCCAGTGAAGTTTCTGTAAGGCGGGCAGATGCACTTGCAGCGAACGTCTTCAAAGTTCTGTCAGAAATAAATTGTCTTTAAATGGCCGCAAATAAACTATTTCACATACAATGTCCAGGATGACTCCAAGTTTTTATTTGGCACCAATAGACACAAGAAAACCGAAGATATTGTTAAAAAATGATGGTAGAATGTGCTTAGTATTCATGCATGTGCGGGTACTTGCCTCTAGAGGGCACTCGTGTTATTGGGACTGACTGCCTCACTTAATAAATATAGTTATCTCAGTGTATTTTATGGACTACTATCTATAACGAGTTACAGTCTAATAACAATAGTTCCTATCGATGAAGTTGTGTCGAGGAGAATTATTCAAAGCAAAACGCTTAAACATACATGCAATAAAGATCATTTGTGTGTGTTCCGTGAGCTTCTATCACTGAAATATGCACCTAATTATTGCGGGTTTAGGTCAAATAATAAAAATAAGATCTCAAGGCTCTACAGATGAGTTGTTCTGTATCATTGTAATTATTCTTCTTATTATTTTCAGGAAGCTGGAAACCCAGTATGTACAGTCTATTTTTACGACATTGATATACAAAATGAAATATATTAAGTAGCCAGATGTGATGTGACTTCTGCTCCAGCTATGCTTGCATTATCACGGTCTATTTATAATAATTTAAGATTAATGCATGTTTTGCCTTTCTAACCTTTGCATCTGCAACGATTGCAGCATCCAGAAGCAGCAGCAGCGCAAACACCACCGCAGTCACGAGCAAAGTCCATGAAGAGCCCCCGGAAAATAACATTCTCTCAGTGGCGCACCAACAAGATGCCGCAGACAAGAGGACGCAATACAGCAAACAAAACACCGTGCACCTAATGACAGCTGCTGATCCTATACTTCCGTTTCCGGTTTGTCGATAAACAAGGACGATACTGCCACCTTCTGTTTAAAATAATAATACAAAAAACACACAAAACATCCAGACAGTGTATCACAAAAATGCATATATAAATTCATTTACGTGTGTATTCTTGAAACGGTTCACTGTCTCGAGATAGTATATTCAAAAAAATGTGAGGAAAAACAGCCTTTTAATTAAACTAATTATGTCTCCCTCAGACCATGCACACCCACCTCTGTTTTTTTAATTTATCATCCATAAATCTTTTTTTTTTTAATAAATAAGCACAAGATCACTCTTTGCACTTTCCTTCATTGTTGATTTTCTGGAACTACCTAAAAGATTTAATGGTACAGGCTTAGTCTAAATTGTGTCAAAAGAAGAAAAATATTTTGGATATCCAAACATTATATTTATACAAATTGAATACATGGTGAGGATTGGAGCTAATTTATGTTCCTATTTTAATGTTTATTAATTGGAATGTTATTTTACCATTAACGATTTCATGCATTATTTTGATTTATTAGGATACTTTGCTTATTATTTGCAATCGTAAATTAAAAACATGAATAAAAAGTCCCTTCCTCCGCTTCCCATAAATATAAAAAATCTTCTCAAATGAAATCCTGGTGCTCGGGTGGAACATAAAGAATAAGCTCTGACTCCTTGACCAAATCAATACCTCCATTTCATCCTAATCCTGTTTTCATATTTTTTTCTGTATAGTCAGATACTCATCCCTTTAATAAGCCAAAGAAATCAATAGATGACAAATTCTGCTTGAACCACCTGAGCCTGTGGACACAGGGATCAATCGAATGCAGGGTTATTACTCTAATAAGCCTAGATATTAGTGTCAAAAGGCACAAACATTCCCACCTCAGTTCTCAAAATGACTCATAAAACAGTACGGTTAGAGTCAGACTGTATGATGTAGTGTCAAATGTGCAGGGATTTGGACTTTAATCATGTCATATACTTTGCCCTTGATTGATAAGTCACTTGAACCACCGCTTGAGTTTCACATCTTAGACTTTAATGCTTTCGTTCGCAGAATTTAATGCATTTTTTCCATTGTAAAAGGAGAATTGCAAGGATTAAATAAAAACAATGAAGTAATTTGCTGCTGTGAACATATTACCTATTTGAACTGGGAGGGCTGGCTGGCAGTGATCATTCATTCTAGTTAAAAAATGGGTTGGACTGAAAGTCTATTGTCATCATGGCAAAACTTGAGTTAAAATGATCATTATCTATATTTTTTTAACTGAAAACCGCTACTTTTTTTGCTCAATTTGAACCCCGTGATTCATTGCATCTAATTCATTTAATGCCTAAAAAGCTGCATGTGTCTTGATGTAAATATTCCATAGCGTAATGTAGAGGCCTGCGGCTTATAGTCAGGCGCGTCTTATATTCCAACAATCAGGGTAATTATTCAATATTTTTCAGGCACATTTAAGTGTTTAAAAGTGGTTTGAATCTTCCACTAGGAGGTACTATAGTACAACTATCATAGTAAGAGCTTTTTTGTGGTCACTGATATGGATATACTCGGCCGTAATGTCCTCATAAGGGTCGCGGGGGGGGGGGGGGGGGGGGGTGCTGGAGCCTATCCCAGCTAACTACCCTGACAATCGATGGGCACAAGGAGACTGACAACCAATCATAGCTAGGAGCAATTTAGAGTGCTCGATCAGCCTACCATGCAATTTTTTGGGGGATATGAGAGGAAACCAGGGCACCCGGAGAAAACCCACACTAGCCCAGGGAGATTCATGCAAACTCAACACAGTGGGATCGAACCGCCAACCCCAGAACGGTGAAATTAACCACATTTTGTTCAAGTAGCAATAGCTCTGACTAAAGGCAAGATGCCCCACCACTATTTCAAATGAAAGTGCATTGCTATCAGTGGAAGCCATGAATTAAAATACTGTATGTTTTGCTTTGACAATCAGAGCGACAGCCATTTCTTTTATAACTTTGGAAATAAATCCATTTCATACATCGTGATGAAGTCATCAGTTCCCTATGGGAAGAATCCCCTTTCAGTCTGTATTGTTCTGGGCCCTTGAGCTTCTACAATGATTTCTTTTGACCTTTATCATATCATCTGCAGTGTCTTTTTTACCTTTTCTGGTCCTTTATATCCTGCTTTTGTAGACAACGCAGTCTGAATAACAAGAGTATCTCTTGGAAGCTCTCGCCGCAACTCGTCTCATTCGTCTCTCCTCCTGCTCGCCTCCTATTGAGGGCAGGAAAAGGAGGGGGAGGAGGGATTCTAATGGACATCTTTGGTAATGGCAGTCATGGGAGGCAGCAGACAGTGGTGGTCCATGGACAGTGTAAAAAAACTATCAATCACAAGTCGTGGTTTCACCCTGCTGAGTGTAGCCGATCACACTCCACCAAAAAAGCAATTCTGCCAACATGTGTTTGCACATTTGTCTTCATCAGATGCTGGCCTGGTTTGGGCCTCTGTGACTGACATTTTCTTTCCCGTGGTAAGCAAACAGGTTTGACTTCCCGTGCTTTTCAAACTGTTTACACAATATTAGCCTCCGAAGTTTGCCCCCAGCAGACAAAGTTACTCAAACATAACGTAAAAAGGTCTGGGAATAGTTCCATGTAACAAATCAAATCAATATGTTTGTGTGTATTTGTTTGTGGAACTGTATTGTTGACACACAAGATTTGAAAAGGTGTCTAGTTATTATGTGAATAGGTTTTCTGTTTTACAACTATAAGTCTCATTTTATGATGTTTTACATTTTAATGTGACAACTTATACTATAGTAGAGCGTAACACATCAATTTCAAGATGAGAGAATACCACTTCTGTAATAATATTCATGGTACGTATAGTGTCAATTTAGTGTATCAATTTAAGAGAACATTGTGTACTTATTGACACAATCAATTACACTTCCATTTAAAACAGGAGAAAAAAACAATATAATTCGGACATTTTTGAAAGTTTTGTTTTAGTAACATTTCACACATTTGAATGAAAATAATTCTTAACAAAACGGCATATCTAAAAGGTTAAATTGATGGATGTTTCGTGCTGTGATTGATTCTGGCTCGATTGTGCTTTAACCAGCCGACATGTTAATTAAAATTGATATATTGTTACATCTCTTGCTAAAATCTAGTTACTAGGTGACTCAAATGTGACTATAGGTGACTATACCACTAAAGTATATATATAAAGACACCACTAAAGGTGACTAAAATCAATACTTCGTTTTAGTTACATGGTTATTAATTGAATTAAAGAATTGGACCATGTTGTGATTGCTATTAAAGATAGGTCTGATGTGATAAAAAGTCTGCAGTCATTTTATGAACCACTCATCCTCACATGGGTCATGGGCTGAGGCGTTGGAGGGTATCCCAGCAAAGACTCGTTTGGCACAGCCAATTGCAGGGCACAATGAAGCGGACAACCATTCATAATACCCGGAGAAAACCCACACAGGCCCAGGGAGAACACGCAAATTCCACACACAGAGGACCAACATGGGATTGAACATTCGAGGCCAGAATTGGAAGGCCTACACATTAGCTACTTGGCCGCCGGGCTCCCCTGATAGAAAAGTTTTATGTAGTATTTTTACCTTTATGGGACTTGGCGTGAGTTTTGGCACAAGAAATGCTAAAGTCCAGAGGTTTCCAAGTTGTGTGAAAAGCAAGCAGTGATGTCAACTCCAAGTACATTGTGTGTCTTCTCCCGCTTTATCAGGACAGACAGCTGCCTGTCGAGCACGGAGGGCCGCACATGGGGTGGTGGGGTGTCTGCTGAGAAGCCCGTGACAATGAGGTGAGGGCCGGTGTACACCGGACCTGGCGACGTTGAGCTGAAATGAAATGTAAATGCGGAGACGAGAGCATCTCCTGCCTTTGAGGGACACTGATCTTCTGTGAGGAAATGGAGACACTGGAGCAGGAGACGCAGCCAAACGCAACATGAAAGCTAAGAGCGACCATGACACATGATGGATGTAAACGGAGGGAGACAACACCAGCACCCCTGCCTCCCTCCACTTTCTTCTACCTCAGCCTGCTAAAAAGAATAGACATCAGGAATAACAGCGACATTTTAGTGTTAGAAATTGCATTATCAAACATCCATCATGTAATTAGATAGACATGAAGCCAATGAAAGATTCATTAACTTGAAATAGGATTAGTATCAGTCAGAATTGAATTGTAGTTATTGGAAATTGGTGGTAGAAACAGTTGAGTTGCAACTTGCAAATATCTCAATTTATGGATATCTGTATATACATCTTAAATTTAAAATTTTACCAAATGCATTTGTTCCAGGCAAAGTGATATTGCAGATATCTGAATTAAGGATGACTGGATTGGAAAGTATCAATTGCATAGAAGAAACTGAATAAATGGGATTCAATTCTAAGCAATGATGTATATGGATAAATAATACAAATATGAAAAGTTGTCAAAACATTGGTATCAGTCCTACCAATGTGGAGATTTTAGACCTAAGATTTCTTTTCTGTGCTAATTGGTCCAAAAGCAATACAATAATCTGTCGCCATTTTGCCATTCAACTTCACTACATTGTGGATTTTTTTCCGTGGAATTTTTTTTCACATTTTTTTATTTTGGGGGGATGAAAATCCATTCTGAAATTCGCAAACGGAAGCAACTCCCCTCTCTTCTGTTTGCTACTAGGTCTAGGCACTGAAGAAATTATTTTATCATTTAATTTTTCTAATAGGGGTGACCCTACTTTGCAGTTTTTCGATTATTATACCATGTCTTCTCCACATTAACCTCGATATTCGAGGGATTACTGTACTTCATAGTCAACATTTTTTTTTTTTTTGTAGAAATGCACACGACAAGGCATAACATTAAATTATTGCCATTTATACAGAAGTAAATATATGGGACAATATGATTATTTCAGTATGTTTTTGTGATATTTGTGTTGGGTTGTATGAAATAAACTTGTTCTCATATTAAATAGAGATTTGTGTCTCTAAACTAATGGACAGAAGTCTCAAGCAATCCGATCATGGATAGAATCATGGCGTGTTGATCAGAAAATGAAGGAGGTGACTCCCAGGTATCCACATGCATCTTTCAAGAGAGGACACGGGTCAGACAGGAAGACAGTTGAAAACAATGAAAAGTGACAAGCTCTGAAAGGTGGATAAACAGCTGCAGGCAAGGATGGGCGATTGTTTGTGCTATATAATTTGATACTTACGTATGCTCGGCTTGTGGAAAATAAGCCAGGTGGGGTCATATGTCCCGGAAAACAATACAGTGGACTGCCATTGACGCTTCATATATGAAGTGAATGCAAAATCCGTCCTGTAAACAATAGTGTAGCTATGTTTTTATTTCTCCCTCTCTTTAGGGTCAGAGTTTTTTTTTTGTGCATTCTTTTTATTTTAGTCAGTGTTTTTTTTAAATTTAATTTAGATTTTGTAATTCCATGACTTTTAATTTGTTTGTAATTTGTGCTTCTCTTTATCTGTTCCAAAATATTTCCTATATTGAATTTTGTTGGTTTTTATACAAAATTTACAGTCAATATTGTGTAGTAAAATGGCTCCTAGTTAACAACGACTCATTTGAACGGATCAATTAATTAGCTTCCCAAACATCGCCTTCCTGAGAAAGTAAATTTGAGGCTTTTATTTGTTTGTTTTGTTTTGAATTGATACAAATGAGAAAAATCTACGTATTTCCAATTCATAATGTTTTATTTCTTAGTTGTGTAAACATAAATTATTACATCAGTTAGTTGTATTTTAAAAACATTCTTATTTTAAATGCATATCAATCACCCAAAGGACATTTCACATTTTGTTTTAGTTGATTCCTTCATTTTCTTAATCACTTATCCTCACAAGGGTGGCAGGGAGGTGCTGGAGCATATGCCATTTTATGCAAGTATTTTCCAACATGTGTTTGCAAGTCAAGCACGTTTGATAATGATAAGAGACATGTGATACTGTTATGTGACAGTTCTTTTGGCCTTGAAGACTAAGTGCATATAAGTTAGGTCACACAGATTCAAAAGAAGGGCACATGGGGAAAAATTGCCAAGACTTTTCTTCAAG
Organism: Stigmatopora nigra; assembly: GCF_051989575.1. Taxonomy (NCBI): domain Eukaryota; kingdom Metazoa; phylum Chordata; class Actinopteri; order Syngnathiformes; family Syngnathidae; genus Stigmatopora; species Stigmatopora nigra. Next base: position 18,415,861 of record NC_135508.1, read on the forward strand.
AAAACGTTTGCACTCAGTTTGCTGCTGTTTTGCTACTACATTCTATTATTCCCTCTGGTTCCCGGCAGTTTCCGATCCTGCTGCCCTGACTGAAGGCCACGATAGGGATCGATTGTTCGAGTAGACACCTCGTCGCCTCGAATCACTTCTTTCTTTGCTATATTCACTGCAATCTGCTCAGGCATCTCAGCAGTGCACCAAATTGGACTGGCTGCCTCATGGTGCGTCCAAAACCCAAACAATGACATCATAAAGACATAGAAAGTCTAAAGTATGTGTGTTACAGATAGTCATCTCCTTACCATTTCTTTCTGATGTTGTCTTTCTCCCTGAGGCCAAAAGCAGCAGATGGCACCGAGTCGGACACAAACACAGCCAAGTGAACTCAAACTTGTCCTCTCAAAGAAATCAATAGCAAACAACTTTCTTCCTGTAATCTGAGCACATGTGGAGTTGTAATAGAGGCACAAGTAGAAAAAGGCAGCATAAAAAGAAGTCAAATCGAGTGAAACAGGATGCTCAAACTGCATCCAAATTCTTCAGATGGAGAACTCAGATTATGAGTGGAAAGTCAAACTTTCAGTTCAATGTATAACTGAAGTCCATAATCTACCAAGATTGATGACCTACATCCTCTTGATCAACAAGAAAATTGTGTCTGCATAATTTTTTAAAAGTAACTGATGACCCAGTTGAATATTTGTACTGCTAGTTTCCAGAATGGTTCTGTTGATTGAATTCATGTTGTCAAACATACGCACCATTTCATAACATAAGGCACAATTTAGGAATTTATTGATGAAAATATCTGTACGGATAAATGTTGCTAAACTTTATGTTGCATTTGGGTTTTTCATCCGCAGGATTTTAAGTGTGTTGTGTACTGAATGCATTGTTATGCTGGATTTAATTTTTCCGATTATTTAGATACAATCAAAATATTAGATGTGGCCTTCAGTATAACAAAGTGACGTATCACAACAATGATAAGAATTCTGTAAAGCAATTTTACAGTCAGTTAAAACATCATTTCTTGTGTGTATCTAATCACAACTGGAATAGTAATACAATTTAAATTCAGTTAATACATCGCATCTACGATAACTCCCATTGGCAGTGAAGAATTAAAATCAACTCAAGTCAAGTCATGTTAATCAGTGTATTTTTGGCAATGTGCAGTCAGTATTGACTTGATCTATCGGGGCTCATATTGAGGGTCTCCTTTCCAGAACTGAGCACAGTGAGGAAGCCGAATGGGGAATGTATAAGAAAGGGGAAAGCAATGGGAAGAGGTGGAATGGGAGGATAATGGTCCACTGCCTGGCTGACAAACAGAAGGTCCCTCCAGAATCAGGCACATGAAAGGGGAGAGAAGGGGTGAGCGGCGGGAAAAAAAGGAGGGGAGTTTGACATGGGCATTCAACCCCGGCAACCTCATACAGCCTCCTGGCTCCCCATCCAGCTCTTAGCAGAAAATCCATCCCTGCTCTCTTAGTATTCCATCCGTCTCTTATAAAGGCTGAGCAGATGCTGCTGTTGGGGTTAGACAAGTGGTCTGCTAGTGAGGCCTTCCTTGGCCAACCGTGTGTGGTGCTTTGCGGCGACTCTTCTCCTCCTCTTCCTTTTTTGGGCCGTGGTGAGCTGACTGGATCAGCCCCATGAACACTTTCATTGGGAACAAATATGGGAAAGCCCACTCGTCCTCCCACCTTTCACCAACAAGCTGCTTAACAGTAACAATGTGTAATGAGGGTGAGGTGATTTAAGAGTGTGTGGGGGGAATGGAGCTTCATGCGAGTCTGTTAAGGACAGGCAGAAAGAGATTTTACAATGACGGTAAAGGTGAGAACATCATACATGCACTCTATATATGCTGTATTTTAAAATTCATCATTGCATATATAGATATATATACACAATACAAATACTTTTGCCAACATACAGATAAATAGTATGACATATTATGACGATAGCTTGACTGGGGCGGGAGGTGGCAGTGAAACATGAACACTCAATGGCAGCCTTTACATTTAAAAAAAGATTTAATGTGTATGTAAACATAAATGGAAGTGAGAGAGTTAACAAATGAACCAATATTGTTTGGGTTATATTTCAATTTCTCAAATTTCTTGTTAATCCTGTGGATCCTTTTATATTATTTTGTTTAATTGTTGTCATTTGACTTTATACAACAAAGATATAGTAAAATTTTAGTTTAAAATCCTTTCAATTATTTGAACAAAATGCATGAAGCAATGTACATAAATAATTCTGATAATAATGCAACAGTATATATTTTCGAGCTTCTCAATAGAAAGATTAATTATACTGCATCTTTACAATAAACTGTGACGGGTTCCATTTATAGTGTGTATATATATTTATATATATATGACTGTATTGCTCCACACTCATGGTAGGTATACTATAGCAAAAATGTGTAATATGATTTGATTTTCTATTGAAAAGTACATTACAAAATAAATTAAATAATTTAGTTTGACGTCCAAACTGGATGAATAGACTTTCACTTCATTTCAATTGGGAATGAGTGTTGTAAGTTATGAGCAGGACGAGTGGTTAGCGCATCGGCCTCACTGGGGTCCAGGTTTTAATGCTAAGTTGATCCTCACTATGTGGAGTTTGCATGTTCTCCCAGGGCTAGGGTGGGATTTCTCTGGGTATACTCCAGTTTCCTCCCAATTCAAAAAAACATGCATGGGGAGCTGCTTGAACAATCTAAAATGCCCCTGAGTGAATGGTTGTCAGTCCCCCACCCCCGACCTGAAATCAGCTGGGATATGCTCCAGCATCCCCCGCAAACTTTGTGAGGATAAACGGTTCAGAAAATAAATGAAAGAATAAGTAATGAGCATGGTCAAGAATTGAATATGCTCTTTCTCAAAATGTTTTAAAACACTTTAACATAGTATTTGTCATTGTCAGGTATAATTGTATTGTGGATAAAATGAAGGTTTTTTTTTTAACACCTTTGCCTTTATAATCCTAATCACTAGTTCCCCACTGTGACCGCTAAACCCCCAACAAACAAAGCCCTTGTTGTCTCCCTCCAAAGTAACCCGTGCTGCTGTCACCTTGAGCCCACCTCGTCATGCCCGTGTGGTCGCTGGAAAGGTCGCAGCTTGTAGTCATGTCATTAACTGTCACTCTTGCTCTCTTCCCTCCCGTTCCACGCGTCTCACATCGTCTCTGTCAAACGTTTCGGTCCCCGGCTCCAAAGCGCAGATCAAAGATGTGAGCATTGCCGGACTTTGAAGGTTAAGAGTAGAGAAAAGTGATCCCCTTCCTGAACAAGGGGTGGGGAGTAGGGGGGGTCTCTCAGTGTTTGTGCATTATCTGATGTGCACATGTGCAGACAGAGAAAAGAGATAAACTGATCAAGGCGGCTCTGCTGGGTGATCCCAAAGTAAATGCGAGTGCTCCAGGCTCTTGTTGTTTGAAACAATTTTGCGGCTAATTGGGGATCTGTTCCACTATCTGAATGCAAAGACTGTGCAGAAATCAAGGCTAAGCATCTTACTGACACTTACAATTTAATCATCTTAATTGATGAATTTGTCATAATTGAAACATTTATTTTGGTTCTTTAAATACTACAGAGAGATTGCATTAAAATGTAAATGTTTTTTGCTGGATTTACATTGCAGATTAAATTTTTCAATTTACCATATTTTCCTTATTTTGCACTGTTCAAACCTAAAACAAAAACATGTTCACTTTGGTGCTGAAGGTGGTTTCAAAAATAAATTAAAGAAAATTTACTTCTATTCCATTTTGATTAGTTTTGTCGCAAGAGATACAAGAAATTTAAAAAAAAATCCCAAAGTGTATTATTGGGATTAAAATGAATCGTGATAAAAAAAATCCTAATATGTATTTTATGGCCAGGCAAGAACCAATACACAGCCCCAGGTTGTAGTTATAGCAAACACTGCTAATATATTACATTGTGCCTATTTAATTTGATGTTTTTTTTTTATTTTACCCTCACTTTAACAGAATAATTTACGTACTCATAAGAAATAACATTTGTTTTAATAGGAAATGTATGCAATCAATGATGGCACCCCTAAAATAAACCCTCACAAAAGGTAAAGAAACAAGACAGTCTCTTGCTGGCTCCACCAAATATGATTGGGCGTTAAAGGTGGAAGGAGGCAGTTAAAACAGGTGTGGTATTTTATATGTTGAGGAGGTGAGGGGTAATCATGGTAAACTTTAATCAGTTCTGATCAATTATTCATGATCAGGGACCTTGCGAGTTGATTTCTAAGATGTCCCATTCTCTTGCTCTCTCTTTTGCTCTCTCACTGACAGTCTTGTATGAATTATTCAGACTGCATTTACACAAAGAACTCCATCTCTGATACCCGATCAGTCACTCAGAAACATTATGCAATGGGGAATGTCAGGAGGAATTGAGGGAAAGTTCTCCTCCGTGTGCGCCACAAAACAAAGCCTCCAATGGCATAACTTTTATCATAGAGTGCAAATTGCACCAAACGTTTAGAAAGGCATGTTTGCCACTTCATCACAAAATTAGGACATTATTTCGAAGGATGGTGGCCTCACAGTTCTGAGATCTAGGGTAAAATAAAATAAGAAAACTTGACAGGTTCAATCCCAGGCTTGGACCTTCCTGTGTGGAGTTTGGATGTTCTCCTCGGGCTTGTGTAGGTATTCTTCGGGTGCTCTGCTTTCCTCTACATCTCTCCACAAGATTGAAAATTGCACCTAGGTATGAGTATGACTGTGAATGGTTGTCCGTTCTCTTGTGCCATGCAATTGGCTGGCCACCAATTCAGGGTATTCCCCGCCTGTTGCACATAGTTTGCTAGGATAGACTACAGCACCCTAGTGAGGATAAACGCTACGAAACGTGATTGAATGAATTTTAAAGCATCTCATTCCAACTATACTATATTAACCATTCTCAGTAGTGATTACTCAAAGCAGATCATTTCAGGGGACACGTCAGGACTGAATGACAGTACTCACAGATATGACAGATAAAAAAAAAAAAAGAAAGATCCAATGACCTTTGAATGTTGGTTAATGTCTGGGTGTCTGCGCCTTTCCCACATCTTTCTCATCTCTGTCCCAGATGGATTTGTGAGACAGAAGGTTTTGTGAAACAATCCCTCTGGCGTTTCAGCTTACAAAATCTTACCATCCGGCTCTCTGTAACCAACTGTCTCCAAGGCAGTTTGTTCTCACTTCAGACTCACAATATGTGGAAGCTTCCCTCTTAACACTATTTGCTCTGACAGAAAAGCACACGGGCAGCATGGCTGGAGCGGCTGTCTCCTGATCAGGTTATATCGGTTTATTTGCTGCCATCCCAGAGGCATTGTCCGAGTCACAAAGTCATCTCACTTCTGATTACTTACAAACTAAAACATGGACTACATTGAATGTAAACCATACATTTTCTCTGTAAATAAACAGTCATTTGCCCTCCATAGTTGTGTTTTCCAAAGGTCTTTCCAGGACACACCCCAGTCCAAGCACATAGTACAAGGACGAAAGAGACATAGGCATGACAAAGGGTACTTCCGTAAAGGAAAAGTAGATAAATAGTAGATGGCAAAGGAAATGAGAAAGTGTAATTCTCACTCAAGACAATTTGTCACGCTGGTCCTGACAGCCAGCAGCCATAAGTCACCTAACAATCACACTCTATAATTCAGAGGGATCTCTTACGTCCTCCCTCCACACTGCCCGCCCTTGCCAAGCAATCACATGGCGTGAGGTCACAACAGAAGCCCAACAATGACATGTTCAAGTCCTGGCACACCACCGTTTTTGTCATTGTTTTACCTTTCTTTACAATTTTAGTTGTTGTAATATAAACATTATTGGTACTTAAATAAAACAAAATGCAGAAAGTCTGATTGGAAATAGGCCACCCAATAGTGGTGGTGGGGATTCTTTTGCCTGACTCCGGTGTGGGCAGTGCGGGATTGATTCCCACTCCATGGCCAACTGTCTAGGGTGTAGTCCGCCTTTCGCCTGAAGTCTTCTCGTATACGCTCCAGCACCCCGTGACCTTGACAAGTGGTGTTGAAAATGAAATGACTGGAAATGATGGCTACTGTTTAAGTGACTACCTCCATCTAGTGTTGAAGCCAGGTATTGTAAAATTGTAGGCTGAATTTAAGATTCTTTTCTGGGCTGTTTTCAATGATATTTTTACAATTTACTGTGAGCCAGTAAAATCTAGGCAGCAGCCGTTGCTAAAGGAATGAAGGACTTTGAAGACCACATAGATTAGAATTCAATGCCAATTATTATTTAAATTTCACAGACAAACTTGCAAAAGAACAACTTCAAAAATGTAAGAAAATTCACTTAGCAGTCAGAATGTTCTTTTTTTAACTTCACTTGGACATTTCTCAATACGATCGTGGGAATGCCTTCAATTAATGGCTTTTCTTGAAGCCGATCCAGTTGAAATTGATAGCTTGTCAATTGCCATCAATGGCACTGAAGCATGAACATTTATTGACTAAATTTTGGATTTTCTTGAGTTACTGTAGGGGAAAAGCCAATCAATGCCCATTTGATGAGTTAAATAGCCATTGTCTGGCTATCTATTATTCATGTAGAAGAGTTCATTGGAGCAGAACGGCAGACTTGATTTTGACTGACTGAAGAATACGGCTGTTATAACGACATGTCTCGGTGTGGCGATCTGGACAGTCCATTCATTCTCGTCTTGTTGCTGTCAGAGCAGCCCTGCACACGACTGATGACCACTCTGTGCAGTGGGTGTCCATCTGAATGATCAAAATGTGTGTTTGTGTCTGAATGTGAGAACATATTGATTTCTATGGCACCCTTGGGGTGTTCTGCTAGCTGTACTAGTGAGTTGGGAATGTTCTGATCATTCTTTACATTTCTAGACTGGACTCTGACGTACAATACGTGTTCTTGCTGTGTTTCGACCTTTTCCCTTCAGAACATCCCTTTAGTCAGTATCTGATCACCTGTGGAGTGTGCTCATGGCACAGCTGGGCATAAGAGAGGAATCACCAGCCATTAAGGGGGGCACACCTAAAAAGTCATTGTTTACCCGTTTTCTGCTTTATAGCACGACTCATTTAGCACCAATGATTTTTTATCCCCCGCGAGGCCTTCTGCTTTGTCTGCTCCAAATTGGGGATGGCAAATAAGTAGTAATGGAAGAGAACGGAGGGAGTGACGGGGGTCTAGGGGGATCAGCCAACATCTTTCTGTCATCACTTTGGAAGGTTGCGACCCCAAAGCACGGTGGCACAGAGCTGCTAAATTATTCAAGTTGTGTCTCAAGCCCCCCCATCTCGGGAGGAGACCTGTGATTGGTGTGAGCAGACTGACTGACATTTGCACATGAAAATCCCCCCCCCCCCCCCCCCACCCTCAAAACACCGGTATACTCCAAGGAAACACTTCAAGAACCATACATGGTTCCTACAGTGACGGGGTAGAAGAAGAGCAAAGACATTTAAAAATTATATGTTTTAAGGCTGCAATTGAAAAAGCACATCATTCCTTATTCTAAGATCAGCATCAGGTCCAATAAAGAATTAAAATGTATTCAGCCAGTGAAAGTGTTACATTATTTCAATATGATAAATAATACATGCAATGCGAGCAAAATTACCATGCTTTCCGGACTCCAAGATTTTTTTTAATTTAAATACCTTGGAAGGGCCTACGACTTATTCTGTGACTGATGTTTTTTTTTTTTCCCACACTGGGAGCAACGGAAAGGGCACACCGGTTGTTATTTTGTGTTATTTAGACAGTAGTCTGAATAAATATGTGGCAAAAAGAGATGCTTATTTAGCAGGCTCAAGGCCTGCTTGAATGAAATGTGACTATAGCATGGCATTGCTTTAAAAATATACAGGATTATTACAGTAAAATAACCCTCTAAATTTTTCTCAGGAAAGAATAAGCACACATGTTAAATGTTCTGGCAAAAAGTTCAGATAAAAAAATTGTCTGGCAAGGGGGAGATTACTTCAAGTTTCATACCACCCATGCTTTCCATATTATCAAAAGAAAAGGGAATGGCATAAATTGCTCAATTGTTCCATGGTTTGGGTATTTCTGGCAGCCTATGAAACAGAACTGCATGTATTTATCAATAATGTGACAGCTGATCAAAGCAGCAGGATAAACACTGTTTGGGGCAATGTTAGCTGCTCAGGTTCAATCAAAAGCTTCATAAGTAAAAGAAAAAAGTCAATGTGCTCGAGATTTACAACCTACAACTGAAAGTAAACCTGATTTGGATGAAAACACAATTTGGAGATGAATGTCTTATTTAAAAAAAAGAAGAAAAAACAACTAACCTCATTCACAGAGCAACAAAGATAGGTATCATGTAAATGTCACAAACTTTTATGGACCTGATTGTATCTTCACATGTCTATATCTTAACACAGCCACACTTTAATTAAATCTGTAGAGCTATTGATTGAACACACCCCCTTGCAGTGCACAGTGAGTACAAGATGGACAGCGCATAGGATGGAGAATGAGAGCATTCTTGTGTATGCTGGACCATCTTTGTGAGCTGGGTGGGTGCACACAGAGTATAACTGGCACTGTTGGGAGGGAAGAGGAGGAAGAGGATGAGGAGAATGCAGCTCAGGCAAGGGAGGGGAACATGCTAGGAGGAGGTAAGGGTGAAGCACTGGACAGATGACAAATTGTGATTAATAAATGTGGTTTCGGATAGCAATATGGAAGCTTCTTATTAATAGAGAGAATTAGAGTGGCCGTGCAACTCAATCTACACACTGCCACTCAGCATCAGGCATCATAATCAGAGTTTAATGGAACAGCACGGTACCGAGATGTACACCTGTGCACGTGTTGCTTACAAATGGACACTTATTGTCTGAGCTCATATGCCGGCTGTGTGTGTCAGGGAGAAAATGATGCATGGGAGGTAGAAATATGCACACATTTATTGACATGATTTTAGGAGTAAAATGGGTGTTTGCAGTGAAGGTCAAATTGAACTGGAAAATGACTGAGTTTTTAGTTTTGGCTCGAAAGCCACAGTGGTACACATTGTTTGCCTTGGTTTTTGCAGAAGAAGATTTAAATTTAGTGTGATTCAAACTGTGTTTACAGTAATCTAAGTTTAATTTAAAGTTTATGTTATGTTACGAGCGTATTAGTCAAGTCTCTCTCCTGTCCTTTCTCTCTTTCTCTCTCTGTCTGTACTGAATAATGTCACATTTTAGTATTCAACATCATAGCCACTAGATAAGTATTTGTTACTTTGTGAGTAGCTGGTGAATTAGAAGCAATAAAAATGTTTTTCCATTGTAATATCCTGTTTTTTTGGTGTTTTTTCAGAGGGTGTGAACAAATTAATTGTTCATTTCTATGGGAAAATTAATTGTTCATTTCTATGGGAATATACGACTAAAATTGACATACGAGCTCGGTTCTGGAACGCATAAAGCTCGTATCTCAAGGTATTACTGTACTGCCTAATTAAATACCTGAAAATCTTCAGATGGAGCATGAAATTGGCACCAATTTTAAAAGGTCAAGGCTGTGTTTTTATTAAACCTTTAAAGCATCTTCATGGTTCAACTTCATTCATTCCACTGGGTGAATTTTAAAGACTGCCACCATCCCTCAAAGTGCCCCACCTAATTGCTTGGGCTTTTTAGTAGACGCAAACTAAATTTGACTTGAAGATTAATAACAGTGGTCCCTCTAATGGGCAACTCAGGAGGGCTCCCGTAATACATTTCTACGGAAAGGAGGTCATTTTATTTTTCACTTAAGCAGACGTGAGTAGAGATTGTATTCCTCTTGTGTACAAGTCCTGCAAATTAATTGGCATTAGATTGATCCCATAGTGACGCTCTACCCCCAACGACTTCAAATTGATTTGGATTTACAAATATGTCGTTGATATTGCAAAGAAAAACAACTCCATAGCGTGATTCCTGCTCAAATTAACTGTGGAACATGCGAGCGAAAATATCATGTCACTGTTCCTGTTCTTTAGAATTGATGAAGATGATGATGCAGTGAAACTGTATTTGTAGCCTTCTCAAATTAGGACCATGAAACCAATTTGCCACTAGCTAGATTTAGCACGATTCATAAAGCCGTGTACAGATGCACCCATAGCTATATCACTAAAACAAATACCGTATTTTCACGACTATAAGGCGCACCGCATTATAAGGCGTACCCTCCATGAATGACATTTTTTCCATATATAAGGTGCACTGTATTATAAGGCGCACTGTATTATAAGGCGCACTGTATTATAAGGCGCACTGTATTATAAGGCGCACTGTATTATAAGGCGCACTGTATTATAAGGCGCGCTGTATTATAAGGCGGACTGTCTATTTTGGAGAAAATGTAAGACTTTTAAGTGCGCCTTATAGTCGTGAAATTACGGTAATTGCTATTGACTTCCAGGTATGAAGACTCACTACACAGTCACCTCTAGAGCCAGCCATTGTTGATGTTTTGGATTTTTTTGTATAAAATCTTGCAGTGGGGGAGGAGCTATATGATAGAAGATTTTGTAAACTAAGATGGCATCCGCATATTTAACAGTATTGTTTCAGTTCAGGTGTTTGTGTTTTTTAAATATTCCACAGTGGTGGTTTTTCTTCCACCCTTATAAATTGGTTTGTTTGGTTACAGTTATCTCTACTGTATTTGAAATTTGCATTGGTTTCATAATCCTAAAAAGAGAAAAGAATAATAAAAGAAATAGAGAAGCGAGCAATTACCTTTTCGCAGCACAGTGCAAGAGAAAGTGTTACTCTGCATGCTGACAATTGATTTATTTTGTGGCGTGCAGTTTCTAAATGTTACGCGTTAAAAGCGTAGCGTTATTTAATGTTGCTGCGGTTGCTTGATTTGAAGAATTAGTATCGGAAAACCAAGCGGACTAAGCAAGCGTAGCAGTGAAGAAATATAACATGAATAATGTGGCCATAAATATAAGTCTCTATTTCTCCTTTTATTTGTTTACACAGAGCATTCGGAACAATAAATGCCTGTGCACAAAAAGACTGAAGTTTAGTTGCTATATCTTAATATGTGAAATTAATCACCAAAGTGCCTTACAGCCATTATTTATCCTCCTGTGGCTTGTGTTTTGTTTACGCCGACAAGGAAGTTTTGTGCAGGAATCAGCCACACAATAAAGCCATTGCAATGACACATTAAGTCAATGCAAAGAATATTACTGGAATGAAGTCACTCTGAAGAAGGGAGGAGAAAGAGAGACAGACCGTAGAGAGACATGCACATATTTCAATATTAATCACCACAGTAATATTTTAACAGGCTGTAAAAATCCAATTGTGGGCATATTGCTTCCATAACAAAAGGTGATCTGCCCTTTTTTGGCGCACAGTTGGAGTAATAATTGTAAATAATAATAATGATCATAATAATAATAATCTCCTGGCACACAAGGCTTTCAGTAGAATCATTGCAAAAATCTGTCAGCAAAATCTGGCCCCTTATTAAAATTATCCATCCCTCCATTTTTCCATATATAAGAATGGTGGTGATATGACGTGATTGATGAAAAATGAGTTATCAATACCGTATGTAGACCTGTCTCCATTGGTCCCACTGCATTTCTATTAAACTTTAAAGTGACCATTGAGTCTGTCAGATGGGAGACGTGGGACACTCAAGAAATGTTGATATGAGTTTAAATCAGCCCGACATTTCGTTCCTGAGATGAGAGAATGTCACTTGTGGATGTGACGCGTTTTAGAGTACAACTGACCTTTGGTCAAATCACAGTCTGGACAACCACAGTAAAGCGCAAAACTGTGCTTAGTTGAATTCAATAACACCTTTCAAAATATGTGTACACTTGATGTACAAGTGTCACACATTCGTTGGCAAGGTGAAGTGAAATGTTTTTTTTTTTTTTTACCTGAGCCTATCCTTCTGATTGAAACAGTTTTTTTTCTTTCTCCTTAAGCTTCTACCAATGTAGTCAATGCCTGCTCTCTGAACATGCCCAAAATAGGATATTGTAGGTTAACTCTGTCCCAAAAATCTTTAAGCTTGGCTTACAACTAAAATTTAATAGAGGCTTTAATAACAACTAAGATGATATGTTATGGTATTGTTTTGTTGGACAATTTACAATATTGGCCGATAATATAAGGTAGTACACCACAATTCATTTTGGCAATTTTTTTTGTTCCTTCCTTTTGATCATAGACATTTTTCTGTTTCATTTTTTTTATTTTACTTTATTTTCTAACCGTTATCCCACCGCAGGGTCTTCCAACAAGAAATGAAATATACAATTTAATCAACATACCGAAATGTCTCAAGCTATCTTTTAGGCACAGAAATCATTTGATATTTTATAACTTTTCCTCAAGGCGTAGCTTATGAGGAAACCAATTTCTTTCCCAATTAGTTTCAGTTAGGATATTTCAACTATTACTTGAGTACAGCTTTTAGATTCTTTAAGTAAAACTGCTAATGGTGACTAAAATCGTTTTATATGTGGGCCTTTGTTCACACATATTATGCAGGGTTTTTTTTTGCACTTCATAGGTTCAGCTCAACATGTTGGATGGGATGTCTCGCTAATGAGGGCAAGCAACACACATACACACGCAGACATGGTCGAGGGAATATTTACAGTCTGCCCTCCGTTACTCACAAATCATGGCCAGGCAGCCGCTCTCGCCTTCCTCCGTCCTCGGCTCCTCATGCCAGAAGATGAAAACATCTGCTTTTGTTTTACTACACTTTATCACACATTTTGCTTCAAAGAGCTTTCATTGTAAAAAAAAAAAGTGGAATGAAACTCAAAATGACTGCCAAGAAGGTAAGATAAGCAACAGTGTGAAAGAGATTCTAAGTCTAATTTAGATGGAAATAAAGCACTCGGAAAGCAGAGCACGCAAAGCACACCAAAGGCTACACTAGTTGTCATCATGATTTGTTGAATATTTTTAAAACCAACAGTTGAATGCTGCTCATTCTGTAAAGTTTTTTATTTTGACAACTAACACAAAATTAAACTTACCCTTGTATCTTTCGTAATTTGTGTATAATTATCTCATCATCATCAGTATTCATTAATTATTGGTTGGTATGTATCTCATAATGTAGCTCTACTATGTGTGTGTTTTAAACTTGACAAAAGCCTCTAATTACAAGCAAAAGTATGACAAACTATTGTTATTATGGAAGCATGGAAAAATGGCTTCCAGGTTATACAATACAATTCCCATCAGGTATTTTTTTCCCTAATAATAATAATAATTTAATCCCCATAATAAAGTTATGGACATGTATTTATGATCGTATAAAAATAGATCGGGTTTAGGTCCTGAAAGTGATTAAATTCAGTTTAATTCGGAGCTAATTTGCTTTTAGTGCTGATGTTTGAGTGTAAATATTCTGAATGCTTTGAAATAGTTAAATTTAGTTTTTAGAAAATTATGTACAATCATTTGCTGTCAAAGTCAGAAAATTATTTATGGGTAAAAATGGTGAGTCTTCAAACAGCCTCCTGGTCAAAATTTGGATACCACATACTGGGAGAGGTTGCGGGAAAGAGAGGGAGGGAGTGAGCCAGCGCTAGAGAGGGAAGGAGGGGGTGTGCAAGAGCTCTAACAGGTGTGTCTCCCAATGTGCAGCAGCCCATTGTCACAGTGGACTTCGACAGTATCAAATTTGCTGTTTTGGACCAGATTTTTTTTCATTTAATTTTTTCCCCAAAAAGTGTTTTTGTTGTTGTTGTTGTTGTTTTTGTTTGGACTGACAGACGTCACTGCCCAACCACTCCTTCCGAGACCCACGCCATATTATTTTACGCTAATTGAGATGCCCACGTGACCCACTGAAGAGTGGACAGATGCGCACAGGATTTGCAGTCCTAATTACACGTGAAGATTCATAAGGAGTGACGGTGAGAAGCCTTTTACTTTTTTTCCTGACTTAGTTGTGAAAGGAAAGAAATGAAGTTTAACCCCTGGTGGATTTTATTGAATTGATTGTGTTGAAATATTCATGCTGCTACTCTTGAAAAATAATAAACATTATTCATCTTATTTTAATCAGTGACTGAATTATTGTTATTACAGTTGAAACATCTGATTCATTTTTGTATCGTTCATTTCAATTGGAGTATTTCTTCCCTTTTGTGCAAATATAGATTGCAGAGGAAGGATTCCAATGCTGTATTGGATAGAATTATCAAGACAATGGTGTCAAGAAGAAGAATTTCACTCAAAATATGACACCTGCTCAAGTTTTCTTTATAATGGCTTCTAATAAAAATTAGTAGGCGTGTCTTCCTTCATCATTAAGGTGAATTTGACCTATTTTAATAGGTCTCAACTATAATTCATCTTTGATGCAAATAAACAAAGGTTTGTCATTAGATATACTAAAACCAAAATTCATCTTATAAACTATGATTTGTCATAGTGTTTTTGTTCGGCTCAAATACTTTTGATCAAAATCTCCATAGGATTAAATCTCTATTTTTCTTATTTTTCATTTTTCTTTCTAATCATAGACTTTTAGCTGTTTTTTTTTTCTTTAATCGCCACTGGACACCACCATCATTTTTCTCCCGGCTTTTCATCTGCCTTGTCCCCCCTGGCGCTCTGCCATTTGGCCTTTCGCATTTTTCAAGACACTCGTCACCCTGAAACACTCTTCTTGCTCACATCCTTGTCCACCTTTTCACAACGTACTGGTTTCCTAAGAGGCTTCACCCTGGCGGGCTCCATTCCAGCCAAGGGGGAGGAAGACTTCCTGACATTGGCCGCTTCTCGCCTCAGCCGCAGGAAGCGTGTAATTGGAGCGGCGGTCGGTGTAGCTATGGTTTTGATTCTCCTGGTTGCCATTCCCCTGCTGGTCCATACAACCAAGGCAGGAAACTCGGCAAATGAAGGGAGCCATTATGAAATGTTGGGAAGCTGCCGAATGGTCTGTGATCCCTTGACTACTTCTCAACCGGGCCAGGAATTAACAGCGGTGTCTCCACCGCCCCAGGATTACTCTGGGAAGAAGATCAAGTCTGGCATCCGGGGACCTCCGGGGATACCTGGCCCCCCGGGAGCACGTGGGCCCCCTGGAGAGCCAGGCAAGCCGGGGCCACAGGGTCCTCCCGGTCCAGGTCCTGGCGGCTATTCTCCTTCCCTCTATACCCCTAAAATCGCCTTTTATGCCGGGCTCCGCAAGCAGCATGAGGGAAGCGAAGTACTCAAGTTTGATGACGTGGTAACCAATGTGGGCAACTACTACGAGCCTAGCACTGGCAAGTTTACCTGCCCGTTGCCTGGCATATACTTCTTCACCTATCATGTGCTCATGAGAGGAGGCGACGGCACTAGTATGTGGGCGGACCTCAAGAAGAACGGATTGGTGAGTAAACCTGTTTGAGTCACTATAGTCAAGACACGTTGTAAAAAAAAAAAAAAAACAATTAAAAAAAACTTGAATTTATGGTCAAAAGCTGTGGTTGCCAGAATATTAACCTAAACAAACGACTAAAAAAAAGCAAATACATTTAAGGTTTACTGTCAAATTAATGACAAATGACCCAAATGACTAGATTTCTACTGCTGTTTTACAGTATAACTGGTCCTAAGCATTCTGGGAATATGCTTTTGCTAACTTTCTAAATGCAGAGAAATACCTCCAAGCAGTCTTCAGTAGCTCGGCAGTCAGCACGCTTGACTGCCAAGATTACACTAAAGGTTCCAATTCTGGTTGGAAAAGATGAGAATGAAAAAGGAGAACTGTAACATGGATCACAGAATGAACTAATGGTGGAAATACAATTTTTCGACCCCGATTTTCATTTAAAAAAATCTATCATCAAATTTAAAATTACTGAAGCACTACACCGTTTACAGTTTTTGTGTTGTTTCAATTGTAAGATTCTGGCAAACACTGCCAGCACTTTCCCATAAATCTAGTGCTTCCTTTCATCAAAGCATTCAGACAAATTGTTTTATACAAAATAAGACATTTTCCAAAACACAAGTCAATCAGCAAGCACAAAAAGTGAAAGAACGCCATTCCAGCTCATACCTAACACCCCTTAGCTACCTGTACTGAAGTCAGCCACAGATGTCAAAGTATTGTCATGGACTTAAAATGTACGTACTACTGACTCACATCCAAATACAACATTGAACTCCTCACATTCAGAACACACTCCACTTTAGCAGGCGGCCCGATGATAGATGAGGAATGAAAGAGCAATCTTTCTCCTCATTAAAGGGGGAATCATACAGTCTGAAGTTACCTGCCCACATGACACCTATATTTGCATTTGCACGTGCGCTGTGGCTAAATGACAAGTGGCAGTTTGGAGGCGGCCACCAAAAGGAAGGGTCTAATTAGAGAAGATTAGACACTGAGCTTGATTATTGCCTAAACACAAGTGCAAAAGAGCACCAGAGGAACGTCCATCACCTTGCTGTCCAGTCAGTTGACAACTCAGCTAAATTAATAATGAATGGAAAATTGACAGTCCGCTCACCCACTCCTGCATTCCCCAGACACTAATTAACAGGAGAGGGGGGCTTTGAGAGTAGAGAGAGGTTTGGAGGGATGAGGAAAAGAGGCGGAATATATCACAATTCACTTCAACGTTGTCAAAGGAGTCTAAATTTCGACAAACAAGCTTTTACGCATCTTAAACATGTCATTTCTTGTTATCCTGAATATTGCGAATAGAAAGGAACATGTTTTCATCATTATTTATGAAAGCAATTGCATTTAAGCATATGAGCAAATACTGCATACCCAGTCCATCTAATGGTTTGTCCAATGCCCCGTATTGTCTCATGTCATCTTTGCCTGCTAAATAATTGAACCATTTTAGATTAGATCCTTCCTATCCTATACTTTCCTGCCGTAAATACCAATTTTCCCAGCGTGTTCATTGATTCTCCATTCATTATGTTTTCGTTCAATTCAATTATTTAACCTCATGAGGTCTATCTTTACACTCATTGGGTGGCCCCTTTAAACAGTCCTGTTAATAAACGGCTTTGCCCAACAGGGTTTGACAGAATGTGAGCAGCTCGGGAAGGAAGAAGGATGTGAGTGATGTACGGTCAAAGCTGCATGATACTTGTTCAGATTTGTTGATAGCAAAGCCCGCAGGATACAACATAGTGAGCCCAGGGTGGAGGCTGAGGTTTACAAAATGGATACTGTTAGACAGATTTCAATGTTTAGTTCTGAATAAAACACGCTCTGTTTTGTACTGCCGAAGATGTTTGAATTTGATTGTTGTAGCTTGTCCACCTTTAAACAAAGAAAAATCTACCTTGGCGTTCTGTTTCCATTCTAACCTTCACTTCGTGACAGACACAGAATTGAGGGAGAGAGGATGAATAAAATGCAGGCAGCTTGACATGACAGGGACAAGCTGAGATGTTCACTTGGGGTGCATATGAACGAGAGAGAAAAAGAAGACAAGTGAGGTGACGGGAATACAGCGAGATGATGCAGAAGAAGATGGATGGCTTCTTGGAGGTGGGGAGACAGTGGGCCGCTAGACGAGCCATCGGGGAGGCTGGCAACGAAGGTCGGGACGGGAGCGGGCACGATGACCAATGGGCATTCGCTGGGCTCGACAAATCATCAAGGTTGGCTGCAAGAAGGCAGAAAAGTACTGTAGTCTGCATCCTCTAGTAAAACGGAAATCACTGTTTCTTATCCTTTTGGCTTGATTGTATCTTTTTTTTTCTCCATCATCTTCACTTAGTGCTCTCAAAAGACCATAATTGGAATCTAGATTGTATACAAATAGCATCAAATAAACAGGAAGCAACAGGAAAAGGTGTGCCAAACAAGCCTGGTGACTTTCCTCAAACATTGACTGATGAAGTCTTGCAAAATATTTTCTCAAATAACCTTAACAGTCTCGTTGAGAATTGATAATAAAATGCAGGAATGAGAATATTAACAAGTGCTTTCAAATCTGGACGATAAAGAGCACTACACTCCTCACTATTGAATAAATATCTGAATGTAAACACACAGACACAAACTCAAAAGAACAAATTGTATAAAAAGTACTGTGCCGCATTATGAAATGTTCCAGGCAGGTGTCAAAAAATTATTTCTGGTAAAAAACAACAACAACAACAACAACAACAACAACAAAACTGGTATTCGCCTTCAACATAATGGAGAATGTGAATGACTTCAGCCCCTTGCAGACAAGCTTTTGTCAGCACATGCTTTTATACCCATATCCTCTTTGTCAGGTTGCCAAGCAATCAGCAGGGTGAGTAATAATGAGAGCAATGACACCAGAAGTGCTAACGAGTGTTCAAGTACGAGTCAGAAAGCAAATGCCAGAACTGTCGCCAGGTTCGACCAAAGCAAAACAGTCAAATTCCAAAGTCAAAGTCTTATTGATCACATTATTGAATGTGAGAGGCAACACCCACTGTGAGTTCTTGCCCCACGGGCCTGACAAACAGGCCACATGTCAAGAAAAAGAGCATGTTTTTACTTCACCATGACACCCTGCTCACAATGGGTAATACGTGGAAATATGCATTCCTGATGCACAAGCCTGTGCTTCATCAAAATGCTTGTATTTCAGTAGGATGCATACACTATGAAATTAGGGCCATTTACAAATAGGTCAATTATTTAAACTGGGAATTTGAAGAAGTTCAAATCCAGGTCACGTCCACTTGTGTGGAGTTTGCAGGATCTCCCCTGGCCTTCGTGGGTTTCCTCCGGGTACTCCGGTTTCATCCCACATTCCAAAAACATGCATAGTAGGCTGAATGGACACTCTAAGTGCATGGGTGTGAGTGTGCATGGTTGTCCGTCTCTTTGTGACCTGTGATCGGCTGTCCCCCGCCTCTGGCCCAGAGTCAGCAGGGATAGGCTACGGAACCCCCCTAATGAGAATAAAGCAGTTCAGAAAATCAAGGAATAATTAATATATATATATATATATATATATATATATATATATATATATATATATATATATATATATATATATATATATATATATATATATATATATATATATATATATATATATATATATATATATATATATATATATATATATATATATATATATATATATATATATATATATATATATATATATATATATATATATATATATATATATATATATATATATATATATATATATATATATATATATATATATATATATATATATATATATATATATATATATATATATATATATATATATATATATATATATATATATATATATATATATATATATATATATATATATATATATATATATATATATATATATATATATATATATATATATATATATATATATATATATATATATATATATATATATATATATATATATATATATATATATATATATATATATATATATATATATATATATATATATATATATATATATATATATATATATATATATATATATATATATATATATATATATATATATATATATATATATATATATATATATATATATATATATATATATATATATATATATATATATATATATATATATATATATATATATATATATATATATATATATATATATATATATATATATATATATATATATATATATATATATATATATATATATATATATATATATAAATAAGTCAGGTGATATATAATAATACATAATATTACTATATACCGTGCACTACTGTAAACCAAATGCTATTAAGGTCTCATGAGGACAGTGTGTGTGTGTTTGTGTGTTTGTGTGTGTGTGTGTGTGTGTAACAAGAGGTTGGTAATGTGATGCCCACATCTTAAGAGGATATGCTGACTGTGGCACGGCTTCCGTGGGATTGTCATAGATCCAATACCTATTACATTCCCTAAATCCCCACTGTGAGCCCGACATGCTCACACCTCAATCTAACTTTCACAAATCATTCCGGCCAGACAGGGATTGAGGGTCTGGGGATTTATGATTGAAGAGCATGGGTCGTGCTTCAGTAGCTTCCATGTTGGCAACAAGACACGATCAACCGACAAAGCAATGTAATGATCAGCTTGAAGTCAAGCCATCATTTGCTTTGCTAGCTGTGAAAACGGGCCTGAATGACATATCAGACCTATTTTGAAGGACTTGTAAAAACACGTTTTGTGATTTATTGAAATTGATTAGAGTTAAACGCATCCGGATCGTTCATACATGTGCATGAAGTGGGTTACCAGTAGTTCATATTAGTTATTTGGGTCTTCCCCTGCTATGTAAAATTCATACCATTCATTTTGGGCAATAAGGCGGTAATTTTCCTCCCTGTTTTGTACACTGCGGTTTGTAGTCCAGTGCGTCTTACGTGTTTATGGATTATCACAGATTAATGAGCTTCACGTCTTTTTGTGTAAATATCCCATGGTACAGCCCAGGGCGTGAGCCGGTTGAATTTTGACACCCACATCCCACAAAAAAAGTTAGATAGAGGGAAATTCTATTTCTTTTTCTCACTTAATGTAACTAATTTGATGTGTTTCAGTTTCATACATTTCCTTTCATTTTAAAAATATCAAGTCATATCAGTATTCTATATCTGGAAAAAATATTGAGGTATGAAATTCAGACCATATACTCACATACTCTATAGAATTTATAGCAATGATGACAATGAGTATTCGAGACTAATTTACCTGATACGCAGTCCGGTCTTTTATCACCTGTCATGGACCTTTTTAATTGCCCCCTTAAAGGTCAGGTGGTGTTAAAATGTCATCACTTGGCACCACCTGTAGGAATTTTCTCAATTAGATAATACAGGTAAATCTAATTAGCCTAAAAGTAAAGTCCAATATCTCTTAATATGATAGAAAACCCTGTCCTTGTTACATGTAATATTTGCTATAGCACCACTCATGCTGCTCATCTGTCCAACCAAGACAATTTCATTATGAAGCATAACACTGAGTGGCATGTAATACCAATCTGGGATATAGCTCCACACAATACACACTTGTTGTAATGCTAAGACTCCCAAAGGATAGAGGAGTTCTTGTCAATAAATATTCAATTTGCTCACAAACACATAGTAAAGTGGAGCCCACAATCCAGCCCTTTCCGAACACTTTTCCTATGTGCTGTGGTCCCTTAGGTAAGTTTAACAGCTCCTTTTCTATTGTCTCCGCTCTAAGAGGTCAGTATATCACAGTGAATGAATCCTGTCAGTTTTATTACCCGTGGAGCACAGCGCCACAGATGAAAACAAGACTTCATATAGCCCTGCATCTCTCTGGTCTCACAAAATAGCCCTGCTTGATCAGTCAGTGACTTTCGACCCTCCCCCTCGATTTCATCCTTCCCCTTATCCTTTTTTTGTATCCCTTCCTTTCTTTCGACTTGGCTTTGAAACAAAACAACAATGCATCCCCCTCTACTTTCTTCTCACCTGTGTTCTTTGACTACTCCCAGGTGGGTTAACAAGAGACCCTGTAATGAAAGGGCTGGGCAACAAGCGGAGACTGCCATTGGCAAGCCCTAGGGGTCTTCACTGCACGGTTTGTACCCCTCGTCCTAACTCGAGGATCAACACATCGTGTAGGATCAGTCTGTGTCCTCTCAGATCCAGATCAAACGCTTCTGTTGTTTCCCTCTCATAAGCCCGCCTACCTCTCAGTCTGTGTTGTATTAATCAATAACTTCTGTTATTGCTGCTCGTACAACAACTCATGCTCAGGTATCAATTCTTATTGGCGTGCTGCTGAAAAAGAATGAGTGTTTATCTTGGAGTCAAGAACTCACACAAATTAAATGATGAGAATCCACCACAACCTGATGTGGCGGGTGAGGGGAGGGTAGCCTGATTGTCTAACGCCTCTCGGTCAAAATAATGAGCAGGATGACATATGCTTGACATTGATAGGAAGTCACCATTGTGGCATCACTGTCAGCTGGAGCCTAAGATGCAAATTGGGATATTGGTTCTCAAGAAACATGTCAAGCACAACAACCAACTAACCTTTAAACATGACTGGACAACTGGTTTTGTTTAAAAATATTGGGAAGATTCTTCCATGTTAATAGCGTGATTGATGAGAATTGTATTTTTGGTGTGACACAATTTTTCACATTAGAGAATGCAACCATCTTTGCTTTAATAATGCACATTATTAGTTAGATTTCTTTTTATTGACCAATTGATTACATAATTTAGAAATAAATGTGCTAATTCCACAACTTGTCTTCATCAGCTCACAGAGTTCTTTGTGCATTGCTTATGGCTATTTGACAAACAAGAGATTTTTAATTATGTGAAAATGGACCTGGCACAGTTTCAGTTCAAATTGTGGCTGCATGTATGACCTCTGATTAGAATTAATTAACTATTATTTAACCCGAACTTCTGAAAAAAAACATGACAAAGGGAAGTACAACTATATGGTGATTAAAAAAATGCTCCAAACTCATCACATAATATTTCGCTGTTAGTAGGATTCCTCCTAAACATGCCGCAGCATCTCTTGGTTCACCTTGTTGATTGCTGGTGTCATTCAATCTTTTAAATCATACATGATGGACAATGGTGGTTTATTTTAAAGACACAGTGTACGCTTAATCATTCAAAAAAAGATCTTGCAGTCAAAATTGACTTAAATTTTATGTCAATGGCAGCTAAAGAGCGAATACTTAAAAATGAATAATTGAATAAAAAAAATAACAATATTTTTTCAACTGATTCCAATTCTCTGACTATGATTGAACCCGATTTCCAATGGCATGATTGGATCTGAGACATCTTTACTTTACATTAAACACATGTTCTTGTGGGCTGCATACTGTAAAAATTTAACTAGGACTGTAAACATTTTTTTTAAGCATCATACGGCCCAAAGTACAAAAATTTGTTTTGTTTGCCATTGTGCATTTCAGACTTATTTATTCAAACTGCTATCACAAACAGAATATTAGAGGATATCGAATATATAGAAAAGTTTACAGGGCTGCTTCACCCTCGGGAGGCTGGTTTCACTGTGCCTCTAATCAATGTGGCTTAAAAGGAATGTTTAATTAGTACTTGTCTCTTATATGCTGTACGTATATTGGTTGCAAAATCTTGTTCAAATTGAACTGCAAGTCCTGTTCATGCATTGGAAGATTACTTTGCAGATGATCAATGATTAAAAAAAAAACACTCGGATGAGAATAAAGTGAGGACCGTATCATTTTGTTATAAAATTCAGGATTTGTTGTTTTGCGATCGACTGTTTCCAAATTGATATACAAAAAAATGCAAATTATAGGGGTGATAGGGTTTAGTTGCACGTCAAATTCCGCAGCTGTCAAGGATACGCGTATTGCTTGTCTACGTGGTGACAGAGATTGACTGCGCCCGACGCAGATGGACAACGAGCCAGGCGCAATGCCACTGATGGCTGACATATGTATATAGTGTGTGGCATCTACACAAGGATTTAATAAAGACAAATCTTTACAGGTGAAGAATGCAAAATCAAAAAATTGTAAGAATTGTATCTATAATTCCAATTTTCAAGTCGAGTAAGAAGTTATGGGATTCTTATAATATTTTTTGTATGGTTTGCAAATGCTGTTCACGTCCCATGTTGAGTCAGTAAAGTATCTGACAATTAAGTGCCACGATCCATACAGCCACTCTACATAATTAATGTAGTGGCAATAGCAAATTGTTACAGGCTGCAGGCCTTCTATGTCACCGTTCATGTTGTTGTTGGTGTATACACTATTCTTTTTGTCTATTTCCGCATTATTTGAGGATGAAGCACAATGTAATTCAGTAGATATATTCTAGGATGTAAATGCATCTGTCCTTGGAGTCTGTTTTTTTTTTTTATCAGGGCTGATTAATTGCAAACTGCTTGTCGGCTTTCAGTTATTTTCCATAAATTTGGTTAAAAAAAAAAGACAATAAAAATTCTTCCCGTGATTATAGCATTGTTAACGCCACTGCTTTCTTCTAAATCACGGCAGAAATTTTTAAAATACGATGCAAAAATAACAAAAGGTGAAAAGAACTAATGAATGAGAATTATTGTGACTGGCTGCCGATTCACAGAAGCACAAAACAATATGATATACGATATTTTCCTTTCAAAAATCTCTTGAAAATGTAGGCTAATTCCTTTTTTTTTCTTGGCCATGACAAATTCTTCCACATTAAAAAGAGTTAAATGCAAAAGTATTTTTGCAGTTTAATTCATAGCACACTAATGGGAGCAATCCTTGCACCCTCAATCCAGCCATCTGTAGTTAAACATCAAGAAAGAGTAAACCCAATTAAATGTGTTTAGCAAACAAGTAAAGATCCACTGCCTTTGGGTCAATAAGCACTTGCTCGCAAACAGCATGCAAATGGGAAGCTGTCTGGCTTTGGCAGCGACCACTCGATATCAGGCATATCGAGCCATCCCAAAGGATCATAAGCAACAGGTCAATAGCCGCAGCTCTCCTCAGCTCTAGTCGACCGACAATGTCGCTTATCTCCAAATCCCAATCAGTTCTCCACCCCGGAGCTCCTAGCACAGCAGATCAATACATGGGAGAGGGGGTATTTTCTCAGACTAAGCTCAAGGGGTCACAGGTCACTCAGCATTCCATGAGTGCCGATTCCATGCTTGTGTATGAGTGTGTTGTTTGAAAGTGATTAATAATTGAATATGAGCATAATGGTGATGTAAGTTTGATGTGTGTGCTTCATTTGAGGAAAGCGCCGAATGCTCGGATCTGTTGAAAAAGTAATGAATTCATTTGCACATGGCTTGAGTGATAGCCGGGATCTCGCTGATATGCCTGCGTCCTTTTCGAGTTACAGGTCCGGGCCAGCGCCATCGCTCAGGATGCCGATCAAAATTACGACTACGCATCCAACAGTGTGATCTTGCATTTGGATGTGGGCGATGAGGTGTGTGTGCAACTGGACGGCGGCAAGGTCCATGGCGGAAACACAAACAAGTACAGCACTTTCTCTGGATTCCTCATTTACCCAGACTGACTCATCAAAGTAAACTTTTGTTTTGCATATCAAATATACATATGCATACAGATTTCATTCAACAGGCATACATCTCAATGCACGTATATGGAGCACTAAGTGCACAAATATGCACACATGCAAGCACACCTCCACGCAAGCCAGTATTAACATACTCAATGAAAGGAAGGGGGGGGGGGGGGGGATTACACTGAAGTTGATTTATATGGGAGACATTACGCAATCTCCTTTGTGTAATTTGTGGATCTAAAATATATAAAATATTATAATGTAATTCATTGAACTTTAATTCAATATTTAAAAACAACAACAACATTATTCTGATTGTTTATGCAATAAATGTGTTACCATTCCTCATGTGGAAAATTATGTTCTTTTCACTTAATTACAGTGTCTTTTTCCATTTAGTATTGAAACCAGAGTAAATGAAAGAGGGGCAAACAATCCAGTGTAATTGCTGCATCCGCTAAATTAAAAGAAAAAAACCCAGAGCCTAAAAAGATTATAATACAGTACTCCACTGTTATTGGAACCAATAGAAATATGTTCATTCAACGAAATGCCTATTAATTACTGTGATTGTGTCATTCTATGTTGTTGCTGTTATGAAGCATGTTTATTCAAACCGTGTCTTTCGGACCAAATCATTCACAACTATAAATGCAGGATTGCAACTGCAAAGGCAAACTATTGTACAAAAGTACACCCTATGTGGTAAATTGTGATTTTTGTCCCCCTCTGTTTACAGCCAAATTAGAACCACTGTCTTTACAAGCCAGACAGGGTCGATCTTTTTCTCTTTCCAAAAGTACCGTAAACAATTTTATCCCATTTTACAAGTGTGTATTACAATATTCTGCGTATGCGTGTCGTGTATGAAATGGAGGCAGTCAGTAGGACCAGCAAAATGCAGTTTTACCCAAGCTATAAATGTTGTACAGTACAAGGCACTCTCACAGATCTTATTTTTCTCCTTAAGGAATTGTCCATATTTGGTCAATAATCTGTCTGCTCTGGTATATTGAAGAGGTTGGGTAAATAATTCGTATTAAATAATCTGTGCCTACATCATATGTGTTCTGTTTCATTCTTGAACAGGTGTGAACATGCTGTGGTCTGAAACATACATTCTTTCACAGAGTGTAGAATTCAATATACGGCATGTCAACATGGATTTAACAAGCACAGACCAGCGTCACTTCCTATATGCTTCAACATGGATTTCCAATATGTCTTAAGACACTATCCAAGACACAAACATTAATAGCACGATATAGATCCCACTTTTTAATTCACACGGGATCTGCAAATCCAGCCAATGTATGCCATTTGAGAGCAATATTACAATCAATTGTGCAAACATTAAATTAGTTCCTAGACGAGTGGACATTAGATTTGGAATGTACCTGTGTAAAGCAAGTATTCTCACTAAACAAAACAATTAATAATGCTGCAAAATCTGGTTTGTGTTGTATTAAAACAAAAAAATGGTCTTCCTTAAAATAAATTAAAATGAATTATGCTCAGTTTGATGCACCCCGAAATAATTTTATGTTTCTTTCAGGGAAGGGAGACTCATTGACAAGCAAGCACATACCTTAAACCAATTGCACAATAAGGAGAGACACAAGTACACACTTGGGGGTCATTGATATGACTCGAGTATTGATGAATGGGAAAAGAACATCACAGTCAGTCTTCCAAAACAACGTGTTTGAAAAAGCCTGCAATCAAATTAAGCCAGTTTCAAGCCTGGCTCAAACGTTGCCTTTAGACTGTACATAAATCCTTGACATTGTCTTTGTATTTTTGGGACCTATCCAGTATCCTTTACCAAGTAGGTCCTTAATATTTTTTATTAGAATTTCAACAGTTTTTACAAATAAAAATTGTGTGTGTGCATTCTTGCTCATTGTGCCCTCTTAATTGGCTGGCAACCTATTCAGGATATAACCCACCTACTGCCCATTGTTAGGTGGGATGGGCATCCCCATCCGTGAAGATTAGAGACTTGAAAAATGAATTTTCTGGTACATTGGCCTAAAACGTTAATGTTGGTGTGGCCTACTATGCCCCTAAAGGTGACTTCCATCTATGTAGCTACCCGGTTTCATAGAGTTAAGCTTTTTGTCTGTAGCTATCAAAAATAATCATTTGAAATATAAAGGACTAGTGAGACCTCATATTAGACAGAGCATTCATGTCGTCAATATCGACTGATTTCTGCTGACAGCCCGTTAGATTATTGATGAGGAGAGTACTAGCCTAGTTGTCATTAGGAGCACTGATGCCATCTTGGTCTTTTAAGTACACGATTAGGATGTTTTGCCATAGATCCCAGAAATCACAAACAAATCAACCTCTCATTTGGCATTATAGAACCCGGGTCAATGTCCTTTGGCACTGCTGCGGATGTTGGGGAGGATAGAAACAGACTGGGCCCATTAGCAACTGCACTGTCCATTGCACTGCCGTGTGGATCACAAACTTACAAGTAGGAGGATTACAATAATCAATAGCACTGACTTCCATCGACCCGCCGCGTGCACACGCACACACAGCAAGTAATTAGTTGACAACAGACATGGCTTCACACGGGCATGCTCCCACATTGCCAGAGCTAGTTGTGAGGGGATACACTTGCAGTTGCTTCTGCACAGGAAAACAAAAAGGTCACGAAGCAACCTAGAGATAGACAAAGAGGAAGATAAAACTAAACATCCGTTTTGGGCTTTGCACAACGTGTAAAACGTTGATAAAAACCTCATTATCATTAACCCCAACATTCCTCAAACTGTAACTGCACGCGGGCCTTTATGTGCGGGGCCACGATTCAGTGCCAAATGTAGACATCGCTCCTCCAGTCCAGTACGGAGTACCCAGAAAAAAAACACGCAGGCACAGGAAGAACATTCACGCTCTATACAGTATGGTTGGAACCTGTCAGGGATATGAACCCTCGACCTTAGAACAGGGATATGAACCCTCGACCTTAGAACAGTGATGCGATTGTTCTAACATACCCGACACCAGGGCAAAATATATTCGATGCAATATATTGCTTGCATGGCACTGGCAAAGATAGACACGGAATGGACATGTTTCAGTGGCTTCAAGTCAAAATGGATTGAAGTTTTTCCAAGTTATTTCCTGCTAAAATTACTGCATGTGTACTCATCAACGCTAACCACAATACGTACTAACAACAGCACTGCCCTCTTGTGTCAGACAACCAATAGCACAAACGCTCAATTTCATTAAATGTCAAAGGCTGAAAGAAATGCATTCAGGGCCAAAATAATATTTGAGGAGATTTTTATTTAGATGAAAAGGAGGGGCACTTCAAAAGCATGGAAAACATTAGGAATGTTGTCTTGCTTTGAATACAATAGCATTTTAAGGACTTATTTGACCGATTTGCCGATGTCAAGGCAAGCCAGTGCTTTGGAGTAAATTTAAGTTTTTGCCGATACAGTAGATCAAACCATCACCATGTATACGTATATGCATGTATAAATATTAAATCCCCATTCAAATTTGACATGTTGGTAGCAGTAGTAATTACAGTATACCATCAGTGGTGAAAAATTTCAGGCAATGTATCATGGAATGCACAAACAAAGCAAGTCTTAAGACTCCATAATGTACACATTTAGATTGGTCATTTACAGTATGTTGTTAAGACTTGGCACCAGTAGCCAAGGTGCCGTCTTTCGACGTATCAAATCCATGGCAAATAGCGTGTGGGTATGTAAAAAGTGAACTTTTAAAAAGAAGAAACGTGACAGGATAAAGGACGAGAGATAAAGTGGGATTCCTTTCTTCTTCAGCCGTTCATGACCATCCTGACCAATTCTGTGAGGAGAGATGAGAAAGAAAACATGTCAGAAATGCATGTAATGGCACATCCCCAATATTGATGGCCCGATTAATAGGAAGCATGGAGACACTGAATGAGAGAAGGAGGTGAGGAAACCGTCTATCGCTTTTTCAGCCAAAGCGTTTGGCCGCGTCTATAATCCAACGAGAGCTGGTTAGAGAAGCCGTATGCGCCAAGTGCTTTCCTCCAACCGAGATACAGAGAAAGGAGAGGATCAAGTGAGCAGGGAGCTACATATTCAGGAGAAAACAGCGCAAGTGTGACTCTTTGCAGTTGTCTGGTTAGTAGAAAAGGGGGTACTGGTCCATCCACCCAAAGACGAGACGTTTAAGGGAAAGCCAACGGCCTACTTGAGTGCTTCTGAGAAAGAAAGAACAACACCTACACTTTTCAAACACCGACAGAGTAGAGAAGCCCTTTAAGAGCGCCATTGGCATGCAAATGAGCAGCTGCCAAGGGATCTGTACAGTCTTTTTACGTTTGACAAACCCTGTGTGTCCAGAACAGGCCAACATAGCGTGCCGGGACACACGCAGAGTGCCATGCTAAAGGCAAAGGACAAAAGTAACAGGACAGGAAAGAACCTCTGAACTAAATTCACAAAGGACCATAAGGCTTTCCCAAGACAGGTTCAATCTACTTTGAACCAAAACAGTCTTCACCATCTAGACTCAAGTGTTAGGGAGGCCTATTGTGAGTGGAATATTATTACAAGTTAGCTAGAAAGCAGGAAAGCCTGGCCGTGCCACCTGATGGTATACACAATACCCGTACCGGCTCTCAGCCTGACATGATGTGGCGCACAAAGGCTGTGGAGGAAGAACAGTTACACACTGTGAGTGGTCCTCAATATACAAGCCTACAGAAGCAGTAAAGTTGCTAAGGTTTTTCCACATTGTGGCGACCATCGCAACCCAGTGATAAGAGATACTCAGGTTTTCAATCACAAAAGCAACCTTTAGCAATTTCAAATGAACCGACAAATCAACCCAAGATTTCATGCTTCAGATGATTTGGATATTTTTTTGGTGTACTGTATATATAGTATACACATCATAGGTTATGATGGATACTACGTTTATTGCACTTGCTTCATCAAATGGTTTCACCCACATTCAGGTGAATTTTTCCATCCACTTCTACAGAGGAATCTCACCTTCATAATTGATGCAGCCATTGGCATCTTCGTGTCCCGCCAGGAGAGTCTCCACTTCTTCCTCTGTCATTTTCTCACCTGGACAGCAACATTAAAAGTATTACCATGGGAATTTGAAACATTTTTAAGTGAACCTTAAAGAAATCCTTAATAGAAAAATGAATAATCTCCCTACCGAGAGTGGTGAGGACGTGACGCAGCTCGGCACCCATTACTGTGCCATTGCCTTCCTTGTCAAAGACGCGAAGCCCCTCCACAAAGTCCTCCATGGAACCTTGATCTTTATTTTTAGCGATGGTCTGAAGCATGGGCAAGAACCTTTCAAAGTCCAGCATCTTGGTATTCATCTCTGAGAGCAAAGAGAATATAGTGCTGATAAGGAAGTGTGCATGCTCCGGGCTTATGATTCCTCACTTTACATTTAAGCCCTCTAAATGGGAGGGAATTATTATGAAAGCCTTACCCTCAGCTTTGGGGTTGCCCAGAACCTTGAGAACATCAGCAGTGACTGGGTTCTGTCCCAGGGAGCGCATGACATCCCCACACTGACTGTAACAGATCATCCCCTCTCCTGTTCTGTCGAACAGCAGGAATGCCTCCTTAAATTCTGAAAAATAAAATAGAATCTACATGAAAAGAAGGGACACGAATCAAACAAAAAAAGTTGACGTGTAGGGCTTGGAAGAGATTCTAGGCCAAAGAATGATGGAAAGGCTAAATGATTAAATGTGACTTGACAAGTAAAATACAGTTATGACACTGACATGCAAACGAAAGAAACAAAGCAGGCTGATAATTGTCATTAAAAACATTCTTGTTAGGCACAAAGAAATGGAAACTTAAGGCAACATAGAGCTCAGGTTCTGCTTAAAAGTACTGCAAAGACGACACCCTAGAACAATTCAAAACACTTCTATGTGGCAGTGAAACCCTCAACCTCCAAAAAAGGCACATTTGAGTTTGTGTACATGTCTTATAATACCACCAATGTAAAAAGGCGCTATGAAATTGTACAAGTGACGTCAAAATAGTAGCAGACTGTTTTGACACAAATTGAACATTGAAAGAGTCTCAGAAAAGGCTTAATAAATGAACAAGACGGAAGATGTCACACGTAGAATGAGGTGAAGATTTTTGCAGTCTGCTAGCATGTTAGTACTAGACTTTTGTTTTGTTGCCAGGTAAGCATTGTCAACATGTAAAAAAAAATAGCAAAAGAAAGATGGACATGAAGATCAGTTATGGTTGGGACCTCACACCAAAAATTGTCCCAAAAAACGTGAGCATTTCTCAATACAATCTTTTGGATAGAATAGGCAAGAGTGCAAGATTTGAGTTCCAAATTCATTTAAAAAAAAAAAAAAAGTAAAATAACAATGCAGACTTTCATGTTGTTTAAATTGGGTACCAAATAACACTTAGGTAAATAGTAAAACAACTCATACTACTGAAGACAATTGATGCGGATGGATAGAGTATAAACACTAATCCAACAATGGGCAAATACTGAATATGTATTCTTATCTGCGTCATTGACAAGAATACAATGGGGACAACAATGATTAGTAATTACATTAGTGGATACAACAACAAAAAAATGGTCAAGGGTTAGCAGCCGAGTTCAGTTTGCTGTCAATATTTTAGAGGGAAATATGAACAACGTGGAAATTTAACTGGTGATTTTCTACAGCTAAACTATTTAAAAAAATAATAATAATAACAAGATAAAGTACTTGCAAAGTAATGGACTGATATAGTACACTAATTAGAATTGGCAGTAGGGCAAAAACCAAGCCCAGGTTCTTAGGCGGTGTAGTCAGTTTTTTTCCCTGTTCAACGGAATGCGCCTCTTCCCTTCTGGTAGTAGACAACTTTTCCCCAGCACCATATTTGGTAATGGAGGAGTGGAGGCAAGGAGGAGGAGAAAGCAAGAAGAAACACAGCCTATTATGTCGACGGTGATTAAACATACAGCACATCACTGTGTACGGCACCAAAAAAGGGGAAGCGCTTACAAATGACCGTCTGGGAATTGATGAGCCAAAGTTGATGATAACCTTACACAAATCAGGAATGGCAAAATACTCTGCACGATGACAATTTGTAAAATTACACCACTGCAGATACACCAGTCCACATTACATAGCCACCAAATTGGAGTTGTGTTACATCAAACGAGAATTATTTGGACATATCTAACAGCTCAACTCGCCTCATTCACAATTATTAAAGTACAAAATTCAACATGCAAAGCCACCCCTATATAAGGCCAAATAGGCCATTTTTTTGCCTTTTTACCGACTTACCATGTATCTGTTCCGCGTTAAATTCAATCTGTGAAAAAAATAGGCAGTTGCAAGGAGAGGAAAGGATGAAACAGTGAAAGAAATAAAGGGGAAATTAATGAAATTGTTCCTAGTGGGACAGGAGAACAAAAAGCAGGGGAGAGTGGCTGGCGACAGGGGGCAAAGTGCCATTGGAACCAAGCAACAATGATAGCAAGCACGAGGAAGTATAATGTAAAAAAAAACGTTTAGGACTCACCCTGGATTTGATCGTCCGAGAAGTCTGACTGTTGGGAGACATTTCATGAGATGAAAATATATTTTTTGTTTTTGAACAACGCTAGCAATGTTAGCTCCGATTCACTAGTGCTTTAAACAACAGTAGATTCACAATTATGTACCTTTTCTCGAATTAACAGGTTCACGCATGTTTATTATTACACAAATATACGGTTTATATATATTTATTTGCCGGGAAGTGGGGGCGTTCATTAACGTACAAGGCAACAGTAGCTTGAAAAAGTTGCACTTCCGCTAGCAAGCAGAGAGCAGAACGACATTTTGAAACCCACTTTTCAAAAACGATTACACCGATCACTAAACGACATTTAAACTGCAGTAATGAACGGGGTTATTTGTTTGTTTTAATGAAAAAAATGGAGCGAAAACTCACCATGTTTGAGACGGCTGAGGTGTGTCCGCGATGTTGGCAGAGAAAAGAATTTGACACTGACTATAAGCACTCGTCAGACTCGGGAGGAGTGACGGGATCGTCGATGGGCGGGGCAAGGATTACCACACACCCCTAAAAAAATAAATGTGACGTCGATGCGTCATTACGTCAACACGTCCACAGGGTGACGTCTGCCAACTCCTACAGTCATACTTGTAGTACTATTGATACATTAGGCCTTTCATGCACGAATGATTGATTATTCCGTTTTTCTTTTTATAATCCTTTTACAGAACACCCATTTCATTCTTTGGCTGGCGCTGACGGTGTTAGACGTCGGATCCATTTTGAAACAGAGCAGAGTTTTAGATTTCTGCTCTGGGGCAGTTTTTGGTGGGAAGTATAGAAAGAGTTGAGGTGAAGTATCACAGTGTTGTCAAATGTATGGCCCTCGGAATACTTCCAGCCCATCAGGTGGTCCAATTTGGCCGACAGTGTTGTTATATGTCTGACAGGCATATTATACTTCAATCATACAAAATTCAAAATCACATGGTGCTATTTTGACATGATAGCTGTAATACCATTTTTGTGTCTGCAGTCAATTACCAACCTCCACCAGTAGGAGCCTGTTGGCTGTTTTTGTGTGTGTGTGTAAAAGCTTCAGTGGGTGAGTGCGCTCTGTTAGAAGCAACACAAGTAAATATACCTCTTTATTAAAGTTTTTTTCAAGGCCATCTATTACTAGAATTGTTTTGTCCCACCTTTTGTTCCCAATGGTATATCTGGTACATTATAGTGAAATGTTATTTGTACTGGTGGCCCTGTGGAAGAGTGGTTATTGCAGTGGCCTCACAACTTTGGGCTCCTGGGTTCAAATCCAGGTTGATCCACTTGTGCAGTTTGCATTTTCTCCCCGGGCCTCTGTGGGTTTCCTCCAGGTACTCCGGTTTACTCCCACATACCAAAAATATGCACGGTCGGTTGATTGGACACTCTATAGTACCCCTAGGATTGGGTATGGTTGTCCGTCTCCTTGTGCCCTGTGATCGGTTGGCCACTGATTCAGGGTGTCCCTAGCCTCTGGCCAGGAATCAGTTAGGATAGGCTCCAGCACCCCCCGCGACCCTAATGAGAATAAAGTAGTTCCGAAATGAATATATGGATGAATGAATTATTTGTAGTTACAGTTAAATATTTTCCCACAAGAGGTCAGTATTGTCTTGCACAAATAAACTTAACCCCCCCCCTCTCTCTCTCTCTCTCTCTCTCTCACACACACACACACACACACACACACACTCCTCTCTCTCTCTTTCTCTCTCTCTCTCTCTCTCACACACACACACTCCTCTCTCTCTCTCATACACACTCCACTCTCCCTCTCTCTATCCCTCTCTCTCTCTCTCTGCCCCCCTCTTTCCATCCATTCATCCATCCATCTATCCATCCATCTACTGTATCTAATTAAAACGAGTGTGACTTGGGGGCACAATCCATCGCACACTCAACGGGGCCTTAAAGTACCTAATTTGTGAGTACAAAACCCTAAATAGCGACAACATCATAGTCAATCTGCAATTCAATCACAGATCGAATACAGTAATGCTTCAAACAGCAAAAGTAACTCAATGGAAATAAATTGGAAAAATCAAACCCTTAGGCCTCCCTTCAATTTCATGTAATTAAACAATAGATATGTTTGGCGTGTTGTACACCCCCGTAAATAGGTCTGGAGAAGTTTCAACATTTAGTTGAATGAAAAAGTATCTCAAAACTTGACCAAAAGTGTAGATTAGCTTGGTATTGTATCCATGTCTATTCATTGGCCATCCGATTGTGACGAGTCTGCCGAGCAGACAGCATCAGTGTCAAACACTTTAAGGAGATTAACAGAGTACCCTCACATTTTCCCCCTCTATCATCTCCAACAATAATCCAACACAAGAAGCTAATAACATCACTAAAGCCTAGATTGCTACTCTATTTTAATTAATAAATTGAATTTTAATCCTGAATTTGTTATTGTTTAAATCATGCTTGGTGGTCTTTTTGCCTATTTATTAAGCATTTTTTTAATGGAATAGTAACGCCACTGATTCCTTTTTATTCATTGAGTGCAAAGGGAAATTAAATTACTGTAACTTGAAGGAAATGTTTCAACAGATCCTCTGAGATATTCTCACTGGCTAATGAAATTATGGCAGTTCTTCGTACTAATGCCATTCAAAGCCCCCTTACCAATGCCCCCCCCCCCCTTGCCTGAGCAAATCTCCAAACCACCTGATTTATTTTTAATGATATTACACCCCTCAGTTGGCTGTGTCATGGTAATAATGGGGCTGCTCCAGCTGCCTCTAGATCACATTAGCCGGGCTTAATATTGGCAGAGCGGGGCCGCTAAACAATGAAGCAATGGGATCGAGAGCTTAGCGGCAGCCTAGCCAATGGGCATACTGCAGGAGGTAGAGTAGTGGCGGGCCAGGGTGCTCCAGTTCCCTGTGCCCCGGAGGACTGGCATCATTATTAAGCAGCCTTTTGGATAGGCTGGCGGAGAATTAAAACCACCTCAAACAATCTGTAGCACCACGTCCATGAGGCCCAGACATCAAAACCATGCTGCCAAGGGAGCGTGAAACAAGTTGCAAAATGATATCCCGCTTTGTGCCAGGACAAAAGCACGCGTAGGCACCTTAGTACCCTCCTGCTGTGACAACGTCAGTGAAAAGAGGCTTTGGCAGTCGTGCGTAATCAAATCAATGACTATTTTCATTGTGTCATAAGGAATTGGTGTAAATAAAAACTACAAAACAATGTGCACGTATTAGTAAAGTGCGTTTATCGGTTAGTCTAATTTATGTCATGGGCTCGCTGCTTTAGTTTATTTGCATAATGGTCACACTGGGAATCAGACAGGGCCACTTGTGGGATACTCGCACCTGATCACTGACACACTATGGCTCTTTGCCAATCACACCTCCACAGTGGAGTGAGTCTCCAATGAAAAAAAATCACCGCTATGTGCAGAAGTTATAGCATGTATTTGTATGATTAAACAACACAAATGCAGTCAGCTATTATGTTTTGCCCTAAATTGTTGTTGGGATGGGATTTTGTATGGGGGCCCGCAGATTACCGCCGTTGATTAGTGGTTGGGTGTAATCCTTTCAGCCCCTCTCTCTCCAAAACACCCCTGGGATATGCCCGTCTCCCCCAGGACCGGTAGCGTGGCAGATGGATCCTCCTCCCCCTCTTTTGCCCCCTCCAACAGCACACCCAAAAACACTGTTGATGTCCTGGGACGAAGTTGTAAAGTATCCTGAATATGAAACCACAGGCACCTTTGTTTAATGGCTCTCTCCCCACTTAGTGAGAATTGCCCTCAAGCCAGATTCCCATTCTGTTGCTATCTGCGCAACCCGGAATGTTCTCCAAATCCATTAGCCCAAAGGAAGGTGGAATTAGCTTGAAAACAATCTGCTCATATTGCTCTGAATTGTGCAGGATCTTACCAAAACACACTTTGAAGAGACTTACTCAAGTGCTAGGGTTGAAAACGATATGTTTTTTATACAGCTGACACCTTCTTACACAGTACTACTTGCTTTTTCGCAATTTACTGATACGTGCCGTCCTGATTCACTTCAGTGTAATCCATGTCAAAGTTTTCGGCCTAAATTAAAATTAACTCAAGAAATGGGGATTGTGGAACTCTCTCTCTCTCTCACACACACACACACACACACACACACACACACACACACACACACACACACACACACACACACACACACACACACACACACACACACACACACACACACACACACACACACACACACACACACACACACACACACACACACACACACACACACACACACACACACACACACACACACACACACACACACACACACACACACACACACACACACACACACACACACACACACACACACACACACACACACACACACACACACACACACACACACACACACACACACACACACACACACACACACACACACACACACACACATACACACACACACACATACACACACACACACACATACACACATACGTTTACTGTATGTATTGCATTCGATATAACGTTTTTTTCAACAATTCCAAATTTGCTGCAAAAATCTTTTCTTCTCTTTGCATAATAATGCACTTACATCTCTCTGTGCCACGCAGCCCACCGCTTAGTACGACCCACCCTGCTCCCTCCATCTTTTATGATGTCTACAAGGGGTTCAGCTTTCAGCAGTGGTGCAAGGGTGCATGTGTGTGGAGAGCTTTAATTCCCATTGTATTCGTGCAGTCTTGGTGTGTGTGAGTGTGACTGTGTTTTAGCAAAAGAGGGAGATGAAGAAAAAGACAGGAACAAGGACCCATCTGTCAGCACAGAGCAAGGATCCCTCCCATTTCACTCTGAGCCCCTGGGGACAGGAGTGAGAGACAACTCACTTGTGGCAGTGATTTTTTTTCTTTTTTTTTTTTTAGGAAGGGGGTTCTCCTCATTATTAGCAACAACAGAACGTAAAGAGCCAGTATAAGACTCCCCCTGTTATGAAAATCTTTCAAAACAACAATTTCCTGAGAACAAACCAAGAGTTTATGCATTATGGCTTGTATTTAACTTGAGAAAATGCCTAAGACATTCAGGTGTCCTGGCTAATGTGCTTTTTCAAGATACAAACAGTTCTTCAATATTTTTCTCATTTGTGAACATAAATTTCAAATGCGATCGCTATACAGTAGTGAATCACTTGCTTATTAATTCACGATTAAATAATCATCGAAAAAAGATCAGATGTATGCACCCAATTTGACCTCTTCCAGAAGGTTGGCTTTCTGTGTTACAACAAATGGGAGCAGGCGTTCAATTCCCCTTCCGTTCGACTTTCATCCATTTGGGTGAGCAGTGGGGATTGTGGGAGATGATGAGGATCCAATTCCCTCTGTAGGCTGCAGGTGTGATGGAGGCCACGTTCACTCATGGGACATATGAGAGGGTACTGTATGTAGGGGGAAAAGGGGTGCATGTACAGTACCTGGGGAGTGCCTGCACACATCACTTTCAGTAGACTTTGTCGCTAAAATGCAATCACTTTGTTTCTGGGAGTCCCATTTTTTTTGTTCCTAATTGCAGAATAAATGTGTTTAAAACCCTATGGATTTCTTAAATTTCTTCATTAGTTGTTCTTAAAATACCATCTGATCAAACAGTATATGCTGCACTGAAGGAAAAGTAGATGTACTTGCAGCAAAATGTACACATACAATGATTGGAAATTGAAAGACAAGAAATTGGACAGTGTCAAAAGCTAGAGAGACAAAAGAGTGGGTGGGTTGGGAGACTAGGCAGAAGAGGACATATCAATTTTCCTGATGAAATAAGAACAACATTTAGGCCATGTTTTCAGCCATGGGTTAACAATTGCTGAGGCTGGTCGAATGGTGCAGCAAAATTTTGGAGAAACAATTTTATTCTGCTCCACAGACTTTTTCATTTCTGTATTGCAATGGCCGCTGTCGACAAATGATCAAATGAAGTAAATCTTGTCCAGTGTCGTGTAATAAAGAGAGACTGCCTCGCAGGTTTAACTCATAATTAATAATGACTGCCCTCAAAACTTTAGCAGGACAGCCTGATGGGCGAGTGCTTAGCATGTCGTCTTCACAGTTCTAGGGTTGAGGGTTCGGTCCCAAGTAGTTCCTCACGGTCTGGTGTTTGCATGTTTTCCGTGGGCTTGTGTGGGTTTTCTGCAGGTACCCTTGTTTTCTTCCACATTCCCAAAATATGCAGTGTAGGCTAGTTGAACACTATAAATGGTTGTCCTTCTCCATGTGCCCTGCGATTGGCTGGCCACCAATTCTGGTTGTCCGTCGCCCCCGGTGCCCATATTTAGCTGGGATCGGCTCCAGCACCCTCTGCAACTCTTTTGAGGATAAGCAGTCGGAAAATGAGAAAAAATATTTTACATCTCTCTAGAGTACACTGATATATTATCAACAGAATGAAGCAATTTGACAGTCCTGTCTCAAAACTGAAGTCAGGTGAGTAAACGTGTACACCACGACGAGGCCTCACAGATTCAAAACTGAAGTCAGGTGAGTAAACGTGTACACCACGACGAGGCCTCACAGATTCAGTAAATAGTAAAGAAAATGTGCTTGACATATGTTAATAACATATTTTGCCTATTTGAAAACACATAAAAATGTTCTTTTGGCATGCACAAGTGACACAATGTTATGAAATTAAACAAGGAGTTTTGAGAGACATGACTGGGAAAAACTGTCAACTACAGGTAATTTATGTTTCTGAATTAGTTTTCCCCACATTTTAAATGCAAAAACTAGTTAATTATTGGGATGACAATTGGGACAACTTTCAAATAGGAACGGATCACTTTTCTCAACTGACTAGTAGATGCTACGCGCGCGTCTACACTCAAACTCGCGCGCGCGCCAGCGTCCTCCTCTTTGTCCGCATGCCTTTATGGCCTGCACTCTGTCCCAAGTGATTAGTGCCGTTATTGGATGTCCAAATGCTGTTTCAGCACGAGACACGATCCACGGTCAAGCGGGTGACGCGTGAGCATCCAAGCAACAGATGCCCCCACCCTAACGCCCTTTTTTTCCCTCACCACCCACCCCCACACACAACCTCATCCTCAGCCCCAGCTCAGCAAACCCCGACGCCTCTAAAAAACGCAGCCATCTGTCAGGTCTGTTCAATAAATCGTTGGGCGAGCGCCGCTTTCGCACGAGGTTGCGGACGAGTCACGTGATCCTCTTTAAGTCGCCCCGCGCACAACAAGAGCCTGCATGCAAACTTCTCGCTCTTGGCAAAGTTAGGATCCCCCCACCCCGTCTGATGCACAAAGGGATCAATGTGGGGGCACGTGCGTGGCGCGAGACCCCCGAGAGGACAATGTGAACCCCCACAGGGCCGAGCCTCGCCAGGCACGGGGGCGCCAGGCCTTTATTATGCCCCGGCAAACTGTGAAAACTCTTCAATATGGAGCGTGTAAAAACAACATGAGCTTCACTGTCATGTCATTGCTTTCCATGACTGGAAAAATTCTAAACGGGAATTCCAAGTGACTCAAATACATCATCAGAAGAAACAACCCTAATTTTTAATCACTCCAATTTCGTTAAATCATTTTACTGTTTCCACCCACACTAAACAAATACGGAATTGGAAAGACACCGTGCACTCCAAACAATCAAACGATGGCCGCACACACACACACACACACACACACACACACACACACACACACACACACACACACACACACACACACACACACACACACACACACACACACACACACACACACACACACACACACACACACACACATACACACACACACACACACACACACAACACACACAACACACACAACACACACAAACACACACAAAGACACACAAAGACACACATACACACGCAAACAAACACACACACACAAACACACACACAAACACACACACACACACAAACACACACAAACACACACAAACACACACACACACAAACACACACAAACACACACAAACACACACACACACACACACAAACACAGACACACACACACAAACACACACACGCACACACAAACACAGCCACACATGCACACACACACAGCCACACACACATTCGCTCGCGCATGCACACGCACACACACACACACACACAGACACACACACACAAACACACACACGCACACACAAACACAGCCACACATGCACACACACAGCCACACACACACATTCGCTCGCGCATGCACACGCACACACACACACACAAACACACGCCCCAACATGCGCACGGACACACAACAACTACACGCGCACGCACACACACTATACAGCACACACACCTGCTCCCGGCGCACCAAGCTGTCACAAGCACTTAAATACGCGCGCGTGGACGAGCGTCTCTCCGCTTGGCCACAAGCAGACGTACACTGGCTGACAAATGAAGTGGAAAATTCCTAATCCAACTGACTAATGATGAGATAGACAATCGATTAAAATGCCTCACGCGACTACCGAGGCGTTAAAACGGTTTGTCTCATATGCTATGCATTTGACACATTAGGATGAATGCACGACAAACACGCTTTAATAAATAATAATATTTTTTTTTTGGTGGTAAATGATTATCTGTTTTTAAAACAACTAGTTTGATGAAGTCTTTAATCCCCCCAATTATTCATTACATATGCAAATAGCACTTAAACATTATATTATATAGCTTGATTATGGCACATATTGGAGTATAGTTGCTTAGTAGGTTTTATTAGTTTAGTTAGAAAAGAGAAAAGTTAATGCATGATTTATAATTATGCATTGCACATGACTAAAATCATTTGTACTCAATTTAATTGTTTTGAAAAGATTTTTTAAAACTTAAAATTAGACAAAACAAAGCTTTTAAGTATTTGAACTGCACTTCCAAAATCAATTGAGGGGGGAAATATTTAATATTAC
The DNA here is from genome assembly GCF_051989575.1 of Stigmatopora nigra. Classification (NCBI taxonomy): domain Eukaryota; kingdom Metazoa; phylum Chordata; class Actinopteri; order Syngnathiformes; family Syngnathidae; genus Stigmatopora; species Stigmatopora nigra. The sequence continues at coordinate 18,457,439 of NC_135508.1, forward strand.
ATAGAGGGGCTGGGGGGGGGGGGGGGGTTATATTTCTGAAGCTCATATTCGGTTTTTCTAATAGGTGTCTTTTTTAAGTAATTCTCTCTTTGTGAAGCCACCCAAATAAGACTGTGATTACGCATGCACTCTCTCTCTCTCTCTCTCTCTCTCTCTCTCTCTCTCTCTCTCTCTCTCTCTCTCTCTCTCTCTCTCTCTCTCTCTCTCTCTCTCTCTCTCTCTCTCTCTCTCTCTCTCTCTCTCTCTCTCTCTCTCTCTTCTTCTTCTTCTTCTTCTTCTTCTTCTCTCCCCCTCTCTCTCCTTCTCTCTCTCTCTTCCCTTGACAAATGTTGTAAAACTTGTGGCCACGAGACTGCCACGCGTGTTTCAATGGGCCGAGGGTGTGGCGTGGGAAGGAGGGGCTTACGGGGGTTTAAGGCAAAACATCTCAGCCTGCTCCAGTCATTTTGGGATGAAGTCTCCTCCACGCGCCCTCATGACGGCCATCTGAGTTTTGAAGTTGGCCAGAGATAAACACACGCACAGACTTTGGACTTCGTTTTTCAACTATTTCCTCCACAATTGCTGATCAATAGAAACAGGTGAGTTTCATTTTGCTTCCAAGGTTGATATTAAAGACACCAAGACTGAATAGAAAAAAAGGGGTTGCATCAATAAAAGTTTAACTGTCCTTTTATAGACTACGATTTGTATTTAATTAATGCAGTTATCTCTATCCATGCACTATTCATACCTGGTCCAAGACCGATAACATTGCTTTTGTTCTAAGTTTAATTTGATTACAAAAGTTACTAAATGGCATATGTAAATTAAGATAAGAATCAAAATTAACGAAAAACAACAACAAAACATTAATTCGACTTTTAGTATACGGAGAGCGTGGGTTTGCTACATGTGTGCATCGTATAATCTTTGGGTTTTATTTTCTGGCTAAATCCTGTCGTGTCCCAGATTGACAGCATCCCAGGCTAGACTACAGCACAACAGAAAGGGGCCATTCATCTACTTACTACTTATTTTACAGTGTATTGTGTTCATCGCAGTTCTAAAGATGGAACTGTTCATTGCTGAAAACGGAAACCACATACTTTTTTTTACAAATGTGATATGAAGTCACGGCAATTGTTTGATTGACGGTGTATTGTCGTGTTTTTCGCTAGATCAAAAATGATGAACAAGCCATTCGGAAAGAGCGGTGACATGAACGAGCTGGTAGGCTCCCTCGCCTGGCTCGACGAAGACGGCAGCTCCCAGGATGGCGAGGAAAGCCCCGAAATGAGGGTACATCGAGTCTTACTTGAAGGAAGCAGAAACTCGTGTTCCGAGATGGGTAGTGAGGACATGGAAGAGGAGGAAGAAGAGGATGAAGAGATGACTGGAGCGGATGGAGAAATGGCTCCCAAAAGGAGGGGTCCAAAGAAGAAGAAGATGACCAAAGCCCGTCAGGAGCGCTTCCGTGCCCGGCGAATGAAGGCCAACGCCAGAGAGCGCTCGCGTATGCATGGATTGAACGATGCACTGGACAATTTGCGCCGAGTGATGCCCTGCTACTCCAAAACCCAGAAGCTGTCAAAGATAGAAACGTTACGGCTTGCCCGCAATTACATATGGGCGCTGTCGGAGGTCTTGGAGAACGGTCAGTCTCCGGAAAATCACGGCTTCATGGAAATGCTTTGCAAAGGTCTCTCGCAGCCCACCAGCAACCTCGTGGCCGGCTGCCTGCAACTCGGTCCTACGCCGTTACTCATCAACAAGCTAGAGGACAAGTGCGGACCCCCGGGGTTGAGCGGGGTGGGGGGTCAGGCCAGTCACGCCCTCAGCTACCCGTCCCCGGGGCTCCCTAGCCCGCCTTATGGTTCCCATGAGGCATCCCACCTCCTCCACATGAAGGGATTCAAGGGGCAGGCGTTTGAAAACCCCTCCCCTAACGAGTGCAGCGGCGGAACCCCGCCGTACGACGGGGCCCTCACGCCCCCCCTCAGCATCAGCGGCAACTTCACGCTGAAGCAGGAGCCTTCGTCACAAGATACCGAGAGGAGCTACACCAGCCACTCCGCCCACCACGCCCACTATCTCTCGTCCCAGCATTACACCGCCACTGCCGGCCTAGCTGTGGGGCACCAGGGCCACCCACTTTTTCAGGGGTCCCGCTATGAGCTGCCCCTGGATGTGCCATTTGACTCCTTTCCTTCTTCTCATCTGCTGGCCTCTCAGATGGGCGCCATGTAAAAAGAGACACATTCATTGACTGTGGAAAGACTGCACTGGTTTGCATTTTGGGGGTGTTGCTTACCTGAGAGAACAGCGACCCCTCAAATAGAGAGACAAAGAGACTTGCCACCTTATGTTCTTCTACCTGATTCCTGTCATTTTTTATGTTTATTTATTTGGTTTTGTCATGCTTTGATGTTGATTTTTTTAGACAAAAATCAAGCGTCACACAAGGGCGATTTGTAACAAAGTTCATCTTTCCGTCCATCTTAAATTGTATTTGCTGCAATGCATTTTATTTATATATGCGTATTTAATATTTATTTGGTTCCTGTCTTGTTTAGAAAATGCTGTATTCTTTTGTCATTTTTTTTTTCCAGTCTTTTTTATTTCAGTCAGTCACTGGCAGCTTATCTGTATTTAAGTTATTTATTTGAGGTCTTTCAGGTAATTGTTCATTGGATGTCACTACTATTTTTTGGGTGTCATTGTAAATATTTTGCTGTTTCGCACTTAATTGAATAAATATTCTTATATTAAAGTCTATTTACCTGTTTTTTTTTGGCATTCTACAATCTCTTCCATACAAACACGAAAGGATCAAAATAAAAAAAATAACATTTACAATTACTTCATTAATTTTTGGACAAGTACTGTATGGACATTGTTAACAAAGTCCGATTTAATTCCACCATTCCGCATGATATCACACCATTTAAGTGTAGAGTTCGATGATTTTCCGATAAAAAAAGTGTTGTAGAGTTAATAATTGGCAGGCATGTCCAAAGTATGACATCACTTTCAAATTATACAGTTTGCTCTAAATGTGTGTGCATTTGGGCATGTGTGTCATTGTGGAAAAACGGTCAAATTTTAATTAATGTAAATCGCAAAGATTTGCATTAAAATCATGATAACCACAATGGAAATCAAATGATGGATATTTTTATTTGTAGCTGAAAATGCAGTCAACAACATTTCTTTTTACAACAGAAGAATACTTGCTTTGAATATTTTGCACAAAGTTGTATGATTTTTTTCGTTTTACTATTTTCACAAATTTATTGCAGGATATGTGAGAGGACTTGATGTGCTTCCATTTTCTGGGGTCTCTACTAGGTCATGTGGGACCCTGTTGTGGGCCATGGGAAACAACACTGGGTGAACAGGTGAATGTGTCACAGGCCTTTCTCTGTCTTTCCCACATGTCCCACTTTCCCATCCAACTCATGCCAAAACACTGTTGGGCAAAAAGTCATTTTTCATCGGTTGTCCAAAAGGGGAAAAAAAAACAAAAACAAAAGATTTTTTCAAGGTAAAATAATTGAAAACATTTTCAAATGTATTAATATGTGTTTTCAGACTGGACGGATGTAATCCGGCCATGTTTCTAGCACATTTGTATCACTCCTCTAGAGTCAAAAGCGCTGAGTTTTGACTTTAATGAGCACCTTGAGGGACTTGATGGCCCTTGAGATGAACAAAGCACAGGGTGGCGGAGTGCAACTACGCGGCTCGCCGTGCACGACCGTGTTTATCGTCGCGGTCCTTCAGGCAATTGTTAAGGAGGAAGGTGCCTCGGTGGCTGTTGTCCAAAAGAATGTTCCCCCTCTTCAGATACCTCTCCAAAGGTTTGTCTTTTCCAGTTCAGGCAACAGTGGTGAAAGGCTGGAGGAGAAAAAGGGAATGATTGTTTTACAGGGCGCCACTGGTCTATTGTGAGCGCAGCCTGTTCTTTCTCTTGACCTGTGACCCGTATTGTTGTGGGGTTCTCCCGCTTGGGGAGGGCAGACAGCTGGGGAAACTGCGGGGGTGGGAGGAGGGGGGGGGGGCGGTCTGATGGACAGCTGGGCCAATTTGGGAAGGGCGAAAGAGGAGAGTGAGAGCATGCGAGCGGGATTGGAGGGAGTAAAGGGGATCAGTGTGCTGAGGGAAAAAAGTACAAGTGGAAAGCGAGGCCGAGGGCAGAAAAGGTGAACGAGGTCCTTGCTCTTCATTCACAAGTTCGTCCTCTCTGCTCCTGTGTGTCAGACTCGGCATATGCCAGTGACACATAACTTTGCACACAGCCAGACATTGGGCCTGTGAGAAAGTACTGGCAGAGTTAGACTCTGCGCACCCTCTTTGTGCTCCCTGGGGGCAGGGAGCCAGGATTATTCCCCTAACTTTCAACATACAGGGCACGCGAGTCGCTGGGAATAATCCACGTCAATGAACTTTGCATCCACAGGACAAGAAAAATGCTAGCTGTTTTTATCGACTGGGATGTGAATACTTTGTCATACTATCTATGCATGAGATTACTCTGCTTAAAAGCCTTCATTTCTTAAAATGCAGATAATTGAACCCAAAGTTCAGTGACAATAACTATTAGAATTTTGTGAAAGGATTGGTAATTGGAAACCTGTGGTGTCGCAACCCTAATTAAAAAAAAAAAAAAACTAACTCAAAACACCTGCAAAGTCTTACAAACCCAGACTGGCAACCTCATTTTTGTTTAAGGGACACATTCATGATATTTAGATCTAAAGAGGGCTGAGCCAGTGTATTTTTTTGAGCTAATAAGTTATAAATACACATCTGCAAATCAAAAAAGTCAAATAAATATTCACATTTAATCTATGTCTCATTGCTGCAAGTCTATTTTATTTTAACAAAATGATTGTGATTTTAGCAATAAACAAACAATCAAGGTTTGTAAATGTGCAAATTCCATTGTAATATCAGTTAATTGGCTCATCAAAAAAAAAAGTACCAAACAGTATTACATAGACATGATTTTAAATTTCTGCGCAACTTCCAATTGAACCACGAAGTCCCCTGTGGCTGGAGTCAGTGCCAGTCAGGACCACCACACATGACATTGACTTCAAAGGTCACATGGCATATGACTAGGGCACTAGGTATTCAAAGAGTATACAAAGCATTGTGCCTTAGAAAAGCAGTAAAAGAACTACATTGTTGCTCAATGTCTACTTTTCAATGAAAAACAAAAAAAAAAAAATTCATTTAGAAAATCAAAAGGTTAAATGAACTGTTTTCTGTATTACCTAATTTTTAAAAAATGGTTAGAAACCCTTAATTTGAGGACAAAATCTAAAAATCTGCATGTATTGTTCTTAAAAAAAATGGCTATAATACAACACTCTGAAAGGACTGAAAAAGAAAATAAATATCTTTAGAGGATTTTGATATATTTAATAATACTCAGGAAAAAAATTGTACTCTTTTGTCAAATTCAGTGGTAAAAAATAGTATACCATCATCTATGTAATGTTTGACAGTAACCAGTGGGTGCAGGTTTTCATTCCAACCCATAAAGAGGACACCTTTTTACCAATTAAGTGCTTTTTGTTTTCTGCAGAAATCTCATTGGTTAAAGTGTTTGTGCTGGATCAGCTGGAACAAAACCTGCACCCACAGCGGCCCCCGAGGACTGGTTTGCCTACCCTACAGTAAACCCCTGTTCAAAAGTTTTGAGACTCTTTCTTATTCAACTGAATGGTAAGAACGCTCAAAACTGATCACAAGGCCAAAAATTAATAGAATACTAAAAATGTATAATTATAAATAATGAAAGAAAAGAACAACAAAAATATGGAAACACATTTTTTTTGTGACCACAATGTTTAATACCACCAGTCAGCATAAAACTGCAGATTTTTGTGGTTGCAATTTTGCAACATTCACTTTTTCTCTCATTGAATTCACTTTTTTTCTACCCCAAAGTCTCAGCTGCAGAACCTGGGAAGAACCAGTTCTTAAGTCTACTTCCCTTTGATATGTCCACCTCTAAAATGACTTAAATGGAAACAATCCGGATTTAAGAGTTTTTAAAGAACATAAACACAATGTATCTTCACCTTACTGTACAGGCAGCGCTGCAGGTCATATTCATCAGATAAATCTAATCTCACATAAAATCTGAAGGGAGTTCTGATGAAAGAGGACAACAAGACCTTCAATGCCCCCTCAGCTGTGCTGACACCTGAGTGCGAGCTGCCTGTGGCTGGGTTTCCACGGAAGGAGGGCCATACCATATGCCTACAATTTACTTTACAATGATAAATCTCAACCATTTCTTAATTCTGATGTCCATCTTCCCTTCTTATTTTAAAGTTTGTGAGTACCACACATTCTTAATCCACTAGCTAAACAACAGTGGCCGGCCACTAAAATGAAAAGGCCTTGATCCATAGGAGCTAGATTGAGGGATAAAGCATTGTGATTAAGATTGTATTAATGGGGCCATAGGAGGTTGGAAGGCTTTAATCAGTGTCTGTGTGCCAGTAATCCCTTAGCCTTTAAGCCGGGCCCAACACAGTGATCCCCTCCCTCCTCTTGGGGCGCACGCATGCACTCACTCACAGGTTTTAGAGGTGAACCCTGAAATGGAGAAGCCTTTGGAGCAGCTGGCGGAGGAACGGCAGGCTAGATGATTGAGATGTGTGAATTAGAAAAGAGACAAATCATATTGCACGTACTGGTTTGATGAAAGTTTTTCCTTACTTAACAATTCTAGAGGAAAAACATGGATTTATTACCGATGGCTGGATGCTAGAGGTGACACTGTGGGCAAGAGGAGACGGGGTGCGCCTTGATTCCACCCAGGGTTCTCTCACAGTATTAGCGTGTGGAAGTTAAAGAGGTTCTAATGGGATCTGGATGCTGTCGTGTTTACCCTGGCCCCCCTTTGCCCGCCCACTGCATTGTGGAAGTTGCCGGGCTTTGGTGCTCCACAATAGCCCGAGTGTGGGGACAGATGGAGGTCTCTTTTGGAAGAGGGCACAAAAACAGCCAAGGTAGGAGGGCCAGAGTGTCTGAGGCTGAGCAACTGCAGGGGATGTGGGATAACTTTAAAAAAAGAAGAAGGGGGGTGGAGAACTCAAGGGGAAGGTAATCGTAGAGTCTCTGTATAATCTGATGAATGCTGGCTGTGGTGGAAGTAGAAAAGGTAACAATAAACTGCCTTCTGTTGACCAATCAGGGTTTCAAAATGTAATTAATGTTACACTGTTAAAACAGTTTGGGACTGTGCTTTATAGATTTTTCAGCTTTGGCACTGTCTGATGACCACATATTTCCTCAACCTAAATTCATAGAAATTCACTTAATGAGAAGAGAATGGTAACAGTAGGATCAGAGGTACAATGGTAATGCAGCAAATTGCCAAATTAGGGTCAATACTTTGCAATCCATAAAAGGTTCAGGCTCGTAAAGCTTTGAAAGCAAGTACATTTGTAGAAAATACTTGCCTTTTCAAGTACAACATACGACAAGAGTTCTGTACATAATTGATTAAATTTAAACACACTTTACAAAATGTCACATCAACACTTTTTGAATGAATTCAAATAAATTGTAAAATAAATCAAATTGTTACAATATTGACAAAAGTACTATTATTCAAAAGTAAAATATAAAATATAACATCTGAATGCATTGTTATCAACCGCATTTTGATATTATATATATATATATATATATATATATATATATATATATATATATATATATATATATATATATATATATATATATATATATATATATATATATATATATATATATATATATATATATATATATATATATATATATATATATATATATATATATATATATATATATATATATATATATATATATATATATATATATATATATATATATATATATATACACACACACTAGATGTAGTACTTATATCACAGCCTGAGATTCCCTGGTATTGGTTACTTCCCCACTTTGACAACACTGACAAAAATGTTTCTTTAAGAAGAAATTGACTTCTGCCCAATTATCAATACATAAAAGTTAGAAACAGAAGTCAAAACAGAACGAGAGTGCATAGAATGGCAAATGGTAAGGTAAAAGGAGCTTGTGCTTACATGTGATAATAAGCGGCTAATTGTCTGCTAAAGGTTAGAGCAGGTCACGCAGGAGGTTAAATGGGGCCGCTTAACAGAAGAAGGGTGCAGTGATGGATGCTGATGAGAGAAGCCCAGAGAAAAGGAAGACTTGGGCCGGTGGAGGAGGGAAGAGGGCGGTCCCAGGTTCAGCAGCAACAGATGGGCCTAATGGAAGGCTCAGGTTGTAAACTTTGGGCTTGCAACATCTGTCCGTTTGTCCATCTGCCACACTTACTACTGTTTACAGTTTGTTTAGCACAAGCTGATTAATTTGACAAACGGCACTAGAAGCCATTTATGTGGTCCCCTTTGTCAAGGCGTTCCAATTATAATAAGGGCCAACTAAAAGCTCTGCCTGTTCATTGTGGCCAATGAGAATTATTAAATCACATTTACGGCTCGTAATGAATTGTGCAGGACACACAAAAAGTCGGCTCACTGTGGTGCAATGCGCCATGCGTGCTGCTGCATACAAAGATGCGAGCAGACGAAAGAAGGGGGGGAAAGTGTTTTGTTGAAAGGACTACACAACGCAAACGCTTTGGCTGGCTGACAGGCGGCAGGCATTTAAAATCCAGTCTTTGCTAAAACGTAACTCACTCGACTTGAATGAGGGTTTGAATATCTGTGACTAATTGATGCTCCCTTAAACGTGATTGTAATTTGCTGATGTTAACAGTTTATAGACCACCACTGATTCCAAAACACTTTAATGGCAATTTAACACTTCCTACAGCAGTTTTCTCCTGGGATATGTCAATACTTTAGTTTTGGTTTGGGTTGGTAACGTTGAGTTTTGCTGCTACAGGTAACACTGGTTATTATGTAGGGTTTAATCTTGTTGAAAATTTACCTGCTGAGAAAATAAAGTCGATTTCTCACAAACTGGAGGATTAAAAAAAAAAAAACATGACAGATACCAGGCTGCAAAAATACAGAATCAGTAATTATGCAAACAAATTAACACCATTCCCATACCCAGATAAGCCTGTCACTCAACATCTGCTGCTGCCCAGAAATCATGCCATGAGCATGTTCACATGAAAAAATGGATTATCACAGAAAGATTAGTGTCACTTTGATAAAAATTGTAAACATGTACTACATGGCTCATCTATGTGAATTTCCCAAACATGCTCTTTTTATTCAAATGTCAATAACCATTAAATTGTATTAACAAGAGAAGCGAGGCATTTTATTCCAGTATCCAGTTTAAAACAACCCAAATGCGAAACATTACAAGAATCATTCTTTGGTTGATTTGAGTCAAAAGAAAAGTCAGTTTTTCCTTAGTTTTGCGCAGCAGAAAGCGGATAAAACAGACTTAAGCGGCTGAGCTGGGCTGAGTGGCCAGAGTGTTACATTAGACATTAATCTAAAGGAGAAAAGGTCAGGAAAGACTACAGCATCTTTTTAATCCCATCTTCTCAACCCACCTATGGTGAGCTGCTCTACACAAAATGAGTCCTACTGAGAACATGCCTTTAAAATCAATAAAATTCTAAAATGGCTGATTCAGTTATGGATATAATCAAAACTTTGACAATGTTGATATGAGCACCCTTCTCATGTCCAGTAATAAATATGGGTGAGGAGGGTGTTGTGATGGTCTCTTACTATATGTAACAGATGTTACTGAGGCAACAGTTGGTATTGAGTGGGAGGGGCTTCAGGCCATCTGTCCAGGGTCAAGGTTTGAAAAGGGATGTTGGAGATGGCTACACGTTCACAGATATGGTAAGTATGTGTTTGAAAGGAGGGAATATAGACTACATTCTAATCTAACTCAATGTGGCCTTTCATTTACGTTTGCTTTGGTGAAGTTTTTGTTTAGTTAGGAGCTCATTTGATTTATGTCAACTTTAGGCACCAGAAAAAGAGGAAAAAAAGGCCTGGTCTTTGAAAGCAATACAGCAACAATACAACATTTTTATTAACGTTTCAAAGAAAAAATTCTTGGAGTGCAATTATTATTAAAAAAAATCACAAGTCAACCATCTTTTATAAAGAATTTAGTTGAGAATTGATGTCTTTCATGGTCACTTCTATGGCATTACGTAGAAAATCCATCTTCTCATGAGTTAGTTTCCTCTACAAGAAAAGAAAATACATTTAAACTCTACTCAAAAGTACATTTTCTCCCAGGCACTCACCACATAGACCTTAACTCTCGCCATTTCTAAGCGATAGAACTCAGCCAATGTCATCTGGGTGAAGTCTTTGCCCATGAGGAGGAAGCCACAGGAAGGAGAGCGTTTTGTGTGCTCAAACCTGTGTTCAAGAATTGTCATCTCACATTTGAGGATATTTAAATCTAAAACAATAACCCTGCAGACATTTTATTCCAGAGCAGCCATTCAATTCATGCCATCACTACCAGAAGTTGACATCCAATAAATCCATTTTGACCAGAAAAGACTGGCAGCATTCTCAGATGACAACTCACAGGTAGCCATTCTAGTTTATTAAATGAATTCGACGTCTATCAATCTCAATGGTAGCCATTTAGTTTTAGCCAAGTGGGTGGGCAGACTTTGTTATTGGGCACTTAAGTAGAGTGTAATTTTGTTTTTTTAATAAACTTAGTTTTTATTCATAATCTTATTGATATATTTTTTTTTAAAAACTATAGTTAAAATTATACCAGGAACATCACATGATAATAGGGATATTTGACTATGCAAAATTGAGAAGTGACAGTACATGGATATCATATTTGGAGTCATTTGATGACTAGATGGTCCAAAATGGTATGTCCATGTATGCAAACGCCCTGTGTTCATGGGGTTCAGTATAGGTTAATTTGAAATGGCCCCGAAATAGTCACTTGCCCTGTAACAAGTCGAGGACTTCACAGATAAAAATGAGACGTGGCACACACCAGGGGTCGTCAGAAGGTTCCCAGCCCTCCAATTCAATGAGACAGAAGAAACAGCTGACGACATCAGGTTCATTCTCACTTGGACAGTGCACAAAGCCAGCTTTGGCCATCTGCACATATCAAACAACTTAAATCACAGGGGGGAAAAAATCTAAAGTTAAGACACAAACCAACTGGCCCTATGCAAACCTGGCTGTATGCATGTATTGTACATAACATACCGCTAGGTGTCAGCATTGAATCAATTTGATTCATTTTCCTACCAAGAGATTACCCACTTTACCATTTCAGGTGTGCAGTTGCAGTCTTCTCGAAAGGGCCAGGTAGCAAAGCTTTTCTCTCGTAAATCAGCACTGTACATCTTGCCGAATAAGAAAAATCTTCCCATCATGACTTCTATGTTGGCCATTTCTTCACAAATCTGGTTTAACTGATGCCCAAGTATATGCAGATGACAAACAAAAAATGTAAGTGTGAGCTCCTCTTATGTTTTTTCAAACTATCACATGTGTTTTCAACTTAGAATGATTAAGTAGGCGTGGTCATGGGCAATTGATGTCAAAAGCAGTGTTGCATGAATTTGATCTGTTTAATTTTATTTAGTCACTATTTTGAACCCACAAAAACAATTTTAGAGTTTCTTTCTGCATACTAATTTAACTAGAGACTTTTTTTCCCTTAAGATTCAAATGATCAAATGTTTGAAATGATTAGCAGTTTTAAACATTATATCCAGTCATTCAGGTGGGGTAAATGAAGGGAAACACCCCCTCTTTTGGTAATGAAAATAATAGTGTAAAGTGGTAGCTTGACAACAAAGCTTGATATGTTCCTTTTAGTTGCATGTGAAAGTCAGGATGGGTGCGAGTAACTACGTACAGCCAACCAGACCGGGAGAAGAAAGGTAACAAAATTTAAAACAAAACTAGAGTCAAGTTTAGTGTATGGTTAGATTAAATTTATTTTTGAGTGTGTCTGCATCGTAATCCAAGTTCATTTAAATTGATTTATGTTATGAGCGTGTTGCCGTGCAGTCAGAGTGGAGGCTGGGCAAATGAAGCCAAGCCGGAAGGAATTAGTTTCGTATCTCAAGATAAATATTTGCTCAAAATTTTTACTCGTATCTCAAATTGCTCATATGTCGGGGCACTCATATGCCGAGGTACCACTGTAGTAGTTACGGATTTGGATCTGGCAGCTCATCAGTACCCTAAGGCTAAAAAAATGATTACACTTCTTTGTTTGTTGTTGTTTTACAGCCTGTTTTTTGAAAGAATTTTAGAAATGTGTTGCACACCCAAGTCATCCAACTTCGTTGACACTCCTTATGACGTGATGGATATATGACATTTTCCTCTCGTTGTAGAGTCTCCACCTGCTCTCTTCTTTTTCATCATCTTGCACTCACACTAGCCTGCTTTAGATTTTTTTCACATAGGCGTGTAAGAAAACGATGGAGCCAATGGAGGGGGTAGTAGCACCGGTATGACTGTGGTGCCTGCTCACCCTACCTTTAGTCCTTTACATTACTGTAGCTTAGGTGTATGGTTATACTTCCTTTATGTTGGCCTTAAAATATTGCAGGAAGAATGATAACAAGATCTTTGTTGTGCGTGTGCTGACTGGTCTCGTGTGAGAAAGAGTTCAACAGAAGAGTCTGGTGCTTCTCAGCTTGAGTCTCCAGTGCAGGATATTTATCTCACTCAGCAATTGTGGCAGAGGGGGAAATCAATGTGGGGCACAGGTAGGAAATGAAGCCTTTTCCCTGCTAGTGTAAAAATCTTGTTATATTTTTGTCCTTTGTTGTAGTGCAAGAAAAATGTTAGTTTCATAAAATGAATGCAGAAAAGTGAGTGTGCTTCGAGTTTTTTGGTCCTTTGCCAGGGTTGTAATGTTGGGACTCAGGTAAGCAGAGTACTGTTGTGTTTTTTTTTTACCCAAATTGGTCCACCTAGGGCAATTATTTCACATTTGAAAAAAATCTTAATGGACAGCACATAAAATGTCAAAAAAAAAAAATGGATAACTTCTCAAGTTATGGTAAGTTCAGACCAATTTGGGTGCAGATCTAAAAGAAATAGGCAAAGCAAAACTGTTAAAATTAACAATTCTTGAAATACTTGACTTATCATGACAACAGGTTTATTTCAAGTAAATATATTTCATTGCTCTGTCTGTGATTGTGCTGATTCATTTGCATAGACAAACAGAATTATAATGAATAATTTCTTCAACAGTGTAAACGAGTGAAAATACAAAATCATCCCTAAATGGTGATTTTTGTTGTAAAGATGTCAAAGTCATTGCAATGTTTTGTAATGATTCCTGCTAACGCTGAAGTGTATTATATATTTTCATGTGATAACAGCCATGACACTGGTTTTCTACATAATTGCGGTGAAGGATACTAGATTTTAGATTTTTTTTCTTATTTACTCAAATCATTGACGTTACTTGAATAGAATAGAATTTGGTGCAAGTGTGTGATTCCTGTAGAAGGTTATCCTTTTCTCCAGTGTGGGTGTGAAGATGTCATGAAGGTGTTAGAGTGACAGTAAACTTCAACATTCTTCTATTCTGTGGGCAGATCGCACATCCACTTGTGCAGTATGGGCAAACTAAGGCCTGCGGGCCACATCCAGCCCCTTACGCTGTTTAATCCGGCCCGCCGACGTTGTCCAAATAATGTATTTTTTTTCAAGATGGCACCATCACGCGGAAGCCAGTGGCAGTAGCTCTGTCCACTCTTATTTGTTTTTCCTGTTTTACAGCCCCTCTATCTTTTTTAAATTACATTTTAATATTTCTTATTACATTCCTTTTTACTTTACTTAGTACTTTTTATTTTAATGATGAGTGAACAGTATGTGAATACTTTAGTCCTTTTTTTCTGTTTATGTTTCATATGTATTGTTAACGGATGCAGTTTTTTATATGTATCGTATCTTGTGCTGACCTGGCCCATCTATCAATTTTTTAAAGTCGGGCCGAAAAGTTTGCACACCTCTGCACTAGTTTGGACATTCCATAAAAATAGCCTCCACAAAAATAATATTTTTTTATGGGTCTTAATACACATTGCATTATCTAACATACATGTTTCAACACTGTTAGTGAAGGCACGCTATACTTGGTAAGAAGTACAACTATAATGCTTGCTGTTACTTGGTTGGCCCTATCTGACCTTTAACCCTTGTGGGAAGGCACTAAATTCACGAACGCAGTGCCAAAAGACACCCAAGATCCTTATATATGACCTCAGTATGCTCTTTGCATCAACATCAACACACATGTAGAGTAGTATAGACCACGTGATGCTGGTTTTTGATATATGACTGATGGGCCAGTCACTTGTTGACACTGTATTTGAGTTTTATGTACTTTCATTAGTTTGTTTTAAGTGGAGATTTACTCACGTTTCTCCTTCAGCAAAGAATCGATGGATGATTGTGTTAATCGAGGGCCTACTGTTTGTGGTGCCAACATTCCGCAGATTTGTTGGTCTCTTAGGCTAGCTGCATAATTATATCTCAGGACTGATTCCTTGTTTCAAATTTAGGCATGTCTTTGGATTATGTTTTACTTTCTGGAATTTTTCAGAAATGTTGAAGCTTCAGGAATATTTTTTGATCCACCAATAGAGGGTAGCAAACTTTGGTTCATAGTTTATCACCATGAAGGAAATTCACCAGTATAGTAATTCCATTTTCCCTTTTACTGAATCCTTTAAACAAATGCTTCACAATTCCTACTGCGGGATTAAAACACGAGACTAGCATATCTACACATAATCTCTTTTAAGTAAAGTACTTTTTAGACATCAAAATTGGCAGTTGACAACCATTGACAGTCATATACCTACATCACATCAAGAAAACAATACAATGTTTCCAGATTTACAAAATGAAATAAATATATTTTTCAAATTAAAACTTGAATGAAGAGAACTGTTACTGCATGCTCGACATATTGTGTAAAGTTGAATGAACAAATTGTAAACCCGAGTACTCTGCATGCTTGATTTCAGTGGTGTTGGCTGCAGCCAGTGAAGCAAGAATGTAAACACTGAGGCAAAGAAAAAGAAGTCGGATTGTGACTACATTACCCCGAAACAAAATTCAATTAAGAGCTGTGGCAAAGCTAGTGGAAAGTTAGTGTTGTGTGATGTTGTTGAGTTACATGTGCCTCCTGTCAATTACTTTGTCATCTTCTTATGAAAAATATATTGTGCACCAGAAAACCATTTTCGGTGTTTCTTTCCCCCCTATTAGCCTAAGTGTGGGTGATTGTCATACCACAAATTGATTTAGCGACAGTAGCACGGAAAATTGATTAAATTCCCCTTTTTTCTGACATCTTTTCACAAAGTCATTTGTCAAATCTCACAATGATTGTGAGATCAATCCCTGGAGACTGCACAGGTCGAAAAATGGAAATTATTATTCATGCAAACTGTTCTCGGTGTGGTTCCTTCTTATGTTTCCCATGAGGTTCTCGCATCATTGCCCGAAGGGCTGTTTTTCCAACTACTTGCAAATATATCTGATCGCTTTGTCCCTGCACTTGCATACCTGCCCACTGACGCCATCTGTCGTCTCTCCGGAGGCCCCAAGGCCCAGCGCCGTCTCCCCGTCCTCTTGACTGTTGGTGACACCAGATCCGCCCGTTCCTATTTCACCTTCTCATCATGACATCCATTAAAGTGGCACTAGACCCCGGACCCCCGTCAGTCCGACAGCACATTAGCACTCGGACCATTGAACGCCGACAAGGACCGTCTCTGAATTATTGATAGCAACACGACTAATGAGGAAATCCTAGCTTAAGTTTTGTGCTGACGCACAAGCACATAGGGAGACCTTCACAAGTGAATGTATTGATCCATTTGCTTTTGCTTGATTCCATCTTCAAACGGGAATAATTCCACTAGAGCTTTTGAACTACTAGAATCATTTCTTTCACTATCGTGCAGAACTCTTCACTCAATTGCCAAACAAAAAATAAGCAAGCAAATAAACACAAAAAAAACAAATTGGATTGAACCGCATTGGCATACATTTAAAATCAAATGATGAATTAACACATTAACAGAAAATACAGCGAAACTTCTACAATTGTCTTCTTTTTCTGCTGTAAAAATGACTAACATTATCACAACACTTCCCAGATGCTTGTTGCCGTCAATAGCAGCTCGATATGGCTCTTGTGGTGTCCATATTGAGTCCATAATGTGATTCATAGACCAATAGTTCTACAAGATGTTACACTAGTTCAGTGATGATAAAGGGTGGTACAACAACCACTCGTTTCACATGAGCACCCTCTATTATTGCAATAATGAATCTGTCCAATGTACTTTTAATTGTATTTAACTTTTAAATGGTAAAATTCGGGCGGCCCAGCGGATGAGTGGTTAGCGTGTCGGCCTCACAGTGTTCAAATGCAGGTCGGACCACCTTTGTGTAGTGTGCATGTTCTCCCGGGACTGCATGTTTTTTTTTTTTTTTTACGTCTACTCCGGTTTCCTCCCACATTCCAAAGACATGCACGGTAGGCTGATTGGACACTCTAAATTTCCCCTAGATATGAGTGTGAGCTTGCATGGTTGTTTGTCTCCTTGTGCCCTGTGATTGGCTGACCACCAATTTAGGATGCCCCCCCCAAAGGGACCTAAAGTCAGCCAGGATAGGCGGCAGCAGCCTCCATGACCCTAGTGAGGATAAAACGCTTTAGAAAATGAGATGAGATGATAAAATTCATTATAAATTCATTTGCATTTATTCACTAGGAGTCAATTTAAAAAAATACTCTGATCCTGTAAACTTTGGATTTTTCTAAAACCAGCTTATTCACTTTTTATTTTCCTCATCATGTGATTTTAAGTATTTGATCATTTTATAAAACTTTGACTTTACTCTTGTAACTTTTCTATTTCACTGTACTCTGCCTTTCCCTTAGTTAGCTGGGATAAACACTAGTACTCATGAAAATAAGAAAATGAATTAATGTTAAAACTTCAGTGATCTGTGCATATTTTATTGTTGTCGTTCTTCATAATTGTACTTTAGGACTTTACTTGACTTATATTTAGTTATATAGTTTGTCGCGGTTCTTCATAGTTGTACTTTAGGACCTTACTTGGCCTGTATTGTTTGAGGTACTCTGCACTAATTGTTGTGAGTGAATTCACAACAACCTACACAAAAGCAAGCATTGTGTATAAAGGGCCAAATTTGAATGTGTCACTGTTTACTCCTGAATTTCCGAGTTTGTCAGCTGTCAGCGTAGTTGTCGTGAAACCTGCTTGCTATTCATCTTCGCACCTAGTCAATCATCGTCTCCACCTGTGAGCGCGTCGGAGGGTGGTTAAAAACAGCGGCGGTTCAGGGGAGTGGAGTTCGTAAAAGAAAAAAAATGTACGCGGGGGAGCATGCACCACTAGAGGAGGTGCTGCGAACATCAAGGCAACATTTTCAATTGCCTCAGGCTCATGTGTTTGTATCTTTGCGTTTCTAAGCACGCTCACCCTAGGGGATTAATTTTTTGACAGCTTTGTTAAGCCTTCTCTTAAGCGTTGAGCTTTGCAGTTATATTGCACCAATGTGCCTTTGCTTTTTAGCCTGGGGAAACTGAAGACAGAATAGTCCTGTTGTTTGAGTTGCAGTGATCACGGTGCAAAGAGTACTGCTGAGAGACTCTTTTTTAATTAGTCTAAGCCCGCATTCTGTTGTACAATGTTTCATTTTCTGCTGTCTTTCTCCCGTGACTTTGCCGCTGCTTTGCATCGTCTCTTCCTGTCACTGCGCATCTCTTCATCCCACTGTCGCCTTGTATTTAGTCTAATCTTTGCCTCCCCCTTCATACAGCTTCCTTTGCTGTGTCGCGTTCTATTTCATCATTCCTTCTGCGTGGCCATCCCCCCCTTCTTGCCTGGATAGGTAACCTTGCCTGAGTAGGTTTAAAGAAACAGTCGAAGCACAGATTTAAATAGAGAAAAGGTTAATCCTTTGGCAAGTCCACAGACACACTGAGTTAAAGGACACGAAGAGGAGAGGGCCATTGGATAACAACTGCAATAAACAGATGTGACAATCAAATAGCCCGCAGGGAGGAGATCTGTGTGTGTGTATATCAGGAGGGGGTATATTGTGGCAAATGAATGTGAGAATCTGTGTGTTGGGAGGGGACATAGTTCTCAGTCAAGCTCGTTCTCTCCTTCATGACTTCCACTCTGCATGATGACAAGTGTCTGCTGCGGCTCCCATTGGTGCTGCTGCCACCAATCAGAGTGAAGGCATGCAAGGTGCCTCTAGGTTGTACCCAAACCCAAAAAGAAGAGACAGAGCTGTAGAGAGAGTTAGTGCATGTGGGTGTTTGAGTGTGTCTGTTTGAAGACACTCGTCTCCCCTGAAGCATCGACTACAATGATAGTTGGGAAGAAGTTGTTTGTCAGCTCATTCTTGGAGATCACTGCAATCCCTCCTGGCTAAAGTGGAGAAGAAGTAGATGTATTGGCTCTGAACTTGCCCCTTCTGATTGGTTACCTCACTTTGGGTTCTCCCGCCTCTTTCTGACTCCCCACTCCTCTCTTCATCTCTTCATTGCTCCCCCTTGCAACTAAACCCCTCCATAGTCTCCTCAGGCTTACCTGAGCCACAGCTGCAGGAACACCGGACTCTTTCTCTCTTACGCTCTCTTTCTCTATACACACACTTTGCTTTTCACCTGGAGAGTGCAGGCACACCAGACGGCATGTGCACCAGTAGTTATCTCTCTTCACATCATCAGCCTCTGTGTGTTGCCTTCTCCTGGAGTGTGTAGGAGGAACTGTGAGGGATCACTTTGGGGCTATTTGTCCTCTTGGCTAAAAGGACTCTGAGATCATGATTCTGGGTGAGTTTGCTTTTTTTTGTTGTTGTTGTTTTGGGCACTCCGGAGGTCAATCATGTCGTATTCCCAATTCCTTTACTAAGATCATCGCTCTTCATTAGTACTACTGTATTCGCAGCATGGTGTTCATTGCACATCTGTCAACACAGAACGGCGGGATAAACTCTTAGATTGCAGCACAGGGCTGTTATTATCGTAATAGTGTACCATTAATACGGCAGGCGTGAGTGATGACTGAGAAGGTCAAATTGTTTAGTGCTGAACTCTATGATTATGGAATGTTTTGGTCACGTGACCAGACTCACACGTCATGTCCGAAGAGTTGGAGATACCTTAAATACTGAATAACGCAATTAAGACGTGCCTTTTTATGTTTGTGCATTCTTTCCTAGTTTTTACTCATTCACACTGCATTCTTTGCCAGTTTCCACTCATTCACTGTCATCGAAGGCAATAGACGTGAAATCCATCATCATGTCAACGAGAGTAACGGAGTGTAACACTTGCGGGGTCACAACTGGGTACTTTTTTTATACTGAAATCAAGAGGAGAACCAAAAAGGATTCTACGATGATGACATAGAGTTTCTAGAATCGACCAATCACATTGCTCAGATGTCCTGTTCAAAGCCAACGGAATATGATTTGTAGGGACGACTGTAAGATGCTCTTTATTTCATTTCTTTGGTCTAAGCAATGATTTCATGGATTATGTTGGTATACATTTGCAGTTCAGCAAAAGCACATTTGAAAAGCTTCAGTGGTCTTTTGTCTCGCTTTTCAGTTATTACGCAGTCTTGCTGTGTTCTGACTCAGCCAGCACTTTCTTATTTAGTATTCTGCTCTCATAGTGGCCATGTCTGAGAGAGGGATCCTGTGTGCTCTACATAGCTGGTTTGTGCATTCACACAGAGGATGGGAGCTTGCCACTGTACGTCCACATGAGCAATCATGCATGATGTGTATAGGCAAGGAAGGACATGTTTATGCATTTTACTTGCAACGTAGTGCCTGGCAGGATTTGCAAGCATACTAATATGTGTATGGTTGTTCCCGAGAGTGTGTGTGGGTTAATTGCGTGGCTATGTGCACTGCCGGAGACGCCACTTTGCGTTAACGCATGCCTGGACTGATTCTGGCTCTGCCCTTCTGCTCTCTGGGCAGACATGTTTTTCAAGCAGGCGTCTCTAAAGATTATAGCGACTCGTGCACACTCTTGAAAGTGCAAGTTAATGCGGCCTAGACTTTACTTTCACTTGTTTGAACATTTTGCACACTCATGCTCAGATTTTCCCTGAAATTGGACATGTGCCAAAATTGGAAAAGATCAGATTCTCAACTTTATCTATTGTGTTTTTGATGACTTTCCTGAACTGTTAGGAGATTTTAAATATGGTTCAAATTGTTGAGCTCATCAAAAATCAAGATCATAAAACATGAAAAACGGGTCAAAAAATTAAATTTTAATTTTTGAACATTTATGAATGTTGCTTTCACCAGCACATAGCATTCAGCACATATAAAAGGGTATTTTTGAAATTGTTATATTAATATTATGTTAATTATAATGATTGAACGTCAGTAAGGTAGGACTAAATCATTTGTCAAATCATATCATGAATCATTAAGAAAATATCAAATAAGAAATGTCATCAGATGTCATTTTGTCGCTCCTTTCAGTGAAAATGCTTACATTTTAGCTTGTGTTTACCCTACAGCTGCACAGCCCAAAAAGTGACTATTTAACAGTTAACAGTTAGACGTGCACTGTCTTGATTTGGTTGCAGCTCGGGGCAGCTCTTGTAAATGATATTTGGCCGGCATGTGGCAACAGCAGCATTAACGTTCAGCTGCCACAGTGACAAACTTCATCAGCAGAGAGCAATGACTTGTGAAGAAGCAGAAGAGAGCGCACAGCACAACACCCTGCAGCCAACTACGGCCTCCTTGCCTTGCTTTCACATAGAGGAATTTTTGTTTTGGTTTGATTTCTTGCATATTTTTAGGGTTCATCTCTGGCTGAGCCACTGCCACAGAAAATTCTGTACAAAAAATCACTATTAAACTGTCAATTAGATTTGCTATTCAATTGAATATTATATTTTGCTGCATTTTCATTTACAAGACGTGGTAAAATGGGGAAGGTGAGCAAATAGGCATTTCTGGTTTTTGTCCTTGAAAAGGCTAACATTGTGATGACTTTTGTGAGACTGACGCAGATGGATGTGCTTCTTCTGTCAGCACATTCATTTGTATGATAGAAATCCATGTTTTACATGCTTTTGTCTGACATGTGCCTGAACAAATGGTGGACAGCTCCAAAAAAAGATTTGTTATGTACAGAGTGGATGCTTTTATTTATTGCCTGTGTTGCTGCTGTTTGTTTGGAATGACCTTGAACATATATCCTTGACTATGAAGGTTCCCTTTCCCTGTTTATTTTGCTTTTGAGGGTAAATTCATGAGCAAATTCTGCCCACGATTGCAATTTGATGAGCAAGAAACATTCTTGGAAAGTTGCTGTTCTTTTTTGTTTTCTTGTCTGAGTCATCCCCAATTCACACATGGATGTTGCAAGTTTCAT
Source organism: Stigmatopora nigra (assembly GCF_051989575.1). Lineage (NCBI taxonomy): Eukaryota > Metazoa > Chordata > Actinopteri > Syngnathiformes > Syngnathidae > Stigmatopora > Stigmatopora nigra. The sequence goes on from NC_135508.1 coordinate 18,478,916, forward strand.
CTAGCCCAGCTCACGCTTTGTATTTGGTTTTCTAATCTGTCTTTAGATAACCTCCCTCTTTGTTGACCTGACTTTACAGCTAATTCAAATTGCATTCACTCGTCCTCACTCTCTGCCCCCGCAGCACACAGGTGGATCACAAGGTCAATTCAAAGTGACACATGGAAATAGAATATGTTCTTTAAGTAGATCAGCACTATTTTCAACAGTGTTCAGCTCCCAAAATTTCTGTCAAAGTGGCAGTAATTGTGATGCTTTAATGAGCCAGACGTTTGGTATGCGTGCAGGCACACTTTGTCTTTTTATTGCATATTGAAGATCTAACATTGTTGCTTTGGACCAGCAGCTATGATGATGAAAAACCTTAGGAGAAAATATGGCATTTTCTAATGAGCATTATTGTTTCTGTGACACTTTTGCACTTTGGAGATCACCAAACTATACCTTTGTGCTCACTGCATACAGTGGCATGTACTATGAATGACCATTTTTGGGGATGGTGGTCTTTTGCTCAAAAATCGACCCAATTCATATCTCAATTCACAGTCTATGGTCCGATTCAGGTACAATTAATAAAGAATGTTAAATGATTTAATCTTTTTCAATACAATTCAGGTCAATGCAAAGAGACACTTTAACCCCAGATACTTTGTTACTGAGGTAAAAATAAATGAAAACACAAATATTTGCAAAATAGTACGATTTAAAAAAAATTGAAGTCGGACAACCTTTCACTTTCACCTCAGAGCAATTGTGATTGGTCAACTAATCTACAAGGCATGATTTTGGTATGTGGGAGAAAACCAGAGTACCCGGAGAAAACCCACGCAAACCCGGGACATGCAAACTCCACACAGAATAATCAGAACCTGGGATTGTACCCTCGACCTCAGAAGTGTGAGGCCAGCACGCTATCTACTTCCCCCACCGGACTGAGCAGAAACCAAATTATAAATCAATATATGAATGAAATCCTTGAGTAAGTGCCTTTCAAAGACTATTCCAGAATAACCTCATGTTGTTGGTGATACAGAATAACATTATAGCAAATCACATTTGTCCTGTTTGCCCTTTCAATGGCTCTCAATGCAGTCATAAACTGATCGGGGTGGCTTCAATAGAATTGAAAAGAGGTTCATATCATGTGAATGACCTAGAATTCAAGATTAATGTGACACTCAACGTATTTGAGAGGACCCTGCATTTGTGTGTGTGTGTGCGTGATGAGGATGTCACTGTCGTGTCAGGGTAGATGAAGAGTCAGCTACACTTGGTTTCTGCCAACCGACTTCACCGAGGTGCTTTGCGTCAAAGAGCATGAAAACTTTTAAGGTTAACGAGTAGCGTGCATGCACCAGCGTCTCACACCTGCCTTCACAGTCGACTCCAACATGCACCTGTGTGCGATTATGGTGTCACATTAGTGGAATCCTCAGGCTAAAGAACACCTGGGAGTTGAAACCAATGTTTGCTATGCTCCAATGGGTACAGTGATCACAGCAGGCGAAAAAAAAATACACATGATCTTTCACATACCGACAAAATGATCTTCATCTTCTTGAACTGTGATTTTAGCAAACCAACAAACGAAGTCTTCTGATAAACCTAACAATGAGCTAAAAAAAAGGATGAGCATTGTTTTGATTCAAATTATACTACCTGGAAACATTAGCGGTATCAAAAGTCAAGCTTTTTCAAATGCCCCTTGCGTTGATTCTCATTAAGTAAATTAGACATTTTTGAAAAACTCATTGCCCAATGTGCAATGGTTGAAAGCAGAATATTTAGTCTTTGGCATTCATGCTCATGAAAAGTAAAAGCCCAGTGTGTTTTATCGATCCACTAATTCAGAATCGGTGTGGGAAGGGGCATTAAGAATAATTCCCCAAGGAGCAGCAGCAGCCAAGCATAAAACGGTTGAGCAAAGCAAATGTTTGGCAGGCGAAGATGATGCATTACTCATTTGTGATCTATTTCTGGACACCCTCAAGACAATGAGGGTTATCCTTAGTGTAAGATGCACTTCTATACTGTAATACATTCAAAAGTGTCATCATGAAAGGGAACTATTAGCTATGAACAGAATTTGGGGTAAATTCTACTGAGTACTGTTTTGCACAAAGACCTGAAGAGAAATCAATTCTCCTTGAGACAAGGCAAGGTCAAGATAGGGATGGTACAAGAAGCCCCAGTCATTTGCGAGCAAGACATATAAAAGGAGTGGATAAATGTGGCGAGAAAATGAGCAAACAGCAAGACTATAGAGAGAGGATAAATGGTAGTCTTTCACTTAAAGCTGGCCTACAGGGAAGAAAAAAAAAAACGGATTCCTTTCCGCGACTCTCACGCATGAAGCGTAAGCCTCTCTTGTGTTATCTGACTCATGGAATCTGGCTCATATTGCTTTATCACTGACACACTGCTGGGAATGTCATCCAAGGTTCCTTAATGTAATAGGAACATTCCCAAAATAGCCCAAATCTCCCCCCTTACAGGGAAACACTGCCAATTAAATCTTGCAATGCATTTAAATCTTGTCCTTAACTCATTAGCTGACGTTAACAACAGTAGACATCTAATGTTCAATCTAAGTAGGAAGGCTGACAGCGATCATTCGCTCTCAGGTATAATTTATTGGATCTATCACTGTTATTGGCAGTGTAAGACCTAAATAAAGGGCATCTTGAGGTGAGTCATCGAGTGAGTTATTGGAATGTTTAGTTTCATGTGAAGTGGTTGCTGGGTGAAGAGCAGGCGTCTGGTATGCACACCTGTCTCCTGGCGAGTTCCTCCGCCAGACCCTTAAAGGGACAGCACAGGAGGGAGGGAAAGGGCTTTGCCAGGACCTGCATCGCACAGCGGCTTGCCCCTGCCTGAAGCTGGGAAAGGAGGGGCAGGGAGGGGAAGGGAGATGCCGGAGATGCGCATTGGAAGGCGGTCAGGGACAAAGTGGGAGCTGCGGTCACAGCATTGCTGGTGTAGATATCACATGGGTCAAAATGACGTTCCTACTACTGCATTTCAATATGTGAACAATGACTTAAAGCCTTTATGCCAGTCATGTATATGAACCAATAATGAAAAAAAAAGGCTGTTTACAAGTCACAAAACTATCCAACTGAGCTTTAATCGGCAAAATTGGCACAAGAAAAAGCAATAAAACAACAGGCTTTATTGTCGTGAATGCATGTGGTGGTAATAACATTTCATATTGCATTCTGTATTCCTCACATAAGTTGTATAATTTTCAGCTTCTTTTTGGATAGATATCTTTTTTGAATTGCTGCTATTGGCAGCGATGGCCATCCAATCCATTTTTAATTGAAAGGGGCCAGTAAATGATCAATGCCATTTAGACATTACCACCGTCATTGGCAGTAAGGAAATCACAATATATAAGCCGTTGGTTCGCCAACTAACTAAAGTCAGAAGAATAGAGGAAAATACTTCCATAGCACAACTTAGAACATACACAGTACATACATGCGCAATGGTACTAAATGAGCTATTCTTCATTCACAATGTGAGGCTTTATATTCCGCTACCTGTAACCTCAAGTCTTATTTAGTTATAGTCCCAACCTGTCGCTCCCCAAATGACTACAAACCTCACTTTTTTTTGTCTCCAGTCTTATCAGACCACATGTTGTGACTGCAGTGAACATTTTTTATTCAAGGTTAGGAATGGCTTTTTTCTAAAGGCGGTGTTGCATTTAGTAGGCACAATGAGTTCTTTCTTAGAGGCATGGCTACTAATAACCAGTCAGGCATTGTCACAAATCTCCATTCAGGGAGTTAGATTGTGTTTTTTTTCTTTCTTTTATAGTGGTAACATCCAGCGCTCACAGCCCTTCCCTTCCTTCATTATTGTCATATACATACATGGTGAAATCTACTCTACATCAGTGTTTCCCAACAACTGTACACACTGGATATTTTTGTAATATTTGTAGAAAAATAACAAAATTACGCGATTAAAAACATGACAATACTTATTTTTGCATCACTCAAACCGAAAGTTGTTCAGGGCCCGCAGATATCAACTTTTGATGACATTCGGACATTGTGAACAATTATATTTTGGAATAACATTGGAGGTTTATGTGATTCCTGCTAATGACACTTTGATAAGAATGACTATTGTTAATATAGGCGACATAGTTTTAAAATAAAAGATTTTCAGATTGTGATATCCCTTGTATTTTTTTTCAATGCAAAAAGTAAGGCGCAGCTCAAAAAAGGATGGGAAACACTGCTCTACAGGTGTATAAATACAGCACACGTGTCCTCTTTCGATCTCCTTTTGCATATGCACATGAAGACATGCACATAACGCTCACACGTCCTGTCAGTATGTCCCCTTGGGGAACATCAACTGCCGTTTGGCACGCCTAGCCAAGACACAACAAATTAAGGTCACAGCAGGGATGGTCAAGCCTGCAAAGGACAACACGAGCTGCTTTATGTGTATGAGTGCCTGTATTGTTTATAAACTTCTCTGACCTCTAAATTTGGCATGCCGTTAAAGAAAGATGGTGTCAAATTGCTCCTGTCTGAAGAAAGGTGACCCCAAAAAAGGGTGACATCTTCTGTCCTTTAAATCCAGGTTGGAAAGCTGACATTAATGCATTCCGGATGGTTCTTTTATGATGCCTGATAAGGAAAAGAGCTGTCACCTTTAGGGAATGAGCTCATCTTATGCTGTCATCAACTATTGGATAGATAGAAGATTATTTTATATGGTGGCCAGGAAGTGTCAGGCATTTAGTTAATTCCAAACGTTTTGAAAAATGATAAAAATACAAAAAACAAACACTGAATGGCACACTGAAAATGTGTAGGTTACGTATAAGTGTCAATGTGAATGTTTGGTGCCCATAGTTAGCTGGGATAGGCTCCAGCACCCTGCGACCTTTGTGAGGATAATAAGGATTCAGAAAATGAATGAATGAATGTCAATAATGGCAACATGTGCAGTACAATTACACTTACTCGATGTGCATTTACAAATTGTACTAGTAGATACACTTGGGTGGATATTACAGTACGTTCTGCGGCTTAGGCTTTTCAAAATTTGTGATTCAGTGGACATCACCACATGCTCACTTCCATGTGTACTAATTTAATTCCACTTTGATGCACGGTATTAGTGCTTGAATTTTTGGAGTGTCGAACAGTATCAGTGGGCAATATCCAATCATGTGTGTCTCGTCCATTACGCCGGAAGTACGATCACACTTACTATGTATTAATGAACAACGTTAGCAGGTAAAAGTCAAACAATTTTCTGCACTGAGTGACTATACATCTGATAAGGCAGAGATATACAAGGTCTAGTCTGCTTAATTTCTAAGGTTACTTCCATTGTGGTCATTTTTGCATGCATGTTTCCCCCTTTTGTCAGTAGTAGTATTTTTTCACAACTTGAATGAGTACCTGACACTTCTGGGCCATCATAATTTTCAAGTAATTAAAAGAACTCCAAAACTTTACTTTGCCTGTGTTCTTGTCTAAAACAATCCAACTAATTGTTCACATTTTCCCAAATTACAGTATTTTGGTTAAATAAATACACAGTAATGTGGAGGGGAGATGTTCCCGTAGGCTGGTCCTTCCCAACAGACGCAAAGACCTCCCTCGAAGGACAGTATCATATTCTGCCTGTGTGTGCGCCAGTGTAATCCATAGCTGTAGGGAGGGTGACCTTCACGGCTGGCAAGCAAGCAACCAAGCAGGCAAAAGGATGCTGATGGTAAAAGGTGCAGCATTATTTATTTTAATTACAATCTTGCGGGTAGTGAGGTAATCGTTTCTTATTCCTGCTGTTGGGAAGAAACTTGCACAAATAGGAAAAATAAATACACTGAGCTAGCCATTTTCGATCTTTAAACTTAGTTACAAAATTGTTGTTGTCAGCGGTCACACATTGGCTGTAGTGCCCTAAGGACTGAATAAAGGTGAATCCAGCGTGACAGAATGGTATTGGTGGTGATGACGCAGTCACATAGCCCCCTTGCTCATGAATGATGCATGTCCCCATGGTTAACGAGAGCTGGACAGCTGGCTTGCCGCGTGTGCATGGTGCAGAACAAGGTGAGACTTTTTACATCACATCAGCTCCAAACGTGAAGCACTGTTCTCTCTCTCTCTCTTGGAGTGGAGAGTCCTCATCTATCCCTAACGCTTTACAGCTCTAGTTGTCTTTTCTTCTTTTTTTTAAAAATTTATTTTCCTCACGCCCTTGCATTGTCATCCTTTGCCTCTCCCTCCCCCTCTCACCAAGCTCCTCTATTTTCGTCATCGACAATCACTGTATTTTCCGTCTCACTGCCCCGCACTGCTGCAGTCTGACGGCGGCATCCTGGTTGAAGGAGTAAGAACGCATTTTGGCATTTTTGTGTGTGTGTAAGACGTGCATGAACGGCTACGCCACCGTTTTGGTGTAGCCGTCACATCTGACGCCTCCTTGGGCAGCCGTGGGGTGATGAGAGGAACACGCACTCTGTGACATACCATCAGATGTCAGCAGGCCTCACGTGTGAACCTTTGGAGCATCATGCGTGCTAATCACAGCTTTTGAGTAGAGCCAAGGCAGATTATATAAAGCTTACTCTGCGGGGGAAAAACAATAGTGCTATAATGATAACCTTATAGTAACAGTTTTTTTTTATTGCTGTGTAATTTACTGGGCACGTAATCTGACCTTTGAGTGACTTTTTCGAATTCTTTCACTGCTATTTACGGTAATAGATTTCCAATTCATTTAAACAGACAACTACCAGTTACACGGGAGTGTTGTCTTGAGATAAAAGTTGACTTTGTTATGTCATAGCTCATAACTCAAAACATTATATCGTATTTTTTGGACTATAAGTCGCACCGGCCATAGAATTTACAGTGAAGAGCAAAAGATATATATGGCATTTATGAGAGGACAATTCTTTATTTGATCAGAAACCGAGCACAAACATACGTTAAAGTTGCAATAGTAAAATATAGGACAACAGACTAATTAGGCACCTGTTAACAAAACTGTTTTTCAGATAACTACAGCATGAAAAACAAATGACTCAGGCTGTCGGTGGTGAGAGTGAAAACTAACATCATTAATCACAATTGTGTATGAATTGGGGGAAAGTTGATTAGAAATTACACTTTAGAGTGCTTTTTGGGCTGCAGTCAGTGTGTATTTCCTTTTAAAAAAAATCATTTTCTTCTTACTTTCTACACAATACATAATGATAAATAATTCAAAAGCTAGTATATGCTTATAGGCCCAGTGTCCGAGTAGTTAATGTGTCAGTCTCACAGTCCTAGGGTCGAGGGTTCGATCCTAGGTTGGTCCTCACAGTCTGGACTTTGTATGCTCTCCCCGGGCTTGCGTGGGTTTTCTCCAGGCGTTCCGGTTTCCACCCACATCCCCAAAACATGCTTGGTAGACTGTTTGAACAAAAAAAATCGCTGCAGTGAGTCATAAACATTTGCGCGGAATCTTTTGAGCGTGTTCTCCTCACATGAGAAGCTTCTCCCCTGTGGTAAATATATTTCATTGTCACCCCCTCGGCTCTGGGTTGAAAATGTGCTACCGTTGCACATCGCATATACACGTACTTGCACATACTTCTGGGCTGTCTTCCCACACCCAGATGACAAAACTGTGGGACTGTGAGTATTTCAGCAGAGCCCAAAAAGAGAGCAACAGCAAGACAGAGGGAAGGAAAATTTGGCTCATTTTGCATCACGATGTTTGTTCAATTACCACTTACTTCGAGGATAAGAGTGAAAGGATGGCAGAGGGATGTAGAAAGAGCTGCATAAGCAAGGACATTGCATTTGGATGTGAGGAGGAGGAGAGCACTTAGACGCACTTCCAAGTTACATCTCCTTCTTCATTTTGTGCCATTAACTGTTTTAAGATTTTGGAAACAGTTTCCGTTCAAAAAAGGCATAGTTGAATGTGTTTGTATAACATTTGAGAAACATTCTCAAGTCATTTATCTTTAAACTTAAAAAAATAAAACAATTTTACTCATGGTAGAATACTTGCAGGTGTGTTTGCCCGAATTTTACCATCGATTACAGGTAAATATGTAAAATACTGTAACTTTGTTTTTCTCTGTAGTGTTTTTTAATGTACTTAATTCAATATGTATGTAAGTGATGATGATTGTGAGGTAACATCATCAATTATCTTGGCTGTCAATCGTGCATACTACTGAGCTGTGTAGAAGAAGAGTAACCTTCTTCTACACAGCTCAGTAGTTTGCACGATTTAACAAAATAAAACGTTTTAAGAAAATAAAAGAGCATGCCAATGATTGAAGCTAGGCTGTGTGCTCTTAGCTCAGAAGTCAGCATATCCGACTGCCACGATAATAGCGTGGGAACAAACCCCAGTGGAAGGGAGATATTGAGAAACTGCACTGTAAGACCGGTTATAAATATGTATGCATTATTTAAAGTAGTTTGATGTAAAATAACAGTTAAAATTTACATATACGTTGTTATTAATTAGACTCACAATAGTAAAGTATTTTTATGTGTTGTTTTAGGGCTCCTTCAATCATTACTAAACAGCAGTTTCATAAATGTCAAAAGAATGAAATACAGAGAAATACAATCAGGTGTTTATTGCGTGCAGCCGTAAGAAATTTGGAACCCCTTTAGAAAAATAGGAAGACATCTGATTTTTGCCAGATTTTAACATTCTCCTCTGTAAACCCGAATCCTTCGCTACCTTTTTCCAACTCTTCCGAGTGCCACGTGGCTCGCGGCACTGGCTCCCGTCTGAGGTGCAATTACAGAGATGATGTCCACTGTCAGTCAGCAGCTCAGAGATGAAGCCGGGCCTCTTTAACATGCTAATGGAATGCCACATTCTATCAAGCCTTTGTATTGTAGCGGGGAGAGACGCGCTGCTCATTATGAAAGAAATCATAATAACAATGAAGCTGTGCCGCAGTGGTGTGCGGCGCCTAAGTAGCCACATCGCCGATTCACGCTTTTTACAAACATCCATTTCCCTTCTTTTCTTCATTGCGAGCTATAAACTGCAAAATAATGCGCAAACCACAAGAGGTTGAAGATCATAGAACAATTTGCTGACTAATATATACAGGTCCGCGGTGTCTAAGTTGTTGAAGTTAACTTAAAACGATATGTACCAACATTTTGAATGATTAGTTAATTGTATCAGCTAATGACTGACAACCAGTTCGGTTGTACACACACACACACATGCACACACACACACACACACACACACACAAACAACCCTTGCGAGTATAATCGGTGCGGAGCGTGAATTAATTTTATTAATTTTACACCCAAGGGCATTTGAATATATTCCATTTGTATTTTTAAATACTTCAGTAACACTCATCTAAATGTATTGTCTTTATTTTAACCAGATAAATCAGTTCCTCTCTTTGAGAACGTTGTTGGTATTTACCAGCTTGCTCGGGATAAAGTGCATTAAATGGCATTAACTCATTGGCAGCAATGAAAGGCAGTTTTACACTGCGAGTTCAATTGAATTGGATGTCTACTGCCATGTGTATTATAGCCTTAAATAGGTTATACATATTGTTTTTTTCGACGTGTGTTTATGGTGTTGTTCATACCGTCCCACGGACAGCCATTATTTAAATAAACGTAATGAATTGTATGGTGGCCCTTGTGCTCTTATAAAAAGAAAAAAATGAATCAAAAGCAGAGATCCAGACATCTTTTTGTAGCAATGTTGGTCCCACTGTTAGAGTCACCAGAAGAAATCGACTTGCAATTTAAATTCTCATTTCCACTCATTTATACACACTTTAGGCTAAGGCATGGTGCACCTAAACCTCAAGGGGATTGAGTCTCATTTGTCTGTTGTTTTCTTGTGTTGAATAATTTTCCTATGGCTGAACATTGATCAGAATCAAAGCCATATTTAACAAGCATATTGTACCCCCATTCAGCTTCTGATAGCTGCATCAATGCTCATCAACACGCTGCTTTGAATAGGCCTTCAAAAGCTGTAGCCTGCCTTTCATCCACTCTCCGCTTTGTTATAAAGTCTCACCGCTGGGATGTGATTGGTGCTTGTTCATTTCGGTTTAATCATCGCTTATTAACAACATTTGGTGTGATTAGCACAGTCGCACCACAGAACTGAAAATGATTGCGATCGGAAACATCTAAAACTCATTAAGTAATGCATTCCCTGCTCTCATGGAAAAAAAGGCTGAAGGGGAGTGTCCTGAAAGTATAGTATACATGGAAAATGCGGTACCGTTAAGAGAATGTGATATAAAACTTCCGATTTCATTTTGAAGACCATTTTATATACCGTGAAAAATGAAAAAAAACTACTCCGTTCACACAGTTTTCAGTTGAAATTTGGAATGTTTTTCTGAACTAAGCAATTTTAGTGTGTGATCTGGCTGGAGACTGACTTTCCAATCTGGCAACACACGACTCCTTAAGCTACAGTACATGCAGATGGTGAGGGATTCTGATTTAAAGCAAAGTGTCATTTGTGGCCTCTGCAATGACAAGTGACATTACAATGTAGGACCCCGTGGCACTTAAAAAAATTGGGCTCTGGTTGGGTCACTTAGCGATGAGAGCGATCTCTATGTTAGATGTCATGCTTGTGGGTTAGACTAGTACTCTATATTCATATCCCCCGCTCTATTAGGCTGATGGAACGTCGCCCTCTCCCTCTCTTTAGTGAACAGAGGTCAATGAGATACACTGGCAAATGTCGGGCATCAGCACATTATTGTTAGCTTTCCTCAAAGCGTACACGTGTGCTTTTAAAGGCCCTCACGGCCCACATTGTGTTAGCCCAACCTTGTCCTGTCCTTCCCCTCAGGCTGGGGGTCTAATCTGAGAGAAAATCCGGTTCCTTTGTGAGTGTCCACCAAAGTGTATTTGGGCTGGGCCGACTGATAGAATTCCACACCTGAGGGCGGAGGTTCCTGGGAAAAAAACTTGCTGGCTATTGTTTCAGGGGGGTGGGACAACCGGCTTGAACAAGAGAAGGGAGAGAGGAGCATTTTTTTGGGTGGGGGTGGGTAGCTCTGGGAACGATATGGTGTAAAATAAGCAACAATGGAGTGCAGGTGGCGGTGCTGCTCTTCACCTTGTGTCACCATGTTTTCTCCTCCCTCCATGTCTTCTGACAGCTGTTTTCTCTTGTGGTGATGTACAGGACATTAAATGTGATCCCCTTACGCTGGACTGGGTCTTGTCTCACAAGAGACAAAACAAAATAACGCTTTGGTTGCTTCTCAAAATAAATCCCAACACTTCATTCATCATTGTCTCAGATGTTGCCTACAGCACTTGCATTTGATCATGTCTTCAGGACAGCCCTGTTATCCTCTGACAAACCAGGCTGGCTCACAGCCAATGTACTGGAAAAGTAGCATATATATATGAAAAGGGGCATATGAATTTTGGTGGTTGGTTTCTTGATTGGGAATTGTTTTTAATTCCTCAATTTTGAAGTTTTATTTTTTTTTAAAATTATTATGGGAATGTTTCAGTCACACTGGTGCCGTTAGATGTCCGAATCCTTTGAACTGGGAGGGCTGATGGTGATTGTAAAAGGATAATTCATTGGCAGGCCTTCTAAGTCCAAATTGATTGAACATTTTTACCCATCAATGGCAGTGAAGTAGAAAATTAAATGTTTTCATGTTCAGGTTGTCACATCTCTCAGAATTCCAAACAAAAAGCAAATTGCAATCTCAAATGGGATTACAAAATGCAGTTTTGAGTTAGTTGGAATGAATAAACCCTTCAATTGAATATTTTAAATTTTGGATGGTCACTCTTGATGCTCTTCAAAAGCCAATCGCAACGTCATTTGCAATGACATTTGCAATGTCTGTCTGAGGCTTTAGTCGGCAACACTTTTTTTAGGTGATAGTTCAATATCTCAGTGATGTTGCCTTGGGCGGCTGAGATCTGTCACTATGTGTGGCATTTTGCAACAGTTTCCCAGAAACGTAGGTGTTCAAAAGAAATATTTAGACTAGATAGGTAGATGTACAACTTTCTGTGATTGAGTGAGACGAGTACTGACTGTCTAGTTTGAAGTATTTGCATGTGCAAAATGTGTAAGAGATGAGCATTTCCACTGAGATTCAGACAGAGATTCTAAGAGAAACTATGGAAATGGATAACTTGGCTTCACACCTTTATTCAGATTGTCACTTGTGAGTAGCAGCTTTTTCTTTTGTCCCTTGAACACCTGTATGTGACATTGTGGGGGCCCTAATTTCCACATCTATGACAAATTCCCCTCCTAAGTAATATTTTGACCTCTTTACACATTGTTCCATTCAAGAGCCTCACAGATCAGAACAAACTTTCAAAGACGGACAAACAAACAAGAGCTTGGATTGTGCAGAGCAAGAAACCCAGTTAATTCCATGTTCTCATGATCCCATGCTGTCCTATCCCATTAAGCCCTGGCAGGTATTTGTCTGTCATTATTGACCTTAGACCAGCACAAATACTCTCCGTCACCGCATAAACACAGTGATGTTCGTGCCAAGCCTTTTTTTTCTACTACAAAATGATTTTCCGCCAGGTTTAGTTCAGCCTTGATTACGTGGTGTGTTTTCATCCCTTTTCTGGAGATAAATAACATGATGGAATGCAATGGGCCTGAGCCAATTCAAGCATATTTTCATTAAGTATATAAAGCTTGCACTGAATGAGTGAGAGCATGTCGTGACATGACTACTCGCCCAAAACTCAAGAGACGCATACTAGTACACATTCTCCATTTTACTTAGTAGTGCTGTGTACCCAAATCAAAATAATACTGCACCATCTAGTGCCATCCACCAGAACTGTGTGCATGCATGTGCTTGTCACCGTGCGAACGTCCGTGTTCTTCCCAAAACAAAATCCTTAGAGTCACAAGTAACAAATACCAACCACTTCCAAAGGTTCACTTGCTACCAGCCAGGAGCCAGCAAGAGATTTATCTCTAGGATTAAGGGTTGTGCATCTGTGGCTCACGTGCATCGGCCTTAACATGTGTTTGCGTGTGTGTGTTCCAGACATGGGGTTTGGGTGAGGTGAGATGGTTAAGTCACAAGCAGTCATTCTATTTTCTTCTCTTTTTTTTTAAACACTGTTCCTTAGCTTCACTCTCCCTTTATCTTGGGGTTGAAAGAATCGTATGCGTTTTCTAAAGGCAGAGAATGGCAATTATATCCTCCCTGTCTTGATACAGCGACTTAGGGGAGATCAAAGTGGGATCTTTGTGTGGGCTTTTGGGGGGGCTTGCGACTGTCATATTAATCACCCTAGGGTGTCGTTACTCTTGCATCAGTCCTTTTATGATGCACTCCATGTAAATTGAAGGTTTAACCGGCCTTTAAGACGAATAATTTCCGAGGATTTCTTGGTTTGCAATTTATATACAAAGAAATGTTGCAAGCTAATGGCAATCTTTTCAGCAGTTTCTGGTCTCTTATTTTCATGTCTGAGTGGAATTACCTGTCTGCAAATTGATAGTTTGGGTTTAATTTAAAAGGTAGTATAATTACAGAGATTTATTTTTTATTTTACACTACACAGTAAATCTGTGCACATCAAACAGAATAAAAGCATAGATTAAAAGATTGTATCAGAGTAACTAAGCTTTTCTGACCTTTTTGTATGACCTTGCTGGCTAACATGATGGGCATGCATACAATCTACATGCAACATTTGATAGTATTTGTGGAAAGGAAAATTGCTTGAGCCTTTCCAGCAGTGCCTGCATAATCTTCCCGTTTAAGAAATCAGCAGCAACCCCAGGCAATAAAGTCAAACTGATCTTTATCACTAAATCCACCTTGTATTGACTTTCACGGGTAAGCATAATTAGCATCACAGGATTAAGAAAAAAAATGGCTGTATTCTGATGAGTACTTGCACTGCTTTGTAATCTCTGGTGATGATTTTCAGGACCTCAGCACTGCTCTCTGGTGGCAATTTTCAGCTCTGGTCAGGTTTTGACACATTGCAAATGGAAAGGATTTTTTTTTTTACTGCCTTCAACCAAGTGCATGAATATATTAAAGTTTGTCTTGATAGGAGCAGACATCTTAAGATGGATCTGAGGGACAAATTCAGTACTGCAGTAGGTCATTATTCCTTCACTCGATAGGATCTGGTCTGCCTCAGCAAAGGGATCAAGGCAGAAATCCTCAAGATTTTGGATTATCTTTGACAAAAAATGGCCAAAACGGGTTACCACTACACCATCCACATCATACTGATTAGTAATTTGGCAACAAAATTCACGAGAGCTTGCCAATGATGCTCCACAGTTGGAAACAGAATAATTTATTTCATTTTTGAACACAACTAAATCCAAAGAGACATGTGTCAGAGCATTTGCTGTCATAAACTGGTGCCCGAAGTCAGACGGTGTTTGCTCCATCACCCCCTGCGACCCCAGTGAAGATAAGCGGTTCAGAAAATTGATTGAGTGCGGGGGAGCATTTTGAGTCAATGAATATTCGTCCCTATACAATTTCACAGCTAGACTTTTTTCACATCTGGTTTTTGTCACTGATATTTACAACTTACAAGAGTTTGTTCATTTATTTTCAACACCTGTCGTCTTTGTCATGGTCGTAGAGGGCTGGAGCCTATCCCAGCTGACTTTGGCAAAAGGCAGACTACACCCGAGACTGGTCGCCAGTCAGTGTCCGGGCAGACAGACATTAACACCACCAATGAGTGGGAATCGATCCCACGCTGCCCAATAACACTAAACACCACGTTAAATGGCTAATATGTTAATAAACGGAAATGTATCTTTATCGAGTTTGTCAGTGAGGGATATTTAGGTCAGGATAATTTGGGAGAAAATACTCCTAAAGCAACTGCTTTCCATAATTGAATGGACTTGCTCACTGCCGCATGTATTGTGCAGGGCAGGTTTGGCTTAGATGCAAAGCCAGCAACAATCTCCAGTGGATAATGCCTCACGGTTTATCACTGAAGCTGCTCCTTGGCAATGGATTCTAAAAAAATATGATTCCGATATTTATTCGTCTCCCTTTTATTATACTAATCCCTCTAATTCCCAATCTTAATTCCCATCAAAAATTAGCAGCCATGTTAGCCATCACACGTCAACCCAAATGCACATCCTTGCGCCATGTATAGACCAGGGATACATGTTTCACAGCCTTGAACAGGGCCTAGCAGGCACCCCCTTCATTTCCATATTGCTGTTGCTATCAGTGCCAGCAGCTCTGGCAAATCACTGGCTGTATGCATACTTTGCCTTGTGCCCATTGTTCTCCCCGAATGCACAAAACATCACCTCGAAAGGGGGCAGTCTGTGCGACATAACTTGCACGGATGGCCTGGGAGCTCATCTCGAGTTGGAAAAAGACTGACTTGGCCTATATTAGTCAGGCAGTATTGCAAATCCCACATGCTTAAAAATAACTATGGGACCATTTGCACAAGTTACTTCTGCAATAAGCTGAGTCGACATACACAAATTCATACAGTTGTAAATGTAAAAAAAGGAAGAGCTTAAATATTTCTACTGATCAAAGTGATGAAATCAAATCATGTTTATTTATGGAGGAATTGTCATTGGCCTTCTTGACAAAATTCTTGTAGGTCGTAAAATAAAAATAAAACATAAAGCACTAATCATGTTACTTAATTCATCTATTTCTTGAACCGGTTAGACTTACTCCAAAATCATTTTGAAATCGATGAATATCATGTTCAACTCAACACAATTTTCGTCATTTAATATCAATAATCTGAGTGCTAACTATTTCCAATGATCATTCTACAACATATCTATTCAAATTTTTCACCCCACTAGTGAGCTATTTTAGAATAGTACACGTAAATGCAAATATATTTAAAATAGTCACCATACAAACAGTTTATTTAAAATTTGTCATATTGTACCTGGAGTAAATGTGAAATATATTTACCTGTATATTTTGTTATTAATGCAATTCTATTCACCGATTGACAATATGTCACATTTAAATAATTCGATGGTGAATCTTTATTGTACTCACTAATGCTGAATTCCTTAAACAGATCACCTGAGTGTGTTCATTCTTTCACAAGTGTTGTCAATGTACCCATGTTTTAGTGCTCAAAGTACTTAAGTAGATGTAATGATGCAGTCCTCAGCACCTCAAGGCCAACAGATGCACAGCAGAAGGCAATCAAGACTTGACAGCGATTTGACAAGTCACTCTCTCTAATCCAAACTTTGTCAAGTGCATCAGTTAACATCCTTTTCATAGGAGCCGTATAATATCCTCTGATCACATTCAGCCGACTTAAAGCTAAAGAAAAATGCAGAGGTGTCGAAAAAAGGCCTCAAATTATCACAAAGGACGATGGCAGGTTAGAGGAAAAACTTCCAAGGGTGAAAAAAAAGACAAGCTAGAGTCATACTGTAGCTCAGAGAAATCCCCAAAAGGAGAGCAGCAAAAGCT
Source organism: Stigmatopora nigra (assembly GCF_051989575.1). Classification (NCBI taxonomy): domain Eukaryota; kingdom Metazoa; phylum Chordata; class Actinopteri; order Syngnathiformes; family Syngnathidae; genus Stigmatopora; species Stigmatopora nigra. Next base: position 18,495,405 of record NC_135508.1, read on the forward strand.
TTAAGTCGCAATCTGGCGGCGGATATTAAAAGGCTTAATCCGAGCGCTTGCTGAGACTGACTTTTGCTGTGTGGGACCCATCACTATCATCTGTGACAGAGGTTAAAAAGGAGACTAGGAGGGATGTGGAAATATGACGGGAACTGGGAGACATGCATCATTATGTCATTATTCCATGTACTGTTTTTTTAAATATATATTTTTTTTATCTTAGAGAGATGCACATATGTTTGTGTTCTCACTTTTTTAGCAACAGCTTCAAAGTAAAGTAAATGGTATGCGATTTTTCTGCGCAGGAGGTATAAATCGAGCTGGGGCTGCTGTGCCAGCTTTCCTGAGGACCCCAACAATGATCCAGCCTCACCTGGATATGAAGCCTTTCCTGCAGTTTCCTCTGGACACTCCTCCTCACCCACCACCTCCCCCACACAGCTTGAGCCTCTTTCATAACTTCAGTACGGTAAGAAACGACTACTTTTGATTGACTCAAGTTGTTTACTCAGTGTGCTAAATGGTGGAATACTAACTTAATGCTATTAAAATCTTGACTGTATTAGAACTGGGGCACTCATATTACTACAATTACTTATGTGATATTTTTTTATGGCAAGTGCTGTTGTTATTACTGCCCATGTTTGTCTTTTAATTTGCCAAAAGGCTCCCTCACATCAATATATTCCATCTTTGTTTAAATATTTGTATACATAGAAATTGGGATTAAACTACGATGCTAACTGAGGGTCTGCTCAGCTCATTATGTACAAGAATAAAATTGTAACTCTATAAAGAAAAACTCAATAATAATATATTTAGAAGAACAAATGATAACTATATGAAGCCAAATGTACATTTGCTACCAGAGAAATATATAAAATTAGAAATTAAGTGTAATACCATCACAAAGAGGACTTCCTTTTGGATAAATATTGATACACTAACCATTTATTTTATTGTTACAAAATTTAGTATAAAAGGGAGAAAATAGTCAATTGATTTAAATTGCATTCTATTAAAAAGATTTTATGACGGCGTCCATGCGGACAAGTGGTCAGGGCGTCGGCCTCACAGTTCCGGGGTTGTGGGTTTGATCCCGGTCCTCACTGGAGTTGGCATGTTCTCCCGGTCATGCGTGGGTTTTCTCCGGGTATTCTGGCTTCCTCTCACATCCCAAAAACATACAGAGTAAGCTGGTTGAACACTCTTAATTGCTCCTAGGTATTTGTGAGCGTGAATGGTTGTCCCTCTCCTTGTGACCTGCAATTGACTGGCCACCAAATCAGGGTGTGGCCCCCCCAACCCCCTCCCTTGGGGCCTGTAGCTGACTGGCATAGGCTCCACCACCGCCGCAACACTTGTGAGGATACCCAGTTCAGAAAATGAATAGAATGAAAAGATTTTATAAGAAGAATATCGTATAAGGACCAAAGGTGTAAATATATATTAAAGTCACAAGTGCCCGATCCCCTGTACAGGGACAATAAAACACTTTAAATCATCTTTACCGAATTAAAATCCTCTAATAGAAATCACATTTTTACTTATATTGAAGCAATTTGTTGACCATTTGATGACATGATGCAGAAGCTAATGTCGTGCATACTGAGGTTAAAACTTATTTTATTATACATTTGTCTGCCTTTTGTCGGTAGAAAACCAAACTAGGTAGAAAAAAAAATCAATACAATCATTACTATCTATCTGCTCTAGTATTTTATGACTACTGTGGTGAAAGTTTGGTGTGTGCTTCTGTGTGAGTCAAAGCTGATGAATCAAAAAGCCAACTCACAAACTGTAAAACTGCGACTTTTCTTCGCCCGTCAGGCCTTGAAAAGCTTTAAAAATAAAAAAACTGGAGGCTTTTCAGCAACAATTTGGCACAATGCTGCTGCTCCAAACTGCATTGTCGAATGTCAACACATTTCTCATTAATATGTTAAATCACTAAGCTTTGTTCTCAGTAGGGAATGATGTCTGGCATGCCCCCCACCCCTAGCGAGATGAGAATTCAGACACAGTCACCATCTTCATTGTGGAAGGCTAATAAATAAAAAGTTCCTCTTACATTTTGGAAGTATTTACTTGTATTTACATTTCATGCCTCCCTAAACAATATAGATATATAAACATGTCAAGTGAGGAAACTAGAGGTTAGTTCCTACATTTGTGAACATTCTAAACTTGATTAAACTGGTCATCCTCACTATGGTCAGGGGTGCTGGAGCCTATCCCAGGCAACTACTGACTAGGTGGGGTCCACCCCACTACTAAAAAACATTAATTGTCACTTCTTTGCAGAATATCTGCACTTGTTCAATATTTAATTTAATACTTGCTTAGTATTTAAAGCATTTGGCCCCCTAACCAGCTGCTACTATACTTGAGTGATTCCAAAACAAGCCTTTCATCAGTGTTATATGACTCTACCACCAAGAGAGGGGGCTACAGCAGAGGCAAGGAAATTTTTTTCCCCTGCAGCAAGGAACTAATACAACACATTGTGATTCATTATGATTATAGTATATTGCCTATCTGTGTGCTCCTTGTGATTGAATAGCAAACAGTCATGCGTGTATTACAGTCGCTCAAAAGGCTCCTCATTCCTTGCGACCCGAACAAGATGAAAAAAAGGGGGATGAAAAGGTAAACGGCCACTCACTGGGGCTATGCGTGCTTCTAGAATTTAAAACCAAGAGCTCCCAGTGGTGCAATGGACTTAGTGAAAACAGTTGAAAATGCAATAACACCGACATTTGTACTGGATTTCCACAAAGACACTTTTTTTTTGCCTCTGGGTGGCCACCATGCTACTTTAATCCACCAGAGAGCAAGTGCTTACGGCACAGTGATTTCACCTCAATTTAGCACAATATTTCAACACTTTCTTGCTTTTCCAGTACTGTATGAATAAAGGGCAAACACTGATTACTGCTAAAGTGTCTTAATAGCTCCCAGATGTCATTCTGCCTTTGATATATCTTGAATATTTCAGTGGAGGCTCATGGTCATGGCAGCAGTAAGTGTGCACATTTAGTTGGAAGCAAGTAACTCACTGACTCTCTTCATAATTCATCTTGATGAGTTTGTACATTGTAATTAGAGTTACATTAACATTGATGTTTATTACTACTATCAGAGAGATATGGCCTCTCTTACATTGTCTATATATACTACTTTAATGGCCTTGTAATGTAATTTGTAGCCACTTGCCTGTCCTGGCCAATTTGGACAGTGACAGTGCTGCATTACATTCCAGTATGTGTTGGTCCTAATATAGAACGCATACACAGATTTCTTTTGAGGTTGCTAAAAGGTCAAGAAAATGCAATTGTACCATCTTCTCAGGCAAATATTAACATGGTCATTGAGTGTTGTTTCTGTGATGGATTCAGTATTCACTCCCATAAATTATCTGGTGCAATAGGACAGTATACGTATAGTAATGTATTCAATTTTCCTTTATTAAATAAAATCACAGGGCTCGTATCTTTGCCCAAATGCGGTGTAAGAAGGAATATTATGTGTATTGTCTGCGAGACATACCTGAGTCATTTATTCTTGGGATTTTCCAACTTGCTTTGGGAAATGTCAGAATTTTGCAGTGTTTTTTCTTTTTTTTGCTTTCCCATCAGTCTGCACTTAATACACTATGCTTATTCTTTATCTATATGATTGACCAAATGATTACTTGCCCTAAAGGTTCAGTATTAATCGACTGAAATCAAACTCATCGTTTTTTTTATAATTTATATTGTTTTTAATCATAAAAATGTCCCAAAGAACTTTATAGGTCCTCAAATATATTCATAATATGACCAAATACTGTTGATTCTAATGAAAACAAACCTAAAATACTTTTCAGGTCACTGAATCTCACCCGCAACCTTTCTATGGTATATCCGCCTTTCACCCGAAGACAGCTCAAATAAAATTCATAGATAATTCAAAATTCTATCTTAAAATTTAATTAGAATTTTAAATATGTATGATGGAGAAATAAAAACTGTACTTAACAATGATTCAACAAGTATTGCACAAACTGTATCTAAATTGTAGTGAACAAACTGTATCTAAATTGATGTTTGGAAAGAACTAAAATTATTCTGACAAATAATCGAATAAAACTGAACTCTACCTAAAGAAATTCATCGGAATGGAAAAAAGAGTGTAAAACTACTTGATGATTCACAGTTTGTAGATTAAACTCAGTCTTTTCATCACATAATATTAGAGCTACTTGTAAAAAATTGGAGAAATAGTGGCATAGATGAAATAGTATCTGTACATCCTGGATGCATGAAAATACAAAAACAGCCACTTTCCAAACCCCGGTGCAGTAGATAATCAAGTGGTGTGCAAAGTAAATATTCTATCTTATGGTGGTTCTCTTAGATGGGGCATAGGCGAGCAGGGGGGTAGTGGAGGACTTCCATAATCCCTGGAGTGCATCCAGATAGTACAAATATGCAGAAGAAGGAGGGGAGAGGCAAGGAGAAGGGGAGGAGACACTGCAGTGCAGTTTGAGGGACGCACAATGGCAAGCATTAAGGCATGGACAAGGAACACCGAGCACGAGAGAAACAAGACAGCGGAAACACTTGCGGAGTTTAGAGACAGCATCCCGACATCTCAAAGAAGCCACAGAGGAGAACCGTTGTTGATGACAATGCTGTACGGCCCAGAAGTCCTTGTACTTTGTTTTCATCTTTGAGAAGTGAACAGGAAGCTAAATGAGAAAGGAAAGTTTCAGTCTCACTCAATCTGGGACCCAAACACACACCTGTGAGAGTAGCATACACATTCGAGGAAAAATGCAGCTCCAAGCTTCCATTGACACTGAGGAGCAGAAGGTGAGGGTGATTTTCTCCTTATTTTTTCACCCTGCTGTGTCTTAATCTGGCCTCAATTCAAGTGCAATTTGTGCTTTAAAGGGGGGTGTTAAACCCACTTCAGTGCAGATTGTACTGCTGGCGCCAGTTTGGGGTTAAAGGGAGCATTGTTCCTTGCTCAAGTTCAACATGCTGAAAACAATCTGCTAGAGGTGATCAACCACTAAAAATTAAAATTACAACCAAGAAATCCATAGACAAACAAGAGTCGGGTGGCCCGGTGGGGCGATTGGTGCCGGCCTCACAGCTCTGGGGTACTGGGTTCAAATCCAGGTCACTTCCACCTGTGTGGAGTTTGCATGTTCTCCCTAGACCGGCATGGGTGTCCTCTGGGTATTCTGGTTTTCTCCCACATTCCAAAAACATGCATGGTAGGCTGATTGGACACTCGAAATCAGACCCGGGCATGGGTATGAGTGTGAATGGTTGTCCGGCTCCTTGTGCCCTGCGATTGGCTGGCCCCCGAGGATGGAATTTGCAATAAATCTAGGTATTGTGTATACTAAGTCTAGGAACTGTTGCAGCACTGTTTTCACAATTTTATTGGCTGATTAAATCATCATATATTTTATATCCTCTGACTAGTTATTTTTTCCCATTTGCATTACTTGTGTGCCTTTTGTTGTTTTCCTATTGTGCGTATATGCCTTAGTGTCGTTCCAAAAGCTAAAAATTACTATTACTAAGGAACTGGAAAAAGGAAAGACAGTGGTGTAAAGGAAGATTAGCGCTCATGGAAGATGCCTAGATGAGAAGGGACACTCGGTTCAGGCGACTGTCTGCCTCAATTGGTTAGATTGAGCTGGGTCATACTTTCTTCAGGGCTCCAGGCTTTCTTCCAATGGGGGCATTTCGGCTCTAAACTTTAAAGACAGCGCAATGTAATTTAAATTGTGGAAAAAATATATCAAGTCATGTTTGATTTGCAAAGCATCTCGTCAATTAAATAACAAAGCAAGTTAGGAACTATATCTCATAATTGATATTTTGAGGTTTTTTTTAAGGATAGTAGGAAATTTCATCAGTTTTACGTTACAAGTCTAGCCTCAAAACAAAACTGCGTGTATTTCAAGACAATGCTGTAATTCAAATACATGTGGTCCTTGTCATCAACAAGACTTTTGGCTCCTCAGTCTCTCATGAAGCAGCACACAAGATCACAGAGTGTTTACTTGGCTTTGCCTGCACTTAGGTGGGAGTTTAGGTTGAATTCTGTGAGCGACCCCTCCACTCCCAACGCTATCCGCAAAGGCCTCTTGGCAGCTGCGCAGTGTTTTTAACAGCTGAATCGACTGGGTGGATTGTAGCTGACCCCCGCCCAGAGAATTGGGCTGAATCCAATAATTCATGTGCACAATTACCTCAGCTCTTGTTAAATGCTCTCCAGGGGGGGACATTGGCGGGTGCACCTGTACAGTATGTAACGCTCACCTGGTGGAGGAAAAGTATGAAGTATTGCATAATGCAAGGCTATTTCTTTTTTTCTTCTTCTTCTTTAAATTGGCAGTATTAAAGGAAAGTATTTTATTTTGCATATATTTTAACAGATACAGTGTGAATGTGTGGGAAGTAACTTGACGGAAAGGTTGGCGATGAGCCAAATGAAAAACAATCATGGGCCAAATTAAGTAATTTCTTGTCTGTGAACCTTCCCAGAACAGCACACTTGAATCCCATTAGGAAGGATTTGGAAAGGTTTCCAAAATGTTGTGCCAATTGCAACACCCAATAAATTTACTACATTCCGTAAGCTATAACTTTTTTGTCTTGCTAGAGTGCCACATCGTGTAAATGTTTTTTGTTTGTTTGATTCTTTTAAACATCCTGCTTTTACTGCAAAGTGGCTGGTAGAAAATTCTAACGGCTACTAACTCAATACCAATTTTAAACCCAATTTACAATGATGGCTCCTTGTTTTGATCTTACATTCCAAGGTGTCTTTATAGTCTAGAATGGTGTCAATGTACCTGATCTAAGTCATTTAAATGTAGTGTATATGAAGTGCTTCACAGTTAAAATTGTGCTGCTGATTGATGAAGCAGCTGGAGAAAAGTCATATAGCAAAAATGCAAAACTGTAATCTTGTCCAAAAAGGAACAGCACAGGATCTATTGGATGGAACCAACAAATGCGATGTTAAGATGATTCAAATGAGGCTAGAGAATTTTGGCTTGTGCAGCCTGGATTCATCAAGAGTAGCTCCGATACCAAAGACACAGTTGAAATGAAAGCTCACAATTTGTTTCTTCTCCCTCCTACCCTTTTTCCATCTGTCCTTTCTCATTTTTCCCTGAGCCAGATGGACCCAGTCCAGAAGGCCGTGATCAACCACACTTTCGGAGTTCCACTGGTCAAGACCAAGCGGCCGGTTATTTCCTGCAACGTCTGTCAGATCCGCTTCAACTCAGAGGTAATACCCTGAATAATTGGTCATGCTGTCCTTTGTTTGAAAGTGCGTTTTACGCATTTTTAGCCAGGACTTGTTTTCTCTCCGGTGAGCGGATATTGACACCAACAAAAGGTTGCTTTTGGTGGGGGGGCTTTATTTTGGCACTATCACTCTTGTTGCATTTTATTTTGTTTCAAGTAGTGTCACATCAAATAAGCAATAAAGACTGTCGAACAAAGATACATCATCTGGCACCGAGACCATGGATGAGTAATTGGTTGTTTACGAGTAGACTTTTGCTGGCACACGTACCATGACAATTTTATTAGAATCCTCAACCATTGGACCTTTTTTTTGTTTTTACTATCATCACTTTGTCCATTGGAGTTTTCAGTGGATAAAAAAAAAAACTTTATTTCCTTGTGAGTGATGATATGGAAGCCTTCTATTTGCCGTGGTTATAAGCCATTGCAAATGTCCAATATATAGTTTGTAATATTGAAACCACAGTGGTGCAGACAATCAGACACACACAAACCACATTAAGGAGTGGACCAGTACTAAATATACTTCTTAAATCTAAAATTATGAATTCCATGTGGTTAAGACGTTACAGGGTTATAATCTTTGCATCACCTTCCTTACATCTCCTTATTGAACCGTTTACATGTATCCCAATGTTTATACTGTATGATTAAATTCTCTTGTCATATAAAACACTAAAAACACATACAGTAAGGATAAAAATATGAAATAGGAAGTTCCACCCAATGCTTTCTAAGGATGTTGAGGTTTTTCTGAAGGGATTTTCTGGACACCCAAAAAAGGCCACCCAAGTTAATAGAAACAAAATTCAGCCAAGCATGCCCGTGTGGCACCGTTCTTTGTGCAGTTAGACACAGCCATGATAGGCCAGTCAAAAGACTTTGTCTAACATAAAGTTACCCACATGTTTTGCTATGACACGCAAAGTTTAAAAAGCACCATGCTTTTTGATAAGTTGCCAGACATCTGATAGAGTCTAAACCACATGATCTACCACCATGTTCGAGTGCATGCTCTGAAGGAAAAGCTCAATTACAAATGAAACAGTACTACGACTAGTAGTTGGTTTTGTTTGTTTACCTTTTTCCTGTATAAACTTAATGGGTTTATTACAACTAAGTTATAATATATTTCAATTTAAATTCCATCATGGCTATATGACGGGCAAAATATCGATGCCATTTACATTGTCACTCTATGAATATAAATAGGACTTGGAGCAGTTCTGTGCTGTGATTTAAAAAATTCTACTTTTGTCTCATCAGGTTTTTCTCCCTAAAGAAGCCAGGTGCCAATGTTATGTCCTCATGTTCCCTTTTTCTTGTCAGCTTGTATTTCCCTCAGGACCATTCACCTTCATTTAATTTCTAATTTCTTTACTCTTCTTTCTTTATGATTGCGGGACACTTTATCGTAAGGGATGTTCATCAAGAGTGTGACAGCCCTAGTGTGTGTTTGGAAGACCGCAACACTATTTTGCAGGTGCATGGCGTGTTAAATGATAGCCTTGGCCTTGGTGGTTGCTGCATTAATGATGTCACGAGCTCTGTTCTACTGCATTGACCAATGTCACAATGACTGCAGCAAAATTAGCCTGATAAGGATTCATTATTTGATTACGTTCTCCTTCATCAACTTCCCCTGTATCCTTGAAATCCAAACTGGTGCTTGTTTATTGTCTCAGCCTATCCATTATTTTATAATTATATTTTCATCAGCAGTTGAAGCTTTTAATGATTTATCACAGTTTTCATTTGAAATGATGTGGTGGCTATGCTCCAACTTTTACCTGAGTGTAAATTCATACCACATTTTTTACAGGTGCCTTCTCACAGCTTCATCTGGCATCTGTATGACTTTTGTTCATTTCAGCTTGTATGACATGATTGTCATGCTGTTTCACTCTTTGACATTTCTCTATGACCCTTCAAAGACACATGCTTTTTCTCTACTGGCATTATGAGAGTTTCAAGATTCCCACCGTTATTGCTCTTTTTATTGAGTATTTAACACTCATTGGCACCCCTAAATCAGTTTTTATTGGACATGGGGCAAATTTGAGCCAAAATCTCGATACTGTACATGGAATATAGATATCAAGCCTTGGTTTGTCACTCTTCCTGTTTGGTAGCCCCCAGTATAGATGGCTTTTATTCTGAGCAGTGCCTCCCACTGACACTCAGCTGCCTGGCAGTTGATCCGTTTGGCTAAGTAGAAGAGCTTAAGAAGCACTTGATGTGCCAACAAATACTCTTTTTTTTTTTACTTGTCATGTCTGCAACTTGTCTCACCTCTATTTGCCCTACTCAATCAAGCAAAGCAGAGCCTTACTTAGATCATGAATAAAATAAATAAGGATTACTAAATTGAAGAACGGCATCTTGATCTGTGGTGTAAAACAACCACCCTACTTTTTAAAAAAACTTTTTCATGATTTCAAAGTCAAAATTGCTGGATTTTTATTTTTTATTTTTTGTTAAACGAATGGCAAATAAAAAAATAACATAGCAATAGATACGCTCCGGTTCATATTGAGCAATGACTAATTGGTCATTTGAAATGTAAAGCACTCTTCTGCAACACGAATTAAAAAAATGTAGACATTGTTGTATGTTCTGTAAATTGCCCAATCTAAATTTTAGTGCTCTGATCTTCAAAATGTGATAGGATTTCAGCCCACCTGAAACCTTTAACACTGCCATTACCCCTTGGTTGTCATACTACATACACTGCATGTTCGCAATGTTGCCACTGACAAAAAAAAGCCCCATCACCTGATGTTCACATGGAAAAAAACAATTGAAAAAAGGAGACGCTCATTTTGTTTTTTCAGTTGTGACTGGCCAATGTTCTCTTAATGTAATGAGCCTTATTGTCCCGGCAGCAGTAATTATAAATCCTTTTGCTAACCTTGGGTGAGCACAGTTTATACAATAACTTTCAGGACGTGAAAGCAAAATATTAAACATTCATCACCATTTTAGTTCAAAATATAATTCCCATTTTCCTCTGTTGCACATCGATTTGTAATTTATCTGTCAGTCTATCAAATAAGTTAGGCATTGTGATGACTAACACGTTCTCTTAAAACCACTGGAAAATTAAGCACTCAAATTGTCCAGATATTATGTCTGAGAAAAGCATGCTGATATAATTGCTTTTCCAATTTTAAATGACAGGCTGCCAAATAAATAGTATACAATATAGTAAATCTTATTCTCATGTCAGCCACGAACCTTACCGCACATCACTATTGCCAGGGTTTAGACGACTGGCGTTGTCCAGGGTAATACAGGAAAAAAAATCAGATCTTCCAAATAAGTATATATTTACTTTACAGTCCCAGATTATGCTTGTCCAGCAGCAGTGAGCACACCCACCCATTTATCAATAGGGTCTATTCCTCCCCTAAATATATGGCCAATGGCCTAAATGCCAGATCAATTCTTCAAACATTTCAGCTTTTGTGTCAGCTTTCAGCTGCTCATCATGACCCCGGGGGAGTGCTGACTATAAAGCGGCCACTTTAAAAAATCATCTTCATGAGTTGCTCCTTAATGTAGTTTTATGGCCCCTCTGTTACAAACAAAAGTGCACATCTGCTCGCTCAACATGTTTTGGAGCTGTTGGCAGCTGATATAAGCGCTGCGCTGAAATATTGCATGCATCCTCAACAGGGTTACATTTTTAACTGCTGGGACACAAACTTTGATGGTGGAAATAATAAAGAAAAGATAAAACTGGTCGGTAGAGACGTAAAATTGCCCTGTGACTGAGCCAAGGTTGTCTGACAACGGCTCGCATATTCACAATACATTGATAGTATTGAGATTTCAACACATGCACAACAAAACTTCTCCAATTTTCACAGCATGGATGGACGGTATACTTTATTTTAACCACTGCAGTTTTTTCTTCCATTAATAACGGAGTATACCAACACATTTCAAGACATGTATTTGTGTCCACCAGCATGTTTTCATCACACTTCAGATTGCTGGCGACAGCTGCGTATACTGTATGTTGCAATCTCACATCTCATCCTTTATGTTTTACAAGCCAAACGTACTTGAGCGCAGGGGCCTAAACAAAGACTCTGCTGACGTCCTCCTGAAACATTATCAATCTTGGAGTACAGAATAATGTTTACTATCAGAAAACACTTGTACTCTTATTTGTTTATATGCTCTTCATCTAACAAGTGGTGTTTTTATTGATTTGGGACCCACACAAATCAGACATTCAGTGATTAAATGTTAAATAAGGACTGGGTCAGAGTTCTAATCCTACTTGCTTCATCATTTAGAGACATTTGCATTTAAATAATTCACGACCATTGATAGAAGTCAAATTCATTTCAATTTTCTAAATAATTTGGACGTCAATCACCGTCATTGGCAGTAAATTAATTTGCAAAATATGTTGTGGTCTCAAGTTTCTCCATCTCTGTGGGTTTAAGATCCCATGCTAGTAATCCATCTGTCCTTTCACTGTGGCCCAGTCCCACTGTGTGTATAGAATAACATGCATGTGTCACATTATGAGGTGTACTTGAATAATCTCATGCGATTCAACACAGGAAATGGCTAAAAACTCTCTTTCCAGATACACAAATAAAGCGTAATTCTGTTGAATGTGTCAATGAATTAATGTAAGTATCCTTTGGTGTTGCTATCCAGAGCCAAGCTGAAGCCCACTACAAAGGAAACCGGCATGCCAGGAGAGTGAAAGGCATCGAGACCTCAAAGAGTCGCTGTCAAGATGGTGAGAAGCTTCAAACTGTGACCCCAACCACCTCTCCTTCTCCTCCGGGAGCTCCAGGCCCTCCCTCTGATAGCGAGAGCAGCAAACTAGGTGAGTAAGCTCAAAACGCCTCATATGATCACACGCAGAAACTGCTCTGTATGCATTCACTTTTTAGTCTTTGTAAATACATGTACCGTATTTTCACGACTATAAGGCGCACCGCATTATAAAGCGCACCCTCAATGAATGACATTTTTTCCACATATAAGGCGCACTGTATTATAAGGCGCACTGTCTATTTTGGAGAAAATTTAAGACTTTTAATTGCACCTTATAGTCGTGAAAATACGGTAATTGCTATTGACTTCCAGGTGTGAAGCACTCACTACACAGTCACCTCTAGAGCCAGCCATTGTTGATGTTTTGGATTTTTTTGTTATAAAATCTTGCCGTGGGGGAGGAGCTATATGATGGAAGATTTTTTAAACTAAGGTGGCATCTGCATATTTAACAGTATTGTTTCAGTTCAGGCGTTTGTGTTTTTTTAATATCCTACAGTGGGGGGGGGGGGTCGTTTTTGGTTTTCTGGTTTTTCCATATAAGGCACACTGGATTATAAGGCGAACTGTCTATTTTGGAGGAAATTTAAGACTTTTAAGTGCGCCTTATAATCGTGAAAATACGGTCCATATAGTAAATGGAAATATTCTTCCACCACTGGATTTTGGAGGTTGGGTTGTCATGAGTGTGGGAAAGGGAGAAATATATAATATGTACTCACTTTTTTCTTCTGTGGTTATTATTATTTTGAAGCAAACAATGGTATATAGCTATATTGTAATTCCTGTACAATTTGCAGCTGGAAATATTCAAGACACTTATACCAGACAGACGCAATTTTGCTTTCATTGTGTAGAATAATCATTTTTAGAAAAAAAAAAAGCAACTAAGACGGCGGGCATTAGTTTCACTTGCAGTCTGGCCACCATTTGTGACAGTGTGATCAAAGCCAATACATCATAAGGATGCCAGAAATAATCTCTTGTTTAAATCAAATTTGACCACAAGTAATGTTCTGCATCTGTTAAATGTAAACATGTTTTTAACATGCGCAGCAGGACATTCCCTTGGCAAGAAGTTGGGAACTTGTTGGTTTAGTCTAAATAGTTCATGATTTTTAACACTTGATGGAAGAAATGCATGATTGCACCAACTCCTATTGTACCAACGTTCATTTTTTTCTACTGTAATAGAATATTTCTGTAAAGTCAACACTTTGCAGTGAATTCAATTCACTGATTTGGCAGGTTTTTTGTTATGTCTGTCCCACCTCTCAACAACAGTCACTTTGGCATCACCTCTGTTGTCCACACTGTGCCATCTGCTTTATTTTCATTTTATTTCCAGTTCCAGTTTATTTCCAGTTTGGATTACACTATCCATCCATCCATTTCAACACCGCTTATCCTTGTCAGGGTCACGGGGTGCTGGAGCCTATGCCAACTGCCCTCATGTGAAAATCAGACTCCACGCCAAACTGGTTGTCATTCAGTCATAGAGCACACACACTGAGACAGGCAACCATTCGCACTCCCAAATCAGGAATGGGAATCGACCCTGAACCAAAGTCAGTCGAATGAACTACTACACTATCAGCAACTTAGTGAATGAGACGTATAATGTAATACATATTATATTTTGTTCATGAGACAATTAGGTTGGCGCCGTTAAATAAGCATTAGCAATATTTGGACAGGAACAAGAGTCATGATTTAAGCTTCTCTCATTCGTTGTGTCAGTTTTCCCAGAATCTCTTCATCCATCAGCTCAGTGTAGCTCATCTCTATATTTCTAGCTTTAACCTCCAGGCTGCGTGTCTCCGCTCTGTTTCTTTCTTCACACTGCACTTTCCATTCCCTCAGTGTCACCAGTTTGTCCTTGGATCAAGTACCAGGCAATGAATAGACCTGCCATGTTTTGCTGACATTTAACAAAGGTTCCTGCATGTGGCTCATTGTTTACCAGACATTTCCACTTTAGTGAGCAGCAAACATGAAGGTCAGATCAAGGCTGGAATAAATTTGGCCTAAAAATGTGCAACATTTAACTGCAATAATAGTTTTTTTAAAAACGCTATTCAAATAGTTTGAACTTTTTACCCATTGCACCACTTGACAAGTGAAGATTTTTCTGTTATGAATCCCAAAATGACGAGAGGTCCATCTGCATCCCTCTGAGGGATTTGTAATTGCCTTTTAAAAAGATTCTAGCATGGGGAGCCAAAGAAAGCTGTCTATTATTAGAATCACAAAGGAAAAACATGTGCAAGAATTCTTCTTATGACCCTTAAGTTTGTGTACCCATGCTGTGTTAAAGCATCTGTGTGGATTCACTATGGTTTGTCTCACTGGGTCAACAAAGACCTTATTTTACATATTGTCTCAGATAGTGTACAGAAAGTTGTGCTATTATGTTTTTAGGAAAATAATTGGAGTGGCCCGGTAGGGAGTAGTAAGCGTGTTAGGCTCACATTTCTGGGGTCGAGGGTTTGATCCCCTTCTGTGTGGAGTTGGCATGTTGTCCCCCAAAAAAATAGTCCATACATCAAACAATGCATAGCATGACAAACAATATTTATCCCAAACATTTCCATATTACTCTTGGGTATGATGGAGGCTGATAGACTTCTTATTTCAATTGATTTAAGGCTTTTATGGCTTGTGGTACAAAGGAGAATTTGGAATGGCTCTGGTTAGAGGGGGTGGGGGGTGCAGAACTGATGTTATTTATGGCAGTAGTTCAAAATCAGATGCCAGAGAGCGTGTGTAATCATGTACAATGTATTTTGCCCATCTTGTCAGACTGTCCTATTAAATGTGGTCAACACTTAGCAGTTTTAACCAAGAGAAATAATGACTGTGACTCAGCAGTGTTTGTTTTCAAACAAGCCGATAATGTATCCACTTAAAAATGTTGGATTTTTTTTGTTATTGACAGTAAAAACAACTGTAACCCTTCTCATTAGGTTTGTCCCAAACTAGTTGTTAAAAATAATATTGTAACCTTTGCCAATAACAGCTCTTTCTCAAAAGTAAGGCTTTTTCTGATGTAGTCGGTCACACAAACAAATACATCTAGAGGTTGTATTTTTCAATTTTTATTGCCTTTGAGCAACAATTTATGTCCTAAATGTGTGCAGGGCATGATGTCGAAACCCTATCAAAGTAGGTCTTCTTGGTAAGGAGACATGTAATTTGAAAGGATTAGGTGGGGGAGCTCAGGGTTTGATTCTTTATGTGGGTGTTGAATAAGCCACTGTTAACATGAATATAAATTCTGCTTCACCCTCTTTTTCCCCACTGCTCTCTGATATAGCCACACCAAATGATGAGTCTGGTTGTTGATGTTCTCTGCTTTAGTGAACTCTGACACACCTCCACATTGACACACTCAAGGTCCTTTAAAGAGAGGACTTTCATGTGAGATCTAGGGTTGCATGCCCAACTATAGTACACAGTATTTAGTTACCCTGGATTGATAGATGTTTGATACGAGTGGTTGTTTGTTTAAAATAATGACAGATATTATGTGCTTTCATAAATGAAAAAAATAAATAACAACAAGATATTAAAATACATGTAATGTAATGTATGTGTTTGTATGACCAAGTTAGAATGTTGCCAGCATGCCAGACAGTAAAGGGCACCCGTCTGCATTTTCAATGAGGACCCGTTCTTTAGCAGGCCCAGCATTGAGTTTCAGGGCTCATTCATCATAAACAATTGAGTAGTCTATAATACCCTAGCAGTTTTAACAGCTAAGGTAGCAAGTCAAACTACGTGGCAACATTTTTACAAACAATAAGAGCATCATGTTTAAAGTACAAGTACAAGGGATATTCCTTCAGTTTAAACATTTACCGCCACTTTCAGAGATCTTTAGGAATAAGCCACATGTATATGCGACGAATACTTGAATATCATGACCCGGATTAAGTAAACAGACGAACCAGACTAATCAAAAGAACATGGACTGAGTTAACTCTCTCTGATGACCTCCGTTCATAGCCCCCTTTGCAAATATTTGTGCTATTTGGAGTTGAGGCCGATTATCCGGACAGGAAAGTCACTTGTACCTCTTTTATTGTTTGCTATCAGTGCTTTTACGATAACATGCCCTGATGGAAAAAAATGTCATTGACCGCAATAAACATTAAATTATAATTTGGAAATGATTGGCCAACTATTACCATCACTGGCCGTCAAAGAGTTCAGCAAACAGATGATAAGTATAGCAAAGCCTGAGATAATCCACAGCAGAGCCAATGACAGTGACAAAAAGGAGCTCTGGGAGTATCGTTAAGAGGAGTTTAGCCTTTAAGTGACCTTGATAGTCGAGGTGACATTCGGCAGTGGAATGAGCTTGAACAGATGTTATGGTTCACTATAGCACTGTTCCATGTAGTCTTTGTCAGATCCAGGTTTATATTGGAATCACATATAGGGTGACCCAAAACGATGCGTACCCATGAAAATTTCTATTTTGACTTTGATTAAAAAGCTATTTATTTCAAATTACAACCGCACATTATTCAGTTTATGGAAGACCATTCACCAGAGTTTCAGCTATTTCTGTCAATTTTTAGTCAATTCATGGCTTTCCCAAGATGTGTTCCAAATGTCCACCATTCCATTGCAAATAAACCTGTACTCGTCTGACAAAGTTGTCAATCACTTTTACACACTAGTCTTTCGGGATGGCTTTTATTTTTGCTGGGATGGCAGTTTTCAGTCACTCAATTGTTTGTGGATTTCGTTAAAAAATGGATTTTTTATCGAATAAAATATGGGTACGCATCTTTTTGGGTCACCCTGTATTACAGAATCAGTTTGTTTGCACTCAATGTAAATTTAAATCTATTTGAGATCACTCCTGAATGGAGTCGCAATGCATTTTCAGTGCAAGCAGGCCGTTGGTATTTGCCATGTAATGGCCTGTCAAACACTGGCTTACAGTATGGGACAAATGAGAGGGTTGATTCTATTTCTACCAAAAGAGAGTGAGAAATAAGCTGTCTCCAAAAGAACATCTGTTTGACACCACCCTGCAGGCAGTAGTTCTGCAGCTGGAATGCTCCAAACCTGTGTGGAAAAAGAAAAGATTGTGATTTTGGAAGCTTGTGGAATGGAAAGCTTTAATGATGGCATGTTCATCAAATGTGATGTAATGAATCTGTGGATAAAGTTTCCTTTTACATAACTTCAAAATGATCTAATGGAATGTAAATATCCCAGTGCTCTCTGACCTGTCATGAAAGAAGCCTGCAGCAATCTTTAAAAGGCGATTCGGTTGTTTATATTGAAATTTGTTTTCTTACCGACAATTTCCCATAATGTGCTTTTAATGCTATAAACTAGAGGGGGCTTTTACCGTAAAGCTGGCTTTGGCACTACATCCAGGGGAATTATTAAAGGACCCTCCTCGTTGGGGGAGGTGGTGGGTGGGGGTGAGTAAGCCACCCAAATTTAGGGCGTCTTATTCAGACAACACCCAGGGTGAATACCACAGGCATGGCGTAGGCTGATCAAAAACATGTGTGCATACATATGTATTTTTTTAACAGGTTCACAAACACTCATAATTAAAGTAAAGAAACAAGAAAACAAGAAGAAATGTATGTATGTTCAGTATCAACAGATGTCTCACTTCATTACGTTTTCTTTGTGTTTCCTGTCTTGGCCTTTGACAAAGTGTGTGCCATGCCTCCATGTCAGCAAAGCCAAAAGTAACAGCTGTGTGGGAAAGAACCAAAGTGGACATGCTGCGGTATCGACTTTCTACCTCAAACAAACATTTCAGTCTAGTAAAGCATACAATTTCAAATCCATCCCTTTTATCAGAGGAAATTCACACTCAAATATGCCATAGAACTTGAAAGAAAAGGAATATTTTTTCATCACTTTTGGCATGTGGGCTCGGAAATGAAACTATTTTTCCTCGCACCTGCAAGTGCTTTAGGCTGCCTTGTCTGATCTTCACATGTTTAGCATTGTGGTTTCACTTGACACTCGCTTCACCACATGCAAGCACCCACGCAACCCACGGTCGAACACTTTTATGTTGACATTTTAAACATTAATGATGTCTCACCACTGTATTTATTTCATTATATGTCCCTGCAGAGGAAACACAGCCCGGGTTACAGTTAAACGGCCCACTGTTTGGTTCTGGAACCCTTCCCCCTCTGAACAACCCTCCAACCCCACCTATGGACGTAGACCCTCAATGTGCCCTGCCGCCCTCCTCCGCCGCTCCCACGGATTCAGCTTCTTCCTCCTCACCGGGCGGGAGCATCCCCAGCAATTCAGACCCCTCTCTAGTCTCAGGAGCCACCGGGCCCTCAGCTTCTGGCAGCCCATCCGGCCCAGAGACAGAAGAGGACAAGGCAAAGAAACTACTCTATTGTTCCTTGTGCAAAGTGGCCGTCAATTCCTTGTCACAACTGGAGGCTCACAACAAAGGTGGGTGTTGTATTCAACAAGCATTTGTGCAATTCACTGTATAGTCAAGTGTCATTCCAGAATTGAAAGAGATTTTGCGTCCTGCCGCCTTGATGGTTTAGATCCGGGTTCGGAACCTTTTTGAAAGACAAAGCCATAAACAAGTGTTGTTTTCTAATGTTATTTCTAAATAGCCATTCTCAGAATTTAAAAGTAAAAATATATGAAAATGTGCGATTTTTTTAAATTAATTTTTTTATTATTTTTTTTTTTTTGTATTTCACCACTTTTCTTAATCACAAAAAATCTCTGATTTCTTTTGACATTGTTATTCTGTTGGTAATCAAGCAGTATTAATGTGATTATTCATTCATTGATTTCCATATTTTACCTCACAGGTTAGTGGAGAGCCATATAGATCCATGGAAAGAGCCACATATGGTTCTCGACTCGCAGGTTCCCTACCCCTGGTTTAGAGGTTCACCCGCCTGACTTCAGTGTGGGCAGGCGTGGGCTCGATTCCTGGTGGTGGGGGTATAATTCTGAGTGCATATGGTTGTTTCTCTGGCGACCCGTTTAAGGTGTGGTCTGCCCTTCGCTTGAAATGAGCTCGGATAGGCTCTGGCAACCGTCGCAACCCTTACAAGGATGCGAATTATGGAAGATGAATGAATTTTGCACCACACCCTTTATAATTATAATAATATTAATGCCTGCATAATAATGTGGCAGCTTTGCAAAACAAATGATACCTACATAAAAAATGTATATTCTCTAACGGTCCACTTTTCTCACAAGGCGCACAGAGCACACACTGACCAATTAGTGGATTCCACGCTGCCTACACCAAAGTCATGCAAATGAATCACTACAGCATCAGTGAAATCAGACTCAAAATATCTCATAAATCATGGGACATATCCCATAACATGCACAATTTTTTTTTTTTTTTAATCGTGGTTGGAGAAGAATGCAGTGGATCAAACGACAAACTGAACTTGACATCATCAAACAGATTTCCAAATGAACTTGTTGAGCAAGCATGTGCTGTCTTCTATTTTTCTTATTTTCATGAAATATTTAACCTTGATTGAATGCCTGATTCTACCTTATGCAACTCTGTTACACATATAATCAGAAGTGTAGTGGTAGTAGGAGAGAATATTTTTTCTTCACTTATTCACTTCAATCAGTTAAGCCTAACTTGAGTTAATTTAGTGTATTCCTTTCATTCATCTTTAATATCGTGCAATCTCATATTGGTTTTAGGGGTTGCCCGACCTATCCCAGCTGGCTTTGAGTGTAAGGCAGCCTACACCCTAAACTGGTAGCCATTCATCTGTAAGGCATTCACACTCACAATCATACCGCAACCAGCGGGAGCGGGAATCGAGCTCACGCCCGCCCACACTGAAGTCAGGCGAGTGAACCCTAGTTTACATGTTACAAAAAAGTTAAGGCTTATTTATGTTAGGAATCTTCAAGCCCAAATGTCTTCCAATTCTGAATGGCCCCCACTCTTTTTGTGACAATAGGGAGGCGTTTTTGATATGTTAATATAGTCTTAAATAGGAAGCCTTTTCCTTCTAATTTCTGTCATTTTGGATGTCCCTTTTTATCTTTCAAACTGAATTATTTTCTCCTCGTCTTGGCTGCACGCAACTTGCCTTGAGGACTTTTGCTTGAAAAGGCTGAACAAAAAATGTTTATTTATATGTAAGAAAAACACGGGCGCCTGCCTTGTGTGTAGCGAAACGGCACTTTCTCGACCGCTGCTGGTTGTAATTCGTGTTGTCCTGCCCGTGACCCCCTTTTTTGTTTTCCTCTGAGGGAACAGTTTATATCTGTTAAATCTTCTTATTAACACTCAGCTGCCTATGTCACGTGTGCTTGTTTATTTTTACGTTGAAACTACAATGGAATATTTATAGTAATTTGGAGTCTAAATTGTGGTTCTCTTGATCTAGTTTGGTTTAGCATCAATAATAGAAATAAAAACAACAAGACTTTGAAATTGAGTACAGCAGAATGAATCCAGCATAACGTCAAGCCTAAAAAATGAGACCACAGTTATGAAGTCCATCCAGTTCCTGCAAAACTAGTTGGAATGTTCTGGAATCATTGAACCGGGCTCATTCTTCAAAACAAAGCTGTGTGTTCGCATGATCTAAAAATAAAAGCATATGCTGACAGAGGAAGTTCACCGAGGAGAAAAGGAGGGTAGCGTGAAAGAGAGCATGTGTGCAATGCTGTTAAACATTTTGGCACACACATTGGCTAAGTTTGTATTTACAGCCATGTGCTTGTGTGACTGTTTACACGTCTTGGTTTACACATTTGAACTAAGTTAAAAAGACAACAAATCCAGCTTGTCATCCATCTTCTGACCGAAATAGAAGAAGGACAAGTGGAGACGTCCAAAGAGAATATTTCTGCCCTTGAGTAAGAGTAGCCTTCGTCATCCCCAGTGGAGCTTTGGTGAATCTCACCACTCGATCCCTACCCTCCATCATTTTGTAACCTTAAGTCTGTTCAAAGGGCTTTGGGGGAGTAGGATCTGAGCCAATGGCTTTCCTTCAATGGTAGGGGGACACAACTGAGCTCTTGATGGGGAAACTTTACATGAATATGATCAAGTGACACACTTGAAAAATCCCTAATGATCTTTTTTTCCCCTATTTAACCTGAAAAATATGGATTTTTTGATGAAGTGGAACATAGCCAGATCTAGACCCTGCGCCTTGATTTTGACACCATAGCTTTTAAGACCCTACCTCACTACTTGCCATTAGTAAGTGTTCACTGCAATATTGTCAGACTTCAATATATTCAGTCTTAACCCTTGAATTAGTGCTTCATAATCATTCATTATTGGAGTGCTGAAAAACCACAACAACGTTTTTTATATGAAGCCTATACTTTGAAGCATGATTCGCCCTTATAGGATGGTTGCATTCATGTCACGTATTCAGACTCATATGGAACGCATGTGGCAAATGGTATAAAATAACATCTCCCATCTTCACCCAATTAAAGATCAATCAGCTATTGTCATAAAAAAAGTTATAATTCAACACCTGTTTCACAGCTGTATGGATGGCTAGCATTCCTTTATGACAGTTAGGAACAGTAAACTTCTTTATTGCCAGTGACCGTCTATATCAGAGAATGGCAGACAATGATTCAAAGTCTTATTATTTTTTCCCTTTTTGGTGGTTCTGTGTACAGGTACCAAACACAAAACTATTTTAGAGGCTCGAAGTGGACTGGGGCCTATCAAGGCTTATCCACGCCTGGGTCCCAAGCCAAGTGGAGAGCAAGGAGGTGGCCCAGTGGACCCCAACACTCAGGAAAGAACCTTCCACTGTGAGATCTGCAATGTGCGGGTCAATTCTGAAATGCAACTAAAACAGGTATGTTCAGAATATCATTTATTCCGAAAACAGCAATTGTGAACACACGTGTATTACCTTCTGTGTTAATCAAATATTGACTATTTCTTTAGCACATATCAAGTCGGAGGCATCGGGATGGAATGGCGGGCAAGCCGAACCCCCTCCTCAGCCGGCACAAGAAACACAGGGGAGCTGATCTGACGGTAACGTTTCAAGTTTCTCTTGATCTTTTATCTTCTTATTTGTGATGAGCTCAGCATCCGTGTGCAGCTGAAGTTGAATCAGTACATCTGCAAGGTCTCTTCATGTCAGCTCAGTTGAACTGTAAACCTTTTAAAAGAGGCACTTTGATGATCATAGACTGGAACTAATCATTTTATGGTTCTCACGTGTCTCCCTTGTTTAGTCTTCTCTGACCTTCCCCAAGGATCTCAGCAAAGCTTTGGGAGCCGGCCTTCTCCCCAGCCCATTAGCTGTCGCTGCGGCTATGGCGGCCGCCGTGTCCTCAAACCCGCTAGCACTGCGGGCAGCCACTCCGTCGCCGCACCCGCATCACCATCTCCTTCAAGGACCACCCCTCAGCCACGCCATCCTAAGACCAGCTCCTGGGCCCATCCGCACCGCACACGGGCCAATCCTTTTTGCCCCATACTGAACCCCTGTCTTGGGATGATCAGCCACCCCAAAAAGCACACTGTGAAGACAAAAACATGATCCACAGAAAGCAACTGATCCAACCTTATTTAAAATGTGTACCGAGAAAAGAAACAACCACGGAGGAGTAAAACTCCAAGCCTCCCAAATTTCCCTTTACGTGAAACACTTCTTTCATTTCAGAGTCTTCTGTGCGACCTACAGATGGAATACACAGTGGAGAGATCATTATTCATTATGGATTGAACTCCAAAGTCAAACTCCCACCCCCACACCCCCCATACAGAGTGGCCCAATCAGTCATGGTTGCCTGAATAGCTACAAAAGAAACACATGCGTACCATAAAAACCACATGGATTGTCATATAAATTCTCTGCCCTCTTTCTATCCTGCCACAATGACATATTGTGCTCTTTTCATCCTATGCACTTAAAAAAAAAGATAACAATGTTTTGTAGATGTTTGTGCCGACTCTTTCATTGTGAAGGAAATAAAATACAATCATATTGTTGCTGTCAGGTGGGTTTTCCCTTGTGAAAAAAACAGGAGATCCCACCTGGCTGAAAGATGCTGAGGTTAGAGTATTAGCGCATGCTGCTAAACCTGCTTGACCTTGAACAAATCTAAATTTAAAAAGACAAGGTTACACAAATACATTTACTCAAGGGTATACTTGCCAACCACAGCCAAAGTCAAAAGACAAAAAAGGTAAAAACAGTTATCGATGTTAATGGGAACCTCCAAAGTGAAAATGATGGTAATTAATTGAGAGGCACTAGTTCACTTTGATTAATTAAGTTCATTTAGCTCATTCATGCGTGGTATTCCATCTCCATAAATGACAGCCGATGCGTCAACGCATCATAAAAACCTTAACCCTTTATAAAGCTCTCTTTGCTAAGAAATTAAAATTATCAACATTAAAGTCAATGGCCATAACCAGAGTTAATTTCTATTTTCAACCTTTTTTTTTAACAATTTCCAATCTATTGCAGAAGGCATTAAACCCATT
Source organism: Stigmatopora nigra (assembly GCF_051989575.1). Taxonomy (NCBI): domain Eukaryota; kingdom Metazoa; phylum Chordata; class Actinopteri; order Syngnathiformes; family Syngnathidae; genus Stigmatopora; species Stigmatopora nigra. The sequence continues at coordinate 18,519,033 of NC_135508.1, forward strand.
TCATGTTTTAAAAAAGGGGGGAGGGGTGGCGGCCCGTTGAATTAGTGATAGCGGCTTCACAGTTCTGGGGTCCCGGGTTCGATCCCAGGCTGGTCCCCTTTTGTGGAGTTTGCATGTTCTTCTTGGGCGTGCGTGGTTTTTTTTTTCCGGGTACTTTGGTTTCCTTCCACATTCCAAAAACAGGAATGGTAGTTTCAAAATTGCCTATTTTTTCCCGTCTAATTGATAGTGCACCTGGTAATCAGTTGAGCAATACATCTGAATACTGGTCATACTTAATGACCTTGTTCGAGCCTAACTGGATTACACTGCTTAAGTGCTTAAGACACGCATTCATCATCACTTTTCAAACAATAAAAATAAATGAATGAGTAAATTCATGAAACAATTATAACAAGAGTAAAGATAAAGAATAAATGCCGTACATTGATTCACTCGTGCGCCTTATATGAAAAATATGGTTACTCCTTTAAGCAAAGTCTGGGCGGACAACAGATCACATTTCAACCAACATAGTCTAGTGGCTTGTTAGCACCTGTGTGCTTATGTATCTAAGATGTTTCTACTTGCACATTTAGGTCTTGCTAGGTCAATCCTAACTGGGCTGAAATTCTCCATTTCATATAGTGTACAACAGCGAGTGCATTCATTTTGGTGATGAGGCCAAATGAATATCAAACCACGAGTTAAGTACAACCCCCAGTGTGGTCCTAAAAAACTGAAAGCCATGAACTACGCCTTGATTTGTTTTGCATCACAAAGCTTGGTGTGGACTATGTTTAGTTCACGCTGTTTGCTTTGACTTCATGTGTTAACAGAAGCAACAATAACTGAGAAAAGCAACACAATGACTATACAACAAAAGATTTAAGAACAAGGAAAGAGGGGGGGGGGTGGTTATGAGGTGTTGACTCATATAGGGGATGAACCCCCCAGATTCAAACTGCAGAGCAGACCCCAAAACAAGCAATGAGCTAATGAGATCTACACTGTGCCCTTTCATTGAGAAGCAAGGACTTATAATGTCTTACCTTTTTTCTGTATATTGCAATGCAATGAGGATTTTTTTTATTGTTAGCTTCTTGATATGTTGTCTGGGGTCATACTACATGTGAATTGGAGGCATGTAGACAGACTTTTTCTTCCAGGGGTGGCAAATCAGAGAGAAAGACAAAAGTGGAATCAAGTATGGGTATTCACCCTTCATTTTAAAAGGGCCTTTTTATTTACTTGGGCGATATCTGCAATGGGAACAGGGTATAATGCCAGGGTATGGTTTTTCAAAACATCTTAATCTGAATTATTCCGTTTTTGCCTTTTCAATTTTTTCATTTTCCTCCCTCTGGTTTTACAAAAAAAAAACTTTCAGTTACGATCAATTTGATCTTGTTACCTCATATTTTCATGTTTTGGAAAGTCTGATGTCTACCATGTATTTTTTTTCACTTATTTCATTTTGATTGATATTTCTTTTCAAATGGCCTTCAGAATGAGATTATACATTAATTTCTGTTCAACAAAATGCACTTCACACCATAATAAATTAAAGTATAGCCTCGTTCTAATGTGTACTTTTGAGTGTACAACTAATTAAAACAATATTTTTTCATTACTATTCCAGGCATTAAGACACACCAATTGACTAAAATCTGAATGATGAATCATCATTTGAAATCCCATTGAGTTTTATTATAATCCATACCAATCTGATCTAGATGAAATATTTTGAAATACTGAGCCCAGGGGTCTAGAGACAAAAGTGATAGACTCACAACACTGGCATAGATTGCTTTTATAGTTAAATGTGTTATTTTTAAAGTGTGGAACTCTTTTGGACTTCAAGAAGTCACTGGCCTTGTTGTCCGTGCCCACCGTTGTGCTCTTTTTGTTGTTGTTGCAGAGACAAAAAATGTCCCTCATGAGTATTTGCGAGTCAGAAAATACTCCTGGGTCTGTGTCGCTTTGTGTAGCATACTGTACTGTGTGTGTTCTCTCGTGTGTCGAGACTTGTTTTCTTCATTATGTCTGACGCCACGTGGAGTTCAAAAGTGGCCTAAAACAATAGTTGGGGGGGAAAAAAGATTCTTGCACATTTGGGGAACTGTTCCATCACTTTATTCAGTGTACTGCATTCAAAGATATCTTCATTATTCACAAATGAGAAAAAAAATATAATAGATTATTTTCAGAGCAGGTGTTTCATGTTAGAGATGTGTTTAGGCTACTAGCCTTAGCCTTATTCTGCCCTCTGTCTCTCTTGCAGGGGCAGAAAGGGAGACAGAGAAGCTATGATGTACCTTTGTCTTGCCAATAAAGTTATTTTTGGAATTTCATTGTCATATGGACAAAGTGTTTGTATGATGAACTGTAGCAATACCTGACACATTCTGGCTACTCCTGTTTATTGCAATAAGATGATATTGAACAATATGTGTGTATGTGAGTAAATCAATATAATAAATGTAATTTAAAAATGAAAAAATTCACTTGAAGCGAAAGAGTCTTGATATAATGAGAGCAAGTTGGGGAGGAAATGTCAATACATCACTGATTAAACAAGTTAAGAGTTGTTATTTATTACCAAAATTCACTTGGATTGGCAAGGGTGGCAGGGAGGGGAATTGTTTCAATGCTGTTGACGGCAATATACGTCTAAGCCATTTAATATGGGAGGGGCCAGCAGTGATCAATCATCATTTTTCCTTCCCTTTCTGTTCAAAGGTATTCCTGATCAGCTTTCTTGAAGCCTACAAACAGTACAGTGCATGGTCACTAGATGGCCTTACTGTGCTACTTATTCCAGAGCCCCTGTCTTTTTTTTTCAAGTGTTTTTGCTGTTTTTGTTTTGTTATTTGACAGAGACATTGTGCATTGGAAAACAGTGACAGCAATTTAACTGACAGACACTCTTGTGCTTCTCCTGATCCTAAATTACAACCGCAGCATTTTCTCACCAAGTAAGTGTCACTGGATGTATTGACAAGCACAGTTTTAAAGAGACTATCACCACATAAAAGTTTGAACTGAGAATGAGAATATTCACATAGTTGATAGTAGATTTTCTTTTTAATTTCATCTGTTGCTAACTAAAAACACCAGGATAATGTTTCAAATAAAATTAAATGATTTCAAATTAAAGGAACTGAAAATACAATGTGAAGAAACGATTGAACAGTAAGTGTAAAGGGTGAACGGTGAAGAACAATTTCCTAACAGCCTGTCAGGGACAGAAGAAGGTTCTTTTTGCCAATGAGTGAGACTCTCGGCCTCCTGTTTCAGGCACTGGATTGAGGCTTCACCTCGAATGAACTCACTAACATTGGACTTTGAAATCCTGGAATAGGCCTTGTGCTCTGATGAATCTACAATTCCGAGGGTGTAAATGGTAAACAACTTAAAAACGACTCAGTCTGGAACATGAGGCTACTTACTTCCAGCAGACCAATCTTCCATACAATCCATTTTTACAAAGGCCAAATTTTCTCCAACTGCTTTTTGATACATAACATTGATGCACTTGACTCAGATAGGCTCCACAATCAGAGTGAAATCAGGAAAAAAATGTACCCAATCCTTGCAAATAGCCTCAATTTTGAGACCTATGTGGTATAAAATGAGACTTTGAGAGTGAACACATTGAAATGAATTGTAGCATTAATCCCTCCCATCTCAATTTTTGGCTACTTGAAAAAAGTTGATTCTATTCCCCTTCGTCATTGTCACACACACACACACACACACACACACACACACACACACACACACACACACACACACACACACACACACACACACACACACACACACACACACACACACACACACACAGAAGGCCAATTGGCCTTGACCACCCACTTTGATATGAAGGGTTGGAGCCTATTCACACGCAATTGCACTTCTTGTCTTAGCTGCTGCCATGCCAACAAGTTAGCCACCTCCCATCTGCCATCCGCCAGCACAAACTACTACAATGTTTTTGATAGTTTTTTGGATCTTGTGTTTCAAGGTTTGCCTAAATGAATACCATTCTCGGACCTGAAGCTATTTTGTCAATCCCTGAAGTGGAAATTTATATGTTGTCAGAATGCCCGCGGCTTAATTTCCCTGAGGAGAACAGAATGTTGGTTTGGGAAACATCTCTTTGCCTACAGATGATTCTACAGAGAAGCATGTCCAAAGCAATCTTGTTCGGTCTTTCTTCTTTATTACATATTAAATTCTTTTATGTGGACCTAATTTTGAGAAATTATTTGTCTGCACAGCTTGGTCTGAAATACAGTCTTCTCTAACCAATACCACAAAAAAAAAGATGTTTTTTTTTTTTAACATGTATCATTCAGCTCAGTTTTAAGAAATTCCAAAAACACCACATATGTTTTCTCATAGGTTCACCAATAGGCATTCCAAAATGCACGCACAAATAAAAAAAAAGATTTGGGACAATCCTCTGTGTAATTCTTGCAAGAGAGAATCGAACCGACGTCCAGTTGTCTCTGTCCACGTTCATTCTGGCATTACACGCATCTTTTTTCCTGTTTATTAGCTTCAAGGACCTTAGTTACAATGGACGTCTCAGCTCTCTAGGGAGGGATGTGAAAATAGGAGTGAGAAGTCAATAGTCAAGGACCCTAGTCACAATAGAAGTTTTAGCTCTCACAACAAATGAAGGTCATGTAGAGCCAAAGGATCTTCTCCACATTCCAGCAGTTCAAGAAGATTCGACCTTCCTGTCATTTGGTCTAACTAAAGAGCAAAGCATTTACATCTGTTGCAAGCAGATGTACTAAAATGACTTTTCTAATGTTAATAAGCTAAATGAAGCAACGCGTTCTTCATTGCAAGCAAATATATAATAATGTAAGACTAATAACCCTAACATTTTCCTTCAACTGTACATTAGATTTTGGTTTATTCCACCAGATGAATCCATTGTTCAATTCTCCACTAACAGTATTTCTTACCTTGTTAATTAGATACGTTGAAAGTGCTTTTTTTGTTCCTAGAGCCACAGTTCTTACAACCCTGCTTCAAAAACCGGAATTTTTTTAATGAAATACATGAGAATTTGGTTTACTCCTGTTGTGCTCCAATGGAGTTGGGCAGAAAAGAGTTAGAGTTGAACAAAGACAAAGAAAAGAGGGAATAAAGAGACAAATCATGATTGAATACACATTTAACTCTTAACTGTGAGCAGCAAAAAGTGATTGGACAGTGCTACACCCTTTGGCAGATAACATAAATATAAAAATTGCGGAAAGATGTTTATAAAGTGCACTGCAAAGTGAGGGGGCAGAGATTTGCTGTAGCCCACATGTGTCAGACCAATTCAACAAAGGACCACAGTGGGGGGCAGGTCTTCTTTTCAGCCAATGAAAAGCACACCTTTCCACCAATCTGTTCTTCTACAAGTGTAATTAGTTGATTGCAGTCACTTGCTTGTCAGAGCTAGTGCAGATAAGTCAACAAATGTCACAAATGTGTATGAATGTGGCCTAGGAAATAGAAATGGTTTACAACCTTTATAAGCCGGCAACTTAAATGAATATACTCCTTCAATTTTCTGAGAATTTAGTAACAGTTGTGTTAGCATGAGATTCTCAAGCCAAAAGCGTTGTCGGTTTTACTATGGAGTGAGAAAAAAAATGCAGTTCTAGATTTTCCCACTCCATCTTGTAACACAGTACTGTGAACTAAATATTTCTTCATTGAAGCAGCTACTCATGTGCATGAAGAGTCCACACACCTGGATTAAACACAGCGGAGACAGGCAAAAAGTGGCTCTTTATGCCAGTGATGACAGAATATGAGGTTTGGACTTTTTTTTTCAGTCGTGAATGCAATTGGTTACAAAATTTTGTGAATTAACCTTTGTGGCATTGATTCAAAACTTTACAAATCGGGATTATCTGCCTCTCTTTTCAAAATATTCTTGCAAAGAACAGCAATAATATTTTTGCACTCTAAAGTATAGCAGCGGACACTGTGGAGTGTTTTGTTTTCCCCATGTGCAGATATACACAAGTGCAATAGTATGCCTGCCAATTGAGAGTATTTTTGGCTAAAAAGAAACAGACAAGTCAGAGAAAGTTTTAACTATGAGTTTTCCGGCAATAAAATAAAAAAATAATGCATATTTAATTTTTTAAATGCTGCATTGTAAATGGATCATTTTGTTTGACAGTGTTATGAGAGCTGTAGTAGTAAAGTAGACAATATAGCATGACAACCATCTGTACAATCAGCATGTGTTTGCATTGCGCACACATACCATAGGACCACTGACAACTGTTCGATATGTATGTAATTTATATAAGTGGAACACTTTCACAAAAATCCAAATGACCTCAACTGAGACAGTTAAATAACAGCCATCATCCATTGACTTGTCCGGGTTTAATTAACAACATTTGCTATTCTTTGTTGATCTGTCCCATAAACCATGGCAGGAACCAATAAATAAACATCTAACCCTGATGCGCTGGAAGCTGAATGGAATTCAGTGGTTTTATTATTTAGATGTTTCTTTAAACAAGAAAACAAAACAACGCTAACCTATTGGCAGAGCAGAAGTCAGTGGATTGATGATGGCCTGCCGGTGATAACAAATTCCTCACGTCCAAGCAGGTAGGAAGAAGGCACAACACCTGAGGTCCTCCAAAGCGCATTTGTGGTGAAATTGAGTAGTGTTTGCTTTAGGGTCTGATAAATATTTTGACATGAACAAATGAGGGGGGCAGGTAATAAACAGGACAGGAATATGCTCAGGCAGTGTCGGAATCCTTTTTTGTGAGTTTTGTTAGATAGAAAAAATGCTCTGCTAGGCTCTTGCAAAATTTATTCTTATTAGTAATTATGATTTTGTTTTTTCCTTCCACTTTTTTGTTCAAAAACAAGAGTTGTGTTTCTCTCTATGCAAATATATGACATGCACACCTATGGCCTTAAAGTCAGGTGTGGAGTATAGATTTAATTCTTATTTTTTATCAAATTTGGTTTGTGCAGCTTACAGTTAGTAAGTGCAGTCTACAGTCTCACCATTACAGTGCATTTTTGCAATATTATTCACATTATTCTTGCTTCAGCCCAGCTGATCAATCGGTAAGTGTTGTTATTTTCATCAAAACATTAGAGTTTGCTTTGACCAACTGACAAATGGTTTGTGGCTAAAGAAAATTTGCTACCAATGAAATTGTAACACAAACATGCCATTGTGAGTCCTATCATCGCCAGAAGGGCAGCAGTATTTTTTTAATTTTTTTAAAAAAGCATGGTTATTGTTTTTTCAGATGATAAGTTACTAGTATTTCAATCGCTTTGCATGTGTGTACAATCTAGGGGGGAAAAGTGAGATATTTATACAATTCAGTAGGGACCCGATGTCCAATGTTACAGAGTCCAAGCTTCAATGTCGGCCAGTCTCCTTTCTTCTCATCCATTTGCGCTTTATTATGTTGATTGTGCCTCTGGTCTGACTTTGTATGGTAAAAATCTCCCCATAAACATGTACTTTTTACCCCAAAAAACAATTATAACTCGCTATAATATAAATATCTTAAAAGCCTTAGCTTTGTCATGGGTTATTCATATTATTATACAAAATATAACAATATCCTTAAATCAAAGGACCTGGCTATTCCGACTCAATAATTAGAACAACATTGCAGCGACTAGTTTAACTATTATGCAGTTATAATACACTTAACTACATGAAGATTTTCCACCATTAACATACTTCTCTATCATTCCAAAGTGTGCCCCAAAAATATAAATCATCATCCTATAGATCCCAACTATTTTTTAACTTCACTAGTGTTAAAATAAGCAACTCATGATAAGAATTAGGGTTCCATGCTGACAGATAGAGGTCTCATTATCATAGGCATAGCAGATTTCTAATGAATTATGATGCATGATGTCATCATGAGATAGTGAAGTATAACGAGATTATAACGTCTAACAATAGACTTAAGTGTTCCTCGTGGTATCTTATCGGTTCTTATCATCCTTTTCCGCTTAATGTCCTCCGGCTGGGTCACAGTTGCCTCAGCAAAGCGAGAGGAAATAAAGAAGCCCATCCGTTTGTTTAGCGTGTGTGTGAGTGACTGAGTCAAAATGCTGCATGAAGAAAGCTAAAACACAATTTATAATTTTACACACACTAAGCAATTTGGTTTCATATCAAGCATGATAGACATGGTGCCAGCTGTGTTTGCCAGGATGCCGAAATGCTTTGCACATAATCACTTCACTGGCCCCGGTTTGCCTATCTATTATAGATGAAACTTGTCATTTATGGATATCAGTCATCTATTTGTGTGAGTGTGTTTATCTGTAAACTGGCAGTGAAGCTTTTTTTTGTTTTTCCGAATATTTCTATCGCTCTACAGTAGAGTTAAAACAACATGATAACAACTCGGTCTGTATACAAGCAATAAAGTAACTGAAGTAATGAAAATTTTGCAGTCGTGAGAACAAAAGTGAATAGTAAAATGCACACACAAGATTCAAGTGTGATTATTTTCTCAGAGGACATTTTCCCCGTCATAAAACTTGTATGAACTTGTGGCTGCTGTTGAGCAAATAATCACAGGCAGCCTTTCAACTTAAATACATTTGACATCTAGCACTGTCAAATAAGCAGATTGTACAGACATTTAAACATACAGTACAGTAATCCCGTGCTAGTTCACGCTATCCATTCCAGTTGTAGAAAGTATTAATCAAAAATAAAATTGAAAAAACGTATTACTATGTTGATACGCAAGGGAAACCTTTTCAGCATAGCAAACGTGACTTAGGGGTTTGTAAAAAGATGGTATTGGGACAGTTTGCACAAAGGCAAAGTTTGAAAACAAATAGCGAAATGAAAAATAATTTCCCCCATGTGTTGTTAAAATAATGATTCAAATTAGGCCTCGGCAGCTCCCACCTAGTTAAACTTTTGACAAACATAATACGTACTCATAGATGTAGTAGACTCAAGACGTCTATGGAGCTGTACAACATTTATACACCCCAAGTTGGCAAATCATATTAAACGTACTCCCTTTTCTCCCCCAAGTAGTACTTCTACGTCTTTTGACGTAGAAGTACTACTCCACTTTATGTCCTCGCAATTTAGCGTCACTGCTCCTTTCTTCCCAGCTAAGAAAAGGACTATGGATGTGTCAGATGTGATCAATAACTGACCCTTCATATGGCAACAGTAATAAAAACTGTAACTAGAAGGTATGGCAAGATAGGTGAATGCTCCATGAATCATGGCTTTTATTGTCCGGGTCTCCTGTGGAAAGAAACAAACAATAGAAAAAGCCAAGGCAACATCCAAAGGCATTTGTACTGTCTTACCTTTATACAATACTCACCTTGTATTCTCCTACAGAATTACTAGTACTGCCACATACATTCAAATCTAGTTATGTATCAAGCATATCAAACTGATGGTATGTAGAACGAAACAATTGTTCTAGCTCCCTGAAGGAATAATATGTGGCAATTTTGAAAGGTTTTGTAACTTGTAGAAGTTCTTTATGTCAGTGATTTATTCAAGCACCACAATAATACAACATGCTGTTTGGTTTTAAACTCTATATTTGAGCAAATTGTCTTTCGAATACCATATGTATTTGATCGGTTCCGGAACGGATTGGGTGTAAAATGCGACAGTGTGTTCAATGCTAGGCGGCCCGGTGGTGCGAGTGGTTATGTCAGCCTCACTCATCTGGGGTCCTGGGTTCAAATCTAGGTTAAGTCCATCTTTGTGGAGTTTGCATGTTCTCTCCGGGCCTATGTGGGTTTCTTGCGGGTACTCGGGTTTCCTCCCACATAAAAAAAACATGCATGGTAGGCTGATTGGACACTCCAAATCCTGTGGGTAAACATTTATTAAGTTTATTGATTTCTTTAATTGTATATCATTATGTTAATTCTACTGTAGGTGTTTATATAAAGAACTTGTGACAGTGAGCTGTTTCTATTGTTTAAAAAAACATAAACAACTTACATTGATACTATCTTTATTTCAAAGGTTGAAAGATGATATGACATTGAACTAATGAATCAAATATTTCCTGAAACACAGTATGTATTTATTTTAACAAAAGCACTTTGTACGTTTAAATGCTTTATGCATAACATCTACATTTATTTATACAGCAGGAGTCACCGAAAAACATTATGAAACATTGGGTTGAAGCGTAGTGGGTAACCAGGTGATTTTCTCACTCAATTTCATTTAGCTAGTGTAGGGAAGCCAAATAGTTGGCCTCGCCTTTTTTTCGCTGGTGAAATTACGGTTGTGGAAGAGATGAAGAAGTCCTCTCATGGTGGTGCTTTAGACACCTATAAACAGGAAATGTTGAAAGAGAACACAAAACACAAAACATGTGTATGCTACTTTGGTAGCAGCCAAATGAAACATCAAGTGAAATAAACAAGGGAACCATCTTGTTTAGGAAAAACAAATAGATGAGACATCCTTCATGATTTTTTGTGGATCATTTGTGGATCACTTTACACTGGATAAGGAGTGAAAAGCAGATACTGATTGCGTCTGCTGAGGACGCCTTTAAAATAAGCAGCATTTTTCTAAACACGAGCAAAATACTTTTGTTATGATTTCGCCTCGCATGTGAGCGAGTGCAACCCCGGGGAACGAAGCAGGCAAATGAGAGCAAAATGCTTGTGCACAACTTGGTTTTTTTAATTAAAAAAATAACCTTAGAAATTATTTGTAAGGTTATTTTACTATTTGCACTCCTGTCAACCTCTGCCGATAACTACCCTTATAAATGATTATGATTCCTCGTACAACACCCCAAAAAACCTTACAAACTGTTTGCAATGTTTTTGGGGGGTTTGTATGGTGTTTTTAAGGTTTTTTGGGGGGTTGTACGGGGAATCCTAATCATTTATAAGGGCAGTTATCGGCAGAGGTTGACAGGTATGCAAATAGTAATATTAATAATAATTTCAGGTGTGCATATCTGTCCATGGAAAAGAGGAAGAAAGGAAGAAAAGAAGGAAATAGATAAAGCAGGAAAGGAGAGGAGAATAAAATAATTTACACATAGGACTGACAAATGAGAACATTACGAAAGCGACTACAGTGTAAAAACTAAAATGGCATCCATCAAAGTCTTTTTTGCCATGCCTTGAAGAAAAGGGTGAAAAAGCACCAATATTATCCTGTATCCCACCAATAGGATCCCAGCCCATTAAGTCAATTACTGACAAGAACGTCTTGTGATTCAGTGGGGCTAGATATCTTTTTAATCTGTTTATTTTGGTCATCGCATCGCCACCAGCAAGAGCAAACAGCGGGAATGGCATGTGAGTGTCAATCACTGCTTTCCCCTTCGCACATGTTCCAATCCCCTTTGGACTTCTCACTAGTACTACTGCAAAGACACGCGTACAATGTGGAACACATAGAGGCAAAAAATGGACCATTTTGTTCACACGTCATTGCATTCTCACGATTTTTGCGTTGTTCTGCCGCGTGTTTTCCGCCTAAGTGAGCTCACATGTTCTTTGGAAACACCTCCCCTCTCTGAGCTGTGGCGTCACTCAGTGCTGTCAACTCCAGGTTGGAACTAGCTTGATCTTCTGCCTCTTGGGCCATTTTGGCGCAAAGAAAGAGATGATTGGCAGCTCCATCAGGGCCACAGCGTGACGGTGCTGTGAGCGTTTGTGCGCTGCTCGCCGTCAACAGGCGCAAAACGGCGGCTGTACTTCCGTGTGCTTACGTCAATTCTGAACTGTTTGGCGAGAGCGTGTCTTCTGGCATTGGGTCTTAAAGTGGGCCTATGTTTTTATGGCATAATGCACCCAATCACATCGCGGTACTGTCGAGTGTTGCTTTGAGGTATGAGGCTTACAACTTTTTCCAGATATGCTTTTGACATTTAGTTCATGTTTTGCTTCTATATTAAATATTTATCCATTATGAAAAGGTCCTGTAATGTGATTAATTTGCAATATGTAAGCTGGATCACAGTACGAATTAAGGAAATATCCCAAGGTGGCACTTCAACTAATATAAATCCATTTATTCACAATTTTCCAATACATTCTTTCAATGTGAATGAGAATGACACAATATAATTCCGTCTGAAGAGGGTAAAAGACATTTTGACACGAGCCACATGCATCGGCTCACATGTCATTCTTTGCATTTATATTCATTGAGCTCAGCATGTCTAAAAGCTTGGTCTTCCACCCTTTTTTTCTATAACCTCCCATCTTCCCGCTGTCATAGATGAAGGAAGAAACTTCACGCTGGCCCTTATCGGGTCACAAATGACCTCAATTACTGTGAGAGCTCAAGCAGTTAGTCCATCCACCTTACAGTGAAAAAAGATTCCGGTTTAATTCTCTGAACAGATCTTTTAGTGCTTGCCTGTGTTTTCTAGAGGTCTCAATACTGACCTCCCACATTCTTAAAACGTGCCGTTTTTTTAAATATGCATTCAAAATGTGCCAAAAACCAGACAACAAATTAGGGAAAAAAAAGATCATTATGAACATTCTGTTATCCCTGCTCATTCGAATATAAGACAAACATACTACTTTTCATTTCATTAACTTAAATTAATTTTATTAATTTTATTTTTGTGGAATTGTGGAAGTTGTCAAAATTAATTGTTCTTCAAGACATCTGAAGGCAGGCAGACAAATTTGAGTAAAAGGCTTGACTGGAATTAGCATGTTGGACTACAAAAAATAGGTTGAATTTTGGTGTCTTCTTGTTTTGAAATGTATACTTCAATGTACCAATGTACATACAGCAGCTATTGGCTCTCATCTAAACACAATGTAATGTAATGTATGTATGTAATGTGTAACATGATTATAATGACCTTTACCCAGGATTTATCTGAGGTAAGACAAGAGGTATGGCACCTTTGTGGAAATACAGCCCCTGGCTTTGCCTTATTCTGCTTTGATTATTTATTGAGGGTGAAAAAAACACTCATCAATAATGTAAAAACACAATTAATGACTTCCCCTCTTCTGTCTGATCTCCCATCAGCATTCTCTCAACTTGCCCACACATTGCCACAAGCAGCAACACCCTAAATACGGAAGACAGATATCATTACTAAAACATAGGGATTTCCAAAAGGTTGCCATTCCTAGGAAAGCCCTTTTCATTCGTTAGTTAAAATTCATTAGTATAACTTAGTTGCTGATCATAAAACAAAAAAGCAAAGCTTTAACAAAACTAGTTTTTTTTTTGTAGCTGTGATGTCAAACTTTGATTTAATGAAATATTCATGTAGCTTTGCATTTGGAATGAACACAAGAGAAGAGTAATTGCTCGTGTAATTACAAGATAAATGGTGGACTTAGTGCGAGTAGGAAATCTGTTTGAGGGTTCAGTTGCTCATAGAGAGGGGAAATGACTCAAGCTAATTTACATAAATATTGAATATTATTATTGTTGTTTTTACTACAAATAATATGTGGCCAAATGAAATGACAAAGATGCTTCTACTTTGAAAAACAAGGGTATGATTGTAAGCCTGAACTGCTTTCTGACTCATTGTGCTCTGCGATTGGTCAGCTGGGGTAGGCTCCAGCACCCCCTGCTACTCTTATGAAGATAAGTAGTTCATAAAATGAATGAATAAATGATGGTTTAATGTCCATTTAGTAAATTTTGTTTGACATTTATTTCTTTGTATATATCATATCACTTGTATTATCATTTTGATATGTTTGCTCAAAATTGTCTTCAATTTGGCACTTTATATGGAATAGTTGTTTTTTTTATTACTAAGTTTATGTATGTCTTTTTGAATATCAGTTCAACCAAAGTTTAAGCACCAAGTGTTAGAATTTGTTGAGGTTTTGTATGGTTTGTTGGCCTTTCGCCTCTTGTGTCCCTCTGGGTTCGCCTTCCTCTTGTAACCAGCTGCATGTACTTCATAATCAACCCTTGTCTGTCTATTTAAACCCTGTGTGTTTACTAGTCATTGTCGCATCATCTATCTTGTTTGATTCATGCCAACTTTCAATGCCAAGTTCCTCGTTACCCCATATCTTTCCACATCAGGTTTCATTTTGTGTTTTGATGCCAAGTCCTTGTTATTTTCTGAAGATTCCTGCCCTTAACTAATTAAAGTTTTGTGAGAGCACTCCTTCCAAGTCCTTGACGTCTTCCCTGAATTTGGGTCCTCACCAGTAATGTAACAGTAAGGCTTCAGACCGAGATTTTAACTGTTGTTTAGTGACCAGAATTGGATAAAGCTCAAGCAAAAACATTCCCATAATTTAGCATCCATTTTTTTTGTTCATTTATTTATTTCATTTTTTATTTTTCAATAAAATGTGTCACTTGTGTGCCACGGATTACCGACAAACTCAACCCTCGATAGGTTGACCATGAATAAACCAAAGAAAAGTTTCCAAAGAATAGAAAACATTTAATGGTACTTTCTCAAATTGTATGATAAATACAATAAAAAATCTCTTACAAATCATATGTAACAATTATTGGTTGTTGACCCAAAATCCATCTAAATCCAAAAAACGGATCAATTTATAAAGGAAGTAAAGGTGGCATTACTCTTGGAAACAGTATGGCATCTTTAAATCATGTAATGTGTAAATAACCAATTATCTAACAATATAGTAGTCACTTGAAAGTGTGAATGGACTTCTTTGACTAAAGATCGTTATTTCCATAATAAATAAAGGAAAAAAGATTTTTCCAAAGAAAAATATGTACTGTTTGTTTTTGTTTTTCTCTGTTTTTTTTCCCAACAATTTGTGGTCAACTCAAGCGCAGCTGTGCAGCTCATTTTGTCACATTCATCACCATCTTACATTGTGACATGCAGAGGCAGCTGCTATCTTTGTAATGACTTCCTAAAAAGATTAGGATCTTGACAGTGACCATGTCAACTGCTCGATGAGTTGGAAAGACATAAAAGGGAGCGCACCAGCAGTATGACTGAAAAGTGATGGATATATGTCAATGAACCACCAAAAAATGGACTTTTTCTACTATGTATTCCTCTTTTGCTTTAATTATACTTTTACAATATGTGTGGGCTTTGTGATGAAGCCAGTGTCATTATGTATGCGTATAAATGCGTGTTCGTGTGTGTGTGTGTGTGTGTGTGTGTGTGTGTGTGTGTGTGTGTGTGTGTGTGTGTGTGTGTGTGTGTGTGTGTGTGTGTGTGTGTGTGTGTGTGTGTGTGTGCCAAGGGGTGGGGAGAACCCATCACTGAGCCGGCTACGTCTTTTTTTCATCGCAGCATGATATAAGACCTTCTATTCCACCTACGTTCTACTTGCTGATTGGCGTTCCTCCGATATCCAGTTATTATTTATTTCCCCCGAACAGAAGACCCCCCCATTTATCTGGAGCAGCTCTCCCATCACATTGCACCTGGGCACGCAACTGAGTACCTTGTCTACACACAACAGGTAAGAAAAACATATATGGACTGGCATAATGGACTAGATTTAAGAACTTTATATTTGTCAGAAGCAAGCAATTATGGCAACATTTTGAGTGCGTATTTATGTATCAATAGCGTCTTTGGTTCCTAGATTAAAGGACAGTAATCGGCAGTAAATCGACTTTAGAAGGGAGTGGACGATTAAATTGTTATTTTGCAGGTTTTGCTGAGAAAATGAGAAGAGGTTTTTTATTGGTGTCCCTGCTTCTCCTCGTCAAACTTCGATGCAGTCACTCCAGATGCGAGGAGCCCGAGTCGGCCAAACTAACTTCACTTGTAGGTTGTTTCCAAAGGAGTTTTTCTAATGATAAACATGAATTCTATTAATTGATTGATTATTGTTTTGCTTTGAATGCTATTTGTCTACAGCAGCAGATTCTGGGTTTAAATAACCCCCGTGAAAATCTCATGAAGAGATACAGTGATTTGGATTATGACAGTTTTGTGGGTCTGATGGGGAGAAGGGATGCTGCAGGTGAAGATTAAATTGATTGATTCAATTATAACAACACATTTCTGTACAAAATCTCATGCAATGTTGTTTTTTTATTTTATTTTAAGACGCTGTGCAGTACCCACAAAAAAGTAAGTAATTCTTATTTGATTGTTTTTTTTTTAATGAACAATGATGTAATTTTGCTTCTTTTCAGGGGAAATGCATGATATCTTTGTTGGATTAATGGGAAGGAGAAATTCTGAGCCTGGTTAGTGTGCCATTTAACTTAATTAGATCATTTTGTACAATAAATAATGATGACAATTAGAACAATGATATCCATCCTATATTACCAGTGTAGTGGGAGTGGACAGAAATGAAGGAAAACATCCTAAGGTTCAATTAACATAGACTATTCAATACTGCTTTTGCAGTGCTAAAATGTTGTTGTCACGTGATGTTTTTGTTCGAATTTGTGCAGGCATAACTTGTTTCTTGTTGTGATTGTTGTTGTTTTTGCATCAGACAATGGTCGATGGCAGAGAGCATTACCAGAGAGAAGAGGAATCTTTGTGAACAAGTGTAGAATGAGGTGAAGGACTTTTTTCTTTCAATACAGTTCTATAGTATGTGAGCTGTCATTCACTGAAGCTTTGAATTCACAGATTGAAACTATTGATGTAGCCATTCTCTTTTGTGTTTTCATGTGGTCATGGAGCATTTCAGCTTTCTTTGAATAAGATCTTGAGTATGTCCTTGAATGCTAAGGAGTCAAACACATTTGACCATTTGAAAGCATTTGGAGTTCATATATTTTTTAATTAAAGAAAAAAAATCAGATTTGGTGTGTTTTGCCGCAGGTTTCTTCAGGGGCTGTGACAAGAGAGAAAGCAAGAACATACAACAACAAAAAAATGAGGGAGAAGAACATGAATCATATAACCCAGCCCAGTGGCCCCTGAAGAATAACTCTTCTCTATACTTGATTCAAAGTTGCAAATAAAATTATTTTATACAGAATGTTTTCTTTTGTGCACTGATAATGAATATTCAAGAATGGTTGCTTTTCCAAATAGCTGACAACAAATATTTCAAAAATTATATATACACATTTGGGATGCTTTTTAGATGTTGTTTGAATAAAGTATAGAGTGCCTAGGGACAAAAAAAAATAACAGTTATTATCCCTACTGGCTGCGGATTGGAGACAAATTAAAAAGAAAAATAACATTTAAAAAGATGTCTTTCTTAACATTTATCCATAATATATGTTTGTTATGACATCATTTATGGCATAAGAGGCATTTTTTGGCATAATGCGCATGTATAGGGACGTCCAATCATTATCCTCTTGTTTATGGATCAGCAATCAAAATGTGCCTCTGTCAAATGGTGTGAATTGATTGACCTGTGGAACTGTACATGTCATACATGACTAAAAGTACGATGAAATCAAAATGAAAGCACATGACAACTCCCCACAGCCTATCCAAGTCGCCTTCAACCAACCTCTTTTGAATAATATGACTCATCAATAAGGGGAACAACAACCACTAATCAGAATTGAACAATGTGGTTGGGATTTAAGATTATTGTTTAGTTTAAACTTACAAAAAATGCTTTTAAAACAGCAGCAAAAATCTTCTAAAACATTTAATTTCACATCAAAAGCCAATTTGTTTTATTTTTTCTTTGTTTACAGGATAAACAAAAAACTGACAATCACTTGGGTGACAGGATCAGTAATGGATCTGTCTCATAGGAATTGCAAATGTATTTATTTGCATCATCCCTAGCAAATTGACCAATTATCTCTTTGTCATGTCCACTGCAATCATGTACTTTCAGGTAACCTCGTTTCTACTTCATTGTCTGAGTTTCAAGGTGGGTCAGGTGCACAATTTAAATGCAGATATTCCTGTTCAAATTATTTGTTAACATTTCTATTTAGTACATAGAAATCTATCTGAATATGTATAAGAGATGCCTTGCCAAATGTTTTCTTTCATTAATATCCCTTTGAAAAAATAAGCTCTATTTACTTTTGTTTTGGATTACTGTCAACTTATCATTTCGTGTCTTGTCCTGTCCAAAAATGTTATTTTAGGTGTGTCAAATTACTTTGGGATGATTTTTTGTGTGAGGTGCTGGATTTTATTTAAAGTCGGTGTAAAATGAGATGGAATTAAAGTCACATAAACATAATTTGAAAAGACATTAATGTTGAAATATTACATATTTAAAAATTTGATTTATTAACAGCAACAGCACTGTGGAACAATTATTTTTAATTGATCAATGAAAAATACAAAACTACAGGCCAATAACTACAATAGATTTTTATTTACATTAAATCAATTGAAATATTTGAAATAAATAATGAATACACATGATATAATAGTTCTTAAATTCACAAACGTAGCAATATGGGGGCAACCATAATACAAATACAGAAACACATAAGCTACATTTTCACATTTCGTTTCACAAAAAAAACATTGATTGTCAACATCCCTAAAACATGCCTGGCGTGTAATAGTTATGTGTAGGATTATTCAAAACCCTAAAATGTAAATCCCTTTTTTTATTTGAAATGACACCTCACTCTATTCCATCATTTTGACCATTCTAATTTCCCTTGTGGTGAAATGTTCCTGTTTCTCGATAGTAAAATAATATTGCTTGTGTGTTGGTTTTTACATTTGTTTGAATAGATTTGAACAAAACAGACAGCATAGAAATAGAATACTGAGGATGAAAGTCAAAGAAAGGCAACTGAGACCCAATATATTGTTTCAACACTCTCTCGGCCACTAGATGCCCTCCCAACAAAATAAGACACTTCATGTCCACATACTATTATAGGACAGAAAAATGAATCATTGGGGAGAGGACAATCACTTTGGATCCTATATCACCAGTGCATTAGTATGTTGGAAATGGTAGATCTATTATGCAAGACAGAACCAATACATAATCACATATTGAACATTAATGAAAGATTTGATCTACAAAAAAAATACACTTTTTAATGGAAAACAAGAAGAACGCAACCTATATATAAAATGAAAGGTTAATGTCGTGTTGTAGTCCCCAACACTTATA
This sequence comes from Stigmatopora nigra, assembly GCF_051989575.1. Lineage (NCBI taxonomy): Eukaryota > Metazoa > Chordata > Actinopteri > Syngnathiformes > Syngnathidae > Stigmatopora > Stigmatopora nigra. The sequence goes on from NC_135508.1 coordinate 18,538,047, forward strand.
TCATCGTGACTTATAAAGCCATTTCACAATGCAAAGACAGATCTTACCACACTTGTCTCATTGTTTATTTTTTGGGTTGGGCAAACCGCTCCACAAAGGCAGAAAAAAAATCCGAGCACAAAAGTCATCACTGTTATTATTTCAAGGAGGGGACCGAGAGTTGAATGGACACACAAGTTTTTGCGAGAATGCATTCAGGAGCCATTTTCTAAGCGCCCAAACATTCGGGCAAACTAAAAAAAAGAAATTGAATGTGGCCTTTCTATTCAACTACCTCAGAAGGGTTTTCTTTAAAAATGTTGTACAACGTTCTCTATTAGTTCGACAAGATTTGTTTTACCTGCAAACTTTACAAAGACAAAGTCACTAGTAGACAATTCCTAATCACCAACATCACTCTGGACGTCTGACATCTCATAATCAGTTGTATCGTTACGTGAATTGAGAACAGGCTCGGACTAGTGATGGGTAGTATACATGGAGAATTCCATCTGTGCTGCTCCAATAAATAATTGCCCATTATTTTTTTAAGAAAAATACATCCTAGTTGCTTATTTTAGAACTAGCTAGCTTCATGTTAAATGTTTAGGGATAGGGTTTAACCCTAACTTTGACCCCATAGAGTAGCTTACGAAATGAAGGGAAGTAGCATTTAATATATAGGATTAATAGTCAATACACAAACATTAAGACTATTTACTGCCAAAAAAGATGAGTCTGTTTTGTCCAGCATGGAAAATCCTCGGCCTTATCACTGATGCGGGTAGGGTTGTGATAAAAAAAAAAAAAAGAAAGGGGGAAATAAGACGAATAGGAGGAGGGCCCTGTCGACGGAATAACCAAGAAGAAAAGGCAGGATACATCTGGGAAATCTGGTCCCCACAAACATAAGAGACGATAGATAAGACGGCTGATAAGACGGACGAGGATGGATCTTCTTTGTCCGCAACTTGTAGATTGGTGCTTGCAGGAGAGAGAGAGAGAGACTTAAGCATTCTTGTTCCAACCAGTGCACTGTATTTGACTCATCTGTCTTGGATAAATTGTTTAGATTAGAACGTGTTGTCATTGGAGTCCTTTTTGAAAACGAAATGCATGGAACTTCCAGGCTCAATATGTGAATTTAAACCCAGGTTCCTTTACAAAGCATTGGAACATATGTGACCAGGTTTAAAGGTTGACATCAAATGTTCAAAAACAACAAACCTTGAAATAAAACATTCATCCCAGTGTTACTTTGAGGGGAGAAAAACATTTTTAAACTTAAATGTACTCTCCAACTATGTCTCTCTTCTTCAAAAGAGGAGTGAAATAACATTTATTTTAGTGTGGTGAAACTCCAAATTTCTGCCTTTTTTGTCCCTTTGGTCTGAGTTTAGTTTTATTTACTTTAATTTTGTTTTCTATTCATGCCATTAATGTAATAGAACACAAAGTGTGTTGTTGTAGGTATGTTTTTTCATGTTTTTCTATTCGGGATAGGGGTGGGGAATTCAACAGCAGGATTCAAATAGCATATCCGATGACATTAGCATATACAAATTATTTGGCAAAGGCTCCAGTGTTTCCTTTTCCTGTTATTTGCTGAGACAAAGGTTTTTGAGGAATTTCCGCAATAGCAATTTTTAAACAGCTTTTTCATTCTCCAATGTCAGTCTCAGGTTTCAGGAATGTTCCAGGATCAGTGTTAAAAAAGACCTCATCTCATTTTCTGAACCGATTTATCCTCATTAGGGTCACGGGGGGTGCCAGAGGAGGAGACAAAGGACAATCATGCACACTCGGACCCATACACAGGGGAAATTTAGAGTGTCCAATCAGCCTACCATGCATGTTTTTGGAATGTGGGAGGAAACTGCAGTACCCAGAGGAAACCCACAAAGGCCCAGAGAGAACATGCAAAGTCCACACAGGTGGATGTAACCTGGATTTGGACCCAGGACCCCAGAGCTGTGAGGCTGACATGCTAACCACTCACGACACCGGGCCGCCATTAAAAAGTATATCACAATAAATAAAATAAATATCATTATATATTAATACATGGACAACCTTTGAGGGCATGAGACCAATCATTTTTGTGAACTGGGTGGCATAGCAGTCTCTTAGAAATGATCTTTTTTTTATTGCCAATGACATCTATACACATTCATTTGAACACTGATCCTACCAGATTAGTTGCTCTGTTGACCACGTGAAGAATGAAAATGAACATGCCAATGCAAAGAAAAGGAATGTGCCTACTGTCTTAAATTATTTCATAGTTATTTCATCCGAAAACAAGTTAGGCAACGCCCACTTTTTTTCCAACGGCAATTGAGTGACATTCCTAACTTTATAGCCCTGCCATGCCTAGTACATACCGATAGAATGACAGAACAACAGACTAGAAAGCCCAAGGATTTCCTCCTCAATTTGAAGTCTCTTGTTATGGCATTTTGTAACAACTTTATACTATTCCAACATCTATTGTTGGCCTTAATCAGAGTGTAGTTCTGTTTTTATTCCTTTTCAGTTGTAAACATTTAGTTTTCATTAAGATTTTATGAGTGGTTAGCACGTCGTCCTCACAGTCCTCGTCTTTCCCGGTTCTACCTGGGCTCGTGTGGGTTTTCTCCGGGTGCTTTGGTTTCTTCCCACATCCCAAAACATGCATGGTAGCCTGATTGGACACTCTAGATTGCCCCCAAGTATGGGTGTGAGTGTGAATATTTAATTTTTGTCTCCTCGTGCCCTGTGATTGTCTGGCTACCGATTTGGGGTGTCAGCTGCCTGGTGCCCATTATTAGCTGGGATAGGCTCCAGCACCCCTGCGACCTTTGTGAGGATAAGCTGTACAGAATGAACTTTCTTTCTTTTAAATAGCAAATATAGTGTGTTATCCTATAAGGGGGTACAACACCAAGTTTGTTTATCCGAGACAACTGATAACTTGGAAGATGGTGTTAAAATTTGCTTCAAGCCTTTGGACAAGTCAATGATGATGACAAATGTCTGATTATAATTTCATGCCAAAGTTAAACGTACTGTAGAGAGCAGTTTTGTAGCTTTGAAGCAAAAGTTGAAGCGAAATAAATCGACAATTCTGCCATGCAACCGCATCTGCCTTCATGTAAATGACAGCAATGGTGGGACGACCTTCGTTGCTTGAGGAAACGCCCACCTAACGCAGCTACAGACACGTTCATCGCTAATACTTTTGATATGTCGCCCACGCCTCTCGAGTCAACTCGAGTTGGATCCCAAGACCGGACTGAGTCGTCAAGCTGTCGTCCCCGGTAAAAAAAATAAATAAACAAAATGATTAAAACTACTGTATATATACAGGATATGTAAATAATTTTGTATCACTCGCCCACGGAGAAATATGACAGGTTTGTGAATTTGATCGGGGCATTTTTTTTTTTTCAATTCTGGCACGCGGTTTTCAAATTTCGAATCAAACTTTTACTTATTTGAGCTGATCATAAGCGGCTTAATTAATCGATGCCATTTGTTCTCGTCGGTATGCTGCTTGATGAGTGTCGCCTGTGTTCGCATTCAAATACGTTTTCATTCTCACTTTTTGAAACATTTTGTTGGTAGTTTCTCAATTTCATTTTACTTACTTGATTCAAAATTAATAGCTACTCTTTTAAAAGTGTTTTTTTAATGAGATTTTTTAAGATATTGTTTTAGTGATATTTTCTATACCAAGGGTAGGGAACCTATGGCTCGGGAGTCAAATATGGCTATTTTGATGGGTGTATATGGCTCTCTGCCTTTTCAAATAATATTTTTTCTTCATTAGACTCTTCTGCATGCATACTCTCATTGATTAGCAACAGTGAAATAATGTTCTCAAAAGAATTCAGACTTTTTTTTTACTTTCAAAGTGATGAAATTAATAATAAATGCTCACATTTTCATGTATTTTTACTTTTAAATACTAAGTATGGCTCTCCAGGAATAATTTTTGAAAATATGAATTGTTTATGGCTCTCTTCGTCAAAAAGGTTCCTGACCCTTGTACTATACATTGCTTTTAGCAGCTGCATTGTGCTATTACATTGTAACAACTGTTCATTCACCAATACTAATGGCAATAAAACACAATTCTGTTGAATAGAAACAAATAGTCTACAAGTGTCAAAGTGGTGGCCCGGGGGCCAAATCTGGCACGCCACATCATTTCGTGTGGCCCGGGAGAGTAAATTATTAGTGCCGACTTTCTGTTTTAGGATCAAATTAAAATTAAGAGTATAGATGTATATTAAATTTCCTAATTTTCCCCTTTTTAAATCAACAATTGTAATTTTTAAATCATTTTTTCTGTTTTTAATTCAAAAATCATGTTGTAAAATCTAAAAATACATATTAAAAAAGCTAAAATGAACATTGTTTTAGATCTATAAAAAACTGAGTATTCGGGGCTTTTAATCCATCTCTTTTAATCCATTTATTAAAAAAAGTCTAAATATTATATCAAAAATGGTCCAGTCCACGGGAAATCAAGTTGACGTTAAAGCGGCCCGCGAACCAACCCGAGTCGGACACCCTTGGTCTACATGAAAGTAACACCTTCATGTCTAGAAGCAATTAGTCTACATAAAAGTAAAATATAAAGTACAGTCTAGAAGCAATTAGTCTACATAAAAGTAACATAAAGTACAGTGTGAGTAGAAACAGCTATAGGCAAAGTCAATCCATTTTGGTTATTGAAATTTGGCAATAATTTCAATAATTCTTAACAAATACTCACAATATTTGGGAGTTATTATTTGTTTTATAAGTGGTAAAATTCCCACCAAATTTGATAAAGAACAGATGGACAGTTAAAAATGTTTCCAATTTACTCAATCCGCATGCAATTGATAGATTTTAACATTAGGTGAATAGGGATTTAATGACTATTATTTACCATTGAGTGAATAGGGGATTTTCTAAACCATTCAGCCAATCTTATTGAAATTTGATGTGTTATTGCCACTTATAAAATAAACAATAACTGCCAATTATTGTGAGTATTACTTTAGAAATGGGAGAAATGTTGCCATATTTCAATTGTCATAATAGATTGACTTTGCCTATAGTCTACATTAAAGTAGTATCCTTGCGTTTTGATGACTCAAAGACAAATCAGAGCAATATTAATATAATGCTGAGATCGTGTACTGTTATTTGATAAAAGTTGTGAAAATATGAAAAGATGGTAAGGGTTTACTATAGACATTTTATCACATGATTTATGATAAATTAATCAGATAACACACAAAAAATGTGTGTGTACACAACACCTTACATTTGTAACACCCCAAAAAATATAATTTGCCCATTTTTTAGAATATATAAGAAAAATAAACTAATACAAATTATGTCAGTGTTTTACAAACTGTATGTTGTAAAATACTTTCCGCTTCCACTTTCACAACTTTTACACAATTACTTCTCTAATTGCCAAGGGAAATGCAGTTGTGTAAATGTCTTTGTTTTTTTTTTTTTTAACAAAAAATAACATGTTTCGTATTCCATGGAGTAGTATTTGTATTTCGACATAATGCAAAATGTTGTAATCTTTACTCTAGATGCGTGTCAGCTGCAGAAAATGTCTGGGACTACTTGTCATCAGCAGTTTTCTATTGATCACGCTGTTTTATTCATGGAGCCCATCGAATTGCTTAAAGGTTGACCTAAAGCCAAAAAGTAAAAGTGAAATGGAGATTGTCATCATGGAGAATATTTGGGATGGCTTTAATAATCACCATGACATTTCATATCATATAAAGGAGGATGTCGCAGGGTAGGTTATATTTAATAACAATTTACTGCATTTGCAGGGCTGTTGGTCATCACATTTTTGTTTTCCATTACAGTCACTTGGCAAGAAATACATGTATGTGCATGTCTGATAACCAGACATTTCCTCTGCCTTTCTCCAACCTGCTCTTCCCACGTGTAAAGGCCCACAACCTAGACTCGAGATACTTAAAATCACATCCTAACCCTGAGGCTGTGAAACGCCTCAGAGCTCACGAATACCACCGTTTTCAGTTGAGGTAAATAGTTCTTTTGCATCATAAGGACGGTTTGAACAAATAAGTTATCTGTAGGGGAAAGTCTTTTAGAGAATTATTTTGTGCAAAATACTTTTATGCCTACTACTAACTGTTACGATGTATAGAGTGTTTTAAAAATGAATCTATTTACTTCTTTTTTTTTTATCTGCTTGGAAGCTTACCGTATTTTCACCACTATAAGGCGCACTTAAAAGTCTTATGTTTTCTCCAAAATAGACAGTGCGCCTTATAATCCAGTGCGCCTTGTATATGGAAAAAAACGAAATCTAAAAACGAAAAACCACAACTGTCAGATATTAAAAAAACACAAACGCCTGAACTGAAACAATACTGTTAAATATGGAGATGCCATCTTAGTTTACAAAATCTTCCATCATATAGCTCCTCCCCCACTGCAAGATTTTATACAGAAAAATCCAAATCATCAACAATGGGCTGGCTCTAGAGGTGACTGTGTAGTGACTGCTTCATACCTGGAAGTCAATAGAAATTACCATATTTTCACGACTATAAGGTGCACTTAAAATTCTTAAATTTTCTCCAAAATAGAAAGTGCGCCTTATAATACAATGCAACTTATAATGCAGTCCCCCTTATAATACAGTGCGCCTTATATATGGAAAAATGTCATTCATTGAGGGTGCGCCTTATAATGCGGTGCGCCTTATAGTCGTGAAAATACGGTACTTATTTTATTGGGTGTCGTCATGAGAGATAAAACATAAGTAAATTCCAGTGTACTAATCAAACTTTTGGATTCGCGACCTAACCTTAGTTAAGAGGAAGTTAATGACTAATCTCAAACACAAACCACATCTTAACCATCATCATAGTGATGCAGTGAAAATCAAATGAAGCAAATATTCATAGTTCCTCCTTTCTTTAAGTTGACTAATCATTAATTGTTAGGTGTTGTTTAGAAAAAAAGATAAGTAAAGTGATTATTGACACAATCATGCATCGTTGGTTTCACTGGCCACCAATGATGCAGTTTTTTTCTCCCCAATGACTAACAGTCAGTATTGCATATATGAAGGTCCATCAGTCCTGCAGATGTGTTGATTGTGAATAAGGGAAATAGTCCTCTTCAGTTTCCCTCTCAGGGTGTGGCAGTGCGTCCACTCAACACAATCATCATACCAGGTAACGCTTGGATTCCGACTGAAGTTTGTTCATTCAAAAATGAATCCAAACTATGATTTAAATGCACATTTCCCCTTCATTTAGAAATATTGTTCTATATTTTGTTTAAATGTACCTCAAAATCTGATTATATTTCCCATAGGTTTGGTTCTTCTAGATAAACCAACATCAAACCATGCTGTAAGTTCAGCCTTCATTTCATTCTGCATAATTTTAAATAAAGTATAAATGAGCATTGTTTTGATTAATTGTTATTTTTTCCCCAAAATCTATTACAGGTCAATTTGACCGCAACACTTGGTACTTTTAATGTGGCTGCTACTGTGGACGGCGTTTTGGTTAAAGGAGACGGAAAGATGCACATGAGCCTGTCAAGTGCTGTTCTCGCTGCTCTGAACAGGCAGCTGCAATTCATCACCTATACAAACACAATATTCCATCCCAGAACAGCAGACACAGGTGTGTTATTTTTTTTTCACCTGCAAAAAATCTCATGCAATACAAAAGGGGGCGTTACAAACAGAATTAAATAAGCACTGTTGGCTTGAAAAGTTATGTTGAATTCACTGAAATTGTTCTTATATTTGCACTTCCCCAGAGAAGATAGACAGAGACATCATAACTCGAATAGGGATTGTTCAACCCAGGGCCATATAGTTAATAATTAGTCTTTGCACTGAGAATGACAAGTCACTTTAAAAAAAAAAGGGAAAAAAAGAAGAGTAACCACTAGCCGCCTCACACTCATGTGAATGTATCAGAAAGACAATAAAAGGACTTTGACCTTCTTCTAGTCTAGTTGAACTTTGGTCACAAGCAGCAAATGGATGCAAAACATATAATGCTGCCACTAGCAACCAGTGATTTAATAACCGTCCCAAATAAAGTTTACTGTCATGGTAAACTGGTAGCTTTCTGTTAACACATAATGAAAAATACCATCAACTGGATAATGAACAGAATCCATGTGGCAGTTTTTAAATGTTTTATTTAATAAAAATGTTGTCACAACACATGCAACTAGCTAATATAAAATGCAATTGGACGAATGGTTTAATTCTGGCATTGTATTTATTTGTGTTACAAGTAGTAGTTTTACAAGCTCTAATGAGGTACAATGATTTTTTTTTTTTTTGTATTAAAAAACAAACCTTTTGGGGAAAGCAGTTTTGGAACAGATGAATGGCATGTTGATTCATTTTCAAAATAAACGGAGTGATAACAAAACAAGTCATGCAAGGACACTTTTAAGTGCCTTGTTTTCATCAGTCATACAACTGAATACCAATTCTACATTTCTGAGAGCATTTTCTGATCAATTGTAATAAATTGATGCATCTTTATCATTTTTTAGTTGAATTGCTACAAAAATGCTTTTTATTGTGTCAAAGCATAAAAATCTCTTTTCATACCCATTCATATGACTCAGGTCAGAAAAGTATTTTGTACAAAAAAATACCAGATAACAAATGTATTTTTTGGAAAAATTCTAAACAATTTTAATGAAAAGCATTTTAAAAGAGGTGTTTAGAGTTTTTGACGGACGGATAAAAAGCTCTGGGATAAAGTGTCAAAAGGTACAATTAACCAATGACTCCTGTGTTGCCATTTGTACAAAACAGAAATAGCGCTTTGCGTTCAACTTCTTATCACAAGAAGGAAGTAAATCTGAGACTAAAGTGAGGCTATACTTCGGTGCCCTTGTGTCATTTTTTGTTTGGTCGTGCATGAACAAAAGTTGTGCTGTTGCACGTTTAGGCTTTGTGATGATTTGAGCTAAGATATGACACAAAACACATTTCTGTAATAAGTGTACTGGAACACTGACAATGGTAAAGATGACGAAATGTATTAGACCATATTATAGTAGTTATTCCCAGAATGCTAATCTCATTTAAAGATCAACATGAAAACTGGTTTTAATGGAGCTGCTTCGTTTTTCTTCCCACAGTTCAGTTTACAACTTCAGGTCACCGCTCATTTTTCACCATCAAAATTGGACATCCCGATATTCCAAGACTTTACAACTCTGGATCTCCAAAAGGTTTTTTCAATATTTTTGTCATCTTCTACAGCACGGGTCTCAAACTGATGGTCAGATAGAGTCTGCCACAAAACATGCGAAAGTAAAACATGTGTGTAGTTCATTAATTATGGCAGTCCCTTGGCGGACATAACTAACGTCCGAATGAAACTAACTCCAACGGGGCTTATGACTAAAAAGAGTTTGACACCATTTTTCTACAGTAATCTTTTTAAACATATTTATTTCTTTAATCTTCAGTGTAATGATTCCTTCTGTTGCTCCTCCCTAGATGGCGATATAAGCAATCTTGTCACCATTGTGACGAAAACCTTTCTACGTTACGATCACCTGAAAAATCTCATCGGGAGCATACGTAAATATTATCCAAGCATGACAATCGTGATCGCAGATGATAATGAACACCCTCAGCAAGTGACTGGTCCTCACATTGAGCAATACATCATGCCGTTTGGAAAGGTAAATCTTGATTCAAATCACTATTAGCCTTGATTGCTAATGATGTCTTATTTTATCGTCAGGGTTGGTTTGCTGGGCGGAATTTGGCGGTCTCGCAGGTGACCACCAAATATCTTCTTTGGGTGGATGATGATTTCATCTTCACTGCAGACACCAAGCTGGAGAAAATGGTGGACATCCTTGAGAGGACCAGTCTTGATCTGGTAAGAGCATTACCACATAGGTGTGGAGGCATTAAAAAAAAATTGTTGTAATCCTGAAATGATGCTTGCTATTTTAATATTACTTGGTGATTTAAATGCTACAGGTTGGAGGCGCAGTCCGAGAAGTAACTGGGTGGACGACAACTTTCCGTCACACCATCTCAGTGAAAGAGGGGGGTGAAGATGGTGACTGTATACTTATTATGAGTGGCTATCATCATGCCATTGAGGGATTTCCCACCTGTGTGGTTGCTGATGTGGTCATCAACTTCTTCATGGGAAGAACGGAAAAAGTGCAGCAGGTGGGCTTTAACCCACGCTTGGCTCGACGCGGGCATCTGGGTGAGTATAGTTCTGTCTCCAAAAATTCTGGTCTGGTGATATTTGTCGTGATGCTTAAGTGGAAGCATGCAAGAAAACTTTTTTCTTTGGTTTTTAATACCCCAAAGAGTTCTTTATTGACGGGCTGGGCTCACTCCACATTGGCTCCTGCAGTGATGTCGTCGTGAACCACGCATCTAAGATCAAACTGCCATGGACTAAAAAGACGTCTGAAAAGGCCTATCAAGAGTTTCGATACTCCAAGAGTGATGTTGAGGATCACATTCATGATGAAGTTTTCTACTTCACCAACAGGTTCAAATGCATGGCCAGGAACTAATGAACTATTTCACATGGCAATAACAATGTGATTATGTGAAGGTAAAGTTATTATTTTCATTTTATTGGATGGAGAATGCATCCATTTTTTTTATGACAAAAAAATCTCGCAGGCGATAGGTCCTTATTGTCACATTTTAAAGGTATTCTTAACTTGAAATTTCTCTGCAGCAAGTGTTCATGACAACGGTGCTGGCATCGTTAAACGTTTGAGCATAACGCCACCTTGCGGTTATCTGTAGGGGAAAGTCTTTTAGAGAATGCGGTTTTTATCTTATGACAGCTTGTATCTTCCAGTGTCAAACAATGACAAAAAAATTAATTAAAAAAATTAAATTGAATGTACTCCAACTGTTTTATTGTACAGGTCAATTTTATAAAATAGTTTAACATTATTTCCAAAATATAATACAGGAACTGCATTAAGTGTGTCAAATACAATTAACGTTCACCAATGATTGAAGACAAATTAAAAAACGGAACAAGGCCGATGTGCTTCTTCATTAATTGGCAGTCTTAGAGGGCAGTACAGGCCCAATCCTTCGGAACCAGGAAAGTTGGCAACAAATGATCCTGCAATAACCATTGATTTTATTTTGAATAAAATTGACTAGACGCATATTGCTGTCCATGGTAGTGGTTGACTTAAGGCAGTGTTTCCCAAATCTTTTTTTATAAGTTGTGACACATTTTTTTGCATTGAAAAATTGTCAAGGCACCACACCAGCTGGAAATCTTCTACTAGTAATTTAAAACTATGTCACCTACATTAATCGTTCTCATCAATCTGTTTTTATCACTAGGAATCCAATAAAATAGAAGATTTAGTGGTTTTTCCAATAATTCCTTCGTGGTGGACATTCTAAAGGGCCTAAAAACAACACAAACTTCAAATATTTGCCCCAATATTAACATGTTCATTCATTTCCTGTCCTGTCTATCCTCACAAAGGCTGCGGGGAGTGCCGGAGCCTATCCCCAATCTTATAGTGGCCAGTCCATCGCAGATATTAAAATGTAATGTTTTTTCCTCCCGAGTTCATGTATGACCACTGACCTTAGTTCAGTGGTTTTTGATTTAACTTTCACATTTCGAAAACCTCCAAAGCTTGAGGAAGTTTTTACGCGTTGCGGGAGATTTCCTTCATGTTTCACCTTTTGTCAATTCAAGGGAGTGAGTATTTACACAGTTGCTTTATTCTTGTAGCATAATTCACAATTAAGACAAGGCACTCATGCACACATTGATGTTGGCCCTTTCTCCCTTTTATAACTAATAATAATAACTTTAAACAGGCCTCGGCTCAACACAGTAATTTTAAATCTTGTCCCATGTCTCATTTTCACATTTGTTTCTTAATTTAATTGTTGGAAATGCAATATTAGCTTTGACTGTGACCTAGACTTATTTTTGCCACTATGTTTTGCATGGGTGTGTGTGTATTTTTGAGAATATTGTGAATTTAGTGTTCTAATGTTATATATCTCTGATATCTGACATATGAACAGTATGCTGTTTATACAAAGTAGTAGTATTCTACTGCAATTGTCCTAATTGTAACTTTTCCTATTTAAATAACACACCACTGCCAAAAAAAAACAGATGCAGAGAACCGAAATGAGCATGTTCATGTGTGACAGTGGTTTGTTTAAAATGTAGGCTGCTGTTCATGTTAGTAGGTCTGCCTGGAAAATCTAGGCTTGTAAATAGTTGGCCAGAACCTTGTGTACCATCTTCTAATAGGAGTGGTCTACTTCAGGCCAATTAGTGGAACACTCCTTGAGCTTAAAAAAGAAAATCCTCGGGGAAGGTGTCTGGAGGCCTCTTTGAAATGTGCACTAAAAAAATAACTTGGCTATCGAACATCAAGCGAGGACATAATTAAAAATTTTGCCTTTTCTGTCCTGGTTTTATGCAGTTTTCTTATAGGTCAAGGTAACAGGGCATGCGAGGACAAGCTTTTTTTTTTTACCACTGGAGGGCAGCATCGTTAAAAGGGATGTACATGAGCCTTTTCAAGAAATTTTCTTGATGAAATAGTTCCACTCAAATATGAAAACTACATATTTTTGCCAAGCCTTTCCAAGTCACAACCATTCGGATATTGTGGTCAAGTAGTCTGTCTGCTTTTCATCAAGTTTTCATAAGTCCTTGTACTTTATAACTCAATAGCCTGACATGCTTCACATTCCAAACCTGTAATAAAATGTATTGAAGAAACATGTACAAAGGCTACAAATCGGTGAAGAATTCCATCAATTTTAATGAAATATAGTCTTATAATCTTTGTCTAGTGATATATTTGTTATGAAAAAAAAAACACAGCCGCTGGCAGACACAAGTACTAAAGTATGGCATGTCCTGTACTGCAAAAACTATATAAATATAAAGTATTTAATCAGTTCAGTGCACATTTTACTATGTTTTTCAAATGTTCTTGGCTAAAATCCAGCATAATAATGTTGCTTACATAAAATAAGTAACACTGTAAAGGCTACAACAGGCTACTGCTTCTTTGAAACATACGATGTAATGTGCTTGGCCACAAGTTCAATGGTTCTATTTGCATAAAAAACACTTAACTGGAGCCTTAATCGGTGTGGGTGTCTCACACCCAAACAGTCGTTGTGCTTTCTGGATGTTTTTCCTACAATGAAGAACAGTTTGAAGATTTAGGTTATCGTTAAATCCAATATTCATCTGTCGCTGTATTCTATTATACCTTCTGTTGCTGAATGTACATGACGGCATCGTGTACGGTGACAAAAATATGCTGGGGTTTCATGTGCTTCATGAGACCGCTTGCTGTGAGAATCTTTAAAACGCTCTCTGGGGGGATGAAAAATCAGTGATCAAATTGTATTCCATAAGATGCTATGATCTCTAAATAAAATACACTAACAATTCTCAAAGATGCAATTGGTCTTACCATTGCAGTTGGACAAATACACATGAACTCCAATCTTCTGGCATTCAACGCACATCTGTAAATCAATAAAAATTGTTGACATCAGGTGCCCCGGAGAGTTTTCAACCTTTTTGTGCACTGACCTGAGTGAAAAGTCTCGCTCCAGCAACATCAACAAATATTACACTGCTGCAGTCGATTAATACTACTTGGACATTGTGCTCAGATGCTTCTGAAGACAGACAATTGGAACGTGAATTACAATAACTTCAAGTATAGTCTTGCCATCACATTTACAGAGCATATTTAACCCATTGGCTGCCATTGACATTTGACAATGATTGACATTACATTCATTTCAAGTGAGAAGTAAAATACATTCAAAAAAGAAATAGTAAATAATGATGTTTTTACATTAAATCAGCTGGCATTTCAATTAATGGCACACCTAATAACATGTATTTAGTTTATTGCCATTTTTAATTAATTCATGACATATTTAAGTATGCAGGCGTGGGTTCGATTCCTACTGGTGGTGGCAACCCTTACGGGGATGTGCAGTTACGGAAGATGAATGGATTTTCGAGTATGTATTTATAATTATTAATTCAGTGCCATTTGTTTATCCATTAGTTACAGGCTTTCTTTCCGGTCTCAAAACTTTTGACTGATTGGAAAAAGAAGAAAAAAAATTGCGTTAAGGGTGAAATACATCTTGTCTGCACCAATACTTACCAGATTTGAAGAACTCATTTTCTGAAGAAAATGATGCATTAGCAATACCTCTTTCCTGAGGAATCAAAAAAGAGCATCTGGTTGTGCTCAAAAGATCTTACTATTCTAAAAGGATAATTTTGTGGTCTTTAGGTGAGTTTGCAGATGTACCACTGTGTTGACAGCGGTCTGACAGTCATGTTTCTCCAGAGCTTTTCTGGCCTTCTCTCTGCTGCGGATCTTCTCTGGTGTCACGCCCAACAGACTGCTCATCTGCTCCCTAAAGAAGCTACGGTTGCCATAATAAATAGGCCCATTGTATGTTAGGATCTTCATCCCTGGCACCTCATAGCACTGGAATGACACAGAATGGCATTTTCTTCGTTTGAATTTTCATACATAAAGACCCTGGCAAATAAAAATTCAGGACATTTGCCATTAAATATATGTATACATTGAAGTGTACGTATTTGCTGGAAAATATCATTTCCGAGCATTATTTTATATAATAATTCAACTTTTTCGCAGCACTTTTTTCCACTTCAGAGGGACTTGAAGATGAATGTTCTGTATGCTCACCTTACTATGATTCTCCAGGGGTCTGTAAATTTCAGTGTTGCTAGCCCGGCCGAGCACGGAGCAACTAGCCCTGATGGAAAAAAAAAAGGTTCACAAGCTTAAATCAAGATGAATGATTCATCATCTAACTGATCAGCCACAACAGAAGTACACTGGAAATGAATTTGTGACAAGTAAAAACACAAATGGCTTTCTAATTGATGACTTAAAGTCTTATACTTACAAATATGTAAAAAAAATCATGAAAATAAAATAAATAACATGACTTTTAAAAAATATTAATAGTTAAAAGGCATACCTTTGTGTGCGACAGATTACAGTCATCATTGAGAAGACCACCCCAATGGCTAAACCAAGATCCACGTTGAGAACCACAACAGACAGCCAAGTGACCACCCAAACTATCTGCAAAAATTCACCTTTCTTATAAAAATATTCACATATACCCTAGGACATTTTGCATCACTAGACAACAGAGTCCATATACCTAAAGGGTAAAGCTGTTAAGCAAAAAAAAAAATGACCACAGCTTTGATATGAAGTTTGAAAACCCCAATTAGTTGTGCTTTTGAAAGCTGTTGTTTATAAATGGCAACTAAGGAATTAATTAGTCATCTTCAATCCATGCTCACGGGAGACTGGTCGAGTCTAGGGATCACATTCCAGAAAAGATCCAATAACCTCTAGCGCTTCACCCTTCTATGGCCTTACAAAGTCAATTTTGCTGATTCGCCACAGTTCTGGTAAGTCCTGGAACTGCAGGAACATTTGCCTTAGGCTGGTCACGTTGATGCATGCCAGTACCGCCTGGAGGTAAACAAACATAACAAACTGAGTTGGCATTTGTTTTCTGATTCTTCACCTCTGTTGCTGGACCAAAACACACCTTTGGTAGGAATTGAAATAGCGGTCCAATGAGCAGAAGAACAATTAGTACAACAAGACTGGTGAACAAGCCGGAGAACTGAAGAAAGAAACACACACACAAGATCCTAATGCAACCAAAGAATTTCCTTTTTTAGCTTAACATGTAAATATAAGCATTCCTTGCAGCATAGTGGATGGGCGAGTGTTAAACCTAGATAAAAACCCACCTGTGTGTACCCCCCTGCACTTTCCAGTATGTTTGTGGTGGCAAGAGTGGCTGAACTTGGGAAGCAGGTAAAAAAGGAAGATACCGTGTTGGAGATGCCATGAGCCAACAATTCCTGCAATCACATGTTAAGTTAATGGACAGGGAAAAGAATCAGCGGGGATTTCACGACTTCACCTGGTTCGGGTGGATGGAATATCCATGTTTGTCCGCATAGATCATCGCCAGTGAGACAGAAACTGCGTAACCCACAAATGTGATGGCAATGGTGTCCCCGGCAATGTCAGGAAATATGCGTATGGTAGGTAAATGCGGCCTTGGAAATCTGTAGAGGCAATACAGATGAAGCGTCATGAATTTGATGCATTCTAGGTTATTTTTTTTATCTTATCTAGTGAATATTTACCCTGCTGGAATGTGGCCAACAATCTCAATGTCATAATTGGAGTCCAAAGAGAAAGCATAGGCCACACTGGTGGCAATAATCACCTAAAGAAGCAAAAAGAAAACCACACATTTACATTCACGGCAACATTTTCCAAAATCATCTAGATCAGGAGTCAACAAGTCTGGTTCTCAAGGGAGCCTTTCCAGTCTGTTTTCTATATGCTCCTTCTCCAACACAACTGAATACAAATAATCAGGATCATTATTGCACTTCTGGAGAGATTGCAGATCATTTGATTCAGCTATGTTTGGGGAGAGAGACATGGAAAACAGAGTAGATAGAAGGACTCCTGACCCCAGACTTGGCCTTGAATTTTACATTAAAGAGTCTAATGGTCGCCTTACACTACAATATAATCAGGATATTCAAATCTAGTCGACTGACACACTACAGGAAGATAATTTCAAATTCCCTTTCAAAATAATCTAAATGTGGACACTAAACACTGGGGGGTGCAGTAAATTACAAGATTTTATGGAGACCTCATCCTATACAAACATAACATAATAACCCATGGAATCACTACGATGGCATAATAAACAATCACTGCAATTGAACTGGATTGGCTGTCTATCACCGTCTGTGTTTAAATGGCAGCGAATGTGCTAAGAAAGTTATTCAAACTGACCGTCAGGATCTCCACAGGGATGGGCGTCCGAAGGCGCTGCCGGTACCGCGAGTTGATCTCCTTTATCGGGATCAGCACCCCTAAACACACTAAGGATATCAACAGCTCTGCCATGTTCGTCTGAGGCAGGTTCTCCATCACAGATGCTAAAGTCTGAACACACAGCAGAATTGTACAGGCCAGTTCATACTAGAAGATGACATTTCTTTCTTCTAATAACATTGTCTGGTGAGTAAACATCAGAGGATGAATCCGGGTCCGCTCACCTTGAAAAGGGAGAACGTTCCCGTGTAACGAGAGAGGCGCAAACCCAGCATGCTCTGCAGCTGCGAGCTGGTGACGTGAAAGGCAGCCGCGCTGGTGAATGCCTTTACTATAGGCTCGGACAGATAGGTGGAGAGGAAGCCCAACTGAAGACCAAACATGCATAGCTGGAACACAAAACAATTCATTTGACACATTTTTAATGCACTCAAAGTGCAGTGGTGGCCTGGGTCTTCATGGCTGGTCCGCCTTACCATGATAATTCCCGAAAGAAGCGCCACAGCCGAGGCCACGCCAATCCTCTGGAGCTCAAAATCAGACCCTTCATGCGAACTGACGTTCAGTTCCGGAGGTGATGGGACCATTTCCTCCACGATAGAGCCAGTCATGAGACTCACCACAGCAAACGTGCCTGCGAGAAGCCCTTTGACCTTAGTGACACTGATTTAGATGGTTCCGGGTTCACAGTTTCCACTGTATCGCATCTTTGACAGCGCAACCAGTGTAGTCATTTAAAAATATGCAGTGATCCCTACCTGTGGATACGTGGCGACCAGTGCCAAAAATCATATAGATAACCACAGGAAAGAAAGATGTGTAGAGACCAAATATCGGTGCTACAGATGTGAGTAGTGCAAAAGCCATGCCTGCAGGGACATTAAAAGCACAAAATTCCATTTTTTACTTTAGATCATCACATTGATCATCACTAATAATTGTATGTAATTTTCATACATCCATATTCAGGCACTAATATACATTATAGCAGTTGTTGTACACAGGAGTCTGCAAACCGATCCTGGAGGGATCTGTGGGTGCAGGTTTTTGTTCCAACCTTTCCAATACAAACACGTGAACCAATGAGGTTTCTGCCAAAACAACAAGCACCTGACTGCAATCCACTGATTGCACTTCTAGATACTAGATTGGTGGAAAGGTGTCCTCTTATAGGTTGGAACAAAAACCGGCAGCCACTGTGGCCCTTTCTCGAATATTTTGGAGACCTGTCAGACATAAGGTTACTGTCTTCATCCATTTAATAAAAAATCCTTGTCCTCTTATGGGTTGTGGGTGCAACTACTACAGTGTGACTACTAATTATACATCAATTGAGTGTTAACCCTGTTTAAGGCTCCCATTGACAGTAATACACGCCCAATCCATTTTGATTAGGAGAGGCTGACAGCAAACCATTACTGTAAGCACTCATGTTTAAAAAGTTAAATTTACATGAAGATGTCATTGGGGACACAAAGCGGGTGTTTCTGTTTTTAATTAATTTTGACATTATTGTGCTTCTATTTATTTGGACATCTCATTATGTTGTCACAGGTCCACAGTTGTATACCAAGTATATTGATATTGATATCATTATTATTTTTTTTGTTTATTATTTGTTGATGATTTATTTGTGCTCTTAATAGTGGAGCTTTGAATCTCATTACACTTGTATCATGACAATAAAAGCATTCAATTCAATACATAGTGGCTTCTATGACTCAAAATGGGACATTGTCCCACGCAGATGAACTCCACTCACTTGGGACACTTGACCAAATAAAGTTTTTCTATCAATAAATAAGTTTGATCAGTCATTTAATCAAAAAAAAGATTTTCTAATTTTCCACTAAGGCCAGTTGTTTAATTTAATTTGACTAACCTTGAGGGATGTGGAGAACGCCAACTGTAAGTCCGGCGATTGTGTCTCCCAGAAAACATTTCTTAAAGCGGTATCCCGGCAACCAGTTGAAAATGGGAACTCTTTGCCTGAGCAGGTGAAGGCAGGACCGCCGTGAACACCTGCACCTCGCGGTCAACTTGTCCCACAAACTGGATCTTCCCCTCGAGTTGTCCTCCCCGGAGCCATAGGCCTGTTTAAACCGGTCCTCGGTGAAGATGCTCCGGTACACGGCCACAGAGGCGCTCATAGTGTAGATGGGTAAAGTGGATGATGATAAGAAGACCCCCAGGGAGAAGAAGCTCTTCTAAAAAGTGTTTCCGCATGTAGATTTCCTCATGACTTTTAGAGCAAAGTCTTGCTCTGCTACCTCAACGCTTCCCTGCTTTCCAAATGCAACTTTACTTGTTTTGTTACCCTCTTGACTTTTTTTCTTCCTTAAGTGGAGTGGACGCTGGAGAGGGACGCAAAAAGGTGAGTTGGGGCAGGTTGTGTTAGAGGGGCCTCAAATCCTCTGGGTCCTGCTGCTCAAAGTGTTATTGCTAAATCATACTCATGATGTTTTCATATATTAATTACACTGTAATGGTACCCTGTTATCATTACATGGTACCACATCTCAAAACTGACTGACTGGGAACCAAACAACCAATAAAACAAATGTTTGCTTCTATTGATTTTAAAGTAAAACAATTTCTGGGCAAAGTGAGAAGTTTTATACATGATATAAAAGATTGAACCCTTATATAACCTCCCATTCTTTAGTCACATAGGTGACAATGTTAACATTTAGTGTGGCCTTGTGACACAAAATGGGATGTCCACTTATGTGGATTCTGGGGTCCTGGGTTCAAAACCAGGTCATGTGCACCTGTCTGGAGTTTGCATGTTTCCCCGGGCCTGCGTGGGTTTCCTCCGTGTACTCCGGTTTTCTCCCACATTCCAAAGACATGCTTGGTAGGCTGATAGGACACTCTCTAACCCTAAGTATGGGTGCAAAGTGTGCATGGTTGTCTGTCTCCTTGAGCCCTGCGATCGGCTGGCCACCGAGTGTCCTCCGCCAGCTGGGATAGGCTCCAGCACCCCCAGAGGCGACCCTAATGAGGATACAGCGGTTCAGAAAATTATGAGACACAAATGTGGATGTCAGTTTTCAAATATAATTATTTTTTGTGGCTCATAATATTAAGCATTATTGTATGTTTGATATTTATCTTGGTATTTTTTCTGAATAAATAAATGATAAACTGACAAAATGCATTATAAAAACAAAAGTAAATTAATGTAGTCACCGCTCCAATTATCATTATCCATCATTTATTTTTTCTGACTGTTTACCATGTTTGTTTCTTAGTCAAGTGAGCTACCAAAATTAATGTTAAAAAACCTACAAGGGCAGTGTTTTCATAATGTCCAATGACTGCAGTATGTCCAAGGATGTAAAACTGTACATCAAAGTGCTATTGTTGGTGGAGCTGAGGTGTAACCTCAGACCGCGTTAGCGAGGAGTTCATTTCCGAAAAGGATGGATGTCTCTAATAGGTGGGTGTTTAAAGCGTGCTCCCTCAGGGCAAGGGGTCTGGTGCCCGTGTGACTCCTGTGAAACTCAATCACACATGTCAGACTGGTTCATGGATCAAACCACACCTTGGCTCTGATCATATTGTTATGTCTTGATTTGGGTTCTGTTCTTTGTCGGACCGGAGAGATTTCTAGGAAGCAAACAGGATTTGTATGTGACGAGAGAAAGGTGTTTCCATTTTGCTGATGTTTAAGACTGCCATTTAAAAAATAGAATGTCAAAGGTGATGCAGTGGGAGACCTCCATTGCATAACATAGTCTTATCACTTCCTATTGAGGTGGTGAGTCATTTCAATGGCCTTTTTAGATAAGTGTCCTTTTCATACCACTAGAGCAACAATGCAGTTGGTTACTTTAATAATTTTACCTTGAAACACTTGCTGTGTAAAAGAGAGGCCTGCTGACAAGATAAGAAGCAATAGAGGCATGATCATGATCAATAATCATGTTGTCAAGTCTTCTTTATTTTTCTTTAGAATCTCGATGCCCATAGAAGTGTTGAGATGCATTGATACAAGGGACTTCCTTTCAATTTCAGGAATGTAGACCATTGTGTGGATCAGCAGCGGAGGATTTATGAACATACAGTACCAACAGTGCAGTGTGTCTGCGAGCTGTTTAAACAAGATGTTAATCAGTGGTAAAAGGAACAATGTGCTGAATAGAAAAGGATATGGAATGTTAGCGCCAAACAAGAAGAACGTCCAACATGGCATAGAAGGACAAATGTGCATTTGTGCTAGCTATTTAATGCATTGGGTGCCTTTGATAATGGTGGACATCCAGCCTTCACCGTCAATGGGAACGAACAAGTTGAATGGCTGTAGTCATTCTTAACACTCATTCTAATGACCTAACTGTCTGAAATTCTTGTAAACACTTTGATGTCAAGTGGTGTTATGGTTTAACAGTGACTTTGTGACTCTATTTTCCTTGAGGCCTTCGAGTTACATGCCGAGCGTGTGCCGTTTTTTTTTAAATTATTATTCTCATCCAAGGAGAGGCTCCAGTCTCCTTCTTCCTTGAATTGTTCTTTATCTGCTTTATGGGATGCCTGTGACGCCCCCCTCCGACTGGCATGTTGGAAATGACCTTGTCTGTGAGGCTGAGTGCTGCTTGTGTCTCTGTGTCCTTACCTCTCCCATCCCTTTCCGCTGGCTGCTCCTATCTGTCTATCAGTAGCCCTCCTCTTGCTGTTAAACTATTTACATTGTTTGACTTCGTGAGTTGCCAAAAAAACAAAATCTTCCTGTCGCCTAGCAGATTTGTTGTTATTTGTCAGTCATGCCACATATAATCTCGGTTAAGTTAAGGACACACAACTTTAACATTTGCGCTGAAAATGCTATTTTTTATTCAAGGGAGATTTTTGCCAACTAAGACTTTTTTTCATACAATAATAAATTGCATTGTTTTCAATGGGTGAAAAGTTGACCTTTGACCTTTAGGCTCAATAGATACAAAAAAATTGATTAGAGAAAATGTTAGTTGACTAAAAATGTGAGATACTATGATGTTGTTGGCCTAATTCGTTTTATCTGCAATGTAGTAAATTGGGTCATTTTTTGAAAACTAAATAAGACAGATTGAACTGAAGTATAAGTAATAAGATTTGTTAAAAATGAACCCTAGCTATTGTGTGTTTGTCCACGTAATGGCAATTTTAATGAAATGGCATACATAATGGATAAAATTAATATTGAATTTTCATTCCTCTAAATTGAGTCAATGCATCTGCAAGCAAAAATAAAAATGAAATCTATCCATTGTTGTTAGGGTTTTTTTTTTTGCATCACTTCTTAATTTTAGGCTTATGTACGGTAGAATAACACAACCAATTTAATATTTGACGTCTGATGCTGTGTGTGAGCACTCAAAGTGAGTTTGAAAATTGTCACGAGCACATTTTCACATTCACGTCTTTGTTTTCTCCACCTGGCTTGGCCTACTTACCATGTAGATGGTGAGCAGTGCATGTTTGGAATGACTCACATAAGATTCATTTGACAAAAAAAGTTCCAAATAAATAACTGTGACAATAGTTGTATGCTGGGTTAAATACATACCGGATAACATGAGTATAATGAGTGTCAGTGGGAATGGTTGTCCATCTCCTTGTGTCCTGCAATTGGCTGGCTACCAATTCCCCTGCATGGTGCCCTTAGTTGCTTGGGATTAGCCCCAGCACCTCCTGCGACCGCTGTGAGAATAAAGGGTTTGGAAAATGAATGAATACTACACTTTGGCAAAATGAAATGGACATGATTAAGGTCATATCTGTCACTTTAAAACCTAAATAGCTCCATTCTTTGAATCTGTACATCTATGTATTTAAGGCCAAAGAAAGAACACAAGACAGGCTCCCTGAACTCTGTGAGGTATGACTTGCTGCACGAATGACTCTCAAGTGACTCTTCGTCAAAGTCTAACTGACAAGAAGCTATTACCGTCTAACGCAACTAAATCCTCTCATTTCAGTCCAATCTTGGTATTTTCCAATAAGAAGAAATGGAAAATTCAACATATGATTTCAGAATGCTAGGAGTCAGTCCTAAAAATCCAATAAAGGATTACTCTATTTTATACATAACAGTAATCAGTGTTGCTGTTGCATCTGCTTAACTGAAACAACAAACCTTTGACCATCTGACCAGAGCTCTTACAGCAGCTGTTTGGATTTGTGATTAGCAATCATCAGAGGGAGGACTGAGATACTTTTGGCCAAACTACGACTCACCAGCATCAAGACCAATAGAATTTTAACTTACATTACATTTTCTACTTATACATATGTGTGCCCTTTATGGCAAAGCTTTAAATCTCATTGTATTTGTATAAATGACAATAAAAGTATGCAATTCAATTTGTGCACGCCTCTTAAGATGGCAAGTGTTGTTTTTTTAAATGACCAATGATGTGAAGTTATCTTTTAATAAGGCTGGATAAAGAGTAAAGTGCAATTATCGCAGTAGTGTAATGCCCGTGTCTCGTGTACGTACTAAAACCTCTTCCCACCTTTCTCTTGCAAGTGGCCCATCCTTCTCAAAGCACAGCATCAAAGGATGTCAGTGGCTCCAGCTGGGTGGCCAATAGCTTCACATTTCCTCTCGGTCTCGGCAGCCATTCATCGGTAGCTCGCTCTGTCAGGGCTGAGCGGACCCCTGGGAGTCCTCCAGAAGCTTCGGCATAGGCGCTCTCCTCTGCTTCCTGCTCATTTTAGTGAGCCCTCAGAATGGAGCGCCATTGTCCTGCCTGTTATCTGATGGCCCCAATAAACAGGCAGACAAAGCCTAGAGACCCCCCGCACACACACCCTCTTCATTGGGCTGTGTTCAAACCCACGTAACTGAAAGAGAACACACTATATGCGAGAGAAGTTAGTCAATGATTTAAATCAGCCATCAGCAAAATGGCATCTGGTGAAAAAAGTCTGTTTCGACAATCAAGTAAATAAATGTGTTGTTGGAGTTCAATTTGTACCTGTTTATTAAAACCTATGAAAGGGGTGTGCCTTTGTTATATAAATTTAGAGCCATTGGTAGTGTTGTTACTTTCAATAGCAGTGTATAGATCTTGTATGAGCATTGAGTCCTTAGTCCTTGTGTTGCCTTAGTCTTGGAAAATTTGTCAATATCAGCCATTTTTCTTTCTCAACGTCATTTGTAAAATCTTTTAAAAATAAAAAAAGGTAAAATAAATGTAAATAACTGGTTTTTTTCGACCACAACTCTTGTGAAGCTAAGCGGTTGAGAAAACGATTGTTTTTCCATTTGACATTTTCTAAGTTATTTTTTAAAAGCTGATATCACACCAGTTACTCAATGGTGCAGTGGTTCTTTGACCTGACTTCTGTGAGGGCACCATGGGATTGATTCCCACTGACAGTAAGTGGGAATGGTTTGTGTGCCCTACAGCTGGCTGGCGACCAATCTATGATATAGGCTCCCCTTTGTCGGAAGTCTAATGGGATAGGATAAGGATAAGCGGCATTGAAAATGAATGCATGAATAATATTACACCACCTCTAAAGATGACTGAACCTAAACCGTGAAAAATAATCAAGTCTTGGCCTTGTCTAAACCTCACTGACCTTTCGGCAAGTCTTGGTCATGTATTGTCATATCTTGAGGATTTGGAACCTCAATAACCAATAAATCGACTGTTGACTAAATGGTAGTAGTTATTGCTTTTGGACTGTCTTCTTATAACTTCACCATCCAGTGCTGGGGTACGATTGGGGCTTCCTCACCTCAACTGAATGAATAAACTCAAGAATAATAATAAAAATATTAATAATAGTAATAGTAATAATAATACTTTTTAAATCCCTTTTATAGATGAAGTCGTTATGGTTAGGTGCTGCTAGTGAAATATAACAAGTAAGCAGTGCTCTCTTGTGGATAAAAATGGTAGAGCAAATGCAATTGTGGGCTTTCTATGTTAAAGGGAGATTTGTTAAAGGAGCTTGGTACGTCTGTGTGAGAGAGTATGTATGTGGATGTATTGATATAATCAACATCCTTGCACTGAGCCGTTTTTTTTTTGTTTCAAGGGTCTCCTGCAACAAGCACAAGCATCCGTAGTTATCTAAAGTTAGGTCATAACAAAGATGTGAAAACAAGGAAGGCCAAACGGCGGATTAAGTCACAAGTATGCTTTTCACAAAGACAGAAATTAGTTGGCAGAAGAACTTCAAGATGCATCAAGTGATAGAGACAAAAACATCTTGAGAAAGGATACCTTGTGTGTATTTGGCTCCAGACGTATATGCACTCCCAAACGATTTTTATCAATTTACAAAAATGTAGGCTTACTTTTCCAGCCAAGGTTGCCTCAAAACCCTAAAACTCTGCCATTTGCCAAGTACTAATGTAAATAACTTATTTCACCTGCAACCGGGACTGCGGTAAGCAGGTAAAAAAGTGACAACACATCGAAAAGCTAATGACTGACAGGGAAGGAAATTCAGAAATTTCAAACACCAAGCTTAAACTGTGAGGCGGATGTACCGATTGTCAATTCAGAAGCAAATGCACATCATTAGTGGGGAAAAAGAACGTTTATAAACGAGCTGAAGAATACTCTTGACTCAAACTGATTCTTCCGTCTTGATTCTCCCTACTTTTTCCTTCTTTTCTTTTTTGAAGATCAAGCAATGGCAAAAAGTTGAATAATCCTGTCTCTTTGATCTACACACACACACACACACACACACACACACACACACACACACACACACTCATGTGAGAGTTAATTTCCATTTTTGATTTTCCGCTTCCTTTCTGTAAGCATGCCAGCATCAAGATTTACCTTGGTGTGCAAATGTGCTGGAATAGGTTAAAAGGAAAGCTCGCTGCACTCTCAAAGCACAAGTGCAGATGTTATGAAGTTAATTAAAAATTTAGCGATTTCTTTCTCCCATCCCAATTTAGGCAGCATCAAATAGGAGAAAACAGACGGGGAAATGACTTGTAAGAGAAATCTTTGATATGTTGCTATGATCAAATTATGGAAAGAGTCTGAGAAGCTTAAATGGAAGAGGTAGACATTGATCATATGATAAATTAATAGTAATAACATATGACCATTGATTTGGAAAAAAATATTAACACCTCTTTGTGTTGTCATGATTGTCCAGTTGTCTCATGGAATAATAATGTTTTGCAATAAATCCAATTATTGAGTTGCACAGGCAAGTATATGTCAGATTTTAGCTGGATTATTTAACTTTTTATATGGGAGACGTATCAAACTTGCAATATTTGCCCAACCTACTAAAAGGAATGCTAAAATAATAACTCATTGAAAATATAAATTAAACTATAAATGTTTAATGTTGTTTAAGGGTTGAGTTCTCTACTTAATTGAGACAACAGAGGTTAGCAGTCTGTATGTAAAAATCATATATTGAATTATTTCACAGCCTTTAAAGTCACACTATTATCTAATGGGGGAACTTTACTGAATCTGATATACTTCAGTGAGCTACAAACCAAAGTCCAGGTCTTTGTAAAATAAACCGCAAAAAGCACAAGACAGAAATTTAGAGGCATTATCAGAAGTAATGTAACATCTTCTACATCTTAGTTGTTTTTCAAATTCAATGGTGATATATAAATATATAAAATGAAATGTAATAGGCTCAAGGCAATTGCAATACCAACAAATAAAAGAGTGCCTACAAGGAGAAGGGCTTAAGGGGAGTAGTCAATGAGAGAAAAGTTGATGGTATAATATTTCTGTGCCCTAAAATTCAAAAACAGTCACCAATTGTCAGCAAAATTCATGTACACATCTCGACTTATTCCCACTCCAAACTTTAAAAATATCCAGAGTATCAATTTATGCTCAACGCAGGCAAGAAGCAGCAACACCATTCACTTCCTCTTCTGTTGATTCCCTTGTTGTAAATGCATGGAGAGGCTTTTTTCTTGATAAATATTTTCAAAGGGGCATAAGTTAGTAAATTCCTAATGTATATGTTATCTCCAGTGATTCGGCTAGTGTCATACAACTGGACTATGATTTCAGAATCAAAAGTACATGTTTTGGAGTGCCAACTTCGTAATCATGAACAAAAAGTACATCTGTAGAGTTTGTTTGATCACCTACACTTACAATTATACCACCACCACCCCACACCTACTCGCACCGAAGACACTCAGGTGAAGCCATCAGGCAGCCTAAGCTGGCCTATAAAGTTTTTTTTTTTTTTAAATCTGTTGTATTTATTCTTTTTGGGTCTTGTTGGTATTGGATTGGATAACTTTATTCGTCCCGTATTCGGGAAATTACATTGTGGCAGTAGCAAGAGGGTGATTAGACAGAACTGCAAAGCAAAAGCACAAAGTACAAAGCAAAAGCACAAAGTACAAAGCAAATCAAAGTAAATGGAATCATCTAATCATTAAAACATAAAAGCAGCAAAAACACAAAACGAACAAGAGTGGACAAAGCTACCGTGGCCGCCGGCTGCCGCTTAAACAGCGCCATTTTGGTTGCGGTAACTGAATCAGACTCAAAAAGACGTAAAGTTGGACAAAAACTGGAACCCCACAGAACAGCAAAGCAAAAGCACAAGTACAAAGCAAATCAAAGTAAATGTAATCATCAAATCAGATGTCAGCCAGACGATGTAGCCCAGACATGGGCAAACTACGGCCCGCGGACCACGTCCCGCCCACTAGGCCTTCTAATCCGGCCCCTCTATCTTTTTTTAAAATTACATTTTGATATTTCTTAATACATTCCTTTTTACTTTACTTTGTACTTGATACTTTTTACTTTAATGATTAGTGATGAGTATGTTAATACTTTAGTCCTTATTTTCTGCTTATGTTTCATATCTACTGTTAACGGATGCAGTTTTTTTATGTATCTTATCTTATCTGTCATATTTTTAAAGTCAATGTGGCCCCCGGGCCGAAAAGTTTGACCACCCCTAGTGTAGCCAGTGACCTCCTCACCTTCCTGATTTTACATTTATAAAAATGTAATCCTCCAATTAGATTCCCTGAAAAATATTTGTTTTTGACATTTTTTTACACACCTTGCTTGATGTAGAAGACAACAGGGATAAAAACAGGTGAAAGACCCCCACCCACATCATCCAGTCTCCACCAAGGAGTCACCAGCTTTCCGACAATTGCGTCAGAGTGTTGACACAGGCAACAAACCTTCGACTAAGTCTTCCATCTCCTCCCAAATAATTTTGCCATCCAAAGGAAAGCATGTCGGGTCTCAAGGTGCTGCCCACCCCCACCCTCCATGTGTGGATGATGCTCCAGGAGGTTAGCAGCGGGAGGATTGTTGAGGTGCTTCACGTCTGCACAGGTGTTGCAGCTGCATTCGTACATTATTCGGATTCCCCCAAGTGGGAAAAGCGCCAGACACCCCGCTTTTTCTTCTACTGAGTGATATTACAAGCAGCAGCCTTGCGCCTCTGATCTGCATGTGCCGGGCCCCCTCCCGGTCCTGGGTGAATAGCGCTTGACTTGTTCAATTTGTTTAGAAGGCTCGTTGGGCGCTTTGAAGCCACACATTTTAGCATAAATCATAACCTGTCTTCTCATGCACAACTGCTTTGAAATGCAACATCTGCTTTTGAATCCTTTGCTTTACAATTAGTTCAGCAACATGAATAGATTGGCTTGCAATAGTTTTTTTTATTGTTTTGGTTTTAAAGCATTTCAGCTTGAATATCCAATGTGCTGAAGGTTACGTTTCGGTCAATCCAAGATCAACTGGGCCGTGTAATTGTGGCCGTTTACACATTTTGTGGCATTTATGAGGAAAGACAAAGCACATTTCACATCAATCAACGTTTCTATATGATAACAAGATTATGCAGTGATGCCAAGATACTTTGTCCATTACATGAGAAAATGATCCTAAACCGTATACACCTTGGAAGGGGACGTATAGGCCTATCTATGGTATGTAGAATAAGGTAAACTTTATTTGTTGCGAGCATTTTTATTTTGTCAATCCATTCGTCTTGCAAAGGGCAATGTCAGAATCCAGAACATTTATGGGTTTAAATGTACAAACCAAATTTGCATAAATTATATAAATGAAAAAAATCCCAGCAACTATATCCTTAGTGTTCTTTATTTTATTCTAGCAACTTCATTAAACACCATAATTTCCTGTCATATTGACAACAGAGAATAACTCATTTGTTTAGATGTTGAGATAAAATAGTGCCTTGCTTCAACATTGCCAACCTGTTGTATTACAAAAAGAGGGGACACATAATTGTCCTGTTTGAGGTTGCGCCATGATGAGCGACGGGACCCAGTGGCCATCCCCCCAAAAGAGAAATGGCGCTTCATCTGTCATCACTCGTGACAACTGTCCATTGATTTAAGTTCTGACACAGTCGAAACACAGTTATTCATCCGAGTGATACAAGCTTCGGCATTCCAATTTTCTTTTGCCGTCACCCAATAGGGGTTTTGGAGTGAGAACAGATTCATGTTCAATACGTACATTTTAATTCACAATTCCTACCATTTTTGCCTTGTGTTTCCATGCACTTGGTTCCATCCCTTATTTCTCGTGCCAGACCACCACCCTAACACAATGTTGCATGTGCTGTACTTCACTGCTGCCAAACTGATCCAATAAATGAAAAACAATGATTAAAAAATAGCTTTACGTAAAAGGATTGAAAAGATAAACTGGTATTGGGTGAAAACATGAATGATCGGTGTAAAACAGCATTAATTCAAGAATACAAAAAAAATTATGAATAATTTATTATTAAAAATCAATTCCATTAATATTATAGCATATTGGAAAAAAAAACTGGTGGCAGAGTTTAAATGTAAAAACAATGGCTGGCCAGTTTTATTGTGCAATCCATACAATTCGAATGCCTCCTTTAAGAAAAATTACTGCACAGGATGAGCCTTTTGAATATTAGACTGGCAACAAAAACCCAGATTTATAACAGTGAGTGGTCATTTTTTTCATGCCTTTGATAGCGATAGACATCCCATCGATATAAACTGGGAACGCTGAGCAATCAAACGGACTCTGTGTCTTTCTCCGTCATCGGCAGCTTCGGATTTGACATGTCAAACTGTTAACCTACTTGGAGGTGCCACAGACCATGTTGTTTACTCTTTCATCACACTCTTCTTCATGTTGCCTGTTTGTTGGTTTGTTTTGCAAAGCGCAGCCTTCTGTTCAGCTGTGGAACGAGTCCCGCAGAGGAGCCGACTGTGACGACGCAAAGCTCGGCCTGTCACCCTTCATTTGTCTGAATGACGTTGACACAAGGCCTGCTGGAAGTTTCCTCCTCAAGTTGCCTCGATGAAGTTTATCTTAAAATTTCAACCAATTGCAAAGAAATGCAGCTAATTTTGTCTCGTACCTCTGTGGGGGTAGGTGTAAAGAAGTTAAAGTTCTCAGAACATCATCAAGAATTCTTTTTGCAGGTTGAAGAGAAAATAGCAATCTTTGTGATTTCCTCCCCTTCTTCCAACTATGAGTATTTGATCAGTAGTCATCAGTTCAACTTAGTGAGGTGCAAATGTGCACCACAAGGATTAGATGAAAGAGCCTCCGTGTCATTTGCACCCTCCTCTGTGGAGCACGACTGGGTTCCTCACGCACACATACACAAACAGCGTGCTGATCCGTGGCACGGGTCTGACAGGATGACACTTCCTCTCACATTACGCAGCTCGAGCTGACGGAGGAGCTTAATGCCGAGTGGCATCACAGGCCGGCGTTTACAAATAAATCGGGGTGACACACCTCCGCCAGCGCAGCCCCTTGCAGCTTGCTTAGCGTGCCCAATTTTCGCTGGAGTCTTGCCACGAGATCTTGTTGTAGCATGCCCAATTCTGGCTCCCTAGACAGATGGCATGTTGGGGGGCATCACATGCAATATGAATTATATTTCAGGTTTGGCCTCCTATGATTTTCCTGTTCGTCAACTTCAAGGAAGAGGAGTTTTATTAGCTATTAAAGGAATGGATTAAATGTCCTAGAATTTATTTTGAGAAGATACACTAACTCAAAGCCATCAACAGCACATAAAAGGCCAATTCCCTGTGTACTGTGTTATATTAAATTTGTTTTTGTATGACTCTCCCTTCTTTACCTATATCCTTCCAGGTTTATTTCTGTCCAGCTGCATTCATGAAATAAACAACATAATATAAACAAGTACAAGTGGTAGTAATGTTGCACATTAAAAGTGTTCCAGGCTTTTTAAGACTGTCTTGTTGTATGGGCTTAAGCAGATGAACAGGACAAAATAAGAATGGATAATTCATCCATTTTCCGAACCGCTTATCCTCACGAGGGTCGGCTGGGTGGTGGAGTCTATCCCAGCTATGTATGGGCAAAAGGTGTTAATTGATGTTTATTTATCTATTTATTTTTTCCCAAGATGGTGCCGTCAGACGGCAGCCGGTGCATTAGCTTTGTCCACGTTTATTTGTTTTTTATATTTTACAGCCTTTCTATCTTTTTATTACATTTAAATATTTTTAATACATTCCTTATTACTTTACTTTGTACAACTTTCTAGTCTGGTTTCTTTCTGCTATTTCTTTATTGGAACCATTCAGCCATGCCTACGCTGTCATATACATGTGAAGTATGAGTAGCTGTGAAAAATAGGCAGCAGAAGGAGCAACACCTCAATGCCGCTGGAAATCCGGAGCTGTACAAGTGCTGGGAGAAGAAACAACGCTTCAGACCAACCATTTCATCTATTATTATGGGGAAAGTGAGATCCCTCTCCGATAAGATGGAAGATCTGTCGGCGCTTACCGGGCCGGAAATGGAGATGAGGGGTTCTACTCTGCCACTGTTGATTCTTCAGATGCAGACTACTGAGGGAGATGTGCAGATAAGCTTGGAAGAGTGACTATCCATATTTTCAACCTCGGTCCCAGTCTGAGAAGTTCCCCATCTTGTGGAAGACTTGTGTGGTTCCAGTTTTATCTTTTCTTGTGTCTGTATGTTTTTGCTACTGCAACCAAGATGGCACCGCTCAAGTGGCAGCCGGTAGCGGTAGCTCTCGGTCCGCTCTTGCTTGTTTTGTATTTTTGTTGCTTTTCTGTTTTTATTTATTGTTTAAACCTAACCTAATTTAACAGGAAAATTGATGAAATTATAACATATTAAAATAAATACATTAATGTGTAAATATTAATATTTTAATGACCATAGATAGGAATGCAGAAGTTGCCCAGTTGTTGCTGATGATTCAGAAAGTTGTAACGTTTTTTTTTTTTTACCCTTGTGAAAGTAAGCGGCTCGGAGAAATGAATTAATATGAATTCATCAAAGAAATGTGATTAATTAAGTCATAAATGTGAAAAAAATAGGGACGCCATTTCTGGTAAATGCCTATGTGCCTCAGTTGCATTCAGGAGCAGATTGAATCCCAATGACAGGTGCTCCTGTCCCGTCGCCCAGTGCCAAAGAACAAAGCTATAAGATCAATTGGTAGCGCTCCCCAGATACTACAATACCCACATTAACTTGATGGCTGTAAATGGTATCGTCAAGCGTTAAGGGCTCATTATTTACCTTTGTTCATCTCTGTCTGAATGTGTATAGAGACGCTTTATGATTGATAATCCCGTTGTTCGTTTTTTGTCTCTGCGTTGGCTTTTTCTATTATTCATTCCTTGTGGTAATGCACTGACAAGCAATTGTAGGGAATTCATGGTTTTAGGGAATTTACACAGCAACCGCCATGAATAAACAATTCCGTTATTTCTCGATAAATTAGTTGTCATCAATTTTCAATGCCTGACTGGCGAATTGCATGAACATAATTTAAAGCTCTTGCGAAAAGGGCTGGTGTGCAATAACCGCTATCTACAATGACACCATTGAGGTTAATCATTTTAAATGATTAACACCTCTGAAGTCCAACATTTATATTTGTCTCCATCTCATTCCGACATTACTAAGTGAATAAATATATTTTAAAAAAGCATTTTTTGTTGGTTCCTCAAACCTATCAGAAAATCTTCCCTGTGAATTAATAGATATTGATATTTACCTCAATACTCTGTGGCATTAATCACATCTACTTTGGATGCGCTTTTAATCGTTAATTTTTGGCAGGAACATGTGTTGTTGGCTTCATCGCAGAAAATTCATGAATTACTGATTACATGTTTTGACCATAGTATGAGGTCAAAAACATCAATGATCTGGTGTTTCTGTTGTGTTAGCAAATATAAAACAATTCAGTCTTATTTACAATTTGAATAAACACTAACAAACTTGAAAACAGTTTCCATGAAGTTGTTTGGTTGTCTTTAGGAAAAGTGTGACAAACAAAATTGTTTATTGTCCTGACAACAGGGTCAAACCAGACTATTGTTGACAAGCCTTTCTTTGAAATATAAAGGAAACATCAAAGGCATGTAAAATCGGACAAAATAGGGCCGAATCTTAAAGGGTTAAGGGTGAGTCATGAAACTGATGAATGTGAATGAATTTTCATGACCTTACAGTGTTTTGTGCCCTTTCTTCTTTGGAAAATAATTAAACATAAAAGAGTTTACTTACGACTTACGTTTCATCTAAAATGCTTGGAAATATGCACTGAATGACTGCTTAAATAAAGTGCTACCAAGTGTCGGGATTGCGTGATTCTTTCCACACTCATTTAAAAAGTACAGTTGAACATTATGGAGGCTTCCCTGTCAGTCACGTTGCAGGTCAATTGACTACAAGTATACATGCAGTCTTTCACATCAAACGTGGCGAAACCTTCAGACGTTTGTCGTATCCTGTCGAGATGATGAAATGATTATGAAGCTGCATGCAAGTGACGTGCGCCAGATGGACTGTGTTCGTCTTTATCGCAGTCGAGCCCATACACCGCTCGCCTTTGATAAAACATGAAACATATGCTCTGCTCACACTTTGGAGTTTCACCGTGTCAGTTTTTTGGGTTATCCTGATTTCTTGGATCAATTTCAAAAAGTAAATGTTATATTTGGGACGTGGCTATCCTAATTCAGACATTGTAGAGAATTAAAATGTGTGTTGAGGCCGCTATGCAATGTTTTTTGATTTAAGGGAAGGTGAAGATATCTTCAATATGTTTCTTTTTTGCAAGTTCACTCACTTCCCTTTCGTCTTCCGTCTCTGGGAGCATGGGTGCATGTCAAGTGATTGTTGAATTGAAATATTGATGTGGAGTATCAAAGCGTGGCGTAGCACTCCTGTGTTTCCAGAACTAACCATGAAGCGCTTTGATCAGATACTCCTGTGATCTGACTTTTGAAGTTGTTAAGAGTGCTGGAAAACAAAATGCAAACAAACTTCAAGTGCTCTTGGTATTGATAAAAGTTTTCTTTGACAAGTGGAGATGGGACCTGTCTGCCTGGCTGGAGATTTTATAGTAGGGCTTCAGGGGGGATGTTCATGTTAATGGACAAGAGATGAGGGAGCAATTGTAGTTTTGGGCCTCTCACACGCTGAGACGTGGGAACCCCGCAATGACATCAAAGGATTCAAATTCAAACTATTTGCGACCTTTAATTGACTTGACTGTTGAGACAATCTTACCCTCCAGAATTGCCGTCGTAAAGACAAGAAGTCACAAGCAGTTACATTTAGCTCATGTCACTATACCTAATCCGTACAGTTCGCTTTTACGCGCATGCATAAAATCTACGTCACTTCCTCCTCTGGAAATAAATTATTATACACCTGGTTGGGCGTGTAGCATATACCTGATTCGTACAATTTTCCCTATGTGTAGACTGAACTTGAAATCCTAATTTAAGGACTCCAAACTTTTACATAAAATACACCAGCCGTCCAACTAACTTCGTACGGTGCATATATAAAACTTCCATCACTCCTTCTGGAGTTCAGATGAAACTTTGCTTACTATGTACTCAATAAATTCAGTCATAGAATATCATAATTCATCAACTGATCTGAATCTTTCGTGTATACCTTATGTCATCACATCTTGAGAGAAATAGAATAGAATACTTTGTTGTAATTGTACACAAGAAATTGTTGTGCAGCTCTGGTTCAAAAGTGTAACCGTGATAAATACAGAAAATAACTATACACAGGATAAAACCTATCTAAAGCTCAAAAAGAATGCCTATCTGAAGATTTAAATCCCATCTACACTACAGTGTACCAATAGGCATGTGACACAGACAATTAGTGCAAGTAACACGATTTTGGTGCAAATGTGCAGTAATTATTATTATTATTATTATTGGGAATGATTTACTCTCCTCAATGTTGCAACATCTGATGTTTGTGATGTATGCAATCGGGGGAGCATGTTTTTCTTTCGTCTTCTTAGAAAGAAATACACATTTGGCAGAGTAATATACAACATGGAAGATAATTAGGAGCATGGGGACCTTGGTAATGAGTAAGAGAGTGCTTTAATACCATAAAGGGACAGGTGGCATGGCAAAAGGTTTTCGGGAACGTGGAAAAGATGCACCATGGGCATAATAGACCCCGAATTTAATCTTTGCCACCCAAACAAAGTTAATGATAATTGTAATCCTAATGCATTTTATATTCAAGGATAGGTAATTGGCACTCATGTACTCCTTTTGAATCGGGTTTATACACGGAGAATATTTGCCATTCAAACGAGAGTTTTAAAGATCAAGACAATGTTTTGATCATGTGCATCTCAGCGGAAATACCCCTTTTTTAATAGAAAAAAAGAAAACCAGAACTCAATTATCGCCAATATTTGAGTGATCTGGGTAAAAAAAAGCCATGTTCAGACATTTCCAAATGCCAGTACTTTTTAGCTACCGTATTTTCACGAATATAAGGCGCACTTAAGTCTTAAATTTTCTCCAAAATAGACAATGCGCCTTATAATCCAGTGCGCCTTTTGTATGGAAAAAACTGAAAACCAAAAATGAAAAACCACCACTGTCGGATATTAAAAAAACAGAAACACCTGAACTGAAACAATACTGTTAAATATGCAGATGCCATCTTAGTTCACAACATCTTCCATCATATAGCTCCTCTACCACTGCAAGATTTTATACCAAAAAATCCAAAACATCAACAATGGCTGCCTCTGGAAGTGACTGTGTAGCGATTGCTTCATACCTGGAAGTCAATAGCAATTACCGTATTTTCACGACTATAAGGCGCACTTAAAAGCCTTAAATTTTCTCCAAAATAGACAGAGTGCCTTATAATACAGTGCGCCTTATATATGAAAAAAATGTAATTCATTGAGGGTGCGCCTTATAATGCAGTGCGCCTTATAGTCATGAAAATACGGTCATCAAAAAGGAGTCTAGTGTTATATTTAAATACATTATAAATAGTCGATTATCTTCTGCAATCATGCCTGTGCTCATTCTGAAGAGTTGATTGTTATTACACAAGTACACTGCTTGATTTTTGCTTGTATGTCAAAGTAAATAATAATAATTGAATTGTTGAAAGATTGGACCCTAGTTGTTTATGCCTTTTAAAAAGCTCATTCAAGCTCAATGTCTGGCTGGCATATGTCTCAAAGACACACAGTTTGAGCTCAATAGGAAGCTGCAACAGACTCCTTACTGAGGTATCAAATTGTTGCGTTGTAAAGTCCAGCTGTTGATGTATATGTAGCTCATCATCCTCAAGAAGCAGAGTGTCATGCTAATTATGGCACAGTTTGTACCGTAGCTCAATGGTTTCGGGTGAAGCAGGACACTTAACGTCACGCTGTCCGTCTGTCTGTCAGCTATTAGGTCACATTTGTCACACGAGGGCCGTTGAGTTGGCGATATGCCGTAAAGTGGCCTTCTTTGACATGGCCACCAGCACAAAGGCTGCTCTCCAGTGCAGATCTTGTCCTTTTCTAGTGCAGATGGTCGAGGCAGCTGGGACAATTTAGTGGTGAAGCTTTTAAAACATAAACCTGCCCCGAAGGCAAGATAAAAACAGCTTGACAAGCCACTCAAATATTCAAAGTTTTTAGACAAGTTTGAAGAGTTTTAATTATCTTCAACCAAATACATCAGAATGAGCACAACATGTTAGTTTTTTTAATCATTTTGTTATCTGTTTGCTTCATAC
Source organism: Stigmatopora nigra (assembly GCF_051989575.1). Lineage (NCBI taxonomy): Eukaryota > Metazoa > Chordata > Actinopteri > Syngnathiformes > Syngnathidae > Stigmatopora > Stigmatopora nigra. Next base: position 18,575,075 of record NC_135508.1, read on the forward strand.
TTCATATTTCTTTTATTTGGAATCATTCAATTGGATTTGTTTTCTTCTTTGATATAAAAACTGTATTTTGTCTGCTCTGTACTAAAACTGAGGGAAAGAAATATTTGAGTCCAAATGTCATTTTGCAAAAATCGTTTTAGGCAATTTAATGGGAACATGTTTTATTCCCTTATTTAAACAGATTTTTTCAGGCCATATTAAAAAGGCCCTCATTTAATCCTCATTTTTATATTAACCATACTATTACCACCATTACAGTATAGTGTATAAATTATCGCATAGTTGTGATAACAAAAAGAATACAAATCGTGTTGTACAACAATATAATTTTAAAGCGCCATGGATGTCTTCATCAGAATTACTCAATCATAATGTAACAGTATATTGATTTAGTTTTTCCTTCTCTCTATTCTGCTTGATAGTGTTTCTTTAAAAATTGGTTACAATAGACTAAATCATTATTTTTGTGTCATGGTCAGCAGCAAGGTTTTTCATCAAATGGTGACATTTTCATTATATATACTGTATTTATCAATTGTTAATAATCATTCAAATGTATTTAATCGTATTAAGTGTTCTGTAGGTCTCCTTCAATGTGCTTTCCACATTGTCATTGCTGCCTTTAAGAAATGCTCTAATGTTTTTTAGTTCTAACCAGATTTGTGTCTTTGAGTGGATACTTGCTGGATAATTATTTTACTTTAATTTCAATTCAACCTTTTTCCCACTTCTTTGTTATCACTGCCCCACTTGGTTGGGAGTGTGACAACACAAACTCTTATGTTTGCTTTTGAGATAACTATCACATCAGTGGTGTCGGAGCTCTGACACAAGACAATGATCCCTGGATGTGAAAAGATGGCAACAAACAACATGAACTTTTGACCTCAACTATCATCAGTCAGAAATCGATAGAGATTCTTGTTTTCCTAATTCAACAATAGTACTATTTAGATTGGATTGGCCAGTGCCGAGCCAACGATTTAAAATGTTATATTTGGTAGTGACAATAACTTAAAAATCGGAATAAAACCAGATGAAACATCCATGATTCAGTGGTAATTTATGAGTACTATTTTTTTTTGTTAAATTTAGTTGTGAACCCTTCCATGTTTCTGCACTAATAGAGAACTATGACAGCATTATTGTGAAGTGGTTGTGATTTATTTGTTTTACATTAATATAATTATATTGAAAATGAGCGTGCAGCATTTCTTTTCCAGGATGGAAGTACACAGCAGGTTTTTTTTTTTCTTTTTGTGCAGGCGCCCAGCAGTCAGCTGGAGCGCCGTCCAAATGCAAGACAGCTCGGGCCTGATTAGCGGCCATCTCGGCAGCTGTTCGGCGAGCACGGGGACCTCTTTCTCTCGAAGCGAGTTTTCCCTTGAAAACGGTGGAAGCCGTATCCAGGTCTATTTAAATGAGCTAACATGAAGAAGGTAAGCAAAGCCACATGAGCATTGTTTTCGCAGTTCAAAGTGAGGAGAGAGTACTTTGCACTTCAAAGCCACTCATCTGGGAGGCAGCGTGCTGGGGTTGCGGGTGGGGGGGGGGGCTGTGTCGGAGGGTGGCGGGGGATATTTGGAGAGGAGGAGGAGGAGGGGGTTGATGAGAGGGGACAGGAAATAAGAGTCGGGGTAATTAACAACTTCTGCTCCCTAATAAAGCTGAGACATGATCGCATACAGTACTGTTGCCTCCTGTCATCCATCCTCACCCACCGGCCTTTCTTTTTGCATTCAGAGTTTGGCCATTTTTATAGATTCCAGTGGTGCAATAGAATCATAGTTGTAGTGAGCTTCACGAAGCATGCCACCTTATGGCCTATAAACATTTAGGACATTTTTTATATTAGTTTTGTTAGCATTGCACCGATACAATTGTACAGGGAAGATCCATTTGGGCTTTCGCTTTTCTGAACGGATCAGGGGAACTATTACATATAAATACAACTTAAGTGTCTTTTCAATTACAATTATTTTAATAAATTATTTTAAGGTTCATGACTTTCGATAATCACATTAATTGAGTTAATTGAGCAGAGGACACCCCAAATTGTCATGAATTTAGTACAATTTGTTATTTTACAATGAGTCTTATACAGTGAGTTTTACGCTGATTAAAATTATGCATTGACAGGGACTAAGCGTAAAATAACAAATAGTACGAAATTAACAACAGATTGGGGGGTGTCTTCTGGTAAGTGTTATTTTTCTTTATATAAAAAATCATTAGGAGGCAAACTTTTATATAAAATCTCAGTTTCCTGGAAGAAAAAAGGACGTCCTTCAACAACCAATTTCATCTCAAAAGCAAAATCTCCAAAAGTAAAAAGTTAAGTTTAAAAACAGAAACAATCAAAATGTTTTTAAAAAAATATCGATTTCATGGTTCTTTCTGAGATGTGTTTACCACAACTGAAATATGCAGAGATATCACATAACAATTCACCATAAATAAACAATTAATTTCCATGGAGTGACAGGTAGGAGGATATTTGAAAGGAGTGATGGTTCGCAAAGTTATCAATAAATTTGAGTTTATATTCGTGCAGGAGATGACAGGAAAAAGTCACACACACATGAGCTTAGTGACTTTTGCGCTATAAAGCAAACGATAAAGAACATTAAAAGAATTAGAATAACGTCATGTAATCTTTACTTGGATTCTTCTCATGCCTCATGTGCCAAATGTGATCAACAAAATGTGTTCTGATTTAACTATATTGTAATACGAGTGAGCTGCCTTCTCTGTGAGGTGTGTTTATTTAGGGATTACAGTCGGCGGAACAAGGAGCAGCAGATAAATGCAGAGCTCCCAATTTACATGAGAAGCGGGTTCCCAGCCTGGATTTAAACACTTAACATTGTAATGGTGAGCAGATTTACAGAATGAGATTAAGCCTCAATCTGCATTTAATGGAGCACATCTGAAGCGGCCTCCACTTGAACTCTCCAATGTGAGAATGTCACACAGAGCAGCCTATTTGATGTGTCACCTACTGGTGAGAACTCACTTTGATTGAGTTATATCAATTAGCTTTGTAGGGGGGTGAGTGTAAAAACCATTCCACATAAAGTTTATCATTAAGACGCCAAGTAGCAACAACCAAAAAAAAAAAAGAAGGCAATTTGGATGTTTGTTTTTAATCCAAAAAAAAGGCTAGCTACTGAAATTTATGGAGGCTTAATTTGCTGACTGGAAACCTAACCTTGCACTTTCTCGTATCAAAATCCTCATCAGAGACTGTTGTGTTTTTTGAATATATGTATTATTATTCAAATTCCCACGATGACGTTGAAGCGGTACTTTTCGTATTAAAAATAGATTTTGACGAAGCTGCTGTAAGGAATGTTGTTTCATTTTTGTTTTCATTCAACAGACTAAGCATTTTTATGGTCCTCAGTGTAAATCTGTTAGAACTTTGATACAGTAAGTTGTGTGAGGTTTCTCTAAAAGCAACTTGTATTCATCCACTTATTTTCACACTAACTCATTCGGTAAAACAGGGCGTATAACTCCCGTCTATGTGATTCAGGTTTCACTACTCATTAATTTTTTATTTTTTACATGAAAAAAAATACATGAAAAAAAACAGCTTAAAGCCTGCAAACTTTGTTAGGATAAGCGGTTCAGAAAATGAATGACTGAACATTACTTTAAATAAATGTTTTTTTTTAAAAAAATATACGGATAATTGTGTGCAAGTAGTAACATAATAAGTAGCTGAACTGTGGAGAAAGAAAATTTAGTGCCACTGGAAAAAAATAACGGCAATTCATTTTCAAAAGAACACACGCTTACTTAGTTAAAAACAGCTTTCAGGCCAAAAACAATAACATTTTCTTTACTAGTTCACTTACACCATAAACAATGATTTTTTCAAGGTAGAAAACTGACGAATGGGAATGTTTGACACCTCTTTCTCATCTAGGTGAGTGTTAGCGATTTCAATATATACCCCAGAGCTCGGGAACCTTTTTGACAGGAAGAGCCAACAATTAACAAAAAATGTTACGCTATTGCTATATAACGAGTGTATGGATGAAAAATAGAGCAATGAAAAAAAAAATTAAGCAGCACGGAAGGTAGTGTTGCCGTCATAGTCAACACACCCATTGTTGCCTTTGAGACTCGGCTCTCTCATGAGCGCTTTCCACATTTTAGCTTACAGGTTAGCAGAGACCCGTATGCACCCATCAAAAGAGCCACATATGGCTTGAGAGCCATGGATTCCTTACCTCTGGTCTACACTATTCTTAGTGTAAATCCCAATCTCCTCGCAGGGTTAGGGTTCATACCAATAAGGGGAAGGTGTCCCTACCAGATCAGTGGAAGGGAACCTATGGCTCAGGAGCCAGATGTGGCTCTTTAAATGGGTGCATATGGCTCTCCACCAACTTGTGGTAAAATATGGAAATCACTCGTCCCGAACACACCAATAGGAGCGCCACATAGCGTTGACACTACCCTTAGCACCACTGTAATCATAATTATGTTTTTCATTACTCTTCTGCATCCATAATCTCATTGATACTGATTGATTAGCAACAGCATAACAGTGTTGTCAAAAGAATTCAGAAACTTTTGTACTTTAAAAGTGGTGAAATGACAAAAAAAGAAAAAAAACACTTGTATATTTTGACTTTTCAATTGTGAGAATAGCTCTCAAGAAATAACAGTAGATAATATGGATTGTTTTTGACTCTCTCTGTCAAAAAGGTTCCCAAACTCTGCCCCAGTTGTTGAGGGACAACTTTAGGGTGAAGTGAAATTATGAGTGAGTGACCCAACCCTTGAAACTACAAACCCCCACCCACCCTGCAATGATTTGCTCTCCTGCATAATTGTGGAAACCCCATTGAGCCACTCTTTTGCCTCTATAAAGGGGAGAGGCTAGCAGCTCCCCCTCCACAGGAGTTGTTCGCAAGGATTTGGATTGGTGCTCCTTTTCTCGCTGTGGATCGGCAAAGCCAGCTTTCCACTGACGCGCGTGGACGTGGGTTTGAATGCCGTGGGATTGGCCCGGTGCGGTTCTTGCCGAGAGCGATCGTGCGGGACCGGGTGAGACTTTATTATTGTCACATTTGCGAGGAGAGAAGTGACGCCAGGACACATGGCTGCGCTCACCATACAAAGGACTGACAACTTTTTGCACACCTTTTTACAGGTAGGTCGTAAGTCCCGCTTGTGTGACGTTAAAAGATGGGGAAACTGTCTGGAAATTCAATGAGCGTCCGCAGTTCTAGATAGAAAGTTGTCTGTTTTTGAGAATATTCTGGATAAATCAGTCAATTGCGGTTGATTTTTTTTATTACAAGTGCACATTTATTCAATTGCAATCTTCTGAGAAATTAGTAACTTTTTCCTTCATTTCTATTAACTTTAATGATTGTGTCAAAGTCACATTTAGACAAGTTAGATTTTAATTAAGAAAAGTCTGTTATCGCTGTATTAATTTTATGTATTAGGTTTTAACTTAAATTTAACTACAGTCTACTGAATGGAGTGACTGTGTTGAAACGATTAAATATTGGAATATTAAGAAAATAAAACTGCAGAAGTGATTGATATTAAAGTCAATCTTAGTATGCAATTAGTGTGCAATTAATAAAATTTACCAACCACTGACGGATTAATTTCAAACATTTAGAACATACAAAGCAAAAATATTTACTTTTCAAAACACCATGCAACTGTGTTTATTCAACAAATTAATTTTGAGTTAACGTATCTTCAGTGATTAGGAAAGTATCTCAAATGACAATTTGTCAATTTAATTTATTTCCTAAATTGATTGTATCGGTGCATAAAGTTACAATCTTGCATTTGCCGCTAACCATTTTTATGCTGACTAATAAGATATAATTATACGGAAGAGCTGAATTTCTGAAACAGACATACTACATTCTTTGCATTTTCAGGATCGTACGCCGAGCTCCTCACCCGAAGGCCACCCCAACGCCCTTTCCTTCCTGGCCACCACCTGCAGCCAAGCCTGGCAGGTGAGCGGCACGCCGGGCTCCGAGAGCTCCCAGTTCCCCTACGAGGGGACGGTCAGCTCGGCATCGGGGATGTTCCAGCTGTGGAGCAACGAGGTGGCGCCCGGCGCGGCCCTCAGCACGCACCAAATGACCTTCACCGTGCCCAAGGTGCAGTTTCCCACACACACGCAGTCCGGCCTGGGGCACCACCATCACCCCCATCACGCTCACCACCATCACCACCACCACCACGAGCTTCCCCTCACGCCTCCGGCTGAGCCCACGCCGTCCTACTCGTTCGAACTGTCCCCCGTCAAAGCGCTGTCCTCACAGCCGCAGGCTAACGGCTCCTACTACCCGCAGCACGGCGGCGTGGGACAAAACTTCCCCAACTTTCTCCAAAACTCCTCAGCCAGACACCACCTGGCCGGAGGTCACGCGGCCGAGGGCCAGCAATGGTGGAGCCTTCCCCAAAGCAATGCCACACCCTCCGGCCATCCCTTTGCCTTGGGCAGGCAGCTGGTGTTAGGCCATCAACCTCAGATAGCTGCCCTCCTGCAAGGGAGTTCCAAAGGCCTGCTGAGCTCTACACGCCGCTGCAGGCGCTGCAAGTGCCCCAACTGTCAAGCCAACGGTGGAGGATTGGAGTTTGGCAAGAAGAGACTGCACATCTGCCACGTTCCCGAGTGCGGCAAAGTCTACAAGAAGACGTCGCACTTGAAGGCCCACCTGCGCTGGCACGCCGGCGAGAGGCCCTTCATCTGTAACTGGCTCTTCTGCGGCAAGAGCTTCACGCGCTCGGACGAGCTGCAGAGGCATCTGCGTACGCACACCGGCGAGAAGCGCTTCGGGTGCCAGCAGTGCGGCAAGAGGTTCATGAGGAGTGACCACCTCTCCAAGCATGTCAAGACCCACCAGACCCCGAAGAGCAGGTCGGCACAGCAGCCGTCACAAGGCTCAGAGGCTCTCCTGGCCAACATTAAGCGAGAGTAACGTCTGCTGTCCACCTTTACAATCGAAACAGTGATTATAATAGGACTTCACGCCATGTTTGCACAAGGCGGCAGCCTCACATCTTGTTTTGTCCAAGAGAAAAAGGATTTTACACTTCTGCTGAAGTTTATTTTATGTCAAAAACCGGGTGAAAAAGGGTTCACATTATTGGTTTGTTAGATACTGTATTTTAAGAGGAAAAAGGACAATGCCTTTGTGCATTTAAATGTAAGCCATACAAGTAAGCCCAGGATAAATGGATAAGTCCACTGACCTGGTGAATCATTTGAAGACTTGCTCTAATTTGGTTGCTTTTGCTTATCATTTTGGACATAGACAATCTTTCAGTTTTGTTTCAGGAGTTGTACGCAAAACATTCCAATTTTACTGTAAATTATGTATCAATGTGAACCATGTACTCGGGTTAGTGGCTGCATGTTGAAAATTTTTGAATAAAAAAAATCTGCGTGTTGAACGGCCACACGCTTCTTTAATCATGCCTTCTCATACGTTTGCAAAGCGGGTTAATTCGACCATTTCATTCTCTTAATCTCCTCCAAAGCCCCTAACATTGAATATCCATGCAAGTGATCACTTCATCCGAGGCAGAATGGCAACGCTGTCCCATTGTGCTGCTGCCGTGAAAAAAAGCCCAACATGGTGGGCTCTTCAAAGAACTTTGCACCTCTGAGTAAACACTCAACCCATTGATGGGTGTTTGTTGCGCCTTCTGCAATCAAGTTCACAGTCATGTGGCCTTTTAATGGCTGTTTTCTTTCGCTCCACGCACAAGACCGAGTCAACAGATGCCACAGAGAGCAATGACGAGGAATTCACTGTGAATGGGACCCCTGTTGGTGAGACCCCCTCGGTGGTGACTGAAACTCCCTTTGATTTTGCACCCTTGTGAAAGTTAATACCCTACGCCCCCACTCGCGACCCGCCGCCGTATATCACAGTCGTGTTACGATAGGCTCCGCTTTACAGCACAGAATGGGCCTTTATTCAGAAAGCGGCCAACCAGATGTCTGCTCATCCAGGGGTTCCTGCTCTTTGTTTCAATTCTGTTTGAACCTTCTTCAAGGGGGGACGCCAGACCCTTGCCTGTATTCTTATCAAGAGCTTCAACAACATAGCAGATCTCCATTTCAGGGGAAAAACAAGGCTAACTTAAGCAAACGGCTTGTGACGTATAACCCAGCAATAATGTCATATTTTTTCACTTAAAAAATGTTAGCACTCTAAACATTTACATAAAATGACTATAGGCAATGAAGCAGATTTTCATTTTTTAGGTAGGGAAAAAAACTTGCATCCAACTAAAGTCCTAAAATCATTTAAATGTTAAAAATTTGTAAGATTTGCTCTATGGCAATTGCATATTCCTTTTTTTCACCGCTATAAAAAGGTGTGTTGCGTCATTTGCGTATACATGTTTTGCGGTAAAAAAAAAAAGTTAAAGTTTTGTTTAGATATGAAGTGCTGAAAGATGACAAAAGGATTGATCGCACATAGTGTACGGACAAATATTCACACTAAACAAAATTCAGGCAAACAGAGGTCAGACAACTGAAGTGCCAGATACATTTCAACATCCATATTTGAAAGAAAGCAATAATGGCACCGACCTAGATTTACAACCTACATTTACATATTATTTTCTCCACAAAATTGTATTAATTTATTCCCAAAAGGCTCTTTGCATCATTACATTTATTTTGGCTGTGCTACATCCAGTGTGTTTGTGGACCTTACTTTTTTTTTTTTGTTTAACAAAATCAGCCAAACTGGGGGAAGGGGATTTAATGTGGTTTAATAAACTTTTAACTATTATCTTAAAACGAGATGTTTAGAGCAAAAAAGTATTCATAAAGAAAAGAACACAATACTAACCGGGAAATTTGGAACAGGCATTTGGAGCTGCTTTTCTTAATTTAGAACTTTATATTTGATTGCATTGAGGTTGTAGTGTAAACATGAAACATTTTAAGCACAAACCACTAAATAATTGGCATCAACATAAAAAAATATTTAAACCTTTACCTTTAAATATAGACTGCTCAAAATTCATGATTATATTTTTCATGTCCACATAGTAACAGGAATGGACTTTAAATTGTATTTTATTCTTAAGAGGGGGAAAAAAAGTAGAGTTTGATTAATAAACTACATCTGAATTAGCCAATTCATTTAACCAAAACATTAACAAATTTGTAAAACAGTGCTGTGCTAAGCAGTCACAGTATTCTTACCAAAAATCTTAATTCAGCTGCATATTTGTAGTTCAGCTTAGTTCTTCTTACTGATGCAGAAGAACTTGATCATAAATGTGAATGGGCCTAATACAGGGATAGCCAAACAATTCCACAAAGGGCCATAGTAGCTGCAAGTTTTCGTTCCAACCTGTAAAGAAGATTTTTTTTTTGGTGTCATAGAAGTACAATCAGTGGATTGCAGTCAGGTGCTTCCTGTTTTCTGCAGAAATCTCATTGGGTAAACTGTCTGTGACCTGCTCGGTTGGAACAAAAAAAAACCTGCAACCACAGTGGCCATTGAGGACTGGTTTGCCCACCCCTGGCCTATTATGATTGGGCCATGCATACTGGCTATTTGGAGAGGATGAACTTCATCATCCTCTACTGGCCAAAAAGTGCTCCTCATTTTTTTCATGCATCTAAAGATCACCTCTAGGAGGCTCTCTTCTACTTTTTTTTGCTCGCCAGTGAACAGCTGAAGTAGCATCTTTGTGTGCATCCACACATGGTAAAACTTGGAAGAAAATGCGTGGTTATTGGCTGAGGAGGCCAAAGTACTCAAACTATGAGGGTAAATCTGTTAAAATAAAAGACTGTTATGGAGAAGTACTTCCAAATCCTGTAGCCCAAAATAATAATAATAATAAAGCAGAGATTGAAAACATTAAAATGCAGAATGTGTTACTGCCATCAGAAAATCACATAAGAACAGTATAGATGCCTCAAAACGTTTGAAACATATGTTAAATAATAATTAATAATATTAATCAATGTTAAATGGTATAGTATTCATGGGATGTTGGACAACAGTAAACAACTGGTTACAGGTTTTTAATCTTTGGATATCACAAACACGTATCAGTCCTCAGGAAAAACAAATTCACTTCTTAACTTTGGGTGGAGTTTGAAAAAAATTGCAAAATAATAGCACATTTAAAAAAAGAAAAAAAAAGGTACACCATAGAATTTAGCAGGTGAACAAATAAACACACATCCTTGCTACTGTAGCAGTGCCAGAGGCTTGGCATCCTCCAGAGGTCTTCACATCTTCCAGCAAAAAGCACAATATAACCTAAATGTGTCTTCAGAGTATACCAGGGAACTTGTTCCGTGCACTTCAATCTTTACACTTGGCCTCATGGAAGGCAACCATGTCCGTGTTCTCTTTCCTTCTCACACCAACTCTTGAATTTAGTGTGAATGGTCACAATGAAAGGGTATCCTAAGCCTGTCTACTAAACAGTCATCTGAGGAATGGCCAGGTGTATATTATTAATGGATAGTTCAGGAAGAAGTTACTCAGAAACTTGCACACGTTCATGCATGGGGGGGGGGGGGGGGGGGGGGGGGGGGAGAGCATCCATACATCATTGCATACGCGCTGAAAGGCACACTCCAGTGACCGCCCCAATTAGGAATGAACATTTAATAGTCAGACCCACTTGATCCCCACACTATAAACCCCACAATAAAGTAAAAAGCAGTAATTGTCATAACGCTGATTGTCCTTTTTTTCCAGCAAATTCCTGCTTTTTGCAATTGCTTTGTTTTTCTTTTTCTTAAGAAAAGAGATATTTACAGGTACTGCTTAAAGTTCCTTCAAAGGTTTCTTCAAATTCCCGAATTCTCGCACTCAATATGTTCTCCTTCATGAGAAAGATAAAGATCATAGTTCATCTTCAGCGAGCTGAGCCAAGTTACTCGGGCGTCGTCCGGAAAGTGGACCCGAAAACGGTGCCTGGCTTCCACAATCTTGACCCCTGCGGCAGCCATCGCCGGCTCTCTGAGGAGAGTACGGAATTAGTCACGCTAACAATAAAACACTTCAATAACACACAGTCAAGTCAACATTATGTTTCAGCACGAGTTTAACCTTCATTGCCTTTTTTCCTGTACGTAATGAACACGTGAAAGAATGCAATGCAATGTCTGCACTCTCAATGTGAAGTTCCTCCCTTTCACTCCAGGACTCATATGGGGAAAAAATGATCTCCTTTTGATAGGCATCACTTGCCCACTTCCTCGTCTGGCTCTGTCTGCTTCCTGTTGTTATGTACGAAGCCATTCCAGCTTGAGCTAAATCAGAACACGGTGGACAACTATTGACCGGTTAAGCAGAATTGCTGATTGTAATGTTTGACAAAAAGGCTGAAAAGTTTGAGAAAAGAAAGTTATTTAAAGTTCTCTTTGTAACTTGATTAAAAATTGATATTCAGGACATATGCTGATGTGAAAAGTCTCAAGAGACTGTCCAGCTGCTCCCAAATGCTGCTTTCAAGTGCTCACATATGTTGTTTATGTGTAGCTGACTTTTTTTTCTGTCACGATTTCCACCATTGTCATGGTCAATGCTTTCTTAAACCCGCTTTCCCCTCTGAGTATCCATGACAACCAATCAAGACATAGTCTGGCCTCACACGCAGTCTTTGTTCTGTGTATTTTTTACCCTTCCTGTCCAAGTGAGTGAATTTATGTCGGGCAACGGTGCCAAATTCAAGGTGCGGGGGCCAGACTTGGACCACTATGTAATTATGAAGGGCCCGCAAATGCAAATCGGATGCATCGGATTCATGGTTCTTGGCTACTTATATAAACGGCATTATTATATAAGACAAGGGCGACCTGGTGGAGCAAGTGGTTAGCGTGCTGGCCTCACAGCTCTGGGGTCTTGGGTTCAAATCCGGATCACGTCCAACTGTGTGGAGTTTGCATATTCTCCCTGGGCCTGTGTGGGTTTCCTCTGGGTACTCCAGTTTCCTCCCGCATTCCAAAAAACATGCATGGTAGGGTGATTGGACACTCTAAATTGCCCCTAGGTATGGGTGTGAATGTGCAGCACCCCTCACTACCCTAATGAGGATAACGTGGTTCAGAAAATGAGATGGGGGATGGAGGTATGAAACAACCAAACATGTATGTTTTCCCAACCATAACTTTGAGGCAACCAAAATTAATTTGACACACCCAATTCGGGGTTCAAAATGAACCATGTGCTCATTCATTTGTTTTGCTATGAATTTATCATTTTGGAAAGTTGATATTCATCCTAGTAGTTTAGAATCTGAAAGTTGGGCTTGGGTCTTCAGTAAAGGTGTATTAACATGTTTTAATAGTTAAAGATAAAATGCCAGTGATTTTTTTTTGTTGTAATTTTAAGAAAAGAGGAGTTTCTCAGTGTGAAAATGGAATAAGTATGTTCTCAGTTTGCCATATTCACAAGCTATGGAATTTGGCTCAAAGTTTGCGAGTGGGACCAAAGACAATTCGCTAAATAATTCAAGGCTTTAACTGAGTTTCAGGAAACGTGTCTTTAATCCTTTCCCTAATCAATTCATGTTTTGGTAAAAGGCAAAATATGGCCGTACCTGCGTGGTTTGTGCGGCAGGCGTGTACAGCCCGTTTGTAACCGTAGGATAGCAGGAAGAATTGGACAATGTCAGTTGAACTTGCGATGGAGAAATAGACTCAGGAGTGCATGGTTGGACCACCACAGTCTGCAAATAAAAGTTGTATGTTTGAGAGGGCATTTACATATACAATAGGTCTGAAACATCTGCAAATTGATAAATACAGGAGGAAAAAACCCACATCATGCAGTAAGTAGGTCTCACTGGGTCCACGAGCCGGGCCTTGGCTGGGCAAATGAAGGGCAGGCAGAGACGTATTATGAGAATGGAGGGAGGGCATCTTGTGGCGGTCGATGGACGCCGACGAGTGCGGCCTCAGGGCACTGGCAGTTGACACAGGGGGTCTCATGCTGCGACCCAAACTATTAGACTTGCTTTCTCGTCGTTGGTACTCGATAGGGGACTGTAGGGCTGAATAAAACACACAATTATCGGCATTTGATTATAAAGGACTGATCCATCCATATTTCATGAGTCACAGACACACAGGAGCCCAAATTTCTAATTTTCCAGCTCATTTCGTAAATCCTTTCCACAACGATGCCAAGACATTCCCGGGAAAGCAGGGAAACATTCTGTCCAAAATGTTCTGGGTCACCTAGGACAACCCACGATGAAGAATCCCAACTAGACACCTGCCTCTTCATCTAGCTACTCAAAACGCAAAGAACCAGTCGCTCTACTATGGTTCCCTTCCGTATGACTGACTGAAACTCTCCCGCTGTAGATGAAACTCATTTCAGCCATTTGTGTCTTCAATCTTGTTCTTTTGGTCACAACCGACAGCTGGTGGCCATGGGTAAGGTTGAGAACGAAGATTGATCAACAAGTAGAGTGTTTCAACTTTCAGCTCAGCCCGTGCAGTGCAACATACCAAGATTTCACATCCCTGTAGACGCTGTACCAGTTTGAAACCCAACTCAGCACACTTTTCATCAAAAAGGTTTTTGGGGTGGAACAAAGAGCAAATCGAGCCGCAAGTTCATACTGTGAATGTGAGCGTGCCGGGCTGGTGACCAGTCCAGGATGGAAGCTACCACTAATTTATTGTCAGCTGGACAAAACTCATGAGGATAAACTATCCAATTCCGGTATACCTAGCCACGGTCAACAGTTTATTCATATATACATTATACCTTTAATATAGATGTAGGTGTTTAATACTCACCGTTGAGGAAGTTGCGTTGCGTCTCCAAGATATGAACAACATCGTTAACCCAGGCTCTGCATGTCTCTGGGGAGGAGGCCAGTAACTGGAAGTGTACCAGACTTCCATCAGGATTGCGCGATGTCAACACAAAGCGTGCGTCATCACCTTCCACGGCGGGCTCCACCCCCAGGCAGCTCACCTGGAACACATTCCACATGTGGACTTCATCATGTTTACTTTTATCTAGAGTACCTGTGGTGCGCTTTTAAGGGTTTAAGCGGAAAAGTGTTTTCTATGTTGTGGAGTTTGTGGTATTATCGTATCTTCTCTCCCATCTTTACACTAACAGCATAATGGTACTTTGCTGACTCTGAGCGTACTTTAAAGAAATAAGTCAGCAAATTCTAGAGCATTCAATATTCAGGCGTGGGCACCCTTTAAAATATAGATTTCGGCTTTGTTTTACTGCCGCTTCTCTTCCTTTTCATAGATTTTCTCTTTGGTGATTAAGGCTATAAGAGATAAAGTTGATTTGATTGTACCTTGTGACTATAGAAATGCTTCTTCTGCAGACAATTACCTTAATGCTACTCTTAAAGATGTACCCTGGGAGTGAGAAGCCCTTTTTCCTGTCAATTGGCTCACTGAAGATGACCAGTTGCTCAAACAGGAAGACCCTTCTTTCCTTGGCCCGGGATAGGAAGCTGCTGTCCTGCTCAGTAACAGTGAAGGTGTCCTGCTGGAGTAGCTTCCCCTGGGCTGTGATTTTCCCCTTGTAGATGCACCAGGGGGGCAACGCAACAAAAAGAGGAAGTGGTTGTACTATAGTTAGCACAAGGAGTGTGTTGTTGTTTTTTGACTTGTGTTCCAAATCCACAGGTCTTACCTCAAAACCTTGGAGTCTACCCACATTCATCATGTCATTGCAACGTTTTGGCACAAAGCACATGACTTCTACTGCTTTCTGTTCAAAAAGACAGAGAAATAAAGAGCAACGTGAGATGAAAAGCAAAGACAACGCTAAGACTTCACACAGGAGAACTCCTACCTCTAACTCCTCGGTGTCCATCCCAGCTTTAGTGTAATACTTCAGGAAGTCCTGGGCAAATAAACACAGCATGATCACCAGAGAATACACGCTTTTCCATTTGTGGGGTTAAGAGATTGGATGCTCTTTGTGGCTCTCATTTGTACTATATTTACAGGTTTCGACCAAAAGACTCGGAAATCCTTCCTAAAATACAAATAGCTCACAACATGCCTATTGTGGGAATACCTACTAAGTATGTGCTTATTTGAAAAGCAGTGTTTGGCTTACATGAAGGGAAACATTAGGAAATTGATACATCTTATCAGAACCTAGAACTGTTCACCTTGAGCAGCAGCTGGTACTTCATGATCCGCTGGACGGGTTTGATAAGTAGATCATTGAGTTGCAACCTGTGACCCAGCTGCTGACGCAACTCCTGTAGCAATAAAAAAAAACAATGAGACAAAAGACCATAGGACAAGTGATTAAATTCAGCATGAAAGTAAATACAGGACCAAATGTTACTCTTAATGTTTGTCTTGAGTGAAACACATAAACTGAACAGTACAATGTGATAATTATTGTTATTAAGTAAGCTGTACAATTGTAAAGCCCATTGTCAATGGCTGTGAATGGTTTTGTTTCAGTGCCATGAACAGGGTTAGACATCTGATTAATATTGTCTCGGAGATTTGGCAGCAATCATTCGCTGCCAACCTCTCCCAATCAAAATCAATTGAACGTCCATCAATGTCATTCAATGAATCAAAAGTGTGAGATGCTCACCTCGAAGTAGCTTTCGATATACTCTGAAACAATGTGCTCTGACTTGGGTTTGTTCTGACAGTACACAACATACATATGCAGACGCCTTTCCTGCAGGACATACAAATATGTTTTGGTCAAAAGTGCAATGAAACTTATCTAAAAGTACAACCTGAACAATACTTCACTGGGATATAAATTGAATTATTTCACGGAATTGCACAAAAAATAAAAAGAATCGGAGTCTTGAGATTATTATATATTTCCGAGGAATGAAGTCAACTAAGCTTACACTTTTATAATAATAGGCTTTTAAAAGTATGGCTGTCCACTAGAGACACACCCTGCATGCAGGTTAGGTATAATTTAGCCATGTTTCCTTGTGTGTAACCGGAGCCCTTTTAGCACTCATGGGCAGCACCAAGCTGTACCTATAGCAACAAGGTTTGTTACTTGGAAACCGTTGAGCTGCTCAGCTTGAATATGGACATCTTGTAACACTGCATGCCCTGGATAGTTATTGCATTTGTAAGTACACTGCACGAGTGCTGCTGGTGCGTGCGCACATTTGGTGACGTAGCTCTTGCTAAAAGCAGAATGGATCTTCTGCTTTTGATTAGTTCGCCTTTTGCTTGTTTTCACAGTGTTACACCAGGCTTAGATTTTGTTGCACGATTCTTCACTCCACCGCAAGTTGTTTTTTTCTCACCTACTGAGCCTCATCAACTTGTTTCAAGTGCTATGGAGAGTCGACTTCATCTTTATCAGACAAAGCAAAGTTGGCCGGATTAGTCAGTGTCTGTTCTGTGGACATGTGTTACCACTTAGCCAAAGCAAACAAATCTAATCTTGCAACCCTGTGTCTTGTGACTCCACAGCAGTCCGAAGTCGTCTATGCAGCAAAAATTACACTTTGTATGTAGAAGAGAACTAAACCAAAACAGAACTTAAAGCAAGAATATATTTTACGTGCAGTCATGCATATCAGGTTTAGACTACGAATCGCGTTTACCCACTTTCATGCTTGTTTCGCTGAACGTATACGTACATGTTTAATGAAGAGCTGACCCAGTCGCTCTGGCTCCTCCACACACTTCTCCAGCTCTCCCAGGAAGTAGCTAGACAACACCAACATAAACACGCTTGTCATCATTGTCATGTGAGACAAGTTTTCTTTGTCATCTACTGAAAGCATTGCAGCAGGAAGAAGGGAACACAATCAAGTGCTTACTCTTGGTGCCAGTCAAATATTTGGTGAATGTTTCCAAAAACAATCTTGTCTTTTCCCTTCATGTCCTCCGGAATACCTTTGGAGTTCATAGTGGCCATGTAGCCCTGCAAGAGAAGGATATCCTATAAATTCGATGCATATTCCCTCGGCCAAACATTTCACGAGCATGGGAGACTAAGTAAAGAATATACATGTTTTGCCTTGAAAGTGCATAGTATAGAGTATCTATCAGATTTGCACTCAACCTACAAAAAAAGGACATTTGGGAAGATTGACCACATGTTGTTGAGTAAATGACCATTTGACTTAGGTTAACCAATAATGGTTGAATGGAAATTGAATCACTATGAAAGCAAATGTAGAGCAGGCACTTTTTTTTAATGCACAATCTCACCAGTCTTATATATGCAAACGGAAAAAGAACCAAGTAGTACTAACACATCTTATTTTTTCCAGAGGAGAACAACCTCTGTATGAACCGGTTTTTGAAAAATATCAGGCAGGCAACAGCAGAGGCATTGCCTTAATGCTACCCAAAGCTCATAATTCCTTAAATATGTTTCAAACTGAAGACAGCCCCAGCAGGAGGAAAACGGCAAAATTGTGATGGTAAGGATTTTGAGTCATTTTCGCATTACCTCAACTATGAGGCCCAGGTCTGCTACATAATGCTTCTCCGTCTCAATAAGCTCCTTCAGTACATACCTGAAAACAGATAAATAGTGTAAGATAAGTACATAACTCAGTTCATACTTTACACTGATATCGCGTTGACTCTTGAACAGGTCCTGTTGCTGTTTAGCTATTCACCTCCCAGTGCAATATAGTTTTGGAGCAAATATATTTGCTCAAATAAGGACCTGTGTCAAAGGTACGAGTTGGGGATCGCAAGGGGCCATCCAGGGGATCCAATTCGGTCCTTGGGGCTGTACGGCCTGACAGTTTTATTACGGGGCAGGGGGACAGCAGGTTTCACTCTGGAAAGTTCCCACTTGTAGAGTGTGATCAGTCAAGGTAATGTTCTGAAGATGAATGTGGAACTATACACTTATGTCCATTTAAAAATCAAGTCTACTCTATGCATTCTTTCATGAGAATGCAAGCAGCATCGACTCCCACTGAGTCACTGGGTGATTGTGAGTACGAATGGTAGTTGAAACTATTTTTTTTCCACTTTATGCCTGAAGTGAGCCTGGAGGGCCTCCATTCCACTGCAACCTTACCACCGATAGATCTCAGCACTACAGTCAACACAATCTGTTAGACTGAATTACACTGAATTTTACTTCAATTGGAAATGTTACATCTTTGGGAAGGCTGCCAGTTAATTGCCATTAGTTAGTGCCACAGAAGGCAATAATCATCCAATCCATTTGAACTGCTAGGGCTGGCAGTAAACGTTCAATGGAATGGGCATCTATCACTGTCAATAATTGCTAATGAGATAAAACATTTGTTTGATAAAGGCCACCCCATGTAAATCATTCAGTTTGAAATTATATAGGCAAACCAACATTATTAAAAGAAGCTTGCATTGGATATTTATGGTATATATATTTTTCTATACTCAACAGCTGTAATTACCTATATTTTAAATACAGTTTCTGGCTCTAACAATGTCGTCTGAATCATTCAATTATAAATATCGCTTGACTGCCCCAAGCTTTACTTAATATCTGTTGTTAACCTTGTGCTATTGATGCGAAGTCCTACACAGCTCACTAGATGATGTAACGTGCCTCTTAGTCAAAGGTCAATTGTGCAAATGTCTTATTAGCCAAACCATCGCTTTTAGATGCAAAATCACACAGTCAGGAATCAACACACTTTTACTGCCAGGTTTGTGAGCTCAAAAGCTTCTTATTGTCTTCCCCTGCCACAAGCATGACCACAGAATAACAGCCATTCTCAAAGTGTAGTACTACCAGTGGTAGGCCTGCTGCCTCTAGTAGTATGTAAAGTTTTGACTAAATTAAAAGCTCAGACAACTTTTTATCAATCCACAGACGTACACTAATCAAGTTCACTTATATTGAACCTGAACTATGAAAGATTCACATTTAGCATATAGGAACTGTATATTTTCCATTATTTAGGAACATAATGTAGTAATTTCATTTAAAACTAAGTACATTACATAATTATTTAAGTACATTATTTTTAAAATGTAAATGCAGTGTTTGTGCTGAAACTTAAGCTTATAATTGAATTTAATGCCTTTGTTGTCATTATACAAGTACAATGAGATTTAAAACTTCACCATATAGTGTAGACATAAATAAGTACTCAGAAAATTATTTTTATGTCCAACAAAAAGAAGTGAGGTAAAAATAAATAAATAAATTCATAAATAAATACAAAAGTGACTAAAGGAATTAGCAGTACTTGATCAATGTAGCTATGGTGTTTTAGTGTTTTATAAAATAACTGCATTTTTGTCTGAACATTTGGCCTAATACACTAACTAATGACAGGTGAAAAATGTCCATTTTGACCGACTGGCCGCTGCCTGCCTCTCCTAGTCAAAGGGATTGGACTTCTAGTGCCATCAGTGACACCCATTGAGTTATTTCTTGGCTTAGTATGGTACTTCACTGAAGGGGCAAGTATTTTTTGAGGTGGTACTTGCTGTAAAATATTGAAGGACCTCTAAAATAAAGGTTTGCGGTAGACAAACTTGTGTCAGGACCTTGAACAGAAAACTTACAAGCTTTTCTCCAGTGCACTTTTTCTTTCCTCCTCTGTATCAGCGACCGAAGACCATTGACTCGATGTGTCGTCCATCAGGATTGAGACGCTGTCATCTGGTACAACAGAGGTAGACTGAGTGTCCAGAGTGTCCTGAGCACAAAGTCACAAACGGACAATCAGAGAAAAGTATAAATCACCGGCAATGTAGCGTTATTGTGGACTCATGTGGCAAATAATGTGCAGGAGCACCGATAAAGAGCAGGAGGTGCCCGCTAATGACGCAGGTTGCCAAGGTGACGAGAGGCGGCGGCCACCAAACATGAGGAATCGGGTGATAAGGAGATCTGATAGAGATTGACACTCATCATCACTTATAGAGAGATGGAAGGAGGAAGATGAGGACATTATTCTTAAAAGTTAAAAGTGGAAATGATAAATGAAGCTAGTAAATGTCCTTGATTGAGTTTTGACTTTAGAAGATGAGCCATACAATTACACCAGCGCAGTAAAGGACTGATTTACGACCTCATAAATGTTATTTTCTTGTTTACTATCTGACAATTTGAGCTAATAAGTGATGCATTAGGAATGCTTTGATTTCTGATGCAGCATTTACGACAACATGTCCTTCCTAGGCAGAGTACGGCCCAAGCGGTGCTGAACTAATCAACTGTGTTCACTGCTATATAATGGACCCCTTCTCATGCTGTTTTCCTGGAATTGACACAATTTCCTGAGGAGAAACATTGACTGGAGGAGTACATTCTGTATGCAGCTAGAACCAGTCTTGACTCAATACTCTGCATTGCTTGTTTTTATAACCCATTTCTCTGTAACAAAAATGAACATATTAAGAAGTTATTGCTCTAATTTTAGATGGTAGTTTATTCACATTACTTTGATGGGATAAGCATACATTTACAGCTGTCTGTCAAAATCCATGTGGACTGTCAATCAAGCCAAGCAGAGGCTTCCCTACTTAAAACAAACCCCAATACACCAAAAATTCAAGCACAGACAGGCAGAAGCATGTCAAAAATATACATCAAGAAGAGCAATCACAGAGAGCATCACTGAATTTGGTTGATAAAGTAAGTTACTTTAAGTATGAAAAAAGTTATAGTTAAATTATTTTGGCGACCTTTGACCAAAATGTAATCACCTCTCTCCTTTCATATTAAAACTGTTATATCTTACGAGTTTGATAATCCCTTTCTATGTTCTGAAGTTATTCTAAAATGTCTTTTCTGATTGAAAAAATATATATACAAAAGGGTACAAAAGACTCCTTCTGTAGGATCTGCCTATGAGATAACTAATGCCTTTGAATTATATAGAGACCGAAATCTGGGTCTTCAATTCATTGGCAACCAGTGACAATGGTAGACGTCCAAACCATTTGGAGTCAAAATGGATTGAACACCTACATCCCTGGATCATTGTGTCTATAGAGGAGAGCTCGAGCCTGGCTGACAGGACCCTGATCTCATCCAGATGTTCTGTGGCAAAACCCTTAGTAAGAATCAACAGTGCAAGTTAGGGTTTTTTTTAGGTTTGTTTTTAACTAGAGGCTCTATCAATGAGGAAAAGTATATCGTTATAACTCTATGGGACAAAGCCTTGGAACATTATATCTTTTATTAATGTGTTAAAATGTTTAAGATTAAGATCTCAGGATATATTGCCTGGTGTGGCTTTTATGAGGTCTTTGCTCATTCTGTTTTGGTACCATTTATCAGGCATGGGGTTCTCATATGATGAAGTCATTCAAATATATCTCTGTCCCTGGTGGTTGGTGGTAACGCTCATAGTTTTGCTTGGAAGAAGACGCAGCGCGTTTTCCATTCTCTCATTATGTCTGAGTTGGTTAAAAAATGCATTTACGCAGGTTTTGGGTCAACCCCCCTTTGCAAGCTAAAGAGCACTTTTATGATATCTCAAAAAACAGTCCCATTTATTTCCACTCAGTAAGACATTAGTCAGACAATGTGTTGCAATGTGGGTCAAGATGACTGCAAAAGGTGTGCATGACGATAACCATTTAGATGGAGTCATTTGTTGTGTCTCGCACAGTGCAATCACAATACATCCCACTGACCAAGAAACAAGTGTTGCAAAACATGCATTTGGCAGGAAACGTGTGTGTAAGGGGGGTGTAGATTAGAGACAATGGTGTTTTAAAAAGAGCAAATGAAACAATACATTCATGGTCAATGGATGAGAGCATATGAGTCAGAAAGCACAGATTGAAAATGACTGCCACCTCCTTTGTTTTCTGTCTTTGAAGATTGGCAGACCAAAGTGCTGATGTAATTTTATTAGGGTCCTTTGATGTGTTGCAAAGACACAAATTAAAATATTTCTTGCCTCGAGTGCTCACTTTTTTTCTGTTTTTTTAATCTGCTCAACTCATCCCCTATCCAAAGGGAACTGTTTATCAATTTGTTTTAGGGACCAGTCATTGGTGAGCCCACTTAAGTAACCCAATTAACAATGAAATGGACAGGCAAAGCTGCACAAAGCTTTTCTGGTCTGTTGACATTCTTTGAGAACTCCCCCATTCACAAATTGCCAGAATATGAGGATATACTGAAATTGCATCTTCTGTTGGCCATTTTGTAAAGTTATAGTAAAGAAATCCATCCACAAACTGATGAGAGAAACTTTCATTAATTCCTTCCATCTTTATCCAAGGGAACTTTGTAATCTATTTAACTCCCTTGATATCTGTCTAGCACAGCATTTTTGGCTGTGGTAAAGCATTTATGTTACTTTCTCTTACCATGTGGAGCAATATTGTGTGTTTATTTTTGCTCGGTAAATAAGCACCGCTACCACCAATAAAGCTTGTCGCTGCTACTATTTTACGAGAGGTCCATGGAGACAAGAGTACTTATGTGTGGGAACCTTACTCAGAAACGTTGAACTTGTGTTCCTCGAATACAAGGGGAAGGCTACATGTATGATGACTCTAAGAGTATGTGTAGTATTTTACAGACCTGCATGTGAGGCAGCGATGTGCAGCCGATCAGCGAATCAGTTATGTAACCAGGGGACTGGAGCGTCGCCGGCGACAGATCTTCGGGGCTAGCTAGACCGTCTTTCCACTCCTGCTGTGAGCAAACATACACACACATCCACAGGTCAGGAAGACTGTGTCATAGGGTCTTAAACGCACCGTGCCTTGCAGAAGTACACACTTGCACACTCATTTTCGGTTTCGGTGGCAAAAGAGTTTCGGACTGGAACTACGTCACATTCTGTCACTGAATGTTCGGTGTAACTGTAACATATTAGGTGTAAGACAGGAAGAGGAAGCCCTTCTCTAGCCCTTGTAATGCATACAATAGACAATAAACATCTGTTCTAGAGACAGAAGCCACCATTGTTCCTAAAGTGTAACTATTATAAGGCAGTTGAAGCGTTATGTTTTTGTGTTGTGTGACAGGAAAAAAATGACATTTTCATGCTCACCAGTTCTGTATGTGTGAGGGGCAGATTTGTGAGAGGCTCGTCAGACCTCAGGGAGCCGTGTAGATCCTGGCTTTGACTGTGGGACGGAAGTGAAGGAGGCTTTTCCTCAAGTTTGCGAATCTGACGCTCTCCTTTGGCCGCTGCCCCCACACTGAGCTTCCGAACGGGGTTTGTGAGCCATTTCTTGAGTGTGCTTACGGACCGCTTGGAGCCGGGGGAACTTGGGGCCGAGCTGCTCGAAGCCAGGGGAGGCAGGGAGGCCACTGAGGTTGAGATGCTACCCTCACTGGCTGCTGCCGAATAGGAGTCTGTAGAAAGAGCAGAGGTAAATTGTAAATTTTGGTTCTCCAAAAGTTGAATCAAGGTCAATCGCAACGCAACCTTACTCGCCATGTTCACAGATCAAGAATGGTGCTGGACTTTCGGCTTATGATAGAGTGAATAACTCTGGGAGTAAAACAGAAACTGAAGCAAAAAATGAGGCCAGTGGTGCAGGTCGCTAGGAGGTGGCTGGAGGACTGGAAGCGAGAGAAATAAAAACAAAGAGTGGATATATAAAAATAGCCTGCCCCCCTAAAACACAGCTGTGCTCCTGTGAGCTAACTCGCTGTTTACAGGAAGTCTACCATTTTCAGTTTGGATCCCATGATCAGATGAAAGGTAGAAGAATGTGCTGTTTAGTTCAGTCTAGAGCTACAGTGTGGTGACTAAAACACTCCACAGATATTGTAATCTCAGACGTACAATGGAAGTGGCAGTAAGGTTGGCCAGGGCAAGCGGACATCCATGATTTATTCATTTTTAAAAAAAGCATGCTTTGATCGGTTTGTTATTTTTGTTTTTCTTGTCCCTCATTTCCATCTGGCTGCATCTCCTCTATGTGCAGCTGCTTTTCTCAAACTCATTGTGTGCATTCAACTACACTTCATGTTCACTTTTTGTTTTTGTTTTGTTTTAAAATAACCTGAGTTATGCTGAGTTATGACCCTTGATTACTTGTTTTCTGCAGGTGGAAAAAAACTTACTCCAAGTTACCATCATCATAAATCATTATTTGTTTTAATGTGATTGGCTGGTAACCAATTCAGTGTCTCCCATACCTATTGCCCACAGTTGGCTGTTACAGGCCCGAGCACCCTCGCGACGACGCTTGTGAGGATAAGCAGTACAGAAAATGAATGAATGAATAAAAAATACATGTTTATCAGTTTGAGAATCAAATATCCCGTTATTGTAGCGTCACTGTATCCTATTTTAATTCATGTTTAAGAAAAAAGTCCCAACTGGAATTGGAATTGCGGTTGTATAATGCACACAGATTCATCGCGTCAACATCTGTCACCATGGCAACTCTACCTTTTCCTGGATGACCCAGCAAAGCTAGAGCTCGATATGGTTATGAAACCTTCAGGAAGGTACTGTGATGATATCCGTGGACGCTTTTAGTCACAGCAACAGGAAAGCACAAAGGAAACCGACGAGCTCACCCACAAAGCAACATGTTCCCCCGACAACATTGCTGGATTAGAAATTTGACATTATACACCCACATTGCAAAAATTAGGAAGAAAAAAGGCTTCCCACTCTCCCTCGGCTCTGCTATGTGCTGATACTACCTATCACTATCCATCATGATAATGGGACTTCAAAGCAAAGCTTACTCACCGTGATTTAGATAATGCATCTTAAATATTACTATTGTGACAGTTATAAAGAAGCAGAGCACGACAAGACAACTTGTTCTTCTCTTTTAGACTTGCTGTGGCTTACTCACGGGGTAAAGTGAGATGGCAATCCTCGAGACAAAAGTCAACAAATGACTTTTTGACTAGATTTTCTAAAGCATTGGGAATATCGACAATCAATCACTTGATAATTAGGTGTTTTGAAAGGCATCTTCTGAGGAAGCTCTCTGATCGTTATGTTTCTCGGGAGTCGTGCAAATATAAGTTTTTATACAATATCTACCCATGGGTGGAAAAAGTAAGATTTAATTACCAGTGAATTAAGAGGACTCTGCTTGTTGACCACTCAATTTTGCCTCTGGCCGTTACAGGACCATTAACTATTAATTCAAGGCAGATGGGTAGGGTTTTTATTTATTTTTGCATATGTTTAGAGCCAATTTCTTATCTTTTCGATGCAATATAATTTAATTACCATCAACACTACATTGCAGACAGTAACAATGGAGTTTTGAAGACTTATTTAAGGTTTTTCTTCACAACCAAAACAAGTGGTTTCTTTCTACAATTGTACCCATACCCATGAAATTGACTTTCTTTTTTGAAATTGTTTCGTAACACGGATTTTAGCATTTAGGGACATATTTTACACAGATGTTATGTTGGACCCAGTGGTTGCCCACCCACACGAGCTGGCTCTTGCCTCGCTGGCTCTTGCCTACAGCGCATTACCATCGGTTTCGGCATCATAGAGACACAGCTTCCTTCTACCCAATGGGAGGCCAGCGAAGTGTTGGGAGACAGCCAATGGGTAAGCAATTCTCCCACAAGAATTAAAAACAAACAAACAGACACAGGAAATGTATTGACATTTTGTCTGATGTGTGATTTTGTTTGACATTTTGTAACTTGGATTTTTTATTTATTTGTTGTAGAAGCATTTATAAGTAGAGGTACAACTGCATTTATAACATCACCCCAAACCAAAAAGTAGGGCCTGTGCGGTTCTGGAGCAGTTAATGGGTTTATAACACTTTTTTTTTAACAAATTTCTGGCAAACCATGCATTATAAAGTGTTTTTTTTTTTTTTGCTGATCATCCATTTGAGCAACTAACAACTGTTTCGTGTCCAGATTTGAGGACCCCAAAGGAAAACATATTTTCACAACATCCTTGTGCTGGAAGCATTCCCTTATTGTGCAAAATCCAATCAACAAGTGACTTGCCCAGTCATGCCAAAGAAGCCAAAATAAATCTAGGAATATTCTCCGGAGGTAAAGAACATTTAACTAAATCAAAATTGTTGAGCTTTATGGCCTAAATTTGGAGTGTAAGCAAACATGAATTCATACAAGCAAAACAGTTGAGTGAGTCGATGGAGATGGATGAACTGTGAGCATTCACCGTCTTTGTTTTGATCCAACTTTCCTTTCATATTGATCACTTTGTCTGAGAGAGCTGCTGAGTGGACAATCAGGCTAAAAGCGTCGACGGAAATGGAACATACTTGTTCACAGCCACCCCACTTTGGAGGTCTCTGTTGTCTTTATAGGTCAGTGAGGACCATAGCAAAAATGAGCCCCTGGCAAAAAAGAGCCAGATGGTCTTGCAGTCATAATAGTTGGAAACCTATACAGTTGAGGCATTGAAAAACAATGACAGCAGCTTTAGATTGAAACTGTGGAAATCAAGCAGAAGACAGCATTACGCTTCTATCCCCCCTCCCTCACGCTCATGACACTGATGACTACTCTTCATCCCATGCGCTACCTGGTATATTGCATTTCACCTACTTAGAGGAAATGGACACTCAGCAAGGAGGATGAACAAGCTGAAAGGAAGACAAGGCACTTAGTATCACAGTCATATGGACGGGAAAGCCAAGATACTATCTATTGTGATGGACTCCATAGATCACCAGCTGTCATTCCCAAGGAAAACACATTTTGACACGTTTTATGCTACAGAATATTATCATTGACTTGTAATAGAAACAATCCGTCCTGCTGGTTTAGACTCTAATGGCACAAATAGCTTACTTTGACAGCAGGAACTTTACACAAATTACAAGAGAGATTGTTACCAGAGGGCAAAATCAATGTTCCATTTAATGAATGTAGGCAATTTTGCACGCTTGGTCCATAGCTTACATGCGATTTCATTTTGCCTGTTTGAATGTGTGATGACTCAATACAGGCATTTGACTTTCCTCGCCTAACTTCCACCCTTCCTCTTTCCTCTCTCTGAAAGTTGGCCACCCCTCAAATGCTTCTATCCTGCCACAGTGACCTCTGCATCTGTCTGCACTGCAGTATTGCTGGGTCGTGCCCCCGGGATGTCAACACATAACTCCCTCATCGCATGCAAAGCAGAGTTCCACATTTTCTGAGCACTGCACATAAAGGCAGGCATAAGCAACTCGGCAGGTCAGGCAGCTTGTTGAGGTCAAATCTTCAGGTAGGATTATAAAAGTGCCTCCCCAGTTTCTGAAATTACAATATGCATTGCAATGAAGTTGGGGGATGACAATAAAGGAAGACAGACAAGAGAAGAGAGATTTCCTGTCTTCCCACTGACCCACTTTTAGAGTAGACACACTGCCTTTCTTCCAGCAGCACGCGGTCACTCTTAAGTAAAGGAGCAAGAAAGCTGATCAGTGTTCAGCAAGAAACAAACCACCATAGGGTGAAAGACTTACATGGGTGTCTGTGTTTAATAAGCAACTTATCTTGTTCTTATGAAACAATCCTAAGTGATGAATGGATTAGTCATTGCGCCCCCGATGCAGGTAAACTACTCCATTTCAAATGTCCAAGGTTGGATATTCACATAACCAGAGTTGCACAAAGGTTATGACCAACCTCTGAAAGTTATCTTTCTTTGGAAAAAAGATGATGCTTCATCACTGGTGGGCATAAGTCAATGGTGGGCCACCTGGGTCTGGAAGGCCTTCTCTGCTGGCCTAAACAAATATCTGAATCATAGACTGATGCTAATTATATAATGCCCATGAATAATTATTAAATACCTCCATGTATGTATGTCAACTTCCTTTCATTGCGTTTCCCCTGATTCTGCTGCTACCAGATTGTGTTTTCATATTCAAGCATTTAATCAATCACATTCCAGGCATTATTAGTTGCCAGAATCAGAAATCTACCCAGGTGTCTTCACAAATGGCAGAATTTTTTCATTTATAAGTTTCTTTAGAGTTATTTAAAAGTGATGTTATTGTATTTATTTAGTATAATGGGGTGTATTTGCTAAACTTTACGGCATACATTACATACATACTCCTACATAACGGCATTCTACTATTTGACATCGAAAATATCAAGGTTGGATATATCATGTCGATTCAGCTTTTTTCTTTTTTTTTGCTATAGCCTCGTCACATTTTTACTAAGAACCATCAAAGTGCAAATATAGCATTATTCTGCCATGCACTATTGTAAGAGTTATTTTTATATTAATGTCACAGCTGTTACATCCACATGAAAGAACGAAGGGGGGGAAAAAAAAACACTACTCAAGGTGGCACTGCTCAGAACCTGTTGTTTCGTTGTGCACTTTGCAGCCAGCTGTTGATGATCATAATGATTATTCAGGCACACACCCAATGAGGGAAAGGGAATTAGTCACACGTTGGCAAACAAGGCTGCCATTAAGTAGGAAATACACCTAAAAACAGCCAGATGAAAAGCGATTGCGACTCCATATGGCAATGGCGGTCGTCAAGATGCAGACTAAGAGAACCTGAAGACAAAGCCCAACCGACTTGACTGTGGCGATTTGGAAACACCACAGACTGCACAACTATTTACACACAACTATTTATGCACAACTATTTCATTGGTATTAAATCTCCCTTTGCAGCTTTCCCGAAAGGAAAAGAAAAACACGACTCCGTTGATTTTACAGAGATTTTACAGCTGTTTTAAATCGAGGTCTGAATGTTCAACCCACTGAGATACTAAAAAGCTTATCATCATTCAGCACATATTGGGATGAGGTGTGCAGATGAACTGAAGTGCCACCAAAGCAGACGTCCACGTCCTAACCCTGACCAACAGATATGTTCCTGCAGCAAAAGACTTTCTGCGCTGTGAATGCTGTTCTCAGTCAGACTTGATGGGCTTTCCAGACAAATATTGTCATTCCTTTCCATGGCTCTCCACTTCATTTCCCACTCATCCCCATAGCAACAAGACCCAGGAAGAGAAAGTGAGGGACAGACCACACAAAAGATCAGCAAATGCACAGATAAGAAAACAACACAGGTGGGAACACACACAAACACCAGTATATGTAAGTGTTATAATTAATTAGCATATCTTATTCATCAATATTTATACAGAAACCACTCAGAGTTATTCGTGAGATAATACTGTGAGCACAAATGACGGCTTCCTTTCAAATAGTAAATCCTCTGCACCTGTCAGCCTTTGACTATTCCTCTTCAAATCCTACACTCAAACACAGCGCTTCAGCTTCTGGCCATTTGGAGGATATCTCACAAATACACAAATCACTTCAGTGTATGAGTCGTTCATAAACTGTACTAAGTATGATTTGAACCTAAATTAGGATGTTTTTGTTTTCAGTTTTTTACTTGTATATAAGTCATGAAATAACAAAATCCTAAATACAGGACATTAAGTGATAAAAAATGTCAAACCATTAGATTGATGCCAAACCTGTGAGATGAACAGTACAAGTCACATGCTTACAATGGTGCATCTCTTCAAAACAAGATGGCGATGGCAAATGGAGGAGACCATCTCTTATTTTAGACATTTTATAAAGTGAGTGAAAAGTCAGGCAGCACTTAATGGCAGCAACTAACAATATAAATTCGAATTGTATTGCTACTGATCCTAAATGTTCACTTGTTTGTATATTTGCGCCATGGCAAGGTATCCGAATCTTTAAAACCCAAAAGTCTTACTTAAATGCTCATGATCTGTCTATAATGAACGATCAGTAGGGTGGCCAAACGTCCTCTTTTCCTAGAAATGTCTACTTCTTAAACGGGGTCAGCGACGTGCAATGTTTCAGTTAGATGACTAGATCATCTATAAAAAACGAACAATCTCTGACCATGACTACTCGCTGCTCGCCATCTATTCTTCTTGGAACTCCGCTGGCTTTCCCAACTATCTTCCTCTATTTAATCCGATTGAATTGATTTCTTATTCTGAGAAAGTGTGAAGAGGAATAACTACTTGAGAAATCACCACTTAACTTGTTACTACAGCCTTCAGTCTGTTGAATAAGTCTGTTGTCCAAACAAATGGTATTAAAACACTGTAAAATGTATATACATAATCAAACGAGTCTTAAATGGATGGTGGAAAATAGGAAAATTAAAGTAAAAGACATACAATGAACCATAAGACCCAAAGGGGAGTGGGTGGGCTTGGTTGGAAATAAGTGGCTGCCTTGGCTCTCTTGTGCTGTGGGAGAATTCTTTCTAAACAAGGTATGGAATGCGCTCCTGTGTTTCATAATTTGTTCCCCTTTTTGCTTTCTCTCCACAATTACAAATAGAGCCTTGAGGTAGAAGAAAGGAGTTTAGAGTTAAGGTGCACGAGAGCTTTAAAAATAAGTCTGAGCAAATGGAGCAAGAGTAAAGGTTGAGCAAAAAAAAAGAGGGAGACAGCGAATATCACGAAACAGGAGAGGACATCATTAATAACCGGCTGGCTGGCCACACGCCGGACTGTCTGAAAGATGAAAAAGAGGAGGGGCGGGGGGCTAACGGGAAGACTAAATGAAGGATTCTAATGCTCCACTGGCTTCTCAAATTCCACGCTGAAAAATCACCCAGCACTCAGCCCAAAATCTGTGCCGGGAACTAAGGTTGTCACAGGTCACCTCATCCTTTTCCTGTCTGTCCTTTCTTCGCATAACTGAGGCGATGAACCCCAAAAATATGGGGACTGGTTGGACAGCAAAGAAACTGGGTGAGAGATGACGAGGTGGGCTCAGGAGCAAAGATTAAAAATATCTCCGTACAGGAGGTCAGGCCGCGTCAATGCAGCTGCATACCATTCAATTCAGCTATTTTGGTTGCTTTTTCCATAATGTCCAAAGTCTGCCTTATAAGCTGAAGAGAAAAACAGGTTCTCCCGCTGAGACATAAAAAGGCACGCTGCTTTTGTCGCGACAATTTTCCCCCGCCTTTTGCCAGCAGTGCTGTTTTCTGTCAAAGTGCAATCGATTTGTCATTTTAAAAAAATAGTCGTGTCTTACGACTACGGCGCAGAGAAACTGCTCCAGGATATTGTCGAATGGATTATATTGTATTGTGAAGTGCCAAAATACAACAAAAAAGAGCCACCACATTCATTATAAAGGTAGAGGCAAAAGTTCTCATCTCATTTTATCCTCATTGGGGTTATAGGGGGTGCTAGAGCCAATCCTAGCTGTCTCCGGGCCAGAGGCAAGGGACACCCTGAATCGGTGGCCAGCCGATTGCAGGAAAAGCGGAAATAGGCAACCACGCATACTTACAGCCATAGCTTGGCGCAATTTAGAGTGTCCAATCAGCCAACCATGCATGTTTTTGAATTGTGGGAGGAAACCGGAATACACGGAGGAAACCCACGCAGACCCGTGGAGAACATGCAAACTTCACACAAGTGGATAAACCTGGATTCGAACCCAAGACCCCAGAGCTTTGAGGCCGGTTCACTAACCACTCGCCCCACCGAGCTGCTGTGGCAAAAGTTCTCAAACAAAAATAATATGACCAAGATATTTTGGTAATACCCAAGTCATTCAGAAACACATATAGTCTTTGCTCATTTTTTTGATGAGATGAACCAGTCCGTGATCCGTTTCCTTCAATTCCATTGCTTCATTACCTCTGTCTGAGAGTTAGTGTCTCTGTGCAAGATGGCTGAAACACTGATTTCCAGGCTTGTGTTCACCTTGATGGCGAAAAAAGGTCATTTTGGATTAATTGACTTTTTATTTGGGATCACATTCCTAGTGCTCATAGAACAAGAGTAGTGCTTGGAAGTATCCTGGTGCTATCCTATTACATGCCTCAGTCAACACTCAAGCTGTGCTTTTTCACTTGGTGCAATACAACACAA
This sequence comes from Stigmatopora nigra, assembly GCF_051989575.1. NCBI lineage: Eukaryota > Metazoa > Chordata > Actinopteri > Syngnathiformes > Syngnathidae > Stigmatopora > Stigmatopora nigra. Next base: position 18,606,844 of record NC_135508.1, read on the forward strand.
AAGTCTGACAATGAATAAAAACTAAACATTGTGTCAGTACACACTTTGAAACCTTGATTTTGAAAGCATTTCTTGGGGAGGCCCAGTGAAAGAGTGGTTAGCATGTCCACCTCACAGTTGTGAGATCGAGGAATCAATTTCTTGCTGGGTGTTTTCTGCGGGTACTCCACCTTCCTCCCACATGCCAAAAACATGCATGGTAGGCTAGTCAAACAGTCGAAATTGACTCCTAATGTGAGCATGAACGCCCTGCGATTGGCTGGCAACGAGTTGAGATTGTACCCAACCTAGGGTCCATTAAGATTACCGAGATCAAGTATAACATATTTGGATTTTGTCTTTCCTTTTTTTTCCCCACCTGTCCATTTTCCCGTTATCTCCACCACCAGTTCAGTTGAGTAGTTCTCAGATCAATAATTCCTCCCAAATGCGCTGCATAAATTGATGGCTCAGGTTGCTATATTATGCTTCCCCTCAGGCTACCATTGCCAACAATAACACTAAAAATGGTAGAACGGATAATTACCGTATTTTCATGACTATAAGGCACACTTCAAAGTCTTAAATTTTCTCCAAAATAGACAGTGCGCCTTATAATCCAGTGCGCCTTATATATGGAAAAAATGTCATTCATTGAGGGTGCGCCTTATAGTCGTGAAAATACGGTAGTAGTTTATTGGAGTATAATGTCATATTTTTGCTAAAATATTCTGAGAACTTAATCAGAAAAAAGACTGAATTGTTTGAATTAAAGAATGCCATGGTAGTTGAAGACAAGGATGAGCCGCTATTTGAGTGACAATGACTTCCTATCGAGTTTTGATGTAATGGGAACACAACTGTGAAAATGAAAGGTGTATATCGTGTGACCAGCTGGTGCATGTGTGTCATCCGACACGAAAGTACTCTTTATTATGTTCAATTAGATGATGACTCATGCGGTGCACTGTAATTCTGTCCACGTCAATGGCTTGTTTGTTGTTAAAACACACAAAATACCCTTTAAAATAAAACCAGTTAAAAATAAACAAGGGGCCAACAGAACCATCTCTTGGGAAAATTGACTTTAAAATAAATCTTTAAAACAAATTCTCGTCACTCTAACTGGGTGCTTAGGGTTGACGTGTCATAAACAGCTGACCCAAAAGAATGGAGTGGCTTAAAAAGACTAAAAAGATTCCATGACTGACCAGGAGAGAAAGTTTATGGCCATCATCTGAGAAGAAAGGCCAGGATGTAGAAGAAGACTGACGGCAGAAACAACAGTAATTTATGTGAACAGAGATGCTTCACAACATCTGGGGATGAGCAACATGCTCAAACTCAAATCAGATGAGCTACTTTGAAAACAAATATGACTGAAACATAAATAGAAATCCACCATAAAACATTAGGCAAGTGAAAACAAAATGACTGTATTGAATAAATGAAGAAATGCATATGAGAATTTTGGGACTATACACTATACTAGTGGCCTATCAACCGAAAATTACAAAAACTAAATTTATTTAAAAAAATCTCAAGTTAATTTTGATATGAAGTAGAACAGAAAGGTTGTTTCCAAGAGACAGATCTAAGAGCAACCCATGTGGTGTATCAGTACATGTAACCGCCCCAGAATGCCTTGCGCACTGTGTTTTGTTTTATATTATGTATAAAAACAAACATTTTTATCACTAGAATGCATGTGTTGTGTTACATTAGGATACCCTACCACTATTCAGCCTGTTCTCTATTTTAAATGTCCTTTTAAGAGTTAATTACTGTTATTACTATTAGATTCTATCAAAAAAACCCTCCCCCCATAAAATGCAACTTGTACTGCAATACGAGTATTTTATTTTTATTTTTATTTTTTTTACTGACGATGAACAGAGATCGTCCAAACTGGTTTTCATTATTCTACAACAAGAACCATGAGGTTCTATTCTAATTATAGATATTGCTTCACTGTAGAAACTGAATATGATCCCCACAACAACACTATTATTAAACTAATGATTTTACATGGGAAAGTACTTTACATGATAAATGAGCGTATACCAAGATAGTACATCAAATTTTTAAGGAAGCGGTGCATTAAAAATATCCTGATCTACAATCTAAATGTATTCTGTGGCTATACTCAAAACATCTTTCTGCATTTAATCAAATAGTCATTCATGTAATGCGAAGAATCGGAATTCAAACTACAAGTAGGAGCAATAAAAATATATATCTAGATCCCTCTTCACATTTCAAAACATTATCAAGAGGATTTTGCTTCAACAATATAGCACGCTTTATATAATTCCCCAACCGCTCTCTTTCTTTCATTGGGACTTCTGACAACATATACTAGTTCAACCCCCCCAACGCACATGATTCCATATCATCATCTAAGTGCCAGCGAATTTGCTATGATAACATGCAAGAGGTGCAGTGGGGAGCTGCAGGCTATGGAAAAGGAGAATATCTATTACATAAGAGATTAAACTCAAGGAATCATTGGTATTTATCCAGGAACGCCAGCCAATAACATTAAAGCCTTCTTTATGAGACCCCCTATAGTATATGCAAGGCCTCAGCAGTAGGTTGCCCATTTATCCCTTTCATACAGGCGTGCAAAAGGGTGCGAATACACAACTGAAACATCACAGCACATGTTGCTACCAGATGATTAACTTAGTGAGGTGATCACTCAAAATAGATGACTCATACACTCCAGTGGTCAAATGCTACATGGACTTCTGACTTTTGTGTCCAACGATAGTATTGACTGCACGCCACCCGCCGCTTTGACTCAGCTGCACTGTTGCCTAATGGACTACTACCTTTCCCTCTGAGCTTCATTACAACATTACAACCAGGCAGTCCAAGTTGATGGGTCAAGGGGGAGGGGGTCAGCTGTGTTTTGGGTACTGAGGAATACCCCCTAACTGTGATTTATCCAGCCACGTGCCACGCATTCCTGACTGACGTGCTCTTCAGCTGGAAGACACTTTCACATAAACACTAATCCCAAATTGTTTTCAATGGAAGAACGTATGATGCATATCCTCTTTTCCTGTTTCTACTCTGCTCCTTTTCTTTGAGCAATACTTGGTGTAGGTGTGTCACACCTGTTGCAAGAGGATTGAGGCTATAGATGTTCACATGAGAAATCATAGGAAGAAGAAAAGTAAAGACAAGGAGCAAATGTAGAAGAGATGAGGAAGTCTGACACTGACCTCTGACTCTAGCGTAGCAGCAGCCGCACTTAGTCAGGACTTTTCGGAATAAGTGTTGGCAGCCACAGCAGCCTCGGTGGTGGCGATGGTGATGGTGACCCCCTTTCATGCTTTTGGAGCATGAGCAGAAGTGGGCATGGCCCGCTCCACTTCCTTACCCCCCTCAAAGTTCAAATCCCAACCAGAATGAAAAAGCAGATCAGTGTGTTCTGCTCCTTAGTTGCGCCCTGACGGTTCAAGTCCTGAGGAGTTCACAATAGAAGCCTCAAAGAATTCCACCAAAGAGCCTATTAACAGTCTCACAAAGATCCCACACAGTAGTATATGGTCCTGTCGTCCGTCTTCATCTTTGGCTCGCCTTTGGTTTCATGTGTTGCGCTCGCCTCGGTGAACTGTCTGGTCAAATGACGGACTGCTTCAGCTGAGAGAGAGAGGAGAGAGGCAGAGAGAGGGGCAAAAGACGGAGTAGGGGGAGGGTTGAGTTTGGAGGGTGGAGTCTACACACTCCCCTCACTGGCTGTTTCAGGATAAGGTTCAGACTCCCCTAATTTTCTCTCTTCCTGTACGCCCCCCACCAACAAACCATCGCCTCCGCCTCTTCTTTCCTTCTCAGCTGTTTTTCCTCTGCTCTCCCCTCACTCTCATTCCGTCTGCTCGATTATTCTCCCGTCTAGCAAAACTTCCAAGCACAAGAGCAGATAAAAAGAGCATCTGCACTTTCCGATTTGATCGTGTATGACAAAGACACCTCTGTTGACGAAGTACATTGTGAACAGAGGAGAAGCCATGTTAGGTCGTAGGTGTAACATACTGCAGTTTTCTTTCAAGTGCCATCCAAGAATGCTTTTGCCTTAGACAGCCAATGCCAAAGTTCAATTATGAACAAGAATCCAACAGACCAAGCTTTTCTTTTCTCTTTCTATTTTCTTGGGATCTCAAATTTCACAATGTTTGCCAATTGGCCTGACAATGCAGCTTTAAATTCAGTGAATGTCTAATGTGTTAGCAAAGACAAAGAAATCCCAGAAGAGCTCCACGCATTAAGAGAAAAGCAAGCTACACTTAAGATCTTCGTTTTTAGGTGCAGTTTTTTTAGAATAAAAGGACTAAACATAAATAAAGGTCTAACATTTGATCTTGGCACAGCCCCAATGTTTTAGCGAGTCCATCCGACCTGCCTCCGGATGGCAGACCACCTGTAGGCAGACCAGCCATGGAAATCAACACAACATCTACCTGGAAATATTGTCCGAAACCTGCTGAACAGACAGCTCACAAGATTGGCATATATGACACCATGATTCAGTTCCTGGCACCCTTCTCAAAGCCTTTGACGACCAGTGGACTAAAACTCCACAGACTTGGTCAGCAACCCAATCAACTTGATGCGTTGGACTCATGCACTACGTGAATGGTAGCCACATCAGACACAGACTGCTTTTCTAAACACTCCAGCTATTTAATATTACTAAATGCAGTGCCCCTGTGGGCAATTGGTTAGCACATCGGCCTCAGAGATCGAGAGGTCAACCCTAGCTGGGTTCCTGTGGGGAGTTTGCATGTACTCCCCAGCCCTGTGTTGGTTTTCTGCGGGTACTCCGGTTTCCTCCCACATCCCAAAATGTATGGTAGGCTGATTGAACACTACATTACCCCTAGATATGAGTGAGAGCGTAAATGGTTGTCCATCTCGTGCCATGCGATTTGCTAGCCACCAATTCAGGGTGTCACCCGCCACCGGTGCCCATAGTTGGCTGGGATAGGCTCCAGCACCACCCGCAGCTCTTGTGAGTAGTACGGAAAATGAATGAATGAATGAATTACCAAATTAAATGCATAAACTATACAAACTGGAATCTATTATATATATGTTATATATTATATATGTATAGCCTAGCTTTGCTTTATAATCAGTGCTGCTCATTAAAGTGCTTTCATTGTTTGTTCAAACCTATTGTAACCCGGGCAATTTAGCGAGGAACTTACTCATTGGGTACTAATTAAATGACCTTATCAGTCTTTGACATGGAGGAATTATCAAAAATTATGTGCAGAAAAATGAAAAAATATGCATATCTTCCTCCCACTTGAAGGGAGAGTGGGAGATGATGTGAGATGAGCATTAACACCAATTTGTCTCCCTGCTTTTATTTTTTTACCCTAAGCTCTCAATGACATCCCCTCACACACACTCCCACGCATACACACGCAACACTAAAATCCAACATTACACAGTGTATCAATATAATTATGTTATAAAAGAAACACTCAGGGATGTGGTTTAGGAAAGGAAATTATTGAAATGTATTGATTTTTTACTGCAGCCTTGTATCTATTTCCATGTACCATTGGACACTTGATTGGATAAACGCAAATTTGATCATCATAGCACGAGTTTTAACTCAGGAGAATCACACGCATTTCACCAACCACTCTTCATCTACATTAGCCTCTCAGCAATCTGATATTCTGCCAAAGAATGCTTGCTTAGATTTTTTTTTCTGTCTTACTCCCCTTGCCTATTTTCCTTTACCTCCCTTTTTTCTCTGCCTTCTTCTCTAAACTAAAAGCCAATTAAGGAAAACCGGGATCCTTGACATGTTGACAGGAGGAGTTGGTTTTAGGCTTTGGACAACATTCCATCAAGAAGCAGGAGTCACTGTCATGTTTTTTGTCATATTGTCCTGGGAGTACTTGCCGTTTCTTCCCAATTACAGCAACAGCAGATGTTGTAGGTGTACAGGAAAATGTGTTTTTTTTTTCTCCCCTAGACCATGCAGAAGCAGACTTTCACTCTTGAGACATCACAAATTGCAGAACTATATGCCTCAGCCTTTCACATTCTGGAAATTATTTCCAGCAGATTCTAGTTTTCTTTGTTTATTAGGTCATTTGCAGGTGAGAGTTTGAGTGTGTGATACTCTGAGTGAAAACCTTTACATAATATGAGGATTGATGGAACATATACTTCACATTCTGAACCTTTTGGCTAATTTCACTGTAAGATATCTTTCAAATTAATTTCCATGACCAATTTAGGGTCCAACAATGCCGTCGGCTTTGGTTGCACAACACACAAACAGACTTGACACTGTCAATATATTTTGACTAAAGCTAATTCCAGGACTGGGAAACTTAGTGTTTACTTCAAAACTGCAATACAATGGTGACTTAACCTAAAAGTCATTTTTTTATATCCACATCGTTTTTCCTTTTTCTTTATCATCACAAAAAAAAAATGTGATTGTACGTAGTTGCAGAAATGTATTTTGTCTTTGCGACACAATGTGCCATACACTTTTTCATTATTATTGCCCACGCAGAATTTTGTGTGACAATGCTATTTATCCCTTGGACCATTCCATGCAATATAATGCAGCTTCAGGTTGATCTCTTCCCATTTAAGGTCACACGCACAAGTCCTTCCCAGGGGCCTCTGGGATCAGCACTCTCCCAGCCTCTGGTCAAACTGCATATAAATGATTTCATGCATATTCTTCTCATTTACCTTGGATTTGTAGAAAGATGATGTCTGTACTGTATATGGAAGTAAGAGTGCTAAGTAAAGCCACTTATCTCTCTACTCAAGTCAGCCATAGCATTAAAACTGTATCTGTAAATGGCAAAATATCATAACAACATTGAATTATATCTGTGTGGTATTATAAACCATTTTGGGGGAGTCTGTAGAAAAATTAAAAAACTGCTAGGATGCAAAATACTGGTATGATTTGAAGAAAGATATCATTTTTAAAATCTCTTTGCACTACGACAGGACCACAGGTTTAAAATTGTGCCATTTCAAACATTACCCAGAGGAAAAGTAGGAGTAGGGATTACCGTAAATTAGAAATGTAGTGGGTAAAAAATGGAAATGGAATATTTTCTTCTTCTGTTAAAAAAATGGAATGTTTGCAAAGCACTGTAATGGTGTGGAACATGGTAATGAGATTTTTTTTTTTGTATTTTAATCTAAAAGTTGGCGCTGTCATAGTCTTGTGATTCCTGTAAAGTCACGGGCAGGCGTCTTGTTTCTAATGCATAACAGATGGCCATTAATGCCATCAAAAGCATTTCAGAGGCCTCACCTTTTCTCATCCCTATCATGCACTCCAAACTGGCCTGACCTCTCTGTAGCAAATCATAGCAGAATGCAATCACACATCCAGTGTCACTGTCACACTTTTTTTTGAAAAAAGTTTATGAACCATTTTTTTTTTTTTTCCATTCCTGTGGCCGCCGGGTGGTTAGCACGTGAGCCTCACATTTCTGGGGACGAGAGTTCGATCGCAAGTCCTGTGTGGAGTTTGCATGTTCTTTCCGTACTTGTGGGTTTTCTCTGGGTACTCCAGTTTCCTCCCACATCCCAAAAACATGCAGTGTATGGTGATTAATAACTCTAAATGGACCTTACGTGAATGTCATCATGAATGGTTGTCTGCCTCCTTCGGCCTGCACAGCGATTGGCTGGCCACCAATCCGGGATGGCGCAAGTACCGCCGCAACCCTTGAGGATAAGCGGTTCAGAAAATTAATGAATGAATGTTTCCCACTCCACAGGCCTGGCCATAACCTGGCCTTCTAAAAAGAATACTAAAACTAAATCAAAATAATACCTTCTATTGTTCCAATTTCCTCGTACATCCCAAAAACATGCATAATAGGCTGATTGGACACTAAATTGCCCCTAGGTATGAACGTGAGTTTGAATGGCTGTCCGTCCCCTTTGTGCCCTGCGATTGACTGGCTACTGATTCAGGGTGTCCCCCACTTGATGCCCATAGTTGTCTGGGATAGACTGATAACTAGCTTTCTGTAAAAAGAACAATGCAATTCCATTTTTAAAACATAAATATTATGATAATCAAAAGGACCAGCTTTCTCCTACATATATCCAAGCCATTTTTATAACGAATGGCACTGGAATCTGTAAAGTGAACAACTCCGGGATCCCAAAAGTCTGCCGCCTGTTATTGTGGTCTGGAAGTCTTCCTGCTGTTTCATTCACTCATATTCCATCCAATTTCCTATCCGGAGGAAATTTGGCCTATACGCAAAATACACTCAGCAAAGGCAGATGACAAGGGAAACAAACAATTTGCCTTATGGTCAAAGTCCACATGACTTTCTCTTTCTTCCAAAGCACACCCCAACAAAATTAGGCCATTAAAGATAAGCATCATCGACAGCTCCTTATGGGCTCACTCCTCCACAAAATTGGAGTGGTGGTACAGTGAGCACTGATTTCCGCAGTCGTTGGCAGGCCAACCATATGCTCCACACCAGCACACACTTTCTTTAGACACAGCATCCAATCAAAAGTCTCATCAAGAGACAAAGCTCCTTTTGTTCCATTACTCTGAGGGAAAAGGAAAGGCATTAATAACTTTCTTTTTAGTTGTGCACTGTAAAGGCCTTAGATACCCTTCACTTGTGGCCTAAGAACTTCAATGACGTGCATTTAAAACTTGGTTCCAATTCATTTTATTCTACAAAACACTTTTCTTCATTTCTAACCATTTTTTATTAAAGGGGTATAAGTTTGTAAGTTATCCTTTTTTCTGCCCAGTTTTGTTTCTGTGTGTTGCCATATAAAGCTGATTTGTCCAGGGCTTTAGACTCTGCATTGCTCCCCAAACAAAGTGGTCACCAACACTGCATTTGATCTCCATAAAAGAATTTGGGGACTAAATTAAGGCTCTTGTTTTGAAACATTTCCCGGGTCAGATCTGACCGTTTTTGCCAAGCTTACGGCAGTTCGTATGGGCAACTTAAGTAATTGAATGGCTGCTAAGGGCATTTTACAGCCATGACGTGTCACATAAAAGAACCAAAGCTGAGGTGGGATGTTACAATGGCTCTGACTGGTTTGGTGAGGGTCAATGTTTAGAAAACATTGTAGCTTTGTGACAGTGTGTCACGCTGGGTGAAGCTTTCAGGTCTTACCTGTTCCTTCTCTGGCCTGCACCCAGTCTTGTTCCTCAGGATCGCAACAGCCCTGGACCGACCCCCTTCCCTCTTTGTTCGATGGGAGGTCCATTTCACCGCCCTCCGTGAGCTGCATACAGAGATGCCTTTGTCAGATGGAGTTCTCCTCTACGGGAGGAGGTCTTGGTAAGAGTGATTAGGGTCTCAAAACCACAAAAACCTAACACTCCCGCTTGTGTTTTTCCATCCGTGGCTTTACTCCATGAGCAACAATTCAGTGGAAATTGTGGTAGGCTGCCATTTAGATTGAATGGTCCTTCAGTAGAGGATTCAGCCCATAAAATGTGAAAATGGTAGGAGAAAATTATATCACCAGATGAGCATTGAATATATATTTTTAGATAAAGATTGTATTTTAAAGATAAAATTAAAATACTGTAAAGCCTAACAAAATTACAAACTTTATACAGTACTATTATGTCAAGTGCTGCTTTACCACCATTATAATTTCATCATCCTCATAAAATGAACTTTTGAGCAATTTGACTCTTTACAGTACAAGGAACCATATTTGAAAAGTCATCAAAACTGACAAATAACCCTAGAGCACTGCCTAGTGGTTTATTCATCTGCAAAAATTTCAAATATCAAAGTTTTTGAATTTACCTTTTCTAGTGCTGGCATGGTTTTTCTTACACATCATAAAAACATATTCCCAATTATTTAAGACTCAGGATTTTTGAGATATTGATATGAATATATACAAATAATTGTTTGTTTATTTGAACCCACTGATTGTCCTTGGATTGGTCCACCCAATCAAAACCAGCTAGAACAGACATCAGTTTACTTGTCACTCAAAAGAAGACAATTGTTCTAGACAACAAATGAAGTGAAAACATACATTCCTCCATCATGTAATAAGAAATTGATTTCGACCAACCGAATACATTGTCACTGAATGGTGATGAAAATAAAGCATTCGCATTCCAAATAACTTTTTAGTGAGTTGAACAAGTGGCATCCTGCTTTTCCTGATTTTACATTGTGTGTCATCCATATTTCCTAAATACTTTCTAAGCAATGAGGAGAGAGACTCTGTTTCAACTCACCCACTGTTGATTGGGCATTGCCACAGAAGTAAGCATGTCAGCCATGGCTCCCAACATCTGGTCAGTGCGTCCGGAGTTCTTCTGAAGTGCCTTCATTCTCTCCACCTTTAGATTAAGCTTTACAACAACCTTTAATCCCACTACTTCTACAGGCCTTTAGTCTCTGGTTTTCTCGTCCTAATGCGTTTTTGGCCTGCAGTGTGAGAAGTCCATATATTTATCTGAGCCGCAGACTTCATGTAACGGAACGGTTCTGAAAGAGGATCGAGGGACAGGCAGTCGTCCCAGTTTATAATGAAAAGCTCCTGCGAAACACACATTCAAGATTTATTTGGGCCTCCTTGCACTGCCTGCCTCCGAGTTTGTATCCTCTTGTCAAGAGTTGCTGATGAACTGTCATGTCCTTCTCTCTAAGTCCAACTGGTGAACTGAGACTCATCACCCTCTCTGCAATCCTCCGATCTACTTCTTCATTGGCTGCTTGAGATTACCACCCTCTCACCCAAGGAACCCTCCTCCCATCAACTTCCATTATTGTTCCCCTTCCTTGTCTTCAAGTCAAAAATTCCTTGCTGAATACCATTGTTGCTTCCGTTCAACATGTTTTCTGAGCTTTCTTCAAAGTACACTTCCACCTCTTCCCTCCCTCACAGCAAATGTGTCCAAGTCGCAGTGACACATGGTGTGTGTGTGAACCCACAAGCGGTGGGGGCAGCCCCAAATAAGGTCTGAACACAGGGGCCCTTAAGCTCATCTATTTATGAGACTATCATCAATTGTACCAAGATCTTATTCAACTCCATGAAATGCCGAATGCAAAAAAATGTTGATGACGAATTGCAATTTCTTAATGCTGCTGAACAATAAAGTGGGATTAAGCCCATTTAAGGACGACATTGAACATTATTCTACAATGAAAGTCCATGAAGAACCTAGTTAATGAAGTTTCACTGCTGTTATCAATAAAGTGTTCTTTCCAAAGAAGGCAATTTATCACACTTGCAATAAATCCTCTAGAAGTGGGTCGCATATTTTAGAAGGAAAAGAAAATGTATGACTACAAGACAACTTCACTCGAAATCGCTATCCACATGAACGGATATCCAACTTCGAGACACAATTTTAAAATATTGTCCATTTGCTTGTTTGCATCATTTACAATGATCGCAGTATATTTATTTTCCAATTCTGTAGCTACAATTGCAAAATTTATGACATTAATATTTACATTTGTCCTGTTGACTTCAGACCAAACCTAAAACGTGGGCGATGCACACCTTTTGTGCTGGTGTGAATGCAAACCCTCTATTTTCTCTATATCAACACTATTTTACAGTTAATGTTACTGCAAGCGTATTTACAGTGCAAAGATAAAACCTGATAAATGGTAGTGTCTTCTGAGTTCAGAATCTCCCTTTTAGTCAAATAAATATCCATTATTATAGTCCATTATTCAAAATTGGACACAATCGCTTATTTCAGTGTAGACGTTTTTGGCCCGCTTTAAATCCGATCAAGTTGCTGCAGACAGAATGTCCTGCACAGACTTCAAAAAACTACTTTTTTTTCCTAGTGACATTATCACGTGTCCTCGAGTGAAGCACATTAATTTCTGATTCGAATTACCATTCCTAAATCATTGGAAATGTCATTGCTCAGCATGAATACAGTATATTTAGTAGTCTGTCCTTGCTGTTTACCACCCCAATTGTTTGATTCCCAGCAGATTTAAAAGCAGACTTGGATTGTGTTACATGGAAAACTCTTGAGTTAAGAGCTGGCAAAAAGCAATCCTTGATAAAGTGCCAATCGTCTAATATTAGCTGCACATGGCCGTTTACAGAGTTACTCACCAAGCAGACTAAAATTACAGTTGCTGTTTCCCCAAACCTCACTTCAAGGTCCACTCTCTCATACTAACCTCTTAGTGTAAGCACACCTGGTGAGGGGCCCCACAATGGTGGTAGGGGTCCAAAAGGAGATTGGAATAACGAGTGCTAAAACAAAGTCAATTAATAAATTGTAATTAGTGTGCGAGGTTGCCCTCTTGTGTTAACAAATTATATCGCCTTTCCTTTTTATGAGAGAAGTCAGTTATTTGGAACTAAAGTATTTCAATACATGTCTTACAGTTAAAATATCTTAAATTTACTGCATTCCGTCACTTCTAATAACCCATATTTTCTTGTTATTTTCATCCACTGGTATTGAAGCAATACTTTCAAGTTCTACCTTCTAGTTCATGTTTTTTTTTTAACATTTGCATGTTTACTTTTGTCACCTCTGCTGATAATATAGTATGTGGTCTAAACCTTTAGTTCCGGCGGAGCAAGCCTCAAATGCAAGCGTTGCATGTCACTATTTGAACTCAGGGAGGCAGAGTTGATCCCATCAAGAGCGGAAATGTTTCACCACTCCAAGATCATGAGGCTACTCGCCAGATAACAGCAGGGTTAATCTGGTGACATGCACTCTTTGAGTGCATGTGTTTGAGGCCCTGTTGCTAATATGACATGTTCTTGTCACTATACTATCAGATGCCCCAAAGAATAAATAGTCTGTATTGAAATCCTACATTAGAGGAACCAAAACTTAAACTGAATGACCTTCCTGACTCCAATGTCCAATTTTTTGGGGCTCGGGCCCAACTGGTGTTGTGACTCAGCATGCTCGTGTGTTTCCGTGAATGTCTTTATGTGCGTGACATCTCTGTCATGAGAACAATTACCAATCGCAGGCCCCCGTCCGTCTTAACGCCACACCAGGGGTGGGTGGGTTTGTTTGTTTGTTACAGCAAATGGATTTGCATGGGAAAACAGAACCGAGAAGACGCTATTGAGCCCCAAGACACGGCAGAGTTGGGACGAATGCTCAACTGTGACTCAGTCAAAGTGCGAGGTTGGCTCTGGTGGCACAACAGACGGGCAGAGGGGGCCGTTGAAGGACTGAGAGCGCTGAGGAGACAAGTGAGAAAGATGAGCGAGAGAGGAGGGGTGGGGTTGCTCGAATACCTCAGAAGACTGAGAGGGGAGCAAGGGGTTGCCGCTGTCTGTTTCTTTCGTTTAATCCCTAAATCTTCTGTAATCGGGATGAGAGAATGAGAGCATGCTGCCTGATTTAGGACCGCACAGTCTATGTAGGGGTAACTGGCCATCAATACAAGAGATGAAGGGAGGGAACAGAGCGGAGTCACAGCCACTTTGGGGAACTTAAACTTAACCAAATTTGTAAAAGAGAAGGCGTCCAACACAACAAGATGCTATGTTCAGACATCCACACTTACAGAAAGGAAGAGGACTCTCAAAGGTTGGATTCTTTTAGACTTTGTTCTTTCTATCTCCATCAGCTGTGCGATATGTCGTATTATTTCAAAATTATTAACATTTGCGTGTCACAGTCAATGAGGGATGGGTCATGTTTCAACGTCAGAGTGAGGTTGAATAGTAGAGAAATGAAGAGGAAGGTAGGGCTTGGCAGGAAGTCAAAGCAGAAGCATAACTTTAAAGACAAAACTTGGAAGTAAAGAACAAGTGCTCTGGAAGTTTAAAAGTTGAGAAACAGCTGTTTCAAATGATTACTTCAGAATGATCACTTTCAAGAGGTGGAATTTGGTTCTGTTATCATAGTTTATATCTTAGCAATTATAACATTTGTGTGATTAGTTAAAAGATAAAGGGGGGTTTTATCAAACGTAAAAACAGTCAAGCCTACTTGGGCAAGATGAAGTATTCCTCCTGTTGAAAAAGAAGAAACATAATACTATCTGTGCATTCATTTTCACATAAGTTATGTTTCCTGTCACTTCAAAAATTGAGAGCAGGGACGAAAGAGAAATACTAGATGCTGTAGCTAGTTTCAGTGTAAGGTGCTTTTAACTAAACAAGTTTGAGTTTGATTCCTACTCAGGATTTTGACCTGCTTTGATTTAAATGGTGTGAGTTGCTTTGAAATATATTGCTTTGTTGTTTAAGGGGAAAATGTTATGAGGTTTTCAGAGTATTTGACTGGATGATGCACACAAAGATTGAGGAGAGTATGAAAATCCCAAATATCAGACGACATACTGCGAACATGTGATACACGAGCCTTGACTCATGCATTATTGTCATCAGGCTGCCAGGAAGACTCACCATCAGTCCTGTTACATGTCACCCAGCAGCATGGCTGGAGGGGGTGGACGTCTGACTGGCAATAAACCACCAAATTGCTTGCTCTATCTTTGATGAAGCTGCTGAAGCCTGAGTGCCTTCTGGTGTTGTCTTGCTGGTCACTTTGGGAACAGAGGACACAAAAATACTGATATGAACTTGCCATTCTAAAATGGTTTTGTTTAATGGTCAAATCCATAAAATAGGTGCCAATTGCAAGGAAAGAAAACAACAACTATGCACAACAACATGGATCGGATGGCATATTTAATATAGAAATACCGGATCTAACTCCCATTATAGGCAATAACGGACTACGGTGGCAAAAGGCATGCTGCACATTCAGCTTACGCTTCAGGTAAAATCAGCATAAGTGGGTTGAAGTGAAGCGAAGCTCCTCATCCGCATTAGGCCTCGGTCACGCCCTCTCTCACCACTTAATCTACATCATGGTCCAGGCCAAGATGAACCATTGTCGTTATGCTCTAGAATGAACCTGCTTATCGCAATCAGTTAAAAACCCAAGCAACAAACTATGATTTTTCTATTCCAGGCAATAATGGCCCAAAGGAGAGAAGGCGCTCAGGTGTGATCTCGGCAGATGTGGCTAAGGAGTGGGAGCTCATGGCCTCGTCGTGTGAGGACCCCCACATGGGCACTGAACCATTTGAGGATTCTAAGATGAACCTGGATGATTCTGACACTGGAAGCACCCTCTCTGATGACTCACTGCTTCCTAACTTTGAAAGAGATGACAAGTATGCAGAACCTCCAACAACACTATATGAGGCATGCGTTCAGAATGATCCCATCTCCTTGCAAAAGATGCTGGAGAGAGGCATTACCAAAGAAGAGGCCATGGAATTGGATATTAACAGTCGGGTGAGAAATATTTGAATTGACATCAATGTAAGAATTGCCACGTTACCCTAATGCCAAGCTGGACACTCATATTTCACCTGAACCACAGAGTGTTTTAAATATATATATATATATACACACACTACTACCACTTTAAGTCAAATGTTATGTATTAGCCTTGTAACTGTCAAGAATCACAAATGAGCAAAATATATATGGTGCCTTCACATATGAGTTTAAATAACTCAAAGACAACAGTCTAAACACTTAAATCTCAAATCATACCATATCTCTGCATTCAAATGAATGAATACCATTAATCCATAACACACGCCCAATTAGCCGCTGGAAATATTTACAATTCTCGTAAATCCCAAGGTAGCATTGTTATAAAGCATGAATTATATTTTAGGAAATATTGGCAAGATTATACCAACATGTTGATATCTTGTCCGTGTTGTTGCCTGCCAGAATGGACTAATGGTAGCCGTGAGCAAAGGATTTGTGGATGTCATCACCACACTGCATGTCTGTCCTCTAATAGACATCAACCACCAAGACAACGATGGTAACTCTGCCCTTATGATTGCAGCCCAAGCTGGTAGGTTCTCCCACAAACGAGGTCTACACATTTCCTGCCATTGATGGTGATAGATGTCCAAGCAATTTTAACTGGGCCAGCTGCTAGTGATTATTCAATAGGAATGATCATTGCCAACCTTGAAATCACTTGAACATCTTCAACACTCTGTGGTAGTGAATGTGTTAAACACTCACTCCAACCAATGTTTTACTTTATTCAGGCTTCACCACAATTCTAAACTACATCCTCAATTATTACTCTGGTGTGGACACCGAGGTCAGGGATCCCCGTGGTTTCACTGCTCTAATCAAGTCAGGCCTGCAGGGCAGAGAGGATTGCGTGTCGGCCCTCCTCATGCATGGTAAGATAATGGCCTTTATTTTCATGGTTTGACCTTCACATCTGGAAGGGAATGATCAGGCTCCATTTCCATTGATCACGAATAGATATCTAATCCATTTAAACTGGGAATCTGCCAGTGATTGTACTGCTAGTCCTGTTACGGAGGAGGCAGAAGTATATATTGAATTCAAAACAGACACATTGTACCAAGAACTCCAACATAAAGTAACACAAAGAGTCCATGACAAAAACTTTCACAGAGTTTTATGAAGAAAACCAATGGTAACAAAAACAACACAAAACACACATCTAGCAAATACTAATTAAAAGCACCAGAAATTAGATTTCAAATTGGCAAAGGCAACTAACAAGTATATATATCTCCTGGATCTACTGTATTTAAATACTCTGCTGATCAGACAAAACACAACCATGGCAGCATCAGGATGTAGGAGGTCATTTGTTGCAATGAATTGGACTTCTGTCACCAGCAATGGAACCCAATGGATTGAATGACAATTGTTGATAGGAAGAATAAAGTTACACATCTAACATTTTATAATCCACTCACTGAATTGCAAAAGTAGTCACAAGGCGGAGTTATTTGACTTTGTTACCTGTTTGGCAAAACATCAAGGCGAGGGAACAGGGAATAGGACCCAATCGCAGGGAAGTGGTGCTCAAACGAAAACTTTAATAACTTAGACAGCATCTTAGAAAATAACAAAGACTTAGAAATCAAATCACATAACCCGGGAAAGTGAGGACAGAGGCATATGGGACATGGATCGGGGTAACGTGGAAACATGACTTGGCCAAACAAAAGGAGGCAATCCGATGAATGACACAACAATCAGTGGTTTAAATAGACTGACATGGGTTGACATGACAATTCGGAACACCTAATACAGGAAATAAACCAGGGGCGGAGAAATGACAGCTGAACACAATGTGCAATCACTTAGACAGGACACCACGGGGGGAAAAAGCATAAAACCAAGCAACCCTAACAGACTGTCTGCCCAGCAATCCATTTATCTATTTTCTACACTACTTCCCTTCATTCATTTATTTTGTGCAGGAGCATAAAAATCTCACCTTAACACCTAAGGACATTTTTCTAACACACTCCATCGAGGAAGACCAGAATTAACATTCAAATCCTGTAACTATGAATCTCTTGTGGTAATTAGTACTTGGATTCTGCGATATGCCTTGAGCAATTCCACTTTTGTGATACACAGGTGCCGATATAAATGCAGTGGACTACGTTCAAGGCCGCGGCCTGAAGGATTGGGTTTTGAAGACAGGTAGATTTGAAACAATGAACAGAATACGCTACCTGCAAGCACACCCTGCCGCCAAGCAGTTTTGTGCTAACTACAAACCTGAATGGCCTGAACTCAATCAACTGGTGGCAAAGGCCACAGCCAGCAAAAGTGCAGGCCAGAAACTACGGCAGCACTTGAAGGACAGCTTGACTTTAAGCTTCCCTCAAGACCCCCAAGAGAATGGGGTCATGGATCACATGGTGCGAATGACTACGAGCATTAACAGCCCTCTGGTGGCCACTGCTTGCCATCCGCTGTGTCCCAGCAGCCCCCCAGAAATCGGGAAGCGGAGGCTTGCTGTTCCCGAACTACTTGAGAAGCACAATAGCAAGGAACTAGAGGAGAGCAAGGTGTCTCACAGCAACGGCTCCCTCACTTCCCCCTCTCCCAGTCCCGTATCCATCGCCTCGGTATGCCTGACCTCCTGCTACCAGGAGACCGAGCGAAGGGAAAGTGTGCCGTCCGGGGGTATGAGAGGCTTTATTCCCCGTAGCATGGCACGCAGGAACAGTATCTTCCCCTCGGGTTGCGTCCCGAAAATTGAAGTGACCAGATCTGGGGAGCCTACTCCAAAGAAAGAGAAGAAAAAGAAAAGGCAAAATGGATACCTGGAACCTCCAGTTTGGAAGTACAAGGAAGCCAAGGAAGAGAAAAAGAGAGAAAAGAAACAAAAGGAAAAAGAACAAGAAGAGAAGAGGAGAGTCAAGGGCTCCAAATGTTAATATTAATTATGACTAGATTTGGACGTTTGGATCAAAGATTCCCTTCAAGTTTCTACGCGCTTCCAGGATAAATACGCATTATTGACTGAATTCACAAAACATGCCCTTTCTGGCTACTGAATTTTAGTTATTTATGTACCATAATTAAAGCTACAATTCATATTCTATTTAATCGGATGTCAAAGTCTTATCTGCCACTGCACACATAGTATTAATGACATGTAGAATGTACTGGACGTATATATATATATAGAAAAAAAAATTTCTCTTTCGATGAAAAGCTTTGTTTGAACCCTGTTTTTGGTACATTCAATGGCATATTCAATGGTGTGCTGCTACATTGAACAAACATGATGTATAATACTGAATGCTGGAAATCTAAAAGGTAGCATATACAAGATGCCTTATATAGTATGTCCTCGTGGCTTTCACCACAGTTCTTCAAGACATCAGAGGTATAGCTCCATTTGTTCCTAAGAAATGTAAGCACATATGTTCTTAATTCATTCATTGGTGAATCCCAAAAATATGCAAATATATATAGTATATATATATATATATGAGCAGAATATGGCTTATGGTAGGTAGTAAAAGACAGTCAATAACATGGCTGGGGTAATTAAGGAACATACTATTGATTGCTGCTCGTGAAACTCCTCACCTCACTTCACAATAGCTCCTTGGCACTGGGGGCCAGAAGATGGCGCCAGAGCAATATATATATATATATATATATATATATATATATATATATATATATATATATATATATATATATATATATATATATATATATATATATATATATATATATATATATATATATATATATATATATATATATATATATATATATATATATATATATATATATATATATATATATATATATATATATATATATATATATATATATATATATATATATATATATATATATATATATATATATATATATATATATATATATATATATATATATATATATATTATTTTACAGTACTTTACAGTACCTTTTACAGTACTGTACTTTTTTAAGGACATATCAGTTGAATCTAACCGTTAGGTGGCGTTTTTTACTCTTTTATTGATGTGTCATTTGTATTTGACTTTTGAGTGCAATGCATTTTTAATAGAAGCATTTTAAGGACAATTTTTACATTCTATATTGAAGCCCAGTGGTCATTTTCAAGAGCATCATTTTATGAATGTTTGCAAAAATGTTAAATAAATATCTTTGCCACCAACCACTATTTTTGTGATCACTTTGGCCATTCAATAATGCTTTAGAATGGACTTTTTTACATGACCAAAAATAGTCACTTGCTCTCTATAGGGTTAACAATCCTTTTTACTATAAGGGGGTGAATAATAAAGTTTGAAGGGAATAAATCCCATGGTTTTGCCCCCCATGAAGTGTTATTGTATCTTTGAGGGGTCTTTGAAGCACATTCCTGTCCGTGTGCAGTGCAGACTCGGTCCACGGGGGAAAGGGAAAATGAGAGGTTTAGCAACAGGAAAACAGCTATGAGAACATTCCTGACTGAGCTGAGTAGAGCTGAGCGGGACAATGAGGGGTGGGACAAAACTGTACACTTTGCAAGAAAAAAAATGTAATCTTGCCTTTTGATCACTGTCAAAGACATCAACAAAAGACTCCCCTCCATTGGATAGAACTTGTTGAAGCAACCCTAATAGGGTGGAAGCAGCCTGGCTCCGGGCTACTCGTTTGCGTGTCAGTGTAAATATGGAACAAGATCCAAGATGAGATAAGATCGCATGGTTTCAGTGCATATCGTTTTTCCCCCCATTTTTACTTTTGCCGTACATATGGACAGGGTTAAGAAAAAAATCACCAGCTTCTGGGGGACCACTTTGTTCAGAAACGGCAGGATGCAAGCTCTCTTTGGATCAAACATCTTCTCTTGAGCTTTCGGAGTGGAATGAAAAGTATAGTATCGCTTAATTCTTGGCCACGTTTGTGTTTTAAGCGCTTGAAGTTGGACGACGATGGGAGACGTGCGGTGTCCAAACGCATCATGTTGAAAGGAAAGCTGATGACAGGTGAAGGCATCACATTTATTTTTGTCGATTTGTCTCTGTTGAAAAATGTTTTTAATACAGACATCACGTTTACTTCACACCAAACCGTAAAACTTTTTTCAACTAACAGGTGTCATCGAATGATCTACTTGAGATGGAGATAAAGGGGGGAATACTTTATTTTGTTGTTACTTAGTGCTACGAGTTTGACATTTAATCACTCAGATATAGAAAAAGTTAAGACATTAAATTATGTTTAAATTTTGGTTATTAAATAATGCTAAGAAAACACATCAAGACATATTAAATGATAAATATCATTGAAATCTCATTCACTCTTTATTTTCACAATTGAGTATTTTAACATTGATTATACATTCATTTATAAATCTCATTTCATCTTATTTTCTGAACCACTTTATCCTCATTGGGTCGCAGGGGGTGCTGGAGCCTATCTCAGCACAAGGGCACAAGGAGACAGACAACCATGCACACTCAAACCCACACCTAGGAGCAATTTAGTGTCCAATCATCCTACCATACACCTTTTTGGAATGTGGGAGAAAACGAGTACCCAGAGGAAACCCACGCAGGCACGGGGAGAACATCCAAGCTTCACACAGGTGGACTAACCTGGACTTGAACCTAGGACCCCAGCCAGAGCTGTGACGCCGCCGCGCTAATCACTCGCTCCTCCAGGCTGCCTCATTCATATTTTAAACAAAAATAATTGGAACAGCTCGGAAACTGTTTGCATTTTGATTTAACCAAATTTAAACTGTACTGGACAAAATGTAATTGCAAAATTCTTAAGCGACCAATAATTTAAATGACCACACACTATAATCAAATCTAAATTGAACTAGCTCATAATTATTAAGATTGTATCAGATGTCCTTATGTAGTTAAGTCAGCTGTAAAGTTTGGAGTTTGGTTAAGATTCCATCTACTTTAATCAAAACGTCTTATTATTTTATAGCTAATCTCTGTGGTATTTTTAATAAATGCAGGGAAAAAAATGAAAACACCCTTTTGCCCTCAGTGGTCTTTGCGTCCTGCCGCCACTGTGGTGACCCTGGTTTGATACCCACCTGTGTCTCTCATGCGAATCAATTGTTCTGCTCTGGCGACCACTCAGTCAGTCGAGTCAGTCAATCTTACTAAATTGTTCTGACTTCATTTGCATTAATCACATGTTTTATTCCCTCCAGCCCTGTTGAATCTAAACATGTAAACGCAGTAGAACATATCAGACAAACAAGTTGACTAAAAGATCTAAATAAAGCTAGAACAAAATGCCACAGTTTGAAGAAATTCACAAATTAAAGAAAAAAGCATAATACACCTATATCTGTCTAGAAATGATAGGAAAGCTATTCTGAAGCCGAGAGCCAGTAATCATAGATGGAGTAAACAAGGGGCAATGGTGAACCTTCCCAGGATTAGTCGGCAGACAAAATAAGCCAAAGACTACAGCGGAAACTCAATTGAAAGGTCACTTGAGGAACGACAACCTCTACAGCGGTGGTCCCCAACCACCGGTCTGTGGACCGGTACCTGTCCGCGAGCCACCTAGTGCCAGTCCATCAGAGTAATTAAATCTCGCCACCTACTTGGAATGAGAAAAGTTGTTATACTAGGAATAAATAATTATGCTTAGGACGTCATTCGTGCACAGACCCCGCCCCCACCTAATTTTGTCTAAAGTTGTCACCTTCCCCATTATCCCATTACTAACAGTTAAACATGACAGTAGTAGTGTAGTCTGGGGGTGCTTTTTTCTCCAGATCCTGGACAACCTGCTGAGATTGACGTACCAATGACTTCTGCTCTTACATCCATTAGTTGATGACCACTATCTAAAATGAACTTTGGTTGTTTAGCAGACAGTTATCCAAAAACCCTAAGCCAGAAAAAAACATCTTCTGAATGGTCTTGCCAAAGTAGGGACTTGAACGCAATTGAAATGCTAATGTATCTACACGGTATGGCCAAATTCATAAATTAAAAATATTCGGTTTGAAAACAATTTATCAAAGTAAAGTGGAACCACCAATTCTGACTTCTCCACTTCAGGCAAAAAACAATAACATCTAGATTTCATGCCTTTCTTAATTCAATTCCATAGCACTCATGCATGTGAAAACATGCAAACATTAAGTGAGCCAAGATGCCTGCTAAAGCCTTGCTTTGTCTGCCAGATGAAGGCACACTGAGTCATTCCAGTCTGTCACTGTAATTTTCAGAAAGTTGCAAACGCTGGTTATGACTCTAGGGTTGTATAACAAAAATGCATAATGTTCCTCACTTATGAGTAGAATGGCCTTATAGAAACGTCCTCGATTATTAAAAGACTGGGCAGCTCATTTTTCATTTTCCGAAACCCTTATCCACAAGGGTCGGGGGGAGAGGCTGGATAGTTTTACATTTAATAGATATGTGGTTATTTTGCAACGAGCTTTTGATTTTGAGCTGTGAGGCCCAGTTTGGGGATCATTGAGGCTGCTGTGCTGTTGTATGCCTCTACCATCCACCACTCAAACCACATACTCATCCAGATGGAATGAGAGATCTGCCTCCCTGAATCTAAACTGTCGATGGAAGGAAAAGATGACAATGGATCTTTTCCCCTCAGGTCACGGGGTATAGCACTGGACACAAGAGGGACAAACAGGAGAGGGCTTAGAGAGGAAGCGTTCTGGAGTCGAATGTCAGAACGGCCTACGATGCAAGACGTGATTACACCCCCCCTCCTATGTCGGGACAAGCAAACCATAAAGTGATAGCTAGATAAATGAAACCCAGCTGTGGTTTTCCACTGAGAATTTCAGAGGGTGGGGTTGTGTTTATGTGAGATTTGGAGATTTAACAGCAGGGACTTGCAGGCTGCACAATACAGGAAGTGCGAGCTCACGTTTGATCAAATATGGCTTATGCGGAGACTAGGAGGGAGATTTGGACAGGGGTGGGTGGCGTTGAGTCTAAAGATAGTTTGTCAGGAATTCAGACTTTCATGTAAGGCAGAAATGTTGTTTTCACATGATATAGCTTAGTCATTTGTGGCATAACATGCATGAACATCAGAATCTCTGTGATCGAGCAGCCTCAACTTCTTGAGATACTGGTGGTTTTTACTCATAAACGCCTAGGGCATGGGTAAGGAACCTATGCCTCGGGAGACATATGCGGCTCTTTTGATGGGTGTATATGGCTTTCCACCTTTTTAAATCATAATTTTTCTTCATTAGACTCTTCGGCATGCATACTCTCATTGATACTCATAGATTAGCAACAGTGAAATAATGTTCTCAAAAGAATTCAGACTTTTTTTTACTTTCAAAGTGGTGAAATGAATAATAAATACTCACATTTTCATGTATTTTTACTTTTAAATTCTGAGTATGGCTCTCAAGGAATAATGTTTGAAAATATTAATTGTTTATGGCTCTCGACCCCTGGCCTAGGTAGGGGATTACCACAATTTAAAAGAGGCACATTGCACAAAAACATTTTATGCAAGGCAAGAAGTGCTGATTATTTAAGCCAATGTTTCACAATTTAAGGTTCATATTTTACATAAGGAAAAGAAGACAGCTTGAACTGTCACAAAAAGTAAATATACAGTTTCATTGCATCCGCTCAGCTGGAAGAAGAACATTTCATTGTTCTGTCACTATACATCACAAGACTTGATAATCTGACAAAGATCCATGATGTCAAGTTGGATCATTTCCTGTGGCACACTTAATGATTTATCATCACGCACTGGTTGGAAATAGCAGATATAAACAAAAAAATAACAAGCAACTTTTAGTTTAAAGCTAAATTTGTATTTAATATTTGCATGTGACACGGTGAACATGTGGTGTGGCGGCCCACCTCTCGTTTCAATCCAGGATCCAATCTTTTTGTGGGTAGTTTGAATATTCAAATACTTACATAGGTATTTTTGGGGGTTCAACGTCTCCTTCCCATGATCCCCATAAATGTTTTGAAAGTTAAGTGAAGGGTCTAAAATTGGTGTGGGGGTGCTAATGTCACAGCATCCTTTCGATGTATATATCGAAACAGTTCTTACAATAAAGTTCTTCACTCCAATAAACTCCTTTTTAAAGGAATACTTCTTGAACAGATCTTTAACAAGACTATTTGGGTTGATCATGAGGTTGTGGCTTGTCAGTGTATTTGTTGCACCATATTGGTTTAATATCTCCATAAAAAGTACTTTTGGTTTCCTCAAAATCACAAATGAAGAGGAATAATGATACTCTGGGCTTTTATTAGTGTCCAAGTAATTGCTTGCATAGCACTACTATGGCTGTAAAATGTGTTTCTTAAACTTTCAACCTATTTTTCTCCATTAGTTTTACGTCCCTCACTCTCCTCGCTTACAAAAGTGGGCCTAATCATCATTCTGAGCACAGGTATACGATAGTCTGGGTTTTTTTTTTGTCAGCACAAAACTCGCCACACCTGTTTGAGACTTTGGCAAGTCAAAATGTAGGCGTTCTTTTTCTAAACCACGAAACAGCTTGTTTTCAGCACGGGCCTAACACTATTTTGGTGAGAAGACAAACAGACATAGTGCTTTTAGGTATTCACATGTGAATCTAAATACCTGAATAAATCAATTCATTCATTGAATAAATTATTCTTATCCTAATGGTATTTTTAGAACCTTTTCAAACATCATAACATCTGGTTGTCGTAATATGATGACGTGAATGTCCACCTAAGTACAGCATGCTTCCGCATTGTATGTAAGACTGTGTTACTTGTGTTGACCTCCGGCCTTAAACAATGAGCAGCCAGAGTCTCGCCGGCCAGCCGGGTGGGGCCACTCAATGGCAGGAAGCATCGCCATCAATATTTACTCTGCGAGAAGGGCAGCTGAGGAGTCGACAGGCCTGGAGCTTGGGGAGCACAGCGCCACACGCAGCCTCAGCCCACTTATACAAACACTTCTGAGTGCTGTTACAGACTTCCCCCAACTCAACTCACTTTTTTTTTCTCCCCATCCTTTTAGCAATTAGAACATGGGCAGACAGGCTGCGCCCACTGACGCTGTTTTGAACCTTATCGCTTCTGCTCAGGCTCTGGACATTTTAGATTTCACTCCCAGAGCTGTTGATATATTAACCAAATCACATTTCAGCTTTTGAATCATAAGCAGGAACCAAATTTCCATTTCTAACTATTTTATGTGTTGTTCACAGAGATGGAAAGTCCGCTTGGCTTCACTGCGATACTGGTTGGACTAGTGCTGTTCATGCCGGCATGCCATGCAGGTGAGTAAAGGACTAAGCTACACATAATGCACAGTGATAGTGTCCAGCAAGCCATTAACTACAGCATAGGTTTTAAACTGAGAAAACAGTTTGGGGCCTAATCTAATTTCTTTGTGGCCCTCGAAAGCAAGTCATGTGTATGATTTCAATAATTCTCATCAAAATATTGTTTAAATTGCTATTGTTAAAAATTTGTAGATATTGTGAGGCATTTTTGTCAACCAATATTTATTCATTTTGTAAACTGCTTTATCCTCATTAAAGTTACGGGGGGTGCTGGAGCCTATCCTAACTTACTCTGGGCCAGAGGCGGGCGACACCCTGAATCGGTGGCCAGCCAATCGCATGGCACAAGGAGACGGACAACCATTCACTTTCACACTCATACCTAGGGGCAATTTAGAGTGTCGATTCAGTAGCCTACCATGCATGTTTTTTTTTTTTTTTGGAATGCGGGAGGAAACCAGAGTACCTGGAGGAATCATTTTTACTGGTTTCCAATAGATAAATAGATAAATTGTGCGAATGGCTTGCAGCATTTCAAGAGCATCTGGCTAAGGATAAATAGTACAGAAAACAAACATGGCTGGATAAAATACATCAAACATACACATTTTCAAAGTCAACATTCATCTTGAACATTGCTCTGCCTCCTGGTGGCCACGAAATTAAGTCAATTCTTAGATGCTAACTCGATTGGTAAAATTGTTGGTAAATGGACCATTCTGTATATGTTTAAGTCAAATCATACTCATCCAAGTGTTGTAATCAATAACAACACAGGGCTTTCTAATTCATCTTATCACTTTCAGATTCAACGGGTGGCGAGGAGCTGCTGTGTTCTTGCATGAATGAAAAAGGCACATGCATAAACGATACGTGCAGGGGCGACATATGCTTCTACTCATGGGTGCACGGCTATGAGGAGAAAGGTTGCTTCTCCAATCAACACTACATGGAGCAATGCTTCACCTCCTTTGAACGCTTCCATATTTTCTGCTGCAAAGAGAACCAATGCAATGCCTTTGCAACGGCGCCTCCAAACATTGGTCAGTAAACTTCACCTTGACAGAACTGTTTATGAACTTCTCACTTTGTGCTCATCTTCATACTTTCACTCCACTTTGAATATGATGGGTTAGGGGTATAAGGATTTTTACTGAAATTTCAGGATGCACTCCACTGTTACATTTTACAGGCCACTTATCTGACTTGATTGTGAGTGTGAATGGTTGTCTGTCTCGGTTGGTGCCCAACCGCTCATTGGCGACCAGTCTAGGGTGTACTCTGCCTTTCGCCCAAAGTCGGCTGGGATAGGCTCCGGCAACCCCCAAAACCCTTGCGAGAATGCGCAGTATGAAAGATGGATGAATGAATGACCTTCAAACTGCAGATCCAATGGTTCAGTGCTTCAGTACTTTATGCACTCATTGCTTTTCTCCAACCAGCAGCTGAATGTCAACATTCAAAACAGGGGTTTGTGTTACAAACTACTACTAAAGTTATCATCTTTATAGTACTTTTACAGTGAAATACGACCTCGGTGCAGTTTACAGGCAGTAAAAAAGAACAACTTCATCCACTTTATCACAGTGAGATATGTTTTTTGGCCATGCAGATGGTGAGAAAACCACAATACCGCCACAACAGCTCCGCCCAGAGTTGTGGATCACTGTGGCTCTACTGCTCTTATTGACTGTGGCCAGTTTGTGTGGCCTGCTGATCTTTCTGCGCTTCCGGCGAGCACATTTCCGTCTCAAAAATGCCGAAGACCATGATGCCACCATGCTTAAAGTCCCAGTGGGAGAAGACCCCACGTATGGTGTAAGTAATTTAATGTTTAACCTTGTCAAGTTGTAGTATTTTACAGAGTTTGGGTTTTAAATTCCAGGATATATTTGATGAGTTCTGCACATCAGGGAGCGGTACTGGGCTTCCCTACCTGGTCCAAAGAACTATGGCCAGGCAGATTTCACTTGTGGAATGCGTTGGTTAGTCTTAAATATGATTACTGCTGTTGGTGTCTTCAGATTTTTTTGCAATTGACAATGTTTCTATTGTTCTCATTCAAGGTAAAGGCAGGTATGGGGAAGTATGG
Source organism: Stigmatopora nigra (assembly GCF_051989575.1). NCBI lineage: Eukaryota > Metazoa > Chordata > Actinopteri > Syngnathiformes > Syngnathidae > Stigmatopora > Stigmatopora nigra. Next base: position 18,634,509 of record NC_135508.1, read on the forward strand.
AGGGGAACATGGATGGGGGAGAGTGTAGCAGTCAAGATCTTCTCCTCCAGAGACGAGCAGTCCTGGTTTAGAGAGACTGAAATCTACAATACCGTCCAGCTTCGGCATGACAACGTGCTGGGTAGGGTATTGCGCTGGAATTCCTACTGACATATGTGGAGCATCAGGCGTGAGGCCAACTACAAAACAGCTGTCCTCTGTTCTCACTTCAGGTTTCATAGCCTCTGATATGACATCCAAGAATTCCAGCACCCAGCTGTGGCTCGTCACCCATTTCCACGAGCTTGGATCACTCTACGACTTCCTGCAGTACAGCAGCTTAGAGCCCGAGAGCTGCCTGAAGATGTGCCTGTCAGTGGCTTGTGGTCTGGTCCACCTCCACACTGAAATCGTCAGCTCGCAGGGCAAACCTGCCATTGCCCATCGAGACTTGAAAAGTAGAAACATCCTTGTGAAGAGGAACGGGCAGTGTTGCATCGCTGATCTTGGTGAGACCTCCACTAATACTTACATCACAGCCCCTCACATTCTTCAACAAGCCTACAGAAGCATGCTGCTGTGTTTTTCTCTTATAATAGGTCTAGCTGTGATTCACTCTCAGACCAATGATTATCTGGATGTTGGCCACAACCCTCGTGTGGGGACAAAACGCTACATGGCGCCTGAGGTGCTGGACGAGAGCATACGGATAGATGTCTTTGAGTCCTACAAGCAAACAGACATCTGGGCCTTGGGCTTGGTCTTCTGGGAAATTTCACGCAGAACAATTGTCAATGGTAACCGCACTATCAGCACTGTAACTTATGTAGAGCACTCTTGCTGGCAGCTATATTTTCCCACCTCAAACTAAAAAAAAAAAATTACACGTGCAAAAGGCAGACTACACCCTAGACTGGTCCCCAGTGAACTGTATGGTACATAGAGACAGGCGACCATTCCAACTCACAATCATTCGGCCACGAGTGGGATTCGAGCCCATGCCTGCACGCACCAAAGTTAGTCGAGCGAGCCTCTATACCAGGTGGTTCACTCCACGCCAACTATAACGTAATCTGTAAACATTGAGCACCAGACTAGGTATATAAGACTATTGAGCTTCCAACAAATATTATATAAATTACTGGTGCCTCTAGATTATTTTACAAGCAACCAGTTGAGCTCGGATTAGGTCTCTATCCTGGCTTCTCGGTACAATACGGCTAAATTGTCAAACTGTAATCCCCACTCACAGCCCACAATAGTCCCTGCTGGACTCATTCTTTGGAGAACGACCATCTTTGGATGACTCATCCATTGGATGTACAGTATGATAGGTTTTGTTAAAAAGATTTTGAAATCTTTTATAGTATTGTAAGTATATACATACTTTTTTGGAAAGAATTCACTGAACTGTACTACGTGTTGTGTTTTCTCAGACATGTCCAGCTGGTTTTATGTATATTAGAGACAGCGAGATAAGTTATTTCCATGTCTCTCAGCACTCGGCTTTCCCTTGTCGGTGTCTGTCTCGACTATCCTCTCTCATGATTAGCACTACAGTAATTATAAACAGTCTTATCTGGTGTCGGCACTCTCGTGAACATACACCAGACGCCAAAGTGTACAGATGGATACATGCACATAGTTACACGCACGCCCATAAATAACTCACTCTGCGAGATGCCTACACACTTTTATAATATTGTGTGTGCAGTTCTCTAATCTTAGCACTGACTTCTGGGAATTTCTATCTTTTCCTGTGTTTTTGTGTAATCAAATTTGCTCCCACTAAACAGAGCTCAATGGGGATTGCTGCTCTGATGAGACATCCATGTTTATCGATTAAAAAGATGTAGATAAGTCACCGACTTGTCTCCTCGTGAGGATGATAATGAGTCTTCTAACATAATGCATTCCATTTAGCCTAGTTTCCCACCCAGCCTCAAGGAATTTCTTGAAATATATCATTGAGCAGAGGTTATAGAGTTGAAATATTCTTTTTTTTTTTTTTTAGGGATTGTGGAAGAGTACCGTCCTCCCTTCTTTGACCTGGTGCCTTCTGATCCCAGCTTTGAAGAGATGAAGAAAGTAGTCTGTGTAGACCAGCAGAAGCCCAGCTTGCACAACAGGCTGCATTCCCACCCGGTAGGGTGTGATTGTGCATCATCAATATCAAAATACTGTGTCCATGTGCAGTGTTTTATCATCACAACGTCAGGTTTAGATTTCAACTTGAACTGTTTTCTGACCACTTTTCACGTATATGATTACTCAATCAGCAACAATTGTCTTATAGAGACTGGTTTTGAAAGGGAATTTTCCGCATGGTTGACCTCACGCCACGATTAGGGGCTTTCATTACAATATTCCATTTCCTTCTAAAGTCCACCACCACAATTCTCTTTCGCGCAGTATCAAAGATAGGAATTATCCGTTTTATTCCCGTGTTTTTTTAAGTATCAAATAACGTTTGGAGGAAACACTTAACAGAAAACTGAAATGTGACATCTAACCTACTGCTCCTTTCTCCACTCCATATTCTGAAATCTACACCTCTGCATTCAGATATTAATTTAATTGAGTCAATGGCTCTGTTTCTTATAGTAATTATGTTTAATAAATACTAGTAATACATACACCAATTGAAATCATCAATTGAAATCATCAATTGAAATCTCCAATTGAAATCTCCAATTGAAATCTCCAATTGAAATCTCCAATTGAAATCTCCAATTGAAATCTCCCATTGAAATCTCCCATTGAAATCTCCCATTGAAATCTCCCATTGAAATCTCCCATTGAAATCTCCAATTGAAATCTCCAATTGAAATCTCCAATTCAAATCTCCAATTCAAATCTCCAATTCAAATCTCCAATTCAAATCTCCAAGTGAAATCATCAATTGAAATCATCAATTGAAATCATCAATTGAAATCATCAATTGAAATCATCGGTTGAAATCATCAATTGAAATCATCAATTTAGGTGTGACAATTTGTGTTCATCGTGTTATTCATCCGTACATTTGTCCGTGCGTACAGATAATGTCATCCATTGTGAAGATCATGAAGGAGTGTTGGTTCCAGAACCCACCAGCCCGCCTGACAGCACTACGCGTTAAGAAGACCCTCTCCAAACTGGATCATGACAGTGACTTCAATGGCAAGAAACTCAAACAGGACATCTAGATTGATGAGAAACTGAAGAGGAAACTTGAGGTGATTTCTTGCCACAATCCTCCCAGCCAGGTGTTGAATATAATTAACATATTTTCAGTTAGTAACTCATACTGTCAGTCCATTTTACTTAGAAAATATCATTTTCAGCTGTTGTGTCCTGACCAGGGGTGGGCAAACTATTCCAGAAAGGACCGCAGTGGGTGCATGTTGTCGTTCCAACCTAGAAGAGGAAACCTTTGCACCAATCTGATATCTCAGTGAAATGCAGTCAGGTGCTTCTTGTTTCAGAAGAATCCTCATTGGTTGTACTGTTTGTGTTAGATCATTTAGAACAAAAACATGCACCCACAGAGGCGCTCGATGACCAGTTTACCCACCGCTGGTCTAGACTATTTTGACCAAAGGGAATTTTCCTCTCCCTCGACCTAAAAACCTGAAAATGCTGAGAACAGACTGAAAATGATTTTGTCGATGAATAAATATGACTCTGCTCAACATAGTACAATTTCAATTCCATAAGCACCTTTACCTATTATCTGCACACTTGATGTATAGTTGTGTATGTTCTGTATATGGAACACATTTTTTTAATGATTTAGTAATAGGATTTTTAAAAAAAATCTCCAAAAATGTACAATGTTCTTCTCTTTCCTTATCATATGCTGAATAAAACTGTATTTTTCAAGTATTTAGACTCGTGCTTTATAACCAACGTAAACTTATTTTTGGCCACTAGAGGTCATAAAATTATAAAATTGCATATAACATAATAGTATTCTGTTTCCTGATCCTATCGCCGCCTGTTGAGGTCAGTGTTTAGCGCGTCGGCCTCACGGCTCTGGGGTCTTGGGTTCAAATCCAGGTCATGTCCATCTGTATGAAGTTTACATGTTCTACTCAGCCCTGTGTGGGTTTTCTCCAGGTATTTTGGTTTCCTCCCACTTTCCAAAAACATGCATGGTAGGCTGATTGGACAATCTAAATTGGCCCGCGGTATGGGTGTGAGTGTGTATGGTTGTCCTGGGTGTCCCCCTCCTCTGACCCGGAGACATCTGGGATTGGTTCCAGCAACCTCCGTGCCCCGATGTCTGATCTCCTGTAGATCCAATGTAAGTCCTAATGTTATTATTTTCAATACTATTTGTTTTGTTGCTCAGCCATTCCTAGATAAAAAAATGAATATGCAAGCATACCTAAAAACTGTGGAATTAGAATGCCCAATTAAATTAAAATTTATTAATAAGCAATTATCATTTCCCACATTGGATTAACTGACTTTTACTAAGTCTTTATCTGTTTGGGCATGTGGTTGCGTTTGTCACGTGAATACAATTGTCATAGTGGGGCATTGCTTTATTTCCATCTAGTATTTCATTTAGCCTGAGTCATTAATTTGAAGTGCAAACATGGTCACATTGGAGCATGATGCAATTAATTTAATTCAATGCAAATCAGGCTAGCAATAAGAAACGGGATGAATTTAAAGTTTGCTTCTGCTCGTTTCCCTCCCCCTTTTTTTTTGATTTTCCCAGAGGAGAGGTTTGTTAGCGACAGAAATGTAAAGTGCAGCAGAGTCAAATGTGAGCACCACAGGTGGTATTTGTTCAAAGCAACGATCACAAAGCTGATTATTTCATGCATTTGAGCTCCTTTACATTCCTGTGCAAGGTAAGTCAATGGGCAAACTTGTAGCAGACAGGGTTTATTTGCAGATTTGATGATGTAAGCAGTGTATTTTCAAACTTTCAAATGTTGCACCCTAAAATTGGGTCGGTGTCAGAAGGTGAATGGAATTGAAGTGAAGTTCAAACAGAAAACTTGAGGCTATGGGCCCTTATTGGAAGGCACTTCCAGTCAGACTATTCCAGTCTCCATTTTAATCAAGCCTATTAATTGTCAGTCATTTTCTGAACCGCTTTATCCTCACTAGGGTCGCAGCCGGTGCTGGAGCCTATCCCAGCTGACTTCAGGAACAAGGCAGGGGACACCCTGAATTGGTCGCCAGCCAACCGCAGGGCACAAGGAGACCGACAACCATTCACACACACACACACACACACACACACACACACACACACACACACACACACACACACACACACACACTCAAACCAGAGTACCCAGAGAAAACCCACACAGGCCTGGGGAGACCAAACAAACTCCACACAGGTGGACAGAACTGTGAGGCTGACGCGCTAACCACTCAAGCCGCCGGGTCGTGGCGCCCATTAATTGATATTTTATTTATACCTGGAAAAAACCCACAAAACTCCCCACAAGGAACCCAATGACCCGGATTGAACTCTTGATCTCAGAACTGTGAGTCAGATATGCCCTCTACTTATCTCTGGCCTATTTCACATCCTTTCCTTTTCCGTTCTGCCCACCCTCACAAAGGTCGTAGGGGTGCTAGACCATATCCCAGCCAACTTTGGGAAGTGGGCGGGGAAAGTTGCCGGCCACATGGAGGGCCAAATCAGACAAACAATCATCCTAGTACTAAGGACAACTAAGACGCCATGTTTTTGGGATGAAGGAAGAAACTGGAGAAAACCCATACAAACAGGGACAACATTTACCTATTTTTTTCAGAAAAATAATTCATTGCAAACCAGCCAATTAAATCGTTATTTTAAACATAAAGCATTAAATGCTGTTGAAAAAAATAGATGCAAATTGTTTGTTTTTTCCAAATCAAACATTCTCCTGGGGCTCAGTCAGAAGTTTACAAATTTATAAATAATGCATGAGAGAAATGCACAGCATTAAAAACCATTCCAAAATAAACGAGTTTACAGCAGACAGATTTGTTTTACTACTTGCACTCCTTTTTGGGGAGGGGGTGACCTGAATTCATAATATTATGAAACAAATCCAGCATCCGCGCTTTATCTAGATCGGCAAACACTTTATTATGAGGGTTCCTTCCCGGCCATCGCCCCCCCCTTTTCCCTCCTCAAAGGGAAAATGAGTTCAGCTCCTTCCATGCAATCCCCAACAAACACGGACGCTGTCTCGGTCACATTGCTTTATCAAACAAGGGAGAAATAATCAATTGCACTGTGATCAATTCCTTAAAGTGACTTATTTTATAGCATGTTATGCGCGCTGCGGTCATAAAGCACTGATGTTGACCTCCGAGGAGGACACACGGACCTCCCCTTTAAATTGGCACTGCCCCTTTAAATACCTCACGCGCCCGGCTAGCTACTTGCGCGTGAATTTGCGCGCATGTACACGCGCATGTTGCCTATGCGAGTGCGTGTAAGTAAGTGCGTGTACGTATGTGTGTGTGGCTAGTGCGGTCGGATTTGTGGCTTGTGTTGTGTTGCAGTCAGTCCACTTTTCTCGTGTTTTAGTGCGCGAAGCGATGGGAATGCGAGAGCGATGGCTGTGAAACACACCGGCCGGGCGTTGCTGGCCCTGTTGGGGTTGCTGGCTGTCGGGAACGGTAAGTTGGAGTCGAGCACCCCGTTTCGGCTTTTGTCTAGCTGTGCTCGCCCGCCGTGTGAGCGTTGTGTGCTGCCTTGTGTTGTCGTTCGCTCCTCGCCATGGCGCTGCTCCTGCTGCTGCACGCTGGAGGGGATTTGGCTAAGCACGTCGAACTAGCGTTGACCTACAAAAAAAATCGAATTCTTGCTTGTTCTCAACGGGCCAACACTGGATCAGGTGATTTTTGCTTAATTGAAGTCAGCCTAATGCACAACAACGCGGTCGTCTTACTTGTTTACGTCGTGGAGTGTCTGTCTGCTAGACGCACAAAATACTAACCCCCGTGTTTATATTTATACACCAGTCCTGAATGTAGGACGGGTTCGGAACAAGTTCATCTTACTTTGGTGCCGTATTGACTCAAGATTCTTTCTTACTGGATCATCTGCAATATGTGTAGGCATGGGACGCCATCAAATACGATATTCTTTGAACAATGATATCGCGGTACATTGCGATTACTGCTCTAAATTGTATTCGGTTGTGTTTTTGTATATAAGGTTAAATAAATGGTAAATCATTTTTCCCCCTTGAAGAAATATTTTCTTTTTAAACAGATGGGTCATAAAAAGAATGTTTATTTCATATGGATTAAAAAACAGATTTAAGTTAATAGCACTAAGCTTACACAGGCTGCTGAGGTTTTATTCAATGTTTTGCCATTATTAGAAAATGTAAGTTGAAACAGTTTTTTTAAAAAAGGGTAATACATAGTCAGTAATAATTCAGTACATACTACACTCAATGCGATGTAAACTGATGCTACTTAGCCACATTACACCCAGGCACCAGCTACAGAGCTGTGGCCACTAGGTGACAATTTCTATTTATATTGGAGGATACACAGCAGCCAAAATGAATGAAGACGTGAACATTAGCGACCGCCCATTTTGATCGACTTAATATCGATGTCAAACTATATTGTATTTTGTTTCACTTTAATTAATGCCAGCATCTATCTGGTTACAATTGCTCTTGAGGCTGTTACATCGTTATTGTAACAAATAATGTAGTTTGAATTTTCCAAACAGTAACAGCAGTAGTCGCGTAAAATTTACAGTTATATTGAAACTATTCCGCTGGGGACAGTGGCTTTTTTTTTTATTAAGCGTGTTCACCAGTGGGGTATTTGCCTTCCTCCGGCCCTTGCCTTTCTTTGCTTTTTTTCGGTTTACATTTTGGGCACACACAAAAGTCGTATTGAGTCAACAGCCTTCAATTCTCACGTTTTCTCGACATTCACGCAATTGTCATTACTTAGAAGTGGGAAGCAGCTGGCTACCAGTTTATCTCTCACAGGCGACTGGGCGGTCCAGGGGGTCTACTTACTGGAATAGCAAAATGGAGCAGTTTTACTAACCGTGACTCTTAAAAAAACATGGTAAAACTTCACACCAGCACCCGACGCATACCCAAGTGTGTTTGTTGTGCTTGTTGGTGACTCAGTTGCCTTGTTAAATGTGACCATGAGGGGGTTGGAACATTCAGAATGGAGCCCTAAGCCACTTAAAGGGCTGAAATGTGTTGCTTGGAGCAAACATATTGCCCTAGTGCCCATTTGCAAAGGAGTGAAAAGGGGGCTCGCCCAGTGTGTGTGAATGCTGGCATGGGTTGACGACCGCCGTGTATTCACAAAGCCCAGACAGGAGTCACAGTTCAAGTCTGGGTGCATTGTGATGGAAATGTGGCAAGTGGGGGTCTTTAGGGCACCTTCTCTGCTTTGCTTTTCTTACTTTCTGCTTCTGTTGCTTGCAGATGAAACCAGCTGCTCAATTCCCCCCCTATAAACAAGCAGAGATTAACTCCTTGCTTGCCATTCGCAACAATGGACGCTCGATTTGTTGAAATTGAGAGAACACAGTAAGAATGGTCAGTGACATTGCTGGCGCTAGATCTCCAATTCTTTTTGATTTGTAGGGCTGACAGTGATTATTTGTGGAGATTATTTGTTGCCACTTTACCAGTGAAAATGGATTGGACGTCTAGCATCTTCATTGGAAACCACTGAGTCATGTAGTATTGCGTAAGTGGAGATACTAGGGTTGCGGGGGTGCAGGAGCCTATCTCAGCTGATTTGGAACCTGAAATGAGGGCCAGCCAATTGCAGGGCACAAGGAGACTAACAACCATTAGCGCTCACACTCATGCATAGGGGCAATTAAGAGTGTCCAATCAGCCTACCATGCATGTCTTTGGAATGTTGGAGGAAACCAGAGTACCCAGAATAAAACCACGCCGGCCCGGAGAGAACATGAAAACTCCACACAGGCGGACGCACCTGGATTTGAACCTGGGTCCCGCATTGTGCGGCTGACACGCTAACTACTCTTCCTCCGGGCCGCCCACTTGAAGTACTGTTGATCAAAATTGATGTAAAAGCAAAGTATTCCACATCCACAGAAAGATTTTAAAAGCATTTTGTAATACAAGCTAGAATGACTGGAGGAGAATGTTGTAACAGGATGCAAAACAGCAATGGGTTTTTAGTGTGGAAAACATTTGCAAGAGAAGATTTTGAATTGTCATAATTTGCTGGTTGTGCAACACTACATTTATTGTAACATCAACAAGATGTCTTGCCAACAATCTGATAAAGGGGATAATTAAACCCTATGGGCAGATGTTATATCTTCACTACTTCCAAACTAATTCTAATTGTTTGTAATCCTGTTGCCCTCTTATTTTTTTGTCTATCATGTACAAAAGCCTCTTACATTTAGTCTAAATCAAGTTTGGTCTCCATGGGACTTTTTGCAGCCTGTATCAATGAAAAATTAGTGCCTGTTGCACAATCTAAATATACGGGTAAAATCTGCATCACAACATTACAGAACATTAGATTAGATATAAAAGACAAGTCTCAAAACAACAAAACAAATGGGAAAGAGTAGTTTTAAAAAATATGTGTATTTAACTGCAGAACACATCATTTGCCTAATAAAAATGGATAACTTGACCATTTGCTTGATGTAACCTAAAGTAAACTCTGTATCAAATCTACTGCTTTTCTAAATTAATAAGGATTTCTTTTTCTACTTTGAAAAAAATGTTTTGTCATTATGTGCATGCTGGACAATTAAAAGATAAGATATTTCTCTTTGACAGTCACCAACCAAATATGAACTCACGCAATTCTGACCTTATGTTCAATAACAGCTGATCGAAACAAGTTTATTAAAGAACCCCCGCCCAAGGGTTCTGTTGAACACGCTCGCCCAGTTTTTGCGTATTGAGCACGAATGATGTCATCCTAGTCATGTTTATTCGAAGAGGGTACGCCAACTTTGACATTGATGTGTGAGTGTGGGGGTTGTATGTGTTGCCGACACTGATAAAAGTTGGGGGAAGGGGGTTATGGGTGGTGGGTTTGTCCAGCTGGCAGGGTCTTTAGTGAAAGGGAGCCCACAAGTTGGTGTGAAGCCGTGGTTTGAGCACCCTTTGGAGGATTATGTAATACAAGGCCCGAAACCAGACCCACACGAAAGTGGTTTAGCTCGTGTAGATTGGAAATAGTGCTGTGTTTCTAGACAATATTTTTGTTCCAAACTGCTCTGGCAAGTCACGTGTTGTTGACTTCATTCAGATTAGGAGCAAGTTATGCATGTTGCATTCTCGCATGACACCGTCAGCTTTGTGTGTACCTGACACACTTGCAATCTGATCTCAGACACAGAGCCGGGGAGTGTCTTGCTATCGTATCAATGTCCACGCTGTTTTATCAGGGTTGTAGGTTTATGTACTATTAAATGAGCTTCATATGATTCCCTTTCCTGCTGCTAGTGCTCTTGAGAATGAACTCTTTGGTGTTGGCTTCATTCATGGTGCAAGTCAAAAAATAATAGACTGGTAGGTGTGTCACTGAGAAAATATTTTCATACTACACCAGGAAATGTTGTAGCATAATTTCAAATGGTATTTTAGTATTTTGTGGAGTATCGTTTCCACGCTGGGAAAAACAAAGCATTTTTTTAATGGTTCAAGTCATTGGTGGGGACTGTTGTATTAAAAAAACTATCACAATTAAATGTTATAACTAAATGGAACAAATAGTGTGTTGTCCTTTGATTGGGTGATCTGGGGTTCGAATACCTGCTCCTACCTGTTCCCAATGATGTAGTGTCTTTGGGCAAGACACTTCACCCAACTTTTAAGCATGCGGAGCATTTCTACAATTAAACAATCTTATTCAATTAATCACCGCCAAAAGTTTAGGTATGTGACAGCCCTATTCATTAGTCCACCCTTACAGCTTGTATATTGGGCAGAGCATGTTTGCAAATGTCTGGACTGTGTCCGCTAAATCTCATTGCATGGGGCGGTTTCAAATTTAAAGGTCTTTTTTATTGTTAAATGAAAGCACCCTGAAAGCTTCAATGCATTGAGTTTTACGAGCTTCATTTAATGGCTAAGAACCAGCTAGCTAGCTATTACCCAACAGTTTTCATATTAAAGGTTCAAGACCTGAGGGTTGTTATTACACCAGTTTATAAAAGCCTTTCCATATTGGTGGAATTTATTTTGCTGTGATTAAATATTTACATGGGTAAACATACATGCATAAAAAACTGAAAAATAAAATGGCGAATTTGTCTCTATTATCTTGAGCAATGTTTTAACGTAGTTAACCGTTTTGACCAATGAATTCTAAAATTGCGAGGGGGGCCTACATAGATTCAGGTCAAGTCTAAGATGATCTAGAGTCAGTAATGACCTCCATTAGGCCAGCAGGCTCTGGGCTCTAATTGGCGCAGCAGACGGCGTGCACTGTGACTGACCCAGTGCCACTATTACTGATACTACACCACAAGGGGATACAATGACCGTCAGACACACAATTGCACTCGATCGCAAAGAGAGTTCATGTCTGGAGGGCTACATTAATGCCGTTCCTCCACCCCCCCCCCCCCCCCCCCAATTCTACGGAAACTCTTTACTTAGCTACTACGTATGTATCATGGGTGTATCAGTAATGCTGACCCTTGGACTAGATCAATGCCAAGATATATTGTATTGTAAACCAACTGTCTGTACAAATGAGTAAGTTGCCCCTGCAGTAGATACTTTGTTTGCTTGCAGGTAGCGAATGACATAGGGTTTATGAATTTCAATGGTCTGTTTTATCGTGCGCTAAAAAAAAACAAGACTCGATGATCATTTTATCTGTTGGAGGATAAGTCAATAACATTTTTATTGTGACAAGCTCTGGGAATTATTCTTGCACTTAAGAAAGCAAATGTCTTGTAATTTATTTCTGTGCTTTTCAATATATATTTGCAGACAAGAGTATTTTTCTGACCTGCATTTTACATTGTAACTTTTTTTACATTCCTCAATTATATGCTCAAAATAAATAAAAAGAGGTGTGGATCAAGCATATTGCCGAAATTGAAAGAAACCTTTTTTTGTATAGTCCCTTGGGAGTTTTGGAATATCAATTTGCTACTGTGGTATTATGGTGCTATACAGACAACCAAGTCTTCACAACTGCAAACCCTAACTACAAAAATGAAGTAGCAGTAGTTCTATAGTAGCTTCTCTCCCAGTTGCAGAGACTTTGCTTTGCAAGCCAATCAGTAATTTGACTCCGAGATGCAGACAAAGGTAATGACTTTCCTCTTTCCTGGGGCATTGATTCAGAGGCACTTGTGCATGGTGTGTGTATGTTGTCTGTGTGTTGAGCTGTCTGGTGGCGGCTGTTTGTCTTGATCAACTCTGTCTGGTATCTGAATCCGAGGGATCGAATTTCAGACAGTGCATTTGGGTAATAGCGTTGTGCTCTTCACACACGCGCTAACATCAGTGTGCTTTTGTTTTGATTTGTTTCTGATGCGACAGTTGGCACAAGGAGCTCTATATAACCCATGAACGCACTCGAGCCGATAGACTCACAAAGGAGTCAACAGGGGTGCATTGTGTTGTTAGGATGAATGGAACTATACTATGGGTTGTTGTCTGGTCCAGGTAGGGGCAAAACTAGTTGGGGCAACAATGTTTTATTAATCTCTTCCTCTCTACAACTGTCATTTCCTGTCTCAGCATGCACGGAATGATAGGAACTTGACAAACACGCACACACGGTGTGTTTTCTCCCCCTTTTAACTTCACTGTTGCCTTTTTTCCCCCTGTTACTTGCCCCCACCCTTCTGTAAGTCAAAGTCTAGACTGGGTTTTAATGACGCTAACAGCTGGTCCCTCGGGCGGAACTTCGATCGCAGCTGGGGGGCTCTGTAAGACCGGTTCGTAAGTCCCCCGCCTCTTTTATAGTATCCAGCCCATCCCCCACCCCGTCTGGCCCTCAAATATTGGGGTTGTTGCCACTCACCATGGCGGTCCACTTCGCGGCGCCCATCCCCCCCTTCTCCTGCCCTCCTCTTTGTTCACCCAGGCCCGCCTGCTCCAATCCTTACTAATGTTCTCTTAATCTCCACACAAAGCACTAGTGTAAAGACTAAGAATAATGTGCCTACAGGAACAGAGTTCACCAAGAAAGGACTTGAGGTGTTTGTCTGCTTTAGGCCATACAGGGGCTAGAAGTGAATGATTGTCACATCTATTGCCATCAATGGCAGGGAATGATTTAATGCTGAACTGTGATTTGGCTCATTTTTCTGGAAATTTGTTAAGTGACACAACTTTCTCCACTTGGTAGAAATCCCCCCCTCTCTTCTGAAAACTTTATTCCAGTGGTTCTTTTTAACATATTGTTGGAAAAACTCCTCTAGTATTGGCGAGCCACCTCTGTTACGCGTTCCCCACTCATGGAAAAAAATGCAACGCTCCGCCCAGTGCTCGTAGAGATCTTTTCATGAGGGAGATGCGGGGAAAAAAAGCAAGAAATTGCAAGCAGCCTCTCGTGACTCGGCCAACTTTCTCGATTGCTCGTATCTCAAAATTTGTTTCATATCTCAAGGTAATTATTTATTTGGAATTTTACCTGTATCTCGAATTCCTCTTATTTCGGGGCAGTCATATTACTGTAATGAAGCATATTTAATTCAGTCTCTCACATTCTAACGATGGTACTCATACCACACGTTGAGAGCCACTAATGTAGTCAATTTGCCAAGATTTTCAGCCTCTCCCTCTTTGCCTCCCAAATAGAAATATGACTATATATTCTTGCTTTGAGTGCTCCCTCTTCCAGTAAACAAGCATAGCTTAGTCACATCGGCATACCGTCTATGACATGTTTGTAAAAAAATACCGCTTTCCCACACGAGATGAGGCTTCAGCGGCATGGAAACTCCTGTGAGGATGTCGCAATTTTTTTTTCTTGCAACAGCGGAAGGTGCACTTCATGCAAATGCAATTTGGGATAGAATGCAAACCCGGCTCGCCAACGGTCAACTGTTGACAAAAATCTGCTCGGCCCTACTTGTCGTAGAGAAGTTGTGTGAGAGCCTTTCTGGTCAAAAAAGACCCTCCGGATAAGACAGGAGATTAGTGGAAGCTTTCCATGCTTTAAATCTTTGCTCTCTCTGTGCCAGACATTGTTAAAGCTTGAACTGACAGTCACGCCTGTCTGGAAAAGAATAAAGATAAGAATTCCTCTTTTCTTGACTTATTGCTGCTTTTTTTTGTCCAAAGTCAAATCTCGAGAGGTCCTCTCTTCATTTGGATTCGAAGGATTAGTTTTTGGCCTGTGACATGTTACTTACAGACTATGCAGTGATTTTGAAATGACAGGATTTAGTTATTCTCCGGACCGAGTGCTTAAACTCCATCAGGTCCTGACGAGCTCTGCATTTGTTAATGTCAAAACTTGGTAAAAGCTTGTTAAGACTGACCAGAGCTAAATGAAAACATGTGCGCTTGGACTTTAAATCGCATTTGGCTCCAAAACTAATCAGTTTCTTGAGCTCTGCTTGCTGAGCCCTTACTGGCGCTGGTATACTGAGCAAAAAATGTTAGCTTCCAATAGCAAGCATATTTGTCCTTAAATAAAAAAATGGAATTAAATGTTTATAAAAACACGATAAAATCAAAATGAATAAATACAAATGATGGTGGCACTATCACAAAATTTGATTTTTTTTCCATTAATAGCATTTAACTTAGAAACTGCCATTGACAACGATAGACGGCCAATTTATTTAATTGGCTGTGAATGCTCATCTTTCAGTGCCTGAGAATGCACAATAAAACGATACCTGCGCTCCCAGTCAAAATTGAATGGACGCCTAGTGCCCTCTATAGTAACCAATGAGATAAAAGCCCCCCTTTATAAATAGGGTTGAACAGCGCTGAATTGGTGCAACGTGTTCAGGAAAAGTCAGTATTTTCGAACGCCACTTGATCACAGTAAAACAGATTTTCATTACATTTGCGAGACACCAAGTACTTAGAGCGGGTGCAAACTGCATTTAAATTATATTTGTTCTCCCTGAAGTGCCCAAATTTAGTATGAAATGACCATGATCACTCATGTCCTTTTTGTTTTTTTTTTCTCTCCCCAATCAGCTCTCCGCTGTAACTGCACAACGTGTGAGAAGACGGGCTATGAATGCGAGACAGATGGAGCCTGCATGGCCTCTACGTACAACAACAAGGGAGAAGAGCAACACGTGCGCATCTGCATCAACAGGGATAACCTGGTTCCGCCCGGGAAACCCTTTTACTGTCTCAGCGCCGAGGGTCTACTCAACACTCACTGCTGCTATGTAGACTACTGCAACAGTATTGACCTGATTGTTCCCGGTAAGGCTCTGCCAAATGGGCGCCTGACTCGCATTTCCGGTGTGTAACTGACACAGTATTCCTTTATGCCTTCCCAGTGCCCACAAAAGAAGACCTTTCAGGCTCAACTGGTTCCTGGGGTCCCGTGGAACTGGTGGCGGTCATCGCGGGTCCCGTCTTTCTGCTCTGCGTGCTACTCATGGTGGCAGTTTTCCTCTTCCAGTATCATCAGAGGGCCTACAGTCACAGGCAGAGGCTCGAAGTGGAGGACCCGTCCTGTGACCATTTGTACTTGGCCAAGGACAAGACCTTGCAGGACCTCATTTATGACATGTCTACCTCCGGATCAGGCTCTGGTAATAGAACACTATACAGTCATACCTTGAGATACAAGCTTAACATGTTCCAGGACCGAGCTCGTATGTCGAATCTACGTTTCCCATAGAAATGAACTGAATACAAATTAATTTGTTCGCACCCTCTTGGGAAAAAACCCCCCACCAGAAAACAGGATATTACAACGGGCAAAACATATTTTTATTGGTTGTAATTCACCATCGTCTAACAAAGTAACAAATAACTTGTTCTGACGTTTAATACTAAAATAAGACTCAGAACAACAGAGGGAGACTTGACTGATGCGCTCGTAACATAACAAACTTTCAATTTGACTTAAAGGAATTTAGATTCCTATACACACACTTGAAAAACGTTTTAATATTACGTTACTCTAAAATTTAAACCTCAAAAGTCAAAGTTCACAGAGGTGCGCAAAGGAATTTTGTGATAACCTTTTGACCCGTTAGCCAATTTAACTCCAATTCCTAATACTATGATCAAATGTGAGAATGCTTTGTACGTCACCATCATTATCCTACTCTACAAAACATGGTGAAGCTTTGAGTTTGGCTGCTTAGGCTGGAATCTGGACCCCTGTGAAGTATTTATTTAGAATTTTAGATGATTATTTTTGGACCCCTCGGATGCCTTTTGTGCCCATTTGACCTGTAAGTCGCGCTGACCTTAAGTCTTATCACAAATTTCTAGGCACTTACAATGATTTGTGGTAATCACAGGTATTTTACAAGTCTGGAAACTTTGCAGCAATCATTTTATCTGTGGTGCAAGGGATAATAATAGTGGAAATATGCTGCGGTTCCAGAGTAATCAGCTCAGAATGTGTGGAAACATGTCTGTGATGGGAACACACACCTCCGTACCCGTTGAGGTCATTTTTGCTCTCAAACAGCTTCTTAACCTGCTTTCATTTGCAGTAGGTGGTGCATTCTATATTTTTTACTAAACAAGCCAATTGATCCCCTACTGTTTCTGGCAGGCCTTCCCCTGTTTGTGCAGCGGACCGTGGCCAGGACCATCGTGCTGCAGGAAATCATAGGAAAGGGCCGCTTCGGCGAGGTCTGGCGAGGGAAGTGGCGTGGGGGAGACGTTGCGGTGAAGATCTTCTCGTCACGGGAGGAGCGCTCCTGGTTTAGAGAAGCCGAGATCTATCAGACGATCATGCTGCGCCACGAGAACATATTGGGATTCATTGCAGCGGACAATAAAGGTGATTCTTGCCGGTTAGCCTGTCGGCCTCACTGTTGTTGACTCCTGGGTCCGATCTCAGGTCTGTCCTTCTGTTTGGAGTTTGCCTGTTCTCCATCGGATTGCATGTTTTTTTTTCCCCCGGGTACTCCCACATTCCAAAAAAATGCATTGTAGGATGGTTGAACACTCTTAATTGCCCCTAGGTATGATTGTGAGTGTCAGCTGGCATAGGCTCCAGCAGCCCCGTGATCCTTGTGAGGATAAGTGGTTCTAAAAATGAATGAGCGACCATTTTCATCTCGACAAAAACCGTGCATGTCCTCGTTGTTCTTAATCTAAACCGAAAAACAACCATATCCACCTCGGTCACCTGCTTTTTTTTTTTTCATTTTCCACCTCATAGTTGTGCATTTATTTTCTTCAGTGTTTGGTTGTGTTCTTCTACTTCAGACAATGGCACGTGGACTCAGCTGTGGCTGGTGTCAGACTACCACGAGCACGGCTCCCTCTTTGACTACTTGAACCGCTACTCGGTCACCATCGAGGGCATGATCAAGCTGGCGCTGTCGGCCGCTAGCGGATTGGCGCATCTGCACATGGAGATCCTCGGCACTCAGGGTAAGACGAGCTCCGGAGACACCGCTCGGGTCAGGCGAAAGTAACGGTCGGATATGCCACACTATGTGCAGGGAAGCCCGGGATCGCTCACCGTGACCTCAAGTCAAAGAACATCCTGGTGAAAAGAAACGGCACCTGCGCCATCGCCGATCTCGGCCTGGCCGTCCGCCACGAATCCATCACGGACACCATCGATATTGCTCCGAACCAACGGGTGGGAACCAAAAGGTAAGACTCGCCGCATTCCTGTCTTTTAACATTTAGACATGCTCTAGAATTAAAGGACATTTTGTTAAGTGTATTCTAGGGCATTGATCCTCTGAGCACGATAGCACTATTTCCTTTTTCTTTCTTTTTTCTTTAATTACAGTAATTATTTGTGTTTGTTTGTGGTTTTGAACTTGGCCCTCCCCCTCACCTTTGTCCAAATGGATTGAACTATGGAGGAAAGAGCTGCATTTGAAAGTGCATTTCTGTTTTTATTCATTTTACTTTCATCATTGTACTTTTTGTATTTACTTGGAATGATTTTACTAATGCATTCATAATTAGAAGAAACTATATAAAATGATTTATGGGAAAAAAGTATAACAATTGGTAATATTTCAGTTTTCACAATGGCAAAAAATGGCATAAATGATTTATTTTGGGAAAAACAGTATAAAGAAAATGTCATATTTCAGTTTTCATAGTGACAAAAATGGTTGGACACTCTAAATTGCCCCGAGGTATGAGAGTGTGAGAATGTCCATGTGGCCTTGTTGGCTAGGATATTGTCCAGCAACTCTCACAATTCTTGTGAGGAGAAGCGATATAATAAATGAATGGATGAATAATGACTAAAAAAATCAGTTACTGTGATAAGTTACTGTCATGATGCCAAAAAGTATCAGATGAGCTTATCAAGCCTTGTGTGGTTTATTTACTTATTATTTAGTAGGGATGTTAAAGCTTCTTTTTCCAAGAATTTCAAGGCCTATCACTTTAGAAAAAAAAAAAAAAACATTTATTTCCTTGCTTACTTGTTTATTTTTAACCTGCCCGGCTCGCGGTTGGAATTCATTGATCGAACATCCTAACGGCTGAATTGCGCTCCCTGGCAGGTACATGGCTCCGGAGGTGCTGGACGAAAGCATTAACATGAAGCACTTTGATTCCTTCAAGTGCGCTGACATCTACGCTCTGGGGCTGGTGTACTGGGAGATAGCACGGCGCTGTAATGCCGGAGGTGAAAGACCCCCCCCCCCCCCCTTTTTTACCGCTGAAGCCTGTGACAAAAGCTGAACGCACTTCCCACCCAACCAGGTATCCACGAGGAATACCAGCTGCCCTTCTATGACCTGGTGCCCTCTGATCCCTCCATAGAGGAAATGAGGAAAGTGGTGTGCGAGCAGAAGCTGCGACCCAACGTGCCCAACTGGTGGCATAGCTACGAGGTAAGCATTTGTTTGCCCCTTTAACACAATCGGGCTGCATTCTCACGTTTTGTCGTGCGCAGTCGCTGCGCGTGATGGGGAAGATCATGCGCGAGTGTTGGTACACCAACGGCGCGGCGCGGTTGACAGCGCTACGCATCAAGAAGACGCTATCTCAACTCAGCGTGGAGGAGGACATCAAGATGTGAACCCAGCCCTGCCAGTTTTTTAGCCAAGGCCTACCTCACCTTTTTAGCCAAAACTACTGAGACCAACCGACCCCCCTCCGATGTCGCCTCGCCTCAAACCTCTCCCCATTGCTATTTCACTTCCTTCCTTCCTCCCAAAACCCGCCATCATGCACCACAGCACTACCACTACTCTCGATATCATCTTTTTTTGTTTTTGTTTTTATCTACCACGTGGCAGGAACTACTATCGTACAGTGTGGGTTGATTTTTCTCATTGGTTTTTAAACAAAGAAATGGATCCTAAATTGCCCCCATGGCTGTGAATATTGGAAGAAACCAGTGGCCAATGTTGGTCTTCTACAACCCATCCTCTGGCTGTGACATGCGCTCAAGAAAATACAATATGGGAGGTTCTGTTGCTGCCTCTGTACTGGTGACCGGCAGCAAACAGTTTTTTTAATTTATTCTGACTTTTAACTTGATGTGGACGAACACTGTGAGACGAATGGCGCCGCGACATCGGTGCGCTGAGCCGAAGGGTCTTTTCCAACTTGTTTATTCTTTTTGATATATCTATTCTGTGTTTCTGTCATGAATTGTTCTTTTGTGACACTACTGATAATGGGTGAATTTTTTTTTTTTTTTGGTTTGGTTTAAATTAACACATCTGAAAGCACCAATGTGAAAAGTGATGGTACTCTGTTGTTGTTGTTTTTTTCTCAGCTAAACAAATTTTGTTTGACATAATGAATCTGCTGGATTTTTCCCACCTCCTCCGTTTGTTTATTTGTTGGTACTACTGATTCCACCTGTTTTCTATTTGAACACAACTCTTTTCACTATAACACTGGAATATTTTGGGGAGTGGCCTGGACTTCTGGTTCCTGTCTGATTGCAAAGGTCAAGCATGATGTCAAAAGTAGTTCCTGGAACGATCGCCAAAGTCAAACTGCATGTTTTGCATTTGTTATGTTCTAATCAGGAATCCGCGTGTTCATGTTTGTTTGCATTTTGTCTGTCATGCATGCAGCCGCAAAGTCAGTCATGGCAATTGCAAATTGTCCAATAAGTTTAACTGCCCTGACCCTTTATTTAGTTTTTACTTTTTTTTGATGCCATGGATACACAGCCACTAGAGACATCTTGTCCATGTATATTTTTTGTTTTTTTAAATCCATGTCATTCATGTTTTCAGTTTTAGTGTATATAGATGATATACAATAAATTGTTTTTTTTTCTTAAAAGTGGATGTCTTTATTTGTGAGTCATTGTATGCCCTGATTCTCCATGTTACATTTCCATATTGGAGTAGTATGTTCATAAATCAATTGGTTTAAAAAAATGCACATATTCAAAATGCATTTTTATTTCTGTTTACAAGAAACAAACTCAAGACATAAGATGAAAGGGAGTTGGGGACGGGGGGGGGGGGGGCTGAATATAAAGAAACCTCTGGCTTCCTTCAAAAATATGTACAATTCAAAAGAATATTCATACAAAACATGCCACTTACAATAAAAATCAATATATTTATTTGTCATCCCTAAAAGTTGCTGTACAGATGCAACATTTTTTCTTTTTAAAAAGTAGATGAAGTTTAAAATAAAACGACCTTGAATTTAAGCGAACTTAAAAAGATACCAAGTGAACTTTAAGATTTTTCAGAAAAGTTAAAAATGTCTCCGGCTAAAATCCAGTGAGGCTTTTTTTTTCTTTTTTTTAAATGTCGAACTCATTCTGGTCTTCCCTTGAAATAGAAACAGCAAAAACAAGTAAAATCACTGCTTGGGATACTTGATCAATATCTAATACTTGAGCAAACGTCTCCACTGTGTCTCGATATATAGATAGATTTATAAGAGAGTGCAATTCAATACCAGGTTAAATCTGGGGTCTGATTTTGGGATGATTCCACATAAGCACTTCACAACACAGTCACTTCTAAAGGGAAGATACAAAATAAGCATGACACTAAGAATAACCGCTTCCATTCATGAGTATATTCATCAAATTGGAGGAAAACGAGGGACATGATTTGGTAAGCATAAATACAAAAAAAAAAAAAAAAAGAAAAATGACATAAATACAAATGCTATGCACTGCCATGTGATCCATTGTCACCGCCTTGGCTTCTCTTCTCACCACATTATTTTGTTTCGACAAAATGTTCTCTGAGAGCTTATAGCAAAAAACACCAATAGAAAAACAGGTTAATGCAAAAAAAACACTCTGGTTCATATACATAAAGATATTAGTTTGCCATTTTACATATATTTATACGTATGTACAGCTTTGTTAAAATGATATCCAGTGGTTGATTTTTTTTCTCTCTCTTCCATTTGATTTCTCTACACATTATTGATTACAAAGGGGTTTGAGGGGCCCCCGTATTATGCATATCGCGTTATATACATTTGTACAAGCTTGCATTTTTCTTTGAATCCTGTGAGGTGTTAGGTGTTTTTTCTGGGAAAATAGGAAGGAACATAGCAGTGTGGGAAGTTTGACTAAAGCTCCCTTTAAAGACTTTTTTTTATTTTTTCTTTATTTTTTGTAAGTATTATTCCTTTTAACTCTCAGGTAGACGAGGAAACAAATGCCCTTTTATCCAATCAGTCTTTCCCTGCCATCAGTTCAAACCTGGAGGACAGTACCGACGCTAGAAAAAATCACGCACACACTCGCGCACACAAACAAACATCACAAGGAGTAAAAAGACGGCAGGCTGCGCACGGGCAAAAAAGGAAGACCTACTACAGTAAAATATTTTGTCCACTAAATGCGACAGAGAGGAAGCAGGGTGCGTTTGGAAAAAGGACATTTTAGTAGTCGTGCGTCACCGAGCGACGCTGAGCTTCTGATTGCCTTTTTGTTTGAATGCTTATCAAAAAACGCTCATAATAGTTCATATCTGTATAAATAAGTCGGGATTTTTCTTCATCCTCGTCAGGGTGGCTCCATATTGGAAATGATCATCAGCATAGAATAAACCGAGCAAACATGCTGTTTAAAATTCCCTGCTTGTCCAAGACAGCCCCTCTCAAATTCCACAGTGGGAGTTAACAGTTTTGTCTTTTTGTTTTTTTTTGTCTTTTTTTTAATTATTATTTCTATACAAAGCAGTCACTTACCGCTTTCACTCAATGAGGTAGACCGGGTCCAACAAGCCTTTTAGAATTCCTAAAAGTTCTTTTCAACCAAGATTGTCTTGCTAGCCAACGTCCGTATTGTCTTCATTGATGATGATTTGATGCTTGGGGGTTGCCGTTTCATCAACGGTGAGAGAGGAAGTACTTGTAGGTCCGATTCATAAAAAGATAAAATAATCAGGAGTAGTCATTTGTAGTAGATTCACATGGCTTTCTTTCTTCTCTGTGGATGCACGGTGCTTGTGGACACGATTGCTCCCATTGGTTAAAAACAAAGGCTTCTGGCCGAGCGGAGAGGGGGGGGGGGGGGGGGGGGATACCCGGGTTATGGGGAGAAGTAAGGAGCGCCCCTAGGTTGTTGTGTGTCCACCATGGAAAAAAAAGGTGAGGGTGGTGGTGATTAATGCTCGTCAAACCTTTGGCTACACGCTATAAGATGGAGGCCAGCCTACCTCCACTTGGATGAGAGCAGCTTATGCACTGGCAAAGTCAAGTTTAAAAAAAAAAAAAAAAAAAAACAGATTAGGCTTTGGCGCAGAAAGGAGGCCATGCTCCACCTTCCTTGCTTCCTTCCTTGGTCTCAATTCATCCACTTTCGACAATTCCAGGCGCCACAGTGGCATGGGATTTTGTGCTGGTCGTCCTCAAAGTCAAATTGGTAGTCGTAAGTCAGCTGTAACGCACAAACATGTTCAGTGGAAATCCATTTTTGACATTACTTGAGAGATAGAACACTGTATACCAGTCAACAGCAGCTTGACTCGAGAATGTTGACTTTCAATGACAATACGCAATGTCTAGTAGACTCCTTTTATTGGCTTTGCTTTTGTGTAAGTTAGTTTTTTTTTGCAGAATTTGCTGCAATTACTTGAATTTTCTAACTGCAAGGTGCAGCTGACTAAGTCACAGCTTTCATATTTGACAATATAATTTAATATATGTATATATGTATATATATATATATCAAATAAATATGAATACCATTTTTATCTGACTTTTATGATTTCTATATATTTTAATATTGGTTGTAATGATGTTTGTTTTGACTCTACAGACTTTTCCTGAAGGTTGCACTTGACATGAACTGTCTCAATCACTTCTGTAAATCACTAATCCCTACCAGCCATGGTTGAAATTGAGCTGTAGTTTCAATTTTAGGAGTTGTAAATACATTTTAGAGTAGACGTGTAAGCGTACCTCCTCTCCTTTAGGGATCTTGCGACTGGAGATGATGATGATCTTGTCCTCTTTGTCAAAGGTCACAACCTCGGCTACGCAATTGGGGGCGCACGAGTGGTTGACGTAGCTGCAGAAAACCACATTAGCTCAATCAAAAACTACCAGGAGGATTGCTGCTTGTTCAACAGTGCCATCTTTTGGACATGGTTGCAAATATGTAGAACATTGTTCCCCGACATTCTACCTCTTCGTAAAAAAAATCCTGTATTGGTCAGTTTGTATGTGTTACTGTGGTTTGAAACGATTGATATTCTTTAAGTAGAGTAAATAAATAAAAGAGACTGATAGCATTGTTTGTTTTTAAATAACTAACAGTCTTATGTTTGGATACCTGTCAGTTAAGGTAACACCAAAGACATTGATTGTTTCTAGTTTAATATGCTGAAAAGGAATACTTTGGTTTATTTGACAATAAAATTCTATGTTGTATGTGTGGATATTTTAGGTCACTGAATAAAAAAGGAAAATTCAGACCATAAATACCTCGCATCCGCATAAGTAATGACTGATTTTTATCTTATGCGAACATATTATATTTGGTATACAAGTGTTGCCTAAAGGATTCAAAATGTTATATCTCCTTATCTAAGTTAGTTTTATTATTTGATACATGATTTTATATTTTTCATTTTACTTATATTTTTTCAGTTTTATGAATAAATACATCATTTTTAAGTCTGATTGCCAGCATGCTACCGATAGGCTTTCTCTCCTCTAGTTACTGTTTGACCATTCTGTCAATATGTACTACCTAGTGCAATACAACACAGATGAGAAATGAGATTGTGGTTGTGATGTCACAATTAGAATTGGTGAAAAAAGTGGATCTTCCCTGATATACAGTTTTGAATGGACAACTATGGAATGGTTTATAAAAAAAAAAAAAAAAAAAAATTGTGCCACATTCGTTTTCCACATGTACCAACGGGTGCAGTCGTTTTAATTTTTGGACTATGTTGATTGACAATGTTTCTGTTTTATAACACACTTTTATAAAATTTGGGTGATGAATGATGCATTGTTTTGGGTGAAATTGGAAAAAAAAATTCAATTCTTCATCTATTATTGCAGTCAATTCCATGTCATTAAATGGTCATCAATTGATAGCACCTTAACGTTTGGATTTGTTTATGTCATTTAAAATTATATAACCTCGAAATGTTGTTTGGCCAATAAACATGCGCATATTCAAGGTTGCTTACCGAGCTGGCCCACCCGTCAGAGTTGCATCAATCACTTGCTCATTGTTTATACGGAACATGTAGATGCCACGATTCTAGGACAGAAAGTAAAAGACAATTAGTTGGATAGAGCGACTTAACATTTTTTTCTTCTTCCAGCAAACGAGGAGTCGGAATTAAACCTGAAATTCGTAGATTTTCTCTCGGCGATTTGCCACCTCATTGCGTATGACGGTGCCGATGTACTCAATGACCATGGTGTGCTTCTCTAAATCTTTAGCAGCGTACAGACCCAGGCCTTGAATTCGAGAGCGAGCCAGGTACACATTGTTCTTCCACTCAGTCTTCAGGCGTCGATACTGTGAAGACTTGGAGTGGACAAACTGCTTGCTGTATGGCGTATTCATCTCACAAGTGAAGGTGCTCTGGTATGCCTTGGACACACTGGTACTGTTCAAGGTGTGAGGCCTGCAGACACACAGACAAGCGAGTCAACTGAATCAATTGTGAGAGGCCTAAAAAAAAAAGGATGAAGATCAAACATGACCAATTATTTCCCCTTACCTCTTGCATTGTGTGGGGACTTTGGGCTCTGATCGAGCAGAACCAGTAGGATTGATCATGAGAGGGAGCTCCATCAGTGGATGGCGGCCGTATCGGAACTGGTAGTTTTGGCAGTTCTCCACCCCAGGTAACTAAAAAAAAAAAAAAAAAAAAAAAAGTGATAATATCATGTTAAACTACCAATGAAAACGTCTACTAACTGCAACGTGGTCTACTGAGAAAAGATTGGGTTTTGTTAAAGTTTCATTATTACACTATTAAAAATCACAACAACAAAAAAGATTGTTTTCCCACTAAGATGCACTTGATCAAAATCTTCTCTTACACCTTATATTCATGAAAGTGACTACAAATATATTTTCCCTTACCGATTCCGTAATGCGCATGACAGCATGAATGGTGAGGCCGAACATCTCTTCCCCTTTGACGTGTTCCGTAAATAGTTTCAACATGGACGTATCATCTCGGAGTTTGGCAACCTTATGAATCACATCTTCCCAGATTCCTGTTGACAAAGGGGGGTAAAACTATTTGTATATGGTTCAAGGTGAAAAAAAAACATTGAAGGCCGTATTAAGCACAAAAGAGTTGAATCAAGTGTGTCCTACCTTGTGGCGTTACGTCACGGTACTGAAGATCTTCCAGGCCGTGTTCCAGAACGCGCACCTCAAACAAGGGGCGGCCCTCATCCTCGCTGACGCGGCAACGGTAGCGACAACGCTTGTTGGGAACCCGTGTGCTCCAGTAAATGCGTGTTGCCTCATAGCCAACAGGGAAGATGGCCGTAGGTGAGTGGAAGAAGGCCATTTGGGAGGGCAGTAACTGCCCGATAGCATGAAAGATGAGGCCGCCGACGCGGAAAAGATGGACTCTGTCCCCTCGCTGCAAGATACTGGCTATTTGTTTGACCTCGTCACGTTCGATGTAAACCCTCCGTAAAACGGCGAAGGAGCAGAGCTCCTCTTCACTGGGACCCTTCAGTTTGTGCTGGGTGCACAACATGGTTTTGTCTTTAAAGAACATGCAGCGGGCGCGGATGGCACAGGCAAAGTGGTAGACGTTTGGACAGCGCAGTCGGTTACAGCTGTTGGTGGCGCCCGTTTTTTGACAGCACGCGCACATGGTGCGCAATCCGCGACGCAGCGCCACCTCCACATTGATGAGCGCACCCCCCTGCGTCTCATATACCTCAGTAGACCACAGGGCACAGTTGAGATGCACCCACAGGTCCACGTCGATGTTAAGCAAACGGGCAGGCCCATCCGTGGCTCCGTCACCCTCCTCATGGCAGAAACAGCATTTGCGCTTATCCCGTGGCAATCTCTCAGGTCGCAGACTTATTCGAAGGCGCTCCATAAGTTCAGAGACCTCGCGGCTGCTCTCCTTCTTGGAGCCACCCTTTCGTATAGAAATGACAATCTGCAGGCGTTTCCAGCGAATCCCTTTCCATTTTTTCACATTGGGGAGTAAGCCAGGGGAGAGGGGCCTGCGTTGCTTGGTGGCCTTTGGCGAGGACTCCATGGGACTGGGACTATCTGAGATGAGGGTATCGCTGACCGATTCCTCCTTTTTGGTAGTAAAAATCAGTTGATCTTCAGGAGCAGACGGCTCAAATGCTGGATCAGAGCCCTTCTCCGGAGCTGCATCTGTGGATGCGATGGGTTCGACCGGTTCTCCAGGAGGCTCAATGTCCTGTTCAGCCTCCATCTTGATCTGGACAGTGATGGGTGTAGTAGGCAAGGAAGGGGAGGGGGATGACTTTTTGGAAGGATCTGCCTCATTGCTTGGAAGTGGAGCTGGGGAGGAAGGAAGAGGAATAGGAGGGGATGGTGATGGAGGCGGCGATTCTTCCACTGGTATAATCGGAAGGTGCCGCACATCCAAGTCATTTACATTTGTCGTGTAGCAGTGCTGGACTGTTTTGTCTTCACTATCTGGAAATTCCTGAAAGAAAATGCACACGGCGTACGCAATTCAAGAAATGTACCCCACAGCAACTGTACATTGCAACAAAGAGATTGGAAACAAACCTGTTTGATGAGTGCCAGAATGTCCACTTGTTTTTTTAATGTGCAACCTGGCAGAGACACATCAAATTGCCTTAACCACTCATCCTGACTGGATGAAGCATTGTCTTTTAGACAGAGATCACCTGGAAAACACGGTTTGTCATAAATAATCAACAAAATACACTTGGTCTCATCCAATTTTAAACAATTAAACCAGTTTTACCGAGTAGGGGGAAAAGCATTGAAAATTGTTTTAAGTACTTACTTGACTGGACAGAGACTTTCCTGGAATCGTCCACTCCAGACATGTCAGGGTTCTGGGAAGGGAAGGTCACCTCATACGAAGCTGGCATCCTTATCTTGAGCAGCTGGGCCATTGCCATCATCACATGGTTAAGTTTCTGAGAAACCAATGGGTTAGTTCTCACTCAACTTTCGAATGCAAGAACAAGAAAGTGGGAACAGGAAACAATAATTTGATCATGTAATACCTTGGCTGCCATGGAGGACAGCGTGAAGGTGACAGCCACCTCGTTATTTTTAGCCTTGTCCCAGTGATTGGACATAGAAACCACTCCCTCGCCAACTGTTTCAAATGGTTTGTCCACTGAGAATGCTAGCAGAGGAAATGTGAAAGTAGCAAGAAATTTACAAATTACAAAAAAAACCTGACAAAATAAAGCAGTTATGTCTGCAGGCATGTCAAACCAAAATTTAGCACTATGACTAGAGAAATTAATGTTACGCCGTGTATGCTTACAGAAAATTACACGGTCAAGCTACTAAACTACAAAAGTCAAACATTGACTGTTTTTACCTGGGATAGCTGTGCGAGGAATGAGGGGAATAATGGGGGATATTGCTCTCTCGGTTTCCTCTTCTTTTGGCTCCAGCAGGCGAGGGAAACGAGATGTTTCCTCTCCAATGTTACTCTCAGGGGAGGATGCCGGAATGATACTCTCTGGAGTGTCTTCATCATCGCTTTCCATCCTGTTCAAAAGACACCTAAATTGTTCAAAGTTTGGAAGAAAGTACTAAATGATGCAATGGCTTAGAACCATCGCTTTACCTGATGTCTTCATTCTGATTATGAGGTGGAGTGGGAAGCGCCGCAAGAATGTCTACGCTCTTTGTTTCCTCTGTAACTGCTTCTGGACAAGCAAGGACGATATGGAACATTTGAAGCCGAGATCAGCAGTAAAAGCACATTAGACTGCGTTGTTTTACCTATTAGTTTGTCTCGCGACTCTAAATTTTTCCGACCCTGAGACAGTTCCTCCACAGGAGTCACTCCATTAAGCAGCTTGTGCTGTACAGAAGGAGGAGGTGTCGGTGGCAAGGAAGATGGAGGTGTCGGGGGATTGCTGAGGTTGCTCTGTGAAAGCAGACAATTTCCATGAAGAGCGTCCAAAAAAAAAAAAACGAGAGAGCACAAAGACTTGAGTTTGGCTTTACTTTGGTCAGTAACTGAGAGTAGTAGTCTGGAATATTGTCTAGGATTGCATTTCCAAAGGATCCTTTAAGTTGAGCTTTTCCATTGGCTGGGCTGCTCCCAAAGGGGGCGAACAGATCTAAGCCAACAGTGATCGAAGGTTCCATGAGGGGTAGCAGAGAGAGACCCTGAAAAGTACATCTCAATTAGTAACTACCAGTGGAATGACTCAGTGCATTGAATGTATGATTATTTTGGCATCAACATACCTGTTTTAATTGCTTAAGAAGCGCTTCAGCACTTCTTCCAACTTCTTCCTTCTTAGTCTTCTTCCGTGCGTTAAGCCCTCGATCGCCAGGTGCTTTAATGGTGCGCTTTGGCTTTTGTGGAGCCCTTTTACTTATTGACTGTAAATCCTAAAAGTTAGAAATAGGAAGAAAAAAAGAATATATTAATTTTAGCACCGTAATAAACTCGGTCACAATAAAGTGTCAAAAACAGAAGTTAACAAAAGCTTAAAAGAAATTCCACTACATAACTCAATGAAGACAAAAATATATAAATAAATCCCTTGCTACTGTCATAATGAAATTTCCCAAATATGGGATGAATGAAGTTATCCAATCCAATCAAATCCAAATAGATAGATAGTTAGATAAATAAATAAATAAACAAACACAATTAGATAATTAAAAAGATAAATTCAAAATACCTCCATATTTCTTGGAGTCCCTTGAAGTTTTTGTTCTAACATTGCCAATTTGCTGTTAATGTGGCCATTGATCTCATTGTGGATGCCTTCAGAGGGCCTTTGGGCTCCAATTTGGAGGTTCTTGGTTCTCAAGAGTTTCTGCAGCAATTGTTGTCCAGTTTCAGTTCTAGGATCATCAGAGTTAATAAATGTTGAGTGTCTTCCAGAAGAAACTGCATCTGTGGTAGCTTCTCGTTTTATAGCACCAGAATGGGTTTCTCCTTCACCATCACACTGCACCTCCCTCGGCTCCTGTTTAATGCTCTGTACAGTCAGCTTGCATAGATCCCCTTTTGTGGAGACCTGCAGTGGGTAAGGAACGTGGCTTTCTGCAACTTGTGGTGACTGTTGTTGAAAATGTAATCCTGTACGTGGTCCATTTGGAATGAATGGGGTGGTGGGAGATGTTTCACTGACCAACGTCTGTGATTCTACTTTCAGGCCTGGACAGTCAAGGGGAGTCTTGGTTCCTGGTGACCTGAGTGGAGACGCCTTGACTTGACTGTATGGGCTTCCCCTTCCAGCTCTATTGTCAACTAAAGAAGGTGAAGAAACGTGCGATGAAAGTGGGGAGGCCGGGTGGGTCGGGCTCATGCCAAAAGCGCCTCTAGGAGAATATGCATGAGAAGGGGATCCCTGCATGCGAACTGCTGCAGCACCCATTAAAGCCTGCTGCTGGTGGTTGTTAGGAGTGGGTGGACGCATCCCGACTGCTTGGTTCATTGGGTGTCTTAGATCACCAGGATGTGGAGGTAGCGACTGACGTGGTGACGTGGGCCTGATCATGCGATTGTGATCCATAGGGGATCGTGGCATTGGTAACGGTCCTCTAGTAACCTGATGTTGTCCTGCCTCTCCTACATGTTGCTGCGATTGTCCTGGTACCATGATTCCCTGTTGAAACTGAGGAGAACCACCTGGTTGCTGAGTGCACATACCAGGCTTCGTGGCTCCATATGGCATATGCTGCACTTCAATTCTTGGCATTGGCTTACCAGAGTGTTGCACTTGTCCTGGTAACATGTGATGTCTCACCTGATTTTGCTGTCCTTGACCCATTGCCATCCGCATCATTGGTCCCTGGTGGAGTTGCCTCTGGGCAATCATTGCTTGGATGTGCTGTAGTTGTTGGTTTGGGGGAAGATTACGCAACTGTGGATTTTGGGCAATGATGGCTTGGACCTGGAGGTTGATAGGTGGGCGTATCGGTCCCGGGGGAGCTCCAGGCCTCTGTGCCATCACGCCCTGCTGCTGAGCTCTCATCATGCCTATCATGGCCTGCTGTTTTTGCTGCTGTGTGATGAGGGTTTGCTGCTGTGGATGATTCATTACTACAGAATGTGGCTGGCCAATCTGCTGCTGGATGTTGGGATTGTGTAATTGCGGCATGACATTTGGGACTGTTTGAAGCCGTTGTTGTTGCTGCTGCAGCTGCTGGGCTAAGAAATCTGCTGATTTGCCTTCTTCTTTAACTATCAAAGCTGGCTTGTCACCACTACCTGAATCTTCCCTCTGAAGAGCAGACGGCAGTTGTTTTGAGGGTTGCTGAACCACACCAGTTTGTTGATTCGCAGCCAGACTGGTTTGTTGATCAAGAAGTGGTGGTTCTTGCTGCAACATATAAGCCTGTTCTTGGTGCTGGTGATGAAGTTGCTTTCCCCCCAAATCAGATTGTTGATCATTTGGAGGGCCTAACTGGGATACATCATTGGGGGTGGAGGATCCACTGTGCTGTGGTGGGGTTTTGGTATCAGGGTTGAGAATGTCACCCTCTTTAGTGTCTACCATTTGACTATCAGTAGTTCCTAAAGGCTGAGGTGTGGTACTTCCTGTTGAAGGGGATGAGCCCATTTGTGGTGTGGAAGGTTGGGAAAGCTTTCCTTGCTCTTGGCTGGATTGAACCATCACTGGAGGTGGTTGCCTTAGTTGTGAAATCGTTTGCTGCTGCGGAAAGGCCTTTGCCACATTCTGCTGTTGTTGCTGTGAAGAAGGCATGCGTTCTGCCACAATATGCTGTTGCTGAACCATCTGAACCTGGGGACCCCTGGAGACAGGATGACTAGGAGATGCAATAAGTCCTGTCGGACCCAAGACCGGAGCTCTCTGTTGTTGGTGTTGCTGTTGTGAAAGTGGATGGTTCCCGGTTAGCCCTGGTTGTGATGCTACCATGGCTTGACTCTGGCTAGTACTAAAGTTCTGTTGTGGGAGAGCTACAGACTGGCCTGCACCCATTACTTGTGAGGCCTGCGCTATGCTCTGCTGATTAACCTGACCTGTTAAAATATCTTGTTGAAGATTTGCTTGTTGCTGAGCCACAAGTGGGTTTCCCATCACGCCAGGCTGCGACTGATTTATTAAGGCCGACCGTTGACCGCGTTGTTGCTGCTGGCTCATCATTGCCTGCTGCTGTTGCTGCTGCTGGAGCTTTGCCATGTGTATCCTATGCTGAAGCTGTCTTTCCTGGAGAAACCTTGGGTCAGAACCTTGCATTCCAGGTGGGCCCTGTGGGAAGAATCCTGATCCAGCCCCAGGAGGACACGGTGGCCTTGAACCATTGGCTCCAAGTGGTACAGGAACCTGGGGTTGGGCTCTTCCAATGAAAGGCTGACCTTGTGGCATTCGGACAGGCATTCCACCCTGTGGAACCATGCCAGGGTGCTGGCTAATGACTGGAGGTCCTTGCTGGCCCATCATCACCTGGCCAGGTATTTTGGGAAACATATGAGGTGTGGTTCCTTGTGTAGAATGTCCTGGAGTAAGAAGACCAGGGCCTTGCTGCTGCTGCTGTTTACTTCTGTACTCAGCAATGAGATTGGTATGTTCTTTCTGCTGTTTTCGTACCTAGGACAAAGCAGATTGTTGTATAAATATTTGTAGACAAACAGGATTTTCCTACATTCAAAGACAAAAGAAGAAGAAAAGTAACAACTGCGACCATCATTTCACCTTGATTTGTATAATAGATGAATTGGTGACGTGCAAAAAATGTGCATACCTGGTCAAGCTGTTTCTGAATTTTGCTCTGTTCTTCTGTGACCAACTTAAGTTTCTCAGCATCTGACTCAGCAAATTCTCTGCCAGCTTTCTTTGCAGTGCGTTGTTTGGCACAGAGTGCCTTACGGGATTTTCGATGGACTCCAATTTGTTCTTCCAAATATTTTAACTGCATTTGGAGTAACTGCTGAGTGTGAACAAGCCATTCCTCATACTGGTGCTGTTCTGAATTATCTGTAAGATGAAAATTACCTTAGACACGTCTACAAGAAACAAAATAATCAAAGAGGAATTTTGTTTTATTTCAAAATCAAGGCTACTTGCACCTGGCCAGTCAGAGCACATTTAACTAGATAAGACGGCAGCGCCCTAGGAAAGATAGTGATGCCCTAAGAAGCAGTGACAGGCACAAGTGAGTTTTTTTCACGTTTTTTTCTTTAATTTCATTCCGACATCAAAATTAATTTTGTTTAGCGTTTTATCTGTTTATCTTTTTTCAATTTGGAAATAATTGACCGTATTGGCCGCATTGTCTTGTGTCACGGCATCATGGCACCATAACGTTGTAGTGTTATGCCATTGTCAACATGAAGTTTCGTGCATGTCAAAATTTTATGCGCATACTAGCCGTACCCTCGATTCCCTCATCAGTTTTTGTCCGACAAAAGCGGCTTATATGCGAGTAAATATGGTAAGTAATTTAAGCACTTTTGGTGCCATACATACTGATGATTCCTTGAACAAACTGTGGAGGGGTTGGTCTGGACTGGGCAGGATCAATGGTTTCTCCATCCTAAACACAAAAACATGGAGGGGATGTCATGCAAATTTCAATTTAATCATACATTATGGTCAATCCCTGAACCAAACACAATGAGGGTGGTTTTCTGAACCATGCATGTTCGAGAAATCATTAAATCTCTCGTGTCTGCTGGTGGGTGCTTCTGCCACGCTCAGTGGTACTACCACTACCTCTTTCACTAAACTCCTCCCCCGCTTTGACGTGCACTGCACTTGCTTTGGTGGTGATGAGACGCGTTTCAGTTGCACTCCCTCTGAATCAAATGCCAAGCGAGCTACCCCACTAGCGCCAAATGAGTATTTTAAGAGCAGCAGTACAGCTCTCTCGTCCTTTGTACTAGAAATGGATAGCTATACAAATAAAGACTAATTGTGCATTGGTGGTTTTGCAATATACATCAACATAGGATGTAAGAACCATCAATATATATCTTAATAAATATATGAGTAGAATATATCTTTTTGACTTTGTAATTCTTTATCATATCAACATGCATAACAGCTGAACTTCATCGGTGGCTTGGGAAAAAAAAAAAGATAGATCGTAGGAGGTTGGCTCCTTGCAAGGTAAATATTGGAGTGAAGACAGAGAGAGAACGGGGCAGGTTCTTAAAGAGTCCGAGTCCCATTTAGAGCCGTTTGAGATGGCAATTAAGTCGAGTAACACAAATATGGCTTTCACAGATCAACCTATGGTAGAATTGTTATGTGAATGTGCTTTATAGAACAATACCTACCATACATCTGAAAAATAGGTACATTCCCCCCCTTCACATATGTCGCATACCCAGAAGTGAGAGCTTACTTTGGAAGGTCCTGATGGAATTGGACCTGCATCTGAGCCTGAGGCAGATGACAGTCTTTGAGCTAGCAGAGAAACCTGTTGCCTAAAAATCATGGAACACATACAAATATGACAACACTGCTACAACGATACAAACACAAATCTTTGGTCTAGCTCAAGAAAAGTTCGAAAACACTTATTTGTCTTTAGTTTAGGTTTCCATATCAGTAGAAACACGGCAAAAAAATCGGTTATGAATTTCAATTTTTAAAATGAATCAAAAAAAATATTGAAAAGTACCTGTTGATGCCAGGTGGCACAACCATGGGGTCTTGTGCCAACACCCTTTTGATACCTTTAAGAGCCACCATCTTTGCCTTGGCAATGGGATCCATTATGTCATCAGTGGCAAATTTGTCTAAATCTGCAAGACCAACACAATAATTGTTGATGTGATTATTGTGAGGGAAAATTTAAAAAATGGAGAAAATAATACAGATAAAAGCCAAACAGCTTACCTTTATCTGGGAAGAAATTATTAGCCAGAGGTGATTGTTTCACCCCAGGTTGTTGCGGTGGATGATGCATACCTGCATGCATTCCTGGCTGCCCCAGTCTCACCATGGCCTGCTGCTGGCTCATGGCCTGCTGCTGGCTCATGGCCTGCTGCTGGCTCATGACCAGGTGAGGTGAAGAGGCCATTGCTGGTCCCAAAAGCCTTTGTTGGTGCAACATGTGTGGAGCACGGGGTACCAAGCCAGGCTGCCCTATTACAGCTTGGGATTGTGGCCGATGGTGTTGCGGCATCATTAATGGTCCGGGTCCCTGTTGATTTGATTGCTGATTTGGAACGCAGGGGAAATGAGGTGCTATGGCGTCCTGGTGAAGGGAGCCAAGCTGTTGCTGCTGCTTCTGTTGCTCTTTCTTCTCATGTTCCAGCAAATCCTGGATTAGGAGAGGGAGTTCACCATCCAATGAGCTCTCCACCTTTGCCAGTTCTACAGTAGCAGAATGCTGTCCTCCAACATCAGGCAGGCCAAGTGCATCATTGCTGATATCTGCATGTGCAGCAGCAGGGAACTGCAAGGGACCATCCTGATCCTGAAGTGGGTATGGAAGTCCTCCCAAACGAACAGAACTGAGGGAAGCTGGATGTTGCGCTTGCTGTGCTGAAGGTGTTGTCCCCCCTAAAAGCAGAGAGACAGCCTCTACCATTTCATCTTTTGCAGCAGCCTGTCCTGAGAGGAGTTCAGGGGTAAGAGGTTCTATTTTTGATTTGGATTTAGCCACTGTGTTAGGGGAGGGTGGCATATGACTTAATGACCTGCCTGGGGAGTTTGGTGTTGCTGAGAGGGACTTCATTCCAGGTTCCAGCTTGGGTTTTACTTTCTCCTTAACGAGAGTAGACCCAAGGGCTGTTGATGGGGTTTCACTTTCAGCTTCCACTAAACGTAGCTGGTCTGAAAAAACATCCTTTGGATCTCCTTGGTCCAGTTCGGGATCAGTGTAAGCCAGCAAGTCAAATTCATCACTATTAAGCAAGTCATCAAGATGTGGATCATTAGTTTCTAGGTTGTCAAGGTTACCCAATTCATCATCTCCTTTGTCGGCGTCCAAGTCAAGAGCTAAATCCTCCTCATCCTCAACACCTCCTTCTCCAGGGCCATCACCAAGGCCCCCAAGATCAGATTCTGGCAGTGTCTCATTTTGATCTACCACAGCAGCTTGGTGTTCTGTGATTAAACCTGATTGCGAAAGCTGACGCAGTCCGGCAGCAGTAGTTTCGGGCTGCGACACTCCTACCTGGGGCTGCTGGGTTCCAGGCTGAGGTAATAGAACTGACAGTTCACTCTCTTGTAATCCCAATTGCGAGTCAAGGCTCCCATCTGACGGTATAGCACCAGCATGCACAATGGGATGCTGCTGGACATAAGGTGCTTGCATCTCTTGTGGAACAAAGAGACGTTGTCTTGGCTGAGGTCCACGAGGCATAAACTGGGGTCGAAGTGGTAGCCTCTGCGAGTTATGTCTTAATTCAATAAACTGTGGTGGTGGCCCTTGGCCTATTGGTTGCATATTATCTCCTCCATGCCCTGATAGCATGGGGTGAGAGTGCCCCATGCCTTCTATGCCCTGGATGTTGACAGGAGAGGTGAGATTGTGCCTTATGGACATAGCCTCCATCCCAGGGTGGGGAAATCTCCGTGGCCCTGGAGCATGCCCATGCCACTGAGCAGGGAATGGAGGACGAGGAAACACACCCTGAGGCTTAGTGGGCCCTGGTGGCCTAAAGAACAGCGAGAAAAAGAAAAGATGGGAAATATGCCAAACCTTTGAAGTATTTTTGCAAGGGCATTTAAAAAATAAAATAAAACTACCAAAGCTATTGATTTAATTGAGGGGAAAAAAAACAATTAAAAATTTAACATAATCATTTTGATAGTAAGTTGATTAGACTAGAGCTGATGGATGATTAGGCAAAATTAATTCTTAATTTAAAATGTTTAATATCTGAATAAATGATGACTTGCAAGCATACCTGAGTGTACCAGGATCCATGATAGCAGGGGTTCCTGCTGATGGGCCAATGAGCTTGTCTCCCATTCCACTAGCATTCCCAGGTATCTTTCCCATAGCGGACACCTGAGCAGTGGCAGTTGGGACAGCAACACGATCCTAATTACACCAAAGAATCAAATACTGTTAGAAAGAAAATATTTAGTCCATTCAATTGAGATAATGAAGTCAAAATGGAGTTCTAATACGAAAGAAATATAGCGGTTCTATTAAGGACCCCATCTCTATGTATTATTGTTCACTGTACCTGTGGATAAGGAGGTGGTGCTCTATGGCTTTTGTCTTGTTGAAATGCGCCCATCTCTCCTGCAAGCCATCCAGGTGATGCATTGCCCGCAGCAGCCGCCGCCGCCTCTTTTTCTTGTCTCATATTGTTCCGTTGCATTTGTTGTCGGATTAAAAATTCTCTTAATTTCTGCCGCTATGACCATGAGACACATGTAAAAAAAACTAATTAGTAGAGGGAAAAGAGCAGTCACACAAGACTATTCTTAGGTCAATAATTAAATACCTGTCTGTGCTTCTCCAGCTCAGAGGGACTTAAGCCAACTAGGGAAGGGTCTTGCACTGTTGACACATCTGGCATTTCTTGAGTGCCCTGAAAGGATGGCGGATGAGGGGCTTCTTGAGGGCGGACAGCCGTCAGTTCTTGACTTCCAGAAGGAGGGACCAGTCTAGAGCTATAGGCGTCTGCAACGATAGTCTGCTGTATTTGAGGCTGTGGCTGACCAGGTGCCTGCTGTTGGGGTATCTGAATAGTTCCTGCGCTAGGGCTAAATGGAGGGGGTGGAGCGGAGGGTTTGCAAGAAAGAGGATCCCCAATGGGACTTCCGCTGGAATGCAGTTGAGGTGACTGATTTGGATTAGGTGAGCTTTTGAAACCAGTACTACCATCAGGTGCAGCAGAAGTGGGGCGAGGTGGTTTGTGGATTGTCATAAATGGGTCTCGGGATTGTGGCCTTGAAGGTGGCTGAGAACAGTGCTCAGGTGACTGGAAACGTGGAGTAACAGGAGATTGTGCCGAATAGGCATCATTGGATAGCCCCCCAGGAGTCTGAGGAGACTGACAACTGCCTTGGGATTGTGGACTGGAGGGAAATCTCGAGCTCAATTCCTGTTGAGTTACAAGGTGTCTCTGAGCCCCGAGAGAACAACTGTCTCCTGACTGCAATTTGGGATTGAGAGGAGACTGAATGTGGTGGTCGGAGAAAGTATGCGAGGGAGACTGCCTGTATCCTTCAGATGGGTGGCCAGGAGATGCTCCTGGATGAAGCGCTCCACCCTCCCCTTGGTGCATGCGTGGGGTCATCGGGGCCTTAAACAACCCATCCCCAGACTCCAGCATACCAGCAGGAGAGCCAGCAGCAAGGTCAGGCCTTGCGACTGGTGTGGATCGAGGAGATGGTGCACTCATATCAGCCCTATACTGGCTGGCTGGTGACGATGCAACTGAGGGTATTGGAGATGAACTGTATTCTGTCTGGAGATTTCTTTGAGGGTCTCCATAGTGTGTGTTATGGGGTGGTGAGAAAATGGGTGATTCCATCCCAATCCCCACACTTCTTGAATGAGGACTTTGTAGAGGTGTATGGGATTCTTGAGAGCCTTGGTGAGATTGTGTTAAATGACCCTGTTGCTGCTGTAACTGTGATCTGAAATAGGGATCGACTTGCTGAGCCCGTCTGGAGGCTCCGGAAGTCCCTGGTTGCATGTCAAAAGGGCCAAGACTAGCTGGCCGTCCCTGAGGAGGACCCTGTGGGCCGGAAGCAGAATAACCTGAGGAGGATACTTGTATTGGGCTTGCCCCAGCATAGGATAAAGGAGTTGGTGGGTGGGATTGAGAGCGGGGCGATTGAGGCGGGAGCTTGGCAAAAGGGTCTGTATGGATTTCAGCTGATCCTGGTGTCTTTGAGAGACCGTCTGAGAAAAAAACTGAGGAAGATCCTGAATCTGGGGGGAAAGGAAACTGACTTTCTGCCGAGCCTGGTTGGGAGGAGATGGACGTTGATCCGGAAGGCGGGGGGATCTGGAGGTGTAAACTGGGTCTTTCTCCTTTAATCCGCACTGGCTCCGTTTTAATCGGCCGGCACACCTGACTCTCTGCCTGCTATGAGATTAGAAAAAAAATAAATGGCAAAAATCACAATTTTTCTTCTTTTTTTATTCGACATGGCTGTTAAAAATTTTAACTAACCTTCTGTGCCTTGTTGATCCTCTGAGCTGCTCGGTTGTCTTTGGCCTTTTGCTATTAAAAATACAAATTGTTTACATGAAAATGAATGTAATATTTTTTTCCATTACTGAAAATGGCAGTCAGTCAGTTGATTTATAAATGATATAATGCAATATCCATTTTTCTTTGAGGAGACCTACCAAATAAGGAACCTTGTCTGCTGCGGACACTTTTCTCCAGATCTTCATAATTTGCTTACAGCGACTTGCCCAGTCTAGGTATTGGCAAAATAAAGCGACATATGTAGAAATGTAATATAGTGACAAGATTGTTCATCAACCACTAATTGCCTTTCACACACACCTGGGTAGTCCTGCTTGAGAGTGGGAAAGTTGCTGTTGGCATAAAGGACAGGAGAAATGGTTGATAGTTCTCCTAGCTCCTCGTCTTTCTCCCATCGCTGGAGACTGCGCTGGTTGTAGGACAGTCCATCCCCTTCTGCCTCCGTGGGAGTTGGAGGGGAGGAAGGAGTTACAGGGGTAGACGGAGTAGCCCATGGACTTTCTTCACCGCCATTTGGACTGAACAGCCCTCCTTTGTCCCTGAAGAGAGAGTAAGAGGATGAAGCAAACCCACAAGTATCGTGCGGAGAAGAGTTGAGATTTGTGCAATGGAATTCTAAATGAAAAATGTGGCACTTCCTACCGCATGTCAAAGAACGGCGACTGAGAAAGGGCAGGAAATGCATCCATCACTCCAGCTGAGGGCAGAGACCCTACAGAATATGGATATATATGTAGCAATTTCAATGGCATATCCTATTTCACTTAAATCAAGGTCCAATTCCAATCAAATCACACCAGGCTCAATCAAAGGTATCAGATTCTACACACCTGAGAGGAGAGCTCTTTGTGGCAGAGTGCTACAAGTGAGTTCTCCCTTGCTGCCCTCCGAGATGGGCTTCAATCCTTCCAAACTGGCACCTTCAGACACTCCCAGAACCTTCCTGAAAAACTGTTCCGAATCCTGATTTTCTACTCCTTGAGGAAGACCTGGCGTGCAAACAAAATCTTTAATATCTCTAAAATAGTGCTTTTGTGCACAATGAAATATAAATGTCATTTTAAAGGATTACCTTCACTTTTTTTACCATCAAAGTCAAGAGGATCGGTTGACCCTAGGTCCTTCAGTGTTAAGGATGATTCAGTGACACCTAAAAAAAAAAAGCACTTTAATGGTAACACATCTACTTACAAACCAAAGCAATTAGCTGAATTGTTCTGTTATTTACCTGCACCTTCGCCCTGAGCCTGGGGGGCCTCAATCCCCTCTTGCTTGAGATGATGCACCATACGATCCTTGGTTTCAGCTAGTGAAGAGTTAAACATTACACATAAATTCTTCCCAACAATCAGACAAAACTATTTGCTTTAAGTGCCGAGTCAAGTACTTTCTGGTGAAGAAATCTTTACTACTGATGGTGTTGGTAATGACGGCTGAAGAAGGCATGAAGCTGGCCTCTGCCCAGGGCTTGTCATGACAGCCTTCTTACTCAAGTCTATAAGAGTCTTTCCAAAGAAAGCCTCCTGCACAAAAAAGAACAAGCAATGCTCTCATGACTGAATGTTAAAAAAAGGGCTTAGTAAGGGAGGGACCAACAAACCTGAAGATAAGCTGGAAACATGTCCTCAAGCTTGCTCTTCTTTCTGCCTCTACGCTTCTTGGCCTGTTCTTCACCATCCAATGGTTTAGGGTCCATGATGTTATCTGTGTCAGGATGGGGTCCTAGTCACAAGAGTATATAACACATTCACCAAAAAGATTCCCAATTGTAAATAGATGTTTGGATGATTATCTCTGAATATATTAGGTGGGGCTAAAAGCATGCTGTATTTCCCGATCTTTATAGTATTTTGTCAAATAAGACACAAGGAATAATCTAATTATATGGATGCAGAACACTAAAGGAAAAATCCATTCTAGTAACTGACCGTCTTCGATGGTTCTTTCTATTGGATGTCCATCTAAAGTAGTCTCTCCAGCCAGCTGGGCAAAAAACTCTTTCTTTAACCGTGTGTGACACTTTCTTTGTCG
The DNA here is from genome assembly GCF_051989575.1 of Stigmatopora nigra. Taxonomy (NCBI): domain Eukaryota; kingdom Metazoa; phylum Chordata; class Actinopteri; order Syngnathiformes; family Syngnathidae; genus Stigmatopora; species Stigmatopora nigra. Next base: position 18,675,355 of record NC_135508.1, read on the forward strand.
AACCATGAATCCTCCAATTCCTGATGTAGAGATTTTGTTATTCATCATTTTAATATTAAGCAAAGCATTTACTTCAATAAAGTGAGCTTACCAGGCCTGTACGGTTTCCGTTTTCTTTTTTTACCATCCTCAGTATCGTCTGCCCCCCCTTTGAGAACATCACATTCAGCCATGCCATCTGCGCCTCCATCAACACAACCTTCTCGGTCAGGGCTTCCAGGGTTCTCTATTTTAGCGTCGCAATCCATAGACTCCCCACAAGCTAGATGAGATAACATTCAGTTTGAATACAGCCGAGCATTCCATCACATACTGTTTAAGGCAGTTCGGAATCTCCTAGAAAACAAAAAATGTGTCAACCTTTTCCCTCTTCACCTTCGCCTTCCTCTCTCACATCCATTCCATCGGGGCCTCCTTCACAACACAGAGCACCGAGGCGAGACCGGCGTTGGCGTCTCTTGAGCAAGGGAGACATGGAGATGGTTCGCAGGAGGGACATTCCCGATTCTGTCAGCCAAACACCCTCTAACCGGTAGAACTGAGGCTCTGTAAAGTTTATGATGTGCAAATGAATGCAAGAAGGACACATTGAGCATAGAACCTCGCCCACAAAATGTACAAACCTGGCTCCTTGATCCTTATTGAAGCCATAATGGCCGACTCGACTACAATGAGGAGACAGGTAAATAACATTGAAAATGATGCATTAATTTCAATAGCAACACTCAAGGAAAATCATCATGTATCAAGTATGTTTAGACTTACCGACAGGTTTGGGAACATAAGGACTGCATGATGTACAAGCAAACCCCTCATCAGATGCTTGTTCCACTTCATCCTCTGTGTATAAACTCTCACAGACAGCATGCACCCATCTTCATATGAAAATATGACATTCAGAATGAATCAGGCACTAAGAACCACATAATTCATGACAAATTTATACATATACGCAAGTGGGTGGCTACGTATGTAGTAGCCCAAAACCATATAAAAATCACGATAGTCTCGTGGTGTCAGACAATAGAATTGTGACACAACTTTGATCAGAATACAATTAAAAAAAAAACATTATTTGTATCTACTGGTAACTTGCAACAAAACGAGCAGAGACATCTGAGAAATTACCTGTAATCTTGCATAAAAAGAATGTGTTATAGGGATATTATAAGGGATAAAACAGCTTGCAGGAGAGTGAAAAGAGTGATTCTGTCTTTTCTTTACACTCTTCCTGCATCCTTGCACTTGCCCCAAAAATTGGGCATATGCCAATGAATTTCTCATCCATTCGAATGTGTGCGATCAGTGTCTTTACAAAGGGGTGGGGGATTGTAGTTTTCAATGAACAAAACACCTTTGACTGCAGCCAGTGTTATTTGCATTAAGAAAAAAAATGTTCATTTTTGGAGTGGGGGTAGAGAATATCTACACATATAATGCACTTACATACTAGATGCTTTTCGAAAGACATCTCATTAATAGCTGTGCAATAATTTATTGAATTGATTCCCAGGACATGCACACACACATTAAGTTCTAATGAAAAGGAACACCCACCGATCGCAGTGCTGACACTGAAGAAGCAGCTCCTCCTCCATGAAATTCTCTCTGCATACTGGACAGGTGACAAGGCTGGCACAAGGGCCACAGTGAGTGTAGTTATTCTGCCACTCACAGTGAAAGCCTGGCGAGTTGGAACCACACTGTACACAGCACACGCACCTGCAATGAATAGCATTGTACATTAGCTATATTTATCACTCTAGGTGCGACATCCCCTAAAAACCTATCAAGTGAATGGTTTATTTGTCTTTTGCCACAGAAGTCCGTAAGATGAAAGTCGGGCTTCTGGATTGCTAATGGAAGGTCTGATAAATGTTTTACATAAATATGCAAATTACCAAGAATTCATTTCCATTTGACCCCATTCAAAGTTACAAGGAAGTACAAAGCTTTGAAAGAGGTGTTTTCTGCTTTACCATTTGCATTTCCAACCTCCCTTGGGCACTGTGTGCAGGGGTGGGTCCAAGCAGTACGTATGATAACTGACATCACAGTCATCACACAGCAGCAGACGGGAAGGGTCTGAAGCCTTCCCACAGACTTCGCACACAATACATTCCAGACAGCGCCAACCCTTACGCAGCATTGTCTTTGTGATCTGTGCAAGATATAAAGTTTAACCTTTCTCAACATACAAAGGACTATATGGGAAACATCATATTAAAATTGTAACAGTGCACTTACTTTGCTGTTCACACAGTAAGGATGATAACATTGAGAACACTGAGCACAAGCCAATAACTGTCCTTCAGCACCTTTTCCAAAACTGCCACAGACAACACACATATCCTGAAAAGCATATCAGGGAGAAAGAAAAATTAAATGCATGTAATATTGAAACACAAACCAAATAAGAATGGTTTGAAATCAAAGTTCTCTCTCTACCTGGAGCAAGACAAATTTGTCAGTATTTGAAAAAAGAACCACTGTATTCTGCATAGTATCATCTTCCTCGTCATCTTCCTCTTTACTTATAGCAGAGTCTGCAGTCATGCTTAGCTATGGAAAAGTCGGAAGAAGAAAAGCAGTTAGGTGCTTTTTTTTCGTAAACTCTTCTTTCTATTGTCATAATGCAATCTAAATCATAGAGACTTTAGCTCACCAAGAAGGCATCGATGCAAGAGGCCATGGCTTTGAGGCGAGACCTCCCACCACGCCCTCTCCCGCTACCACCACCTCGTGGTCTACGCTTCCCAGGGAAGCTATTGCTTCGACCCTAATAAAAAGTACAATAGGTATAATTTGCCGAATCTTGGACGTAAAATCTGTTCTACAATCAGCACTAACCTGTTTGACCCTTGAACGTCCAGGGGATCCCCTGCGCTTCACCTTTTCGTTGTGAATTCCGAGTGGTTCAAAAGGAAGCGAGTCGTCCGTTTCGGAGGGGCCGAGCTCCATAGAGAGGTGAGGATCAACTTCTCCAGGAGAGCCTAGGAAGCCACTACTACTCTCATCTCCGTGGCTCATATTGGACAACTCATCGAGCAGTAAATCTGGCTTAACTTCATGTTCCTGTGGTTCCTCCTTTATGTCATCACCATCTTCTTCTTCCTCCTCGTCAGAGTGAGATAGTAGATGAAAGTCCGACTGGTGCACCCGGCGCGGACTTGTATCCCGCTTATCACAAAGCGATTCATGCTCCACTTTGGCCACAGATGCTAGAGAGGGTGACCATTCTGACAGTGTCTTACTGAACGACTCTGCACTTTGAATGCCACCAGAACCAGCCTCAATTAACACTGTCGAAAGAGGCTTCTCCACCGAGGGAAGATTTTCCTGGTTCTCAACTTCCATTACTTCGAGGTCCTCTTGTGTAGATTGTACTTTAGTGTTTTGAGGTAGTCTCTCAGCAGAAGAATCCTGAGAGTCATCCCTGATCACTTGGTTGACTCCTTGTTCTTTTCTCCTTTCATCAGCAGGTAGACAAGGGCCCCTCTGTTTGGTCGAGCTTTCACCGGCTAGGATTAGGGAATGCATGTTATTACTTAAATCATTTACATATATTTCATTCTTTACAGTACACTTTGTGTCCATGAAAAAATATGGTCAGAAGTTGGTCTTTCTTACCTGGACACTCAAATGACAGAGCAGTTCGTTCTGGAGTGCAGTCTTCTTTTTCTATCTTCAGCTCCTCCCTCGGGATTGTGTCACCTACATCTGGTGCTTCAACAACGGAAGCCTCTGCACCTGTACAAAGAACTGGTTAAAACTTGGCATTCTCACTAAAAATCAGAAACATTTCATTAACTTCTAAGGTTTTGAATAAATTCTCATTCATGCTGTGATTACGCTTGTAATGTGGAACGACTGATACTACAGGAGCCATTCATCAACTTGGGCGAAAGACAAAGTACATCATGGGCTGGTCAACAACCAATCATATGAAAAAGCACATTTGTATTCATTTCTGTGTGTTTGCCAGCCAGAGAGATAAAGTAGGAGGACAATAAATGGCTACAAACAAGTTTCTTGCTCAAGAGAGAGCTGCATGTTCCATATTTTGGAATTATTCCACCTACATTGCAGACTTTGAGGTGATAGGGACGCAGACTGACCTAAGCACGTGTGTGTCAGATGTTCGGCTGTCGCATCTGCCAACCCCATCTCTGATGTGCCTCCCCGGCTTTCTATCCCAACTGTCCGCTCTTGCGTCGTTATTTCAGACTCCGTTTGGATAGTCATCTCCACCATCCCTATCTGCCCTTCGGTCTCATCTGCCACCTCTGTAGTCTGTGTCTCTGCTGGGTATGCTTCGGTGAGACGGTCCTGTTGATGTCTATCCTCCTTACAAAGCAGGCAAATGCTTTTGGCTTCTGGGAGCGTGCAGTCTCTGTGCACCCACCTGAGACATGCGAGAGACAGTCAGAATATTTCACGGGACTAAATTCAAAAGATTAATTCATGATTACTGAACTAACCTATGGCACATTGTGCAACACTGAAGAGCCACAGATGGGTGCGGCGCTTTTCCACATACGACACACGTGGAGCTACGCTGACGCTGGCAGGCCTCACACATGGCGTAGTTGTCAAACCACTGAGCAGAGCCTGACAGGACGAGTCCGCGAATGCCACACTCCATACACACACGGCACCTCTGGCATGATTCACATAACCCACAGTAAATCAATGCTAAAAAAAGTCTGCCAACTTGAGTGGAAGAAAATGAAAATGATGATATATGTGACCTACTCTGCATTTCCATGGATCAGTCGGGAGAGAATCCATGGCTGGCTGCAGACAGAAGGTGTGGTAGCCCTTATCACAGGCATCACAAACTAACATCTTGGAGTCTTCACCCGGTTGTCTGCCGAAATACAGCATAATGGGAATGAGCAAGATCAGTAGTATTTACCCAAGCACACATCTATCATACGCCATATTCAGCAAGCATTAAACTACACGAAATTCTATCAAGTCACCTGCAAGTCTGGCACACTTTACACTCTGGACATTGCCATCCTGCCCGCTGGATGGGCGTGGCCCCAATCTCTAAACAGGCCGCGTGGTAATGTAAGCCACAACCCGTACAAAACAGCAAGTCTGTGAGTTCCCCTGCTGAGTCACATACTGCACACCAAGACTCCTCCCCTGCTACAGAAGGAAAAAAAATAAAATACATAGAATCATATCAGCATGTGAGCCCATGTTAGTTTTTGTCCATGTTGAAGAATAACCTGATGCTAATGCGAGCAGTTCAAGCAATTGCACTTCATCAAACCAGTGGGGCACAGCACTAATTTGTCTTCACATCTATTTAATGAATCTCTCATATCTCATGTTATTAGGCTAAGTGAATTTATTCACCGTAAAGTTAGAAGTGCTCTGAGTGTAATATCATAAATATCTTACTTTGGCAACTTATAATGTGCCTTTGCAAAATCGGGACAAATTTGGATGTGTTTTTCATCCAAAAACTAGTTTTAAAAAAAAATCACTATATAGTTAAATTGCAAAGATCTTGCATGTTAAATGTCTCAAAAAAGTTCAAATTGTTTTTACAGTTCATTTTTAAAGCACAATTTAGGCTTAAAATCTTAAGAATTGGACTAAATCTATAACGGCAGGAACTGGATAACAGCCTTATTAGTAAAAGATATTAAAACTAGGAAGAGGAAATATTGTAGGATCACCCATGACGAAACCAGCAATGAAGAGAAGATGTGCTTAGTCTTACCCAAGTCCTCTGCTTTGTCAATGTGCTGTGGACAGAGAAGGGCCAACAGCTTCATGGATTGGAAGGATCCACTCGCTGCAGCACAAGGGAAGTGGTAAAAGGTTGAACAGCCCTCAGCATGGCATCGAATGGTTGCACCCAGCCTTTTGCAGTATTCACAAAGCTGTAACAAACAAATGACAGATATCAATGTGTGTGACATTGCATGAAAGTAACCTATGTGTTCTCCAAGATTTTTTACCACATTAGCACTCACCCGCCGTGTCCCTGAGATAACAGCCTTGTCCACGTTTTCCAAACCGTCGTCATCCACTTGTCGCACTCCTTCTGACCAGACCGCACACCAGTGATGAACCCAACAACCCCCTGCATTGCAAACACCATTATTTGATCATCAAATCACCGGGTAAATTTTGATTCACGTCTGCCTCCTATATTTTAAGCCACACATCATCGTAAGCTTTGAAGTTGTAATTGTCGTTTGGAAATTCACCTGAGTCATCAAATAGTGATGCGAGACAGGGGGTGTCTGAAAATCCAATGGAAGACAATTCATCATTTCCAGGTTGTGGCATGGGAGAAGCTGATGGCTGGAGAGTTGGCAGTTCTGAAGTCGATCCCAAGTGCCTAAGCTCCCGTTGTCCATGAAGACTGCGCTCCACACAGTTGCAAAGAGCACAAGCCCTTACCCGCTCTCTGTTCAAAACAAACGGTCATACCAAATCTATGTTTAATGCAGAAATTACAGTGTTGATTAGATTTGAAATCCAATCATTAACTGTCACCAATGCATATTTAAGTTATTTTTCAACAGTCATGCACGAAGGAGTGTCTCGTCCAACATGTTTACATAATATTGCATGACTTGAGGTTTGAGATCAGCCAAACTTTTTGGTAGTGGATGCAGGAAATCTCTGCATGCAATGTCAATTACCAGGGGGATGGTGCTAACACATTTAAGTCAGGGAAGCTTAGGCATTTCACATTCGATCTGAGCATGGATATGTATGCTATAAACATGTTTGAGCCAGCCTCATTTGCAGTGTGTTTCATATTAGGAAAATTCATTATTTCATTTACTTTCATAAGCTCTTATTTGTTTATTTTCGTTTTACATTGAAGTGTCAAAAATTATAGTATACAAAGCTATCTGGTTAAGGTGTCAATATACAATCTACTAATAAGTAGCATTACAAGTGCATTTTGACTTGAGAAACTTGAGGACTCCTATAAAGTGTTACATTTATAACATTTGTTTTTGTTTAAATCAACCAGTCTGTATGCTGTCCCCCTTGTCCTCGAGGATCGTGGGGGTGGTGGAGCATATCCCGGCTAACTATTGGCAGTAGGACGTGCTAAAGAAATGCAAAAATGTATTCATCTTTTATTTCCTTGTGCGTTTTGTTTGTTGTTGAGTTTTTTCTTGCTTGTACTGCTAAGGACCCCAAAATATTTGTTTTCTGGAAATATCAGTAAAAATGCTCCAAAATGGACAAAAAATATGGAAAAGTCTACTTTAAAAATGGCCGGTTGTGAATGTGTTGCTAAGAGTGAGAACTACTATAAGAAAAATAACATGAAACATACATAGGTGCACTTGAAGAAGCGACAGTAGGCCCGGACACGTCATCAGCAGCAGCAGGAAGAGCTTGGGACTCTCCTTCCAAAGTGACAAGTTGCTTCGCGGGAGCATTATCATCAGCTGAAAAAGAAAAGTATTCAAACAGTATTTAACATCATTTTCAGTGGTAACAATGTATTTAGAAGCCTTTAATCTTAATTAATAACTGCTTAATCAACACAAAAGGCATAGCTTATTGACTACAGAAGAAATGGTAATTGCCTGTTGGCTCGGAGTCGCTTTCGTCGCAGTTGGATTTCTGCTCTTCCATTCCCCAAGATGACTTTGACCTCCTTGACAGAGATCTGTGGTGTCAGAAGGCAAAATGGTCCATATTAATTAAATGAAGTTATTATTTTCAAAGTACGTCAATGACCGGGAAATATATATCTGTTTTGTATAAGTCATGACAGGAATATATGTAATATATGTATGTATATGTCTCGTGTACAAGTCAATTGCACTAAAGATAACACAATGACAAGAACAAGTTGAGTGTATCTGATGCTAGCTTTCAAAATCAAGCAAAAAGTTTTGGAAAAAATAAAAACACATTTATTACACACAAAGTGCAATAATCCTGTTTTACAAACAGAAATACAAACACTGCAAGCTCAATCCATTCCAAGCACTTTATTTAAACACACCATTTTCTACAAAGCAATGTGTAGTGGCATAATTCATTGACTAACATTGGCCATAACGCAATCGACCCTGTGTGCAAATTGGGACATTTTAGCGCAGCTTTCACAGGAACTCCCCATCAGTAAGAGAGGAATTAACACATTAAGTGCTTATTCACAAACATATACTAAACATGTTAGATGACAACGCACAGAAAGACAGAACGCCTGACAACTTAAGGCAGAGTTTGAAATGTGTGTATCTATATTTATAGCGACTAAACGTGAGGTTACACAAAGAAAACACAACTTCCGTGTTGATAACTTCCTGTTGCAGCGCTGTTGTTGTCGTGCGGATCTACAGTCGCTCACAACACAGTTCCGCTCGTAGCTTTACCTCGTCGACTAAGTACAGTAGATCTAAAGACTGCCTCGCCATTGTTTCAACAACATAACAAATACCTAGTATCACGGAGCCATGTCCTTGATCGCATTTAGACAGAGTCGGACATTCTGCGTGCCCTCAATGTCGACGGAAAGCGATTTACAGTACTGATCTCCGATCCAGCGTAATAATAACATGGCAGCGCCGCCAATGTGGGCTCGTATGATGTTAATCTCCCAATGTCAGAAAAGAGACCAAATGAATGTGCGCGATATAGCCACGCTAGTGTGTTCTGCAACTTCCACGCACTAGTCGGTAAGTTAGAAGTAAAAATGTATAATGTGTTGCCATTTCCACACATATGCGCGTTTTGTGAAGCAATTGGAAGAACAACTCGGCTGTTGGACGGGTGAATGAATACCTTTCACGTGTGTCACGTATAGAAAATACAACATCTAAATCATTAAACACTTTCATAATAATATACATGTGTGGCTGTGTGTATACACAACACAAGGTGCGCATTTAAGCGACATTTTTTAAGACTAAAAAGAAAAACAAGACACCCGGAGCTGTTTTGATTGACGCCATTTGATTAAAAAAAATTAAAGGTGAACAATGGAGTAAATTTAGTGGATGACCGTAATGGGACGTCGTCTTCAACATACATGTGACAGTCGAAACACTACAATAACAGTAGCTAGTGAACCGCACATCTAGTTAATTCATGAGCAAATACTTAGTTAAGGAAATGTATTCGATGGTGTCTCGCTAAAGTGGTGAGTGATGGCAAAATAGCGCCCTATTAGCTCGGTTGACACTGAAAGTAGGAAGAATTTAACTTTGGTGATCTTGGATGCTTCTATTGTGTTGATAATCGCAAACAACATATGCATCTCGCTGCCATGCCTGAGAAAAAAAACCCTCATACAGTTCCATAATAATAGCAGTATGAACCAATACTCAATGTAAACACCGATTTGAGGGCTTCGTAATGCTCCAGCAAATAGTCTAGACCATATCCCTGGCGACGAACTGAAACGGAAAAACGACCAAGCATCGATGGTGACGTAGCAGCCAAGTGTCCCGAAGAGCAAAAACTGCGAAAACTACGCTCAATCGCATGCACAACTGCAATCACTTCTGTAAATGACGCCCATTAACTTCGACTAGAATCCTCCGGACATCGTTAGCGCATAACACGACTCAAGCCCAAGTAAGCGCTCAGGTAACAGGGCTAGTTCTCCAGCAAGTAGACCGCGCCATTTGCTACAAGCTAACAGCTAAACGCTACCGAGATGGGAGCCAACATTACCCGGTCTAAGGTCAGTGTTAGAGTGTCTCTATTTACGGCTAGCACGAGAAGTTGAGAAAAGTCACAATGGACGGGACTGACCTTACGAAAACAAAAGCGTCTCGTCATACATCAGCACAATCCAAAGAGCCACACGGCAGCTTCCCGTAACGCTTGTGGTCGCTTCATTTTAATGTACCGGACTAACGCTGCGGCTAGCCGGCTGGAGCGAGAGAGGGAGAGGGTGGGGGAAGTGCATACAGGCGGAAGGAAGGCTGCTGCTGAGTACCGAGCTCAGCTCAGCTCACTACTCTACTAGTACTGTGTACACTTTTAACACGACTACGCGGCGATCGCTGGGTTACGCCGGCTCATGAGCGCTTCCATTCGGTGCCCGAAAGCGCGCAACCAATCTGGGTGGGAACGGGGATACACCGATGCCATGAGATATCTTTATACCAATCGAACCCCGGTCAATGTTTCCTCATCGCCGGGCAAGTGGATGTAGCTTGAACGCTAGCAGTGAGCCGCAGTCGTGTTGTGGAATCCGACTCGCAAGATCTGCACAGAATCGTGAAAACACACCTTCATTTGGATTGGTTTATGATTTACCAATATTCTGTGGTGTAGGAGCCACTAAACATTGTGCGGGTGTCTTTTTTCCAATTGTAACACTTGGCAAAACTGCTCAATACTCAAGCGCGTTCTTAGAATCGCCAAATTGTTAATATCATTGGTACGAAACGAGTGTTAAGTGTGTTGACGTATACAAAATGAAGCTGCTGTCGTGCTTTGTTTATCCTTTCCTGCCCGGTGCTTGTTGGCAGGCACAGCGCGGAAACATGGAGGATATTAACACCCGATAGTAGTGGAGGTCGTTACATTTTTCCTAAGCATGGAAGCCATTTTCATTAGGTTGTTATAATAGCAGGAACAAGATGAGACATGAGCGTCGTCGGCTGTAGTCTCGGATCACCCTGTGGTCATATTTGTACAATTTTATGTGTTAAATTCCAGCTAAGAGAATTAATTTACATTCTGAATGATTTCCGTGCAGAGTGCGCCGTTTTTGTGCAGTTTGACCGCATTTGCGTGCGCTCTCAATTCAGTCATGAACAACAACAATAACACCAGATTCTACAATTTAACACAATTTCCACACGTTTGACAATAAAACCAATGGTCCTCAACTATAAAAGGTCTAATTTGGTGTTATAAATTGCTTTTACAAGGTGATCGCACACAAGGCAAACGTCATCGTTATTAATTATGTCAACTTAATTAGTTTGATTTGCCTTTACCAATGAAGGTAGAAATACGGAATACTTGTGTGCTGTGTGGGATTGATCTGGGATTTGAACATTCCACTTTGCACTCGTGCGCGTGTGCGAAGACCTCTGTGTGACCCTAAAGTGGAAAAAAGAATTAGGGTAAACTATTACAGTGATTTGTAGTGTTTAATCCATACCGAATCAATACTTTAGTAATGGTAATAGTAACAATACTCATCGAAATTCAGTAATACCTAATGAAAACCGTGCAAAAATGTTCTTAAAAAGCATCACACTACCCAAATGCTACTTCATATTTATTATAGCAGTATAATAAATACAGTACGTTATTTCATGGTCAGAGGAGGTTTTCGTTTAAGAATAAAAGGTTGTATACTCTGCTCCCCGCACAGGATTAGTTTACTCCCTATTCAGATTTAGCAAAATTGGATTAGATTTTGTGTGTGCGTTTGGGGTGGTTAGAGGACAGGTTGATTGGCCAATGGCTGTAAATAGAGGCTGGTATTAAGGGCATTCAATTCCTCCCATTCGTCGACCAGCAGCAGAGTGCCTCCTTTCCCATCTGTCTCCTGCAACTCAAGGATAATCCCTCAGAATACCTCCACAGATGTTTTCAACACAGCATGAATTGGGAGGATGTGGAGACAATTTGAAGCATCCATGTTCAATTTTTTTGGTATACATTTGCTTTTAGCCCGATCGGACTGTGTGTGATTTCATTTTGCAGGTTTTGTGCTTCGGTGACATCAAATTTCACTGTTTCACAATCATACATAAACAAAAGATTCTCTCAATGACACTAATGCTACAGCAGTGTTCCTTCGCGTAATTGCACAAAGAGATGTTTTTCAGTCAGGGGGCAAGCTTTTGTGAGACCTCCTAGGTAAATAGGTTAAATATTCCTTATTTCTTCTTAAATAAAACATTCACTTACTTGATGCAAATACATTCACATGATTTGTTGAAGTTGGAGGTCATCGGCAACATGTAGCATAGAGAAAAAAAACTCATCGAGAACAAGGCAACGAGGCCAAGCAAAGGCAAGAAAAGGAACTTATGACAGAAACTGATTGAATAATTAAAGTATTGTACTAAACAAAAGCAATTCCACATGTATATATTTAACTACTGTGTTATTCATACACTGTATGCTTAATAATTTAGGAAGTGGACAACTCCGAATGAGCTTGCCTGATGCTTTGGTGCTCCCAATTTTCGTGGGAGTGGAGGAAGAATGAAGAGGTCAGCTAAATAAACGTATATGTATATATGAAACTCATATTAATATCAGCAAGATAGTAAAAAAAATAGTTAATCGCACAAGTCTTACACTAAATGTTAACAGCAAGACAAGTTATATAGTCAACAATAGTGTTTTTACCCCTGATTTAAAGGAACTAACCGTTTACCCACCTTAGATCTTTAGGTAATTTGTTCGACAGTTGAGGAGTAGATACCAAGGTGGCCATTCCTGTTTGGTTCTTGTTCTTGAAATGCAAAATGAACTAGTTCCAGCTGACATAGGAAACAAGCAAATCAAGCATGTATTCAGGTTTGGGGCCATTTTTTTGTAGGCCAACAGTAAGATTTTATATCCTTTTACTCACCGGTGACAAGTATACTTACTTCATGGACCATTTAACTTGTATTTGAGAGGACTCTGGCTTCAGCATTTTGATTGAGTTTATAATAAAACCTGTAAATACAGCATTGCAATAGTCCAATCTGCTTGAGGAAACGAATATATGCATATTTTTTGGAGAGAAATCCCATTGTTCTGGTTGTTGTTTTTTTGGTGGTAATGGGCAGATTCATTGGAAAACTTTAGCTGGCGGTTGAAATTCAGATCGGAGTAAATAGTGTCAGCAAGTTTCTTTAAAAACAACAATGGGAAAAATCATTTTCTCGTTAATTTACATTTTAATGTTCGGTGATAATAGGTGAGGACTTACAATACATTTGGTGCAAAGGTGAAAATATGAAACATATATTACATTTCAAACAGTATAAAAATATACAATCTGTTGATTTGGGGGAAAAAATAGAGATATAAAATGTCCATATGATGTTTATATTCATAAGATAACATGTTAGTTCTTGTGCTGTCAAAATAAAAATACTAGAATTCTAAGAATGAAAAGAGTTTGAGTCTAAAATAACAGATCCCAATCTGTACAATACTCGAGCATACCAATGAACATTCGGTGTCTGATTAAGCAGTTTCCCTTTCTTTTCAATTCTCCAAGCATCATCATCTTCCTGATGTCTGATCAGAGAATTCGCATCGAAACACGCCTTACCATGAAGCGAGGTTGTGTTAGTGCAAGTCGTCTGCTCCTGCGTCGAGCCTTCTCCCCAAAGTAATCGCTTGAATGAGGAGATAAGTCGCAGAGGTCCAAACGCCCAATGGGCTAACGTGTGCCCTTCCACAAGCGCATAGCTGGACACCAGCACTCCGCCAACAAACAAAGTTCCATCTTGTGTCAAAGGTGCATACACTCCCACAGTCTCTTGTAGTGAAAGGGAAGTGATTCGAGACGGACGTATCTGACCGTCTGATCGGTGAATCAAAATACAATGTTGGGCCCTGGCTCTGCTGGCAAATCGCGCTTGATACTTACTTTTGTCCATTTTGCAGTCTTGGTCTAAGAAAACGAGATGATTTGGCGTGACGGCCAATCTATAGCCGTCTTCTGTCTCCAGAGACAGAATGGTGACCCGGGCTTCCACATCTCGGTGCAGAAAGCACAAGATTGAACTAAATACTATTTGGCCCGTCGTAGACAAGGCCATCACTTTGTCTCCGAGATTTAGTGATGACATACTCTTCTCTCCTTCTCCAGCAACATTTACCCGAGCCCAGCCGGGGAAACAGCCCCCTTTTTCCACCGCAACTGAGTGATCTACAAACAGACACGAGTCCAAATGAGTGAAAGGCTTGCGGTAAAGAATTATAGCAAAGGAAAGGATGCCTTTCTTAATTCTTACCAGCTTTTACAGAGCAGTGAATGTGATATTTGGACTCATAGTGGACCCAGTCAAAGCCCGCCTCCACAGCCAGCTGGGCGAGCAGGCCATATTTGTCCGTGTCTCTGTCATCTGTCGTGATGTCTACAGCTCGACCTTCATAATGCAGAGATCCAGTAGGATGGTGACCATCCTCGTCCCAGGCCTCTGTCACCCGGAGGTGCACCCCTGGCCACTGGTTCATCACTGCTATGGCCAGTCTGTTCAAACACTCCTTGCAGCGCTACAAAAAAAAAAGAATCAAAGCATAGTATAGGTTTTTTTTCAGAGCATAAATCTTAAATTATCTAAAAAGAATACTTTAAAAATTGAACCCCTGAACACAAATTGCTTTTATCTGAGTTTTAATTGAAGCTCTCTGCTGTGTCACTCTTTTTGTGCACTAGAGGGCACTAACAGATGGAAATTGTTGAAATGACAGATTTTAAACTAGCAGTCCACGTTTGATGGCTGGTGCAATGATAATGGTCATAATTTCCAAACTTCCATTCATTTTAGGGTTTCTTGTTCAAAACACTGAATGCCTTGCAGCAATTGATATGATGTTTCAACTAAACAATGTACTGATTCTAGAAAATACTGTTACTGTTGCTGATTTCTTAAGCACAAAACTACTTGTTATCATTTAATAGCCTGGTACAGATAACTGCAGTATGTGAGCAGAATACACATGCATTCAAGTGTGCAAAACCACCATTTCAACAGTTGGCGTGGTGGACTTATTTGTCCGGAGGCACATGAATGCCTCCTTTCCTCAAAATATCGTGATATGATAAAATGGCTACAGTAGCGAATTTGCTGCATTCCTTTGCATTTCTCAACAGGGTGACAGAATAATCAAGGCCATTCTCTGCTTTTGCTGGCTCTCCCAAGCATGAATTTCAGCCCAGAGAGACATTTGCTTAGAATTGTGACTCCTGTGGCTCTGTGGGCCAACAAATTTCAGCCTCCCAGCGTAGTGTAGCTCAGGGATGGGCCGAGTCAGTTGGATGTCAAAACCGTCTTTCATATTGAGACCCCGAGCCAAGCCGCAATAATGTTTCATTTTTGTGAAACTGAATTTTACAGAGATGCAAAGAAAAATAAATAAAGGGAACAGACAGGGTTTTGCAGGAACAGAAAGGTGGAATGAACATGTCAAATGTTTATTATTGTACTGTATAAATATTGCAGCACAGCTACCCAATGGTTCTTACACCTGATTTCTGATTTTGGTACGAACAGTATGACTTTCATTCCCACTCGGTTGGGGTGTGAATGTGTGCGTGAGTTTTTGGCCACTCTGCGATTGGCTGGCGACCAATCTGGGGTTTCCCTTGTCTGCTAACCAGGATAGCCACAGTTCCCCCCGTGACTATTGTGAGGATAAGTGGTGTGCAAGATGAATGAATATTGCGGTTCAGTCATGTAGCAAGTTTGGCTTTTGATAAAAAATCTCATTCATGATCTCCCTCATCTCATTTTCTGAACCGCTTTATCCACTTTAGGGTCGTGGGGGTGCTGGAGCCTATTCCAACTGACTCCGGGCCAGAGGTGGGGGACACCCTGAATCGGTGGCCCGCCGATTGCAGGGTACAAGGAATCTTATTCATCATCATACAAAAAATACTTTTAATATGGACGAAAACAAATGTTAATTTCCTGATATTTATTTTTCATCTTTGTGATCTGGTCAAATAAGTACCTGTAATATTGAAAAATACAATTGTCAATGTTAATTTCCTGATATTTATTTTTCATCTTTGTGATCAGGTCAAATAAGTACTTGTAATATTGAAAAATACAATTTTTGATTTTGTTCTGGTCTGATCTGATTATCAATAAAATCAGTACAATATTTGCTACAACACTACTGGAATGATTCTGAATATCATGAAGATATGAATTGATTCTTTTGATAACAATGCAATAAAATCATGAGCCTTTGATTGAGTAGGACAATGTTTGGTGCACATTTAAGCTTAATTAGTTGCTGAAACATCATCAGAATCATGAGAAATATGCAGGTTAGCTCCAAGATGGCTTTCCCCACTGCATGCCCTGGTCTTAAAAGCAATTGACCTAATTGAAGGTGTCTCAAAACAAAGGAAGGAGTTCTGGAAAAAAATGCAGTGGGAGAAAGAGAGCCAAGCAGTTGGGAAAATGTATTGGCATGGACTTCGGAATGTGACAGCAAATGGTGAGAAAGAGAGGGACAGAAAGCAAACTAGATACATTTCCCCCCAATGCCATTGAAGAGAGGCGTTTCATTGTCAAAACTACAATACTGGCTTTTCCAACGGTGCCATTACTTCAGCGGGCGAGAATTTTGTATAGGCGACCTCTCTCCAAGTGACACACAATGAGCGTCTTACATTTGGGCAAAAAAGTGGGCATGAGAAGGGCACACACTACAACCAAGGATATTCATTGCACTGATTTACATCCCAAACAAGCAAAACGAGCTGCAGCATCAATGGGATGGAAATGATCGCTTCCCATGATCCCACTGTGTACGAGCGCGTGGGAAAAAGTACCCCCCCCCCCTCCCCAAAAAAAAAAAAAACGTTCAAGTTAACTGAGCCAAATGTGAACTTCTGTATTAATATGCTAATATGATGATTGTGACACACCTGTCATCACAATATATACACATCAAGGACCCTCTTTCTTGAATGGGAATTTGGGTAACTTAATAATGTAAGAATGTTTTTTTGTATATTATTTTTCATTTTATTATTATTATTATTTGTTTTCCTCTTTGATATCATGTGAACGAATGGATTGTAAATGCAACAGACAGTCTCACCTTACTCATGAAGCGGTCAGCGTTGGTGTTTTCCTCATCTTTGAACACAACATCCGGGTTGTAGTTGCACACCAGCTGATTGAAACGCTCCGAGTTCCTCGTGATTTTGCCCTCTGCCCTTCCGCTGGCCCCCAGGTTGTTCTCGGAGAAGTTGGGGAAAAACTGCTTGTAGTGCATTGGCGTCAGTTTCCTGGGCCTGGACCGGACGCCGTAACCAGGGCCCGGCCCACATCCCTCAGCCAGGCTCAGGCAGGTCCACAGGGCGAGCAGGAGGAGCGCCCAGCCGGGCTGCTTCTTCATTTGGGAAGGCTTTAAACTTCAGGTAGGGGTCGAAGTTTGGTCCATTGCAAAGCACCGATTTCTTGTGTATGAAAAATCAATTCATGTTAGACATCCTTATTGCATATTTGCTGATTTAAAGTCCCCTTCTACAATTCATGTCATCATCTTCTACCTGTCATGACGCACGGCCGCTTCTCCACACAACTTGTGCCCCAAAATCAGCCCTTAAAATCCAAGCTGTCATCCTCCTCTTATTTATCCAGCGTCCACCCGGGTGTTGTCGCGGCGCTCGTCCATGACCACCTTGCTTGCACCAGCCATTGGGTCTTATTAAGAGTCCCGAGCCGATTGCCCTCCCTCCCTCTTTTCCTCCTGGCCCGCTGGGACAGCACACGCCTCCAATTCAAGTTTTGAAAGGACATAAGATTGAGTCGACTTGTGCTAACACAATGACAGCACTCCACCCCCGTCATCCTCTCTCTCTCTCTCTCTTACAACATAGTAGATATCAGATCAGGACATTAGACGCTCAGTGACAAGGTGACAAGGGTGGAAGAGTTTCAAAGCACTTATTGGCCTCATTAATCAATAACCAGGAAAGACTCGTCAAATGTTCAGGAGGAGGGAAAGGACGGGGGTCAAGTGTATCTGTTATTAATAGACTAACTTGAAAGTTAAATGTGAAGGTCAAGTAGAGAAAACAAGTGTCCAGCCTTGACACCCCAAAAAGTCTTCCTTACTTCCTGTGTTTGAGGAACCAAGTTGGTGCCCCCAAGACCTTTCTGCTGAAAACATTGGAAAACAACATCTTATTTTTATCCACGTCAGAACAATAGCAGGGGAGAGCCCTTAAATGGGGGTGATAATAATGCGAGAAAGGAGGAGAGTGTAATCATTGGCAGTCTCAAAGCTCTACAAAAAGTGCCTTGAGATACAAGTGATGGTGCTTGTACCTCATATCGTGAATGCTCAAGCCAGTATTTATATTAAACATGAACCACTATATGAAATTAATGTAAGAATATCTCAATGAAATGCTTGCATTGCATCCTCTCCTTGATTTTGAAATGATTTCCTCAAAGATTTATGACATTTTTTTCGCCAAGAAACCTCAACTACAAATGCAGCATCCTAAAGTTGTGCATGTTTCTAAAAGCTTACACATAATAATCACTGATGAAACAGAGGGTCCAAATAAAAATCACCAAATTGCCCATTTTTGCCAATATCAAATGCTAGATAAAAAGTACCCAAGGCCAAGAATGTCGCATTAATGTCCCAGAAAATATTACACTAAGGATTGAATGTCTTTTCATTTGTGAAGACGTGAATTCTAAGCAGATTTCAGATGTCTTCTACAGCGAGAAAGTCTCTAATTGTTAATTGTGTCAATAAAAGTAAAGTTATTTTGTTTTTATTTAAAAAAAAATATATATGGAAACACAAACTACATTTTTTCATGTTCTCACACCGATTTGCATTTCTGGGGTACTCCTGCAAAGGTCAACAATAAGAATGCTCACTCATGAAGGTTCCAGGGGAGCCCAGGATGTTGTAGGGAGGGGTGGGCTAGCTGAAACAGCATTTTCCTGTGCTAATGACTAAACAAAACTAAGCTCAAGTCTGGCGCAGGCAGCTCAGATGAGAGATATCAGCTTAGGAACATGAACAGTTACATCTCCACCATGTCGACATTTTTCAACAAAGCAATTTGAGAAGGTTACATGAAAGGGGAGAAAGGAAGGAAGCGAGAATCTGTGGGCAATAGCTGGGGATTCAAGTTATGGTCATTGGTTTTTTGTTTACCTTTTATCTTATTTTGGCGCCCAAATCCTTATGACTCCCTCCCCTTGCCGCCGTTTGTCTCTTATGAAGTTTTGACTCCTTCATTCCAGGATGGGAGTACATTGGTGGGAGACTGCTTGAGCTTCCTGGAAAGCCATATGAGTGAAAATGACATCTTTCCTCCCTCTGGTTAGCAGCCCTGTGGCTTCGTTGTCCTAATATGTTAAAAAAAAACTATTTTGGGGGAGACTGTGACACGTATAATATAGCACACGTTGTCAGATGATATTGAACAACACTGCTTTTACATCCCTTATGTTTCTCTTGTCTTTTCAGAGTTGAACAGGTTCCACTTCCTCAGATGGAGGCCTTTCCAAGGGTTGGGGGGAAATTTAAGTCAAGGATTTGCTGCTCCAACACCCATCCTTTCCTTCTGCCCACCGATATCTCTCACTAGGTTATCAGTGCAGGAAGAAGCAGGGTGGTGCATTCTGATGCCGCCATACACCAGTTTTGAATAAAGTACTTAATCAGAAGGACTTGTCACAAAAGTCAAATATTCATACCAACATTTGCACTTGCAGCAGTAGAATGTTATACGGGGGTCAAACTGAAAAGGGTGGAACTTCCTTAGCCCAGACAAGCATGCAAACTCAACAACTATGATGTCCAACCTCATTTTATGAATCTGTCCCGACAATTCTTTTACATTGTGTACATTTCACATCTACCAAAACACTTCTACAGCCATTTATATGGCTTTACCTTCACGCTGCCCCCGCTAAAAAAAATGCAACTCAATGCTGCCTGGCAGTGTGAAGAAAGCGTGCCATGAGCGTGCACACAGAAGGCCCGGCAGGGAGAGCGAGCGCCATTATCAGTTGATTAGCCGGCAAGTCTCGCCTTTTTCCTGTAAGAGCGTCGGTCATTTGCGAGCACAAAAACGAGGGGGCAACAGCGTCTAATTCATTTTGGCATACAGTTCAAACAGTTCACTGGCAGGAAAGCTAATCTGTCTCTTCCAACGCCCTCCGACTTCATTCTTATGTTTTGACAATAAAGATAGCATATCTCATCCCATTACAAGCAGCCTCTCTGCTGCCTTGTCCAAGATATGCCTGACAAGCAGTCTAATGGTGTGTGTCACCCAATGGGACCACTGCCCGTAACCCTTTCATTTCCTTTACTTCAAGCACTTGAACTACTTGTTGCAAGGAGAAAATGATTTATTTCTATGGTATCGGAGATTACGGTAAAAAAAAAAAAAGGCAAAAAACTCAAGAAGCATATCTCCATGAGGGGGAAAAGGGTTTTGGCAAAAGTAGATGGGGTAAAGCAGGGGTGCCCAACTTCCATCCTCGAGGGCCCCTATCCAGTCTTTATTCTCCATTCACCAACACAACTAAATCAAATAACCCGGATCGTTATCAAGCATCTGGATGGCTTGCTGATGAGTGGATCATTTGATTGAGTTATGGAAAACAGACTGGGTAGGAGCCCCCAAGGACTGAAGTTGATCACTTCTGGTGCAAAGTGCACAGCATTTATTCCAGCATCTTAACTACAATGGTCCCTTGAATCATCATTTTTATTTTATATATATTAATTGTAATAGAAGGCTTGGTCCAGGTGTTTTTTTTACTCCTTAGAAAAAAATAATTGAGCAAATATGGTTTCAGCATTTCTCCATGTGGCATCAACACTTTCTAGAGTTAATTTGATGAGATTCAATGAAGAATTTCTATGCTATTCCATGAACACAATATAAAATACAAAAGGGAAAAACCGTGTTTATATATTAGATACATGACTATTCAGAATTCCTCCATTTGAGAAATTAGATATTTCTTCTGCAAAACATGATTAATACCATCTTAGAAGCAATGCACTTATAATTTAACAGGAAAAATGGATCTATAAAAAAAAGTGATGATACATACCATACCGATCTTCCATACCGTACATCCTTGCAAGGGTTGCCGGAGCATATCCCAGCTGACTTCAAGCGAAAGGCAGAGTACACCCTAGACCAGTCGCCAGACAAACAGACATCTGCACTCACAATCATATTGCAATATGATCATGCATATTGCAATATGATCACAATCATATCAGCGGGAAACCAAGCACACACCTGCCCTTACGAAGTCAGTCAGAGTTAACCTATGAACCATCAACTGGCTTATCTTACATTCAAATTTAGGAAAATTAAAAAGGGAACCCCCTTAATAGGAATTTCTATACATTCTTTGTTTGGACTAAACAGGGTCCATGACATCACAATGTAGAATGGTATGGCCTAAAAAATAAGTTATAAGCAACAATACCTTTTGTGTAGATAAACATTTTGACAGGGAAAGATGAATGGTGATGAGTTTTATGCTTTGCGGGTGTGATCATGGAACAAGAAGTCAAGTCCACGAAGGATGTGGTTTTTCACACATCATTTGAACATGTTTCCAAATCACCAAAATTTAACTTTTTATATGAGTATTAATATTGGACGATGAACTGAGCAACTGTGCATTCGCCCATCTCTCATCACACCTATCTGGAATTTCCCCGAGAGCTCGGGCAGCCGCCAGATGTGTTCAAACGCAACGGCACCACGCAAGTTCATTTCCTTTTTCAGAGGAAACGCAATGCAAAACAAAAGCTAATGCAAATAATCGTGATTAAGAGATCCAAAGAAACAAAATAAGAAACGCAAACAAAAATCAAGCCAGAGAAATTAATCACGATCCGGCCTTTTCTTGAACTGGCTCGAGAAAAACGAGATGAGGAAATGGACAATGGGCGAGGAAGAGTGATGGAAGAAAGGAGGTGGGCGGCTGAGACGTGAAGGACAGAATGCTATTCCGGCCGATTGGACTTTTATTTTTCATCTAGCATTTGCCTGGAAGAAGGGAAAGCGGGGGCAAGGGTTATTACGGCGGCACGGCTGGATGCCGCTGAAAGACAAGTCAAAATACTTCTTTCTTCTTCAGTTGATTAAAAGAAGTGTAACCGTAAAGGGTGGAGGTCCAAAGTGCCCAGACCAGATCGGCTTGATGCTTTTGTTACATTGGGTAGACTTAATCAAAGAGGAATCCAGAAACTCCTTAAAAACAGGATCATCTTTTATTGTTTTTGCAGTTAAAACGACAAAAGTGTTTTAAGGTCAACAATGAGCATTTCTGGCAATCTTTGAGAAGATATCTAAAGACTCCATTTCCCAAACAATATTACAGTCACAGAATGTAACTGTTTTATGGGCTACTAATACGTGTATGGTGTACCCCCTCAATGCCTGATTGTGAATATTATTGATATATAGATATATATATGAATATTTCTTTTGTATTTTTTTATTTAATATATACGCATACGCATACATATACGCATACATATACGCATACATATACGCATACATATACGCATACATATACGCATACATATACGCATACATATACGCATACATATACGCATACATATACGCATACATATACGCATACATATACGCATACATATACGCATACATATACGCATACATATACGCATACATATACGCATACATATACGCATACATATACGCATACATATACGCATACATATACGCATACATATACGCATACATATACGCATACATATACGCATACATATACGCATACATATACGCATACATATACGCATACATATACGCATACATATACGCATACATATACGCATACATATACGCATACATATACGCATACATATACGCATACATATACGCATACATATACGCATACATATACATATACATATACGCATACATATACGCATACATATACGCATACATATACATATACATATACATATACTTATACATATACTTATACATATACATATACATATACATATACATATACATATACATATACATATACATATACATATACAGCACGATGTATGCTTTTCTATATAGATATGTATAGAAAAAAAAGACAAGATTCGAAGTGATCAATTAAGGTTATTAAGTCAAAAAGGGCAGAGAAAGCCTACAAAACACAGGAGATTGGATTTGAGATACCACGCCCCCTGCTGGTCACGGCAACGTCTAATCTGCTGATACAGCGAAAAAGTGGAAACGTTTACAAAGGCTCAAGATAAAAAAAAAAGATAAAGTTTAAACTGGCTCCAATAAAAATAAAAAAAATAAAAACATTCACGAATAGAGGCAGCTAAAAACTGACACATTGCAAGTGTGCTTTTTACTTATTGCACTTCCCCACAAAATAGTGTTATAATTCACAGTTTGATTGGTTGGTTGAAGTCTCATGTTCCCCGCCATCTTTCGCTTTGCCATCAATGCGCAAAACCAAGTTTAAAGCTTTTTATAACTGTGCAGTTTTGTAAGTCAACAATTGTGACTTTGTAAACATGCGCATCAAAAATAAATAAATAAAAGAAAACTAATAGATGTACACAAATAAGGGAGTGCATACCTTACAGACTAAAAATACACCACCCTATCGCCCATTTTCTGACCACGATTGCACAGTACACCAGTACTCGCCGGACAACCCGCAAGTCAGATTTACACTCCTAAAATAGTAAAACACCCTTCAACTGTGAGCAAGTCACTGAGAAAGCGAGACCGAGCTCATACAGGAAGAGGAAATGATCTCATAGCTAAAGCATAATGCTTGAAAATAGCTTTGCTGACTTGCACACATTTCAGAAGCATTGTAGACCCACTTGGGGGGGCTCCACAGCCTAGATTCCCATTTGACCTGTGGGAGCCAGAACCCTGTTTTATGAATGCACAAACACTGCTTTCATATTTTGGTCCAACATCTTTGACCAGTGAACCCACCAGTTGACTCACCCCTGCTTGGGACCGGTCTTAGTTGCTGTTTTTTTTCCATCTTTTGTTTAAGATGTGGAGGTGAAAGTCACTGGATTTTCGACAGTCCACTTGCCAAGAGAAGCTTGAACGGCACAGTGGAGCGCGAGACAGTTAAGGGTAGTCGGTGGAGACCTATAAAGGAAGAGAATGGAATCAAATTGAGCACAATTGCAGGGTGGAGTCCAAAAAGCTAGGAAAATAGTAGTTTAGCTGGAACAAAAGTGAGGTGGCCTTAGCGGTGAGATGCTATCTGAACGGTAAGGAAGGGGCACTGCTTGTGTGTGTGTGGATTTGCTTTGGGGGCTTGTTTATTTTGGGTGGAGGATTTGTGGGTGTGTACGTGCTGTGACGAGTTTTGGGCGGTGGGCCTGAAGGACCCCCATGGGGATTTGATTCTCCTCCTGTCCTTTAACACCTTCCTGTAAGAATTGTATACTTTCTATCTGAGGAAAAGCGACCAACCCACAGGGAAACGGGGCTGATGCTGGGAAAATCTGATGGCTGTCCATGTGCATTTAATATCAGCATAAGCTACACAAAGAAAACGGTACCAACCAAATGCACGGATCAGCTCCCTCTGCACTGCCCACGTGACAGTCTTGATCAACGAGGCGGAGGTGAGGCCAGCAAACAGCATGTTGTAGAGGAACACCACGTAGAAGTTTCCCAGCCAGTTATAGCGGCCAAAGTCTCCCAGCAGATCGAAACGGGTGATCCCTACAAGAAAAAAGAAATGTCAAGCACTTGATTTTGGATTTGTAAGCAACACAAAAACGCCTTCTTGTGGCCGCTTTCATAACTACATGTGTCAAATGTGTGTGGTGCTCCCGGTCTACTCATCCATACCAAGTGTACGTGAAAAGACTGGAAGGGCTGAGCTCAGAATGAGAAGCGAAACACAGTTGGCAATCATCTGCAAAGAAAAGATTACAGTTTATGTAAAAAAAAAAAAATTAAAAAAAAATTCATAAAAATACTATTTGCTCTCACAGTATAAGTATGGGTTGTTTGAGTACCTGAACTGTATTGTTAATGTATAATGTATACATCTTTTCACCACCTAAAGATCACTCATTGCCAGCCACTCTCAGTTCAACTTTATTAGAGATCAACTGTCATCCATGGCAACCAAAGAGTTAAATCTAAGCTCTTAGTAGCTACAATTAACCAAGTAAAAAAGGGTGCATCAGAATGCAAATTCTTGGTCAAAACCAAAGACTGAGACCCCCCCCCCCCCCCCCATAATTCTCCAAAAAAAAAAAAACAGATTTATCATCATTTTTTTAAATATATGACCCCTTAATGCTTGGAATTAGAACAATAAATTCTTTTTTAATACCAACATTTCAACAATGAATGAGGTTGAATAAAACAAACACAAAATTTTATATTTAACTTGACTAAGTAAAAAGCATATTCAAGAAGCTTTTGGGATACCTGTGTCAGGTGCGTGTCCTGTGCACGGGGCACCAAGCTGGTGAAGAGGGGTGAGCTATAGAATCCCACGATTGAGGACACCATGAGATATCTATCGATCATGATTAAGACAATATAGAAATGTAGAGTTCTTCCAAAAATGTACCAGCCTGAATAAATATGGCTCCACACAAGACAACAAACTGCTGCTTACTATGTGTGATACTGTATAATAACATCACAATTAATGAAAGGATACAGTATTAGGACTACTTGGACTGCTGCACCCAATGAGCCAAACATTGAGAAGGAGGCCATCCCGAGATGAGGATCCTGACAAGAAAAGTGTTTCATATTTTGTATACATACACTTGTATACATGCTACGAAACAGTTTTCCTCCACTAAATTCTTACTTCCATCCCTCTGGGCATTGCAGAGTCATCAAGGAGCAACTCCAGCACATTAAAACAAACCATCAGAACGCACAACACCTGAGAATACACAATTATTACACTGCATCCCATCTCCTGGCTTCAAACAGTGTGCGAGAACATAAACACTCACTGTAAGGGCGAGGAGCGTAAGCATAGCTAGTGGATAACCTAAGTTTCTCTGCCAAGGCGAAGCTTTCCTTCGTGTTTCTGTAAAGACAAAATAAAGTTGAGAAAACAACGACTTGGCACATTGGCAGAGGAAGTCAAACGTACCTAAGGCAATGCGCTTTGTCCGAACTGCTTGGTGCTCCTTCTTGATGGCTTCGATATTCAGTTGGACCCAGCACGACTGAGAACTGGCACCTTTAACCAGAAAAAATGTCCCCATAAAAATTGAATAAATAAATAAACAAAAACACACACGAGATGTTTGGGGAGCTACTACTCACACTTCAGTTTCCTGGAGAGCGAGTCCTCCTCAAACGTCGTGCAACTGAGAGCGTCTTCCACATCTTCAAAAAGCTAAGAGAGCCCATAACAATTATTTTCTGCACTATAATGCGCCTTATAATACAATGTGCCATATGTATGAATGAACATTGGTCAATCATTGTTTGAAATTTCCTGTAGCACAGCTCCATCTAGTTGATGAATAACAACTAACCACTTGTACTATTGCTTCTACTACAGCTTCATCTACTGGATGAATAACAATCCTTTACTACTGCGAGCACTACCACCACCACCATCACTAACTATTACTACTACTGCATCTTCTAATCTGGTGTGCCTTATATATTTATGAAACAAATATTAATAGGCCATTAGGTGAATGTGCATCTTATACTAGGGTGTGTCACATAATGCGGAAAATACTGTAGTTGTCAAGTAAATGTTGAGGACTGCACCTCTTACTTTTGTGACTTACCCGAGGTTTGACCAACAGGCTGCCTGTGACACTGAACATCCGAGATAACCCAAAAGGTGTGCACACTGAAGAAAGCCAAAACATACAGGTTATACTAAAAAAAATCAGTGAAGGTTAGTTTCAAATTCAGAAATAAATTGTGAGTGAGACCTACACAGGAGCAGCAGCACTCCAAAAAACGAGATACCAGAGTACAAGTAGGGAAGGTAATACTCCCACAGGTCTGTAATTCACAAGTAGACAAATGTAGATGTTTACAGAAGAAGTGGCCACAGATCAAACGTGAATCTTATACTAAAGACTTACCATAGAGGCTCTTCCTTGCCATATTGTCATGCAGAAGGGCTGATGCCACCCAAACGATGCCCAAGACTAGCAGAGCCAGCAGCACCAGCAGAACCACAGCTTCATATACTCGTGCCATGACTCCCTGGCCGCAAACAAAACATTTGTCAACATTTCTCCAAACAAACACCTGTGCAATCAGGCTCAATGTAGTCAAAGATTCACTCTTACCTTTTTTGAGCCGACAAATCCCTCTGATTCAGTGAAGAAGTAGGCAAATGGCATGAGGAAGACCAGGGACAAATTAGAGCAAAGGAACACTAGGTTCCACAAACCTGACAAAAAGGAGGAATATTTTCAAGTTTTCACTTCCACTGCAGTTGTGCAGTGAACCGCTGGGAGGCACACTTTGGTTCTATATAAAAAGGTCACATTACACTAAACACCATATAAAGAGACACATTTAAATCTACATTTAAACATCTAAATTAACATCTTAAAAGGACAGAAGGATTGACAGTTCCTGACATTTGGAATAGGAGGATATCAAATGAAGAAACGCACCGTGGATAAGGGATCCATTGAGCCATTGCATGTAGTAGCTCTGTGGAAATGTGAGCAGGACCTCATTGGACAAAATCGAGATGGGAAGCAGCAACACCGCACATAGCGCAACGGACAGCGTGAATGTGCACAGCCAGAGTCTGTGGGTACGGGACAAACTAAAAAATGTGTACGTGTGTATATAGTACTAATACACACACGTGCACACTTATACACAAATAACACACACTTATACATTGAAACTGGTCTGGTAAAGTAACATATATAGGTGAAAGAGTAAGGTGGCCAACAGAAGCAAGGCAAGTGCCAGCGTGTAAGGACAAAGATCAAACGAATATTGGACTGTTCACAATCCTATCCAATCAGGCCCACAGTCAACCAGGCAATAAACCTAGTGCATGCATCTCTGCTCACTCACACAGACACCAATCAACATAGGTGAGTGAGAACAGATTGCCCCGACTCAGTTAATCATTACAAGCTTTTTACTTACGCAATTTTGTTGACAGTTGCATCCTCAATATCATCTGAAAGAGAGCATAGTGATTGATTATTATTATTTTTTAATCAACAATAACTTGTTTCTTATCTTAAATATAACATTTTGAGTGGTAATATATTTGCTAGCCTTTATTGGGATGAGAAATGGATAATCTGAAGGATGTATGTGAAATGTTCTATATGCACAACAGATATATATAGTGGAAGGCATAGTGGCAGCAGTCCACAGGAATGGAAAAAGTCAACCTTGTCAGTGGCCTCGGAGAGGGGCGTGAGGGAGGGTACACGTGTGAGAACATTCTGTTCAAGTATTGGACTGAAGTCTTCAGTTTGACACGCACAAAAAAACACCAACAGATGAGTAATTGAGAATGCCAAGACGTTCCCATGTATATACTATTTTGAAATACTTCATAATGTTTCAACACTCATTATACTGTATCAACAGCAACATAGGCATATGAACATATGCCTGCGGAGCAAAAACAAGTTTTTGACTCCTCAATTTCATAAATGACGTCAGAGAATTGCATTACTCATTCATTATTTAGCTGTAGGGTTATTGTTATTTCCGTGGATTTGAACACACAATTATCCAAGATTCCACAACATGTAAAGAAGTCCACCCAGTCACAGCTCAGTTAAGACACTTGGCCCGTTGGACATCCTACAGCTGCTTTCAATGAAGGCTAGATATTAAATTGATTATATAACTGCCAACTCCGTAAGCCCAAAGAAATGCAAACAGGATTTTTGCACGTTTGACAACAAAAACACAGAAAATGTTGACGTCAGTAGATGAAAACTTTCGAGATAGCAGTTTCTCTTACAGAGCTATGAATGAAGACGCATATTAAAATAGGTTGCATGTCAAGACCATATTTACCTCTGTGACTGCCACATGTTTAAACAACCGGCTGAAATGTAATCGTCCAATCCTACCAAAATAAAGCCAAAACCTCTGCTAAATAGGAGTTCACAGAAACATATAATACCGGTGCGCATCTAAGTAAACAACTGATGGTCATTTCTGACCATCCTGACACTGAAACACTGGCAATTGCTGGAAAAAAAGTCTTGTTGGATTTTTTGTTGATTGAAAAAATTTCAAGATGGTTGTGTCAGTGTAAAAAGAGCCTGAAGCTACAAGTCAAAAGTACAACTTGGTGTTTATCTTGAAACAACATTCTTCACCGCCCCCTTCCGTGTGTTAATTCCCAGGGACACTGCCTCGAGACAGAGTTGCATGACACCATACACACCTTCTGTACCTCCAGTCTTCCATCCACACCAAATCTCAACTATAGTGGTATATACAAGTTAAATTTACATTCATGCAAACACAACAGGATGCTAGAAAATATATTTTACACGGCACTGCAGGAAAATAAAGTTAAAAATGGTCTTTTAGTACATAGAAATGGCCTTTAGGTTTAAAATGGTGGTTCAGAGGACGTAAATATGCAAATCAGGAATATCTTAAAATTAGGATAACAGAAAAAATAGTGTAAAATACAGAAAATGACACTCCCATAGCCTAACATTTTGAGACCTATTCAATGTCAAATATACTCAAACTACATGGTGCCTACCATAGTTTACGGGCCATCAGCCAGGATGTCTGAAGGGGTTTATCAGTTCTGGGCTGCGAGGTTTGTTAGTTTAAATGGAAAGTCTTTTTCTCTAATTATGTATTGGATGCAAGAGTCCTAAAAGTTTAAGACAAGCCAAGCATACATCATTATTAGATTCCCCATCTTCAGAGAGAAAAAATAAGCGCAATTAAAGTAGGGAACAAACGTTACTCATACTCGCTTAGAGACTGTTACATATCAATGACAAGTATTCTCATGTTTGTGTACAACATAAAAAGGGACAATTTCAGCACACCACTTAAATGGTGATGGACCCAAACTGAGATAAGATGCAAAAATAAAATAGCGACAAACGAAACTGGTGTCGCGTTCTTATTCATTTTGGATGCAGACAAAGTCTTTTTGTGTGTATCTGACACCACGAGTGATGGCAAACTATCTAAAACACTCATTTGGTTAGATAAAAGAACTTCTGGCATTTAAAAGCGTCTCCACTTTTATAGCCGAAAAATGAAATTATGTTCATGTTCTGTAACAACATTATTTCTGCTGACATGTATACTTGTTCAAAAGATGATGACATTCTTAAACAATGGTTCTTGCTTGCTCAAAATGTGTGGCCTAACAACTACTTTCCTGTAAATTCTTCCTATTCTGCACTTATAACCAAGCCACAATCCCTTTTTCCACGTCACAACAGGCATTATTCTCATTACTATCTTCTCACATGTGGTAATGAGAATCACATTTATTGGTCAGTGTATCAAGAACTAAATGATATGTCAGATTCATTAGACATTTGAGTTTAGAAATAGAGAATGGTAAAATCTAAAATCCAATTAAATAGCAGATTCAAATGTAAGACTTACTGCGGGGGAGAAGAGAAAATTGCTAACCACATTGGGATCCCCTCCCCCCCACAGATGGCTTTTTGCAGACTGGCCTAACCTAAATGTCTACACACTTAGCATACTTACTTAGATAAAGAATAGTTGATGAAACACCACACATTGTTTTCATAATCCATAAACAAATTTACTTACCAGTGACAAACTCTGCGGTCTTCTTGAAGCGTGCGAGTATGAGGTAAGACAAGATGTAGAGGCATGTAAACAGAAGTACACATATCTGCAAAACACAGAAAGACATAACATTTGAAGTGCATCCATCATAGAAATGAAAAAAAATCACATGTCTGCAAACAGATGGAGAAAGATTACCTCATTAAAACAAAACTCAAAATGAGTGACAGAGCTGTACAAGAGAGATTAACAGTGAAATGAGGTCTAATATTCTATGTCACAATAGGGTGCCTGCTGATAACACTGTTTGACATAAGACTCAAATATTTAGGTCAAATCTATTGTTCATGCTCTGTTGGTCGATTGGGTCTCTGCATTTTGCCCCAGAATGAGGCAGGTATACATTATCACAATGTTGGTTTAGCAAATAGCCCAAAACAAAGCCAACATCTATCAACGCATCTTCTCGAGGGCTTCTCTAATTCAGTTCACCACTGAAGCCATAGTATTGGCTTACATAAATCACCTGCAGTGTCTAAACATGCTCAACTACATTTCCATTTTTCCCCTCTCACCAATGTCATGCTGACTGAATGAAAAAGTGACCTCATAAATGCAGGCAAGCCTTCAATCAAGTTTAGAAATGCATCGCGATCATGCCTGTATACATTGCAAATGGAGTGTTTCAGCCTGCGGGACTGCAAACATACTATTAAAATGAACACCAGGTTTTCACATAAATGACATGATTGATGAGATAAAATAACAGATTGTTTCATTCATTCATTTTCTGAACCAGTTAATGTCACAAGGGTCGCAGGGATTGATAGAGCCTATCCGAGCCAATTACGGGACCCATGCAGGGGACACCCTAAATCAGTGGCCAGTCAATTGCAGGGCACAAGAAGACAGACAGCCATTCATGGTTACACTTATACCTTGGGGCAACTTAGGGTGTTCAACCAGCCTACTGTGGATGTTTTTGGAAAGTGGGAGGAAAAGAAAAAGTAAAATCAGAGTCGAGGATCGATGTGTACATATCCCAAGAAAACACCTAGCAAAGTACACAAGATAAAGTACACATCAGCTGACATATCTTATTTGGAGTTTTTCATCAGAAATTCTTGAACTCGATTCCTAGGTTCAGGGTGTGACCTTAATGTCTTAGTCAGTATTTTATTATTTGTTGCACATTACATGCCAAGTGCCAAACTTTTCAAAAGTTTTTTACTAGGCACAGGGTGTGATCTGTAGGTGGCTCTGGAATCTACTTCAATGACATTTCGACATTGGAACGTTGAGTACCTCTGCCAAGGATGGGGAGTCCTTCGTCGTATGTGATTTTTGTATTAAATAAGTTTGTTGTCTACCAATACAAAAAAAATAATTGCGAATCTCAAATGAATCATGGCAAATTTGGAATCAAATGATTGGGGATTCCTTTGAAAAAAAAATGAAGAAATTTAGGACAGATGACAAAGTTGCACAACTTCTTTTGAGTTTTTTTTTACACTTCTTTCATGTATGACAAAATAACATTTGGAATTTGAACACATTTGGAATGGTTATGCTATGTTGTGTTTAGCATGTGACCATTGACTAGGGCATATAAATCAATCAGAAATTGAAATTAAACGAGATGCTTCATCTTGGTAAATGCTGTCAACTTATTACCAAAGGAAGTAATTGCCAGTGTGGTTTTATGTTGTTGAAAAGTACTGTACTTCCCCTTCCATCATGGGTCACGTGTGTTTATTACCAATAAAGGTCGCCACAAATTGAAGCATAGCAGTCACAACAATATCAAACCCACCAATTTAACGAGCATTTAGTCGTTTATGTTAGAGGCTGAGATGACGGGCAGGAGGGAGGCGTGCCTGCATCTAAACCAAAATAACCCAATTATAAATTGATTTTTTCATATCAGCGTGTCAGATTGAAAAAGGCTGACACTGATATTTGTCAAATTTCCAAACATTGGCCTGATATATATGTCAATCACCAGTGTTTTCTGTGTGAGCAATTCATGCTGTACCTGGGCATAGTTGGGTTTAGATATAAGGATACCCTGGGTCATACACAGTTGTAGGAGTCTACATTTTACTAAGGGGTTAGGCCATTTGATACTTTGAGCCAAGTAGTTACAGTCAAGTCAACCAGCCAGCATTTTTTCCTGCTCCAACAAGCATGTGTTCATAAGAAAGAAATTAGGAAATAATTTCAATTACACTTGAGAAAAGCACTCACAGTGGTCAATTATTTCTGGTGTAAGGAAGTTAAAAACGCACGACGGAATCTCAGTCAGGAATGTGTGAAATATGCAAACTCCACATGAAAAGGCCAGCCAGCTGGTAGGTTGAGCTTCTGAACTTATCGTGTGAGGAAATGAAGCCAGCCACGGCTAAATAAAGCCAATATGATCATAACAAGTATAAAATAGACCAGTGTTTCCCAACCACTGTGCCGGGGCACACTGGTGTGCCGTGAGCAATGGTCAGGTGTGCCGTGGGAAATTGCAAGAAGTCATACAATGTGATATTGAGAGAGAAAAATTCATATGAATATAAGGAGATTAAAATGGAACTATTACAAGGTTCAAATCAAAATATGATGGACGTTAAATTGTAGATTATACTATTATTAGATTCAAGTTGTCAAACAGTAATTTTTTGCTCTTTCTCTTAGTCGAAACGGAAGTTGTCTGGTTTCTAGGGCATCAACTTTTGCCGGCGTGAAGTCTGTGTGAGCACATTTTTTGGGTAATATTAGGAGATTTAAGTAATATTTGGAGAAAAATCATAAAATGATGCGATCAATAACTTTACTTGGTTATTTGCATCACTCAAACCGGAAGTTGTTCAGGGTCCACAGGCCAAATTTTCGTGACATTGGGTCATTGTGAAAAATTTGATTTTGGAATAATTTTGGATGCGATTTCTGCTGATAAAACTTCGATGAGAATAACTATTATAAATATAGGCGACAAAGATTTTCAGATGGTGGTGTCCCTTGAGATTTCTTTCAATGCAAAAAGTGTGCCACGGCTCAAAAAAGGTTGGGATACACTGAAATAGACAATCCCTTCTATGAATAAAACCTAGCCTTTTTTTTTGTTTGTGACTGGAATTTTTGGTAATTCAAAGAGTACTCATTCTTTGTCAATGGAGTACAGTAATATCATTTTTCACTTAAATTATTTTGGGTGTATTAAAACAAATATTTTTAATATTACATTCAAAACAAATTAATTTTATGTATTACCAAATACCCAATGATCATTTCTACCATTAAACAATACATTTATATAGTATTTATCATAACAGTTCTAGGCGAGTTAGAGTATAAACAGTATATCCACTGCAAAAACCTAGACTACACTACCTTTACATAGAGATTATGATTTCTTGTCCTTTTGTAACGCTCACATGGGACTCATTGAAGTCATTGGCTGCCATTGATGGCACGAGGTGTCCAATGCATTTTGATTGGGAGGGGCCAATATGAATGTCATGCAATGAGCTACATACTATGAAAAACAAAATCCACATTAGTTGGTTATTTGGGGCTATAACCAGTGTATTTCTGTGTTTGATTTTTATTAAACACATTTCACATCCACTACCTCCACAATCAGTGGAGTGGAGCTTCTTCTCAAGCTTGGTGTGGGATGTACTGGAAGTTGAGGTGGGCAAAAAGGTTGTTGAGGTCCTCTGTCAGTACCACATCAGAGTCTGCAGAAGTCACAGCTCAGCCCTTCGACGATCTTCTCCACAGTGACCGTAACTATGAAGTATTCGATGTAAGACAGTACTGTGACTGTGAAGGTTCTCAGGTCCTCATGGTGGAAAGTTTCCCACTGTGTCCGTTCAAAGCAGTCATGGAGTCGGGGGAGGGCATCGTCAAGCCATGTGATAATGGTTCGCCTTTGTGCCTTTGATTGTCGGCTAAAGGCAGTGTAAACTGGGGCTAAGAGCAAAGAGGCATGATCTGACTAAATGTGTGCATGGTATGGCTGTGTGCACCTTTGATGTTCGAGTAAATAGGATCCAGAGTTTTATCCTCTCATGTTGGACAATTCACGTTTTGGTAAAATTTCAGCAGAACAGTTTTGAGATTTGCCTGATTAAAATCTCCTGCAGCTATGTGTTTTTGATTTTGATTGGGAGATGCCGATATGAATGGCAAGAAATGAGCTACATTGAAAAACAAAATCCACCATTAATGGGCCCATAACCAGTGTGTTTAGCTTTTCCCAGTACTGTGGCGACACTCCATCGTGAGTGGTTAGCGCGATGGCCGCAGTTCTGGGGTTGAGGGTGTGATCTCTGGGTGGGACTCACTATTTGGAGTTTGCATGGTTCTCCCCTTGCGTGTGTTTTCCTCAGGTACACGGTTTCTCACACATCGCAAAAACATGCAGGTTAGGCTGAATGAACACTCAATTGCTCCTAGGTACGTGTGAGCATCTTTTTCACTATCAACTGAACACAATAAGGGAAAATAATAAGGAAACCAGCTGGTATAGGCTCCAGCACCCTCTGCAATCCTTGTGAGGAGAAGTGATTCAGAAAATGAATGAATGAAAAAGTAGTATTTAAGTTTGAGTTAAAAATATATAGAAACAATCTCGAAAACTACTAAAAGTTGCTGAGTGATAACTTTTAAACAGCTGTCTAATATGGTATAACTAATATCCCTCAAAGGGTTAAAGGTCTATCTGTGTGCCATGAGGATACTTTGTCAGCGTGTCCTCGTGTAGGACAAACAGGAAAAGAGGAATAAAAAGCAACGGGGATGTCAAAAGCAAGCAGCATTGGGGCCACCAAACGTTATTTCCTCTCGACCAGCTGCATCCGTGGACCCCCACCCATTCAGGGGGTTGGGAGACACATTTCATGCGCCTAGACGAGTTAAGTTCCACACATGGAAAAGATCGATAGACTGACTCTTTACTGTTTCAAATGGTTTAAAATAAAACATATTTGACTTTTGTGAGACATTGCCTGTTCGTTGGCATCATTGAGTGAAAGCAGCACTTACGATGGTCTCCCGGACACGGTTGTGGAAAAGTTGCTCCCTCACCGACACGTCGTCCGTTTCCATTCTCCAACAACATAACAGAAAAGGCGGGTTTGTAAGCCCGGATTTCAAAGCGTTGAATCTTTATATGGATGGGGCATCTTTTCGGGAATGCTGATGTTAGTGCGTGGATGGGTTCCAGTCCAGTTGAGTGTTTGCTATCATTACTAGCGCGATGCTACCCAACTCACTTAAGAAGTCAGGGGGCGGGACTCGGACTGTGGGGCGGGGCTAAATTGAGGCGCCTGCCACAGGTAAACGTTTATCTTCAAACTGCACATTGGAGTAAAGATGTCATCTTATTTTCTGAACCGCTATATCCTCATTAGGATCGTGGGGGTTGCTGGAGCCAAATCCCAAATGTAAATTGCATTTAGATACAATTTACTTACACATGTGTTGTAATATGTTTATGTTGTAAAACTGTGTGTGACAGAAAAAATGTAACATTATAACAAGGGTGATGAAAAATGTACAATGTGTTTGAGTGTATCTTTTATTTTGCTTGTGAATAAACTCCTTATCTACTGGATTGATCGAAGGCCCTGAATGTTGATGAGAATGACGTGCTGACTAAGCCAGTTTCATTGTCATGATCCAAAGTCCAACCTGTTGCAACGTCAACCGTAGTGGGACTGACAACGTAATGATCATTACAAGGACTTCAAGATTTGGACTCAGTAAGTAAAAACACAGCAAAAGAAAACATAATTTTCAAGCGTACATATACTTAAAATGTTTTGATTCACTCCCAGGAAATAATACATTGATGTAATTTCTGCTATGTAAAGAACACTGAATAATTACTATAAAATGGTAAAATATCATGTGCATAGACCTTGCTTTTGAAAACTTCCGGAGACATCACAACCAGAATTGATAATCGTGTCTGGCTTTCTGTTGCTGCGCTACTTAGTTCATGTGGAGAAATAGAAAACCAATGGATTTCTGCTGCTGATAAATAGAAAACCAATGGATAGCATACTAACAGTCTAACAAAATCTGCAGTTCATTTTGAATGTGACAACATCTCCTGTTTGAAGATTGTTGAGAAAGGAAGGATATTTTAGTTCTACTTTTATCGTTGATCCTTTTCTGTCACTTTTTGAATGGAATTGTATTCTAAACAAGTCTGCTATGATTGTTTTCATATTAAGTCACTTGCTGTAGTATTGCATATCAACTTTTAAGATAAAGGCTATTGTTTATATTTGGAGCTAAGAGTACTCTACGCTGGCAGTGAATGAAGTCACTGCATTTTTCAAAAAATATCATTTTGCTTAGTGGCCTTATCAGAATACTAATACATTATTTGACAATTGTTATTTTATAAAGTTAATTTTTATAGATATAGATCTCAAATCCACTAGGAGGGCTAGCAGTGTATGATCACCATTTTTTATAGCATAATTTCAAAGTAAAAAAAATCAAAGACTATAATTAAAATTCATGGGTCTTTTCCCCTAGGTTTTACCTGAGCATGGGGAATTCTCACATGTACCAGCAGTAATCCTGGCGGTCTTAAGATGGTCAAAAGTGTCATGGTCACATACGCCCTGTGGGCGGTGGGGGGGGCTTTCGGCCTTCACCACTTTTATTTAGGAAGAGACAATCATGCTTTGTTATGGATGCTCACCCTGGGGGGTTTTGGCGTTGGCTGGATCAGAGAGTTTCTCCGTATTCCAACGTATGTGGCTGAAGCAAATCAAGACCCAAAGGTGGAAAGGAGAAGGTACGCGATGGCCACGTCTCCTCCACCTGTAAACCCAATTAGATTTGCTGGCCAGGTGTGTGTTGGGATCTACTTTGGTGCCGTAGCCCTGATTGGACTGAACTCCCTTCATTTCTTCGACTTGCTTGTCCTGCCTCTGTGTGTGGGTGCGGGGGTGCATTTGGTGTCCACTATTGGGCACCAAACCTCTGATCTCCCCAAAACTCTCACGGCTTGTCTCGTAACCTCTCTACTCTTCAATGGTAGCGCCTTATCCCCTTTGCCCATTAGCTTGGCAGCCAGTATCACTGCCACACAGCATTGCAGGTACAAGAAACCCCAGAGAGGAAATAAACAGGACCTCGGTAGGACAAACATGTTTCAATCACATCAAATCAGTCTATGGTACTCCAATGAATATTTAAAATATCATGTTTATTTTCAAACTGTCTCGCACTTTTAGGTATCCGGCTTTGCAGGTTGACTCTAGCTTGGCTGGCTTTCTCTGCTCCATTGGCCTATTGTGTTTTCAATAACACCACTGCCACTTTGTATTACCTGTCTGACTGCATGGCGGCCCTGCTAAAGATTTTTTGGTTCCTTCCTTGGCTCAGAAATGTAATGGAGTACATTCTCCTAATGCCATATCGTGTGATGTGCTTTTTGACTGGAGGAAACTATTATGAAGAGGCCTGGAAGAAAATGCTGGAAATACTCCTTAAAGACTACACTGAACAGGAAAAAGAAGCACTGAAGGTCAGTAATTTCATATCAAACCACACTTGCAGCACAAAAGACTTCTATACCTCAAAAATCTTCAAACATTGAAATCAATAACACAAGTAATTGAACTAATTCTTAATGTAAAGTCTAACCATTATCACATGGTATGTGCTCTTGCAGATGTTATCATTGGGAGCAGAGGCCTCACTTGAAGAGATCACTCGTGGTTATCGGGAGCTCGCCAAAACATGGCATCCTGACCAGAATCCCAGCAAAAACGCCGAAGCGACATTTGTGAAGATTCAAAATGCCTATGAGGTTCTCCTGCGACGCTACAAGCCTCGTCGCTTCAGATAGATCTGGAGTTTGCTAACCTCAACACGTTGCCGTAGCCAAGGGAAAATCTGTCAGAAGAAGAAACAAGCGAACCTGCAATTTCTTAGCGAGCAAACTGCATTTGCTTAATCCCTGAGAACCTAAAATTGAGGCAGTGGAGGTTAGACTGGGCCAAGATGTCGGCTTAGATTTGAACCCTGGATGGAGAGGTTTGACAATGAGCCCAGAAGAATTATATTGTCACCCTCAGACCAGTTACACATACTTAAATATTTTATTGTGCTTTGCTGTAGAACAACAGCTAAGATCTGTTTCTTTCCCCTATTGTTTTAAATGTTCAAATCTGGAAACCGCAGCTTCCGGTATTTGCCGTAGAGTTAATTTTTTGTTGTTGTTGTTGATTGTACAGTGTTGGGGGGAACTTTCTATCTGCTTTATTTAAGAATTTAGGATCCAGACTCAGACAAATGAGGCATATAATATAAGAAGGTATAGATAAAACCACACAAAAATATTCATGCATTTAGCAACATCATTCAAATATTTCAGTGGCTCCAGATATGGGACTGTGGAAAAATCCATTCATGATCTTACTGCTAGGGTAATTCATAGATCAGACAAATCTCTTCATCTGATGTTAGTTTGTCAAGTATTGAATGGCAAAGTCCCAGAGTATGTGCATTTCGAATGGTAATTTGCTGCCTTCTTGTGGCGATTTACTCGTCTGCAGGCAAACTGTTTTAAACCGTCAATACAGAAGACTGTCTTAACTGCAAAATACCTCATCTTTTTGTTTGGCCTTCATATGCACAACAAATTTGAGTTATTTTTTTAAAATCTGTCATTGGAAGTAAAATGCATAATTTAAATTAAGTCAATTAAATTAATGCGAAACAAGTAGACTCCAGTAAATGTTTATTTTGTTTTGGGCATTGCAGGCGTATTAATCTATTTGCACATTTTTGGGAAATCGATGCATTCGGTAATCTGTTGCCCGGAAGTTGTTTGGGGTTCTCAGGTAAAAAAAAAAAAAAAAAAAAAAATCGAGAGATGCTGCTGTCGCTTTGAAAACAAACCGCTACCAGACACTTCAAAAGAAGGGGCAAGAACGAGGGGTGTCCAGGTAAGAAGGCTCTTTGCGATTCATCTTTTGCACCCACGAACACAAGAACAACATACATCGAATAGCATCCGAAAGTACGTCTTTTATTTCCGCTGGAGTTGAAGGCGTTTGAATGCCATTTGTCGTGTGCTCTGCTGCCATAGCAACGGCGCGGAGGAAACATTGAAGAAACATTGTAATTGCAAGCGCCTACCGTTGAATGTGCTCAATTCTGAATGACAGCCGCATGCGTGCGTGGGGGGCTGGGGGGGGGGGGGGTCAACAATAATGGCAATCATGTGACACGCAACCGTTTTTTTAGCACCCAGAC
The DNA here is from genome assembly GCF_051989575.1 of Stigmatopora nigra. Taxonomy (NCBI): domain Eukaryota; kingdom Metazoa; phylum Chordata; class Actinopteri; order Syngnathiformes; family Syngnathidae; genus Stigmatopora; species Stigmatopora nigra. Next base: position 18,715,091 of record NC_135508.1, read on the forward strand.
GCGGTTATTTTTCGGACGTCAAACGCAACGCACCACCATAAGTGGATTTGTGTGTATATGTAGTGGCAGGGGAGTTATTTGGAAACAAACCGCTTGGTCGCTTTACCACCCACATGAACGATTGTCAGTTGAGGGTCGGCGCAGAAGTGCGCCCCCCACACTCCGCTTGCCACCACCCAGCCGTGCCCTGGTGTGACTGGCGCGCCTGTTGCTCTCCAAGCGGCCAGAGACCGCATATTGTTCGCCGTTCCCTTTCTAGACATCGCTGCAGCCATGCATTTCATTTGACAAAGAAAATCTACAGCTTTTTCCATCGGCTTCGCAAATAACCAGATCTCCATGACAGATGAACATGTATACACTAATAATGGCCAATGACTAGAATGGCATATCATTCATCTCTTTCTTCTCTCATTTTATGAACTGCTTTATCCTCACTAGGTTCGCGGGGGGTGCTGGAGCCTTTCCCAGCTGAGTTTGGGCCAGAGGCGGGGGCACAAGGAGACAAACCTTTTCTTTTAAAATGTATACATTCATTGCAAGAAAACCTCTGGTTGATCTTTGCACAGATGCAGGCATCTGGTGAAATAATGAATGACAATGACTTCAATGGATGCTCTCTTGCATCAGGTACGTGAAAAGTTCAAAATCCACCTCATTTGTTTGTACTACAAATTTTGACTTTACTGTCTCATTTAGGCAATGGCCAAGAGTCATCGACAGAGCCAGATCACTATGAGCCTAACAATCAGCAGTCTTTGAATCGTTGTCTCTTTACAGGTTTGTTTTCAAATTCATAATCTGCTTTTATGCATAAATGCATTATAAAACAATTAAGTTTGATTTTAATTTCACAGCAAATTCGGTCAAGGAGGAGCTGTGTAGTGAAGACAAATCGCCGCAGCCGAATAGCAGAGAGGCTCTCGAAGAAAGCAGAAGTGGTGATGACAGAATACTAGAGCTAATGGAAGAAGGGAGCACAGGGAACACTAGGCTTAGACAAGGGAATCTTTTTGGCGATAACGCTTCTTCACTAGGACCCATTCGACTCCCGAGTGGAAAGCTTCAATGTGACGTGTGTGGGATCGTGTGCATCGGACCCAATGTGTTGATGGTGCACAAGCGAAGCCATACAGGTGAGCAGGCATCGGCCAACAGTCGGAGTTCAGGAAATGAAAAGGGCAACATGTCTGAAGTCTTTCATCCCTCCACCTTGTTGTTAGGTGAGAGGCCTTTTCAGTGTAACCAGTGTGGAGCCTCCTTCACCCAAAAGGGCAACTTGTTACGTCACATCAAGTTGCATTCTGGAGAGAAACCTTTCAAATGCCCCATTTGTAACTACGCTTGCCGCAGGAGGGACGCCCTAGCTGGACACCTACGTACACATGCAGGTACATGGGTACATGAACTGGTTTAATTGTCGCTTTGACAATAAAATACACCAAAATATGGCTGCTTACACAATGCAACGAGATTCACATACAGCCGTAGAAACATACTGTACTTATAAAATCTCCACTTTATAGGTATTTGATTTAGAACATGCTTATTTTTGTGATCATTAATAAGTTGTGTTACACTCCACAGTGCTTTACTAGTTGCCCTAACATTTTTTATTGAATATAATATGCACAGAATGTAGGAACTTCAGAGTCATAGTCCTTTTCATTAATTGTCCAAGCCGCTCATCTTCACAAGGGTCGCTGGAGCCTATCCCACCGAATTACGGGCAGTAGATGGCATATACATCCTGGATCATAGTGATTAGATACAGAAAAAATGATCAAATTTCATTACTACAACATAATTTTGCTAACATCATGATATGTGTTGTTTGGGAATGGGGACGTCTATTTAAATAGCATATTAAAAGGCAAAAGAGGTAAATAACAGATTCCCTGTTTCAAGAGAAGAAGCATTCACAATGGTTCTACTGAATACATTGTGAACTTATTTCCACGGATGTTGGTTTAAGTCTACATTACTCTAGTTTTTTTGATTTAGTTTGTTTTTTCCAATTGCAGTTTCTTCGCCACTGGCGGGAAAACCTTACAAGTGTATCTACTGTAGCCGCAGCTACAAACAGAAAAGCACATTAGAGGATCATTTTGACCGTTGCTACAGTTTCCTAAAGAGTCAGGACCAGAAGGCAGGAGTATTTAAAAATTCCGTACAGCAAGGTAAGACGTCACACAAACACAAAACTTCCCTGCGCAATGGTGTAAGTTAAATTGATCATGGACATTCATGCAAATCCATTACTTATGTATGATACTTTTTTTCTAGATGATCTGTCAGGAAATATAGACGTCATTGCTAAACCCTCGCTGGACATGACGACTGAGAAACCACAATTTGCAGATAGATTAGCTGTCAGCATCACTAAACGCAAGAGGTCAACGCCACAGAAGTTTCTGGGTTAGTTGTCTTTTTGTCCTTCAACATTGTAACGGATGTGTGGGTTCAATGACATGACATTTTGGTGGGGGACTTTTGGTGTAAACTTGGCCAGACAGATAATGGAGATAACAGAATATGAAGCCTTTTCATTCAAATTTTTGCAATTAAAAAAAGCATATATTGTGAGTCGGTTATCTGCTGTTCCCATAGGTGACAAACTCATGAACCTTGACCTGCTTGAAGTCCCTTGTGACTTGTCCTCTGGTTCCGAGAGGGAAGGGGAGCACACAAACCCTCAGGCATCTGGAGACTCTACCACTCTAGGTGGTAAACCGCTGCAAGACTCCAGGTGCAAACTAGGGGACAATACGTTTCATCCTGCATTCCTGTATGAGCTCCACACGGGCTCCGCTAACAGCAACGTCCCTCCTCAAGGAGCCCCGGGCGGACTGCCAATGGTGGCCCTGGGCCTATCTACTCAAGAAGCAGGCGAAAGTCACGCTTCTTTTTATAGCCACACAACCTCACCCAATGGATGTCCCGACTCCACAGATACCGAGAGCACAGCAGAAGACCTCAGCACAAGGGCTGCAGTCCACACACGTACCTCCGACGACAACCAGCACCTCCACTACCAAACCCTCGCACTTCCCCACAGCCTTTCCGCCTCCGGACTCGGCCAGGCCAAAGAGATGGACTCAGACTGGGACAGGGTTTTTCCTTCGCCCCCCACCCGAATAAAGAGAAGCTCTGGCTCACCACTTCCCTCCAGAGAGAGAGTGCAGGTGTTGGACAGGGAAGGTCGACCCCTGCACTATTATCACTGTCGCCACTGCCGGATCCTCTTCCTTGATCATGTCATGTTTACCATCCACATGGGATGCCACGGTTTCCACCAGCCTTTCGAGTGTAACATCTGTGGTCACCGCAGCCGGGACCGCTACGAGTTTTCCTCCCACATGAGTCGAGGAGAGCACCTGTTGGCCTGAGAGGAGTGGGTAGCAGTGGGAGGTGGGTGGGCTCATGTTTGCTCTGCACCAGATCATGCGTTTTGATCCCTGTGTCAAATTAAAAATTTGATGTTATATTGTTCAAAACAAGGAGAAATGGATGAAGAAACTTCCAAGTTAACAGTGACAAATGATGGCTGCACTCGCTTATTGAATCATCCGGCAAAATGTGATTTTGCTTCAAAAGTGCCTTCTTGGGGGATTTCCTCTCAACTAAAAAGAAAGGAAAAGTTGCTGAGAAATCATGATTAGATATCATTTCCTTGATTGAATTACCTTTACCAAATAGTTGGAAGCACTGTGTTTACATTTGAGGAATTGCATTCTGACTAAGAACTTTGTTCAACGTTGCATGGAGGGCGTTACCAGTAATGGCTGTCAGGTAAGATCCATATGCACTGAGAATGCCGTGCCTCTGGGATCGGGTGCAGCTTTTGTCAAAACGGAAAAGGACTGCCTTAACTCTAACTTGTTTACAGTGTGTGAAGTCAGAAAGTGGGGTTGCCTTGAGGAAATTTTGTCAACCAAAATTTGGCTGTGACGGAAGACAATTTCAAATTTCTTTTCGTGAGCCCTGCAGTGCTGGTGCAGATCAGACCATGAGCCATGAGGTTTCCAAGGAAAACAATGAGCAAGGATAGTACTCGTGGAGTCCCTATCTTTGCCCAAGCACGCAATGGCTTTACTTTTGTTGTGCTCAGTCTCTGCACTGAAATAACTGCTGAATCATCATGATGATAGTCATATCATTTGCCAGCCTCTCTCAGATTCGCACTATGTTGCACTAGTTATTTACTCAAGTTTGCTGCACCATTTGTGATGAGAATAGATATTCAACTGAAGATCTTACATTGTGGCACTAAAAAGTTGGGAGCTCTTAACTGGCTTTATGTTGAGTTTCACTCATGGTGGGCTTGTTAGTGTTGCTTGTTTCAGCCTTGGTGTATTTAATCAGCTATATTCCAAATCTTATCCGACATGTTCCTGTCAAGCGGACCATTTGTTACCTCCTGCTTCTTTCTAGCACCCAAATACCTTATCGCTACAGTACAATGACTTTTTGTTCTTGTTGATTATGGGAACACGAATGAGACCAAACTCAGTATTCTCAACTTGATATTGTAGGCTTGCTGCTGTAATGCTTTGACTTTCTTCATAATTGCCGATTGTACTTGAGATTGTTTGCATAAAAGAGCCTCAAACTGCACTTAGTATGTGAAAAAGATAAACTTGTATGAATGGAACACAGCATGTGTGCTTGTTACTGCCCTGCTTTTACCTGATTGTGATCTATTTTTTATTGAAAAAGAAAAAAAAGTGAAAAAGGAGGCATGAATTTGTGCCTCAGTGTGTTGTTGTTTTACGATATTTTGTGAGTGATGTTACACGACAAGAAACAACTTACCTCAAAGTTCAACATGTTCAACTGCCTCATCACTGATTTAAAAACTGTTGCATTCTGACATGTTTTAGCAGTTACAACTGCGTTGCCCTCGCTATTCTGCAAACCTTTTTACTGTTAATAAAGTTCAGTTTATTGTAAAAGTGATTTGGGGTTCTTCCATCATTACCACCAGTTCTTTACACGAGAAAGAGTAATTTTGACCTTGTCAATCAACTACAACTTTATCAATATTACGTTGAGTAGTTCCACATCTTGACCACTAGAGAGCAACCATGTTGTGTTTTCACAGTTGATTATGTGCAACCTTTCTAAGGCCAGTTTTTTATTTAACACAATTTATGTAGAAACCTACTGATCACAATTAAAAGAAAAATCGTATTATTTATGATCTGGATTAAGGTTTGAAATCCAAAGATGGAAAGTACCTCTAATTTTACATAATTGCATATATCTATATGTTCATTACATGAAAATGTATGCGTTCATTAAGATGTAATGACCCTTTATTAAATAAATCAAACCCAACTCAATTAATAATAGCTATTATCATTTGATAAAATCAGATAGGACATTTATAATTCAATGGAAACACTACCCAAAGTTCACCCTTTCAAGATCTTCCATTTGGCAACAATTTATTAATATCCAATTGCAGAAAATTGATTGATTTTGTCTGTTAAAATTCTTTCTGTGTTGTGGGTCAGCTTTGTGTAACAGGCGACGATTAAATTTCAGTGGACAATTCCAAAAGGAGCATTTTGTCTTTCTTTTTTAAGTGCGTATTGAACAGCATCTGGGAGAACTTTTAGCATCTCTGGGTTCTCTGGAAGCTATTAGCTATTACACAGACAAGACCGGGTGGGAGAAAGCCATGTACAATGTGACACCACGAAAATATGCATGTTTTTGCGAAACGGGAGAATGCAATACTGCTGTGTTTGTGTTTTACAAGCCATTACCGACTATGATTGCACATGGAAAGATTAGTTGCTTGTCCTTTTTGCCACTGCGTCCCCTTAATAAGAAATGCCTTCTTTAATTTCTGTGGCCTGACTGGATAATGAACAGAACTACGAACTCCAAGAACATGTATGTCGTCACCCGAGCACCTGTCCTCAGTCTATCCATCCATAGATCGGTTGCCATGGAGTTGCCAAGCTACCGTGCGCTGTCTTGAGTTATCAGAGGTGGGAAATTGTGGAATAGGTGCGTTACTTGCGAACGTGTGAATGCAGCCGAAGTGCCAGTGACAGAAGAATGTGTCATAGTTCCTGCAAGCCACTCTGCTCCCGGCGTGCTGCAAATAAACATTCCTCTACTGGTGTGTCAGTGTTGAGCCTTTGCCCACTTCTCCTGTAAAACACAGTTCTTAATTCAAACCAAAACCCTTTCTTTTGCGCTTCTCTAATAAACAGCTTAAATATCAGGGTTCAGTGGTCCGTCAACTGAAAGATGGCCCATTTTGCTGAGTCATCTACAAGTTATATGTTGTTTTTTTCTTGTCTTTCCCACCTTGAGTTCGCAGTTTGATCTCGCTCTCTCACGCAATTGGAGCACCGAGCCTGACCACAGACATGGTACAGATTGCTCAGTGTGCTAGAGCGCCCTGGACACATTCCGTATTCAATGATTCACTCCGTGGATAAAGCCATGCAATGGAAAAGCTCTTGTTTGTCAGTGTCTAGAGGTTTGGACAGCGCTTTAGGTGTTGCCTGCATCTCTTCTCATCAGCGCTCTTGGCCCGCAACTCTAATTAAAGTCAAATTGGTGCGCACGTGGCATGTGTTGCGACCTTGAAGTCTGAGCACATTCCCCCCCTAAGTGGTGACGCTCCCTTTCTTGTGTGGTCGCCTGTGGCAGGTTGCCGGATGATGAAGTGATGGAGATGTTAGGAGGCCTAGTCCATTGTGATGCTGCATGGTTCTCATTCTGGAACTGCCATCTGCCCAAAAAGGTCAGTTGCTTGGGGGGACCATTCTCCTGCACTGGGTCTGCCTTCCAGCTGCCACATTCGTGTGCATGCGCTCACACACACACACACACACACACACACACACACACACACACACACACACACACACACACACACACACACACACACACACACGCACGCACGTGCATGTGTGAAAAAGGTTTTCTGTGGAAACAAACTCTGTAGACATACTTCCTTTTTTTAATCTATCTATCTGTCCGCCTGTCCAACCATTGATCATCCATCCATCCAATACATGCAGCCATACTTTTAAACATCCATTTCTTAACCTAGCCACACACTTGCCACCTAACCACCTAGTCACCTGCAGTAATATCCGTCCATCCATCATCCATCTATCCGTCCATCCATTTATCGACCTTCAATCTTTGACCCCGTCTTCCATCAGTGTACTCAACCACCCTTCCACCCCTCTGTTATCATCTTTTGACCCATCACCCATCTGCCACAATCTAATTACATAACTCCATTCACCAAACCACCTGTCCACTTACCTTTCCACCCAATTAAAATAGCAATCCATCCATATTCTAAATTCTCCCAATACATTTGCTATTGGAAACTGGAGTTTACTCCACCAAAGCAAACTGGCGTCCGTGATTAAGAGAGGAATTTTAATGCGAAGCTGATGTGTTGTACGATCAGCCAGGATATAAAAGCTCAAAGATGGGTCATAAACACCTTTAGGTAGAAAAATGTCACGCTAAGCGATTGTGGGTCAAACAGTTCCAAGTTTTTTTCATGGTTTAATTTAAAGCATCTTTTTTTCCCGGCCATTTCTTCATTAGTTTGGTCTCATCATGCTCTCATCTCGGCCCGCACTTCCCCTGTGGTCGTCCAGGGACAATTTTGTCGTTTTTGGAAGTGGGCCTTCTCACCACGACTGCCTGCTTACCGCCTGGCAGGCCCGTGTGTCAAAGGTGGCTTGAGCAGAACAGACTGTGGGAACAGCCGGTTAGCCTTCGCTGGTCCCCTGCTCCCCAACCAGAGGGGTAGCCATCAAACTCTCAGCTCTCCCCCTGCCTCTGTACACACACTGCAGCACAAACACACAAATGCCCAACCAAACACACACAAGCACAAAAAGCAGACAACGCTCACGCCCTCTCCCAATAATCCTCGGAAGCAATTTCATCTCGACTCGGGTGGCGCCCCATTGTCGCCGGTCCCTTCAATCTTTCCTTATTAACTCTCGCTTTGTCCCGCATCCGAGGTTCTGGACTCATCTCTGCTACATTCCGATCGGAGCTGCTCCCAGCACTCCCGGGCAACCTCCATTCCCTAATCCCAGCGCCTCCCCCACCCCGAGGAACTCTCACAGTTTTTTTTTCTTTCCTAAACCTGCCGATCACCTACTTACAAAGTAAGGTAGGGGCATTAACTCCATTGCTTTTCTGAAGGCTGGAGTGTAAAGGCGGGGTGGGTGAAGTAGGAGGCGGCCACAAAGTGACTCCAGCCCAGACAATTAGAACAATGAGCCGGGCCTGTAGGGTGCTAACTCGCAGCGTCACGCCTGGACGGTGGGGTATTTTGTCACTTTAATGAATTGTCCATCATGCCCGGGCTGCATTGCAGGCCGCGCACGGAGAGGCCAGCAGGGACCCAGACACTAAGTCGGTATTTATTACACTGCCTTTGTCACTAATTGAGCTAATTATCACTGACTCCTCAGCACTCCCACAGGCACCCCCCACTCACCCACCCACCCTCGAACTCTCCCACCTCACTCACACCCATGCCTACCATTTGAACTCTGCCTTCTTAAACATCTTTTGTTTTCGCCTACTAAAACTGAATATGGGTCATGTATTTCTTTGCTACTCCAACCTGTAGTGATATATACCGTATTTTCACGACTATAAAGCGCACTTAAAAGTCTTAAATTTTCTCCAAAATAGACAGTGCACCTTATAATCCAGTGCGCCTTATATATGGAAAAAAACAGAAAACCAAAAACGAAAAACCAGCACTGTCCGATATTAAAAAAACACAAACGCCCGAACTGAAACAATACTGGTAAATATGCAGATGCCATCTTAGTTTACAACATCTACAATTTCGTCATACGCTGCTAAGGGTATGATGACTACTAGGCTTTTTGTCAAGTCAATGATGACGACAATGCCTATGTCTGATTTTCATTTTTCATTTTTCATCTTCCATTATATATCTCCTCCCCCACTGCAAGATTTTATACAAAAAACTCCAAAACATCAACAGTGGCTGGCTCTAGAGGTGACTGTGTAGTGAGTGCTTCAGACCTGGAAGTCAATAGCAATCACCGTATTTTCACGACTATAAGGCGCACTTAAAAGTCTTAAATTTTCTCCAAAATAGACAGTGCGCCTTATAATACAGTGCGCCTTATAATACAGTGCACCTTTTAATACAGTGCACCTCATATGTGGAAAAAATGTCATTCATTGAGGGTGCGCCTTAAAATGCGGTGCGCCTTATAGTCGTGAAAATACGGTAGTCAGTAAACCGACATAAGAGTTCACACTCACACCTGTTCCCTTGTGCTCTGGCCACATGCCCCGATGGTGATGAGTTAAGGAAGATTTTGCTCTTTCCATTGTCCTGTGGTCGGAGAGAACTCTTTCCTTTCACTGTTATTATAATTTAGTTTCCTGCATGAAAGCCAAAATATTCATTCCAATGCCATGAAAGGTATATTTGGCCGGATAAGCCAAGCCGTCTTCAGCGGAGAGCACAGATGCAAGGATGTTTTGTGAGCCACTGCTAATAGGATTAAAGATCAGGACACCCAGGGACAGACTTATATGATCACTTGGTTGAGCATTAAAAACAAAAACACACACACACAAAAGCAGAGAGTGAAAATAGTCAGCACTTAATTGAAAAATATAGACTTTATTGTTCTATCATTCAACCGAAAAGGAAAAAAAACATCTACATCATATTTTTTCCCCTAAAGAGTGTCAAATCGTATGTCTTACTACTCTTGAAGTATAAAAACCTTGCAAATAAATATTTCTCATATTTAAACTGATAAGAAGAGGTGTATTCAGTGCATTGCAAAACACAAAATGTACACTTCGCATGTAAAAATTTGGTCAGGTACATTAATTACTCCATGAAATAATCTTAAACATACAAAACAGAGACAGCCAAATTGATCTCATTTTCTCTAACATTGACAGGTGCATACATCATTCAGCAATGATCTTTATAAATATATTCATATATTTTTATTATATACAGTATTTTGGTTCTCTCAGCTGATGCACAATATGATGTTGGTTTAATTCTTAATAAGACATTCAAAATTATTCTCAGTCTTTGTGATCAGGGACACATTGAATTCTAAATATATCCTGTAGTAGCATTCTGATCATGGTTGAAATTCAGGTGCTGGTCCAGTTGAAAACTAAACTAAATTTATAGTGTACATACTGTATGGAGAAGATAAGTAAAGACCATTTTTCATACTGGCCATGTCATTCTCGATAGGCTTTAGTAGTTTAGATGTTTTTTTTTTAATCTGTGAAAAAGATATATAGATCATGCACTTCTATCCCTGTCCGTCAAATGTTGACATTTGCATCCAGAATTTAAATGTCTACAAGAGAGCTATTGGAGGATTATTCGTCGCCTGAAACAAAACTTTAAGCGACAACAACCTAATATTTTATAGTGTGACGAGACCACGTTGATATCAAGAAAAGACCACAATGATAATGTGGAATTTTAGTATCATGACGTATGTGTGTGTGTGTGTGTGTGTGTGTGTGTGTGTGTGTGTGTGTGTGTTTATACCCTGTTCGTTTGTTTGTGCTTTTGTCTTCTGATTGAAATTTGGTGGCGATCATTCACAGTCAGCTGTTTTAGATTAAATGGATTACAAGTCCATCTCTGTCAGTAACAACGAATGAGTTAAAATCCCTGTCAGTTTACCCTAAGCAGCCACCTGTATACATACTTTGTGACCTTCACTGCCTGCTATATAACTTCTAATAGGTTTTGCTTATCACAGGCCTAAATATTTAGCCCAAACTCTCCCCTGCCCTGATCATAGACACTGGTGTAAAGTTCTATAACTGGTGCAGTTCAGGCAGCTGACATGACAGCACCAGTGAAATGTACAGTTGCACCGCTCCGTGATACTCTCGGCCCGGGTTTCAAACCCACGTCCGCAGCAGAGCAACTCGCACCCATCCAAGCCCGGGGAGGAACTGTTGCAAGTTCTACCCGTAGTTCCCAAAGTGCCAGTTTTGGAGCAGAAGTTAGGCGATTTCTCAAAATAGACCAGATCCATCGTGGAGGGGGGTTTGTGAGAAGGGTTTTCCGGTTCCAGGTGGCGAGGGTCCGCACGATGTGAGGCGCGATTGCTTCCCTTGTTGGCGTAGATGACTCGAGATGCGCCGTCAAAGCGGTCCTTGAGGAAGTCTCCCACGGCGCGGAAGCTCGGTAGGCGCATCCAACAGGTGCGCACGGTACAGGAGCCAGACATGCCGTGACACTTGCATTCCTGCCGCATTTCTGAGGACACCGTCTGCAATGAGTGGACAACAAAGTCACCATTGGCAGCTACCCCAAAACAACCTTCAATTTTCTCTGTCGATCGCTACCATTCTCCCGGCCTCGTTATTGTGCAGGTTGGTGAGGTAGCGCAGATCTCGACCCTTTTCACTGGAGTCCACAAATTCTCGACTGAACATCCTGCCGAAATCGACATTGTCACTGCAGCCACCCCAGTGCCAGTCCGGCCCGCCGGGACCCCTGCGTCGGTAATCGCAGGTACACGATTCGATGCCGCCTTCCGAACAGGAGCGAGCTACCGCATGGGTCACCCCGGCGCTGGTGATAGCGAAAACAAAGGCTGTCTCTCTGCAACCTGGAGAGACAAGAGCAAAATTCGCTACCGTGCACCAGTTAAATGACAAACCCCGATTGGAATAGCACGTCAATCACATCTAGTAGTTATAGAACTGCACAAAGGCCTAGAACCCTCACCGTGAGGCAATAGTTCTGACCACCGGCCACCATCCTTCTATCCAAATCCCCTTTCTTCAGTGAAAAACTTTATGAAAAGGCAGTTTTAATATGAACGAGATTGTGTTTCATCCTCCCCAAAGTCTTCCAGATGGCCTGGAGAGAAAGACAAGAGAGACTTACCACGGTTGACAATTTTGCCAAATATCGCCGGGCTGTGGGTGGTCGGGCAGTTCCAGCGACGGTTACGGAACTGCCACTTGCATTCTTTAATTGCCGCGTGCAAGCCAGCAGCGACGGCGTGCAAGATTCCTGGATTCTGCCGAATCAGACGACGTTGACGACGACTCAGTAGGGCCAGGCTGGGGTCCAAGACCAACTGCACATTCTTGGAGTTGGTGAGGAGATTGGACGACGATGCCACGTTGACGACACCCCTGGCGCAAGGAGACGATCGAATCAAATCAAGTGTCGCGGTGGTCTGTTTAAAAACCAAAAATCACAGCAGGTGTTGATCCATTTCAGTTATGTACCCTTCTGTGTCCGTTCTGGTTCCGTCAACAATAGGATGAAAAGCACTAACAATTCAATTTCAACCAGGAGAAGTGTTTTTTATATTCACGGATCCAACACCTGTTTTGAATTTTTCTGTTCAGTTTAAATGTTCTGACACATTTTGCCTCTTCAGGTCAGTCATTTCATTAAGTTGGCAACAATTCATACTATTGATGTTTGTGAGACAATCCATTTGTTTAAAAGTATTTTCCAGTATTTTCATCCATTTTTTGCCTTCTCGCCATTTTTTTTGTCAACGATGACCCATAAATACTTCATCCTGAATGTTCTTAAATTGTCTTTAAATCAAGAACAGCTGAGAGCAGTCTGAACTGCATTACTTTAAAAGAAAAAGAAAAAAATAGAGCATAATATCATGCCTCGTGTTTCTCACAGTGTTATTTAAAAGCAAAGTTGTTTCCAAATCATCTTAAATATTTTGCTTAAAATGCCCTATTTCACAATTTATCCATTCATTTTATGAATGAATGAATAAATTGTGGACTGAGACATTTTTATTCATTCATTTTCTGAAGGAAGAAATGAATGAATAAATTTGTGGACTGATACATTTTAGGCAAAATGTTTAAGATAATTTGGAAACAAGTTTAACAACAAAGTTGTTTACAAATCATCTTAAATATTTAAGATAATGATTTGGAAACAACTTTAACAGCAGTGTTTTCCAAATCATATGAAATATTTTGCTTAAAACGTTTCAGTCCACAATTTAATTACTGTCAATAAACAGATAAAAACAGTTGGAAGAAGAAAAGTGTGTGTGTTGCTGTTTTAAATGTGTTACAGCTAAGCAAAATGAATGTATTAATCTATTATGTTAATAAATTAGGTAAATGGAAATGTTCAAATGTCAGAAAGAGAAATTATAAGACAAAGTGGTTGAATAGAGCAAATGAGGCAAACTTCAGTAGTCAGGATCTTCCAAAAAAAAAAAACCCAACCTGGAAAAAAGTTGCCATTTTGTTTGTTTTTTGTTTGTTTTGTTTTGTGTGTGTGTATGAACTCACCACCACCGGCCACTATTGTTGACCGCCCCGGTGCCCGAGAGGGACGACACTAGGAGGATACACGCGGCTTTCACTCCCAGCAGAAGAGCCAGACTCCTCATCGCGCTCTCGCTCACCTATGGAGAATAAGATATTTTCATCTCTTCTAATGTCATCGGTCCACCGGATGCATGGTGTCTTACCTCAGCTCCTCAATGGACTGGCGTGTGCGAAGTGGAGTGGATGGATGCTGCACTCCTCCTCAGTGCGTCCCTCGGAGTGATGCTCTGCGCGGTGCGTGGAACGCGTGGGACAGTCCCGCAGACTTGATCCCCTCGGCGGTGACAGCAGATAGGCAACACATTCTTCTCTTATTGAGTGCTACGAGGGGGAATAAAAAGGGGATTTGCTGCTCACATCTCCCTCTGTGTTTTTTCTCTCTCTTCCTCGGAGCCCTTTCAATAGGATTGGAGGGAGGGATAGTTAATGCTCTTCATAGGGGCGCACAATGAATAAGGAAACACAACTGTGCAGAAAAGACAGACGAGGAGGAGGTGGAGGTGGGCTGGGGTGGGTTGGGGTGGATTGGTGGGGGACAAATCCCTATAGTTGCGCATATTACTCGTGGAATCGGGAATATTTTCTGCTACGTCTCATGTGTTGCTGCTGCTGCTGATCGCAATCTGAGTATCCTGGGGAGGAGGGGGGCTGCAGTGGGCATGGGTTTGATATGTCCTTCTAAATCCAACAACTCTTAACACAATGTATATTCTTCCATCTCTCCCACTGCCTTGTTTTGCGCATATAGAGTTGACGCTCGCGCAAATTCATTTGTAATCCCCGAAAAGAGGAATAACTAATTCCAATTTACGGCCTCCAGAACCCCCACATTCACCGGTAACAATCATGTCTCTAAACGTCTTCGTGTGTGCGTGCGTGCGTGTGTGTCGGTGTGTGTGTGTGTGTGTGTGTTTGTGTGTGTGTATGTGTGTGTGTGTGACACTTATCTGCTCATTTCCATATTTCCATACAGAATAATCTCAATGATGACAGTAAAAGGAAGTGAGTTTTTGTATGTAAAGAGACAGTCAACCTCCATTTTTAGTAGTCAGGTTTTTTTTTTATATGAAGGCACACAAACGGGGCTTCCTGAAGCAGTCATGCGACACCGAGCAGATTAGCTCCAATCCGGATAAAGGGGGAGCCTTTTATATACAAATCAACTTCAAATCACTTTTTTAAGCCACTTAGATATACATGCCAAGGCAGAATGCTAATGCACTTTTCATTGCCACAGTTTAGGCAATGGAAGGAGATTAGATGAATTGGTGTAACAATGTGAACCGTGTTGGGGGTGGGAGGGTTAATTTAGTTTTATAACATTTTTGCACTTTTTTTAGGGATTCGTAGTCCTTCCAGACACATGTTTCAATGTATAAATAATAATGCAAAGCAGTCCGTTTGAATAAATCACTATATTATTGCTGTAATGTATGCATTGTGAGAAATAAAGACTTTGAGATGACAACGTGAAGTCGTCGCTCCGATGAAGGTGCTGGGGGGCGTGTGTGAGGGGTGTATTGTCTGCAAGGAGCCGCTTGCCTGCTGCTGCTGCTGCTGCTGCCTCCTTCGTACAGTGGCAACGTTAATTTCACATCCATCAACGAATCTTCTTCACTTTGCATGAAAAATCCGCATGCTTTTTCACAGGGTGTTTTAGATAGTTATCGATTTTCGCCAGTTTGGTGTAACTGCGATTTGATGCAAACTTACTGGTGCGTAAAAGTGGAGAGCAACTTTTACGCACGAGCAAGAAAGTCAAAAAGACTGCAGCTGTCAAGATTTTCAAGGATGTTTTTCATTCTTTTTATGAAATTTGCTCAGATTATACTCTAACATTTAGCCGAATTGAGAATTTTCCCACAATCTTTAAAGGGACTCTAACTTTCTTGACACGTTTTAATAAATGTTCCTTTCAGTATACCGATATATTTTTAAATACGTAGACTAAACGAGATCAAAATGGAATGTGGAAATTCAAAATGCTACATTTATTGTGTGTTCTATATTTGTTGGGATATCGTCTCTTTTGAGTCATATGATGTTTCACTTATTTATTGGTAACATTATTTAGTGCACAAACCTAAATGTGATTTTGTTATTTTAGTTTTTGAGTTTCAACCAAAATAAATAATAATAATAACAACAACAACGACAACAATAATACTAATGTAGGCAATAATTTAGTATTTCTTTTACTTCTCTGTATAAATGGCTCATTATTTAACAGATGCACACCACTGGATCTAAAAATGAAATTGATTTCATTACAGCAGCAAATTAAAGATTTCAGCACAATCGTTTCACACAACAATACGAAAAATAATCGATAAAATATCAAGTTACTATCCAAACATGCTCTGCTCGTCGTGAGTTTTGTCTCAGAACACCCGAATGTTATTTTACTGAGAAGGTTGTGGAGTAATAACAACTTCAATAGTGGGCAATATTTTGCAAACAATCGCCTTTGCCCCCCTCTCCACACGCCCCCTCCATGCCTCCCTCCCTCCCTCACCCTCCTCCCTCCTCCCTCCCTCCGCTCCAATGTGCGTCAACTCCTCTGTGCTCTTGTCTTCAGTCTCTTGTCGTTTGGCGCCGCCGCACTGACAATAAATCCCCATCCCAACAAAATAATCAAAAGTCTTTATAAACACGGGGAAACTTCAGCAGCGATTTAATGTCACGGTGCGACAGAAAATGGAACTACCAAACAAACTCCGCTTGGACAGGTGCCCTATTTTGGTGGCAGCCTTGTTATTACTACCTGCGTTGACGTAAGTGAATTTGAGAGCTTTTTACTCTCACATTGACGACTTTTAGACGCCACAAAACACTCTCTGTGATAGTTGACTTGCAAAAAGATTCTTTTGAGTTGTATCTTCATTTCATCACTTTGTGTGACGCTCCCACAAAAAAAAAAGACTGAAGTGTAACTGTTTATAATTCATTCAAATTCACTGTAAATCAATGTTTTTATCTGGACGTATGAATGGTCTCTGTCTGTCACTTTCTCTCACAAATACTTATTAATTTTACCCAGTTACTGTACGTTGCCTGCAGGGTTCTGTGTAATGATATTCTCAGCCTGAAGCTGGCAGGAGATCCGGTTCTAACCGCCAACTCGGTGTGCTTGCGCCTGGACGGCCTCAGTAAGCGTCAGATGAGGATGTGCGTTCGTCAACCCGACGTGACGGCCTCCGCTCTGCAGGGCATCCAGGTTGCCATCCACGAGTGTCAGCAGCAGCTGCGGGACCAGCGGTGGAACTGCTCATCACTCGAGAACCTCGGCAAACTGTTGCATCACAGCAATATCCTCAACAGGGGTGAGATTCCAGGAGTACTACATGCAAAAAGTTCCATTTGGCACAGACATTTTCATTTGTAGTTGTCCAAAGGCCAACAACCCGCACTCAATAGGCCAAATTTAAAAAAAAAAAAAGCAATTCCCTCGAGGATCACAGCCCTGCTTGAGCCTATTCCAGTCAACTATTTGCAATATATGCTGTACACTCTGAATTTGCAGGGCAATATAAGGCAAACAATAATTCATGATCAGACCTAAGAACCAGTTGATCTGCCAGTTTCCGGGATTATGAAGGAGTACATGTGTAAAACCCATGAAGCCACGTAGAGAACATGCAAATTCCACACAAGTCAAAGACTGAATTGAAAATGACACTAAAAACATTGAAAAATAATAATGATAAAAAAAAAGATTTATCTTGTTAGAATTTTTGTGTACAACTTACAATGATATGAAATTCCATTCGAACCCAACGGAATTTTAAACAACAAGAAAGTGTGGTATGAGCTTCAAAATTAAAACAAGGTACAAATAGATTTAGCTCCAATACAAAATAGCTACTCTAATTAATATTAAAATAAACGTAAACATTCACAGGGGAGGCATTTGGGTTATTTGCCTCCTTGTGGCCTCCGATTGTCTGGCAACCGATTCAGAGTACACCATGCTTACTGCCCATTGTTAGCTCGGATAGGCTACAGCACTCCACGAACCTTGTGAGGATAAGCAGAACGGAAGATGAATGAATGTTTTTCAAAGTTACAAGGCGTATCCTTTACGCTGTGTTCCGTATCTCCCTCCACAAGGTTTTCGCGAGAGCGCTTTCTCGCTTGCCTTGCTCGCGGCAGGTGTGGCACACTCGGTAGCCTCGGCCTGCAGCATGGGCAAGTTGGGGGCGTGTGGCTGTGGGGGCAAGCGTCGCCTGGATGATGACAAGCTCCGTTTGAAACTTGCGCAGCTGCAAAGGCCCCAAAAGGACGGCTCGGGATTCAACGTGGACTCGCTATCCTCAAGTCA
This sequence comes from Stigmatopora nigra, assembly GCF_051989575.1. Classification (NCBI taxonomy): domain Eukaryota; kingdom Metazoa; phylum Chordata; class Actinopteri; order Syngnathiformes; family Syngnathidae; genus Stigmatopora; species Stigmatopora nigra. The sequence continues at coordinate 18,732,798 of NC_135508.1, forward strand.
CTTGGGCGACCTGCCCGCCGACCCACACTCCGCCCACTACTCTGCGGGCTTCAAGCCTTTTCCTGACGAGCTGACACCCCTGCAGGAGACTTGGGAGTGGAGGGGCTGCAATCACGACTTACGTTTTGGAGAGCGTTTCTCCAAAGAGTGGCTCGACTCCCGAGGTTCTCCGAGAGACATCCACGCTCGTATGAGGATACACAACAACCGAGTTGGACGACAGGTGAGCACAACAAGTTATTAATGAGGGCTTGGTCCTTGTGAAGCACAAGGACTACATTCTTGAGCCACACTCTTTGAATCATTCATTGTTTGAGACTTTTGATTTTATTATATTCATCAAATGTTTACCACCAAATATCGACTCCAAATACTAGGATAAGCATAGGATTTTTGCACATTGATCTGGGTTTCAGGGCTTGTTATGAAATTCATTCTAATGTAATGATGGACAGATGCCTGAATAGGATAGAGTTTCATCTGTTTGAATTGTGAAATGCAAGTTTTTAATAGAAGATTAAGGTTATTGCGTTGTCTTTGAAGCTAGCTAGCTTATGAAACAGGGAAATGTCAGACAAGTAGAATTGCCTCACACTCCAAAAGATTATGTATATCCACTCTTTCAGGTTGCCAAATTGATATTCATATATTCATATGTATTACGAATGCCCCATAGTCATGTTATTGTGATTTTCAACACTCGTTATCAAGGCCTTGGTCTGAATAATGATCCATCATTGCTTAAAATATAGGGATAGACACCCTGAGGTTTTCCAATTTCTCTTTGGTAAATTCTCACCTAGTATTTTAAAAGTCTGTAAGTATCTTTTCTTTGCATTAACAAGTGATAATAGTAAAGTTGGTTGACGAATAGAATGTCAAATTAACTGTTAGGGAACAGTTGCGGTTGGGTTATTGTCTTTTTGATCAGGCTTCTCCCACTCCTGTTTTGCTCTATTTCACTCATTCACAGCCTTTTTGAAAATTCTTCCAAAGTGTAATTTGGCCTCACAATACATTGCTAACTCAAACTCAACTAAGTGAGGAGATATTTTAGTTAGCCAAGCAGTTATCGCATGTTTATTAGTGGAACTGAAAAGAAGTACCCACTATCTAAAAGTCGGGTGTCTCAATACTTAGACATAAAGTATTCATGCAGTGTTTTCTTCATCAAGACATTGATTGCGCTGTTTAATCTGTTCTCACGGTTCATTTTCTCATGCGCAGATAGTTGCTGACAACATGAAGAGGAGATGCAAATGTCACGGCACTTCAGGGAGTTGCCAGTTCAAGACCTGTTGGCATGTATCACCAGAGTTCCAGCTGGTGGGTTCAATACTCAAGGAAAAATTCCTGTCAGCCATCTTGGTCAACTCCCAGAACAAGAACAATGGAGTTTTCAATCCTCGACTGGGGAACGGCCGCCGAAGGAAAATGGGGAACCGGAACCGAACTCGCCGTCGTAGCGTCTCCAGACAGTTGGTTTACTTTGAGAAATCCCCGGACTTCTGCGAGCACGATGTGGCCATAGACTCTTTGGGCACGCACGGCCGTATCTGCAACAAAACTAGCCACGGCACGGACAGCTGTGGCTCGCTGTGTTGCGGCAGAGGACTCAATATACTCAAAGAGACTCGCAGTCAGCGCTGCAACTGTAGGTTTCACTGGTGCTGCTACGTACTATGCGAGGAGTGCAGTGTCACAGAATGGGTCAGCGTATGCAAGTAGACTGACAGCCTTGGCATCTGACATGGGGAAAATCCTTAATCCTTGGTAATGTCAATGGTTAGGTTTCATGTATAATGCAATTTGGAAGGTCCCTCAAAGCCATTGACATTTTGTATCGTCACAAGGCCAAGAGGGAGATTGAAAGACTCCTGTCATGCTATGTTTCAGTGCTCTTCTCCCAGTCCTGCTGCTTCAGTCCATCCATGTTTTTTTTTCTTTTAATTTGACATGTATATATTTGTAAATCATTCTTTTAAATAATTCTGGGGTTTCATTTGCTGAGAGCTCATATCCAGAAAAGTTTGGTTATAATTAATCTCTTCTATTGCTCTTTAATTTTACTGGATGATTTGTATATATTACACACGTGGGTTTGGACATACAACAAAACATTTGTCTGTTTGTTTGTTTGGAAGATTTTCTTTTTTTCCATTTCATTTTCGGAACCGTTCTATCTTCGTTAAGGGTGTGGGGCGTGCTGGAGCCTATCCTAGCTGAATTCGGGCCAGAGGCGGGGGACACACTTTCTTAGTGGCCAGCCAATTGCAGGGCACAAGGAGATAAACAACCATTCACGGTAGAGTGTCCAATCAGCCTACCATGCATGTCTCTGGAATGGGGAGCAGAGTACCCGGGGGAAACCCACGCAGGCCCGAATAGAACATGCAATGTCCACACAGATTGACCAATCTGAATTTGAAACCAGGACCCCCACTGAGGTCGAAACTCTGAGCACTCAGTCGCTAGTAGGCCGCCCTTTTTGGAAGATGTCGCTTTTAAAAGAAACCTTGTGACTCCTCACTTAAAAAAAAATCTTGACAGAGGCCTCATTATTCTTTAATTGGGAGTCATTCCTTCTTCAGAATTGTCCAGGAGAGATCTTGGAAGTACTTTTTATAGTCAGACCATTCTGTGAAAAGACCTTTTATAGGCTACAGAATATTGTCGATTAAAGCCCGACATTTATTATTACTGGGGAGAATCGCCAAAAAGCAGAGAGCAGAAAGCAGGATTAGTAATTCCCCCAGAGTTGAAAAAGTCACTGAAACATGCTGCTGTGACAACATACTGTAACATAGTTGCTAAGGTGATGCACCAGATGACTGCATTGCTGGACAGGTAATGGGAACTACCATTAATCCATTTTCTGTAGTAGTTGTTCTAACTAAGGAGATCAGCAGCTATTTTTATGGCAAAAATCAAGTCAAATTAACTATAAACCATTGACATTTACACCTACTGACAACATTTTCGAGACGTTCAACAGGTAAACAGTATTTTAGACGTTTGGTGAACGAAGCACTAGCAGAAAAAACACACACACATGAGGAGATGGAGATTGAAGTGGTCTGAGATTGTAACCCTGTACCTCTGCGAGGCAGATGTGCTAACCACGAGGTTCTTGCAAGTGTTGATAACACTTAGACACACAACAACACAACATGTGTTCTGGTTCACAGATGAGCTGACAGCATTCCCAGTGACCTCCTTTACTCTGTTGTGCACTTTCAGCAAAATGGTAAAGTCGGCACCTGGTTGAGCTTTAGGATCGCATCGTTCATAATATCACAGACGTCTGCCAGTGGATTTTGTGTCAATTCACTATTGTTTGTACAGACCTGAGTAAATAGCTTTTGACTCCTGAGGAATGGCAGTGCCGTTGGCTGAATCGACTATACTTTTGTGGAAAGTGGAAAAGAGAGAGTGACCTGTATGGAATGATAAAGGTCTGGATTTCTGGTTTGCGTTTCTTCATCCTTTCACCCCGGAGCAGCTGAAAGGGGGAATTTCCTGTCATCGTTTCACCCGAGCGTCAGAGAACGGTTGTTGGACGGACTGGAATTGTTTTCAATCTTTCCCAATCTACTTCTTGTTGCTGCAGACTGAGACACATGCGTAGTAACATTTTGACAGCGCCAGAATAATGACAACCAGACTGGGATGAAATTAAAGAGCGGCAACTGGAGAGGAAGTTGTGAGATAAAAGTGACCGGCTTTGATTGACACCGTGATTATAGGTCTAAAATGAGTCGATTTAAGTGTGTTTAGCTGGATACAAAGATAGTCAGATACAGTGGATCCATGCTGGAGCACAGGACAGGGACAAACAGGGATATATAAGGAAGGGATGAATAATGTGCACGCTATATAAATACGAGTCTCACAACATCTGCTTCTCAATTCCCCTTTCATTTTTGATGTGGGACGAGGCCGGGAAGGAGAGCGGCAGAGAAAACACAAGGAAGCAGCAACCCAGAACATCAAAGACCCTGCCCTCCTCATGCAAGGCCCTCATTAGTTCAGCTAGCAGAACCAACCAGACTTGTGATTGTGTTTGCTGGGGTGCACGCTGGCAAATACTTCAGAGGAAAGGTTCCTTTAAGTCATAACTAGTCAGCCCACCTCCGCCACCCGAGCCCGCCGTAACCTCGCCGTAACCCTCGACAAAACCCTCAGCTCACGCAAAACTCACTGTGAGCCCCCACCGTTCGCTCCACCCCGTAATCTGCTGTGCAGCTGCAAACATCCGCACCCCTCTTTATTCATGAGCCTTCAACTGCTAGATTGATAAACACATCTCATGCCGCACTCGCACAAAATGTCACTGAGGTCACGGCGACGATGTCTGAGCAGTTGGGAACACATTAAAGACCATGTAAGGTGAATTCATTCCTCTATGTCATGGTATGTACTTGTATTTGATTGACAGTGGAGAAGATCCTGTAAGGTTTCATTAAATTCCGAGGATGGTCTAATGATGAAATCTAAATTCTTCCGAATTTTTCAGATTCATTAGTAATTATTTTATCATTTAAATTCGCTGTCTTCGCCTTTATTTATTAAATGTAGACATATATTTTTTGCATTATACTCCACGTGATGGCCTTGGAGCAAGTGGTTAGCGCGTCAGCTTAGCAGTTCTGGGTCGAGGGTTGGATCCCAAGTTGGTCCTCATGGTGCCGAGTTTGTTTTCTCCGGGCTTGTGCGGGTTTTCTCTGGGTACTCCGGTTTCCTTCCTAATTCCAAAAACATGCAGAATAGGCTGGTTGAACACTCTAAATTGCCCCTAGTTATGAGTGTGACCATGAAGTTTTCATTTCCATCTTCTTGTGGCCTGTGATTGGCTGGTTACTGATTCAAAGGTGTCCCCAGCCCGGTGGCCCATAGTTACCTGGAGTATGCTCCAGCATCTCCTATGACACTTGTGAGGATAAGTGGTTCAGAAACAGATTGAGGACTCTACGTCTAATTTGATATTTTTTTGCGTCCTCCATATATATTTCAACATTTTAAAGAAATAATAATTATAAAGAAATGTTTTTCCCCAGTACTCATTGAGGACCCAGATGGGATGGGATTGAATTGGATAACTTTATTCATTCTGCATTGTCACAGTAGCAAGAGGGTGAGAATGCAGATATAGGAAAAAACATTTTAGACATAAATATATAGGTAATAAATAAGTTCATAAATAAATAAATACATGAATAAATAAATAAATAAGCATGTTGCTGAAAATATATATATACATATACGCAAACATACATATGTATACATACATATAGATGTACATGTATACCTACAGTTTGTCTTAACACTGCCATTTGATTAAACGCTGGGACGCAGAGTTGTGAGGCCGACACGCTAACCACTTGTCCACTGGGCAGCTCTATGCGGGTGTAATTTAATTTAATTTCTATATTATGCTTAGAGGTGGAAAGTATTCCCTAAACCCAAGTAGAAGTGCAGATATTATTTCCAATAAGTGATCAAGATCAACTTTACTCTACAACACTGACACCCATAAGAAAGGAGGGGTCAAGCTCGTAGAGTCCTGTTACAGTTTACTTATTTATTAAGACAATAAATATCCCTTTGTCAATTATTTAAACATTTTTAGTTCAGATCCTTTGTTTGTTTCACATGAACTCGTTTTCCAACAAAAACAAAATTAAATAGTCCAATTCAATGGAAAAAAAGACCATCTAGTCGGCAAAAAAGACACTTAATTCATGCACAAGTATACACTAAATGCATACTGTGGCTGCTGCATTACTGTAGCCAAATACCGCGAGATTACGTCATTGTATCATCGCGAGATACTCGCCTGACTGTCTTCTCCGGCCAGCTGGCAGCCTCCCGTTGACGGGTAAGTGGCATGAAATGTCAATGGGTAAATGGGTCAACGTTTATTCGAATAGATGTGAGAATAATACTATATTTGACATAAAGGAAGCCAACCCTTAATATATAGCTCAATGGAAGCTCTTTGATCGACGACATGAGGCAACCATTGTACTTGTCGTGACTATGCGGCGATTACACACACGGATCTACAAAATAATACTTCTATGTAATCAAAAAGAACGATCTTTAAATATGTAGCATCCGAAAATGTCGTTTGTTCGTCGACGTCGTCATTATCATCATCATCATCATCGCCACCATCACGGATCCCTTGCGAGCCACTTGAATAGGCACACGCGGTTAAGCGACTGCAGCAAAATGCAGCATTCTTGCAATGATCCCCGACACCCCGAGAATCATAAAATATAATCATCATTTTACGTTTGCTTGAAAAGATTCTGAAAAGGTTTAGAGAACACGGAGAGTTTTCCCCCATGGTACGCATTCAGGTGAATGATAAACCTGCTAAAGCAATAGGTTCACCTGCATGGTCGAAGTGCCACGACATATTGATATTTAAATATTTTTATTATTTATTTGTTGGCGTTTTGCTGTTAACATTTTTGTCTATAAGTGGTGTAAATATTTTTTAAAAATATATCTGCTATACAGTGGAATTATTCATAACTATACAGCAAGATATGGATATTGTCAAATAAATAAATATATATAAGTAACAGTCAATTAATTTAGCTCAGCATTTACTTTAAAAAAATCACTATGCTTTTGTATTGGAACCAATCTTATTATGCAGGTGTATACATATGTCGTGAGTGTTTACCAAAAATATTTTCACCATTAGTAATGAAGAATATATTTTTAAATTGTTGTTAAATAATATGTGTTGCTATGATACTGACATAAGGTTGAGCTTTTGTTGTCTTTAATCATAATGGTCTTTACTACATCTCCACCAGTCACTATAATAAAAAGTGGCTTTTGGTACCACATGTACTTTATGTCAACCTACATTTTTAAGAAAAGGTGCTGCCTTTTCATTTTTTTGTTGTATTGAGCAGCTTCTGAGATGTAAAACACTTAGTGGCAGTCTTCCAGATTGGACCTACATCTTTAGAGGTTTATCTTTAAGAGCCACAGTGTCACTACCACATGTTTATTTTGCGTGGTCTGGAACTTCTAAATGTGCGGTTCACTGGTTTGTATTTCCGTTATGCATGCTGAAGTTGCCTTCAACACTTCCTCTTGTCATAGTCCCGTTGCAGTTGAGGAAGAAGCGAGTTGCTAGTCATCATGGGCAACATCTTTGGAAACCTGTTAAAAAGCCTGATTGGGAAAAAGGAGATGAGGATTCTTATGGTGGGGTTGGACGCCGCTGGGAAAACAACCATCCTATACAAGCTGAAGCTGGGGGAGATCGTCACCACCATTCCCACAATTGGTGCGTGTGAACCACCATAAAAGTCATCTAACACTGAACCCAACCCCTATGATCCTTTTATCATTTGTTCTTGCTCAGGCTTTAATGTTGAGACTGTGGAGTACAAGAACATCAGCTTTACCGTGTGGGACGTGGGTGGCCAGGACAAAATCCGTCCCTTGTGGAGGCACTATTTCCAAAACACTCAGGGTAAGACAGATTTAGTTGCTACATTAGTTCTCTAATGCTACTGCGTGCACAGTCTGACTAATGTTTTACACGAGGTCATCACTCTTCAGCCGTACACCACTAAACAAATGGATTCGTCACCACTGCCGGTAAATGCAATCGAGCCATTTTAGGCGTTAGAGGATTTCAATGGATTTTGACGCTTTGTTCATCCTTGAAGTATCTTTAGTGGAAATGCTGTAAAGTCCTACTGGGGTGAGATGTTCTGGCAATGACTTTTGCTTGAGGGGATAGTCTTCTCTTCTTTAGGGTTGATTTTTGTGGTGGACAGCAACGACCGTGAGCGTGTCAATGAAGCTCGAGAGGAACTTATGAGGATGCTTGCTGAAGATGAGCTGCGGGATGCTGTTCTTTTGGTTTTCGCTAATAAGCAGGTGCGTTTCTTTGTTTTTGATGATTTCCTTTGCATTTGACAATATAAATAATAGAGCAGTTGGTCTCATTTTTGGTGTCCTTTCTTTTTTTAAGGACCTGCCTAACGCCATGAACGCAGCGGAGATCACGGACAAGCTGGGCCTGCACTCCCTACGCCACCGCAATTGGTACATTCAAGCCACCTGTGCCACAAGTGGGGATGGCCTCTATGAAGGTCTGGACTGGCTGGCCAATCAGCTGAAGAACAAAAAATGAAGGCTGTGGTCTGGAGAGCCGGGAAGTGTCAGCTCCAGGTAGTACTTATATTTTTTTGGGGATGCAATGAGTTTACATGGAGAGGCAGTGCTGAGAAGCCACTTCCAGGTTACGCGATGGCCTTCAAACCCCTCAAAAAACTTGTTCTATTACTTGAGTATTTATTGATTTGTTTGGATCTGCAGTGAGAGTTTTTAATCAAAATGTTTTGCTTTCTATACACTGGATACATAAATTGGATGTACGTTACAAATCTTATTTACTGAACAATTTATGGTTTTGTCACAAAGCTGTGTTGTTACCTAACTGTACTTAATGTACTGTAAATTATAACTAATGTCTTATTAGAATTAGGGGACTAGCAAATTATCAAAAAAAATATTGTGGTGATGTATTCCTCATTGTTTTTCAAACCAGCGCGGTACATCAGGAGCATATTTTCATTTATTTAATTTTGAATGTCAGTTTTGATGTGTTTTATTTACCTAATATCATATGCTTTCATATATTTAATTTTGAATGTGAATTTTGGTGTGTTTAATTTAAGTAATAACACACTGGATAATATCAATGGTAAGATAATCTTTTATCATAATTTATTTATTCTAAAATACATTTGAAAGTGTAGTTTTATGAAGTGATATAATAATTATTTGCTCATGGGAGCAGTGAAACCAGTACAAACGTATACGACTGCTTACCGTGCTGCATGTTAATACAGTCAATTCAGGCTCACGGATTTACGGGAATGACTCGCTGCCGATTGCTGTAAATAAAATCTTGTGCTTGGTCCACTTGCCCTGATCGATAAGGGTTCTGTTTAAATATTTGGTGTTGCTGACGTGCGGTCACTGTACTGATGCAGGCGTGAGAACGAGGAACAGAGGGTAGTCATGACTGAATGTGAAAGTTTTACCATAAAAAGTCCTTGTGAAAGCAGCTGCATTATATCTATCAAATCATTTGTCATCGCTTGATCTCCGATTGGCCGAAAACCCGTATGACGTGTGTCATTTGTGATACCGTCTTCCAAAACTATAAATAAATAAATGTTAAAAATGAAAACGTATAATATACTTAAATGGACAAATGTTTATTTTCCAATAGGTGGAATTATACGGTTAGTTTAGTAAGTTATTTGATTACTTTAAAATCCATCTTTTGTGATCGATTACAACTATTAAAACTAAAATTCAGATGGAGCTTCATGATGCATTTTAATTACAGTGTCAAATCCAACTACCTTCTAATATGCAACTGCATGCTTTTGTATATCATCGTAGGTAAAAAGTATATCAAAGTATTTGTGGTTAAACTGAATGTTTTGTTGATACGCCTGTCAGATGGTGTGCCTGCATCATTGATGACTGATTGTGTGAGAGTGGGTGTGTGACAAGCATTGTTTATGCAGCCTTACATTTCCACTGGTTGAATTCGACTAAAAAAAAAAGAAATACTAGTTTAAAGATGTCTCATTTCTTTCAACAATACATTTTGTTATGATGCGCAGACTTGTACCTTGATGAAGTAAGCATATATACATTTATGAATTGTAACAAATTATGGCATAATGTGTTAAATTATAAGTTATTTCAATACTTCTGTCTCCACCCCAACTGATCAATAAAGGGAATGAACATGCTTTTGTCTTATTTTTGATCCTTCACTTTTCCCTATTTGGTTAGTTTGCAGATTTTCAACTCAGGTTGTTCAAGAGCCAGTGCAAGAGTGATAAAATTAAAAGGAACTTGGCACAAATAGTTCCACTCTCATCAGAGGTGTCTGTATGGGAGAGTACCACTCTGTCTCCAGGGGTGTGACAGCAGTATGTGAGTCAAAGCTGCTCCTGGGGCCACCAGCTCTCCGGCCCCCTGCAGGACGGTCACAATAGTCGCCCCAGGGCAGATGCCATAGCTGGGATTCCCACCCGTAACCCGGACGCCTTCGCCCAGGGCACAGACACACTGGCAGCAGCCCCACAATCAATTCATCAATCTTTGAAGGGAGACATAACTGCAAAAGGCCACGGCAGTCACCCCCACAGCTTGCCATGGGAGGGGTTTGACTTCATGGCTTAAAGTGCAGAAAATCATAAAAGAACGCTCAAACCAGCCCATGAGCCGATTATGTATGGGGCTAGGTGACTATTATTGTCTTGACAAAAAAAAAAAAAAAAAACTGATAATGACTTTTGTTTTCATTTTCTGCCTTCTGTGCATCTCAGTATTACGGCATGTTGCTTTGTAGACCTTTTGGCTGCCATTATTTCAATGTAGCTGTCAGGGGGTTGGAGTAAGGGAAGGGGATGAAACATAGGTCCTTGAAGAAGTAATCCTCAGTATCTTCAGGCTCTGTCTCCTCCTGCTGGTAAAGAAGAACTTTCACTTTGACATTACCATAGCAAATTGTGTGCCATGTCTCAGGGCCAAAATATGATATGCCAACTCTAGCAAAGGTGATTTTCTTCCCTACAAACCCAGCCCACTATAACCTCTATCATTAAACACCCATTGATTTTGAATATCCCGTCTTTGCTGTGGAGACAATTTCACATTTCCATAATTCTTTGCTATTTCATTGGGGCTTTCAAAAATCCATCGGTCCATCCATTTTAACATCAATTATCACTTTCAAGGTTTTAGGGTAACCGAGCCTAACCCAGCTGACTTCGGCCAAATGGCAGGCTACGTCCTAAATTGATCAGCAAGCAGTCGTATGGCACACACAGAGACAAACAACATTCATTTTCTGAACCACTTATCCTCATGCATGTGTGGGATGCAAGAGCCTATCCGAGCTAACTATGGGGAACAGGCAGGGGACACCCTGAATTGGTGGCCAGCCAATCGCAGGTCACAAGGAGACAGACAACCATTCAAACTCACACCCATACCTACGGGCAATTTACAGTGTAGCCTGCATGTTTTTATGTTGTGGGAGGTAAACCGGAGTACTCACACAAGCTCGGGGAGAACATACACACAGAGACGACACCTGGAATCGAACCCTCCACCCCAGCACTGTGAGGCAGATGCATTACTTAGCGCTCGGATAGAAAACAACAGCAATTTCCCTTTAAATTGCTGTAATTGTTCTAAAACTTAATAGCTTAACTGCACTTGTTCACTGGTCTGATTTTGTCAAATGTATTTATTTTTAACCTTGCAGGGTCTTTACAAGTAACAACAATGAGAATGAGCTCACCATGATTCACAGATTGTGAGTAAAAGTTGCTGAGTTTCCCCATAGGGTCTTTCTTTCAGTCTTGGCGTCACATTGCGGAATCGTGACTACTTTCAGGCCATCTTTGCAAATTAAGCCTGTTATGGGGCTGAGAAGTTACTTGACCATGTGACAATGTGAGCATTGTGGCTGGCTGGCCCATGCGCATCAAAGAAGTGATTAAGAAGCAGGCTGCAAGGGGTACAATACTGCTCTTTACAGGGCGAACAGAGTAGCCACTCAATACACTGCAGCAGCATTTGGACATGCACAGGCCGCCTTTAGACACATCTGTGCTTTAAAAGTGATGCGCAGAGTTCATAGCCTTAACACAAAGGTTGGACTTTGTATTCATACTGGCATTTTTACCATAGTACAAAGTCTTATTTTACATTTTTTTATCATTGACAATCATTTTGCATCTACAATTCTATATAGTCAATGCCGCAGCTGTCCTTGGAATCAATTAATGACAACAACATCAGCCAAAGACGGACCAGCCTCTGATTGGTGGATAAATGCCTTCTATGGCCAATCAAAAGGCCCCATCTGGGAGGGAAGTTCCATCCCAACATGAAATGCCACTTGTTGGTTGTTTTCATCAACTGAATTGGCGCGTTGATCTGGATCTTTTGCACATTTAAACGATAACAAGAAGACGTCCCCTGAGGAAGTTGTGGGAAGGAAAGGATAGTTTTAATGAATTCAAGATTTTCTACATGTAAACATCAGGTTTATTCTACTTCTAGAATATGGTGAAAGATTAAACAATTGTTTTGATATCAACATGACCCAATGGCAAGTCTTTGTATTCTCTCTGGGATTATTGAGGAGTCTACAAGCAACACTATCTCAAACACATGATGGTAAGTGCTCTCTTTTTGTCTTTATAATTAGAATCCTGTAATAATAATATACTTTGCCTTAGATATTTCTGTTCTCGTCAAAAGCTGTTTACAACTGTTAATACTGAGCATTAATCAAGCACATTATAGCGTTCTATAAAACAGTCTCATTTATAAACTGACAGTGATTAAGGCACGTAATAGATAACAATAGATTTTAAGTGTGTCTGAGAGCCACATGCCCTTTTAACCCAGTCAATATTCCTTCAATTATTCATTTTTACACAGTGATAGTTATTATTAATTGAGTGCTTGACAACACTTCAAAAGCTACTAAATTTTCAATTCCCAGGACATTTTCCCAGGCAATGTTTGAAGAAATAATGCTTCGAATGATGAATTGTCTCAAAATAAACCAGTCATTATACTACAGTCTTTGCAATCCAATGAGTTTGTGTTACTTTTGTTGACTGGTGCAAGCACACTAAGAGATTTGCATGTCTTCCGTTTAGGATATTTCCCTTCTCCCTGCCAGCATAGACGACTTACACACAAGGCTTTGTGTTTTACTATGATCTCAACAGCGCATCCCCTCATTTCTGTCACACATGTACTGTAGACCCATGAGTGCACATAGACGTTCTGTTACTGCCTGAGAGATAGATAGAGATAGATGGAGAGAGAGAGAGAGAGAGAGAGAGAGAGAGAGAGAGAGAGAGAGAGAGACTGTCCACATTTATAATTTCATGACAATAAGAACTTTGTATGAGAGAAGACCCTTCTATTCGACCCCAAGCCCTTTTATTCCGTTAGCCTGAGGCATAGATGGGTCTGTCTGTGGTAGACTATTAATTGTTTTACCATTTCTTTATTTTTAAGTTGATCAATAAGTTGCTGTACTCATTACAAAATACTGCAGGAGGAAGTATGAGGAGTCTTGTGTGTGTATGTGAGGGAGATCCTCTTATACATTGTGAGATAGGAAATGAATTTGACTTTGAGTAAATGTGAAGACGTGGTCAAGGTGACTTCAAGAAGAAATTAATTGTGATGGTCTTGCCTCAAGAAATCAAAAATGATTTCACCCTTGGACAAGTTACACTGAAAAAAAAGGAAAAACCCACAATTGAGGTAGAAACCAAGCAGTGTGTGGGTATATTTTATAGAAAGTGTATAATAAATAATGAATGATTTTTTTTATTTGCTTATGCTGATCTGTCAAATTGTACGTTACTGTCTTTTGTATTATGTAGTTGTTTACACACTTGATTTTCACAAATTCACACTCATTTTTAGATTCAAAATCAGCTGCGAACAGGTTGGCAGTCGAAAAATGCAGAGATGATGGTACATTGATCCAATCATGCTTATACCTCTTTTTTATGTCTTTTAGTGGTGTGTGTTGGTACCCAGAATGGACTGAGCTCTACTGGGTCACAGGAGAATCAGTACAACCTCATCAAGGAGCGCTATGACAGCTGTGAAATTATTATGGGGAACCTAGAAGTCACACAGATTGAGAGTAACTGGGACTTCTCATTCCTTAAGGTAAGAAAAAAAAAGATATCCATGTCGATATGAAGACCAAGTGGAAATCCATCACATGAATTGGGTTCTTTCTCCCATTTGTCCATCTTTGTGCTTTTTGTAAAACCCTGAAAAATGAAATAATCTGGACTCAGCCGTTTTGTTTCATGAGCTTTTTCCCTCCCACCAGACAATCCGTGAGGTGACTGGCTACGTACTCATCGCCATGAATCACTTTCAGGAAATTCCCCTTCAACAACTGCGGGTCATCAGGGGAAGCAGTCTTTATGAAAGGCGCTTTGCACTTTCTATTTTCTTTAACTATCCCAAAGATGGATCTCAAGGCTTAGGTCTGCTCGGACTCACAAATCTGACAGGTAAAGACAGGAAATGTCACACAAGCTAAAAAAAAGAACTGACTCCATACGTACTTTCCGAGGATTTGAAACATTGATTAGTAAATATCTTAAATATTTACCTATACAGTTTTTATTTTTACTCTCAGTGAAACTTTGGGAAAGCGCTGTAGAAAGAAAATGTACTTCATTAATTACAGTAAATTGTTTACATCAAGTTAAGACATTAAAGGATACAAAGCAAATGGGACATGAAAATTATTATTTTTTCTTATACAGCTAAATTCTTATAACAAATACTTTGACTTAAATACAAAGACTTAGTAGTCTTAATTCACACTTAGTGAAGTCGATTAGCAACAGTCCATTTTTTTGCATTGGGCAAAACATGCTGTAAGTTAACCAGTCTACTTTTTTTCTTGCAGAGATTTTGGAGGGAGGAGTACAAATTCTTAACAATAAATACTTAAATTATGGCCCATGGATCTACTGGCAAGATATAATACGGGACATCAATGCTCCCATTGACATTCACTACAACGGCCAGAAAGGTTTGGCATGGTCTTTTTACCAAATAAAATGAATTGTTTGAATTGCTATGTATTGTGTGGTAACGAATGTCCTTGTTGTCTCAGGGCTGTGCCACAAATCTTGTGGGGATTATTGCTGGGGGCCAAATGAGAAGCAGTGTCAGATCTGTAAGTGCACAATTGCCCCTATTCTTTTTTGCAGGCTTTTCGCCGACCTCTAGTGTTCCATTTCAACTGCACTCTTCACCCCGTAAATGACCCCTGAATTGATGGTGAATGTCCCTAATGAGCTCTCGCCAACTTTTGGCCACTATGCATTTCAGTGACGAAGACGGTGTGCGCTCCGCAGTGTAACGGTCGCTGTTTCGGGACCAGTCCCAGGGACTGCTGTCACATTGAGTGTGCAGCGGGATGCACGGGCCCTCTGGACACTGACTGTTTTGTAAGTGTTGTACTCACAACCTGGAAATCAAAGTGGTTTGGAAAATACATATAATTAGTCCAACCTAATTAGTGGGGGGTTTTGATTTTGGGCGTAGCTGTTTTAAGTCCACATTTCACCCATTTAAAACATTGTTTTAATCTAATAGGCTCGTGATTATTAGATTTTGTTATAATTACATTATAAAGGCAAATACGGCTAAATGGGAGTATACATGGGCAAGTATGGCTAAATGGGAGTATACATGGGCAAGTATGGCTAAATAGGAGTATGTCAAGACACCTGTTTTGAATTTTTTGTTTTTGCAGGAAACCAAGTGTCCAGTGAGTTTATGTGTGTTAATACTGTATGTGTAGGCATGTCGCCATTTTAATGACTCCGGAGCCTGCGTGCCTCAGTGTCCACAAGCTCTCATCTATAACAAGCAAATGTTCCAGATGGAGACCAACCCCAATGCAAAATATCAATATGGATCCATTTGCGTCTCTCAGTGCCCCAGTGAGTGTACTGTGTCATACAGTACACACAACATCATAGTTCATGGTGGATTTCTTTCAATTTGATTTTTTTAATCGCCAAACACTTCTATTGTAGCTCATTTTGTGGTGGACGACAGCTCCTGTGTGAGTGTCTGTCCTCCAAACAAGATGGAGGTGGAGCGGGAGGGACACAGACGCTGTGAGCCTTGCACTGGACTCTGCCCAAAAGGTTCGACACTAACAAATACTTAAATTGCGCGTGGGGGGAGAAGGGGTGATTGACTAATTATTGGCCTCTTTCCTGAAAGTATGCGAAGGCACTGGTGCGGAACACAGGCAGACCGTAGACTCGAGTAACATTGACAGCTTTATCAACTGCACAAAGATCCAAGGAAGTCTTCATTTCTTGGTCACGGGGATTCTTGGGTATGTATACAAGTGTGTCTCATGCTGTTAAATTTGAAACCCACATAATTTGGTGGACCTTCCTATATTTCTGTTTGGCCTCATCAGTGATGACTTCAAAAAGATCCCAGCTTTGGATGCCAAAAAGCTGGACGTGTTCCGCACTGTCATAGAAATAACAGGTACATTGCCATTCAACATAAATAGGCTCTGAGCAAATGCTTCCCTTCTTGTCGAAGCAATATTGTAATATGGACAAAATTGTTTTGGCATGTTTGTGTTTGATTATTAGATATTCTGAACATCCAGTCATGGCCAGAAGAGCTCAATGATTTGTCCGTATTTTCGAGTCTCACCACTATTCAAGGGAGGTCACTTTACAAGTAAGTACTATTTAGATTGTTTTTGTTTTTACGTATGTGTGTGTTTCTACAGGTGATATTTCTCTGTAAGACAAGAAAATGTAATTTGTGGTAAGAAAATACAATTGTACAAAAAACAATATAACAATCCTCATATAGGAAATTTGTTATGATAAAAAATGTAGGATAAAAAAAAGAAAACTTAATGTTGGAAGAGAAGGAAATAAAAATGATCTAAAAACTGGATTCATGATATAAACGTAAGATGTTATGTAGTAATAATATTTCAAATTTTCCAGGTTTTTATTAGTCAATCATATTCATGTGCATAATATCATGTTAATTTGTGGAATATTTTGTAGAATGGGGTACCTCACAGTAGTTTATATTTGTATTGTATTTCGTTTATAGTCATTTTTTTTTATTTGAAGCCAGAAAAAAGTCCCACAACCCCAATAAACTGTCATTCACAGGCGATTTTCCCTGATGGTAATGCGCATCCCCACCCTCACCTCGCTGGGCCTGCGTTCTCTGCGAGAGATCAGCGATGGCAGCGTGTACATCAGTCAGAACGCCGAACTGTGCTACCACCACACTGTGAACTGGGGTGAGCTGTTCAGGGGTCACCGTGTCAGACTCAACAGCATCAACAGCAATAGGCCGCTGGCAGAATGCGGTGAGGTCGGCTGCATGGCTCTCATTGTCCTATTGGTTCATTTTGAACCTCAAGTTTGAGCATATCTGATTCTTTGTGTTGTATATGTTGCAGTTGCCGAGGGCCATGTTTGTGACTCGTTGTGTTCAAACTCTGGGTGCTGGGGTCCAGGACCTAACCAGTGTCTGTCCTGCAGAAACTACAGCCGAAATGGCACCTGCGTGGACAGCTGTCATTTCTATACTGGGTCAGTATATGGTAAAGATAGCATATAGTACTCGCAACAAATGTGTCTTGCTGTGAAAAATCTTGACAATCATAAATGACATTTAGTTTTATTAATAAATCTCTTGAATCAATTTGAATAAATTTGTTCAAAACATTTTTAGACAAGGCTGAATTATGTTCACGTGCAAGCATACAATGCATTATAGTTTCTTAAGACAGGATTATTATTTAATATAATCATATCTGACTTATATTTGGTCTTTTGTCTCCACAGATCTTCAAGAGAATTTGGAAGGGCTGACGGAGAATGTGTTGCATGTCACACAGAGTGTAAACATCTGGAAGGAAAAGCCAGTTGCACGGGCCCGGTAGATGTTTCCAAATCCATTGCTACTGCAAACTTTAACTCAAACGTTATCAATACAATATATATATATATATCTTATCTGACGGTGACTTAGTTCCATATTGTCCTAATTTTAAAACAGTAGAATTTCAAAACTCATTTTATTCATCTTGGTTTCCATATGTTCTATTTTGTCACTCTAGTCACTCTAACAGCATTTTTTTTATTTAGGGTGCATTTGAATGCGCAGAGTGCGCCAACCTTCAAGACGGTCCATACTGTATGTCTTCGTGCCCTGCAGGACTTAATGATGGGCAGAGTGGGCTCATCTTCAAATATCCCAACAAGGAAGGCCAATGTGAACCGTGTCACCACAACTGCACCCAAGGGTGAGCTGAAATTCTTTTAAAAAAAAAATGAAAACATTATACTTCCTGAGTTGGCAGCACAGCGGCTGAGTGGTCAGCGCGCCGGCCTCACAGTGGAGGACCTGAGTTCAAATCTAGCTCGGTCCACAGGTGTGGAGTGTGCATGTTGTCCCTGGGCCCGCGTGGCTTTTCTCTGGCCACTCCGACTTCTTCACACATTCTAAAGACATGTGTGGGAGGCTGATTGGATGGTCTTAATTGCCCCTAAGTATGAGTTTGAGCGTGAATGGTTGTTTGTCTCTTTGTGCCCTGCGATTGGCTGGCCACCAATTCAGGATGACCCCTGCCAGCACCTCCTGCGACCTTAGTGAGGATAAAGCGGTTCAGAAAATGAGTTGAGAAGAGATCCCAAGTGTCTATATATTTTTTAAACTTACAGTATCCTTTTCCTATGTATTTACCAGATGTTCAGGCCCTGGACTCAGTGATTGTTTGGAAAATGTCAGGCTAGCAGCAAGCAGGTGAGTTTCTCCTGCTACACGTAAATATCGGACTAAGATATACAGAAAAAAATGCAACGCTCCAACCAGTGCTCGTAGATATTTTTACACAAGGGAGATTCGGCGAGAAAGACAGTGTAGTGTTATCGTACCCAACGTCTTGGTCACCTGGCTGTCTCGTATGCTCGTATCTCATAATTAGTCTTGTATCTCAAATTTCTTGTGTATTTGGGAACTCCTATGTCAGGGCATTACTATATTTACTTAATTGAAACATAATTCTAATATGACATCAGATTTAATACAATAGTTCTTTAGTATTATAAATAAACAAGAAGAACAATATACAGTATCTTGTCTCCTGTTGAACTATCAAGACGTCCTCAAAATTCTCTCTAAACATTTGGGCTACGTCTGTCTACTACTAAGGCCAGTCAAACGGTATTTAATGAAGCACACTACATTGTTTGTCTGCAGCTGTGTGAAACCAATAAGAGCACATTTTATCATCTGGTCTCCATGTCCCTACAACCACATGAAACAAACATAATATCTCCATTCAACTTGGTTTTGCTCTATTACTGACCTTTTTACCCCATATTTCCACACTATCATCACACTCTGAAGTGGCCAAATCACAGGCATTGCCTTAGGTGTACCGGCTGGCTTGATATTCTGCCTCGTCTTGTTTTTCCTGGGAGTTCTTTATCACCGAGGCCTGGCCATCCGCCGCAAAAGAGCCATGAGGAGGTACCTGGAGAGTGGAGAGGTGAGTCCGTCTATCAGGCTGTTTTTGCATAGACACCTCCTTTGCCTTCATTAATAAATAATGTGGGACTTGGCAGAGTTTTGAGCCGCTAGGTCCTGGGGAGAAAGGAACCAAAGTTCACACCCACATCCTAAAGCCATCAGAGTTAAAAAAGCTGAAAGTCCTTGGTTCTGGTATTTTCGGCACAGTGCACAAGGTATCAATCTAATTATTGCCCTTTGGAGCATCAGCTGATGAATGCAGAGCATGCTATTGAATCTTTATACTCTAAAGGGATTTTGGACTCCAGAAGGGGAGACAGTTAAGATCCCAGTGGCCATCAAGACTATCCAGGACAGTTCGGGCCGTCAGACTTTCACCGAGATAACCGACGTAAGAATCCAACGAATCGCATGAAAAAAAGGAACATTTCCATATCTGTATATCTATCTCTATGCACTCAACAGCACATGTTGTCCATGGGCAGCCTGGACCACCCCTACATTGTGAGAATTTTGGGCATCTGCCCGGGATCCAGCCTGCAGCTGGTCAGCCAGCTCAGTACACTAGGGTCTTTACTTGAGCATATTAGGCAGCACAAGAACAGCCTGGGCTCCCAACGTCTGCTCAATTGGTGTGTGCAAATTGCCAAGGTAAGTACACATGCAGTCTACATTCTGGGAATGGTGCATTGTGCTGACCTTTATTTTGTGTCAGGGTATGTACTACTTGGAGGAACACTGTGTAGTGCATAGGAACTTGGCAGCACGCAACATTCTACTGAAGAACAACTGCCAGGTCCAGATCTCGGACTACGCTGTGGCAGATCTCCTTTACCCCGATGAGAAGAAATATGTCTATACTAATGCCAAGGTTGTACCGAGTTTCTCAACCATATATTGGTGTCAGGTAACTAACTACATTGTGCTACATGCTATTGTGTCCTTGCGCAGACTCCCATCAAATGGATGGCTCTCGAAAGCATCTTGTTTCGAAGATATACTCACCAAAGTGATGTGTGGAGTTATGGTGAGATGCTCGGTCAATAAATTGAGTGATAGATGTGAGATCAGTGTCATTTTACAGGGACATTAATCTTTCTTTGCACAAGGAGTGACAGTGTGGGAGATGATGTCTTTTGGAGCAGAGCCTTACGGGTCAGCACAAGCGCAAGAGGTGCCGTGTCTTCTGGAGAAAGGAGAACGTCTATCACAACCTCAAATCTGCACCATAGATGTTTACATGGTCATGGTCAAATGTGAGTGCCCGCAACGCTTCTTCCCGTCGTGCCTGATGTGAGATAGATATGAAAAAGATATGAAAAAAGAGCTATTCCTCTTTCAGGTTGGATGATTGATGAGAATATAAGACCCACTTTCAAGGAGCTGGCAAGTGACTTTACGCGAATGGCCCGAGATCCACCCAGATACCTTGTCATTAAGGTGAGACACTCCTCATTTGATTGATTCTTACTTTAAATAACAATAACCTTCATATTTGGACTTTTTACAGTTGGATGGAGAGGAAAGTGCCTTGCCAGACGTTCATCGGAGAGATTCTGAGCGAGGGCTACTTGACCCAGACCTAATGGATGAAAACGAGGACACATTGGAGGATGGTTTCGACACCCCACCTCTGCAACATTCTCCTTCATGGAGTCTGTCTCGGTCAAGGATGAATTCTTACGGGGTAATTGAACTTATTTGAACGCATAGACCTGTTATCAAAAGTGAATTAAGTTTGTTCCTCACTGAATCGTAGAGTGCTGCCTCTCAGTCGGGAATTGTTGGATACATACCCATGACTCCTAGTCCCTCAGAAAGCATCCGTCAGGTGAGATCCACAGATGTACACGATGACAATTTGGTTCCTTTTTATGGACTAAATACCGATATAATTCACTCCAAATTGGTATGAAATATATCGAAAAAACATTCATTTTCCCTGTCATAAATTCTTTTTTCTTCTTTTTAAAGTTGCGCTTCCAAAGGTCTCGCCGCAGCTCGGTGCGAACGCTGCCAGAAAGGTCAGAGGTCAGAAGGAGTAGCAGAGAAACAGACATGCGGGACGAAAGCTTCAGGCCTGGGGCTTTTCCCAGGACCCGGCTTGGCTCTGAAAGGGCTGCTCCTCGCTTAAGCAGCAGTAGGACCAGGAAGTTCTCAACAGCATCAAGCCCATCTTCATCCGGACAGACGGACAAGGAAGCAGAGGCAATAGAGAAATATGGTTATGTCCTTCCAGGATCATTAAACTCTCCAGAAAGAGGTAAAATGCAAAATCTCGGCAATCTACTTGACCTGATTCAAATCAATAACAGTTTGATTGTGGCATGGTCCGCAGCGTATAAAATCAAACCACGGATAACAAAGATGAAAACTTTGGCTCTGGAGTATGAGGTGATGAGTTGCAAATCTGATCCCGGTCTTCACCCAACTGAAGACAACGACGCCTCAACAGGGGATACTTTCAAACCACTACCTTCAACGACTGCTGTTACTCTGTCAACTCCTCATGAGGACACCTCGCCATTGTCTGCAGAGAATCACCAGGTCAATGAAAACTGTAGGGACTGTACAGCAGAATCCCCAGAGGAACATCAGCTAAGTATAAAGGAATCCATCCAAACTGTGCAGGCACATCCAGTGAACGGTAGGTATGAATATATGGACATTAGGCGCTCTGAGTCCACAGAGGAAGAAGCAACGAAAAAATCTGTGGACGAGTCACACGAAACTTTCCAGGGAGACGTGAGTCAATTAGGAGACACGCGGGATTGCCAGCACAAAAATAAACAACAAACCCTTCAGGGAAATGTCAGTAGTTTGCGAAGGCCAGATGTGGTCGCGAATGACGGACGGAACGAGTATGAGGACATGGCTACGTTTGAAGGAATACCCAGTGGGTGGGACCAGGCAGAATACCAGAACCTCCCAGTGAAGGGGGAGGTGGGCAGCAGCCGGTGCACCGGGATCGGGGGATACATCAAGGTATGCACAGGGATGGGCGAGCCTGGCAACAGCTCATCATTTGACAACCCCGACTACTGGCACAGCAGGTTGTTCCTAAAGCCAGATGCTGTACGTACATAATAATGCGGACTGGGATGTGCATGCAGCCTCCAGCTGCTGTGGTTAAGCGTGTTGTCCTCCAATATGTGCTTTATGATATTACCCACAATACTTTTATTATATCATGAACTGGAATAAATGTCTTGGATCATTTTTCAGTGTTGGGGTGCATGAAATGAGGACATTGCACAGGCTGTAAAGCAATGTTGCAGGCATTTCTGTATGCTGACACTTTATTTACACAGGAATGATTTTGATACACGTGAGCCTATTTTAAGATACAAGCTGTCAACTGGACGATTTTGAACGAATCGTTCAACATAACAAAAAGAATTATGTGTCCCAGTAGAGTATAATTGAATAACTAAACTCATATCTGGGTACCATTTTAGCTTGAGTTATTGCATGAATGAATAATTGTCATCACTATTAAGTGCATACACAACACTGTACAGTACTTTATATCAAACTTTTTTATTTTTAATCTGTGTTTGTTCAATAAAACCCATGCCTTGCCTTCCAAAAAAAGAGTAGTCTGATGATTTCTTTACAAAATCTTATTTTTTTCAAGTTTGGTAAAAAAAAAAAATCATGTTCACACATAATTTGGGGAAATTTAGAGTGTCCAACTAGACCCCCCTGCCTATTTTTGTAATGTGGGAGGAACCTGGAAGAAAGCCACGCAAGCCCAGAGAGAACATCCAAACTCCACACAGAAGGCCCGACCTGGGATTGAACCATAACCCCAGAACTGTGAGGCCGGCACGCACCATAGTAGCTGGTTTGACACTGTAAATTGCCCTTAGGTATGAGTGTGAATGGTTGTGCTGTGATTGGCTGGCCCTTCTTGGTCCCTGTAATTAACTGGGATAGGCTCCAGCACCCCCTGCGACTCTTGTGAGAATAAGCGGTTTAAAAAGATTTTTTTCAAGTTTTAATTTCAAGGAAAAAATAGCAAAACCAAGGTAGAGGGCCCAAACTGGTTTAGTGGTTAATCTGAGGTAGTATATGTATTTCATATTCGATTTCAAACCTGATTTGAAATTAGACGAAAATCATCACGAATGTACGAAAAGTAAATGTGACGTGTAATATCTTGACTCAAAGTAAACTCATCTTTGGCAGGGGGTGGGATCTCATGGTTGTAGGCGCTCGTGCGTGGGCCATCCTGCGTCTCACTGACACTCACCGGGAAGGTTGTTGTTGGCGGTGGGAAAAAATAAAAGTTATTCTGACCTCTTGGACATACTGCCAACATGTCTGGGGATGAAGAGAAACCCGAGCAGACCGTTGCCGATGATTTGGTGGTCACCAAGTATAAAATGGGGGCCGAGATTGCCAACCGTAAGTAGTTGTAGAGTTGAACGTGACAGCAGATCGCCAATGCCAGAATTATTCTCACGTTAGCTCTTGTGGCAGCTGCTGCGCCATGTGGCGCTAAAGTCCACCTAATTCGCGGCAAAATTCACCAATTTTGTTAAAATCATGCTGGGATGGACCGGACTGGACTGAGGTCCACGTATCGCACAAGGCTTTGCAATGTGTCCGTCCGGTCGTTTGTATCGCCTCGCTGCTATCACGTTAGCAAGGGCTAGCCGAGCAGCTAACTGGCTGAGTAATGGCGAGCTTGGAAGCGCCACGGACTAATATCACAATGAAATTATGATTTGGAAGGACACATTTTCATCTGTAATACCATAAAAGGTTCAAAGCCAATAATATAGGAGCTAGTACGTCAGTCACGCGTGGTTAAGCGGACGCGCCAAGAACCATTGAGTATAGCGTTCAAAACGAGGTCAAATTTACCCCCTATACTGCCAAAATGAAGCGTGCCTAACGAGCATTTCTATAAAATACCGGGTCTTTTTTTAAATTCAATATTGGTTGAAATTAATATGGAGTATTGCAATGGACAATCCTGAATTCCTCTAAATACATATTTGTAAATGCACAACTGAATTCTGAAAATTGTAGTTTCTCAGCTATATGGATAAGACGGCTAAATTGCAGTACATATTTTTCTCAGTAGTGTTATAAACACAGCATTCCATTTCAAATTATTTGTACATATAGCAGATACGCATATTATGTTGCCGTAATGTGTCTAATGTTTATTATAATTGCATTGTAATATCACAGGGTTGAATGGGCACCTGTGCCAAAGACATGACTGGCCATTTGAATATCAAAATTTGCTTATTCCGCATCTAGCAGTTTTTCAATTAACCTTGCAGAGGCCCTAAAGATGTTGGTTGGAGCGGCGATGGGAGGTGTCTCAGCGATAAGCCTGTGTGATAAAGGTGATGCCTTCATCATGGCAGAAACTGGGAAAATATTCAAGAAAGAAAAAGAGATGAAGAAAGGTTTGCTTTTTGATTTTGGAGTATTGATGGATGATGTTCCCATCGGATTTTTGCCAAACCCTTTGTTCTTCTTGCAGGTATCGCATTTCCAACATGCGTTTCTGTTAATAACTGCGTGTGCCATCACTCCCCACTCAAGAGTGATCCTGATGTCGTGCTCAAGGACGGGGACCTTGTCAAAATGTAAGATGACGATATTTAAACCACATGCGACAAGATGTTCGATGTTTTTGTGTGTGCTTATTTTGTTGTATACTCTGTTTAGTGATCTCGGAGTGCACGTGGATGGATTTATCGCCAACGTGGCACACAGCTTTGTTATTGGTGTGACCAAGGTAAAACAATAAAATCATCAAACCGATAGTGTTCACACTGTTTAACCTGCATGTACATATGCTCCTATCATGAAGGTATTGCTCAATTAGAAATTGAATTAACAAGTATAATGAGATTTCACCACGCAGTGCACAAATAACAACAAATAAAGTATTAATCAATTATAATAATGAATAAATAATCAATAAATAATCAGTAAATAGAGACACCGTAACATTCAAGGAATTGATAGCACAACATGAACAAAACAGCTTTTTTGGTTTGATTAAACGAGTGTACACTTGTAAGCACAAATGATTCTGATACATTTGATACATAATTCTAACACGAGACAACATGGATGAGCGGCAGACGGGCATTCTGTTGATAAACGATGCTCGTGTGCCACCTAGCGGGATGCGAGACACACAGGGACCCTCATGATAGGAAATGCTACCTTCCATTTATCTTATATTGTATGTGCAGGAGAAGCCCCTGACAGGCCGCAAGGCTGACGTGATGATCGCAGCTCATATGTGCGCCGAGGCTGCCCTCCGTCTTGTCAAGCCTGGAAACCAGGTAACGTTTACGACTCCCGGAATCAAACTTCCTCGTCTAATCACGCTCACGCCTCCCTTTCAAGAACACACAAGTCACAGAGGCATTGAACAAGATCGCAAAGTCATTCAAGTGCTCGCCAATCGAAGGTGAATTGGGAAAACTCTAATTTGTACTCCCAATTTTGCCTGAATTTCTGCATTCCGGGAGCTGAATTTGACTTGATTGTCCACAGGCCTGCTGTCCCATCAGCTCAAACAGCATGTGATCGATGGAGAGAAAACAATCATCCAAAACCCATCGGATCAGCAAAGGTGCATTTAAGAAACTGCCATATATTTCCACTGAGCATTTTTGTATAGCTTTCTCCTAATTAGTGATACACCATGCATGCTACATAAAACGTGATGTGTCTTGTTGTGGGGGAAAAAAACAACCGGAATGCCTGTGGGTTCAACAAAGAAGAGCAAAGTATCATTGTAAGCAAAGACAACAATGGAATGAATCCCGCATGTTCTGTTTCCCAAGTGAGGCTTTGTTTCTCACATTCTCATTGTTACTGAGAAGTAGAAATGCTCTATTGACAATCAGCTACAATGTTGAGCCCCACCTTTTCAGTACTGCTCTAGTGTATAATGACCTCACAAGGGTATTGTAAGTGTGAGTTATTTGACTTTTTTTTTTTACAATTAAATATCCACTTAGATGTGCTTCACTCCTCTGTGAAAGTAGGCCCATACCTTCTTGACCTTGTTACTGTTTTTCCAACACCCACCCACACACCAACTGATGTGATTTTGTGTTCTTGTAGAAAAGACCACGAGAAGGCCGAGTTTGAGGTGCACGAAGTATATGCTGTGGATGTGCTCATCAGCACTGGAGAGGGGAAGGTGAGAAAGGAATACAATCCAATGTTTCTCATTTTTCCATCGACACTTTCCAAGTAACGGCATGTCTAAAAACAAGACAAAACAATGCATTTTGTTGCCACTCAGGCAAAAGATGGCGGCTTGAGGACCACTGTTTACAAGCGGGACCCCAACAAAGTGTACGGATTGAAGATGAAGACCTCTCGGAATTTCTTTAGTGAGATGGAGAGACGGTTCGATAAGATGGCTTTCACTCTGAGGTAATATTGATATTCTATTCCATTAGGGTACAAACTTGTTTATTGTGTGATGATGGTTGATTTATTTCAAAACTATTTTACCTGTAGAAGTCAGTGCATATAGAAATATTTTCCTGATTGGGGCTAAAACATAATGAAATATGTTACCCTTAATCATAGATTCTTGCTATGCACTCCCAACATAATTTTATTTTTGGTTTAATTGTGTATCTTAGTTTTAATTTTAGTACATTCACCATTTGTTTTGGGTGCAGTCACAGTGTTTACCACTAAAGAATGCACATTTCAAGCATGAGCCGAAATGCTGTGTGGGCTTTTTGTATAATTTATCAACGATCGGCTGTATAGACAAAAGCTGACAGACAATACATGATGAAATCCTTCTTCTGCTTGTGTAACAATTATTATTTATTTTATAGTTTTGTTTTACTATATCCACATCTTTATATATTAGTCAGTGGTTCACTAGAATCTATTTAAGTTTGTTGAAAAATATACTTCTAGCAAAAATAGTATAGTTGATTAAAATTTGATTAAAAATTATTTACAGATTTGCTAATGAATACGATTTTTTTAAAAAATTTTAATCCCACCCCTAAAAATGTATTTCAATATTGTACGTCTATATTGTGGATCTCTTATGGAAGGTAGTGTAGAATGTAACACTAAGACAAGTATAATTTGTTCTTGGAAATTGGCAACCTGATGATGTTTTCTCTTTATTTCCACAGGGCATTTGAAGATGAGGGCAAGGCCAGGATGGGTGTGGTGGAGTGTGCAAAGCACGAGCTGGTGCAGCCATTCAATGTCCTCCAGGAGAAGGAAGGTGAGCTGACCTCTTGTTTGCTGCCCACACTGTTATTCAATTATGATGCCAGGCAGAATGGAGCTAAGTCTGCTCTTATGTGCAGGTGAGTTTGTAGCACAGTTCAAGTTCACTGTGCTGCTCATGTCCAACGGACCACTGCGGATTACAAACAGCCTCTATGATCCTGAACTCTACAAGTCGGAGCACCAGGTGGAGGACAAGGATTTGAAGGTAAGAAACGTTTGATAAATGGGATGCTGCCAGAGACCACTGTCTAACACGTGGGTAGGTCTCTGCAGGAATGAATTGGCGTTTTCAATGCCATTTAATGTTGATATACTGTGTTCAGGTCGCCATGAGTTTATCAAAGAAATGTTCTATTTTTTTCCCCCTCCCTTTAATATAGGCTCTGATTCAAAGCTCTGCCAGTCGGAAGGCGCAGAAGAAAAAGAAAAAGAAGGTGAGTTTTTTTTCCATTGAGCGGTTTCTGGCAATTTATTGTTTCACTTTTTGTTTTGAATTAAAATGCATTGTCTTTCTCATTCAATAAGGCCTCAAAGTCGGCGGAGAATGCAACGGCGCAGTCGACGGAGACCGAAGCTGCAGAATAAATTTCTCATCGAGCAATTTGTGACGCACACTGAGAACAGACGTCATAACCGCTTCTGTCCCAGCTGTCGGAGGAACCTGTGGCAAAGCAACACCTGAAAATTAACCGACGTCAGTCTGGGGGGAAGCTGCTCTTAAATTTCTACATTTTACCTAAAACACATAAACAGATTGACACCGCCAGTGTAAATGTCATTGTCCTTGAGCGGCATTTGTCTCTGTAACAATGGACACAACTCATCCAGAGCAAATTCTCCCAGGAACATTTAGCCATTTGACCTTTGGCCCTCATCCCACTTTCCATATGAAAAAAAAATATTGTCAATTTACAAGAGGTTTGACTCACAAGTCAAGAATGAAGAAATCTCAATATTGCAACAGTGTGGCAACCTCCCTGACTGAAAGCCAAGGCAGTGAAACTGAACTTCAATTTGTGTGGTCTTAATTTTATAATCTCCCATCCTGAGCTAACTACAATCACTAGTTCAAATTATGACACAAACAATATGCCTAATGATGTACTGCTCCAGTTTTGTGTACATCACGAGGCATCAAGCCTCGAGCCACTGGTTGGCAATAATTTACAAGGATTTACAGGACGGTCCATTTCACACATGGTGCGAGGATGTTATTTTTCCTCAATTGTGCATGCTCTTACCAGTTTACAGTCTTGTGCCTCCAACAGGTCTGTTTACATAAGAAGTCCAGTAGGGATACTTTTGTAAAAACAAACCACAGTTCAGAGACTATTTTTGGAATCATTAAAAAGCCACCTGACATAATTTGTGTCCATTTGTTTTGGATTTTAATGAGTGATCTTTAAATGCAAATCACATGGGGCCAGGCCTTTTTTGTTTGTTGTTTCCATCTAGTGCAGGCATTAAAAACATTAGCTGGAAATGGAAATGTATGGAAAAAGACAACATTTATAGCTTGAAAAGATAGTTAATTTAGTTTAAATGGGGAAAACACAATATTGGGCCACCAGATGGAGCATTGTTTTCTCTGCATGATTTTGGTGTTCAGTCTGAGTTTGTTCCCACTCAGTGGAGGTGTGATGATGAGTGAGCCGTTGTCTTTTTCATTGTGCCCTGCGATTGGCTGGCCACCAATTCAGAGTCTCCCAACTACTGTTCGTGTTTTTTAGGGATAGGCTCCAGCATCCCCCGCAATCCTTGTGAGAATAGTAAGTGGTATGGAAGATTAATGAATGAATGAATAACAATGTTTAATCGCTTAAATGTACAGTAGGTGACAGTGAAATTGTTGCTAAAATAATATGGATCATACTACAGATATTGAACCGAAAATATGACGTCAAAATAGATACTGGCTAAATTTTCCCAGAATGCACCAATACAGTGATGTATTAAAGAGTCGCCTCTTCATGACGTCAGCCAGGCGACGAACCCACGGCTGTTGGTGCGTAGTATATGTATTAACATTTTGATGCAAGAATCCGTGGTATTCTATTTGTTGCGTGAATAAATCTAATTAATCTTTCTCTTCTATCGGACTTTTTCAGATTTCGGACAGAGCCTGTCGCTATGCGAGCCAAGGTATGTATTTTTTTCTCTCCCAGTAGAACCTTAAGGTTGCTAGCTCGACAAATAAGCTTGTAAATGTATTTATTGTTTCATATCGCACTATAATATTTACCTGTAAGAATGTATTTTACGTGATTTTTAATCTTTAGTGACTCCAATGTAATGTGCCCTTTTTTATTTTTTTAACTAAAAACGTTTTCCTTCCCGCAGTGGAGAAAAAAACGCATGCGTAGGTGAGCTATTGCCCGAAACGATATTCACGCGTTTCTTAAAAAAAAAATTAAAAAAATGAAATAATGGTAATTATTAATGGACCCTACAGACTGAAGCGCAAGAGGAGAAAGATGAGGCAAAGGTCTAAGTAAATAAACAGCCACCCGGATGACATCTGAGCAGTCTTTTTTGCCATTTACCAAACTGACAGACTGGGGGTGGATTGAGTGGCGGATGGGCGCCCTCCTGTGGAAATTTTACATCAATGTCCTCATTGGTCCAAATCAACGCCTGCTGATTGATGGACTTTCCCAAGATTTTTCTGGACATTTGTTTGTTCATTCAACTCCTTTTAAACTGTTGAACTTTTCTTTATACGTTGATTAAAATTTTGGGTGTGAAAAATTCTATTTCTAGTTTTGTTAGTCTTTTTTTCACATTCATATAAGACAGCCTGGTAAAATAGACAATGTGCCGTGTAAATGAACAAATTGAATTCATGCATTTTATTACACTTTTTTATTTCACTGTTAGCCACCCAAACATATTTGGACTCCTGTTGGCTCTTAAAATCCTGGTTAGAACTGGAACAAAATATTAAAGCTGCATCTTAGGTTTTCTCCAATTTTGTCGCACTCCCTTACAGTCTAAGACAAATTCAGATCATTGATCATTATTTAAAAATATGCAATGTTATAACCCACTGGTGAAAAGTTGAAGCTGAAAGTTAGATAACTAAGGGAATGCAAATGGCACTGTTGATCCAACTGTACAACAACCAATGACAAATCATCTAGCCATCAAGAAAATAAATCTTGAGACGTATCCAATAGTTTATTTTTACAGAAAATAAAAAGTGGCTTCTGACCTGTTTATGACAGCAACCCCAGACTATTCCCAACCATGGCGTGCTTGTGAGCAGCTTTTGGGAGGTCACTTGTCAAATTAGAAAAATCAAATCTTGATTTAAACCTCGTCCTGTGACTTGGATGAGAGTGGGAATGTCACAACCTTTTGTTCTGAGCTCAATTGCCAACAAGCACTCGTGTTTATTTTTTCTCCCTGAAATGTTCTCAATGTGAATTAAAAATTTGCCCTGCTCACAAAAAAAGGATTTATAGTAAAATTTATACCTGCAATACTTTCTGTACTGCTTGTTTTACATTACAATTGCAACTAAGATTGGAAACACTAGTGTACTAAATAATATCAGAATGATGCTCCTATTTTTGTATGATTTGAATATACCAGTATCTAAACTCTGATCAAAACACCCATGGCTGCAGCTTCTGCTTCTTGTGTCCAGTCCCGCCTCCCTTCATCTGACAGTCAATGATTACCATGTGAGCCCTTCGCACATTTTTCACAAGAAGCCTCTGAAATGAAAGAACACTGCTTCAAACTTTATGCAAAGATGAAGGAAAACAACTATACAATGGAAGTTCCATTCAATGTTTCAAATATCATCTTTAGTCACAGCAAATATTAATTCCAAATTCAATCATTTTCTGAATTATAACTAAACATTCAGAGGAAAGGACTCCTCATTTGAGCCATGTCAAATGATGCAGATACTTCAGGATCATTTCTTTTATTGATTCGTACATGAAATGCAACACGATTGCATGTTTCTTTTTCCCTAATGCATTGTTTTTTTCCCACCAAAACCCATTCTGTAAATCCACTGTACTTAGTTTCTACTGAAGATCAGCAAACTTGTGTTTGCATGAGTACTCATCAAACTTTACACCCTCTGAGCAAATACGACTAATTGACAGCAACCAGGCAACTATTAAGAGACTCAGCCCTTTCCTTTCCACAAATAATGGTAATGCCTTCCCTTTTATAATGTATACTGGCACAGGTGTTGTATCATAGTAGAAAGTCATTATGGTCATTTCTGATTTTTAAAATTTGTGTTACTATTACTGAGCTGTATACGTCATTAGATTCCACTCTAATACTATATAAAATGAGCGTTATAGTAGATATAATGTCAGGTCATGGTAATTGATCAGCCATTTGAAAATAAAATCATAAAAATATGCACACTAAGTTTTGACCTGACACAAGCATTATTTATGCTTACAAGAAAAATACACATTGTCCACTGAAAAAAAATTCACTCAGAATATACTCATGGAAATGAATAACTGGGCAGACCCAAATAATTACGTTTTTTTATTAGCAGCGTCAAAGCACTTCCCCATTGGTTCTATTTATGTCCTTATTGTTGAGTCATGAATATTGACCTTAACTAAGGCCTGAAGATGTCCTCGTGGTTTCTTTGTTACCTCGTGGATGAGTCGTGGTGATCTTGGGTAATTTTGCCTGCAAGGTTCTACCACTATTTTCTCTCTTCGTGTTAAATGGGGATTGTGGAAAGTTTTCATATAAATTTGTAATGCCTTTTAGATAGAAAAAATATAATTACTCCATTCCTTCATTTTCTTTACTGGTTATCCTCACAATGGCCGCAGGGGGTGCTGGCTATGGGCAACAGGTGGGGGACAACACCCTGAATTTTTGGCCAGCCAATCACAGGGCAAAAAGAGAGGGACAACCATTCATTGCTAGGGGCAATTTAGTGGTCAACTAGCATACCTTGCATGTTTTGGGGACGTGGAAGGAAACTGAAGTACGTACCTGGAGAGAACATAATATAAGTATATTAACCATTTTAAAAGCTGCATTTTATGTTTAGTTGAGCTATTTTTGTCTGGTACATTATTTGTACAAATTGTTAAATATTAACCCTTTATACTTTATAGGGCAGGCTGCTCCCAGTCATACCTAAGAACATCACATTTAGTTAATTTAAAACATTTACTGTAAAACAATGATTAATAGGTGTTCGAATCCAGGTGGATCCACCTGTGTAGGACCGACCTGGATTGGATTGTTCTCCCGAGCCTGCATGGGTTTTCTCCGGGTACTCTGGTTTCCTCCCACATTCCAAAAACATGCTTGGTAGGCTGATTGAACACTCTAAATTGCCCCAAAGTATGAGTGTGAGCTTGAATAGTTGTCCGTCTCCTCATGCACTGCGATGGGCTCCAGCACCCCCGTGAGCCTAGTATATATATATATATATATATATATATATATATATATATATATATATATATATATATATATATATATATATATATATATATATATATATATATATATATATATATATATATATATATATATATATATATATATATATATATATATATATATATATATATATATATATATATATATATATATATATATATATATATATATATATATATATATATATATATATATATATATATATATATATATATATATATATATATATATATATATATATATATATATATATATATATATATATATATATATATATATATATATAATATAAATTCATGAACTCAACAGGATTTCAATATACATTTGTATTTTATATATGTTTAAATTATTCTTCAACACATAGTCCTTTGCTGACATTAGATAGCTTGTAAAGTTGTAGCTTTGTTGGAATCCATTATCTTTATGGAGTGGATCCATTATAAACGTGTATATATATAATATATAGGCAGTCGTGCTCAGCAGGCTGCCGCAGTAGATGAGCACTTGCGCATGCAGACTGCATGCAGCTCTCCTGTGCCTGTTATGTAAAGATAACGGGCAGACATCGCCTGGCGAGCATTTTGTCTAAGTCATATGTGTCTGCGCTCACATGATTTCGCCCTTTTTTTGTGCGTGTAAAAAAAAAATTGGGATTACGCGTTAATCTGTCGGATTTGACGGGAAGGAGGGCTGGGAGTTCAGAGCCCGCCCTTCCAACTCCCCGCTGTCTGCAGAAGACACGTCCACGAAACACGGAATTTCTCGTTTTTTTGCTGCTCTGCGGAACCGAGGTCAGAAGAGAGCGGAGTCTCGTCATGATTTAAAGCGGGGGAAGCTGTCACCGAAGCGGCCATCTGTGCACGCCGACCCGCGTTAACCCTTCGCCGATAACTCGCGGAGTGGAAGAAGGCAAAAGGAGAGGGGGAGTGAATTGAAGTCGTTCGTACGATGCCGTCCGCCAGGGAAGATGATCGAGCCCCAGCAGAGGGCATGAGTGGCGGCCCCCCGATGAGCGGCCAAACCCCCGCTGGAGAGCGGGCAGTGGGCGCCCTGTGGTCCTTCGCCAAATGCTTAGGTGCGCTGCTGCCCGTTTACCTGGCCGGATATTATGGCATCAGCATCATCGTTGTACTGGTCGGGCTCATGGTCTACCTGGGCTGGAAGCACGGCCGACTGGATAAAGCCAGGAGGCTGAACACGGCCATGTACCTCTTGGAAAACGAGACGGAATTCACGACGGAGAAGCTTTTCAGACTTAAACGAGATCTACCTCCCTGGGTAAGGTTGAATCCATTTCATTCTCCGTATTGGATATTTTGAAATTCCTGCGTCACTCTGGATTGTTGCTTACTACCTCTTAATAAGTCAACCGTGAAAGTTTGTTTGATTTCTTTCTCATCTCCCGACCAGTACATTCCACCGGTTAATTCATGAGCTCAACAGGATTTCAAATCTAGGATTTGCAGTAATGGAAAATGGGATGGGTTTTGACATTACACTCGTAAAGGAGCAAAAGAAAATAATGGTGCTTCCCATAACTGACCCATGAGCTGTGGACCACCATATCTGGAGAGGAAGCATGAGAGGATGGCTAGACTGTGTGTATGTGTGTGTCTCAGTTGTGAGTGTGTGGGAAACACAAAGAGGCAGAATTGGCTCATTCGTATGATCTCAGACTGAGAAATAATAGAATTGAATGCACCCATTTGTTACCTTCAAGGTGCAATATTCATTAAGACACCCAGAGGGCTCCTCATTTAAAATCCAAAGTAGCTGCTTGGATCTTTTCCAGGATCCCAAAAAGGTACATGTGTCCCCAATATGTAAAACACCAAGTGTCAAGGGTGCGAAATCCATTGTCGCCTTCAGTGTGCAATGATCTAGCGCCTTCAGAGTGGATTTCTGGCTCCGGTTCCTGGCTGTTGTCGCACATTTCCATGCCATTTATGCTTGACAAATGGCATCTTACTAAACATTCATAAGGACTCTGTTTGATTAATTAATCTAAGTAATAGTAATGTTTAGGAAAAGGTAAGTCGAAGAATCCAGTATGTTAGACCTCGTCAGCATTGAACTTGAATACGTAGAGTGCCATGTCTGACATTTGTCAATTCTTCTCAGGTGAACTTTCCAGATGTGGAAAAAGCAGAGTGGCTAAATAAGGTCAGTCTTATATCTCTATCTGTATCATATATGGATGACACAAGGCATATAGGATTCTGTATTTTAATCTCTGATATTTCTGAAGTATACTTACTTTTTTCTCCTAGTTTTATTGTGCTTTTATTGTGCAATTTCACCATAGATTCCGAAACGTGCCTGTTACGTTCATAGAAGACACTACATAGTCAAAGTCAGCAAAGGCATTGAATTGAATGCTTTTATTGTCATTATACAAGTATAATGAGATTTACATCCTCACCAATAACAACAAACAGAGAAATAAATCACCACTAAACAATAACAAATAAACATTCAACAAATACATAAACAATAAATAAAAACACAAAATAGTAAATACATAATCAATAAATAATAACACAAATAAATAATCAATAAAAACAACACAAAAATAATCAACAAATTATCCATAAATTACAACACAATAATAAATACATAATCAATAAATAAAACAAACATAACAAATAGATAATCAATAAATAACAACACAAAAATAATATATATAGTATCAATAAATTAATAATAAAAATAAATAAATATGTAGTCATAGAGTAGTAGAATTTAGAAGTATATAGTGGAACTGTATGAAAAAATGCTTTTGGAGTTGCTTAAAATGCAAAACCTCCTCGCTACTACTCAGAGGAAGAGCACTTTTGTGGACGTGGGATGACCCTGCTCTCTTTGGAGCCTCTCCATCTGTGCAGGCCATCCACGAGGGTAATTAAGCTACAGGGAGAGTGGCTATAAAATATCGCTATTGCTCTCAACACGGGCAAAATGTGGACGTGAATACTAATATGGACGAGTGTCCTTGTGGAGAGAAAAATCAGTTGAACCCTCATTTCAGAAGCCCACGTTGTCACAAAATAATTGGTGCAAATCATCTTTCCACAGTGCAGATTTATCCTCTCCATAATGTGTCTATTCAACAGTTCTGTTTAACAAGATTTTTTTTTCTGGCAGTTAAAACAAAATTGACTGTATTGCTCCTCCGTGAGCAGAAATATCTCATGATAACTGACTGTGTTGACTGAGAGCATCACTGGGTTCAAGAAAAGATTGGAAATGATAGTCAGTGGAGCAGTTAAGCCCTATAGTAGCCTCACGCTACACTTCACACCCAAACGCTGACGTTAACACCCGTGTGCCAGTCTGGGAAGCTTTTTAGAAAATCAACATTGTTGGAAAACTCAAAGTTTGCATATTTTTCGATAAAGTGACACCGTCTAAAATGTATTTTCTGTTGTGAATTTAATTTGCAAAATTACTAAACTGAATTGATTAGGTCTGAGAGCCGAGCTTGAGTCATTTCCTTTATGACTTTTTTTTTTCTATAACGGAAACAACCAGCATGCTTCTACCAATCATTTGGCCTTTGTTGTCATGTACTATATGTGAGTGGAACGTTGCAATTTGTTTACATATATTCATCATTCTTATTTCTTTAATTACTTACTTATTTCATTCAATCCATGTTTTAATTATACCAACACATTAGAAAAGTTATTTATACTCAGAAATCTTCTTTTCCATCCGTGATGAAGCTGGAGTACAGTTACAAATAATCAGTTCAAGATATACATTACATTGGTAATTCAACAATATACTGGGTGACTATATACAACTTAGATTATATACAAATTATACCTGTGGAAAAACTCTATTTTGCTTAATCATGCATATTTTCAATTAAATACAACTTACCCAAATTTCAAATGTTCCAAGTTTTGACCCAGATTCTAAGTGTGGGTTTCGGGTGTTGTCCTCCTTACACCCGAAGTAAGTAATAAGTAGTGTTGAAAAGGAGCAAAGTTGAAATAGAAGGAGGAAAATTCCTGAGACAAAAACCCAGAATACTAGAATAAGAATAAGAAAAAAAATCATAATGACAACAAATCTGCCGTTGAGCACATTAAACAAATCAAAGGACATTAAAGTGGCTACTTATCCTGTAAATTGCTTCAAATTGCCCCTTAGGTGAGTGCAAATATCTATTTACGCCCTTTGATTGGAAGGCAATCAGTTCATGGCATACCCGTCCTCTTGGCCACTTCCGTGATTATCATGAGGATAAAGCGGTACCTCAGATGAATGAATGCCCGGTGGACGTATGATTAGGGCTCATAAGGTCTGGGATCGAGGCTTCAATCCCAAATTGGTCCCTACCGTGTGGAATTTGCATGTTCTCCCCGGGATTCCATGGGTTTTCTTCCTCATCCCAAAATATGCATGGTAGACTGGTTGAATACTGGCCTCCCTGTACCTGGGCATTGGTTGGCCACCACTTCAGGCTATCCCCCACCTGGTGCCCATTGTTATCTGGAATAGGCTCCAGCACCCCTGTGAATTAATATTGTAAGCAAACTAACATTTCATCGGGAGCGGATGGCTTATATTGACTAATATAATAATATGTAGACCATACAGTATCATTTTAATGTATAGTTTTATTCAATACACCTTTTTATAGATTCTCCAACAAGCATGGCCCTTCATAGGCCAGTTTCTGGAAAAGCTACTCCTGGAGACCATCGCTCCAGCCATCCGAGCCTCCAGTATTCATCTACAAACACTAAGTTTCACCAAGGTCAACATAGGGGACAAGGTATGTCATTGGCCATTGTGTGTCATAAACATAAAAGATGCCCTCTGCTCTATCAGATATGTTGGGGTAATATACAATGTCTAATACAAGGACTTGTTTTTGATCAGGAATAAGAGTTAAGGCAATGCATATTGTTTACCTGCACCTTTACTTACAATGAACCGGCTTGCCTTTTATGTGTGCTTATAATTGCAGCTGTTGTGTTGACAGGCTTTAAAGGTGGTCGGCGTAAAGGCACACACTGAACACGATAAGAGACAAGTCATGTTGGATTTATACCTCAGGTAATCATTCAATGTAGGAATGGATCCTTGAAAGTTTGTGGAAGACATAACAGTTTGTAATCATATAGTACATATTACATCAGCTGCATTCCTTAGATGAACATTTGTCTTCCTACAGCTACGCCGGTGATGTCGAGATCAATGTAGAAATCAAAAAGTACTTTTGCAAAGCTGGAGTCAAAGGAATTCAGGTATTGAAATACAGTGCTACCTTGAGACAGTATCTGCTTCATTTTTTTTTTTTTGCGTCACCACTACCAATGACCATAATCTCAAATTAGTTTTTTTCTTTGAAATGAAAATGAATGGAAATGGCATTATTCAGTTCCACCCTGCCTAGAATAGCATATTTAACAATACATTATTTCATGAATTAATAACATATCAGGGAAATAATTAAACAGTTGATTGTTCATTCCTTGAATAGCTCTTGATTCAAGTCACACATATCTCAACTTTTTAAGAATGACATTTTCTCACACATCAGTTTAAGATGAGTGACACCTGTGCTTCACTCTTTAGCTCAATGGCATGCTTCGTGTGATCCTTGAGCCTCTGATTGGAGACATACCGCTGGTTGGAGCCGTCACCATGTTCTTCATCCGCCGACCTGTGAGTTTACTAAATTTCACATTATTTTACAGATTGCTCAATAAAGAGTTGGTGGAGGTCTGTCTGTAGCATTTTGTTGGATAACTGACTACACAAACAAATTTTAGCTTTAACTGAAAAACTGCAAACATTTTCCTCCTCTTTGGACAATGCGCTGCACTTGTGCAGGTGCCCCAAGCAAAGTGTTTAACTACAAAAAGAGCGCCAAAAAGGAAAAATTATAACTTCTTATCTCTTCTTTGTGCTTTAGTGTGATTGGACCCTGTCATTCATTTAATGTTCTATCTCAACTTTCATTTTGTCATAGAAACTGGACATCAACTGGACTGGTCTGACCAATCTATTGGATATTCCTGGATTGAAGTGAGTTGACAAAGTCCGTTTGATTTTTTTTTGTGTGGAAAAGTTGCAAAAAATGCATCTTCATACAAGAGTGGCTCAATTACAGCACACAACATAGCCTATTAGTTAGATCACTGTGATAATAAACCTTTTTTGAAAGGTAAGACTTTGACCCTGCTCTATTCCCATTGTGCCTAATGTTGTAGCTGTCAAAAATTGACATATTCAGATGAATATGTTCGTCACTGTATTTTGGTTCTTCAATTGATGCCAGCCTAGCATGTGAAGGGTTTTGCTTTAACAACTTGTCTTTCTTATTTCATTTTAAGACTAAAATCATATGAAGTTCCATCATTCATTGTCTCACAGTAACATCAGTATATAAAATCAGCCTCATCCTGAATGTAAAGAAATGGAGCTGTTCCTAATGAGACAATCTCATTCTTCAATATTCCGATTTAGTGAAAATACAATTTATCTGCTGTCATGGCTGTTCAAAACATGTCAGTTTAAAAATTGTATTCTCACTGCCAATGAGTTTTTAAACATTCTCATTGTTTCCAGTGCCATTACCTGTTTTGTCTGTGCCCTCACCACATACACACCATCCTTGCATTCATTGCAGTGCCATGTCGGACACTATGATAATGGATGCAATAGCCTCCCAACTGGTCCTCCCAAACCGTCTCACCGTTCCCCTGGTGGCCGACCTGCAGGTTGCTCAACTCCGCTCCCCGCTTCCAAGGGTAACTGATTGTTTTTGTAATACTACGTGGCCTGAGGAACGTGTAGAATCCATGCCGCAAGCAAGAATAACTCGAACATTTTGATTATACATCAAATCCATCTGCATTTATATGCAAATTCTAGGGAGTTGTGCGTATCCACCTGCTGGAGGCTGAAGATCTGACCGCCAAGGACACCGTCATTAAAGGTCTGATTGATGGAAAATCGGACCCGTACGCTGTGATTCGTGTTGGGACACAGATCTTCACCTCACATCATGTGGACAGCAACTTGAACCCACAGTGGAGGGAAATGTATGAGGTAAGTGTGGATGGAATTGTATGTAAATATGTATGAGTATTTGTTTGTTTTGGCCTGCTTTGACTCTTCTAAGTAAATGTGTCAATAACTGTCTAATTTTGTACACATCACCCGCTTTTAGAAATAAGCGGTTCAGTTCAGATTAGATCTTCGTCGGCTGCAGGAAACCGCATTTTTTTGTGATAAGCAAGTCATTGCGGAAATGTTTTTCCTCATTAGACTCATTAGTATTCTCCTTTAGTTGAAATGATACGCATTTGCGCCACTTGTAAGTTGAACCAAAACTCCCTGTAGATGAATAAAATTTTCAATAGATTGGTTTTTCGTCTTATTATTATTATTTTTGGCTGTAGGGATTGTGTTGTCTTTTTGTGTTGTGTGTGTACCTCTGTGTTTGTGTCCATTTATGTGGATATGTGTGTGTCAGGTGATTGTCCATGAAGTACCTGGTCAGGAGTTGGAAGTGGAAGTCTTTGACAAAGACCCAGACCAGGATGACTTCCTGGGCAGGTAGCTTACTCATGATCATATAACTTGTGCGTCTTACATCATGTGGCGTTGTTGATGGTTGAATCATCCAAAGGATAAGTATTTTTGCTCAAATCATCCTTTTTTTCTGTATTTTTTTCAGGGCGAAAGTGGATCTTGATATTGTGAAACAAGCACGAGTTGTGGATGATGTAGGTTTTTTCTTGGTGTTACTGTTACTCAGTCCATTAAACTTGTTTGTGTAAAACATTTCTAATCTGTTAGCATGTGACAACACACAAGGGTCACAAGGAATTCCTTGTGATCCTCTCTGTCTACTCTCTAAAAGACTTCCAATCTGTGATAAAATGACAAAAATGTTGTGTTTACATGACTGGGATGTTTTTGTGTACAGTGGTTCAATCTGAAGGATGTCCCATCTGGCAGCGTTCACCTCCGATTGGAATGGCTTTCGCTTCTGTCCTCTGCTGACAGATTGACTGAGGTGCGAAAATGCGTGAGACAAAATACTTAAAAGAATCTTGGTTGTTTTTTCAAAAGAGAATCTTTTTATTGTACTGTAATGCCTGTCTTAGTAGTTAAATGTGAGTTGAGGATCAGTGAGCAACAACGAAAACATAAATAAGGTATTGACTAAGTGACCGGGGTTTAGTTTTATTATAATTACTAAAGAATAATTTAAAATGCAAGATCTCCCATTAAAAGTTATCACTACAGGTGATCCATATTGGTAAATTCTTAAGTTGGAGTGTTTTATTTCAGAATGGTTGCAAATAATAACTCCAAATCCCACCAGTCCACATGCAGTTTACAAAATCCCTGTTATGATTTACAGACATACTCTAATCTAATGCGTTAGTACATTTCTGACAAATTTGTAGTTACAAAAATATACAAAGTCCCTGCTGTAAAACATGGACACATACACTTCTCGTAATAATTTGTGTAGAGTACGGTGAAATCTCAAGACTAATAAAGTACTTTATCCTAGAGGGAAATGTGCTAGTTCTTTCTGTGTCACCCAGTGATTAATAGGCTGTGTTTAAGGAGCACTTGTTGAAGACTACTTGTAAATAATTTGACTCAACTATAGTCAGTGCAATTAAGTGAAATACCATTTCATTGTATTTGTGATGTTTTCTACTTACTTCTATTATTATTGATCCGCCAGGTAACCCAGAGAAACCAGAACCTGACTAGCAAAACCGCCGATCCACCATCTGCTGCTATTTTGGCCATCTATCTCGATCAAGCTCATGACCTACCTGTGAGATCGTTGTTTCTGACCGGCAACTTCTTTACCTTTACACTGTCTTCATTTTCTTATGTTTTAGATGCGAAAAGGCAATAAGGACCCCAGCCCAATGGTGCAAATCTCTATCCAGGATACTACAAGAGAAAGCAAGGTATTTGGATGTGTTTTTTTGTAACAGACAATTAAACTGTTTGCAAAATATTTTGTCTTTCCTTTACAGACTTGCTATGGTTGCAGCAACCCTGTATGGGAGGAAGCGTTTACCTTTTTCATCCAGGATCCTCGCAAGCAAGATATTGATATTCAAGTAACCGTCTCGACTACTGACTGGCATTTCAGGGCAACATGGAATAGTTACTTTACCGTAATTTCTCATCCTGTTCTTTCCCTGTGTTTGTCAAATCAGGTGAAAGATGATGACCGAGCTTTATCCTTGGGTAGCCTGACTATCCCTTTGGCTCGCCTTCTCGGGTTGTCTGAACTCACCCTAGACCAGTGGTTCCAGTTAGAGAATTCTGGTTCCGGAAGCCGCATTTACATCAAAATTGTTTTACGGGTTGGTTGTTTAATTTATCTTTTTTTTTTTCCACAAATTTGCAATCTACAAGTTAAACATTTAAGAGCTGTCAAACCACTCGTACGTTAGGGTTCTTTTTTGTTTGACTTGTTAGGGCAGTATAATCACAGAACCTCAAATAGGGCTCTTTTGACATTTAAACAAACGCAATGGGTAATTAAAGAGTTGAGCATGGCCCATTTAATCTGCCATTATCAAATTCTTCTTTTCTTATTTTTAAAATCACATTCTTGCCTTACAAAAGATAAAAATGATTATATATCACTAGTTTAAAATAAAACAAATGTACATATTTTTGCAGAATTTCTGTTCTCAGGTTAAACAAATACATAAGTAGAAACTATATTAAAACGATAAGATGCCTGTAATTTATATCTTTATTGTTGTCAACATTACATAACCAAACCAAGTTATGTTACTCATGAAATTTTCTTTAAAATGATCGTCTTTTTCAAATTATTGGAATTTTCTCATGTCGCCATCGGACTACAACAAACCATATTATTCAGAAGTTAATAAATAATCATGTTCATACTCATTTTTGTTGATTATAATGACATAACTACATACCCTTTTTTAAATTTGATTAGAAACAGGACAAATGAACAACAAATACTTACATCTTAAAGCCCAATGCCACGTTATTTAAACTTAAAATGGCTGAATTTAAAGCAACTCCTCTTACATTTTGCTCTGTTTCACGTTTAGGTTTTATGGCTAAGCGATGATGCCACTCCCACCACTCCGTCGCCCCGCCCATTAGCTCCTGGGTCCGGCATTGGTCATGGGGGAATCACAGCCGAACTGAACCCGATGGGAGGTGGTGGTCTAGCTAAACCTCCACCGTCACGCCCACAGCAGACCACGCCCGACCCCGAGTTTGCTACCGAGGTGATGCAACCGCTCTACAGCTAACGAAAAAAAAATGAATCTCACATGACATTTGACTTGAATCATCCCTTCAAGGGAGTTCTTCGAATCCATCTGTTGGAGGCCCAAAACCTAATCGCTAAGGACAACTTCATGGGAGGCATGGTCAAAGGAAAGAGTGACCCTTATGTCAAGATCCGTGTGGCTGGCATCACTTTCCGCAGCCACACCATCAAAGAGAACCTCAATCCTATCTGGAATGAACTCTTTGAGGTTTTCTTTCTTTTTCCTTTTGTGTTTGTGTGGTTCTCGAAAGATGTCACTTAATATACATCGTTTTTACTTTACTTTATTTATTATTTTTAGGTGATTTTGACTCAGCTTCCAGGCCAAGAGATTCAGTTTGAATTATTTGACAAAGATATCGATCAGGATGACTTCCTGGGAAGGTGAGTCCCCACTTTGTACCCGGAAGCAACCAATTATGCAAGACTTCACTCACCACCCTTTTTTGCAGGTTTAAACTCAACTTGCGTGACATCATCAGTGGGCAGTTCATTGATACGGTGTGTGGCTTTTTGCATTATTGCTAAAGCATTTCTTTGATAGTCTCTTAATGCCCATGTTGTTGTTACAGTGGTACACTTTAAATGACGTCAAGTCAGGAAGAGTTCACCTAATGCTAGAATGGCTGCCTAAAGTGACTGACCTATCCAGACTGGAGCAGGTTGGACTGAAACTAAAATGATATCATACGTTATAGTGATACTATATTCGAAGTTCTCTGTCTTCATTAGCAAGATAAGATTACTTGACACTCATTTGGTGAGATTGTCTCTTTTTTAAATCTTTTTTCCTCCCCGATTTTCATAAAGATTCTGCTGTACCAGTCCCAACAGTCATTCCAGAACAAGGTTGCACCATCAACAGCCGTGCTCTTTGTGTATGTAGAGCGTGCTCACGGACTGCCAGTAAGATCACACGATCTCATC
Source organism: Stigmatopora nigra (assembly GCF_051989575.1). Lineage (NCBI taxonomy): Eukaryota > Metazoa > Chordata > Actinopteri > Syngnathiformes > Syngnathidae > Stigmatopora > Stigmatopora nigra. The sequence goes on from NC_135508.1 coordinate 18,776,953, forward strand.
AACCTCAAACCAAAGTGTGCAAATATTTATTGTTAAGCAGCAAAATAATAAGCACTGACATTTAAAATTCTGCTGAGATAAAAACAAAACAAAACAGCTTACCTGCATTCCTAATTTGTGGTGATAGAAGTGTGATAGAAAATGATTGAATAACTTCAAGTCAATTTATTTTTCTTTTAAAATGAATGTCTATGCAAGCAAACACTTTTAAAAATGAAAACAAAAACTCATTTTCCTGATTATAGTTGAAGAAAAATGGGAAAGAGCCAAAGGTTGGAGTTGAGGTCATCTTAAAAAATGTCTCCCATCGAACTAAGGTAAGTCAAAGACTTTCGAGTCACAAAAATATATCTAAAGATATCTCAACTTCTCTTGGCGTAGGTCAGTGAGCGGTCCACGTCACCTCGATGGGATGAAGCGTTTCATTTCTTAGTTCGAGATCCCAGAGATGAAACGCTCACAGTGAAGGTGAGAAGCCATCCATATCTTCTCTTTTGGACCATTTTGCCTTTTTTTCAAGAGTGCTCCTCTTCCATTTAGCTCTCCCACAGTTGGGGCCAGACGTTGGGCTCTTTGACTCTCACACTCAGGGAGGTGATGGCTGAGCCTAACCTGGTGGTGGACCGCTGGCTTGCCCTAGATGGAGCACTGCCCGAGAGTCAGATCTTACTCAGGGCTACGCTCAAGGTGGTATCTATACAGCCTCTGTATTTGAATCTTTTCAAAAGTGTGAGCCTTAAATCTAACATTTACGTCACCAACAACAGATCTTGGACACGCAGTTGTCGGTGTGCCGCAGGGCCCCATCCGATGAGGGTGTTGGTGAAACTGTCATTCCCAGATGGGATCCTTCCCATTTGGATTTAAGGAGCAGGGCAGGATTCCCAATGTAAGCAATCATTTTACTGACATTGATGATAATAAATGTCCTTTCTGATTAAACTGATTGGCAGCAAAAAAAAGGATAATTTGCTACCACTCGTCAATGGCAGTCACTTTTTTTGCTATGGAAAATAAACAGACAAAAGACACAGCCTTTTTAAATTTGCTCTTCATTGTCAGTGACGGCTCAAATACTTCAAGCCAAGTGAAGCTCAGTGTTGGATACTCCACCGACGAGAGTAGACTTTTCATCACCGTCCATGCATGCAGGTTTGACTTCATATAGCCACATGTGAAGTATTTCCCACTAAGCGCAGTCAGTAAAGAATGAGTATATGCACCTGCAGAGCCCTGCTAGCCTGCTCTAAAGATGGCGCTGACTCTTATGTCACATTCATGCTGCTGCCTGACAAGAAAGGAACCACTAAAAGGAGAACAGCAACCAAGAAGAGGGACCTCAACCCAGAATTCAACGAGAGGTCAGAAATATATTTATATTACACCTTAAATTACATTTTAAATCAGATGCCTGGAAATGTCTATATATCATATTTATCTATATGCAAGATATTGGGAATTTGCAACAAAAAAAAGTTCATCCTTGGTGGATTTGCTGTCATTTTGTTATCCTGCTAATGAGACAAACAACATTTCATGCACACTCTCAGGACTCAGGCACAGGGGAGAACATGCAAAGTCCACACAGAAAGTCTACAGCCCGGTTTTGAACCGATCATCTGGGAACTGTCATACGGATGGGTTAACTATTCTTCAATCTGAAAAAAAATGCGTCTACCAAATATTACCATGTGATATTTCGCGATTTATAGGTTGTCAGATAGTCCAGAGACCCAATTATTTTGGATAAAACAGTTAAAAGACAATGTTACGTTATTTGTGCCATTTAGCCAGACAAATTCTGCATTCTCCTTTTCTCTAGATTTGACTTTGACCTCTCTCTGGAGGAATCAACGCAGAGGAGGTTGGATTTATCTGTGAAGAACAGCGTCTCCTTCATGAGTAGAGAGAGGGAGCTTATTGGCAAAGTAAGTACTAAAAAGAAGCTCCTGCATTATCAGTAGGTGAAACAAGGAGACATTGTCAAAGCGCTTTTAGTACTTTGAAGGGAGAAAATATTTATACGGTGCTTAAACAGAAAGTGCATGTTTTTGTACTGAGTACTTCAGTAAATCATTTTACTAGCTGGACAGAGATGTAAAATAAATAACGATCAACTCAAGTCTTATGAAACATTACCAAAATCCCCATTTTTCAAAAAAAAAAAAATCTCCAAAAGTCCCACATTGACCCACAATGATGTTTTATTTATTTAGTGTTCCTGCTATTTAATGAGGAATGTGTAAAAATATGAGGTGGCATTAGGGAAAGACCAATACAATTAACTTATAGGAAAATTAAAATAAAATTGAACCTATTTGAAAGATATCTACATAAAAGTTGTTCAACAAAACATTTACATTGTTATTTTCGCCTCTTCGTGATGATGCATTTCTGATTTTCTTTGAAAATGCACGGTTACAACTACATAAAGTGACTTTTATTGAATGTAATTATGATCAACTTCCATCTTACCCACAGCTCCAGTTGGACCTGGACCAAATTGACCTGAAGACTGGTGTTACACAGTGGTAAATTTTTCAACAGCTTACAGCATTGAGATTTGATGAAATATGACCACCCAGTCAACATCTCATCTCTCTTTTCAGGTGTGATTTGGTTCCAGAGTCAACTTAGAAGAATAAATGCTGAATAATTGGTACTATTTAACATTTTAGTGTTGCTTCTGTGGCCTGTGAGTTTTGCGTGTATATATTCAGCTTAAATAGCAATTTCCATCTTTGCTGGAGGAAAAAAAAAAAAGACAACACATACGCTTCCCAAAAAAGCAGTTCATCAGTATTTATGAGGGGAAGTGTGCTTGCCACCTATAAAATGTTAACTGTCAAGCACCCTTACTGTCTAAAACACATTCTTCAGTAGAATATTTGGCTGGATAGTTATTTAATAACGCAACTATGTTGCCTAAATTTACAAATGTATATATATATATATATATATATATATATATATATATATATATATATATATATATATATATATATATATATATATATATATATATATATATATATATATATATATATATATATATATATATATATATATATATATATATATATATATATATATATATATAAATGCTGTCATTTATTATGAATGGCTTTTAACTAGCGAAAAGCCATTCATAATAAATGACAGCTCACAAGGAGCGAATGTTGCGCAAAAATAGGCGCTGATTTTATGACAGAAGTCCCACTAAGTAACATGCATAGAAAAAGAAAAACGCTATTGTAAATTATTATATTTTTGTTTGTGGACTTGGTTGAACTGAGAGTTTGTCTGTGTGAGACAGTGCACACACAATGTTCATCGTTGATAATGACTGGCCTGTGCTGTTAGTACTGTAGGAGTCAATTTATGTCATTACTATGCTGGTGTGTGACATTTACAATAAATCTGTGTGATGTGGCTCTTTGCGGTAACACAGTAAAAAATGTGGCTCTTTGCGGTAACACGGTAAAAAATGTGGCTCTTGGTCTCTGACTGGTTGGCCACCCCTGGTCCAGTCCATGTTTGTTTGCAGTGACGTTAATTTGTCTCCAGACGGCGCCCAAATGCCAGCTAACGTGTTTCCAGCTGTGCCTGACAGGGGGTGCAGATGTGAAAAGAAGGGGCGGAGTGACAAAGTGATTGACAGGTATTTAGACCAATAATTTTGTGGTGTTGGAATCCTGGGGGTGTTTCCGATACAAGATACTCCGCCCATTGTGTGGAGCCTAATCAGACTCACCCACTCAACAATAATGAATGGAAACGCGTCGTAGCCAAGAAGGAAAGTCAAGCAGCAAGTCCTCAAGCGATTTGGAAAGTTAGACCCGAAAAGCCCGTGGGAGGAAAATCGAATATTTAGACTCGTTCTGGAAAACAGTACCAAAGAAGAGTGGACTGGAAACGCCCGAATAAATGGCATTTGGACTTAATAAAAGGAGACTACTGCACTGTCAGTTTTTAGATGGGAGAAGTGGATCGTTTGGATTATTACGTTGATCGCATCACTGGAATACTTGGAAAATTCTTGAAATTACTCTTATCTCACTTTGTCATATTTAAACCCCAATTTTAACGCATTTTATAAAGAAAAGACTATACAGTCGTGACAAGAAAAACAATAATGGGTAATATTGAAAGTGTGGATGGCCATTCGGAGATGAAGCATCACATTATGCCCCTAAAGGTGCCAATGCCGGACCCCACCGAACTGGAGGAGAAGTTTGCCATTGTTTTGGTAAGTTGCTGCACTTTTCACCCGCAAGATTGAAGTGAATTTTACCAATGTAGGTTGTAAGGCACACGTGTCTAACTCGCATTTATATTGTTGGTTAAAATCAAATGAAGTCAAGTCATCTTTTTCCAATGATAAACTATTGCAATTTGAAATGAGGTACCCTGTGCTGACCCGCCCATCTATACCCCCCTCCTCACATGCGGTTCTTTTGTCTCCTCTAAAGTCAGACAACTCAGCATTTGGCTGAAAGCGTGAACACAGCAGGGTGCAAATACAGAGGGAGGGTCTGTTTTTTCCCTTTTTTTCAATGATACAGTAACTGTAGTGGGGTTGTACAACCAGACATTGCATTTATAAGCACATCTATAAATGTGTGAAAACAACACTCATCCCAATCAAGTGGAGTTCTTGTGACAATGGGTTTTCAGTCAACACCCACTTTTACTGTCAAGTGACACTGTCAGGCACTCTTAAGTTGTGAGATCTTTTCAAAATGAAGAAATAGACACTTGTTTTCAAAGTGTTGCTTTACAAAGACTTTTCCAAGGTGTTTCCCCTTGCTGCAAAGGAATAGGATGTTTAGAGTACCCCTTTTTAGCTGTCTTTATTTGTCATAGAGGTTGAATGTCATCATAAGGTACACCTGAAATGATGTTACATACATCCTAAGTTGACTAATTCTTTGACAAGCTAAGACTTTTAAGATAATAACATATTTTTTATTCTTGAGAATGTAAGGACATGGTTGCTTGACATGATGACAATCAATCAGATTACACATTTTAGACTGTGAGAACCTTTTTGACGAAGAGAGCCATAAACAATTCATATTTTCAAACATTCCTTGAGAGCCATACTCATAATTTAAAAAGTACAAATACATGAAAATGTGAGCATTTATTATTCATTTCACCACTTTTTAAGTAAAAAAAGTCTGAATTGTTTAGAGAACATTATTTCACTGTTGCTAATCAATGAGTATCAATGAGAGGGTGCATGCAGAAGAGTCTAATAAAGAAAAAATATGATTTAATGAAGAAAAATGATGATTTAAAAAGGCGCTAGAGGTAGTTTCGGCGCCACAGTGCCGGCATGACGCTCCCATTGGTGCATTCAGGATTTGGGTCTCTCACCAGTGGTTCCCATATTCTACCACTTAGGTTCGCGGAAAGCCATTTACAACCCATCAAAAGAGCCTCATATGGCTCCCGAGCCATAGGTTCCCTACCCCTGTCTTGGACTGTGCAATAATTTAGAATTTACCTAGCCGGGATGTGACTTTTTATACTTTTATTGTACTATTCATGCTTTTCTTTTCCCGGGAAAAGGCACTTTGTGGAGTAGCACTACCAATTTCGTTATACGCATCTGTGTATGATGACAACAAAGGCTTTTGATTTGATTTAATTTGTTTTGAAAACACCAAGACTCTTTGCCTGAGTCATTTCAATTTTTGTACTTGTTTGTCATGTAACTGACAGTTTCACATATTCTGTAGTCATGGCATCACCTACAAACAAAGCTTGAAATCCTCCTATTTATCACCAAAGCCAAAATGGCAATTGCTGATCTGTCACTGTTATTATGTGCAGCCACGCAGAGATGATTTCTAGGCAAGACGGTAGTAGACTCAACATTTACGCTTTTACGTTTCTGTCACAAGTTCTCCACCCTGTTCCCAGCGACACATTTCCTTCACATTGTGGGAAAGCATAACAAGCCTGTATATTTTAGTCTTCTTATCAGACAATGGTGGTCCGCTTGCCTTTTGGCTGTGAGATAAAGGTACATCAGTTGAGTCTTTTTACTTTTTTCAGGAAGAAAAGGTCACTGTTCTTTCATCTGGCAATGAGTTTAGTGCTTTTTTTTTTATACTTAGACCAAAATACTCTAAATCAAGCACAGATTGCTTCCTGCTGTATGTTTTTGTAGCTCGCATCAAAGCAGCTGCAAAAAGTTTGGAAAATGTTATTTGACATGGAATTTCCCACCGCTTGCAGCACGATGATGTGAACGGGAGTGACTGGGGGTGTCTGTCGGTGTGAATGACTGCCCTGCTCCTGGACAAAAGCATTCAGATCTCCCAGTGGGATGACAGGACCCCACAATGATGTCATGGGTGCATGCTGCAGATTTGCCCATTGTAGTATTATTGTTGCCCTAAACAGGGGTCGGGAACCTTTTTGACGAAGAAAGCCATAAACAATTCATATTTTCAATTATTATTCCTTGAGAGCCACACTCGGAATTCAAAAGTAAAAATAAATGAAAATGTGAGCATTTATTATTCATTTGACCCCTTTGAAAGTAAATGTCTGGATTCTTTTGAGAACATTATTTCACTGTCGCAAATCAATGATTACCAATGAGAGAATGCATGCAGAAAAGTCTAATGAAGAAAAATTATGATTTTAAAATGGCAGAGAGCCATATACACCCATCAAAAGAGCCACATATGGCTTCCGAGCCATAGGTTCCCTACCCCCGCTCTAACAGGACCCGTTCGTGGTAGTGAAGGAGTTAAATGACCGCAAGTGAAATGCATTCCAAACCCTAAATACTTTCTCTTAACTACTTCTTTTCACCCTAACTTTTGTGCTGCTTTACATTTTCCGTCCTTCATTTTGGGATGTGGAATCTTCTTACCTATACACTCCCTTATGCAATCTAATGAATGATTAATCAAAAAATATTCAGTAGTATGTCCGTCCCTCATAGTGGCACCAATCAGTGCACTTTTTCCCCAACTAGTTGGCAACTCTTACTCATTTCCTCTATTGAAACCCAATCCCTCTGGCTCAGGCCCCCAGTCAGTATTTCCAACGTGCACATTCCCAGAACGCACTGTGGCGCAAAAATAAGCTTCTCCATATGAGTCGGCGCTTACCAAAACGATGTGAGAGGAGTGGGTGGCACTTTCAAAGGTGCGCGTCTGGCACAGAATCCTCTTTCACTGCGCCGTCCACCGCTGGATTCCTGCGGTCTAGTCGGGACTGAAACCGCAGTAGAATTCGAGAGAGGGAAATTTCCCTTTGAACGGCATGGCAGCCTGCCACTGTTCTCAGTGGTAATGACTTTACCAAAGTTGTCTCTTTTTTTGTCAAGAGAAAAGCAGCACACTCCTAGTACCTAATTGTTTACCGAGGGAGCAATGTGGAAACCGTTTTTTTTTTCATGACTGGTCACACTCCTCCAGTGCCGACATCCACTTGAATCAGACAGAATGCGCATGAAAGCAGCAATGACAGTGTGACTCATTTGCTGCTTCTTCAAATCCAATAAAAGCCTCTGTGTCTGATAAATGCATCTAATGGAGTCAAGATGCGAGAAGTGTTTACTGAGCATAAACCTAGATTAAGGATATTTATTGCCATTTATTTCAGGCCTTAACTGTTTTCCCCCTTCACACACATACATCACTTTTCTTCTTCCTTAACTGTTGTTTGTACGTACATCTGGCTCTGTCCGACACCCACCGCCGCGTCCTCTGAGGAAGTGGGAGATTACGGCAGCCAGGTGGATGGCTAAAAGCCAGAATTAATGTGTTACCCCTGGGCCACTATTCGCCTATTTTATGGGCAGTTTTAGTGCTTCTGTAATTCTGCCCTTGCCGTTATTTGGAAAGCAGAGGTCAAGTTAAAGTGCACAAGTGAGCAGATGCAATATGTATGCAATTATCTTACACCATGTGTGACTTGGTGTACCAACACAGTTGCACATGCAGAGCCTTGACATCATTCAAGTCTCTAATTGATACATGCATGTGTGTGCCCGCCCGCCCGCATCTATGGTCGGTGTCAAGCCGCTCTAATGCAGCTGAACCCGAACCACTAGATTGGAGAAATGATTTCCTCCTCAGTACAATGGGAACTTTGTCTGTCGATGTTGTTTTAGAAAGGGGGCCTCATCCCCCTAGTTCCTTTTGTGTACTGCTACAGTCATTTTTAATTCCAATTTAAAGAGACAATTGGATTTGAGCTCCTAAGTTTTATTTCATATTTTATACATGTACCTACCTAATGTGCTGTAATTTTCAATATACATTATTCAACTTCTTCTTTATCTCAGAATAGGCTTCCAATTTAGTGCTTTTTCCCCGGATTGTCGTCTTGTTTTGTTCATACTGGGCAACCTGTCAAAAAGCATGTCCAGCATGAGTAATTGAGGCGTTCGTATACCTGCATTCTTGTCATTCCTTGTGAATACTGTCCGTCGGCGGGGGCTTCCCTCGGATGCAAAGAGGAGAACAAACAGGATGTCAGGCTCTCAGGAATGAAGGAATACTTCCCTTGCCTCATGCATGACCGTTCATTACAGTTATTTTTAACTAGTACCCTCATGCTTCTATCTCAATTTCTTAGATTTTCCATCGTTTTGATACCATTTGATTACAGGGCTCTCACACAGCTACCATTCAGATTCACTTACAGTATATTCAGAACTCGACAAACATCTGGCTGTCAGGGCCTTCAGCTTCGAGATATTTGATTCCTTATCACTTAGCTTTTAAAATGCCTTATGATAACAGCCTCTAGCTTGAAGCCAGCAATTACTGCCATCAATCAACTTGGGCCATTTAACCCGTGAAATGGAGATGCAAAATAGTGAAAGGCACATTTGGTGCTAAAAGGGAAAATAGAGGGAAAGCTTACTTTCTTCAACAGGATTATATTGCTATAGAAAAAAGAAAGTGGGAAATTAGACCCTGCATTTTTTATTCACACTGTTGACTTTACTCAAAGTGGATTTTACACCTGACGATTATAAGGCAAAGTTCTGGTTGTCCATTTGAACCATTTGTCCACTGCTGGGCTTCTGAGATGGTTAACCCTATCAGTTGTTCATCATTAAATCAAAGGCAAGATGCGTATTAGTTATATTTATTATGCTGCATACCTCTGCGACTAACACATGAATTGACTATGTTTTAACTATCTACCGTCAAACACATTTTCTTGCCTGACCTCATGTGTTAATAGGTGACTAAATCCTGTCAGCTTGTGAGTGTCCCAGTGTTTTGTTTTCAAACAAGTATAAAGAGGTGTTCGAGCTCTCAGGAGTGTCAGCTTTGTTTGGGTACAGTCTTTTAGCAGCTTTGTGCAAGATTCTTGCTTTGTTCTGACCACCTAGTTCAGATTACCAATCCAAGGCGCGATAGCATGATCGGGTGACTGCTCAGAGAAAGGTTAGCAGTGTTTTCTCATACTACCCAGGACTTGAAAAACACTCACAATTCATTTGCACACCCTTTAGTTCAATATGCGGTCAGATTACAGGCCACGGATTTAGAACAAATCTGACATTAGTTATGTGGAGCTGTTTGATTTTCCTGCATCCTCAGGAAGTCACAAAAACACTGTGACGCTCATCCCGACTTCTCATTGTTTTTCGCAGGAAGAGAAAAGAGAAAGCCAAACAATATATCTAAGATTAATGAATAAAATAGCCAACGCGATGCATATATATATATGTCAAATGTCATTCTGATGTGTCGTAAGAATACCTTACATCATCATTTGCATCACCCATTATTTATAGAAACATATTGTCAACCTGTTAGGTTGATTTAATCAATTTAGTTAGTTGGCTCACTAATATGAATATTTGCTTTATCAATAATTGCTGTAACTCTTAACCAATTTTCACATTGACTTTCATTGATGTGACTGGACATCCATTTCAACTGGCTGTGAATATTAAAACAAATTAATTATTATTTAATGCCAGTGAATATGTTATTGTGTTACCTTCACAAGAGACAACTCATGTTTTATGTTGGGTTCCTTTGTGAATGATTACAATAAAATATTACCACACCTTTGTAAGAGATAGCAGTAGTTGAGTAATGATAATATTCTTTCAATGGAGTCCTTGATCCATGTTACAGTAGAGCCCTGCTTATCCGGACCCCTCCCCGATGATCAGACACTGGGATTTGTTTGGGGTAAATCGGGTTGCCTGTGTCTGAGTTACTCTGATGTGAACAGTGTTGCCGCCCACTCTTTTCCCTCTGAGGTGATGACAACCACGTCTAGTCTGTGAGAAAAAAGGAAACACACTTTTTTTGTGTTTCCTGCTGTGATGAAGTGCCAGTAACACATCATAAAATGTATAAAGAACCATTATGGGGCTGTAAGAAAATACCATTTTTTACTCATGGCCACTGGTAACAAATATTAGTCAAAAGACACATTTTCCAACTTCATGAAAAAGTCCTAGACCTTCTTCCACAGAGCTAGAAAAGTCAGAAAGGATTGCAGTACACTCAAGCTCACTTCTTTATGTACTTTTTCATACAGAACAGCATTGAAAGCAAAGAATCATTCAACTATTTGTACTTAAGCCAAGCAATTCTGTCAGTATACATACTGGTCGTGTTTTTGTCAGACATAGGCAAATAACTAATCTCATCTCATCTCACTTTCTGAGCCGCTTTATCCTCACTAGGGTCGTTTGGGGGGAGGGGGGGGGGGATTTCGGTTGTTTAATCCTATCCCAGCTGACTTTGGGCCAGAGGCGGGGGACAACACCCTGAATGGGTGACCAGCCAATGGCAGGACACAGACTGACAACCATGCACACTCACACCCATGCCAAAGGGCAATTTAGAGTGTCCAATTAGACTACTATGCATTTTTTTGGAATGTGTGAGAAAACCAGAGTACCCGGAGGAAACCCACGCAGGACCGGGGAGAACATCCAAACTCCACCCTGGTAGAGCGACCTGCATTTGAACCCAGATCTCCCACTGTGAGGTTGATGCGCTAACCACTCATCTGCCGGGCCACCCCTAAAGAACTAGAATTAAGAAAGAAAGGAAACATTTAAATATAGACTTCCCTATCCTGTAAGAACACGAAGGAGAAGAAAAGCTTGATTTCAGTATGATGTTTTTCGTTATGAGGACATTTAGACCTTCTGTAGGTTAGTTAGGGGTTATCCAAGAGATGAGTTTTGTTTGGCATATTTGAATGTTCTCTCTTATCCAAGCAATGAAAGGTCATGTAGGAAAACATCTATCCCTCTGTTCCACTCATCTCCCTGGGATGCTACAGCGGGAGCTGAAGGTCATAAAATGGGCTCAAGCAAGGTTATAAATCACCTTGGATTAGAAGTGCGTCCAGTATAGGGCAGTTGGAGTTGCTCCTTTGAGTTGCCATTTGTACTGAATTGCCTGCAAGCCTAACTTTCACCCAAATCCTCATAACCTCCTGTCCCTGCTGACAACGTGACCCACTCAAACGACCTTTTGAAAGGGAAATTTTCTCTTCAGCAGTCATTGAAATGTCTGTTTTCTATTTGTCTGTGCTCTGCATTAATGGCCATATCTTATCGTCAGCCTGTTCCATTGAGAGTTAAACTGACCTCCAAAACATGTCAACACATTTAATCAGAGGAGTTTAAGGTTACATTGTTACTGCTTACTTGGTTCTTGTGTCGTGTGCCGATAATAGCAATTCTGACTCCGCAAATCATCTAGTGACGATTCTACAAGCTTTAAATTCTGTTTAGTTACTGTTTATCTTTAAAAAAGACTACTAAGAGCTACATTACAAACAATTATTATTTTTTTAAATTTATTTTGTGTGGTGATAACATCTAGTTTCCACTAATATTGTGTGAATGTGGTCATCATCCTGCCTGTTGTTGGGTGCTGGGGTGCAGGGTTCAAAGTTTGTATGTTCTCCCCGCCTGCATGGGTTTTCTCTGGGTACTCTGGTTTCCTCCCACATTCCAAAAATGTGCATGGTAGGCTGGTTGAATACTCTAAATTGCCCCTATTGTAGGCGTGAATGATGGTTAATCTCCGCGTGCACTGTTATTGGCTGGCCACCAATTAAGGGTTTTCCCCGCCCTGGTGGCCGAAGTCAGCTGGGATAGGTTCAAGAACCCCCTCCCCTCCTTGTGAGGATAAGCGGTTTCGAAAATGAATGAATGTTTATATTCCAAAATTCATATATTCTTTTTACTGGAATAAAAATGACACGGTGTCGTCGATATGTTTAAACTTTGGAACGGTAACATTCACCTTGTTTCCTAAATACTAGCTCCACTGCTACTTTACAACATTAGCCCCAGTGATGAAAGTGATAGTGTCAGTAATGGAACCTGTTCATCAGGTTTATGTATTGTAGTGGTGTTGCTTTTGAGTTGATTTGGCTCTCAAGATTACCAGGGGCTAAACCGAGACCCTGCCCCACAACTATTGTTAACCATTTTTTACATGGAGGAGAAAAAAGTCTCAAATGTCAAAGGATGGGAATGGCGTAGCACCAAATCAAAACAAAGCTCGGCATTGAATGGACTCCGGTCTAAGCAGAGGAGAAGACGTGGGTAGCGCATAACAGAGCCAAACATTTTTCACATTTCTGTAGTATTTTACCCCTCAAATGGGCCCAGCAATAAATAACGCATAACTTCTCACTCCCTCGCTTCTTTTTAAGCCTCTTTATAAACACAGGAAGTACAAGATTGTTATCTCTGCTCAAAAAAGCAAAATTAAGTCAACTAAATTCAGTTACTTGGCTCAGATTTCTCTGATCAGGTTTTGAAGGAAATATCCTTTGCATTTCTTGACCTCAACTTTCTTACCTTCTCACATTTGTTATTATTATTTAACACCCCTTTTTGACATTTAACCTGACACACATCTGTGTCCCGGGTGTCGACTGTCACGGTGTGTGAAAGGCCAGCTGAGGGTTTTATTACTCCCTTATAACATATGCATCATCCACAGGAGAGACATATTTTCACCCCTCACCCATTTTTTAAAATCATTTTGAACTCTGTAACAGTACATTAGATGTTACCTTGCCTACTCGATTGTGTGGACGTTATACACACTATTAACTTAAAGAATTAAGTGCCGTATTTTCACAACTATAAGGCGCACTTAAAAGTCTTACATTTTCTCCAAAATAGACAGTGCGCCTTATAATCCAGTGCGCTTTATATATGGGAAAAACCAAAAAACCAAAAACGAAAAACCACCACTGTCGGATATTAAAAAAAACACAAACGCCTGAACTGAAACAATACTGTTAAATATGCAGATGCCATCTTAGTTCAAGCAAGATTTTATACAAAAAAATCCAAAACATGCAACAATGGCTGGCTCTAGAGGTGACTGTGTAGTGAGTGCTTCATACCTCGAATTCAATAGCAATTACCGTATTTTCACGACTAAAAGGCGCACTTAAAAGTCTTAAATTTTCTCCAAAATAGACAGTGCGTCTTATAATACAGTGCGTCTTATAACACAGTGTGTCTGCTTTAGTCCCGCACAGATGCTGTAGGGCTGATATGTGGGTTTAATAGAGTTTAGTTTTTGTTGCCCCAGAATCAGACTTACATAACATTATCTGGGTTAAACAGAACCCAGTTTGTGCATTTGCTAATTGTCGACAATGTCTTTGTCTTGTCCCTTCAAAGATATGGCTGCCAATGATGTTAATCATCATAGCAACCATCAATCAAACAGACTGAAATATCAAATATGTCACCTGATGACAATGTTCATAGAGTTTTGAGAAAGATAAACCTGGAAGATTCCACAATAGTCTTTGGTAGGATATTTCCTAGAAAGATGAAAAAGGGGAGCAAGGAGAGAGAGAGAGAGAGATAGAGAGAGAGAGGTGTGCGTGGGGTCTGACTAGCTGTGATCAAATTTAGTTCTATAAACAGGACACATTCCTTCTGTAATTCTGGACATCTGGTATGCATGTTGCTTCTCTCAACCTTTTTTTTTATTTTCCTTTGTGGCTTTTGTCAAGCAAACCTATTAACATCTACCACATGCACATTTGCTTCTTGGGTAGCTTCAAGCGTTTTGTTTGGTTCAGGTTGAGTAGTTCATTTATTTCTACATAATGATCATAGGTTTTACAAAACCCATATTGCCCACACCAGTTTTTTCTTATTCAAAGTCAAACTGTTCACATTAAATACATAGTTTGAAATGGTACAAAGGGAATTGATGAACTGTCAGAGTTAAACTTACCGACAAATGTTTATTTGGGAATTGTATGAAAAGTTACCAGAATTTATCTCCATTGAACTCAATCAAATGTATTCTCTTATTATCTTACTTGAATTTTTAAGAGTACATTAATTTGAATAAAAAGTGAAAAACTTGTAGTATTAGCAAATGCTATTGTTCAATTTTGACTGATGCTCTTCAATAACTTTACAAACCTTATCGACCATTTTAGTACGCTAGGTTAATTAGATTAATGCATTCAAAGAGCAAAATAATCACTCATTAATCAGTTCAGTTCAATGTGTCGGAGGATCCCATTGGATTGTGTAATTTTATACTAAATGAAGGGTCATTTGAATGAATGTAGAAGCAAAGGTTATGATCACATTCATTTTGGTTCCCTTTTTTTTCTTGGGCTCACTGCAGACAATGTGATTCATGAGTGAGCAGTGTGGTTCCAATATGGGAAAAAAAGTCATCTTAATCTTGTGCTCATGTGATATTTCTGTAAAATTACATTTCAATATATGCACCCATATTACCCATTATTATTATTATGGTTGACCTGTTTTATTGTCGCAAGGTAAGTGTCAAGTTGACAGCATATTTTGTGGTCATCCTTATGTTTTTGTGATTACATGACGCTCACCACAGCAAATTATCTTGCATGCTTCTTCAAAGGCAATCATGTGAAATCCCATTAACAAGTTTTGCATGTAAATTGTCCCAAACTGTCCTGATGCGATGTAAGACACTCTGTCTTCACACTAATCACAGCAGTTTGAGCTTTATGTGAACCACAGTTAACCAGATGCCTCAAGCTTTGGGCTGTTTTTGTGTTTTTTAACCTGCAAGGATTGGATTACAACTTTCGGTTCTGATTGTGATTGTGCTGGCTAAAGGGCAAACATGGCCTCCATACAGAGACACACTAAAATTGAGGTCCGTTCGCTGTGGTAGGGCACTGAACATCAACACAGGAAGTGAGATCATCTCCACAAAGAGCACCTAAAATTTAAACTAAGCTCTGACGTTGGTTGCATTGGCTCGTAAAACTTCCCACGTACACCCAGGCATTAAAAATGGTAAAATAAACCCAGCGCCAAGTTTGGGATTTGAATTTAGACTAACCGACAACCTTTTTCATTTAAATATCTCCGCCTGATTTGTAGTAGAAACGTTCTAGGTGATTTATTATGGGCTTCATTTTACGCACATTTTCAATTTAATTAAACATCCTATTGTGTGTCTTCCAAAAGAATGAGATTTTTTTCCCTGATCTCTCCGTGAACAATCTATTATTGATGTTAAAATTTAGACGTTGTTAGTATTTGATCCAAATGAGAAAGGAATTGTTTGAGTTTATATGAAGACATTGAAGTTAAAACTGATTGTTCTTATACTAGACACTGCTAACCTAGTTTCATCTACTATTTTGTGTATTTTTCAGAGCTCTATGAATCTTCCTCCAGACAAAGCACGGCTTCTGAGGCAGTATGACAACGAGAAGAAATGGGACCTGATTTGTGACCAGGTATTTTCCGAAGAAATTAAGAGTATATATATATATATACATCCCTCTTAATGAACAAATTAAATCACATGCATTTATCTTCTCCTGCCTGCAGGAGAGGTTTCAAGTCAAGAATCCACCTCACACTTACATCGAGAAAATACGAGGTTACTTAGACCCCGGTGTCACCAGAAAGGTGGGGAACAACAAATTAAGGTAAAAGTGGCTATAAATTAACACCCTGCTTTTCTCTGTGTTTCCCAGAAGTTTCGCAGGAGGGTACAGGAGTCAACGAAAGTTTTAAGGGAGCTGGAGATATCTTTGAGAACAAACCACATAGGGTAAGGATCCATTTTCTTGCTGTACACCTGGTTATTGCTGTGTCAAGACTTAAAGAAAGCCCTTTATTGTTTTCCTCTCAAAGAATAGTCTTTTGGGATCTCACTCGAGACTATTGTTTCAAGTTGCCAATCTCTTTAGATTCAATTCATAGGGCCAAAGCCTCAGAACACCCAGATGGTACCCATTGTGTTGCCATGTACACACCCTTGTGTAGTAGTGCTGAACAGGAAGCTTTGTTGTGTATGTCAGAAGGGCAGGAAGACTGTCCGGCCAACCTTAGAAAATAGAAAAACCCACACAAAGGTAGTTAGAATGTTACACATTTTACAACTTTTGGAGCAAGTAGGCTTCACATGGTTTTAAACTATTTTAATCATTACAAAATCATTGTGACGCAATAACAAGGCACTTTTACTCTTACGGTCTGTTTTTTTTTTTCATGACAGTTTTGAAAGTAATTTTAGATGCCGTTCAAAAATTCACAACTGCCACAATAGCATTGTTGTGTTTGGCCTTGTACTTGTTGTTAGGCAGAAATGATGCAGAACAACGACTGCCCAATGGAAACCAGTGTTGCCATAAGTTATGAGTGACCACACTTACAGGTGTTTTGAGTTATCCACATGGTCACCAAACAAATTCAACTACATTAAGATGATTTACTATAAATTCCATACTATCAAAAAGATCAGCGCCATATGGTAGCACACTGCCCCTTCACTGTGAAAATCCAGAAGCTGGAGTGATGCCGATCAAATTTTCCATAGCATTTGTCTAATTTCCCCAAAAGAGGAACAAAGGTGAAATCATTTTCAAGTAGACTCAAGAGCATGTGGGTGACTTGGTGTGCTTTATTACTCTGTCTGAGTCTTATTCCTGACATAGAACCCCCCCTTCAAAAAATGTGAGCAATCCACAGCCAGCTAGAGGGAGAAGTGGTGTGAAAAGAAGGGGTCAGAGGCAAAGAAGGGGGGAGTTCGTAGACAGGAAACCAATGATCATGCCCGCCTCTCGCACTCCCCTTCTCTCTCCCCCTTCACCTAAACTGCTTTGTCTGTTTCCTCTGTTGCATCGCTTACCTCCCCTTTTTTTTTCCTCTTTCACTCGCCCTCCTTCCCTCTGACTCCTGCTTGCTGCTTTCCTATATTCCCTAAGTAATGTTTTTTTCAAGAAACATTTACACTATAGTTTAGGACTGTTTTAACAGTGTGTTTGATGACACAAAACTTGAACTTAATCCAGTTCCTCCATTTATATTCCATTCACTTTGTTTTTCCTTTGTAGTTTTTGTTCTTTTGTTTCAAGTTTCCATAAAAAATGGGTTTAATTGGGTGGAAATCAGAAGCCTTGCCCTAGTTTGCTTTGCGCTCCATCATTGACAAGGGCTTCCTGTCATGGAAGGGGGTCCCCCTTTCAGAATTTACTCAAATGATACAAGTGAGGATAACTAAATGCATGGGGTTATATACATATACATACAAAATATAAAGCACACCCACAAACATGTTTGCACACATTTTTTTGTCTTTTTTTTTTCATCATTATCTGACACATTGATTTATTGAAAGCACACCTGAATAACTCTGTAACATAATGGCGAAATGAAATCATAATAGGAAAAGAATTGTGCACTTGCACAAGCCAGGTTCTTATTTGGGTGCAATTCCCAGATAGCCGATGGTGCCACGTTCAACAGTTTAAAAAAATATATGGGCGTTTTGACACCTAAGCAATGTTAAATACAGTTCTTACAGTATCGTCATGCTGCTGTTTTATGCTTGATTATATATGTGTTCTACCCGCTGTGTTTTGTCATCCTCTGCCTATGTTTTTCAACTAGAGGTGGGCAATCCGGTCCTTGAGTACGTTTTTTTTTCTTCCAACCGATCCAACTCAGACAGTTTAACCAATTAGATTTCTGCTAAAAAAAAGAGGCACCTGACTGCAATCTACTGATTGCATATCTAACATACCAGATTTGTTCTTATGGATTGGAATGAAAACCTGCACCCATTGCGGCCCTTTGTGGAATTAGATGCCCACCCCTGGTTCAACTTTAAAACCTGTGCCATTGTCAGTTAGTGTGGGATTATTTTTTTTAGTTTGAGTTGTGTCATCTATTTGTCGGCGTGAGTATTTGTCATTCCCCGGTAAGTTTCTTTGTCAAGTTTACCCAGTTTTTAAGGTTTTTCTGTCAATTTACATTAATGTCTTACATTTTATGCACCAGCACTCTGTTTTGTTCATCATCTGGGCCCAACTCCAATTTGCAGCTGAGCGGGATTATAACAATCAGACACTGATTAATATTTCTTCTACTCACTATTGATTTTTCTCCACATCAAACACTTAAGATTTTCTCTCTACTATCAATTCATATTGAAAGACTTGTTGTAAAGGATAAGGTTGAGTTCTTGATTTATATGCTCTGTGTCGTTCTGCGTCATAGGTGGGTCAGGGAGTTCCTCAACGATGAGAACAGAGGTCTTGACGTCTTGGTGGAGTACCTCTCCTTTGCGCAGTGTGCTGTCATGTAAGTATTTTTACACATGGCCGCGCCTGCTGATTTTTTTTTCTTCCCGTGAACTTTTCTTACAAGTATCTAGGCTGGGCGGCAGCCGCTGAGTAAGCACGTTGTGTCCTGCCGGGCCAAATGGGCTGCTTTTGCATTAAAACGTGCTGTGGGCTCATTGCATTCTTTGGATGTGTTTGTTTGCTTTGTGATGGATGATTATGTGGACATGTGTTCGGATGCTACTTGATTTTTTTCTATTTTTATAACGTAATGAGGAGCTATTCAATAAAGCAGTGTCCAAAGATTGTGGCCACATATGTTTTGTCAAAACTTGGTCGAATTGGACTTGTGATAACCTTCGCTGCCTCGCTGGCTTAACCTGCGCCCCTGCATCTCATCGATATGCCCCTGCGCTTCTTCCCTTGCTTTTGTCTGTGTATATGTGGCCCAGGTTGGATTTTGAAGGGCTGGAGAATGTGGAGGATGGCTTCTTGGAGAAGGCTAAATCATGGAACAGATCCATAGAGGATTTGCATCAGCCCTTCTGCAACACACTGGTGCGCTCGGCCCGCCAGTCTGTCCTCCGGTATGTATCGCTGTGCTGCCTTGTGTCGTCCGCTATTCCCCCGTTATCCTTTGCCCTGCAAATCTAACATGCGTTGTGAAAGTGCATCAGCATGCTCGCCTGTATTTCCAGTGATGTCTAGGCTAAGCAAAGGCACTGAGTGGTCGGTATTCTGAAATATTGTTCATCTATAGTAGCCCAACTTTCTATGTTGGTAGAGCATTGTAATATCATTTAAACAAAATGTAAAGGTCTATTTTGGTCCTATTTAGAGTATACTTGGGGTAATTTGGAATAATATAACGTGAGAGTTGCAGGGAGTCCTCTGTTTTGGATTTTTTTTGAGGTTGCAGATGCCTTATGAATGTTACCACGTAAGCCAAAATTGAAATTGAAGCCCTATTTAAGATTTTTCAGTCTGGACGGTTTCATTGAAAATATTTTCTGTAATAATGACTATAGCTGTGTTTGCAGATTAGTGGTTAGCTCTGATTCTTTCTGTCTTGCCAACAAATCATGTTATTAGATTCTTTTCAGACTTGCTCGTTATTCCTTTCCGTTTCTATGCAACTTCCTGCCACATTTAAATAGCCTCTTGTATGAAAAATGCATCCAAGGCAGTACAATAATTCAAGTCTATTAAAATAGCTTTGTCTTCATCCTTCATTTCCTGAAAAGAAGGCCAACTACTGATGTTGCACTTTCTCAATAACAAGAGAGCAGTGTTAAAATACTCATCAGAACTTAGTTTTTGTTGTATTTAGAAGAAAGTTAACCTGTACATGAGGACCTTATACTTATATGCAACATGCACGTTCTAGATTCAGCAGTGATTACAAAAGGCACTTTGAAAGTGCACAAGTAACTATTTATGCATGCCGACTGTACAAATCCGTTACATAATTGCTGACTTTCTGTTGACATCGGCGAGGAAACCAGGCAACTCCCATCATGCATCCGTAACCTCAAAACCGTCAAGATCTTTTCATTGTGCCAGACCTCATTCTCTCTCATGCTTCTCGGCACGTGACTTACTATTCATGTGAACGGCGAGTGAAGTGGAGGAATAAATCAAGATGAACTGCGCTATTCGGGAGAGCATTTATGTGCTGAATTGTGACCAAGTGATGACTTTGACCATGTATTGCAGCTATGGCACCATCTCCAGCAACAAAACAATCAAGAACTCACGACTTGTCAGCCAGAAGGATGATGTCCATGTGTGCATCATGTGCTTAAGAGCAATTATGAACTACCAGGTATCAAACAGTGTTGTTTAACGAGCCTAAGGTTCATACCCACATCACAATCTTCCACTGTGTATTCATTTTGGCATGTGTGCTTTCTGTGCTGTGTGGTAGTACATATTGTACGTATATAGCGATTTTATTGTCTCACCACATTGTGTTGTGTGTGTGTGTCTGTCTTTTTCATACAGTATGGCTTCAATATGGTTATGTCTCACGCACACGCTGTCAATGAAATTGCTCTCAGTTTGAACAATAAAAGCTCACGGTAAGAACTCGTTTTTAATTTAATTTCTTCACAGCATCCCCCTGAAATACAATAGGTGAATGAAAAAAAGGGATATTAGAATACATTTTATCACAATTTTCTGCATGCATTGTGCTTGATGCTTTAGCAAGTTCAGATCCCAAATGTGTTACTTCACTCTAAATTCAAACAAGTTTTATAGAGGTGATTTGGTAATGAAAGGTTTTGCTAAATTGCTACTTGCATCATACTTGGATGTTTTAGCAATTTTAGATCCTAGATTTGCCCCAGTGAAATAAAGCCTGTCCCCTGTTCATTTGACATGCCTGCCTTTCTCCCTAGTCAATGGCTGACTTATGGAAAGGAGATTAGTGTTTAAAGCCCACTGGTTAAAAAAACTTTATAATGAATACTCAGCGGTAGGGGGGAGGACTTAAAAAATAACCTTTAAGACCAGCCCCTAGCTGTATTATTAGTTAATCATACACAAATGTTGTGATTGACATGCATTTACTACTCCTGCAGTATGGTATATAGCATGTCTAGACTCAAAAGTCATGTGTTGTAAATGTGAAAGAATCACTGCTTGATTTTGGACTTTCTCTGCTAGTCTAATTGAAGCCTCATTCTGTTCTTTCAGGACAAAAGCGTTGGTCCTTGAGCTGCTAGCTGCTGTCTGTCTCGTTCGAGGAGGCCACGAGATCATCCTTTCAGCCTTTGACAACTTCAAAGAGGTATCCTAAAAATATACACATTTCAATCTGAGCTTTTGGGTTTGCAACTTCAGTTGCATGAATAAAATGTAAAGGAAAACAACCAACTTCCCAATTGTCAAAGCTTTCAAAGAATAGATTTAATTACCCTACATATGGTGATCATTACATGAAATAATAACAACAATTGCACTGTAATTTTACAAATGGTGTGCTGATATATATATATATATATATATATATATATATATATATATATATATATATATATATATATATATATATATATATATATATATATATATATATATATATATATATATATATATATATATATATATATATATATATATATATATATATATATATATATATATATATATATATATATATATATATATATATATATATATATATATATATATATATATATATATATATATATATATATATATATATATATATATATATATATATATATATATATATATATATATATATATATATATATATATATATATATATATATATATATATATATATATACATATATATACACATACATGTATGTATGTGTGTGTGTGTGTGTGTGTGTAGCTATATACATATACAGAAAGAAAGAGGTGAAAATTCCCACATTTCTTCAGGAAGAACTAAAATTGAGCAGCAATGAGCATTTTCAAGCGTGCAAGAGAATCTCCATAGTGACCTGCAGAGGTCATATGTCTTGTTAGGAGACCAGATGTTAGGCAACCTTGAACTATGATGGGTCAACCCTTGGACAACAGGCGGAGAGCTGCACGCTCGAGATGAACTTCTCCCTGCAAAGAGACCTGAATGGCACAGAGCAAATCTGCCTATTCATCAAAAATAAGATTTTTTTTAATGGTATTTGTAAAAGTCTCCATTTAATGACCCTTGCAAATGAAGTTGACAGTTAATGACTGTTCATTTTTTATTTTATTAAGACCTATAAAAAGGGGAAAAAAGCAAAAGAATTTACTATAAAAACATGGGAATGTTTGTTTATACTTTTCCTTGGACATTTTTGGTAAGATTTGTGCCCTGTATTATTTTCAGCTGACTCGCCTTGCTTGGATTGGACAGGATAAAAATAATTTGTTTTAAAGTATAAGTTAGTTTCTCAGAAAGATAACTAATTTTAGACCGCCTTTAATCCTTTTATCATCTTCCTTTTGTCTTTTGCTTTTCTCTGTATATTAACAACTGTAGTTAAAAAGTGCATTTGAAGAAAATTCTGTTGATTATAAGACATATATTATTTAACAAACAGTGAACTACAAAGTAAACAATACTGGAATGGAGTACAAAGTGATAATAAAGTAGCTTTTCCATAGAAAACTCGCTATGTTCCATTTCTGGATTGTCCTCTAACTCATGAAGCATTCCATTAAAATTTTAACAGCAGAAAATTATTTTATAATTGAAATGCAAATTATGTAATACTAGCTCACTAAATGTTTGCCCTTTTGTAGGTGTGTAAAGAGAAGCAACGTTTTGAGCGCCTGATGGAAAACTTCCGCAGTGAGGAGGGAAACATCGACTTTATGGCAAGTGTTTCTCTCGTTTATTCTGGGGAGGCTGCTAGCTAAATACATGTTTGTCTGGCATCCAGGTTGCCTGCATGCAGTTCATCAACATTGTGGTCCACTCAGTGGAGGACATGAACTTCAGAGTCCACCTGCAGTTTGAATTCACCAAGCTCGGCCTTGATGACTACCTTGAGGTGGGTCATTTTTTGTTGTTGTTGTTCTTTTGTCATATCGCTAATGATGTCATTTAACTCCCTCAGAAATCCAAACACACCGAGAGTGACAAGCTGTCAGTGCAGATTCAAGCCTACTTGGACAATGTGTTCGATGTGGGTGGTTTGCTTGAAGATGCTGAGACCAAAAATGCAGCTCTGGAAAAGGTAGAGGAACTGGAGGAGCACCTGTCTCATGTAAGTGCACCGTCCCCTTGAAAAGCATGTCTGTAAAGGATAAGCAGCTCGTAACTTCTAGAAAAGTCAAGCACAGTGTTTTCATTTCAAAAGTACTTCAAATTAATAATGGGTTGGTCAAGATTGTCAAATATGATGCGCATAACAATGATACTACTGTTCTCATGCTGGCTCATTCCATCTTTGCATCCCACGCTGCTTCACAAAGACCATCCAAACATGGAAAAGGTCGTCAGGAGCCCTGACAACATTTGCCGGATTTCATAACAAACTCTGCTCTCAGGGGTCAGGAATGATGAGGGAGGGTGAGGCGGAATTCCAGTGGAGCAAGTGTAGTCGTCATATTCAAAGTAAAAGCTGCGTCACTTTGCTGCATCATGCTCCTGCAGGCTAGATCAGATTTCTCATTGATGATACTCAGTGTAAATAGGACCTTGGGAGGGAGGGAACAGGGAATGCTGTTACTGCGGCATTTTACCTCCTATGATCAGCAATGGCCTCGATGCTTTTTCTCAGGTGACCGAGAAGCTTCTGGAGGTTGAGAATGAAACAATGATGAAGGTAGCCGACTTGGAGAAGATTCTCCTCCAGAAGGATAAAGATCTTCAAGTCATACGGGTAAGCCAGAGGATAGAAGGTTAATACTTGAGTTTTCAAAGGCTCTAGCTACAAAAATAATTTTGAGAAACGAACAAAATAAGGGCGATAGGAGGTTAGGCGGGCTGGACAGCGGATGTTTTTTCAGCCTGTGAAGTCTTGATTTGCGCTCCACATCGCCTCCCGGTGACTGCTCAGGAGACGTACGAGTCTACCAACACGCAAGTAAACACCCTGCGGAGGATGATCAAGGAGAAGGATGCCGCCTTCCAGAGGCACTTCAACATTGAGAGGCGGCTGCTTGAGTTGGAGCAACAAGGGACCATCCGCTTGCACAAGAAAGCCGACGGAGAAATTGCTATCGAGCCACTTGCTGTCGGTGGCTCAGGGTCAGACAAGGCGGGTGCTGCTGGCGTCGGCGTCCCCCTGGCTGATATCCGCACGCCATCTTTGGGTCCAACGGCGGCTGTATCGGAACCGGGGGCACTTGATCCCAGTTTGCCATCGGCCAGCGAGGCTCCACCCCCACCTCCTCCACCACCTCCACCTCCTCCTCCACTTCCTTCAGCCTCAAGTGAGTGCAATGACACAGCATTGTGGCATTTGAGGGGGGTAGGATGTGCTGTATATAAAAAAATAAGAAGGATTTCGTTAAAATATTGGCACCTGTCGTTACCAGAATTCTAAACTGTTATGTAAACGTAATAATTCTACAATGTTTTCAAAACAATAACTTGTAGGGTAAATTTTGGGCTTTAATTCATGTTTAGAAAAAAAAACCTTCATTCTGTTTTGATGGTGGCAGCGACATCATTCCGATCCATTTTGTTCTCCTTAACTGGGATTAAAAGCTACATTGTCAACTCGGCAGTCGAGCGTGCTGACCACTGATCTAAGGGCTGGCATAGAGAAGGTTAGGAAAACGAGAACTTAAAAGAGCGTGCCTGGAAGTTGAAACTAGATTTTTCTAGAGGCACGATAGTCAGTGCATTTATTGTGTGGATTCAAAACCAAAATGGGAAGAAAGGCAGTGCAATTATGTCCCCACCACCATTAGATGTATTACAGATACTTTTACAGAGATTTGCTGTAAAACAACAGTGAAAAGGTAGTTATTTTTATGATAGGTTCTTCAACAATAAATATTCTATTGTCTAGTTTCAGGCTACTGTGTACCCACTCCCCCACCGCCACCACCTCCTCCTCTCGCTCCTCCTCTACCTGATGCGTCTCCTTCAGTGATCTTGAGTGTTGGTCTCTCAGGTAACTCCACTTCTACCAACTCCCTTCTGCACTAGTTGAGCCAAAGCTGATGTTTTATTTCTTTTCTAAAGCTATAAGGATCAAGAAACCCATCAAGACTAAGTTCCGCCTCCCCGTGTTTAACTGGACTGCTCTGAAGCCCAATCAGATCAACGGCACTGTTTTTAATGAAATTGATGATGAACGGGTGCTAGAGGTGAAGTGCATTATTTCACTCACATAATTAATCACCTATGACCTTTTTCATTTCAATCATTCATAGTCATTGATGACAATGATTCCCTCTGTGCAGGAACTGGATTTGGAGAGGTTTGAGGAGCTTTTTAAAACGCGTGCACAAGGTCCTATTGTGGACCTGTCATGCACAAAGAACAAAGTTGCTCAGAAAACGGTCAACAAAGTTACGCTGCTGGACACCAATCGCTCCAAGAACTTGGCCATCACACTGAGAAAGGCCAACAAAACCAACGAGGAGATTTGCAAAGCAATAGAGAAGTATTCAACCACTGCCTTTTCATTTGTCCATTGTTAATTCTTCTTTAGAAGTAACTAAAACTATCCATTTTCTACTCCCATCAAAGATTCGATCTGAAAGCCTTACCTGTGGACTTTGTGGAGTGTTTGATGCGCTTCCTGCCCACCGACGCCGAAGTCAAGCTGCTGCGTCAGTACGAACGGGAGCGGCGTCCGCTGGACCAGCTGGCTGAGGAGGACCGCTTCATGCTCCTCTTCAGCAAGATCGAAAGGCTCACGCAGAGGATGAATATCATCACCTTCGTGGGGAACTTTACTGACAACATCGGCATGCTCACGCCGCAACTCAACGCCATCATTGCTGCTTCCGGCTCTGTCAAATCCTCGCCAAAGTTAAAAAGAGTGCTAGAGGTTTGTATGTATATATATTTATTGGCCTTGATATGTTTGTGTGTTTGAGTGTGTGTGTTTGTGTGTATATGAATGTGTATGTGTATATATATATATATATCCGTGCTGTCCCGTCAGAAACTATTTTATGGCTATAAAAGCTCTACTGCAGCTACAGCTGCGACACATAAAGCTGTTTAATGCAGCAGAGCCTGCAGAGCTGATTGTGAAGGCCTTGAGGCAGATTTCGGACCCTGGCAACAAATAATGGCTGACATATGATTGGTTAAATGCTTCAATATGAAAACACACATCTGGAAGCAGTGCAACCAGTGGGAAAGCAATGAAAGGAAGCTAACAGACAATTTGGAATTATTGATGAACAAAATATAATATATATTTTCTTAAATAATATTTAAATTGTATGAGGTTATTATTGATGATTTTTTACGTGTCACAGCTGTAGCTGCAGTAGAGCTTTTATATCCATAAAATAGTTTTTGAGGGTTGGATTGATTCCGACAGCCGAAGGCGTCGCTAGGAAATTCACGGACCGCCACTGATATAGTATCTACATACATATACTCTACTATCATGACCTACCAACTTGTTTTTCTAGATAATCTTAGCCTTGGGCAACTATATGAACAGCAGTAAGCGCGGTTGCGTTTATGGCTTCAAATTGCAAAGTCTTGATCTGGTGAGTCACACAGCAGACATTTTTAGACACTTGTGCTCATTTATCACCTTCCTACACAATTTACAGTGGCCGGTTGGTTATGATTCATTTATTTTACTGCACAGCTGCTAGACACCAAGTCGACAGACCGGAAAATGACTCTGCTCAACTACATAGCTCTTATTGTGAAAGAAAAATATCTGGAGCTGGCCAACTTTTACAATGAACTGCACTTTGTGGATAAAGCTGCTGCAGGTGGGCCCAAAAGATGATAAACAAAAGAATTTGTGTCAAAAGAATAGACAAAAATACACACCCAACCAACAACTCAATACAATGTTACTTTTATGAGAATATGGTACAGCTAAGTCATTTAAAATGTATGTATTCTCTTGCCTTTGAACAAAGTTTCGCTGGAAAACGTTCTCCTGGATGTGCGAGAACTGGGAAAAGGCATGGAGCTGATCCGGAGAGAATGTAGCCTTCATGACCACTCGGTCCTTAAAGGCTTTGTCCAGGCCAGCGAGACCCAGCTGGAGCAGCTGCAGAGGGATGCCAAGACAGCAGAGGTAATGGATGCTGCCACAGCTACAACAAAAAATACTCAGTGGGAGAATGGCTTTTTAAGTGGTTCCTTAGGCTGCACTAATTACTGCTCAGGTGCCCGAATACAATTTTGCCAATACTGCCAAACTCTTCTTTTTAAAAATTGCATAAAAGTTTTAACCTTGCTACTTTATTCAGCATCTAGTTGAAAGCAAAAACACAGGTGAAAGTTTTCGAAATGTTCCTTCATTCTCAGTTTAAGCATTGTTTTATTTTTCCGCTCTCATGAAACTATTTAAATTGAGTGATTTACCAATCAATCATTCATTCCTTTTTTGAACCCCTTATTCTCACAAGGATTGCGGGGGATGCCGGAGCCTATTCTAGTTAACGAAAGGCACCAGGCAGGGGACACCTTGAATTACTGGCCGGCCAATCGCATAGTACATTTAGCAATCAAATAATTGAAATTGTCTAGTCTAAATTCTATCTTACACACAAGTAACTATACTTGATGCAAGTAGTGACCTATCTATGTTATGTTCTGATTACATTTCTAGGAAGCCTTCAACAATGTGGTCAACTACTTTGGAGAGAGCGCCAAGACCACTCCACCCTCGGTGTTCTTCCCCGTTTTTGTGCGCTTCATCAAGGCCTACAAGGTGATAGATACTATGCATGTGTAGCATCTTATAGTACATCTGGCCTAAGCCCTGCACTAGTGCAGGAAGCTCCTCCCGACTAGCAGGGTAGAATTTTGGCCACCCCTTTGCCACAGGACGTGGTGCACAGTCTGAGGCCAAATAACAGGAAAGACCAGCTGGCTCTGAGTGTTGAGCTGCAGCTGCGCTGTTTAGACTGCTCCTTCCC
Source organism: Stigmatopora nigra (assembly GCF_051989575.1). NCBI lineage: Eukaryota > Metazoa > Chordata > Actinopteri > Syngnathiformes > Syngnathidae > Stigmatopora > Stigmatopora nigra. The sequence continues at coordinate 18,805,105 of NC_135508.1, forward strand.
TCTCGTCCACTCCTCCTCTCCAGTGGCGTGCGGCTAGGTGCCGCCCCGTCACACAGCACACTTCCTCACATTGTTCTCGCCCCAGATTTATGGCAACATCTTACGGAAATGTGCAGGACAAGGACGTTTGTGTAGATGCCTGTCCAAAGCGTCTGATAAAACAAGACCACCTTAAGCTAAGCTTTATGAAACGGACGTTACTTCAGATGGTAACTACAATGTAATCCCTTATGGGGGCAATAATTCAAGATAAAGGCCACCAAGAAAGATGAGTGAACGTACACAAAGGAATGTGACATTTGGGTCAGAAAAATTATACTAAAGTAGTATGGAAAAGCATGCACTATATAAACAAACAATAACCACCCCCACCAACCATAAAGTGGAAATCCGTGATGTTGAAATACTCTGCGTAGTCATATTTTAAAGCATTGGCAGCTTTTCAGCGTTTTAAAAGTTTATAAACACATTTGCGAGGCTTTTTGTCCAATTACATCTCGCATCTCAATGGACTGCGCTGCCATTTTGAGCATTTTTTTCTAAATTCTTGAAATACATGTTTGAAGAGGAGTAGTGAAAATGTGCACAGAAATGTGTGAAGGATGAAATTGGGAGGGGGAAAAAAATGGTATGAACATCAACACAATGTATAAGTTAGCCTAAATTTAAAATTGATTTTGAATAGTCCCTACGACTGAATGGCAACCAGTTTAGACTCTCATCTGCCTTTTGCTTAAAGTTAGCTGGGATAGGCTCCAGCACCCCTTGACCCTGACTTGGATGTGCAGTGTTAAAAATGGATTGATTTTAAATAGTGCTTTCCTTTGATAAGTTTGAAAGGAAGTCTCTCCTTGACAAGAAGACATTTTCCACTTAAGTCGAAGGAAAGGTAGTATAAAGGTTAGGACATACTTTGTTTATTTTTGCTCCAGATAGAGCCTGGCAACTGCATTGATTTTTATTTCCTGATGCTGACTGCTGCGCTTTTCCTCCTTCTAATCAGGATGCTGTGGAGGACAACGAACTAAGGAAAAAGCAGGAAGAAGCCATGAGAGAAAAGTTACTGGCTCAAGAGGCTAAACAGCAAGACTCTAAGGTGCAGTTCAAGCCCGGCATTTCAAAATGAATTACTGGCATATCGAAAAGATAAAGTCAAGTGCTTCAAACAACGCATACTGCTGATTGCTCTCCAGGTTCAGGCCCAGAAGAAGAGGAACCAACAACAGGAGCTCATTGCTGAGCTACGTAAGCGTCAGGCCAAAGACCATCGGCCCGTGTACGAAGGGAAGGACGGCACCATCGAGGACATCATCACAGGTGGGCCGAGTCGCGCCTACCCGAGGTCCCCTCGCGGGCCCGGGACCACAGTGGTCGTTCGCTTTTCGGCTCATTTGAAATGCACGTTGTGCTACATGGTGTGCACGCCGTCGCATCTGGAATCCAACGCGGTTGGGATTCGTTCACTTGAATGATCACTTTCAGCCCTCCCTGTAAAAATAGATTGGGCAACAAGTGAGTGAGTGAATTCTGTGGGTCATTAGGTTAGGTACCAAAATCCAGTAGTAATTTGGAACATGGTCCAAAACGACCTAAACTAACCTTTCGTTGTCTCATTTCTGGGCTGTTTTTTATTTATTTTTTATTACCCAGCCGTTTTTTTCAGTGTGACGTCAGTGGCATTATTCCATAGCTACTAGGGAAGCACAAAAAATGTATATATTGATTTTTTAATTTATTATTATTATTTTTTAAAGCAATACCCTGTTACTATAATCATTCTGCCCTCAATCAGCCCTTTAGACCCTTAAAGACCTAGGTTGATGGACCTATCCTCCTGATTCTTGTCACTTTAATAACTATTGAGAGGACTCAAAGGCATGTGTAAAACTAATGCAGTTAAACAGTTTACATGCTATCTTAAAATAATTGATCCGTCGCTGCCATCCCTCCCAGTTCAAACAGACTGGACGTCTACCTTCGTCAACGCAGTGTATGAGCGAAATTAAGTTGTTTACTCTATTGGGTCCACTTTCCCAAAAAAAATCCCAGTCACAGCCTCGGGGTTGTAATGCATTTACTAACTTGCGTTTTCTAGTCAAGCATTAATCAGCGCTTGAAATGTACTAGAGTGAAGTGAATGTTTTCCTGCCCTGTGAAACTTTTCATTCAAGGAAAAGTTTGGCATCCTCCATCCAGTCGAAATGCAGCTGCCATGACAATTCCCTTAATACTGTGTGAAAGTGTTCCAGTGTTTGGCACTTCCCTCCTGATAAAGAACATCTTCTCTCTTCCTCCTCCTCCTCCCTCCCGCCAGTACTGAAGAGCGTGCCCTTCACAGCCCGCACGGCTAAACGTGGCTCACGTTTCTTCTGTGAAGCCAACCTCTGCGACGAAGCCAACTGCTAGCCCTTCCCCCTTTAACTCCAAGGCCGTCCAGGTGTTTTTCGTATGCGTCCCTACTCCCCTAACCCCTCCAATTGCATGCAGCATGATCTCCATCACTCCATCCCGCAGCCAGAACGCACTAACTTGGGCCGTCATTTTGTATGTGTTTGACCCCTAAAGACTCCTATCAGGTGATAAGAGTCGGCCAAACCTCTTTGCGCCAATCACGTGTAGACATTTGTAAAATAACCGAGGCACTAAGAGTACAAGCAAAGATAAAACTTCCACAGTGGAATCAATGTGAGGACCGAAAACAGCTATGCATTACATTAGTTACACAAAGAGGTTTGGCTCTTAAGGTTTTACCCACAGCGCTATGGTTCACGAGACTAACCTGTTTGGTGTTGGTTTTCCCGCTAACATGTGACTGCTTTCTCCGACCGCCCATTGCTCGTCGTCCCACCGTCCATTGCTTGTGGTCCCACCGTTCCTTAAGGAGGGTAAGAAAGGTTAGCCTGGCTTAAATTGTGTGCTGCTTCAGCCTATATATAATCTATAAATACATTGAGCAGTGAGCTGGGATAGGCTCCAGCACCCCCTGCGACCCTTGTGAAGATAAGTGGTTCGGAAAATGAAGATGGGTAACATTGTCTGACAACGTTATAAAGAGAGAAAAAACATTGAATCATTCATTTTCTTTTGAATGGAGTTATTGCAGATTTAAAACACGGGGAAAATAACAGAAAGCTAATACAAGACGGGGCGGCCCGGCGGATGAGCGATTAGCGTGTTGGCCTCACAGCTCTGGGGTTCTGGGTTTAAATCCAGGTCGGTCCACCTGTATGGAGTTTGCATGTATGGGTGTGAGTGTACCTGGTTGTTCGTTTCCTTGTGCCCTGCGATCAGCCCGGAGTCAGCTGGGATAGGCTACAGCACCCCACGCGACCTAAAAAAGGATAAAGCAGTTCAGAAAATGAATGAATAATACAAGACGAGGTCACAGGAACCCAATGCTTTTTTCATCATCACCATAATCATCATCATCATCCACTCCTATATGTTGCATGTTGTCCAGTGTTTATTCAACTTTTTGTTATCAATGTGTCCCGTGCTAACTGTCGTCTGCGGGGTTTTGTCGGGTCAACAGGCTCTAACAGCACTACATACAGCCACAATGGTAAAAATACACTTAGCGGCCATAAATTTAGGTTAAGTATGGGAAAGCACATTTATACAATGTATTTTATGCAGAAGGATTTACTAAAACTACATTTTTGCCCCTAACTCTTAATGAGCCAAGCAACAGCTCACAGAAGTAAAGGCACTCGTATCAAGCGCCAAAGTATTGTAAAGAATCTATTGTTGAAATATAGAGTAAAGTATGAAATTTGATATTGGATCACATGAACCACTACATTATGGCCAATGGTTTGCTTTGTTTTCCAAGAAATTAATATACCTGAATTTTGTAGTGCGAATGCAAGAGACTGTTGACCCTTATAAGTGCGATTATGAGTCTTTGATTACGAGTGCTCAAAGAAGCCGTCTTAAATTTTTTTTTTTGCATTTGTTTCATCCCTAAAAGCTTTGAATTTCAGCGGACAACACACACAAGTCAGCTGACATACAAGCTTTTGGGAATTTGACAATATTCCATTAGACAGCAAACAATCGACAAGCAATATATCAGAGCTATTACGTCTTGAACTTCAACCTATGTCTCATCTAACATTTGTCCGCCCAACCCTCCCTCTACTCACAGATCTGAGAAACCAGCCTTACCTGCGAGCTGACGCCTTGATCCGGAACGGTTGGAAGAGACCCTAAACCACTCATTCAACACCCTCCCCCGACCCCCCTCTCACTTGCTATAATCTTCCTGACCACGTTTCCGACGGTCCGTCTCGACCCTGAGGCTGCGCATCACAAAGACTGAAAATAAAGGTTAGGTGGGTGGGGGTCAGGACAGAGGCCTTGTTTTAGCTGGGTAATTTATTTATTTATAGAGGCCTTTTTTACAGCCACTTTAAAAGTGAAGCGAAGCATAAAGGATGATTCACTTCAAGACTTTGTATTCGAGTAGGCCAATGAGAGGGTGCCACATTCTGCACAGGTGAGCTGATGCCATTTTAGCCTTGCAAGTGCACATGGACACCATGGCAGGAAAAACATTTAATACTCATAATACAATGAATGACATAAGAGACATTTGGGGAACCCTCGCTTGAAGCCGTGTCTTATTATCGCAAGTTGTTTGCATACTGTATACCTTGGCACCAAAAAAAAATATTGTTTTGCTTCATTATGTGCCTTGGTCTAAACTCTAAAGTGTTATGGTTTAATATTTTTATGGTATTCTACACCTTTTAAGAATGTATTTCTATTTCCCTGGACTATAATAGCTTTATGATACTGAATCAATATGGAAAAAGTGCAGTTATTTCCGAATGTAGCAAGATGCAAAATGAATGCGTCTTTGAGTCACGCATGTGCCTTTTCTGATCATGATCACATTTTACTCCACATAAAGTCTCACATGAGAAGTATGTAGATTACTGGTGAGCCATTTTTCAGCCAAAATGCTGAAAGAAAGGATGAAGGATTCTTTCTCCACCTTTTTTTTTTAAATAGCTTTATCTCGGTTGAGATGGAAGGGAGATTTTTTTTACACTAATTCCTCTATTATATAAATCTGACTCATTTAATGTATCATCAAATTGAGAAATTTACTAGAAAATTCATCTTCCATCATTTTTTTGTATAATAAAAAAAGATGAACTATGTATATTCTCTTGTTCGTGTTGAGTTTCTTCCATTTTCAACACTATTTTACATAGATAATACCTCAAATTAATAGACATGATCCAACATTGATTTCTACTATAAAAATCAATTTAATTTCTTATATAAAAAAACTGAATTATAAAAACAAACAATCAGAACCACACATCCATGTGAGTTTTTACCAACTTAATAATGGTTCCAAATTGATGTGGTCAGATGTTCAAAAGAAAAAAAACAAATGAAATCAGTTAAAAATGTTGGGGGTAAACCCACTTTCTTCTAGAATGTACTTTGTGTTTGAGTGTGAGCACAACACAAGAGTTATATGGCAGGTTAGGGCTCACCAACTCAGAACAAAGCAGCACGGCTGAGCGCGCAACAGCCAGAAGAACATTCTTGAGATGGACAGATGGTTAACATTAGCAGCATAGCAAAGGCTTTAACAAAGGAATGCTTATCAGGAAGCTAATCAGTCTCCATCCTGGGAATGCACTCAACTGTGAAAATTAACCTAAATGACAAAACCATGGAATTACACATATTAATAAAATCATCTCCCATAAACATGCAGATTTTTCTTCAAAGTACAGTTGCGTTCAAAAGAGAAGAAATAAAAAACAAATTAAAAAATATCTCAACCAATTGTTGTTTTTTCCCCCCACTCAAATCTGCTGTCACAACACAATTTGCCTTCAACTGTAAACAAAGGCCACGGTTTCCATCCCAGACATTTTAACCTGGAATGTTACAATCATCATCATTCAGCACTCACACACACACACACTCATTCATTGTAAATGACTAGAATGTGTTTTTTTTCCCTCTAAAGTACAGACTGCTATTTGTTACTGATGCTCCTGGGTACATTTTGAAGACACTTTGTTAATAGGTTTGCGTGTGTGTGTGTATACATATATATCATCTATATGCAAATATATATAATTTTTTTTCTGTGCAAGGAGGTAAAAGACAATCACTTGAATGTAGCAAGACCTCCACAAATACATGTCGTTGGGTGCAGCTAGAAAAACAAAACATCTCATCATTGGACCTGAAATAGAGACGATGCCTTTTTTTTGTCCACAATGAAAGGACTTAAATTGCGCTGACATGTTTTGGAGGATGGAACAATATTCTTTTCTTTGCCCGCTATACAATTCATACAAAAATAAAAATAATCCCCTCCCCAAATTGTTCCATTGCCATTATTGGTACCTGTCTTCTTTTACATTTGCACAGAGGTAGTGGCTAAAATGCATGGAAGAGAGTTGAAAGAGCTGCAGGGGAGGTGAGCAAAACCTGTCAAATAAAAAGAGGAAAATGTTTATAAAATGCTTAATTTTTCATCACCTGATGATTTGTTTCTTCTTTTGTCAGAGAACAAAATATAATACTGCAATCACTTTAAAAAAGTAGTCCTTCATTTTATACATTTTATACAGTGTTCCCGATTTGTTTTGATATTTTTTAACGTTGCTTTTCTTTTTCGGTGAGAAAGGCATAAGAGAAGGGAGATTTTGGGTTTTAGCCCAACGCCATTAATGGGCTATGGGGGGGCTTGCATGGTTCTACGCTAGGGGGTCACTCATGCTCTCGTCGCCCTGGGACAGGAGCTCCTTCTTTTCATCTGTGCTAGCCAGCGAGTTATTGCTGTTGTGGGCGCCCATGTAGAGGCTTGCGTACACAGGGTTGGTGAAGTTGGTGGGCTGCAGAGAGGAAAAAAAAAAGGTTTTAGCACAATTGAGGTACAGTGTTCCCTCGCTACTTCGCGGTTGAGCTACAGCGGACTCAGAGCTTCGCAGATTTTTTTGGGAAAAAAATACAAATATTACATTGAAACAACATATTTTACAGTTTTTTGTTATAACATGAATTTCACTCTCTCTACCCGTATTCTATATGGTGTACTGTATATAGGGGGGTAAAAATTTTCTGAAAAAAAAAATAAAATAAAAAAAATTGAATTAAATTCAAATTAAGCATTTTTGAAGGGGAATCCCTACTTTGCGGAAATTCACTTATCGCGGGTGGTCCCGGTCCCCATTAACCGCGATAACCGAGGGAACACTATGTAGGGACAGTAAAACTGCCATATTCTTACTTTTTCTGGGTCCAAAGCAAAGTCTGAATCCAGGAGTTCCCCAGCATCATCGTCGGGGTCGCCCTCATAGATTTTGTAGGCGGGGTTGCCAATCTCCAAATTCATGGCCCCGTTTGTCATTCTGTGGTGCTGGAAGCCTTTGGCACTGCAACAAACAACAGCAGGTTAATAGACAGGTAATAATGGGGGCGACATGAGGGAAGGGGACATAAAATCCACACGTCAAGACACAAAGTTTATCAAATGAGCTTTTCCTTTTTGACAAAAGGCCCATGTGAATAAACCTGAAGAAAACACATCAGCATTGGAGAGAATGCTGGACAGTCCTACATGGTCTCATTATTCTTTAGAATACCGTTCAACTTTACCAAGCAAGCGTACATCATTACAACTTAACATGTACTGAACAACAAAGAACAGTATGAAGAGGCAACAATAAAAATGGAAACAAAACAAACTAAAAATTCATTCCATATAAGAATCAACAGATTTCTAAGTCGCATTTCAACCTTAAAATTCAGGATCTTTTTTTTTTCTTTGTTACTATGGGGGCCATTGTGTTCGGTATTAGCATAATAGTAATGTAAACATTCTAACAGTAAAAGGAACATTTTTTTTTATAGTACGATGCTATCAATCATTAAGAGTGTTACCTTTATATGGCTTTTAAAGGACTGCAAAACAAAATGTACACAATCATTCCCATAGTAGCAAAATATAATTTCAAAAGTTACAATTTCCTGTGGTCGAAATGCGCCTTTAGGCTCCTTGGGACCAAGAGGCAAGCAACGACTAACACATTCATAACAATAAGTGGGCAGAGGGATGGGTGTACGACATGACCTAGCCTTTTTTGGGGGGCATTGGGGTTACAAAATGTTTGAATTGATGAATAATGTAATCCTGTCATGTTACCGCGAACACTGAGAGCGAGATTTTCCTGGCCATTGAGACCTGAGAGACAGGAAATAGGTGTGTGATGGAGATGGAGAGAAGAAAAGATTAAAAATCCAGAAGAAGAACGTAAACGAAGAAGCAGTCTTACCCTCGCATTCTCCGTTTGTACCACACGACGGCGCCAACGACCAGCAATGCCAGTAGGAGCAGCAGAAGCACAGGAACAAGAACCGAGGCGGTGCCTGGCCAGGAGCAAACTCGTTGAGCCAAAGTCAAAGTACACAATTTCTATCTAAAAGGAGTGTGACTCACTTCCACCGGACGTGGAGGAATCCACAGATGAAGCAATTTCACACCTGTAACCTCCCCATGCAGCAGGGCACCTGGATACAAAGAGGAAAAAGACCCTAGTCTCTAATTTTGATTTGTCTTATTGTTGGCGTACTTTGGAAAAGAAAGAAAGAAAACTGCATCTGAAACAAACTGATGACTCATCTTACCTGCACTGGGGCAGTAGTGTGCGAGTGTCAACTGTACATTGTCCATTGGCACAGTAGTCTAAGCAGGTAAAGCAGCTGGGTTGGATCTGACCATTGGGACAGCTAAGCACAGATAAATGGGGATCAAATAAGAGCTTTTTGGAAACAAAAAAAATGCAGACAAGCTGGGCAGAGGCATTTGGAGAAATCATCTCCTCTAAGATCGCATTTACCTGCAGGAGACTTCTCCCGCGGATGACGTCAAGCAGCGGCCAGTGCCGCAGAAGACGCATTTGTTGACTTCGCACTGGTGTCCGACGTACTGAATGGGGCACTGGCACACTTTTGTGCCGTTTGAAGTTTGCAAGCACGTTCCTCCATTCTCACAGTAGCTTTCACATTTAACTTTAGAAAAGCACATGGATGAGGAGGAAGTTTTAATTCAAACACCTAGGCAGTGAGAAGGTAAGTATGTCCACTTACTGTACTGGCATTGATCTCCGTGATACTCTGTTGGGCAGCTACAAGTTGGCTGATTGCCCAAGTTGACCGAGCAGTTGCCTCCATTGTGGCAATAGTTCTGGCAAGTGTGGAGGTTGCAATTGGGCCCTGTGAAACCTTTCGGGCATCTACATGTCGGAGCACCTGTCGAAAACGAACCACTTTACAACAACTACCAAATAATTTAAGTAAAGGGAGTCCTGGAGTTCCATTTCTATGCTTGCAACGTAACCCTGGCGTAGGTCCAATTACACTCTTAAGGTCAGAATTTACGTCAAATTTCCCCCCCAAAAGAATTAATCAATCATTTTTGAGGAGAGGTGGATTTCATTCTCTCATTTGCAACTGAAAGCATGTAATGTGACTACTATAGGTCATGGCAAACGCCAACTACAGAAACTCTGAACCATATCCACAATCCCTCCCTCTCTTCTGCGAGTCCGACACGTGGTGTGTTTAAAGACAGCCCAGAAAAGCCACTCTCAACACATCAACATGGAGAATACATGCGACCGGATTCGTTACATTACTGACCATGATTTTAGGATACGTCAATTGGAGGTTGTTTGACTTTGACTGAGATCGGTGCGATTACAATAATGCATTTGGGGATAAGCAAAGATATTCCCAGCGCAACAACACACACACACAAGCACTATGAACTAGCTAAGCAGAATCTATGACGTGGGAGGCTAATTGCGTATGAGGTTTGCCTTATGAAGTTCAAACGTTGCAAGGGAAGCACATTGTCACCTCCCACACAAACGTTCCTTGTAATTGTACTTGCTTGGTCTATAACTTGACCGTCTTAACTAGTTGTCTGCCATTGCCGATGAATGATCGCTGCTAGGCTTCCCACTTATTCTCACCTGTGTGAGATGCAGTGCAAGTGCCACCGTTCTTGCAGTAATCCCTGCATTGATTGATCTCACATCGCTCTCCAGTGTAGCTGGGCTGGCAACGACACTTGGCCACCTGTCGAGCGTTGAGGAAGCAACTCCCTCCGTTCAAACACTGAATTTCACACGGTCCTGACGGAGGGGCTGCGAAGACGAAAGTAGAAGTCGTGGTTATGAGGTTTAAGATTCGATTTCTTCCCACGGATATTCATTTCAAATAACCATGCATGGAGGACTGCAGACTTACAGAACGGCGACTGGGTAGGGTTCGACCTCTCCACGCACGTTCCGTTGTCGGCGATGTAGTTGTTGGGGCAGGTGCACACCGGTCCACTGGGGCTGAGCAGACACAGCCATTCACACTTCTTCCGGTCACAGGGGTTTGTCACTAAGACAGAAGTGAGAATAGAAACCATGAGAAAGTTCCATTGTTGAGATGGAGCGGGATTGTTGTCGCCTCAAGAAGAGGCATGAGGCATCAAAGCCATCAATCATTTTCTAACACGTATGCCACTCACTCTCTGGCTGTTTGTATCGGTGGTACAAGACAATGTCAGTAGCATGGTTGATGCCTGTAGTCAGAGTCTCCATGGTCCCTTTCCCAAACTTGTTCACCCGGAAAACAAAGTTATTGACTAACGTGACTCCGTATATGTAGTCTTCAAAGATATCGATGCTAAACGGATGTGACAGGTCTGGAAAAAAAACAAGGGGGGGGGGGACATTAACGTTGGCAAGCTTATATATGACTCCTATTTTTTTTGTGCTATTCTTATAATGAGAGCACTCAACTGTTTTTGATGCCAGAGACAGCAATGACAGGATCTGAGCCATCTAAGCGAACACTTCCAATCACCGACAGCTTTGCATCCGCCCAATAAAGACGCTCGTTGAAATAGTCCACTGCCAAACCTAGGGAGTAAAAATATGTTATTAGTACAAAAAATCTGCGAAGCTCTGCAGGCAGCGATAAGTGGAACGCGAAGTAGCGAGGGTTCACTGTATACAGTAAAATGCTTATTTGGAGCTGGGAAATGATCAACTCTTTCAAATCCCAAATATTGTGTTCTGGCACATACTTCCTTTTAAGTGGCATTAGCAAACTTGATCATCTAACCTCATAATCGAGTTGAGGTTAATCAGTTTATGTTCAACAAGTGTCGGTGTTAATTTATTTATTTATTTTCAGAATTTTTTTACCCCCCTGTATACAGTACACCATATAGAATACGGGTAGAGATAGTGAAATTCATGTTATAGCAAAAAACTGTAAAATATGTTGTTTCAATGTAATATTTGTATTTGTTTTTCCAAGAAAATCCACGAAGCTCGGAGTCCGCGGTAGCTGAACCGCGAAGTAGCGAGGGAACACTGTAATTCACCAGTCATAATACGTATACACGTGGACGGCAGAACTTCCAAAACAGTGAATGAGTACATGCTACGGATCTAACCTGTTGGCCACTGGATATTCTCATGGACAAGAGTCTGTCTGAGTGTTCCATCCATGGCAGCAGTTTCAATTTTTGGATGGTTTCCCCAGTCTGCCCAGTACATGGTGCTGCACATACAAAGATATAAAATCCAAATGAAGATTTTAAGTCAAAAAAAAAAAAAAAAAGATAGTCAATGTTGTACCCTCTCTGTGGATCCACTACAATGGCATATGGTTCATCAATCATGCCAGAGATGAGGGTCTTGCAATGCTGGCCTGACATTTGGGCTACCTCAATGACATCTCGACCAGAATCTGTCCAGTACAGGTTACCGGCCACCCAGTCCACGGCTAAACCTCGAGGCATTTTCAGCTCTTTAATCTGAATGAGAGAAAAAAAACATTTTTTTAAATGTTTGCCCTGCTACAAAGCCAAACCTCTATATAAAAAGAAAAGTCTTACCTGCAGGTTTGTGACTCTACCCGTACTTTGGCGTCTGTTACGGTGGGAGTTCGGCGATAAAGTGGACTGCCCCGGAAGTTCATAGGTGGAAATCCGGCCCGTGTGCCAATTGGTCCAAAAGATGCGGTTGGTCTTGACGTGCAGGTCCATGGCGTCGATTCGCACGCTGGCATCTCCTTGGAACGTTTGTTCATAGCGCCAGTTGGGCATGCCGGGGTCGAGACTGCGGATTTCATTGTCATCGGCTATGTAAAGAACCTGTTGACTGCTGTTCATATCTGAAAGATAGAAATGCATGATCTCAGTTGTTTGTCATGCCTAGTGAAAAAGTAACAAAATCCCTAAAACCTTTATAATTGCTAAAAGTAATAGTTAGACCTTAAACATACTACAAAGTAAACCCTGCCAAAACATAAATTCACTTTAAAAATACTAAAAAAAAAGCCAGGATAGTCTCAAACTGTACCATCAACTTAATTCCTTGAGACGAATTTCAATTGAGATGGTGTTTGGTTGCCATCTCGTGGCATTTTAGAGCATTATAAAACAAGCTTTTCAACAAATAAGATGGGATACATTTACAACGAGGAGTGGGATTCCTGTGTGCTTAAGTGGTTTGCTGGTATGATGTCATGCTATTTACCCAACAAACACAGCGATTGTTATCCCGTGCAAAGACACTTGGGAGGAGAACTGTGCAAGCACAATTGGAATGAAAATAACAATGCAAATATGGTTTTATGCTCACTATCAGCTTTGCAGGTGTCATTGATCCTTGTAAAGTACTTGTAGCAGCTGCATTTGTAGGAGCCCTTGGTGTTGTTGCAAATGTGGGAACAGACCCCGAACTGAAGACACTCGTTCTTGTCTGAAATACAGCAAAGACGGTAACTCACGACCCAAAGCTAGGTGACGGAAACTTTGAGATTTGTAGATTTTCTGAATGTTTACCTCCGCATGTACGATATCCTGTTTTATGAAAGCCCGGCTTACAGGAACAGAAAGCGTCCGTGCCATTGGTGACACAATGGGCTTCGTCCCCGTCGCCACATTGGGTTCGGTTACTCCTGCAGTCGTTTAGCTTGGTTTCTGTTAATACGTGCATTGATACGTCAGCAGAGATGTTGAAACTTTGAGATTTGAGACTTTAATCATTCAAATTTCGGTTGTTCCCGTGATCAATTTTCCCTGTGATGCATTAGATTTACAAGACACTTATTCGGATGAGATTTGAACCTGTTTTGCAGTTGATCTCATCTGAGCCATAGTCCTCACAGTCATTAAAGACGTTGCATCTTAAAGTGGAGCTGATGCATTTCCCATTGGAGCACAAGAACTCATCTTTTTCACAGGCAGGAACGGCTGGATGAATCTCTGTTGGATAAAAATGAATTAGGAATTTCCTTTTAAAAATATTTGTCTTAGTATTGTAAGACGCTTGCTTAAAATCAGGCACTTACCACAGTTGAGTTCATCTGATTTATCGCCACAGTGATTGTTGCCGTCACATCTCTTTGACATCTGAAGACATACGCGGTCATTTTGGCAACGGAATGCTCTGGTGGGAGGGCATTGGAACTTCCCTACGTATCACACAAGTGTGACAGGAAAAAAAAAACAAAATGTAAGACAACAGGGAAAGTGAAAACTTGATTAGGTCTTATGCAACATTCAGAATGTTTTTTTCCCCATTTTCCAATATGCATTTCATTTTTCATAGACCTAAAATGAATTGAGTAGGAAATGAAAGAGCGGATTGTACATAATTCTTAAAATACGCGTTTCTTTTTAGTGCCAGTAAATGTCTATCACACTACAATAATAATCAAAACAATAATTAGGCTTCTGCATTTGCTAAACAGTTATTAAAACTAAGTTAGGATTAAAAATAATATAAATACATATCACTTGAGAACGTACATTGTACTGATCCTAGATTTCCTTTTTTTATTTTTTTTTAAACAACTCACTGCACTGTTCCGGATTCTCATCAGAGTTGTCCCCACAGTCATCTTCTCCATCACACTTCCAGGCGAGGGGTTTGCATAGGGTGTTTTTACACTGGAACTCATCCAAGGGACAGTGGCGGCCAGCTGAAAAAACACAATGTGACTGGCAGTTGGGTCCTGTCAAACTTGATACAACTCAAATCTGACAGAATTTAAACAGGGGAAAAAAATGAATTGTGTACACACCAGAAGTGTGACAGTTCTCTTCATCACTGCCATCCATACAGTCTGGGTCTGCGTCACACCTCCAGCGAATGGGAATACAGTGTGAATTCGTACACTGGAACTGGTCATTGTCACATTTAACATCGCAGCCATCCTGGAGAAGTATTCAACAACAATAAGCAGGCAAGCGTCAAACTTTATCCTTGTGATATGAGAGTAAACAGTGAGTTCAATACCTCATCAGACCCATCAGCGCAGTCGTGGTCTCCGTCACACTTCCAGCGTCCCGCAATGCAGCGGCCGTTGGTGCAGGCAAATTCGCTTTCGGAGCATTGCCGAGGAACTGTGCCAAAGGACAATGCAAAGAAAAAATAATAATAATAATAAATTGACAGTGGGAAGTAACAAACTCACACAAACAGACATAAGATATTAAATTTGACTGTCTTAAAAAAACAATAGGGAGAAAATCTGCATAGGGAGCTCTATGTTTAGAGCAAATGATCAATTTCAATATCACTACCAAGCCCATTAAAACTTTTTTCTTCAATGTAATAGTTTCTGAACTGTGGAAATAAAGCTCATACCGAGAGCACCATTGACACGGCTATCACTGTGAAAAAACACTGGTCACACCTAAGCATAAATCGCAAGCCCAGCCAAACTGAGGGAAAAAAAAGGCTGACGTATACTGTACATAAAGACAAATTTTTATAATAAACAAGATCTCAAGACTCAAGACAAAGAAGCAGAAACGCTACTAAATTAAATGAGTAAAACTGTCAGCACAAAGAATGTAAACGGTATAATTATCATAGATTACTGGTGGAGGTGAAATCATTTTCATCTCATTAATGTGCAACATAACTCATTGGTTAACCTTGACAGCTATAGATGTCCAATTCATGTAAACAGGGATGGATGAAAGTGACCATTCAGAGCCTATTCTCCCAGTTCAAACAAATTGGACATCTACTGCAGCCAATATGTTAAAAATGCACAGTAAGCAAATGCATGCCGGGGAACGGATAGGAAAATACTGAAATGACATGTGAATGCAGAAGAGACTCACCTCTAGTTCATGCCAACAGGATAGTATGAAATGAAACAGACATCAGATGAGGTGAAATGCATTTGCAATGACAGTGACTGGATGTTTTTGACACCAAAGTATCGTTAGCGTAAAGGCAGTTGAGCGTTAGTGAGAGTGAGGAAGCCAAAATGAGGACAAGACACCAACCACACTTGTCTTCATCAGAGTTGTCGCCACAATCATTGTCGTAGTCGCACTGCCAGCGGCCCGGCACGCAGCGGTTGTTTTTGCATCGGAACTGGTAGGGCTCACACGTTCTCTCGGCTGCACACATTTATCACGGCGACATTGATGAGATTTAACAAAAGCAGAGGATGTTTCCTCAATCTTTTCGGTGGAGGTGGACATAGTACTCACCACACTCCTCCTTGGGTTCATCGGAGGCATCGCCGCAGTCGTCTTCACCGTCACACTTCCAACGAGCCGGGATGCACCGTCCGGAGTCTTTACAGCGGAATTCGTCTACGCCGCACGTCATCTGGGCTAGAGTTGGGAACATTTATAGAGTGATGTTACTAATGACGTATAATGTATGGCAAGAAATGCTCCCAATATAACAAATACACAAACATATAAGACATTTCATAACTGGAGGGCATGTTGGCTTGAAAATGCTTGAAAATGCTTGAAAAATAAGTCTTCACTTTTCTGGTTTTCGGTTCCATATTCATTAATAAAAGGTTACATACTATGAAAGATTTGGTTAGCTCAATGATAAGTTTTTATGACACGGTCTATCTAATATTTCCAATTTGAAATCACCATAACAAGATTTGCGGGTAGCGGTATTGCAAAACTACAACTAATAATAATAATAAATAATAACAATAGTAATAATTATTATATCTTTTGCTTCTTGGGTGAGAATGACATTCAATCGAGTTTTGGAAATATTTTATAAAAATCTGAAAAATAGAAGGATATAAATTGGCCTATTCTTTGGAAAACGTTTTTATGTTGTCAAATCCAACATATGATGTGAGTCGCTGCTTTCTCCCACACTAAATTGGTAATAGTAAAAGGGCTGTGAAATACACCTTGTGCGGAAAATACTACACACAATAAATATTTCGTTAACTGTCTGTCAAAAGTCCATCCTTACTGCAATTGGCCGGTTCATCAGATCCGTCCACACAATCGTTATCGCGGTCACACACCCAGACGCGAGGTATGCAGCGTTTGGAGCTGGCACACTGGAACTGGGTGGGTGCACATGTGACCTCAGCTACAGAAAAAAGCGAGCAAATATTTTATTCTGGTGAGAAGTGATCCATCTGAGCAGAATGAAAGAAACTCACGGCAATCCTTCTCGTCCTCTCCTTCGCCGCAGTTGTCTTGGCCATTACAGCGGAAGATTCCTGGGATGCAACGACTTGGGTGGGAGCATTTGAACTGGCTGGGCAGGCAAACATGAATGTCTGCAGTGGTGGTCAAACAAATACACAATGGGAATATGAGTGGAGCCATTATGCAATCGAACGACAGACATCGGAATACGAAGCAGTACCGCAGTTGGCTTCATCTGAATTGTCTTGACAGTCATTGTCTCCATCGCAAATGTAAGCTGGGTTGGTACAAATGCCCGTGCCACACTGGAACTGGCCTGGCCTGCACTTGAAGTCAGCTGAAAATAAATATGGGGAGATTGTTTCTAAGCAAATTGCAGTACAAGCAAGATACTTCACAAAATCTACACTCACAACAGTCGGCGGGCTCGTCCGAACGGTCGCCGCAATCGTCCTCCGTGTCGCATTTCCACCAGAAAGGAATACATTTATCGTTCTTGCAGACAAACTACAACATAAAAAGTGGAAATAAACACAAGTTCGTATTGAAACCTGGAAGACATCTTTGTATTTAGCGTCACCTGGCTGGCTGTGCAGTTGGACATGCATGTGCGGTGGTCATTAGCCAAGTAGAAGTTGGTGGGACATGCACATTTGTAGCCCCCTCCGGGAGACAGGAGGCACAGGTTACTGCAACCGCCATTGTCTGTCTGGCACGGGTGGCCGCTCACTGCAAAACGCAGAACATTTAACAGTTTTTTTTTTTTTAAAGCTTTCTTCCAATTTTTCTAAGCATTTCAATTTGGCATGATAGGAAAAAACATGCATGATAGGCTAGGCTGATTGGACACTCTCTAAAATCTAAATTGTCCGTTCAGATGAGTCTGTATTGGTTGTCCCATTGTGCCTTGTGATTGGCTGGCAACCACTACAGGGTGTAAGTGGCATGAACAATGAATGAATGGTAATATGTCAAGTTTAAGAGGAATCTTTCTATTTAATTTGCAGGAAAGTTTCTTACCCTCCGGCTGACGATAGGGATGGTAAATGTGCAAGTCCATAGGCCGATGTAAGGTGCTGATCAAGGTGGTCTTGTTGGTTCCCAGAGTCTTGTGAGCTCTGTTAATGGACTTGGTCTCCCAGTCAGTCCAGTAAATATACTCCTCAAACAATGTCATGGCAAAGATGTGTGGGATGTCTTGGGTAAGAACTGCCGCCAAAAGACAACAAATATCACAATTTACCATATTGGACTGATATCTGAGTGTAAAAATTCCACATACCATTTCGTAAATACATTAACACAGAAACAGCTCTTCTATTGCACTGAGCTATAATTTGATGATATGTTGTTTAAGGTTTGACTGCTTCAAACTGATTTTTGGGTATGGAATTTGCAACGGATCTCAGTTTTTCTTCATTCCCACAATCTAAGCCTTAGAATGTTGAATAATTTTAAAAGCAATACTACAGTTCAGCACCGAGTCAGACCTAAACAACAAAAAAATGGGTTCCCCAATGCCTATTCTTGCTGATCGTTGTGCATGCATGTTGAAAAATTCAAGACAAAAGATGAATTATCAACAGGTAATAATTCAATACATCGGGCAAATTAACATTGCAGCAGTAATGTAGCCAAGAGGATATCGAGGGAGTGCTCATATTAAAAAGAAAGTCAGTGGTTGCCCAGAATTGTGTTATGTAAATTTCAATATCCCCGATTAGGTTTTATAACCTTAATGTGCTCATTCTGCTTGCATAGTCTTCTGTTTGCTTTTGTCTTGACGCAAGTGCGTTTTGCTTGTAAAATACAGTTTTAATCCATATCCATCACGTTTATTGACGCGTGACACATGTTGTCATTAGCTAATCGAAAATACTGGAACCAGGTACAGCGATATGGTTAAAGAATTTGACGATACGACCCATCTCCTATTCCATGAATGACCTGCTTAAATGTTCCAAGAAAAATTACCTATATGTCGGCCGGTGCCGTCGAGACTAGCAAACTCAATGTAGTCCTCCCGGGCGTCTGCCCAGTATATGCGGTCATTGATGAAGTCCAGTGTCAGTCCATTGGGCCATGTGATCTTATCCTGTATTAGCACGCTTCTATTCGTGCCATCCATACCGATTCTTCCAATGTGGGGGTTGTCGCCCCAGTCAGACCAGTACAGGTACCTACACAAAAAGAAGTAGGATCACATGCACGGTAGATACATGTTGCAATATTGCAAGCACAGTTCAGTTCTCACCCATAGCGCACATCCACAGCCACAGCACGAGGTTCCCTCAAACCACTGTTAACCAGCACTGTCCGGTAAGCGCCGTTAAGTTTGGACACCTCAATGGTGTCCCTGCCTTTGTCGCACCAGTACAAGTTTCCACCGACCCAATCCACTGCAACGCCGTCAGGGTTGCTCAGAGAAGTCCGGTGCAATACCTGCAAGTCAAATGTTTAACCTATGCGCATCACCACGGTTAATGCAATGACATGTCGACATACCTCCATGTTGCTGCCATTCATATGCATGCGCCGGATCATGCTTCCCTGAGTGGTGACATCAGTCCAGTAGATCATCTGCTCTGCGTAGTGGAAGTCTAGTGCCACGGCATTATTCAGACCCTAAAACAAAAGCAGTATTGCGTTCACGGGAAGCCTTAACAGAAAAACAAACACTAATAATCTCTCATTTCTTTACTCTACCTGTTTAATAAGAGTGTAATTGGAACCATCCAGGTTGAGCTTTCTTAGATAATATCGGTTGGCAAAGATCAAGTAGGCCTCCTCCTCTGCACACAACAATATTTTGAGCGTGTCATATTAAGCAAGGAAATACTCCAAATCATTTTCCAAATAAGGGACGTACCTGATGTGGATTTACAGATAGTGGGATCATTGGGGCTGAGTTCAAAGCCATCCACGCAGAGGCAGTGGAAACTGCCGTGTGTGTTGATACAGCGCTGAGTACAAGGATAGGTGGTGGTGCACTCATCCACGTCCACACACGTCTTCCCGTCGCGCTTTAGCTGGAACCCGGGGTGGCACCTGCACTAAAAGTGCCAAGCACAAAAGAGAGGTTAACGTCTTTGTGATCAACTCCAGAAGTCTCACATACATCTGTCATACAGTTGTGGTCAAAAGTTTACATACACTGTTTCCCTTGGGACCTGCAGCTGCTTTGAAATGACTTCAAGTTCAATTCAAGCATTTGCTTTTTCAGATCCATGCTGAGCTCCTTTAACTTTCCCATTGTAGCGTTTGTGGGCATTTGCATCCAATGAGCCCTATTTTAATGGCCTCAGAAAAGTCACCAGCTGTGGTCACTCATATCACTCCCAGGAAGTTTAGAGGCCACGCTATGAAGCTCATTTCACTGACACACCTTTCTAAATCATCAAAATTGCTTGTTTGGACACCACTGCGGTATACAGTTCACATTGCTCGTATCCTCAATGCTGAATTTACACAATCACTCAAGCTAATTCTACGTTCTGCACTTTGTTTTTGGTCCGAATGTACTGATATTTTATTCATGCCACATGTCATGCATGTATAGCATATTTGACAATAAAGTTGACTGTGTCAGACAGGTGAACTTGTGGAGGCACACACTCTGATTTTTGAAAGCAGGTCTGAGCTTAGCCTCGTGACTACAAACATGAAAGTTCAGGCATAGTTCAAAATGTTTTTACACACCCCTTACAGCAAAAAGAGTCAAGTCTTACACAAGCATATGCCCCAAATCAGTTTTTATCCTTTGCAGCCCACTTGTATGTCAAAATGAGGGAATAAAGTTATCCTTCCCCATTGAAACGAATGGAAATACCATTCATCTACAAAAAAAAGGCTTCTAAGAAGGGGTGAAAAAAAATCTTCTAAGTCGGGTTGCTTGGACAGCTGCAA
This sequence comes from Stigmatopora nigra, assembly GCF_051989575.1. Taxonomy (NCBI): domain Eukaryota; kingdom Metazoa; phylum Chordata; class Actinopteri; order Syngnathiformes; family Syngnathidae; genus Stigmatopora; species Stigmatopora nigra. The sequence continues at coordinate 18,825,509 of NC_135508.1, forward strand.
GATGGAAGAGGGGTTCACTGAGATGTCCTACCTTATAGCCAATCTTCAAGTCATCACAGAGTTGTGAGCAGCCACTCAGTTTACTGTGAAGACACTCATTGATGAAGCAGTTGAGTTCATCTGAGCCATCACCGCAGTCATCGTTCCGGTCGCACAGCAGAGTCTCGTTCAAACATTTCCCGTTGCGGCACATGAAGGCCGATTCGTTACATGTCCTCTCTGAAATTCCACAACATGTTATGTTATGCTTGTTGACCAGGGATTGTAACTTTTTCATTTCTAGCCGGGCATTCCAACCTGAGTCGGTGCACCGCAGGTTCTTGGGAGCTTCATCCGAGTGATCTTGACAGTCAAATTCTCCATCACACTCCCAGCTCTTTTGATTGAGGCAACGGCCGTTGGCGCAGCGGAACTCATGAGGACCGCACGTTGGATATTCTGCCAAAGGAAATAAAGTTACTTCAAGATTCACCATCATTTAGAGTGGATGTTTTCTTTCCAAAATGTCCCAACTTAGACTGCACAAACTCACCACACTCGGGAGATTCGTCTGAACCGTCAGAACAGTCAATGTCATGATCGCACACAAAGTGCTTGGGAATGCATTGTCTGCTCTGGCACATGAAGTCATTGTCGTCACACGTGTTGTTGTTGTTGTGCACTGTTGAAAAGAATACATTCCGGAATAAAGATGAATAATAAAAGAGGGTCAATGCACAACTCACAGCATCCGGCTTTGACGCTCTCGTCAGCTCCATCAGGACAGTCCTGGTCTCCATCGCACTTCCAAAGCTGGGGCACACACGTATGAGAGCCGGGACACTGGAAGGCCTCAGGACTGCAGGTTTTGGATTCTGGGTTTATTGGAAACGAAAATGATGCCGTTTAATGATAAGAACTTGCAAAATTCAATGGGGTTTTATTAAAACCTTTTGATTTGGTGAACAATAATTAAAGATAAATGTACAAAGTTGATGGTTGGCTATTAATGAGAAAGTAGTTGAGGCATACAGAGTTCAACATGAATTGCAGTACACATTTTGTGGAAATGGCCCACCTACAACTATGATAAATTAGAGAAATTATGATGGCAATGGCTTACTGCATTTCTCATCCTCGTCCGTTCCATCCCCGCAGTCATCAGAGCCGTCACACACCCAGTTGCTGGAAATGCAGCGGTGGTTTCCACATTCAAATTGGGTGGATGTACAAAATTTGTCTGGAGAGGAAAACAAAATTTCTCTTACAGGAGGTGACATAGGCAACGGAGCCCACTCAAAAACACACACAAGAAAACATGTTTGTATGTTTTTTAAATCACTGCTAGAATGAGTTTGCTGCTAGTGTTACAAACATTTTAAGAGCAGGATTTTCCATACATAACGTTCTGTACTAATTGGACTTTGAATGACTGATAATGGTAATATTAGACTGACCGCAGTGTTTTTCATCGGCTCCATTCTCACAGTCATTTTCCTTATCACAAGTCCAGCTCATTGGGATGCAGCGCCCACTTGGGCAAGCAAAGAAGTTTCCAGGGCATTTAAGCTTACGCTTATCTGTAAAAGCAAATCAAGGAACAAGAAGTCGGCCTTAATTCGCTTAAAGAAAAAAAAAAAAGAGGCTTAAAAGTAGGTGAAGCTACGCACCCGGGCAGTCCCTCTCATCGGAGTAGTCCCCGCAGTCGTTGTTGCCGTCACACACCCATGATGATAGATAACACAAGGTGGTTTTCTCGCAGCTCTGGAAGGAAGCACCTTTCGCTCCCAAGCGGAAAAAACGGGAGCAGTCGGTGGGTTCTGAGAAAGCAACAAAAGACGGTTTGACGAGCCTGTAGAAAATGTCTTGCATCTCATTAAGTGATCTTACGGCAGTTCATTTCATCGCTGGCATCTTCACAGTTCACCACCTGGTCGCAGCGGCTAAAGTTGGAGATACAGCTGCCATCTTTGCATTGGAACTCCCCAACTTTGCACAGGGTCACTACAAGCAAGCAGTAAAAATCATAACAGAATGTCAATGCAAATGAAAACTTCCTTGCACTTAAACTAGCTCTGAAGCAAACATGCAATGTAAAATAATATGCATTTATGCCGACAACTTACTGTTGCAGGGCACTTCGTCAGAGTTGTCACCACAATCATCTTTGCCGTCACACCAGAACTGATGACCGATGCAGCAGCCATTCATGCAACGTCTGTAGCCTTTCTTACAAATTCGATTGGCTGCACACAAGCAGTACAACAGAAAAAAACTGCAATTAACTATTTGTCTTTGTTTCTGTCAATTTGAATCATGCCAAATCTATCACTATACAAAAAATAAAAGGGATACGAGCCTTTTTATTTTTTTGCACTAAGCTTCTGGTTAGCATTTCTTCATCAAGTATTTAAGGTAAGTAAAGATACATTAGGTAAACTATTATTTATTGTGACGGTTTTCTTAGCTTGTTCATTTCAGAAAGTAACTCAGACAGTTTTGGGACTTAATTTTAAAATATTATTAGGTCATAGTTGCATGAATCCCTACCGCAGTATGACTGCTTTTCATCAGACTTGTCCTTGCAGTGGGCCATGCCGTCACAGGTCAAGCTGTAGCTGATGCAATCGCCATTTCCACATTCAAAGTCATCCACACTCCTGCATGATGTGTTCAGTGCTGATGAAGAAAAAAAATAATGGATTTGTATTCCTTCAACCCCTTTTGTGTTCACAAGTTGAAATAAATGACTTTCTTCATTCCTTACAAGAGCAGGTGCTGTCTTCCAGAAGTTGTCTGTCTCCACGGCAACTGCAGTTCACCCTCCCATCAGATGTGGGCAGACACAGGTCTTGGCAGCCTCCGTTATTGGTGCGGCAAGGAGAAAACTCACCTAAAGGATACATGACAAAGTAGGGTAGAACTATGTTAGGGTGAGCATTCTATTATCTGTGCAATAAAGGACTGAACAGAAGATTAAAAAAAAAATAACTGCCTGAAGCCAATTAGGGAAAATCAACTGCAAAGAATGCAACTCACAACTGTTGGTGTCATTGGCCACTGCTACGATTCCCATTGGCTGCTGAGGGATGTCAGCTCGCAGTAATTTCATGTCTCCACCAGTGTATTTGTCAGCTCGAAGGACAGACCTCCTCACCCAATCTGTCCAAAAGATGTAATCGCCATACACGGCCAAGCCAAACGGATGCACAGGCTCGTTCTTCAATAACACCTAAATGGACCACAATGGGGGGTCTCATTACAGATACAGCATGATTTTGAGATGAGGTGAATTTACTCTTGGATCATGCTTGTAACTCAATAGAATATAAGCAACATTAGTTTTAAGAAATGGAACACTGATGCTATGCATGATGATGTCATATTGTAATCCAATGATACCAGTCTCCTTGTGCCCTGCGATTGGCTGGCCACCAATGCAGGGTGTCCCTTGCCCGATTCCCATAATTTGCAGAATCCATCCTTACATATCGGCTGCTCCCGTCATACTCGCAGCGTTCTATCTTGTCCAACGTGGCGTCCGAGAAGTAGAGCTTTTCTGCTTTGTGGTCAATAGCGAGGCCGTTGGGAGTTTTGATATCACTGCCGATGATCACCAACACGTTAGCCCCATTCAGGGAGGCCCTCATGATACTGGGAGTCTGCTCGTTCCAGTTTGTCCAGAACATGAGACTGCGGGGAGCATCAAGAAAACAAACATGGGACTGATAATCTAATCTGCAGCAAGCTTTGCCAAAACATGCCACTGAATAAAAGTAATGGCTGAGCAAAGGGAAACAAACGGGTGGTTGGGAAGAAAGTGCAGTGAAAAGCAGTTGGACTTGTGCCCGGCCAGCCTGGCCACGTTTCGTTATTAATGACTCACTCTTGACACTCATCCAGCACAAAGGCTCTGGGGTGGTCTTCACCAGACATGGTGACCACAGTGTTGCGGTTGTAGGCCACAGAGCGGCTCTGGTCCACAGTGTGGCGAGTAATGGTGGAGGTTGTGTAACTGGTCCAATAGAGCGTATCCCAACCATGGTGGTACGCCAGGCCCTCAACTGAACCGACATCTGGGAAGAAAAGATGGAAGTGGCTCTTTAAAGAACATTTATGAGATGCTGTATTGCTGTCAAGCTAATAAATAAGAATCACAATCAAATCTTTTGAATGGGAAGCGACAGGATTATGCATCTAATACTTTATAAACAAAGTTAAAACGTATTTTTTAGCTTTCATTTTTCTCAAACATCTGCACTGGTGTCTGATAAGAAATTGACATTTTTTTTGGCCGAAACAAAAAAGAAGTGAAACTACACATCTGCGCCACAACTGCTGTTCTTGGCGTGAGTTTAAAGCGCGTGTGTCGTCTTGACACTGCATGGCTGAGTGCCTTCACATACAAATACAACCCCCCGTGGGTGACCCTCATTCACGGTTGGGAAGAGAACTGGCACGGAACAGCTTGACAAGTGAGCCTTGGGGGAGGCCAACGCACAGCAGCTGTGTACGCCCACATCTTCCTGAAGACGGCATCCCGTCTTCCTAAAACAGGGAATTGCACTCTACCATAGGCACCGATGTCTATTTGTTCTTAGTGGTACTATTAATGACCTTTATGACCACTCAACGCAACCATAAAAACAAGAACTATCCATGCAGAAAGTCAATAGAGCTCGTTGAGACATTGACAAGAATTAACCACAAGTTCCCAAAATGGATCGATGTACATCAATTGGAATAAATGCACCTAAAAGACCAGTAACAACCTAAAAACATAGTCATACTTTTTCAGTTCACAATTAAATAAGGAGAGTCAGAATGGGAATGAATCAAATTGGTTCTATATAGACAGTGTTACATAAGTGGGGGTGTTACGGCAACACTCCCCTTGTTATCTTGTCTTGTGCAAACAGTGGGAGAAACCTTTTGAAGACCATTACCAAAGTATTTGCAGTAAAAAGGATGGTCAGGACTGTAATGGCTGGTTGTTGTACCAGCAGAGTCGACTTGCTTAAAGCTTGGGACTTTCGTTTGAGTGAACCACTCAAGTTACCACCTGCCACAGTAACCAACTACTAGAACCAGCTGCCTTTAAAGAAGAAGGATTTTCAGCAAATCTTCAGAAAGAATTGGAACATTGTGTACGAATGGCATAAATCAATTCAAACATGGATTACTACTGCAACGACTGCTCTGTAAGGTCATGTTCTTTTGATTCCTAGCAAAACTGAGCATTCAGCAATTCGGCGAGAGTGGACGTTGGACAAACAGCACACAGAATTGCAAAATAAGTGATTTTCTTTATTTATTTTGATGTGGGATTCGATGAGAACTGAGAAAATCAAATGCAGAGGTATGCTGTATGAGTGGTCAACTTCTCTTATTGCTATTATTACGGAAGAGTGTGTCATTGCTAGGTCCTTTGACATTGTATGAACAGCCCAACCTAGTGCTTAACGGGCTATTAGATTAATGGGTTAGTCAACTTGAACAGCAAACACATGGCAATGTCGGAGCAGCATGTAAATGTAAGTGGAGTCGGAGAAAGAAACAAGGATGAGGAAGCTATGATTAAGATTCTGGTGCCCCTTCTGGATGGTCTAATTCTGGTGACTGGACTGCTTGGACAAATCTTGGTCATCACAACCTTAACGGGTCGGAGGCGGAAAGATCACCACCCACCACATGGGACCGATACCTTACTGCTGGCCCTGAGTGCAGCCGACTTGCTACTGCTGCTTTGTCTGCCCTTCCACACGTCAGCCATCACGTTGGGATTCTGGCCATTTGGGAGCTTCCTGTGCAAAGGCGTCAGCTTCCTCAGTGTGGCTTGCTCATCTGCATCAGTTTTCACCTTGGCGGCATTGGCCGTGACTCGTTACCTCACGGTGGTGCATCCCACTTGGGCGTACCGCTGGAGAATGCACCGCCGTGTCAAAGTGACGGTAGCGCTTCTGTGGCTTCCGGCCTCTGCTCTGGCGGCACCTCAGTTTGCTTTCCGTACAGTTACCACCTCGAGAGCTGTATACTGCTTTGCCTTTCTCTCGGATTTTAGCCAGCTCGTCTACAGCATCGGACTCTTCTTATTTGGCTTCGCCCTGCCGCTAGGAATAATCGTGCTGATGTATGCAAAGATCTACTGCTTTCTTCAACACGCACGGCTATTTGGAAATGCCCCGCAGCTGGAACGCTACCAGAGTCAGGTCACTCATACGTCAGCTCTCTTGGTCCTGGTTTTCACTCTCCTTTGGCTGCCCTCCTATGTTCTCATGTTTTCCTTCATCGGAGGTAGCATTCAAGGCTCAAAGGGCTACAACACAATTGCTGTTTTGCCCAGATTGCTGGCATCCTCGGTCGCGGTGGTAAACCCAGTGCTATATGGATTAATGTCTAGGAAGTTCAGGAGAGAGTTGTTGAAGCTGGGGCGAGAGCGTTGGATATTCTGTAAAAACTCCCTGGTTGGCTGTCCTCACATGATGATGGGCGGGGATATGGTGCAAACTTTTGATCTGGACACAAGTTCTGACACCTAAATTCATTCCTCGTTTTAAGGTGAGGTGAAATTTGATTTGATTGCAGTGAGCAGCCAACTAAAAATATTTTAGAAGAGCACATTTTATATAAAAAAAAAACATGTTGATTAATGGTAGTTTTAGTTTGATTTGCATTGCCGATTTAGAAAAAAAATAGGAGGGAAAAAAAACGTGTTAGTTGTTAGTTAATTGTTAGCAGAGCATTGGGTCAGAACACTGCCTAATTTAAACTTTTTGTAAGGAATGTGTTCTTATTTCACAGAGTTTCACAAGTGCTCCCTTCACACATCTTCCTAAAAGTTCCGGGGTTTTGTTTTGAAACGGCACGCCGCCCTTTCTGTGCGAAGTTTGCATTTACTCTAGCCACTCCAACGTTCTCCCACCTGACAAAAACAGTAAAGACTCTAAAACACCTGTCAATAGATCTGCATAGGAGCTCCTCTAACTTGTTACCCAATATGTGCCCTCAGATTGAGTGGTGAACACTCCTGGGTGTATACAGAATATTCTAATAACTGTCTGTCATCTTCACAATGTCAGCACTTGATGGTATTGAATAAACATTAAAACAGTCAACCCTGTGCATGTTTTCTGTTGTTTTTAAATGCGTACGGGACAGAGAAACTATGCAAAGCCAAGAATAATCACGGTGGTAAAATGTATACATAAATATTGCATATTATAACGAACAGTATTGTTACATGTGTGAAATTGTAGCTGATTTTATAGCCAAAAAGGAGCATTCCAAAAGGAGTTTTGTTTGTACTTACTATCTACCACAATCTTGCGGTCTGTGCCGTCGTCGTTGATCTGCTGAATGTTCCCAAAGTGGATGTCGCTGAAGAAGATACGATTGGATCCTTTACCACCGCCCCCGTGATAATCAAAGCTCAGGGCGATGACATTCTTCATGTGGTCCGGGTCTTCAAAAGGCTTTATGGGCGCATTCAAATTGGTCTCATCCGACAGGTGAATGCTTTTCAAAATGGTGCGCTCCGAGTAGAGGAGGTAGCCATCGTAATCGCGGCAGCTGCGGTTGTCCTCGGCAAGCATGCCGTGAGCGCAGGCACAAGTGTGCTGTCCGTTTCCACGATAAAGACAAAGCTGTTCACAGTCGCCGTTGTTATGTTTGCAGATGTTGCTGCCTATGTGGAAAGAATGAGCAAATTTGACGCCATGTTTTCTTGTTTGGGATTTTCTGACTTTTGGAAGAATAGTCTACTTGCAACATAGATAGAAATGCTGAAAATGAGGATGATTATTTTAAATAAGGACAGTCAGAATGGGAATTTGAATAACATCCTGTACAGAAAGTTTTCCTACCTTGCTGCCTGGCCCTGTTGAACACTTTAATATCTTTGAGTTGTACCCCAATCCCAGTCCTGAGTTGGACAGCATCGGTGGCGTTGTCTTTACTGCCTCTCTTAATTGAGCCATTTGCGTGAGTCCTGTGCAAAATCAATTGAAACTCTCAATCAACATAAAAGGGCAGCTGGGAATAGGAACTGATAGAAGTTCAGACATCAAACACCATAGCACAGTGACTTCAACAATTACGTAATTCTAGATTTGATAACCGCCTGACCTGTCACTCCAATAGATGTATTCCTCAAAAACAGAAACTGCAAACATATCCATGTTGTTGTTGGCCAGCACTAATTCTCTATTCTCTCCAGTTTCCAAGTTGATGCGCTCAATTTTGTCTGTCCTGGCATCACACCAATACAAAAACCCCTCCTACACATGCAGAAACCAAAAGAATATATTATGTCAATTTGTTCAAACAAGACCTATAGTAAGAGACAGAAAACTAATGGTTGAGACACACGGGAGGCGATAATTGACAGTCATCGCCATTGAGCTAAAACCTATGCAACTGCACAACAAGTCCACGCACCACACTTAGCCTGCCCGTCATCGCTTCTCACTGATTGGTTATGAATTTATTGGGAACTGATGTTTTTGCGATCATATTATGCAGAAGTTGTCTCCCGGGTGTCTCGCCCATACCGTGTAAATCAACTCCCTACCGTATAGTCAATGGAGATTCCATTGGGCCAACTGATGCTCACATTGACCAGAACCAATCTCTCAGAGCCATCCAGACGTGAGCGCTCGATACGAGGGTACTGACCCCATTCTGTCCAGAACAGATACCTTGACAAAACATTCCACAGAGCGTGATAAATGGACTTGCTCAGGATAATTAGGTATCAAACAGTCACACATTTAAATCAATTTGCTTTAGGCAAAACATTCCAGTAACCTATTAGTAAGCAACCATACCCTTTTACTGGGTGGACAGTAATGGCTCTGGGTTTATCCAGGCCTTGAGAAATGACCACATAGCGGAAGGAGCCATTCAGTCGGGCCACCTCAATCACGTCAAAGCCCTGGTCAGTCCAGTAAATGTTTCCTGTAAGAGCAGTGTTTCATTTTTTAAATCAAAAACAGGAAGTACATATAAATAACTCAAAACAAATGTGTATTTTGTCTAGCTGTAACCTCAAGTTATGATGGGAGTCAGAATCATACCTTCTCTTAGTCAAGTTTAGTGAACTAAAGCCATTTAATACCACACCAATAAGTCAGTTGGTGACAAAAAACCTCTTTCTGTGAAATGATGCAATATTTACAACCAGACCTGCAATCCAGTCGACAGTAATCCCTTCAACTCTGCCGATGCCATTGGTGACCACGTCTTCTCTCCATGTTTGATCTCTTTTGGCCCTGCTAATTGTGCTCAGGCCCATGTCTACCCAGTAGATGGTGTCATTCTCTGCGAAGGACAGAATTATCCATTTGAGCTTCAACGGGGCAGCAAAAAAAAAACAAAAAAAAGGCCTTGGTACTCACTATGCTGTCACTTACCAGCATGAAAGTCAATGCCCACAGCCAGAGAGGTGCCAGACACTGGCACCAGAGCGTCAGATTTGTCAGATGGGTCCAGTGGAATTCCTCTGATTCCCTCATGGACTGAATAAAGCAGGAATGACCCCATTCCTGCTCAGAGAGAGAATCAGAGATACCATGTTTATTTTGAGGACTTACTTGGTCTTGATAAGTGTAAGTTGTTGCAGTTTTACCTTCACATGACTGCTGTCCTGTTTTCAGACTGTAACCGGCAGTGCACATGCAGGCCCTGGTGGTTGTTGAGGTGGGCAGACACAACTGGGAGCAATCTCCATTATTGTTACTACACAGATTGACACTTGCTAAAGAAAAGACAGATCAGAGGCCATATAGCATTACATATAGAGTAAATCCCTGATATTTGTAATAGATAGAAATACTGAGTTGGCTTACCTTTCTGAACATCCTCATCATAAATAGTCATATGCATCATAGGAGAGGTGTTGTTCCTTAAAACTTTCCAGTTCCTGCCATCCTTCTTGTCGCAGGTTCCAATTTGATCAGTCGCTTGGTCTGCCCACCACAGTTTATCTCCTATCAAGAGGTAGATTAACTCATGTTATGGGGCACTGTGGGGAGTAGGGGGTGGGCAAAAAGCATTTAAAATCTTGAGCTAACCCATAACAGCCAGTGCTGTAGCCTTGCTTAGTTTGCCTTTAACGCCTTCCAAGATCTCCAATTTGGAGCCATCCAGATGACAGCGATTAATAGTACCGTTTCCTGAGCTGATCCAGTACAGCTGCTCTTTGTCATGGTCAATAGATAGGCCTGGGTGTAAATATTAATGAGACACTAATGTAAACAAATCTGATATGCCTTTGTGTTTCAGGGTGAAAATAGATCTTGCGTTGAATAGCTCACCAATTGGACCCTTCTGGTTGCTAAAGAGTATGGTGTGGTTGGTGCCATCCATATTCGACATGCTTATGTTGTCACCGTCAGTCCAGTACAATTTTCTGCGGTGAGAAACGACAAAGGCACTCACACTCTGTACTCCAGTAGATTGGGCAGTAAACACTTTTAAAACCAAGGTAAAAAGTTGAACTAGCAACACTCACCCTAGTTGAGGATGGAGCACGAGACAATGAGGCTTGTCTAACCCCTGGATGACAGCATTCTTAAAGGAACCGTCCAGTCTGGCCACATTGATTTGCTTCTTATTGGCATCGTAGCTAGTCCAGAAAAGATTCCTTGACACCCAGTCAACTGCTATCCCATGAGCATTAGGGAGATCTGATGAAGGTCACAAATCAAGCAAATTGTTACTGGGAAGGGGACACAATGCAAATACAATCAAATCAACAGTCATTCTCAGAAGAGGTCTTACCAGCAGAGACAACAGTTTCTACCCCTGTGCCATTTATGAATGCTCTTTTAATTGTTTGCGTACGGACATCGGACCAGTAGATCCGATGCTCCAGGGCATCGTAGTCTACGGCGGTCACGTTGTCTATGTCAGGCACTGTGAAAGAGATGATGTAGTTGTAGTAGGGGTTGTCGATGTCCACGCCCCGGATCTCGATCTGACGGGCATAAAGAAGGAACTTGCGGGACTCTGTAACACAAATATGAAGATGCACTGATGAACATATTCATGATCATAGAAATTATCATTGTTTTTTGTTTGTTTTTGTTTTCTACATTTAGAAATTTCATCCAGCAACCAGGAACAGACATGAAACCTGTACAGTTTTCATTAAAAGAAAGGACAATCTGAAAAATGGATTACTGTTGGCTGCCAAAAACAACATTGCTTGAAACCCATTGAATAAATATAGTGCCTAAAATAATTTCTATAGAATGCATATTTCAAAAAGACAAAAAAACAAAATGTACATGGCAGAAACTATTGTTTCACATATTTGTTTTCTGTCAATTGGGTTTTCAGGACAACGTGAATTTAATTCTGTCCTCACCTTTGCATGTGCGTTTGTCAGCTTGCAGCTTCATGAGGTGAGGGCAGGCACAGGAAAAGGTTTGGTTGAAGTTGATGAGACATAGGTGGGAGCAAGGGCCTTTGCCATCAACAGTGGCACATGGGTTTGGAGCTGTGTGAGAAGTACATTTATATCTTAGTAAATGATATTTGTTCAAACTGTCAGTCATCCATAATGATTGGCTTTTCTATACTAGGCATGACCAAAGATTTTTTTTCATCCCTTTCACATATAGATTTAACAGAGGATAATTAGTAAGCTGTCGCTGCCAAATAGCAAGGTGATTTTTTTTCTATATAGCTTTAAGAGGTGTCCATTTAAGAAACTTAACACTACATATTTAAAAAGGCCAGAACCCTCTTTGGAATGGGTTCTCTAAACGCACAATTTCTACAGCGATCTCCCAATGAATCATGTGCATCTGTACATTTTTAGTAAATGTAATATCTTGTCGGTAAATTAATTGTTGGCAAATGACTGAAGATCTAGTGCACAACCTACCTTGGGGTTGTCTTGACGGGTGATAGACTTGCAGGTCAAACGGTTGCGTGTTGGTACGTTGAACTACAGTTACATTGTGTCCTGTCCACTTATTAGCTTTAGCAAGAGTGTTGGTCCTCCAGTCGGTCCAGTAGACTTCACCTCCATACATAGTAACAGCAAATGGATGGGACAAGTACTCATGACCTCGCAACACCTCAATCAGTCCAGAACCGTCATACAAGGCAGAGTAGATAGCGTCTGATCTGGAGGAGGAACAAACTGGATGAGTACCACAATTTCTCTGGAATTTTGAGAATTAGAGAGGTTAAACACAACCTGGCATCAATCCAGACAATGCGCCTTTCCATGTAATCAACAGTGAGTCCATTAGGCCAGCCTCCACTGCCAGTCTCCCTGTGGATGGTGCGTCTGCCCTCGCCACTCATCGATGCAGCCTCAATCCTAGGCAAACTAGCATCCCAGTCTGTCCAAAATAGAATACTGACAACACACACAAAAGGCACGTGAGTCTCGGTTTTCGTCCAAATGGTAAAATACATCCATGTGGCTCTAGCTGTCGTTACCCATCACGGGGGTCCAGGGCAATGGCACGAGGGTGTTCCACTTCCCCAGCCAGCAAAGTGGTTCTCATGGTGCCATCCAGTTTGGCCACTTCAATCTGGTCTAAATTGCTTTCCACCCAGTAGATATTTCCTGCTATCCAGTCCACCGCCAGGCCCTCAGGAGTAGCCAGCCCATACTGGATCACAACTTCAAAACTAGTCAGAGCTGTAAAACACACAATGAAGAAAATACAAGTCATTTGATGAATGGTTCCGTCTCATTTTTGTACTGATCCCTAACTGACCTTTCCATAAAGAGAACAAAATGACTAGACAAATCCTATAGCTTATCAAATCAATCAGAAAATAATGGCATGCACTGTTCCTGTGTTTTCTCTATGTGTTCAACCCACACAAAATCTTTTCCAACTTCCAGAAAAAGAGTATTCTATGCCAGACTTCAGTTCAGTTTCATTTTACAATTTCCCAGAAAGAATTGGCTCTCATGCAAACTAAGCGCAAAGCCAGAATGTATAATCACCTCTCGCAGAGGGCGATTAGGCAAGTTCTCTACAGGCCTTTCCAGTGGTACTCCAATTACAGCTCCAACGGGTTTGTTTAAAAGGGAAGTTTGCAGAGGTTGACTTTCTGCTATGAGGTTGTTTGGATGTTCATTTGGCAAGGTGACAACTGTAAATATTATTAAATGCTTATGTAACGCTGCTGCAGCATAGATACGAGCTCGCAGATTAGAAGTGCATTTGGACCGATGATGTCGGGAAGAGCTGAGAGTTATGCCTCCTACGCTAGATCAGGGCTCCAGTCACGCACAGTGAGGGCTGAGACAAATGGGAAGAGACAAAGCCTTCCGTGTGCCCCTCCAGTGTTTTGCTGGGAACGTAACCTTGATTGGCAAAGGGACCTGGAATTCTAGAAGCGGAAAGGCCAGCCATGATTTAAGAGATTTGTTCAGGGTCACAGACACCCGCTGCTGACAGTGTGAATTCAGATTGTTTACTAGAAAGGCCCAGTCAACCATTTTTTCCCCCTCAACCGGGTAGGATTTCTTTGTCATTCAATTGTTGGTATAATAAAGGCAAAACGGGAATAAATACAGTTTTCCCGAAACTGCTTAAAAAGGGGCTAAATTGAACAGAGAATCTTTCCACACAAAGAACCGACATTTAAACGGATTGCTTTATTTGGGCATGGAATGGTTCACATGCACAATGGCAATGAGCACCCCACGTGCAACATCGAAATAACCGTCAGCCAGTAAAAAAACGAGTATTGATTGCTCTTTGCTCCTAACTCACCTCCATTTTCTGACAGCTTCCCGCGGTAGATCTTGTCCTCTACAACATCCGTCCAATACAATGTACTTTGGCTGAGATGGAAGTCCAATGCGATGGTGTTCCTGAGGCCAGGAACCAGGACAGTGAATTCCCCCTTGTGAAGGTCAATCCTTCTGATCTCGTGGCGGTTAGAAAATATGATGAATGGCTTGAAAGGATCTGACAACATTCCAAGTGCACAAGAGCCAAATATTATAATCTTTTGGAAGCCTGTTGTTGGGACTACTTTTCCTTACCACTGCTTTTGCAGCTCTCCATGTCAGACTCTAGCTCCCAACCCTCATAGCAAGAGCACTTAACGCTGGATTTTTCCTGCTCGCATTTTTGGCTACATTTCAGATGTTTGGCGCAAAAACTCTGGATCTGGCAGGTCTTGTTGTCCACTCCAAGCTCCATGCCGAGGGGGCAGGAACACATGAAGCCTTCACCGGGGATGATGCTGCAGTTGTGACTGCAACCTCCATTGTCCAGCGAACACAAGTCTGAAGGGTGTGAAAGAAAAGGACAATGTTTACAATTATAGGTCCTTTTTGTTTACTCTTCTCTTTAAGGACAGGGTCAGGACAAAATATTCAATATATATTTTGCATACAAGAAAAAGTTATTTACCATACAACTACAGGTAATTGCACACTACCTGATAAACTAAACAGATTAGTAAATGTGAAATGTGAATGTCAGCATTTTCCTTTGTGTTCTGTCAAGAATTTGTATCTAAAACAACCTTACTTTGTTTTTGTGTGCATAGGTGGGGGGTGGGGTGGGGGTGATTTCACAGTAAAAGAGAGGGCAGTCAACTTTCAAAGACGTGATGTATAATAGCAGATTTTTTTTCTACTACCCGGACTATTTTTTTTTTTTAAACTTAAGGTACATTTTGAATTCAGCGCCCCGAAACAAGCACCTTTCAAACATAAATTAATCGATATTTTTGGTAAATTATAGTCTAATCGGAATGTTTCTCAATTGCAATTAAATAATAGCAACATGGTATTGCCTATGCCGATAGGTGTCCTAGCATAGACAAACTAGATTCTAGTGCTTCATTTTATGAGTAGCAGAGGATTACATACCACAAAGCTTCTCATCAGAGCCATCCGGACAGTCGTCAGTGCCGTCACACAGCTTCTCGGCGGGGAGGCAGATGGAGTCGTTGGTGGCACAGACGTGGTGCGACAACTTGCACACCAGTGCGTCGCAGTTGACCTCATCTGAGTTGTCCTCACAGTCACTGTCACCGTCACACACCCATGCCTGGCTGATGCAGCGTGCTGGGGGAGGGGGAAATCACATGAACATCCAATTTTCATGTATCGCAAAGTCACAGTTTGTGATTTACAAGAGGAAAAGTTTGCACGTGTAAAAATGGAAGAAAAAAACAATTTTAAAAAGGAAAGAAATTCATCCCACGGAGTGAACAGGTGTGTTTTCCTCACCTGAATCCCGACAACTGAACTTAACCGCTGGGTCGCACATGTGAGTGACACCCTCGCAGTTGCTCTCGTCACTTAGGTCCATGCAGTCAGTGTCACCGTCGCAGCGCCAACGCATGGGGATGCACAGACCGTCCATACGGCACTGGAACTCATCCACGTGGCAGCCACCTGGGGTACGAGTAGCTGGCAGGACAAGAAGGAGCGAGTTAGCTTTAATTAGACCAAATTCCAGATAGTAAAAAAAAATGTGCAAACTTTTTTCCACCTCAACTAAGAAAGAATCAAATGTTGCCCTTTTTTTTTTTTTTACTTTGCTGTGCCTGTTTCTGTTAGCGGGGATTTTTTTTCTCCAATAACGTGAATGCTGAAAGCATTTGTTTAACCTGTGACTCAATACAGAGGGGGAAAAGTGTTGAAAAGTCTAAGAGACCCTAACTGACAGGAATATTACTTATAAAAAAATCAGTTTGTGCCTTTAAAGTGGTTTACCACAAAGTTAATCACTATATCTATGTGCAATTACACCAAATTTCCACAATTTCCTGTGATGTTGGTATGTTTACTTAATCTGACCAACAGGCAAACAAACACAACAACATTGAAGAAGACATTTGTAAGACAACCTGGTCGGAGGATGCACTTGGCAAGGACACAAGTGAGAAACAACAGGCCTTTCTAGCCATTAATTATTGCGTAGATATGATGCGGTCAACAACCTGTCACTGTGCCAAATCAAACAACAAATGAGCACACAGTTCTCTGATTGATGTCACAAGATAATAAAGGGCACCACTGAGGTGGCGACAGAATGACTGTGCCTCATGACAAAGGTCAATCTTTGGCACAGACACAGCAAGCGACCTTGGGCCTCTCACAGGAGAACATCAGTCAAGCAGATGGAGAAAGATAGCAGTATTGCTTTTTCATTTCTGGCAATGGCTTCCAACAGGGCAGGATATAAACATTCCATGTGCAGATTGCTCATTAAACCAACAGGTCACGCTGAGCTTTGTTTCCTCCACGCTGGGTTTTGAGAGCATTTGTCTTAGATTTTACATGGATTGTGCTGTACGTTAAACAGCAGGACACAGCGGTGTACGCTCGCCTTTAGTGCTGTCGCGGTGGTTAACCAGGCACCCAATCTTTTAAAGATGGCCAACAGAGAAATGTTAAACATCTGTGCGAGTTGGTTGCACAGCATCGCAAATCGGTCTAATTATCAGCTAACCGCGGAACATAACCGCATCCTGAACTCAGACACTAAGAGGATTTGTGGAAAATCATCGTGTGAAGCAGCGTGGAGGAGGATGGACCTCTTTTAAAAAAAAGGGATAGCCTTTGGGCATAAACTGAAATTGCACCAAGTAGTCATTCTCCTCTGTAGCAATGAGTGACCTTTGTTTTGTTTGACTTTCATGACAAAGCTAACAACAAAACTGGTGTCGCAATCTGTCAAAAACCAATTCAAGTGCAATGTTTTGACTGACGTTTTAACATGTCAAGTACCACGAAAAGATTACCCATTCAATATAAATATTTGACAAATTTAATATCAGTGGTTGTCTACTGAAGTCCATCAGTCAAGTGCAGTTCAGTTGTGCTCAACTAAAACTACAGCAATTAAATTTAATGTCTAAGATCTGTTTATTTTAAATTTTTGGAACAAGTTTAAGGTCTGGTACCATTACATTAAATTCTGCAATCCTTTACCAATTGATTGATTTTTTTAAACACATCGTAATGTAACTGTGCCTGATAAAAAAAACTCTAAAAACCCTAAAAACACTCACCCTCATGTTGGCCAATTCCACTAACATATTTTAACTCAATTTGACAGAGATAATTCACGTTTCAGTGCATATAGACGTCCAGTCCATTCCGACTGGCCAACCTTTCCAGTTCAAATGGATTGAACGTCTATCACTGTAGATGGGAGCCAGTTATCATGTTCCTAACCTTGATTGGTGCAGTTGGCATGCGTCTCGTCACTGTAGTCTGCGCAGTCATTATCGCCGTCACAAGTCCAGTATTCTGGTATACAGCGACCGCTGTTACATTTAAACTGCACACTGGAACAGGAATGACTGCAGCCGGCTTCATCGCTGTTATCCCCACAGTCGTTGTCTGCACAGGAGGGAACACAAGTTATGACTCCCCGTTACTCAGTGTGCGGGCTTGATGAGAAAGCGTGTCTGGTAGCATACCGTTGTCACAGCGCCAGTTGATGTTGATGCAGCGCCCATTATCGCAAGTGAACTGGGTGAGAGGGAAACATGTGGGATAGGCTGGACACAAGGGAGTAAGAAAGACAGTATGAATAAAATGACTCGTCTCGGCGAAACAACGTTTAGACGTACCGCATGAATCGGGTTCGTCCGAGCGATCACCGCAGTCGTCGTCCAAGTCGCAAGTCCAGGAAATTGGTATACAACGACCACTGGCACAGGGGTATTGATTTGGAGGGCAAGTGCGTGCTGGCGGGTAAGAATATAGAGAACACATTTATTGTCTACAGCTCAGCATGCATATACTGCATGAGAATTGACGTGCAGCGTTCTAGTGCTTGAACATTTTTGGACATAAAATGCTGATTAAAATATTTTTTTTCTAAAAACGAAAAAATGAAAAAAAAAAACGTTTTTGGTCAGTCCCTGCTAACCACCAAAGGGAGTGTTGAAAGCTCTCCCTTCTTTTACAAATTTATATAGCTGATAACCTTGCGTAACATGACATGCCAGATTAAGTCCATTACAGATATATTACACAGACCAATGTGGAAAAATTACGAACCTAACTATAAGGTCACGGCACTGAAAAGCTTTGAAAACCCATGCACTAATGTACTACATGTAAAATGTAAACTTTTATAGCTGGTTCAAAGCCGTTGCCACACTGTTTAAGAATACTTAGTATTCCAAATCCTCAGCTAATTGCATTATTCATAAAATGCAATACCCACAGTTTTTGCTCCATTCTTCTCTCATTCTCTTAACATCTGAAGAACTAATCAGTAGGAAGTCGAATCTTAGGCCATGTACCATTCGGATTTGTGGACATATCACATTGGCTCTTTGCAATGTCCGCCCTTTGTGCTAAGATTTTGTTGGATTTTTTATTTTATTTTTTGGTTTTTCAGAATACAGACAATGTTTCCTGATCAAG
The DNA here is from genome assembly GCF_051989575.1 of Stigmatopora nigra. NCBI lineage: Eukaryota > Metazoa > Chordata > Actinopteri > Syngnathiformes > Syngnathidae > Stigmatopora > Stigmatopora nigra. Next base: position 18,843,876 of record NC_135508.1, read on the forward strand.
AGCCTAGCGTGAACAATAGCCATGGTGGATTTGGATTGTTTTGTGCAATATACTGGCCCCCTCATCAAAATACACATTAACTTCTACAAACAAAGCATAGAAATTCAGAATGAAAGGTTGTAATGATGTGAAATGTACCAGAGCATGTGGTGTTTGATTCATCCTCGTCGTTGCCGCAGTCATTGTCGCCATCACACAGCCATCGCAATGGGATGCAGCGGTTGTTCTCGCATTTGAACCGGTCTGCCGGACAGGTGTGCTGGTCTTGTGGGAGACATCAGGAGAACCACAAGTGAACAAAGACACATGACTGAGGTACTTTTTAAGGCATATTACTAACTGGTAACACATTGGCTAGGCACAAAACGTTGGGGTTACTGGAGATTTATGTGGGAATAAAAAAATAAATTAAAAAAAAAGTACTTTTGCTTAACCCACATTATGGCTGACCAAAAGCATTGATTTGTGACAAAAAATTGACATAAGAAGTTTCCGCAAGGCAGAGACTATTTGACACTTGACTGAAATCAAACAAGGACATTCAAAACAAATATGTGCTGCCTAATGAGGTGAAACCTAGTGGGTGCCTTTACAACTACAACACGTAAATTTGAAGAGGAAAATTTGGGAAAGTCCAGAATGTCGTGGCTTGGTTTGCATTAACAAAATGCCTTAAACAACATTGTGTTTATTTCTGCGTTGCTGGGCAATAGTAACAGAGTCAAGAAACACTTACGGCAAAGCTCGGGAGCCTCGTCACTGTTGTCCAGACAATCGTTGTCCCCGTCACACTTCCAGCGTGCTTGGATGCAGCGGTTGTTCTTGCAGGCAAACTCCCCAGGCTGGCACTGTGGCGGCGGCACGTAGGAGGGGTTGGCTAAGGGATTGGATCAGGGGTAGGAGCAGAAACAGATGGACCATTGAGACCACATTTCCACACAATAGCTCAATGGTGGATAGGTCGGCCTTTGTCCATCTTAAAGTTGAAATAACATTTGGCCATTCCCTCCCCCAGTTTTGGCAGCTACATTGTAAAATGTATTGTGTAGTGTAGTTTTGGGGGTGGAAAGTTGAGTCAAGAACACATTGACAGACTGCACCCCTGCTGAGTGAATAATTTTCCCTATTCCCCTGAAGTTCTGCAGTGGCTGCAGGATTTCATTCTAATCAAACAAGACAACTCTTTTTCACCAATCTTGGTTAAAACAGAACTCACAGCGGCCCCTGAGGACCAATTTGGAGACCCCTGCATTAAAGTATCTGTTGATGATTAATGTAACATTCCTTTTCTACCCGGAGTCAAAGATGTGAGCCTCTCCAAGCTGATTTGGGGTACACCCATATTACGTATCACTCAGTCTGAAATGACCAAAATGATTTCCAAAAGTGGGTTGCGGACCAATTCTTGGTGGTTTAAGCACAAGGAAGGAAAAATAATAGGGAAAAAAAGTAGGGACTATATGTTTTTAGAGTAATTGACGAGGAAATCATACTTGCGTTGTAGCAACTGAGCAAATATGTGCAGAAATGTTGTGTCTTAAGTACATGTTTGTATTCCTGAGCCCAGGCAAGAGGGCAAAACTGCCTTTTCAGAATGTGTATTTTATCACCTGAACATAACCAGAAGGTTTTATCAAGTGTGTGTGTGGATTCTCATCAAATTGCAAGATTATTGATCATTTCAACGATCATTATCCGACCAAGCTTGTGGTCTGAAAAGAAAACAACTGTCTAGTTTTGAATTCAAATGTATCTAAAATGAGGACACGCAAGCATTCTCAAAAGTTTTAGAATCATCTCGCCGACTCACCAACGCTAACAACTCATCCTCTGTACTATCTCACCTTTGCAGGTGACATTATCCACATCCAGGGTTTGATCATCAGCACAGCCACAGGACCTGCCATTAGGAATGGCAAGGCATAGACTGCTACACCCACCATTCATAACCCTGCATACATTGGTTCCTATGCAAAAAAAAAAAGCATTGTAATTTGTCATACATACAAAAGGTAAATTAGTCATGACTCCTAAGAGGAATCATGTTTACCTTGCTGCTGGTGAGCATCATACACTCGAATCTCAAAGATCGGCGGCCTCTCATTTCGTAGCAGCGTGACGGTCTTTGTGACTTGGTCCAGTTTGTAGATAATACCGCGACGATACTCATTCCAAAAGAGGAATTGTTTATAGTGACACAAACCAAAAGCATGGGTCAACTCTTGCCCCTCATACACCACCTTTTCAATAAGAAAATAGAGGATCACACTGTGATAACAGGGTTGGGGAAAAAAATAAGGTTGTTACATTCTCAACAGAAACAAACCTTTCGTTCAGTCGTGTTGAGATAAACCATTTCGATCCGGTCATAATAGGCATCAACCCAGTAAAGAATACCCTGAGGAATGTCCAGACTCAAGCCATTGGGCCAAAGCACTGTCTTGCTAGTGAGAAACACTTGATGATGGGATCCATCCATCCAAGCTTTCTTGATTTTTCCCCTGTTACTCTCAGTGGGGTCCTCCTCCCAATCAGTCCAGTACATCCACCTTGGGAAAAAAAGAAAGAAATGTCTAGATTGGCAATCCAGTTCTAGATTCCTTTGAATGACCGCGAGAAAAAAAAGGCTCACCCATTCAGAGGGTCCACCACAATGGCACGAGGGTGGCTCATCTTGCCCTCGATGAGAGTCTTCCGAGTCTGAGAAGCTTTTTCCAGTCTGGCAACACTGATAGTCTTTTTAGGCCCATCATCTGTCCAGTAGAGATTACCTCCCATCCAATCAACTGCTAACCCCTCCACTGTGTGGATACCTTAGATATAGAGAAAAAAAGCTTTGAAAGCGGAATCAAACTAAGTATAATACTATTCAGAGTTACACTGCCTAATATGCTGCTGTAACATCTCTTAGGAGAGGATTTTGTACAGGTTCCTTAACATCTACCTAAGTAAGCCATTTAGGCAACAGAGGCATTGTCCCTGCATTGGAAATTCATACCATCTTTCAGTATGGTGTCTCTCTCTGTCCCGTCGATTTTCTGTCGCCCAATTACATAGCTGGTAGCATCAGCAAAGTAGATGAATTCACTGGCGGCGTGGAAATCCAAAGCTCGAGGGTTCATGAGGTTCTCAATAGGGATCATGTACTCATCTGGTACCTTAGCATTCATATCCATGCCCCTGATGATTCCAGGGCGACCTTTACCGTACACTAAGAACAACTCATGGTCTGGTTCTAAAGAAGAAAGGACCATTGTAAGCAAGTTGGCAAAAAGGAAACCAGAGGTAGACACAAGATGAAAAATATCACTCACTTTTACAAGACTTGCCGTCGTTTCCCAGGCTGAAGCCAAATCGGCAACGACAGGTGCGTGTCTTGTGGCTATTGCCGAGTAGACAGATGTCAGAACAACCTCCAGCCTTTCCAAATTGATCCAAGGCACAAGCATGGCTGCGCACTTTGAAAAAAAATGTTTAACAGTTTTAAATCCATATTTGAGCCACACCAATGGGAAAAAAATGTTGATTATAATATAGCAAACCTCTAGGTTGGCGTCTCTGGTGGTACACATGCAGTGCGGCTCCACGGTCCACTCGCGTCACCACGTGGAAGTCGGAACTGTTGAAGCGATTTACTCGGATCACACTGGTCTTGGGGTTCAGGTTGCCTTCGTCCGAGTTGGTGGCATAAAGGTAGTTCTCAAAGACAGTCAGTCCATACAAGTGCTCAATCTGCAATACAACCACACAAGCACTTAATACTTTGTGGATAAATCCCTTATGCAATCATGTTTTCACAATTTCCCAGTGTAAAACGGAGGCCAAAAAGTAATGATTAGTTCTTTGAGGAAAAAAAATAACATCTGAGGTGCCTATGCCGTTGTAGTGATATAATGGTTTGTTTTTCTGTGATTCAATATCTTTGAAAGTGGAATGTACAAACTCCCCATCCTCACTTCCACCCCGGCTGCTCTTAACACAAGCACACACTGTCGCCTTCACTCTTGCCCTCTTATGCAGTCTTGATTTCATTAAGGCCATTACACCACTACGGGCTTGAGCCAAGCTTCACTCAAGCCCGACTAATATGTTTAGAGAAGCGTTACCCAGGAAAATCACACACTCTTAAGTTCTATCAATCAAAAGTAATAAAAAGGACTTCTCTATTAGAGAAGAGCCTTTTTATTAAATGCATAGGAGACCACGTGTCTCAAAGGTGATAAGATCCGATCATTAACTACAGGTAGAAAAACCGACACTATGAAAGAGGGTTGTAATAAATTGATGAATGTGGGATCAAGTGTGTGCTTATTTCAACAGTTGAAGAGGGCAGTGATTTATTGTATCTCCTTTGAATCTCACCAGCAGGCCTTGAAGGATGGTGTGTCTATTCTTGCCCTCATAATCCACCACTTCAATGTAGTCCAGGTAAGCATCAGCCCAATACACAAACCGGTTGACCAAGTCGAGAGTGATGCCATGGGGGAAAACTATCTTACTCTCCACCAACTTTGTTCGGTTCTGACCGTCCATGTCACAACGCTCCACCCTTGGCGTGGACCCATAATCTGTGAAGAAAACTTTCCTGCAGCACAAAAGATGAATTTCATTTGTTACGTTGGAAGAAAAAAAATGGGGAAGCAAAACTTTTCAGAAGGGTAAAAATTAGGAAGCTACACACAGATGTTTATGCGTAATTCAAAAATATGTTAGGTCAGCATCATGCAAAGGCATTTTCTTGACAAATGTGCAATAATAATCTGCAATAATTAACAAGGGGTGAAATCCAGGGGCATGAGAGAGGCACACACCCCATTGCCGGGTCTAAAGCAATTCCTTTTGGGTTGTACAGTTCTTGGTCCAGTAGGGTCACACAAGTCTGGCCATTCTTGCTGCAAACAAACACCCAGTCGTCCACGTCATTGACAAAGTAGAAATTTCCAGTCAGCCAGTCGATTGCCATCTGTTCCACATCTAAAGTGGTAAAACAGGGGAGAGAAGTTAGAGTAAAAATAAATTAGAATTAAAACATCAAATGAAATTCATGTAACATCTCAAACACAATCTGTCACTTTGTGGCCATTTCCATTGTTTCAAATTCAAAGATTATGGCTTCCCATTGATGAAGCAATTTTTCTTTAATGCCTAATCTGAGCCAATTGAAATGCAGAAATGTGGTTTAAGACATTTTTTTGTTAAACCAAGTAAAAATGTCTTTCTCTTACAGATTCACTTGATTCAAATTTCTAATCCATCCCTCAACAAAGAAGAGTTTCCTTCTGAAGAGACCCAAAACAATAAATAAGATGATTATTTATAAAATGACTTGGACAGCATACGCAATGAATGTAAATCAGATGAAGCAACATTATGTCCAACGTTTTTTTTTAGTTTGATGGCACATCTGTGACTATACAAATAAGTCTAAAATGAAAGAGGTCACTGAGAACATCTATAACCCAAAAAAAGTAACCGCAAACATTTTCAGAAAGGAACTTTCAAAGGTCAACACATTCCTGGCAAATCTGTCAAGAAAGAGGAACCTTGCATGAAACCTCATGCCTCAGCAAAAATTGTGCTTAAAGTCCAACTTTCGATGTGAATACACCCAAAACGAGACTCCCGCCTCCTCCACCCCCCTGTGAGCAGGGCAAGAAATTTTACTTTGTGTTTTAACAGCTGCCATCACTTGCGTTCAAAGCGCTACACATCACACAGATTCAGTAACAAAAAACAAAACTGAAAACCCTACTTTGACAAGCATCAACAAGAACGCTCCAGTCAGCTGAATTCAAAAGCAAGAACATGCATCTTACATAGCAGAACATACACTTAACACATCTGGGCCTAATGTACGACTACCCTCGGCCCAAACCAATCATGCATACTTTGAGGTGGCAAGCCACAGCGGGGACTTCCGCATTCTTAAGTTAGTACTACTATACAGGCAGAATGGAGGAAAATAAAAATAATGACCAGGCTGGTATTAAGACATGCCATCTGGGGAGAAGAAATAGCAGACTGAAATAAATTTAAGAAGAGAACATTTAAAAAATTTGGGAAACTCGCCAGGCCACAAATAATTCAGGACTGTCTACAAAAGGCAGTCCTACAGTCTAAAGAGAGGTTAAGTGAAAACACACAAGCCGAAAAAAGAAATTAAAATAGTGAAAAGGGAGAAAGAACAAAATGGTAAAAGAAATTTTGAAAGACTAATAAGGCTTTGACACAAAAAGTTCACCATGAAGAAAAGAGGGATAATGATACTCCCAACAGTATCAAATTTAAGCCAATATCAGCACACCACAACATCAGGCATTGATTAGACTCTTACATAGGCTGTTGCACAACCCTCTATAACTAATACATTGAAAAACAACTTACAGTTCCGGAAAGTTATTTCGTTTTTGACATTTTTATTCATTAAGTGTTTTTTGTCAGTGGGTAGTTTATTGGAAGAGTCCGCCCTCTTTTCATATGCAGCCACCTTACACATTCACAGTCATGAACACCAACTAGTGTGCAAAACATGGAGGAAAGTATTTCCAAAGTGTGTGTGTGTGTGTGTGTGTGTGTGTATGTGTGTGTTCTCAGTGTGTGTGTGTGGGGGGGGGGGGGTCTCTGTCAGTTTTGACTTGTTAAACCGGTTTTTCAACAAACTATCGTGTTGACCTAGCCCCTACATTCACTCAAATATATTTCATATGCTGGATATGGATTTACTCAGTTCTTCATTTTCAGCATTTATCAAAGTAAATGTTTAAATTAATCAAACAAATAATATCTCACAGCAAATAACAGAAAATGCCATTTTAAGTTGGGATATTATATTTAGGTGATGGGGTGATGGAGTGATGGGGGGTTAATCAAAATGCCCTAATGCCACTTGTGTCATGAATAAATTAGTGGCTAGAAATATTTTGGGGAATTCTGGGAAGCCCGAGTACCCAGAGACTTGCCCAATCAAGAATTTACTGAATAAGAACTCATCTCACAAAATGAATACGGCCGTTAGATCTTATAAAGCTACCACCAGGAAATTGAAGAGCAAAATGATGTTAGAGACATCTTTCAGTCTGGAAGATTTTTGTTGTTGTTATATTTTTCAAGCTTTGAGACTTTGAGACTTACAAAGTTAGACATCCACAAATGGAAAAACCCATCCACCAAGACTTACCCAAGAGCAAAGTGATAACTCAGCCTAAAGCTAAAAAAAAAACAAGAAGTGCAGGCCCGTCTTGCTTCAGTTCGATAATCATGTCTCAACAATAAGAAAGAGACTAGCAAAAAAAAGGAAGCCATAGCAAAGTTCCAAGCCAAAAACCCAATCCTGGATGAAATGAAAATAAAGGCTCATCAATTTTGCAAGTAAAATATCTAAATGACTACCTAGACTTTTGGGAAAACCGAAATTCTTTCTATAGTTGAAAACTATTCCGCATAGAAAAGTGTGTTATCACCACAGCCATGTATAAGACTCATGACTACCTAGAGAAAACTTTATTTCAATCACACCGCTCAATGCACAATTATCAATCACTAGCCACAGCCCATATTTACAAATAGCGAGGGGAATAGGCAGAGGACACCCTTCAAACAGCATTTACCCAGGTGCCCAAGTACAAAGGGTAAGAAGAACAGACTAGAGACTGAATGGTGAACAGCAGGACGTGGGGTGAAGCAATGTTGCCTGTTGTGGAGTTTTGCTTCACACAGTAGAAAGGATGGGCAGGGCAAAATCTCTTCCTCTTTTATCTTCCAGATGTGCAGACAGAGCATTCTACATCCAAAACCTTCAGTCTAGTCATCCGTCATGCTTTCTAAGGCTCAAAGTGATAAATCACTGTGTGTGAACCCGGCTTCAAACTGCCAACTTCTAGAGCTCCAACTTAACCTCCTGCCACCTATGCCATCCTCCGTTTCTATCCACCATACATTTTAGAGTGTGACTACACTGTAATGGTTATCATTTTGACATGTCTGGACTGTTAAATATAAGTCAGCAGCATAGGTAGGTAGTAATGTGCTACATTGAGTCTGTCACATTTATACTTGTCATACTGGAAAATACTCCATTACACTGACTAAGCTACTTTCTATCACCACTCTTGTCAACAACATCAGCCAAAAAGATCAAGAAATAAACAGTGTCTATGTTGTCCTACACCGAAGCTTTTTTCTGGATTAAAGCACGCAATTATAAAAGAACAGCGACATTTATCATGTCACAAACTAACAGATTCCATGCAATTATGTGCAATACATGGTCTATATTACTTACTTACTGTGTCAAAAGGCAGCTAAAGCCACAGAATGAATAAAAATAATCAGCCCGAAATTAAAATTTTAATTGAAATATTTCAATCATGTCTTGATCCTCAAGAAATTTGCTCTCTTCCTTCCAAATCAAGCATCAGCCCTTTTCTCTTCTAATTTTGTTATAATCTTTCTCAAGAGATGAAGCCTGTTAACATTGTGAATACCGACATTATTGCATGAAGTCACAGTCTCCTAATTTCTTTGGGGTCATCATCAGAAGTTGCCTGTTTAGTGTCAAAATCCATTATTTTAGAGTACTGCATCAATGATTCAAAGGTATTTGGGTATATGAAGGTGTTGGCATGTATGACCTGGTGGGACAGGACCTAAAACAGCTTCTGGAATGCAAAGGCATTCATATGTCAATTGCAAAAAGTACTATTTCTACTTTGAGCTTAAATCCCCCTTCACATCATTTTAACTCAAGACTGACGCTGGGAAGTGCAACAACTTCTCAAGCTCCATTAAAAGGTGAGTTATACGAGTTAAAGCACCTCTAATCATGACACAGGGTTCAGGTCAACGGGGTCGACACACCCATCGCCTCAACTTATTTTCCCAGTAAATGCAGTTACCATACCTCAGCTGTATTATCAATGGAACACTCTACACGGGTGTCCCCACCCTTGCTTTTACAGTGTCTGCATGGTTTGGCTCCCTTCTAAAAGGGTAACAGCTCACACAGTCAGAGACAGGGAAAACAACTGGGAAGTGTGGGAAAATAAATGGCATCGCGTTTGTCTGGGTGTGCGCTAGTGCGCGTTTCCACAGAACATTTCACTTTGCCGTTGTCTCCATTATAGAACCTGGGGTTTTAAGGAAAAAAAAACCTTACAGCTGACACTATCAGATCAATGGGGACAAAAAAAGTTGGGGGATGGTGTAAGTTCCATTGAAGAGTACTTCAAAAGTAAAACAGCATGCATTCTTCCCTTCCGTGACAATGCATGCCTTAAGTAACAGACTGCATGTACTTAAAGATGGCATTTTTTTTGTATATGAGAAAATAATGCCAGATGATATGAAAAGTCGGATACAAAGAGGTTGACTTGATGGTCAGTACAGTCATGCACTGTTGGAACAATAATAGACTAAGCATTTTCTTTCAGATTTGCTTTTCAGTCACAAATGGAAAGTTTGCCCTCTTTCAACACACAAATCTCAAACTGGTTTGCTGCTAGGGATTTTTGGGGCATTTTCACTGGTTCTTAAAGGCAAAAAAATCAGCCTTTAAGTATCTGTACAACAATTTTTTTACGACATTTTATACAACTATGACAAATTTTCATAGTATCCTTTTAATAGTTAATGATCAATTATTAGTTTGGAAAGACTTAAAGACTCACGGTGCAGGGAGGTGGAAATGTTAATGGTGCGGACGTCAGTGACTGTTTTGAGGCCAATGATGCTGGCGCATTTCAGCTGTGTCGTTGCAGGCGTTTCCCCCACATCGATCCAGCACACGGTTTCCTCGGCGTAGTTGAAGTCCATTGCCATGGTCTGCTTTGTGGCTATGGAGGGGAGCCGGGATGTGGATCCGCTCAAAGAGGTGCAGCGGATGTCGTGGAGGTTTGCAATTAACAACATTGGAAGACGCTCCACCGGCTCTGGGGATAATGCATAGAAAGACGTGGCCATAAGAGGAACGAACAATGAAGCGTTGGAAAACGATGAATGGCAAGTCCCACCATTTTTGGCTTTGCAGGAACGGTTGTCTGGCTGCAGCAGGTAACCTTCCACACAGCTGCACAGGTAAGAGCCTTCAGTGTTTTTGCATGTCTGACTGCATGTTCCATACACACTGCACTCATTGAAATCTACCAGAGAGAGAGGCATGTGATGACAAAAATTGACCTCACACAATATATTTTTTTCCAAGTTGATGATATTTTACAGGAATTCAAAAAATCTGAACAACATTCTTTTCATTTTCCTTCTGAAGATATAGTTGTCATTAGGTTTATATGAAAAAAAAGGATATTTTTTTGCCCAAAAGTTGAGGGCATTGCTACAATTGCCTAACCATTGGCTATCAGGGGCCCCAAAAAAATGTTACACATGCTACACTATTGTTAACGGTAGGAATCATGAAGACTTGAACCTAGCGTAAATGCAAATGTATGTGTGACTCTCTTTGATCGAACCCTTGACCCCAGAACCACCCGCCCTCATACAATGTGGTTAAACATTTTTTTGAAAATGAATGAAGACATAATATATAATGACAATAAAAGCATTCAATTGAATTCAATAATGAGCACGGTATTTAAATTTTTAAAAAGCCCACATACCTTTACACGTCTTTCCATCTGTGGCCACCTCATAGCCGTTGTTGCAGTAGCACTTGGGACCATCGTGTGTCACAGCGCAGTGAAACTGGCAACCATGTGAGGCACAGTGTGGCGCATGCTCTAAAACACAGAGAGAAGATACTGTATGTAAATAACTTGAACATATTGTGAAGGGCATCCTATATTGAGTGACAAAAGGCCACACAGAAGCCTTTTAGGCAATTGATCAGTCTCTTTTGAATGTACAGTGGAGTACTATCATATTATCCGAAATGTCCTCTGAGGGATAGGTTAGTGCATCTGGACATTTATGCATGTTAATTGAGCATCGTGATTTGAATGAGCTGAAACACACAGCAAATTTGTTGACATCTTTTAAATCTGCTGACTTGTATTAAAACTCTCCGATGATCTCCAATTGGGGTGTGAATAGATCACATACTGTATGTGAGAAATTTCTGAGCATGAGCCCACTTAGAAAGGTCTACTGATTCACACTTGGCTGGAGAAGGTCATGCCCAAAGTTCAGAAAGCCTGCAGGTGGATACAGAGACTAACTGCAGAATTGTAGAATATTTCAATAATCAACTTAAGTTGTCATTTAGCTGTAAATTGCATTGAATACATACGAGTTCATCTATACGGATGATTGTTCTTTTTTTAATTTATTCTTTTATTCGAACACTATCCAGAATCTTGAATCATGTTATTTTACCACTAGCTGCATCTGCTCAGTGATTTACCAGCATGCACTCGGTCGGGTCTTCCACTCCTTGCATGTGTGAAGGTGTGTGACACAACGTACGTGACTGGAAAATGACCAGCCTTAAGCCTATGGTTGCCATTGATGATGCTACACTTTTAGTTCATTTTGACTGGAAGAGCCAGGCAACAATTGATGAATACCATCGCCTCCCCATTCAACATCCATTAGATGTCCAGCGCCCTCAATGGCTAAGAAACATGAGCATTCAGAGCCAGTCCTTCCATTTCCAACGCCATTTCCATTTTAAAGGCAAATCGGTCATTATTAGTGGCTCACAGTTATTCAAGATTATCAATTTATTTATATTGTTTTTTACTCCTATTTTATAAATAGGAACATTTAGGTCAATGAAAGAATAAATGACAAACTACTGGTTCCCACAACATGATTGTCATCACTGAATGAATACAGCTAATAAGTAATAGCGGCTGCAGAAGGATTAGACCAAAGAAGGCTCTTTCGTTATGTAAAGCCAGTAGCACAGTGGGTCACAATAGCCCTTTTGTTGAGACCCCACTGAAAGGAAGAGTCCCCCAGGAAAATGTGTGGCCCATATCGAATCCATTCACTAAGACCCACACTGTGAAAGACCCCTAGCAATTAGGAGAAAATATCCCCTAAAAAGGTTCCATTTTTCCTCTGTAATGCACCTTTTTATATGTCAAAGTAGAAGTGTTTCATCAGTATTCATTTAGTATATGCAAAAAATATTTGAAATGGTTTTGTTAAAAAAAATGTACGCACAAACACTCCATCCGTCTTTGAAATTTTAAAAGACTAACAATATACTGCAATCTCCTCCTTTAAGTGATGAATAACCAATCAAAAGCTGGGAAACATGTCAGACACTTATCTATATGAATCCATAAAAAAACAAAGATGCAAACCAAAGTGAATAGAGGCGCCTGAAAGGCTGCATGATGAGGTCTGTTAGGACATCCCACCTCCAAGTAAACAGCAGCAGCGGACGTTTGACCCGAGGTTAATGAATGAAGCAAACAAATTACACAGACACAGAGGAGCCCTTCAACCTAAACAAGCGTGCCAATGCCTTGATCCTTTTTAAAGCAGGGATAGCATAATGTTTATCAATCTGAGACTCCCAAACTGAATGTCCTTAGATGAAAGAGACATTTCCTTCAGAAATTCTGGAGATGCTCTTTTGAACTACAGTACAGATGTGGGGTTGGTCATAATGACCTTGACCCATCCCCACTAAAAATTCCTTGTACTAAGTTTGTGTACTCCTTACGGGCACTCATTTAATATCGTCTCCAAAAGACTGAAAAAAGGTTGTTGCCAGCATGAAAGCGTGATAATCAGACATGTTTGACAAGTACAAGGCATGTTTTCGACAAGTCCTTTTCAAGTGAAAGCTGCAGTAAGAGCATGTCGACATGTAGTTTACAAAGTGTACCAATGAGACTTCATAACACCGTCAACACTTACTTGATCATGTGGTTAAAGGAAAGCATATACATGCTGATAACTTCTAATATTAAAATTAATGTAAAGTGAAAATGTGTTTTGGGAATTTGATACAACACTGTAATTGACAGGATGGAATTTCTGACTTGGTTGGAAGTTGACATTAATTTCCTTTTCAGATATAATGAATTATATTTTTTGGTTTGCTTATCATTAAATCTTGCGGCTCCATTACACGTGAAGATAAAGGGTGCAAAACTTGAAAGACAAAATGAACAAATACTAGAAATATTACTCCTTAATATTTCAGGACCAGATTAGAAGACTGAATAATCTTTGGATGACTGTGCAGTGGCTGTTACTAAACCCACTGTGTAAACCAGCTATTCCAGTGTGTGACTTTGGAAGGCCGATAATTCCCAGGACATTCCTACCTTTGTACCTTCGGTGTCTGGAAACAAGTCTGCACGTGTCTCCCATGTATTCTACCTGCTCCAGCCTTCCAATACTGGTATATCTAACTGTATAGGTTTGCCCAAATATCATGATTATTTTCCTAAAATGTTGCAACTGAAGTATGAATTCTCATTCTCTGCCTGGGTATAGCACCTCTATGTAAGAGAGAAGTAATAATTTGTATGGACAGGTAAATTTAAAAAAAAAAGGGTGAGGGGTTGTTTGTAAAGTCTTGAAATGAGAGTTTACATTAAATCCATCAAGAGTAGGCTAACATCCCACATCGCGGTTCAAATCTTATTGTTTAGATTTTCAGCTATGTGCACATCAGATAAAGCATTTGAAATACTTTTTGGGAGAATTAGTTAAGTGTATTGCATTTAGTTTTGTCCTTGTAGTGTACATGATAACGTTGGTGGCTTATTTCCTGGTGAGTGCACGTGCTGGTGTTTGCAGATATGTCGCTAAAAGAGGGCAAAGACATCAATGATAAACACAGTCAAGGCAGTAGCCTGATTATTGGGCAAACAGTTGCTATCACAGCCCAAACAGTCGCAACGGACACCCATTTTTAGACCCCTGTGATGCCATTTAACTCTTTCAGTGCTGTTGACGGTGCTAGTCATCCTTTTGTTGGGAATTGAAATGATTATTTTTCCACTACCAGATGTCCAATGCATTTTCTACTAACCAGACCGATCAGAATGGATTGGACGTTTACCTATATCACTGGGGCAGAGGTAAGTCGCATGCATTAATTATTGGAGCAATGTATAAATCCATACAAAAAAATACTAACTCAAGTGCAATGTTTTGTCCCCCTTGTACAGTGTGGCCAAAGCCTGGCAGGTGAAGAAATAACAGTTCTTGTCATGCAAGACAGGCCTAACTGCAGCAAAAAAACCATTCAGGTCAAGACCTGCTCATGAATAAAGATGAAAATGTGGTCTTTCCACAGTAACCCATATGACCGCTTCTCATTGCACACTTAATGAGACATGAAGGACAATAACAACAATGCACTGCACGCATGAACAATTGCACTAGAACCATACGGACTCTCTTTGCGGGAACAAGAAAAGAAGGGGAAGCTTTTGGAGTACTGTCATGACCCCATTTTGCTCCTTTGCCATAAATCAGTCACTTGTGAGGAGCAAGACCTTTGCCCTCAGCAGAGGACCAATCTCTCTTATGAAGACAGCTAATGCACAAAAAAAGGCCAGAAGACAATGAACAGACTACACAGACAGGTACTATTGGCCATGTGATAAAACAGCAACAAAAATGTTCAGTAACTATGTTTAAAAGGAGGAGACAAAATGTCACAAAAAGAATGAATATTGCAATTTAGTTTAATTTAATTTTACAAACAAATCTTCACCTTCTAAAGAAAATGCAATTGATGAGTTATTTTATTCAGAATTGTTCTCTGGTATTTAGTGACATGTTTTAAATTACAGGCATGATTCTGGGATCCTGTATTCCAAAAGAGATGCTGTTGATTGAACCCTTAAATAATAGCTATTGCAGAAGAAAAGGCTGATGGTGTATTCAAACAAAATGAGCAAAACTGCAGAACTAAGCATGGAAGACATCCACCATTGCTGTCAATGTGTGTATGACACAAGTAATGGATACAGAGACAATGTTGGGTAAAAGGGAGGAGTGGCTGACCAAGAAGACCTAATGAAAACCTCAAGCATGCAGGAGAATCCTTTTCTTGTTCTCCCATAAATTCCTTTGCAATCATGTTCACCAGATAGCACTCCCTCTTTCAAAATGTACAGCACGCTACGGACCTAAAGCAAATGATTACCGATGCCATTGCCACAATTGATGGGGATATGCTACAGCAAACATGGGAAAAAAATGACTACCTATTTATTTTGTGCAACTAATGTTGCCCATGTATTAAAATGACCAATAAGCACCAAATACAATAAAACCAGTGACAATAAAATACCATATTATTACATTTACAGTCGATTTTTGAAATGGTAAACACTATGGATTCCCGGTTTAATAATTAACCATTTTAATAGCAAATTAGTGTGTCACAACAGCTTATACATACTTGACAACTATTGTTTTAAAAACACATTTGTGATTTTCGGCAGAAAGATCTTAACACAAGAAAATGTCCGCCGCTTTCTTAAAAGAAACTAAATTACAGCCAGACATAACAAACATAGCACAACAACAAAAGAACAGAATTTCGGCATTGTGTATTAAGCAAATTGTATGAGGACATGAACATTTTAATGAAGTTCCTATTTTTCATACAAACTTTATTTCACATTTGAAATGTTAATCTCATTGGGGAGTTTAATTTAAAATGATAGCTTGGGAAAGGAAATAGCTTTGCAGATTGATTGGACCATTTTAGGGAATTTTAATGTTGAAAAGTTATTTTTAACAAAACACGAGCGGAGGTTTTTCCATATTTATAACATTTTAAAAAAGATAGTCAATTCCTATCAAACTCCAGGTTCTCACTTGATGATACATTAATCAAACACGACCCAAAAATGTCAACCTCATTGTTTAATATGTTAAATAATGCTGATGTTTGAACATTGCATGACAGTTATCGGTATTTCATGTGGAAATCTAAAACTCACATTGAGACTGATAAAGTTTCCTTCCCTAAAGGCTTTTCTGGCCACTCGCGTCAACAAGTCGGGCAAAATTACGTGGATATAGTGAATGACAAAGTACGCTTTCAGACATCAGGACCAACATGCCCTTGCACAAGCCGCTAGTTTGTACAAGCAAACACTGGGATGGTTGTCAAGGTCCAGAACTTTCCCTGAAACGGGTCTGGACACACTGTTGGGGTGTGTGTGGAGAAATGGGTGTGTTTGGGTGTGTGTTTACAAGAATGTGAATGTATGTTTGGGTCCACGTAAAGTAGCATGCATCCATGCATTACTAGCGATATATGGGTTGTGTTGACCGTTGCTTGACTGAGGACTTGTGTACTCACAACTAGAGACATGGCAGATGGATTTGGCTGACAGAATCACTGAGTGATCTTCAGTGTGTGGAATATTGAGAGCATTGGCCAGTGACTCATTAAACTGGCTCAAGCAAAGTTGGACAAGATGTCGATGTCGTTCATTTAAAATAAAAAAACTTTTTGTATTTAGTTTTCAAAAAAAAAGGATACAGTAATGACAACATGGGCCCAATCTTATCCAGCCTCCTTCCTTTTCTTGTTTGTAAGTACTAGAGGCAGGCATTGTGAGATTTTTTTTCATTTGCCTTATTCTCAAAATGACA
Organism: Stigmatopora nigra; assembly: GCF_051989575.1. Lineage (NCBI taxonomy): Eukaryota > Metazoa > Chordata > Actinopteri > Syngnathiformes > Syngnathidae > Stigmatopora > Stigmatopora nigra. Next base: position 18,860,418 of record NC_135508.1, read on the forward strand.
AAAAACATGAAGAACTCAGCTGATTGATAAAACAAATCCCACTCCCCCTGAGAAAATATACTTCCCATCCCCTGCCCCAAAAGAAGAATTTCATGTGTTTCACACAAGTAGCAATTACTGGATATAGATTACAGCAATGATTGGTAAAAATGCATCCCTGAAAACAGTGTCACAATGGTCAAGTTGTGTGTTCAAGCAATATTCATATGGATAAAAATTTAAGTACAAACTGTTTATTACCTCTGCAGTGAGGACCCTCGTCCCAGCCATCGGAGCAGTCCGGGACGCCATCACACAACTTGCTCATGTGGAGGCAAACGTCAACATCCAAACAGCCATGTTCATTCACAGGACACTTGTTCACCCTGTTGTGCAGGCCTGCAAAAATAGTATAATAATAGTCATATAATAGTACATGATAGGATTCAGTCCCGGACTTCACATTAAATTAAAGAGTTTTTACGAGTGTTCAAAATGTCTAGTCTTTTATCAGACTATTTAACTTTATTAAGGACAACAAAGTACGTATGTTCATTAAAAGGTTCTTGCTACAGTGCCTAGTGTTGCCAATTTATGATTTTGAAAAGAAAAAAAAAGTGTTTTCCTCTTTCAGGCATCAACTTGAAACTCAAGTGCTCTGTGGTGACAGTGAACTCGCCCGATGTTAACATTTTATCAAACTGTTAAGCTAAACAAAGCAAAGAAAAATGCACATTCAGTATTTAAAACAACCATTAACAGATGGCGTTTTACGATGCTTTAACTCATTTACTGCCAGCACCCTCCGAAAAAGAGATTTGAAATCTACTGACGTCAATGACAGTTACAAAAACTTTTGTGAAACAGATAAAAATAATGTGGAAAAAAAGTATTTACTTCCTGAAAATCAATCTTACCGAGTCACTATAAGTTCTAGTGGTAAATCTTCGCTTCAGTCTACGAGACTGTATTATACAGTGCGGTCAAGATCTCCTGATTAAAAAAGTACTACATACTTTAATGAATAAATAGTATGATAACATGCATAGTGTATTTCAAAGTCCATTTTTCATTTATTTTACTGTTATTTTTGTTGTTATAAAAGCTGTTAAAAACAGAAGTTCAAGTGCCACGATGAAAGGATATGAAGATCCTGCTTAGTTTCAATCAAAGCACATATCTTAATCTTTGATTCAATTTGAGCACTGCCAGTATGGAATATACAGTAGATTGCCGTCTCATTGCCTCGAAGCCCACACTTCTCCCCAGTTCTCAACCCACACTGCAGTGCAAAGAGTTTGCTTTGGTTGTTTTTTTTTCTTCCTCCTCCATCTCCAGTGTTCCTCTCTGTATCCTACATCTGCTGACCCATTTTACTCAAACATAGAGGCAGAGAAGGTATAGTTAACCTCCTTCGGAAGATGCGATATGAGCTCTGTGGGTTGTGAAAAGCACACAGTCTCACATGAACTTGAAAATCTTATTTTAAAATGTTACTTTTAGAGTGTCATTCTTGGAGATTGCAATGTTGAGCAGCTGCTCAAGTAAAAAAGCAAATTCTTTTCTTTTTACCGGATATTTTAAAGACCTGTTCCACCTCCAACAACTCAATGAAAAAAAAAACAGATTCAAAAGCTTTTTTTTTACCATCATATTATATTGGAAGTTATACATCGTGGTCATCTGAATATTATCTGTGTTCAGATTAAAAAAGCCCCATTTAAAAATTGTGCTTATAAATGTAACCCTATTAAGAAACAGAAGAGTAGGTTTGCAGTCTGGGGGGTTCTAGTACATAAGCAGCCTCAGTCTCTAAGCCTGCCTGATTTACATTCAATAACCAGCAAACCCCACTTGAAGAGCACTACCGGGAATACACTTTGGAATTGGGACCCCCTACAAAGGTCTTACATTGGTTTCTATCAACTTTGTGACATTGTATGACCTGCATTGCGCTTCACAATTATAACAGACAACACAACATTCTACTAAGATGAGGAAACAGTGGCCTTCAATCGTGGTCAGCAAGAAAAAATGATGACACCATCACAATATGCCCTGCGCACCAACAATTTCACAGAAAAGGTATCAGGACCCGTGAATCCCTTGTGATGTAAACAGAGTGATAAACTATCAATTTTACCACAATACAATATTGGTTCTTCGGGAACGATACTTTACAAAGACTGACCTGGTAATTTTATTCTAGGCTCTAAGATGTAGGTATTTATCACAAGCAGTTAGATTTCGACTAATAATCGAAGAATTATGGCAACTCATTATCGCATCTTAACAAAATTGTTCGGTTGTGATTGAGGGCCTAGCACAGGGGTGGGCAAACTATTCCCGAATGGGCCACAGTGGGTGCAGGTTTTCATTCCAACCCATAAAGAGGCCACCTTTTCACCAATCTGGTGTCCTACAAGTGCAATAAGTGGATTTCAGTCAGGTGCTTCTTGTTTTCAGCAGAAATCTAATTGGTCAAAGTGTCTGTGCTGGATTGGTTGGAACAAAATCTTGCACCCACAATGGCCCTCGAGGCCTGGTTTGCCCACCCCTGGCCTAGCGCATTGAATAGATGCAAATGTGATTGTAGTGTCTGCATAAAGCCTTTAGTCTTCTGTATGTTCAGCAAATGGTATTATATCAGATGAAATTTCTCAAAATGTATTGGTCAGGAAAATATTCCCATGTATTTTATTATAATTGAAAACAGCAATTTCCTCATGTTTGGAATGGAGAAAAAGAATTCTCAGCCTGAACTAAATTACGCCTGGATTTGAGTCAGACTGAAGATTAGAGTTACCCCCACTACCAAGCATTAGTCCGGCATACTTGTGGGAAAAATTTGAGTGCACAATTGAATTATTATTTCCAGACAGCCCTTTCAACGGACACTCTTAAAAAGACTCTACATTACAGTTTTGAATGCCTCCGTAGACAATGAGTTATATTCTAGTCTAGGAGTTTTAACTGGCAAAAAGGCATCAACAATGGGATTCAAACATGGGAATTAAAAGTTTCATGGTAAAAGTCTGGCTGGAATGGCCAACTGGGAATTGATTTCTTTCCACAAAGTCTTTGAGGTGTGAGGAAAGCCTCCAAATCACCTTACCATTGTGATGGGTCTGCTATAAATGACTTCCATATCGTCTGCTGTCATCTTGAATGAATATGTTGCACCGGATGACACGCAAGCCTTCCCACGGGGTGACTTTTCCCACTGTGGGAGCCCTCTTTACAGCAACTTGCATTCGGAACTGACATTTCAGATAGCAGACAGAGTTTAACTGTGGCAAGTGCTCCCACTTGACAGCGACCTGCTGTGGTAGTTTTTGCTCCAAATCCACTTTGTTGTGTATTAATTACGACAAAGAGTAGCCGCCCCAAAACAAGTCGACTAGAATTGCATTCAAAGAACATCCTTCCAAAGTTTTAAATCTCATGTCTTCAAGTAATTGTCAAATGTGCCTTCAAACACACACAGTCCAGTGTATTCTCATCATATAGTTTCACTTGGAAGCCAATAGCTCAATGGCACATTCCTTCCAACAGACAAAAGAAAGACCAACGGTCTCGTAATTGAACATGGTAAAACTCTTACATAGGCATATAATTGTGCATTACATCATAGCAAAACTGTGTAAGATAACGTAATACTCCACCCTACAAATAAATTTTACGCTTGGGCATTGGAATTTTGCTGTAAAAGATGTCAGTTGTGGGTGAAGTTTCCCAGCACGCTCTAAAAATGTCCATTGCCAGAAAAAAAACATTTTTAAAATAGAAAGGAATTTTGTAGTGTAGTATGATATAACAATATGCATTGTAGGCATAATACAAAATGACTTGTATGCCATATGCTTTTATTTGTATTGATATCTATTGAATAACTGCATTGAGGTTGCCAAATATATTTGGGTTTATTGGGGGATATTTTTGTCTATCTATTTGACCCCCTGTTATTTTACAGATACAATTTTAACCAATAAATCCTTATTTTCTTTAAAGAATATACAGTGAAAGCTGTCATGTGCAAGCTCCAACTTGACAAATAGTGAAAGCATTGCATGGTACATAATGAACTCATCCCATCTCAATACATTATAAGCGGCATGCATCAGTGATGTTACTTAAATTACATATGTGGACTAGGAATTAAATAGAATAATTCAATCTTCGACAGTTTCTGGGGACTATAATGCTGACCGACATCAGAAGATGATCTTCCATTGTTGGCCAAAATTAACATTACACTTCGCTCTTGGATTTTGCAGAAGACTTTGTTTCAACCATTGTGTCTTAAACACATACTTAGGCTAGTTACCTCCACATACTCAAATATAGCTCACAAATGTTGAAACGGGTTTGTCCAAACGGGGCACACATGCTCCATAAAGGACCGACCCAGAAAGAGGAAGTTAGCAACCAGGCAAGACAAGGCTCCACTAGTGTGAACCTATTGCACAAGAAGAAAGACTGCTAAGGAGACATGAGAAATAACGAGAGGAGATGGTCCAACAACAACATTCAAGTGGGGCAAATCAAGAAGGAGAGGAGTGCGGAGGAGACAGCGGTAAAGGGGAAGTGGTGCCTGAGTGGCGTGAGAAAATTCTGTGCTCTCCCCGGGTCTTTGTGTTGATGGGTCGGTAAAGATGATGGCTCAGAATCTCAGACCTGGGGGGGGACTTAGTGTGTTTTGGAGGCAGCGTATCATTCGAGAGCCCTCCTCTGCACAAACACACCTCCAAGTATAGTTATACGTGTCTATGATTACAGGCTGGGAAATATTTTCCCCACCTAACATAACTGTAACAGGCCGCCCACTATGGACAATAGTTTAAAACCACATACTATAGTGAAACCCAGCTCCATTTTCTTTCTCAGCCCACAAGACAATTTGCTAATTTTCTCCTACACAAAGCCCTTTTCCGTCGTATCATCCTTTTTATGCAGTTCACCCTACCCACTTCCTTCTTGAGTTATCTTGTCCTGCCTCGGTCATCCCAAGACGAAGGAAAGCAACAGATAACAGGGTGTTATACACTATGACTGCCTCTGTCAGCTGCAAGAGAATGACAAGTCCAATTTTTCATCAGACTTTCCTCCTAGGGTCAGTTGGCTGACTGTATTTAGTATCAGTTAAACAAAACGTTTAATGTCAGGGCAGAATTATTGGGCTCAGGGCCTTCAGTTCGACATTGTTATCGTAATAATATATTGTTTAGGCTATTTTATAGTATTGACATTTCAGCAAAGGCGATCTTCCAGCAGATTAATATTTTTGTCCAAATTAGTCGCATTAATTTTGGGGGCTCTTTTAATGTTAACAACACTGCAATAGAGGTTATTGAATGAAGTGCTCATCACTCAACTTTTCTTTCATCTCATCCCAAAAGAAGAAAGTAAAAGCACAGGAGGAGAAAAGAACAAGAGTTGCAAAACAGAAACAAAATTGTGCTTTCAAGATTCAGACTCAAGGTCGTTTTAGTGCTAAATCACAGGTGAAAATGTCCGACAGAGCATTGAACAGACAATTGTTGTCAAGGTTTTTAATCTGAAAAGGAATTCCTTCACGTCAAGTATACTTTGTCTGATGGGGAAAGTGCTTACATGCTCACGCTAACACAAACATCTGTTCCCAGTCGTTGGCTCCACCACAATGAATGTGGTTCATGCAAGAATCATAATTGTATGCAGACTTGAGATGAAGACATGAAAAAGCCCCCCTCCCTCCCTTTAACTGAATGGATTCCAACTAAGCTGCAAAAAAAAACGAGTGAAACCTTTGACGCAGCATATTTAATTTTAACACCAATATCATGACCAAAAATAATAAAATTACTTGAAAAACAAGAAAAGTTTGGTTGCTGACAATGTAGTAAAAGTAGCCATCAGCAATTGAGGGTCTTGTCAAATGTTTTATAGTGGTCCTAAAAAATGGTAAAGATCCATCCAATCAGGAATATTATGCCAGTTTTACCTTAGCGTGTATGATATAGGTCTCTTTATTACAAATGATGCCAGAACTAAGATAAAAGCCTGAAAAAACAACAACAACAAAAAGCTAGATTTAAGGGAATTTGCAATGGCTATTGTTACATTCTGGGATACCCCTATTTTATGGATGCCCGTTTAAATCAATGGTACATCAGGATGATGAAATTAATTCAGGGAATCTCATCATATCCTATTGATTCATATTAATTAGGACAATTCCACCAAATGTGTCAATAAATGCCCTGTGGCAACCAGTGGAAAGTTTCCCAAAAGTTAAGAAAAATTTTCATTTTTGGAGATGTTGCCAAAAATCATTCGTTCAATAACTTTTACTCTTTTTGAGTTCGATCTCTGAAAATATCTTAGTACTTGCCCAAGGAACGCAAATCATGTTGTGTTATGACACAGACAACCATTTGCACTCACAATTACACTGCCGAATGGAACCCATCCACCAAAGTCAGGCAAAAGCACCATCTGTACCTAGTACGTACTTGTTTTTGTTTGGATTGGATTGAAGTTTGAACTTATCGTACAAAACCGCAACTCTCCCAAAAACCCAAATCAGTACAAAAAAAGCCACTATCTAACCCAACATGGACAACAAGAACTCCTTCTCTTTTGCTTTAATCTCTGCAGGAAAAAACATTAAGTTATCACAAGCAGCTGTGAGGGCATAAAAAAGTGTCGATCCAGCACAGAGCAGGTTGACTGTAAAATACAGTACATAAACTTCCACCTCGGGCATGCTTGTTAACCACTTCCTCTACCCTAAGGCTAGGCGCAAGTGAAACTGATTCAATGCAAGTAGTGAATGGGATTGAGCAGCCTCCAGAGGGTGATGACACACCTGTCCAAAGTGTCCTGAAGGGAGGAAGCACTTATCGGTTCCCTTGGGGCAATGTCAACATAACGCTACATGGCTCAAAATCCAATCATTCTAATCTAGACCAATACATTGAGAATGTCCATCAATAAGGTCTCATTCAGCTTCAGCAACAGTGTTATGATGTCATGTTAAAACCTTGTCCAGTGTCTATCATTGTAAGGTAATTACATCCCACATGAATGGTTGGGAAATAGCAGGCAATTAACCTTGCAGACAGTGTGATTCTGGCGCGTATATATACTTTTTTCCAGTGTGGGTGCCGTGAGCCAAACATAAAAAAAAACACCTCAGCAGATAAAAGCACACATTTACGCCACTGTTCTGGCAGTGAAGAGCGTTGTTGTCATCGTAAACAAAACAGGTGGTGCTTAGTGTGCATGCAACAAAGTTGTAACCATGAAACTACAGAAATTGGAGCTTTAGCTAGGCTGATAACAATGTAAATAAGTGGTTGTTAGGACTTTCACATTAAAAGCTTCTTTTTTGTGGCCTAGTTTTTAAATATGCGGGCCCTTCTCTGCAAAATACTTGTTTGGAAGCAATGATTTATAGAATTCCCGATAAGAACACAACAGGAAGAGAAAGATAAATCATTGACACATTAAATAATAGGCGATGTTTTCTGAAATATGGAGCTAGATAACTTACAAATGAGAGAATCTTTTAATTGGGAAATGTTTATTTTGGGTTAATTCCCCCCCCCCCCCCCCCCCCCCCCAAATACATTAAATAAACACACCCCTTTCAAACTAAAAATCCCCAGGTGACCTTCTATTATATAAACCGAAGCTAAAAGCTGACCTATATAGATAATGATAATCTTTACAACCTCAACAAGAAATTAGGTAAGAGCAGACTTGTATACAGCAGTATTGTCAGATTGCCTGTTATGATAATTTCCAGTAAAGATGAAATCAAGCCGATGCATTTTGTGGATTCAGATGGAAATGGGAAATCCTGAATAATAAGAAATATACTTTTCCATCCCTCTGAGTCAGAGCACGACTTTAAATAACTTTCTACTTCAAACTGCCATCTACATCAACACTGAGTTAAAGGGATTTTTCTTCCTTCTCATATAAAAAAGGACAGATCAGCTAAAAAAGGGTTTAAGCAAACTCCTCACCTTCAGACCAAGCTTGTTTGGACATAAAAAGACAGTTTATTCCAGTAAGATGCCAGTACTAACTCAAAGTGAAGTGGCTGACAGAATATAATGCCAAGGCAGAATCGAATGCACGGGAAGAAGCTAATTGAGCAGAACGTATATGGACAGAGTAATGCAACAACTCTAAAATTCATCATGCAGAATAACACTACTGTCTGTCACCATACAAGTACTTCTGACAACTCCTTTGGGTTTCTATATCAGCGAAAAATTAAATAAAAACTGGACATGGAAATAAAGGGAGCAACAAAGAAAAACTTGGCAATTTAAAGGAGTTTGTACTGATCTTTTGAAACCGTCCACATATTCAACACATCCAACAGATTGGGAAAGATAGTTCCATAGTGTTGAGGTTACTAATCCACCTTTTGATTTACAGTTTTGGATGGGCGGAGGGTTCAAAGGCCAAGATTATTGGAGCGGAGAGGTCGTGCAGTGGAATGCAGTCAAAAGGAGCTCACAGATAATCAAAAGAATCTTGCAGTTGATAGGGAATTTTACTGGAAACCACTGTAGGGATACAAGGACAGGGGTAATACGGGTCCTGTTGCTGGTTCGTGTTGGAACCTGCAGTCATTTGTATTGCCAGTAAACGAGTGACAAGACAGATAACAGGGAGAAAGCAGAATTAAATGAATTTGCTTATGTGATGGTCAAATGCCATGTGATTTTTAATGAATGAAACTCCTTGGTGAAGTGCGCTATTATAATATTCAAAAGAAAAATTAAAAGAACTTGAAATTGGCATGGTTCAAGTAAATATCATTATGGGACAGCCATTTTTTGCTAGGAGATGGACAGTCATGCAAGATGAAGAGATGGGTAACATTATTGTGTTTGGCTGAAAGGTTCATCAGTTTATCATCAGCATAGCAGTTGTAAGAGATTTCCTGAAATCAGCTGACAAACCGACTGCAATAGCATATAAAATGAAAAAAGACGTTGTTTTTAATTCATCGTGTATTATTGTAGCAACTAAACATAAATTGTGCCTTGTAGATGATTGGTGACAATTCACTGTTGAAAACAAAACGTGGGCGTCAAAATGATCTCATCCACAATACCAAGTCACTTCAACCTGCATAATATGCTTGCCTCTACATGTCAGACTTTTGAGAAAGTGCTTGTGGCATAACAGATGTGGAGTGTGGCACAAACTGACAGTAAAATCCCAGTATAAATCCACATATAAACAAAAAGTAGGTTTAACCTTTAAGAGTTTACAGAGTCATGAAAGAGATGGCAGCAGATGTAAGAAGTTAGCATGAGATTCTAAGGAGCTCCCCAATCTAGCAACAGTCCAGACAAGCACTGACACATCCTTGAGCCCTCTCAAAAAACAAGGCCACATAATTAGAGCTATATTTCACTGTGGCAGTCTTGCACACACAGAAAGTCTAAGTCATTTCTGTAACTTTTTTATTTAGATACTACTTTTTTTTAAATACTCATTTGGTAATATCAGTATTCATAATATATTTAATTGATGTTTTTATTTGACTACTTTGAAATGTTGCACAAATGTGTCACTAGAAAAATTGTTCATTAAATTATTGTTAAGTCCATTTAGCTAGAGTTGAAAAAACTGACTTAACTAACTGGCAAATAGCTCTACTTATGCAAACCATATGAAATGAATTGGCACAAATGGGTAGTTTCATAAATTTTAATACTACAGAAACACCAATATCTGATTAACTTGTTCACTGTCACTGTCACTGTCAGACGGACACTTGCAAATGGGTTGGCTGGCAGTGGCCAATCAAATTAACAAATAAAGAAATTAAATGTTTATTGTTCATATGCATAAATGATGTTTATGATATGCAGTATAAAGAATGACTTTTGTTGACTTACAGATGTCTGGGGCTTCATCAGAGCCATCAGGACAATCCTTTTCCCCGTCACAGCGCCAGCCTTTGGAAATGCAGGTCACCTGGTCCTTGCACACAAACTGCTTAGGACTGCAGGTCCTAGTTTGGTCGTCGGCTTTGGGAGCTGGAAGAAAAGAGTCACCACAAATTTACGTTGGAATACTTCCGCATTCTTGTTGTTTTAAATACGGCTGGACAGTTCAATGTTCAAACCTAACTTCTAAACTCTGGAGCAAGTTTTTAATCAAAAGTGACACTGAGTATTTGCTTACACTAAGAATACAATTACTCACTACCTGGTGTGACCTGTGAAAACTATACAAGCTGTGATTTCTGGTCAAGGTTGTGGTGTACCACTGAGAAACAGCACCATAGTAACACTCATAATCCAACAGCAGTTTGACATGGCTGACATGCTTTATGGTTGCAACCACTGGCAAAGGAAAGTGGATCTTTGAAAGACTTTGTGATTCCCTTTCCAGCTTATCTGTGAAGTTGAAGGAACACCAAGGCAGGCAGCGAGCGTTGACACATTGTGAGCCACTCTAATGACTAGGGATGTGGGTTACGGTAGGTACCTGAATGCACCATACACTTGAGACATTTTACAGTCTAGAAGATTGTCTGATTATTTTACAAGTGCATAATTACTCCAACGTGTAGATTTCATTTAAAAAATAATTATGACCTTAACGGCATCATTCTGGAGGAATGTGTTCTTGAAATCTGGTGTTGCGATTCCTCACCGACTGCTGTAATATCTCAGCTGGGAAACTGAATTGCATCAATCACCACAGTTACTAAAAGGGCGGAATATTTACATGGTCAAGGTTACGGTCTCCCAGTGCTGTCACTTGCTCACGTTTGCCAATATGCAAATCAAAAAGTCTAACGTTCTTGTGTCACCCTGTACTTGATGGCTCTCCCTTTCCTCAGCAATCTCAGTCAATTCTCACCTATCCGCAAATCGATTTTTAGAGTTCCACATCTGCTTGAGTACATTCCACCAAGATAGAGAAGAAATGGTTGTTCATGGACATGCTTAAAGTCCTAGGGGCTGACAACATCACAGAAGTCCCCGTCAGTAATTGGGGTTAAATCCTTGCACTTGGACTCAAGGTGACACATGCCACAATGATACAGCATTTAATGCCAGGCGTATTAACCGACTATTTTAATGGATAATTAATAGATAACATCCAACTTGAGGAAACCATTTTGTTGCAAAAAAAGGAAAAGGAATTTGAAACACTAAATATTATGTTATGAAAACGTAATATATGGACACATTTCAGGTTGGAATTTGTTTTGTGGGAGTGTGCAAGGAAGGACAGTAGCAAACGCCTCATTGTGATTCTCGGCAGGCGAGAAGACCCCTGGATAACTTGCCTGGTCTACGTGCTTGGCAGGCAGAGAGGTGTTGGGGGGCAAGGGACACCTAATGGGATTGGAAATCAATCCCAAGAAAGCACGAAGCTAGGGTATCATTGCAATCACATCCATCTAAAGAGGTTGACATTTCACTGCAACTTAGTTGTTTTGTTAATATGAAAACCAAAACAGGCTTTCCAAATGTATCACAGCATTACATCATCATTTTATGAAGCTCGAAGGATTAATAATTGATGCTTTATGATAAGTGGGATTGTGATAAAATATCCGGAACACAATGAATTTGTTTGGAGGGCACGCCCCTTTCCAGCCACTCCCTTGAGAAAGAAGAGGTAGATTTGCTCACTCTTGCTTGACGTCAACTGACTGACTCCTGAGCTCAATTGAGTAAAAGCATTGAACCCATTGACAGGTTGCCGTGTGACGGCATTCCCTCGCATTGTTAGTTATAAAGTGACGGTACTAAACCCTTTGTTCCACAAGAGTGGGCATGAAACTGTAAATAACACTGTGGCTTGTAATTTTCTCATTGCTTTCCCCACAGCCGGAGGAGAGAGCGTTAAAGCCTGATTGGACATTGTGGCTAAGGAGGGGTTCATGACTAGGGGAAAAAAACTGGCAACCTTGGCATAGTTCTTCTGAAACCACAAAAAAATTTCACACAGAGATGTGAATTGTTGATTTACTCGGCAATTCCCTAATATTCCAAAGGAACTTTCCAAAACCCTGTCAGTGTTTGAAGATTCTGTTCAGGCTCCAATGTGAAACTATTCCAGTCCAACAATAGGAAATGAAAGGTAACCTGAGTTCACGAAAGCAAATAAACAAGGATTAATTTGAGAAGATTACCAGCATTAAAAGCGTCTTACCAAGAAATGGCAATGAAAAGATCATGACTCAATAACTGTAATCAGTAAAACCCATAGCATACTATATTTGAAAATCTAAAGCAGGAACACTTACATAAGGTGACCTGAGTTACATACTGCAAGTATATTGGACAGTTTAGACACCGCAAAAAACAGTTAATCAAAAAATTAAAAATAGGGAGCATACAACGGATTAGGTGCTCTGCCCATATATTTCTCCGAAATAAACACAAGGCTCTATAATCCTAAAACTTTTTAGGAAAACGATCACCTACAGTCTATATATACCAATACAATAAAGTATGCCTTAGAAATTCCCACAAACGGTGGTGTCCGAATGTTAATGGTATTTATTTCGTCCTTCAATTTTTTAGAATTCAATTAAACAATTCATTATAAACAGACAGTTTAATGCAATTTCATAAATGTTTAAGAGGATATGTTAAAAATAACCTACCTCTGGTATATTGTAATAATAATAATTCCATTCCAACTGGAGTGGGCAATTTTAACAACACTTGTTACATTAATATCTATCAAGTTATTTAGCCATTTGACACAAGATGCCAAAATTAAAGCAGCAATTTGATAAATAGTAGTTAATGGCAGTCATGCTGCCAATGATCTTAGCCACAACTGTGAGCTTCCATACAGAGAATTTTCAAAAGAATCAATTATAATTGCAAAATAAATACATAATTGAAGCACTTCCAGACATTTAAAATGCTGACCACCACAGACAAGTACTACTCTTATGGGTAGGCAATATACAAAAAAACAAGAGAAAACAATGCTGAAGACCTGAGCCATTTGATTCCTTGACAGCACAAACTATGATTATAATATTGTATTGCGGGATTAATTTGTATGAACCACTAGGAGACTTCCTGGTATGCATTTATGGGTCAAGCTGGGGGATTTGGCCGGATTCTGAGTAAACTGCCGGACTCTAAGGCGCGCACATTGTAGTTTGTCATTTGGGGCCAGTGGAGCATTGAGCTGTCCAAACATTGCACAGTGAAATGCCCCAAAGCGCTGTTGATGGCAAAAAGCATTAAGCACGAGCGAGCGAGCAAATGCATGAATGTACCACAAGTCCCTTTCTGACAATTACATCCATACTGGGAGTCTTCAGGGGGGAAAGCCGATACTTAGAAAGTAATGTCTTCGTTTGAGAGACAGAAGCTCAAGTGGTGTTGATTTGAATACATGCGGAAAAATGTCCAAAAAAAATCTTGTAATCTGAAAGGAAGCCTGTTGGACAGAACAGGATGCAATGGTTATCCAAAAAGATGGAGGTCTCTAGTCACCAGCACCAGCTGCGGTGCAAAACTGTCCCAATTTCCCCACAATCTGTCTCCCTCAATATGGCCATCACTGCACAACCAAGTGACTGCATGGACATTTTGGCACCATCTAATTGATGTCATGTGCGGGAACAAAAGGCAGTGTTACTGTAGTAACAAAAACAAATTCTAATAAAAAAAAGTTACTCTATTAGCTGTAAGCCAAACTGTACTTCAAAAGATACACTATTTGACTGTCCATTTATTTTTCTTTCCAGTGCACATAACTATTATAATGGCAAAATTAGGATAAATAAAGTAGGACTGTAGTAAAAAGTCTAAACACATTACAAAAAAAGACAGAGGTCATTTTAAGACATGGGTGTCCAAACTGTTGCTCATTCTAACCAAAGAAGAGGATACAAAGGCCTTATCAGTTGATTGTCGCCAGATACTAGTGGTTTCAGAAGAAACCTCATTGGTTAAACTGTCTGTGGTGGATCAGTTAAAACAAAAACCTGCACACCCATGCTTTAAGCCAAGAAATATTTTAGGTAATTTTCTTTTCTTTCATTGAACTTTATAGACTGAGATCTTCGTCAATAACTATCTAAAAGGTGGTTTGCCGGGCAGCGTCTTCAACAAGGAAGTTCAGACTTCCATCTCCCCAGTCACTTCTTCCAGGTCTTCCGGAGAAATCCCAAGCATTACAGGGCCAACCGGGAGACATAGTTTCCCCAGCATGTCCCATTGAGACATGCCTGGAACACTCCAAGAGGTCCAGGAGGCATCCTAATTAGATGCCCAAGCATCATCATCTGGGTCCTCTAAATGCAAGCTTCTCACCATATCTCTAAAAGGAGTGTGATCAAGTTTGACTACAATCACAAGTCAAAATATATTTCCTTCCTAAAATGAACGGACATGGGCAGTTAAAACTTTTGCACAGTATCTACTTGGTTAATTTATTGAAGAAAAAAAGTGTTTTTCAAAGCACCACAGTACCAATGCAGTGCTCATTGAAAGAAATATCATCCATGTTTGCCAGTGTATCATAGTAGATGTGTTCTAATCAAGCCCAATGTGTAATAGTTTACATTACACTTGTGCTTCTGGAGATTTTCTTCTTTGTGTGAGCAAATACAAGGATTAATTCTCAGCCTTCCAAAGCCCAGGTGTTCTCAGCACAGTATGCTGCCTAAACATTCCCAGAGTGGATTCTGGTGGAAAACAAAAGCTAAAGTAAGTCCTTTATCAACATTCTTCAGGTCCATCAAGTAGTCAACAATAATATTAGCCTGGCTCATTTCTGGGGTCCACAATATTATTGAGATGTGTTTATCGCACTGCTGTTTAAAGTTGCTGATGCTACAAAAAAAAAAAAATCACAGCCAGAGAAGAAAAGGCACGGATCTCCCCAGAGGAATGATTGTAGTGACAGGTAACTGCATCACTGAAATCAGAACAGATATCTTTTCTTTTTCCCCTTTCAGGAAATACTTTATTAGAAGTGCAATTAGACCATACGCGCACACACACACACACACACACACACACACACAGGTCAAATGTAAAGCCTTCCCAAGGCTAAACAATTTGCATTATCAGGAAGTGCGTGGGGAAGAAGAGGGCAGATGGAAGTTGTTATTCCTGAATTTGTGTGTTGCATTAATAATTCAGATGTAGCACAGTCAAGGCCTCTGGGATGTATTATGGAAAACCAAAGCAGAGGTTATAGTTTCAATACGCATAGCAGTTGAGAAGAATATGAAGATCAATGTGACGAATTATTCAACTCACTGCGGATAAAGCCAATGACGAGCTTTCTAAATGTTAAATGAGTCAAACCACATCAGTGCTACATAAATATTTTCATCCAACCTCACAAAAATCACTTGGTTTTAATCAACACAATTACAGTGGTAACTATAGATTAGAGTTATTTTCTTTGCTCCATTGACTACGCACAATGCCTGTAACTTGAAGGAGCGTGAGACTTGACCGGCATCTCACCAGATTTGACCTTCTCTGATCAGGTGTTAAAAGCACCAGGGCTCCCAGCCATCTAAACCTTTACGGCACTAAACAAAACTCTGGGTGGTCAGCTCCAGGGCTCGGGTGAGGAGTTCACGACTAGTTATGTGCAGTTACAAAGCAGCACTCACAGCTGCTCCAGGTGTTAAGAAAACTTTACAGCCGCCAGCTACTTTTCAACAACACTGTGTACTGACTGTGTGGCATTCAAGAGGTATGATACTAATCTAATGTCACTAAATGCACATTACACACCAGCAGTCTAATGATATAACTCTTGAGTTGACAAAAGGACTACCAAGCTGGTCATGAAACAATCACTACATGGTTATGGAAGACTTTTTTCCTCCTTTTTAAAACACTTACGTGGCAAGCAGAAAACACCAATTAGACCCCACCCCTGCCTGCCATTGGGAAACAACAAACACTCTTTCATCTGGAGCCTCTCACACTTATAATATGTTAGGAACATGATTCTAATCTGCTTTATGGTCACGCTTGAAGGAAGTGAAGGGGTAGAAGCAGGCTACTTTAACCACATGTTTTTTTCTTCACATGTTCTAGTATAGTTTATAGGATTTTTTTATATTTAGCCTGAACTCATTTGCTGCAATTTACCCTTATGGATGTCCTACCATTCGAGAAATGTCAATGATTACTGCCAGTCTCCACCATGTTCAGATGGATTGGACAACCATTGCTGTAAATGGTACTAAAACATGGTCATCACTGCGAACCAATGCCATTTGAAACAAAATGGGCGTGTACTTTCATCAATGGCGCCAAATCAATGACTAAAAAGGTGGTGCTGAGGACTAGGTGCCAGAAAATGAGAAGATGCAGTTGGATGATTTTTAAAAAGGGAATGTGCTAATTGTATCTGTTTTCTTACTTTTTGCTAAATAAGCATTTGAAAATGCACAACCGGCAAATGTCCAAGACATCAATTTTATAGGGAATCAAAGGGCAAGTCCTATTTAAAGGTTCAAGTAAAAAAATCTTTATAGCCGATGATCCACATTCATAATTTTCACCATAGGTATTGTCATGTTCTTAAATCCCACAAGGGTCACTAATATGAAAGTCCAATGTTTGTATTTAGTTCTTAGAAGAAAACCCTGATTTAACACTTTCAACTGGGATACAAATATGACACAAATGGCTCAATGCAGTCTTAAAATGAGCTCCAATGCAAACCACATCTCAACCTCATCAATCGCAGGAAGTTTCGTGAACAAACCCAGAGGCAGACATTCTCAAAAGCTCACTTTGTAACATGAACCACAGCAGTGACATGGCCACAAGTGATGCCGCCGCAAAGACAACACAGTGCAGTTTTGTTTTGACACAATTAAATTGAAGTGTGTTAGAAATACATTTAACTACCTCCACCACATGAGGGGAAGCTGTTGTATAGTCTGTGCAGTAAAAGTCTACAGTTGTCTTGTTTGTCCACAATTTACACAGACTGGATTACTGAGTAAAGAAGGCATCTCATCGTTTGAAGCATTTCTTTTAACAATAACACACGGCCAACCGATGTCTGTCTTTAAGTACTTTTCTGGTCAAAGTGTGCTTGAAAAACACAAATGTTACTACCATGATAGGGACAAAAATAACGGATGTCTGCTTGCCATTGAACTGCAATGACTTTTTGACCTTCCTCTAGTTAATCCCTTCTCATTCATAAAATACAGCTTGCGGCCCCTCTGGTTTATCTTTCGGACTGGTTCACTTTGCTGTTTAGATTTCAATCTCAAACTCGGAGGAAAACATTGACCCTTCAAATATAAAACATCCATATTATTTCCAGCCTCCTGCTCCTTGGGTGACGTAACCTCCTGTCCATTTTGAAAAACGCCTCCAGCTGAGGTTTATTTCGCTTTTCAGCTGTTCCCTCCCCCTCTCAGCACTCACATCTAAGTTGGATTAATGGTCTCCCTGTGCCCAGATGTTACATACTGATGGAGAAGATGGGAGGAGCTTGTTGACTTTCGTAACCCTAGCTATTGCTTATAGTAGGAAAAACCTACCCGTGAAACAGAATTTAGTTTATATATATATTTATATATTTATATATACTATCTGACAAGTGATAACACAGCAATGGGAAATTTGCTATATGCACCACATTATGAATGAATACAAAAAGGTGATTCTTCTTGATGAAACATATTCTTTGTTTCCAACCAAATTACTAACATTTTCTAAGGCACTAGTAAGTATTCTCTTATTTATATTAAAAAAATAAGTAAATAAATACGTTTATAAAAAGAAAATTACATAAATGAATAAACAAGAAAATCCTGCATGTATTCTTTTTATCTATTTAGGATGCTTGTTTATTTTTTTAAAGTAATGTTTAAAAATGGTATTTGTTTTAATGCATTTTTATAATCAACTTTAAAGTAGGGGCAGCCCGGCCGGCAGCTTGAGTGGTTAGGACGTCGACCTCACAGCTCTGGGGTCCTAGGTTTAAACCCACGTCCGGTCCACCTGTGCACTACCCTAGTAAGGATAAAGCGTTTCAGGAAATGAAATTAAACTTTAGAGTGTTATTCAGGGCCATAAACAGAGATTGTTTCAAATTGATTTGCTTTTATTTGCATTAATTATTTCTTTTTTTAAAACATTACGTTTTTTTTTTAATATTTATTAATCTAATGGAACAAAATAATATAATTCAATTGCCCTAAGAGTGACAGGTGACCAGTCAAAGAAGTCAGCTATGATAGGATAAACTCCAGCACCCTGCAGCACTGACAAGGATAAGCAGTGTTGAATATAATTCAATTGAGACGTCAAGTCTACATATGTGGACATGAATGTGTTAAAATTGTATCCGACATGAGCCAAAATGTGATGGCCACATATGCGCGTCTTTTTTGATTGACCAAAAAGGGTTAAGTTAACATAAAGAGCAACTGGTCCAAACCGTTTTATATATTGTCATATTGGGAAGCACGGCAGGTCGTTGATGTTAAGATCTTGTTAGGTGAATCAAGGACAGTCCACGATCATTGTTTTAAGGAAATATTGAGGTGTAGTGTGACCAATCCTTGATAATGAGCACACAGTGTGGCTAGATTAACTCTTTCTATAGTGCACATTGAACTCACTAGCTGTCATTGACTGTGCTTGATGGGGTTACGGTTTGGGTTTTTTTCTGTAAATAATCACAGGATTAAATTGACAAACCGCACAGAACGATGACATGTCGGTTGTCTTCCATTACCTGTCCGTTTGATGACTCATTGTTAAACGGTCAATGACCTGACGTTGTGATTTGGCTTGCAAGGTAGGCCCTTAAGTAAAATCCGATCTAGGCCAAATGCCTGCTTTGTGCGCCACTTTCAGTGATGAATGAAATGATCGCAGCTGTGTTGTTGTGGCTTTGTGTGAGTATGTGTGTTCTATACAGGCCTGCATTTAGACTGGGGGTGCTTCAGTATGTGATCTCAATGGAGTGTTTTAGTTTAATGCTGAAGGAGCCAACAGGCGGGCGAGCGTCTTACCTTCGGCCGCACCGTTAGGAGAGATGACCCCCAGGCTGAGTAGAAATCCCAAATAAAGCCAGCTCATCGCCATCTCCTAAGCAATGCCCCCCAGCGGCACTGTTACTGGGGAAAGGAGCAGCGATCGAGGGAGGGATCGGGGTGCGAGACTTGGCCGGATCTCTAAGACCAAAGTCGTCCGATCGAGCACCTCATCCGAACCCCGGCTGTGAAGATCCGGGCGCGTTGATTTGAGTTGTACACCTTCGGCCAACACACCTTTTCCTTTTCTTCCTCGGGGGAAGGAATAAAGAGCAGGAGACACCACTGTGTCTAAACGAAGCGCTGCAGCAGCACTGTCATGAAGAAGAAATACTGCAAATACTGGAAAAGGACGCTCAGCATTGGAGCATGATGCACAGTGTGGCTCCTCACCACCATGCCCCCACAACCCCCTGCTCCCCCTCGCGCAAACACGCGAGCACGCCGGCTCCGCAATCACAGGATTCCGCAAAGCGATTGAGAGGTAAAAACGCCAATTCGCCCAATTAAAGGACGCACGCCGTCCCCGTAGCTGCACAAGTGTCTCCTCAAACGTGCAAACCGCACGAGTGGATGCTAAATGTCTAACTCGGAGCACCGGGGACGAGCCCGTGACGTCACCGTCTTGATTCCACACAAAAAGCGAGAGAAGTGAGCGCCTGTGGGGATTCTACGCATGCGCCAACACACCTCCCCTTTCTCCGATTTCAGGCGTTTTGCAGCCCACTGTCTGTCTAGGTGGGACTGTCACGTTCAAGATATCGTGTGAATGATCCGAACTGAGGTCCTGTTGAAATCTTAAGTGTAAAGGTCCAATAAATTGCAAAACCAATTCAAAAGCGAAAAGAGAATGTCCTCCGCCGGTGAAGTCTCAATGATTGAATCAATGCTTTTCGTGTCAAATGGTGCCCTCTAGCGGCAAATACAATGAATTGTGTGAAATTGTCAAAATAATTGGATGAGTAGTTGTGCTGGCAAGAATAATAATAATAAATATGATATAAAGTAGAGAAAAGAAACAATCTGTGCCCAGGTGACTGAGGAAAGAGTATGTTTTTATTTCATATTTTTATCATTTTCTGATTCGATGAATTGTTTGTAATATGATGGTCAGAGGCACAATGATGCGTTTCTTTTGAAGTAGTTCAATGAATAGACTGCCTTAAATCGTTTAATACGGGTATTCGAGTTTTATAAAGTATTGTCTCATTTATTTACGTGTCCTTTATATTTTTATAAGGCTACCTAAATGCTGGTCGTTGACAAGATTAAGAGTTGGGAAACTCACTTGTGTAAATATATCAAGAATCTGGCTCTATACCAAAAGTCAACTGTCACGCATTTGGATTTTACTTTAATAGAAAGTGTACAAATACATTTTATGCATTGTCGCACCATTGTGTGAAGTTTTTGTTGTTCAGTCATTCGAACCAGCAGGGGGCGCTGAATCCTTACACGAGTGAGCGACTGGAATAAGTGTGTGCGTGTGTGTGAGTGAGTGTGCGCGTCTCTGTGCGTGTGTGAAAGTGAATGTGAGTGTGTGTGTGAGTGTGTGTGTGAGTGTGAGTGTGTGTGTGTGAGTGTGTGTGAGTGTGTGTGTGCGTGTGTGTGAGTGTGTGTGAGTGTGTGTGAGTGTGTGTGTGTGAGTGTGTGTGTGCGTGTGTGAGTGTGTGTGTGTGGGGGGGGGGGTCGTGTGTGTCAGTGTTTTTCTAGTATAGCATGAGACGAGCTTTGGTGTTAATGAGAGGTCACATTTTGTCAGATTGTGTTTGAATTCTCACTGGCATTTTAATGACGGACAACAACAAAAAAAAAACATAAGTGAGACCAAATGTATTGGGGCTCCATACCAAGGGTTTGAAAGCAAACACATTTTTTAAAGTAATTTGTTTTCTTTGGACTTATAATAATGTAGAATGTCAAATATGCAAGGAATCTGTGAGGTTTAGAAAAAAAGAAAGTAAACGGTGTTTTTTGTAGAAGATTCGGTCCAAATGACACAAGAATAGCTCTGGCGACACAAGTAATGAGGACACTTTTCGGGGTCACCTCAGGTCGCAGACATTTTGTTGACATTGTTGTTGTCGGGACAACACTGTGAATCAACAATTGCTGGTGTCACCGCACCCTGAGCGTGCCCTTTTTGTCATGTAGAGGCTGACGCCAGCATGCTGTTTGGGAGACAAGTTGAAAGAGCGCCAGCGTAAATACTCCCAGACCACATGTTCTCCCAGGGCAGAGGGACTGGCCTCTCTCCAGCCACATCTGCACTCAATCCCCCATCTTTAAGCTAGGCACGGAAGGGGGAGGGGGTACCCACACAGGAAGAACCTGCTACTTCTTCTTTTGCAATTGTGGTGTCAAAGATAAAGGCGATGGCATCCAAGCCAGCGAATGCTATTTATGATGCAAATCAACTGAGATCTTTGCTGCGGAGATGACTAATTCAATGAAGGGTACCTAAGCGGCACACTGGGTATTTTGCTTCGGCTCTGGTCGTTACCAGAACTCCCCAATCTTGGATGGATTGCAGTATAAATCAAACTCCTGACTCTCAGCCAGATTCTGCATCTGGAGTTGCACCGCATGCAGTTATTTGTGTCATTACTCAACAGATACTGCTCTGGCATACTCCAACCTATAAAAAAGAATCAATCTGCTTCACATTATGCCTAAATCTAATTATATATTGACTACCACCCGCCTTTGGTCCCCCTCCCACCATTCAGTTTGCGTGTTTTCACAGCCAGGCAATTACCGAGCGAGCTATGCTGACAACACCTGAGGAATGCCGAGCATGTACCAGCAGCCTGTGTTCTCCAGATCACCCCCCACCGCCATCACACTCCTAGCCCACCTCTGCAAGCCTCCCCCAGACATAAGTCCCCGTCATCTTTCTCCATTTCCCCAGCATTCTGAGGTACTGAAACTGTTCAACCATAAAGTAAAAAAAGAAAAACAACACCAAAAACACACTTCAGTGGATAGAAAAATACTGGCAGTTTGTAGTTGTCAAATGTACTAAATAAATAAAAAACTTTATAGGTTTACTTTTAAACTAGTAATAACAAACTATCATAAAAAAAACAATAATATTTTTTCAATGGAAATTGACTATAAAAAAGTTTCCGTGGGTAACCTGTCTCCTAATGGCATGTATCTTTTTTTTTTTTGTCAACAATAGTTTGAACCCGAGCTGTCACTGCAGTCAAGCAAGTTGACAACTGAGTCCAATAGCGCAGTCTAGTTTCATCTTCCAGCACTATTTTCTTAACATACACACCCATCCTGTATTCTAACCAGTATTCAGTGTCTCAGTGGTCAGTGCTGTTGACTGGAGAACTAGGCCTGTAAGTCCGAATCCCAGTTTGAGAGTGGTAAAAATAAGAAAAGGAATGCAGTGATGTCACCATCATCAACACTAGTTTTGATTACCTAATTATTTTTCAAGCATTAGTACCAGGTTTTTTTTCTACCACCATTTTCAGTTTAAAAAAAACGTAAAATTGACATTTACCAAAGTTTTTTATGGTAAAATTGTATAGTTGGCAGTACTTTACCATTTAATTAATGTTTGAGTTTGCTAGTTTTTTTGTTTTGTTTTACAGTGCAGAACAAACGCTAAGATGATGAGTCAATATTAATTTGAAACCAAGAAACGAGGATTAAAACTCAGAGGCCACTGCTGTCCTCTGACTTTTAGACATTATTGTACTGTAAACTGATTCTCGTACCACCTGGAGGACATCGCTATCCTGTGTGGTGTTGGCTGGCTCCGAAATTCTGCCGACTGTGAGCTCCTCCCCAAAGTGTCCTTGAGCCCATCTGGCCCAATGCTCATCTCAGCACCTGAAACTAGGAGGGGAGTAAAGAAGTCTGATTGATTTCATGTTTAAATGTCAAAAAAGTGTTGATACTCTTCTATTAATAAACTCCTTGTGGAATAATATTGTTTTACTGCAAAAATGCATTCATTTTTTGGCATTGTGCCTGTGTGAGTACGACACAGGCAGATCAATTCTGCGTAGACTCGCCCATCATGATGAAACCTGGATGAAAATCCCCTGTGCATGTAGATCTCCAGGCGCACATGTTGGTATGCTTGTCTTCTTCAACACACAAGTGAGGATCAGAGTGCTTTGGATACATTATGCAAATATGTGGCGGGAAAGAACACGCGAGATGGTTGAGTGAAGAGTTGCATATGTTTACTCACTTGAGGGCTTATCAGTCTTGGTATGCAAGACGGGGCAAAAGGGTCAGAGAATTCAGTTGCCAGGCATCTTAAATGTGTACTACAACCTTCTTTTAATGTTAATTTAATCTATTGATTTACCTTATAATACCAAAGTGTGGAAATAAGTAACTGTTAAAACAGATTGGATTAGTTATTTTATTGAATTTTTTTTTTCAATGGTTAAGCAGTACATATATTGGAAATAAGCGCTAAAACACTTCTTATCTTCAGTTTGAACAATGTTAAAATTCAGGGAAATCCAACATCAGAGACTCTGTATAGATTTATGGTTTTACCAACGATTATTCTATGTTTTCCACTCATGACTTTGCTAGAGAGCAATTGTGTGTGTAGCCTGCTGTCAAGGCCACATTTAGAAGCAACACTATATTCCTCCACGATCATAAAGTGTGATGTTTTCCATCTCATTTGCATTTCATTTGCTCATCCATGCCAAGAAACGCAGCGTAATTATGCATTCCATATTCAAAAAGGGCATTTTTATGCCATTGCACCACCTGAATATACATTGAAGGCTTACCTTGAATGACCTTGATGTGGAATGTTTGAGAATGCAGTGGGACAAACACCAGGTTGTGACCAGATGTGGATTTTAAGCAGGCAACACTAAGACACATTTAATTGTATGTACCGGATACATGTACGTACGTATCTGTATAGATCTAGCAGTTTTACAGCACTCAGGTCATTTTCTGGGTGAGGATACAGTGTTCCCTCGCTATTTCGCGGTTCCGCTACCGCGGACTCAGAGCTTCGCGGATTATTTTTGGAAAAAAAATATACAAATATTACATTGAAACAAAATATTTTAGTTTTTTTGTTATAACATGAATTTCACTATCTCTAACTGTATTCTATATGGTGTACTGTATACAGGGGGGTAAAAAAAAATTGGAAAAAAAAATTGAATTAAATTCAAATTAAGTATTTTTGAAGCGGAATCCCTACTTCGGGGAAATTCACTTATCGCGGGTGGTCCCGGTCCCCATTAACCGCGATAACCGAGGGAACACTGTATTGCTTCATTTGTGTCATCCCACACAGTGGAATCTAATTACAGAGCTAGTGTTTGAGTTTTACAAAGTAAGGAATAAACCCAACTATGTCCATGTTTGGTCTGTATAGAACCACTGCTTTGGTCTTTTTGGATTTTTTTTCCACTTTTAAAAAGGAGTAAATTAGTTGTTCTCCAGCATAGACAAACCAAAATGTCCAAATATTCTGAAATCACTTATGATTTCGGTTTCCAAACTCCATGCATTTAATCTTAACTCAACCGTCTTATGGAGCTGGGTGCACTTATTCGAAGCATTCGAATTCTAAGGCAGTTCCACTCATCACCATACCCCCGAAAGGTCAGTGGTGTGTAGTCAGGCCTGACAAGGCTTGCCCTGGTAGATTCATTATCAATGCATTGGCCTACATTTACGAGTTCAATTCAATTTCCTAAATTAATTTTCAGCACTCTAATATCCTCATTACTTAGACTTTTGCTTGGCTGAGCAGTTTACAACAGTGTATGGTAGTTTTTAAGTCTAATCAGATTTTGGTTTGTTTGTGTTGCTATACCAATGTACTCGGAATTTACTGTGTGCTGGCATATGAAGCAAAGATGCCAGAAAATTGTAGCTTTCATTTTTTTAAGGATCAGATTATGGTTACTATGTTACCCTCTCAGTTTTGAGATTGAGGGTTCAATGCCCAATGATTTACGGCCTTTCTGTGAGGAGTGTGCCTGTTCTCCCCGTGCCTGGTTGGGATTTCTCCAGGTACTCCGGGTTTGATGTTTCGGTATGAGTGTGTGCATGTATGGTTGTTCTTCTCCTCGTGCCCTGTGATAGACTGACTCAAAATGTACCGCATCTACTGCCCGTTGTTGACTGGGATGAGCTCCAGCTCCCTGAAATACTAGTGAGGATAAGTGGTATGCCATTGTAATTGCTAGACTCCAATCCGTTGACCATTTGTTGCAGGCCTCCTAAGTCAAAATGTAAAATACTGAAAGTTGAGCATTTACATTCTCAAAACCTCCCATTTTAAACATTTTAATGCAGTATTAATGGGGACGTAATGTATTTCCTTCATTTTTCATTGATTTTAGTTTTTCAATTAGATTTTTATTAACGCTTTTACAATCTATTGTTGGACTTGTTTGCAAAAATACTGTTTAAAAGTACAATGATGAATTATTTAAAAACTCGTGTGCTACCTGAGCCTGAAGAGCGTGCATGCCCTCTACTGGCGAACGAATTAATACCAAAAAAAACCAAAACAAAAACGGAAATCGGAATAAGATAGAATAAAATAGGTCGTTTATTCTATCCGTCCATGAATAACTTTCATTTTTTAATGACAGTGCACGCACCCATGACAGTGACTTGACAGGACCTCAGCCTTAAAAAAATCATGTTTTCCTACAAAATATCTATCTTTATAATATCATTATTTGAAATTGGGGCAGAATATGGCTTCTATGGATTCTTGAAATATCCCATATACCGTCCAGTGTATACGTATTATCCTTTGATATATTTATGAGGGAGGGATGGCGTCCTGAGCACGCCCCATTGCGATAGTTTGTCCAGCCGTGTACTACGTCGAGCGTGGACTGGGAGAGCGTCCGAGAGCCGGGAAGTAAGGGGGGAGCAATCCGCAATCAGCAGCGCCGCTCCTGGCTGATTTTTCCCCGGCTGACGTCAGCTGCCTGGCTGCTCTCGGCTCCCCGCTCCACCGGACAAGGCGCCGCGTCAAAAAATGCTGCTCTCCGTGCCGCCTAGGACCGGCGGAGTCAACGCGCACAACGGCTACCCGGGAAAAAACATCAAGAAGGTAAACTTTGCTCCCTTCGTTCGCTTTCTGCTCTTAGTAAATCATCGCCAGTCATCTTGTTCCGTGCTGGGCGCCACTTCGGGGCCGGCCGCGGAAGCTGCAGTGTCCTTGAGAGAAGTGAACCAACCACACGCGACTCGCCGGTTGCCTTTGCATTCCATATTTTAGTCTTTTATGATACACGGTCTGGTCCGAAACTAACATTAGAGTTATCTTGTATAGTTGCTTTGATCGTGTTGGCTTGTTCTTGCCCGTCTCTTCCTTTATTGCGCACAAGAATAACAACATCGCTCATCCTTACAATCTCGTGAGGCGCAATTTCAACCCCTATTTCGATTTCATACTTATGTCTGTACTCTTGAGTGATGTTTTCATTAAATTACAGGCTAGTTTTTAAAGTTTTTTTGTTACTTGCCTAGTGGCACACCCCACCGAGTCAATACCCCGAATAATAAGTGCTCTAGAAAATAAAAGTTCCACTTTACATTTGATTAAACTAAATCTAACTTCTAAAACAAGATGGAACAAGGTCACACTGTAAGCTGTACACGCGTAAAGTGAATTGCTTAAATGAATGTTTCACAAATTGACAGTGTCATCCATTTTTAAAGCTACTATATATGTTCATTCTAGGACTTGACCACTCTCTCAACAGATTGCATGGATTTGAAAGCACTTTATGTAATGACAGGTTATTAAACTAAAATATCACACTGGGAAATTGAGCTTGAAACATATAGCTATGGCTGAATATGTGCATATATATTCACCACAATCCATAATAAGGCTTGGACAATGCTGAAATCAAACACCTCCCTATAGCTTCCCAGTGTTATTCCCACCCCTGCCTCACGGCTGGCTGGGATTCAGATTGCACACATTTAATAGCCTGGAATTCCTGGAATCCTCCATTCGGACAACATGCTTACTTCAGGAGAGCTTCTGAAAACATGAAAGAAGATGTGCAGCACTTTATTTGGACACATTTTCTATTGTCGGAGGGCCAAAGTCACACAGAGGCAGGCTTTGTAAATCCAGCTTCAAGTGCTAACTCCTGGTTTGTGTCTTTGACTCGGAGGGGAGGGCGGAGACCAGAGAAGGATTAAAAGATTTCTCCCCCTTTTCCTCTGCTTTCTATTAACTCGACCCCCCCCCCCCAACCCACCCCCAATACACTCCCTGTGTCGTTCCCATACCTCGATTTCCTCTGCACTCTAGTTCACATAAAGAGAATGTGATCATTCCTCTGACCTTGCTGTTAATGGTCTCATCAGGATGCCAGAAGACTGTTTAAAAGATTGTTTTCAGGAAATGTCAACGTCTCTGCCGTTTTGTTTTTGAATCGTACTTAAATACGAGACACCAAGGAGCCTCGTTGATATTTTTTTTTTTTGCTTGGGATTTTGCAAAAACGGCTTATCAAAAGATTAAGTCACTTGAGCTCTTAGCTTCTCTACTGCGCCTTTTCGGATTTTCTTTACAAACCCGGTAAGATGATCAAATCTTCACTTTTCCTACATTAAATAATACTGAAGTAGTGGGCTTCAGAAATGTTTCACCATTCCTTTTAAGCAGATTTCGTGACATTTCATTACATTTTTAATTACAATATATTTGCATTGAACATCAGAATTGTATGTTAAAAATACCTGCTAGAATTGCATGTTATCCCAGGGTTGGGTAGCTTTTCTCTGGGTACCACATTCCAACTTCTATGCATGGTTGGCTGGTTGGACACTGCAAATTGCCCCTAGATATGGGCGTGAGCCTGAATGGTTTCCCGTCTCCTCATGACCTGCGATTGACTGGCTCCTGATTCAGGGCGTCACCTGCCTGGTGCCCATAGTTAGCTGGAATATTCTCTAGCACCCCCCAGAACCCCTGTGAGGATACTCTGTTCGGAAAATGATTGAATGAATGTGACGTAGCAACACAGAGAGGAATACAATTTTGGATTTACTTCTGAGCTTTGACTTGACCATAACAAATGAATATGTTTTGCTTTAAACCACTTCAGTGTACAGTAACACAAGCTTTATGTTTAAGGTTTCTCTCCTACTGAAAGGTGAATAGCTCCCAGAGATTCAAGTCTTTTGCAAATTCTGTCATGTTTCTTTCCATTCCACAATTGTATGCCACTTTGTATTGGTCTTTTACTCGGAATTTTACTCTTATCTCAAATCCTCGTATGTCGGGGCACTCGTATGTCAAGGTATTACTGTACTGTGATATAGCAACAATGGTGCGGCTGGTGCAGTTGTTACGCAATTGAAAGGGAGGCTGGCATGAAATGCTGAGCAACACAGTATAAAGTTGCAGTAATATGAAATACTGAAAAATAGTTGCTGTATAATGTACAACTGCAGATATTATGACTGTAGCAGTGAATATGATAGTACTTCTAGAGCAGATTTTTTCCTTGGTATGAGTTTGAGCCTGAAAGGTTGTACATCATCTAATGCTCTGTGAATAGCTGGCAACCAATTCAGGGTGTCCCCCGCCTGCTGCCCACAGCTGGCTGGGAAAGCCTCGAGCACCCCTGCAACTCTTGTGGGGATGAGCAGTTCAGAAAATGATGTTGTTGGTGTGATTGCTAATTTTTTCTGCAAAGCGTGACAGCGCCTACCTGAGTGAAGGAGTTGGAAAAGGTGGTCGCCTGGATGTGGGGCACTCCAAGAGAATTTTTTCCATGCTTGTTTTTGCTAGATGTAAGTCGTCGAGAGTGTGCAGATTGGCTGGCATTGATGATTTTTTTCAGCGATGCTGTATATTTGAAATAAATGTTTCCGTCCCTTGTTGTAGATTATCATACTTGAGCTGTTAGGGAATTGTTGGTCTCTTTGAATTACATGAAAGGAAACATGGTGCAATTAATATCCTTTTGACAGTTCAGAAATCGGCATCCTACAAGAAGTTCAGTTGTGAATTATTTTTTCAATAAACAATGAATTGACAGAGCAGAAAGTGCATAGAAAATGCACAGAATTGTTATATTCTTTTATTTTCAAGAATATATTGTATTGATGAATTATTAGTTGCACTTGCAATATTCAAAAGGAGTTTCCTGTACTGGGTGACACCATATTCAGTATATTCTGTACCGTGCATCCTCGTAAGGGTTGGGCGGGTTGCTGGAGCCTAACCCAGATGACTTAGGGTGGAAGGCAAACTCCACCCTAGACTGGTTGCCAGTCAGCCGTAGTGCACACACAGAGAAAGACAACCACTCATGCTCGCAATCACATTGCCACCGAGTGGGAAACAAAACCAGACTAATCACCCCCAAAGTCAGACAGAAGAACCACTGCATCATCGGGTGGCTCCATGTTATCATTATCATTATTATGATCCGGCTCCTGACTTGGATGTCAAAATCCTCGACTGTCCTTTTAGTTCCTTTAATATAACCTTAAATGTTATGGAAATGGTACGACTCGCTCTTTATCACATTAGATGGCATCTGAATGTGTGTTGTGTGTGCACAGAGAGGTCTCTTGTATTTGCTGACAAGGCTCTCAGGAATTTACTATTGGCAGCTTGAACCCTAATCTTAAAACCAATATGTTCACCCACAAAACCTATCCGCAGGTAAGGAAGATAAACAAATGTTTGTGGATTATACTGGTTTGTAAGTAATGCTCCGAGATTACAATATGCTCTATGTAGAGAGAGCAGCTTCAGGAAGTAAGAACTTGTGTTATCCCAATCTGATAGTACTCAATATTGGTGATCATTGGGGCTATTCTTGGGTTTTGGCCACAAAATCAGATCTGAACAGGTATTCACGGATGATTTCAACATCGTTGGCTTTTTAGGGTTTTTCTATACGTTTCATTGCACATAGATGCTAAGAAGCCTAAAAATACTCAGAAGCAATCATTTATTTGTACATAACCGGTCTTATTTCCATTTCATTGAATGTGGGTCATTTTCTACCTTAGTAGAAGTAGTATGTAGTTATATATCTGAGCTGACTATTGTTAGTATGAGTTGGAATATGTGCGTCTTCATCTCTACTCCCGTTGTAGTCAATTTGCATTCGCGTTGTCGGAATTGGCAATGATGTCTTTCATGTCTCTTGCAATAGTCTGCTTCCTTTGTCATGATTGTTTTCATGTCTACTTCAATTATATTGTTCTGCTCTGTTGTCGTTCATTTGCGTTTGTTAGTATACCCTGCATTTTTAACATGTCACACGTTCTTGATGTTGCAATTGGCATTCATGTAGTAGTTCTTTTTAATTCCTCATGCAAAGCCTTCTGAATATGCAATTTTCCTTCACTTTCTCGGCCAGCAAATAGTAATGCCTGCATGTTCAAAAATCCATTCCAAAATATAAAACACGTTTTTTCGTTACTATGTCAACAATGTGTAGGTTTCTATTTATACAAAGTACCCCTTCGATTCGACCTTACATGGAACAGGTCTGAGCCCTGAGATCGATGGGAAGTAGGTTTGGATGCAACTCGCTGATGTCCTTTTCTCACAAGGGGCATTATTAATGAGACACTACCTTCTGACTGGAAAGCACATGAGAGGGATTACTACTTTAGCGTTAACAAGCTCCGATCCCTATTAGACAGGCCTCACTTGGCGGGCATCAGATTGCATCTCATCGGGCACGCAGGTGCATCCATCCTGATAATCTATCTAAAGGCGAGAGAAAGCACAGGAAGGAGCTGTGATTGTGGTTAACCAAACAGTATGCCATTGATGCCAAAGAAGAGAGTGAGATTAGTTATGAGCACACTGTTGATTTAGCTATGAGATTTCCACAGGCTGTGCCCTGCGATTGGCTGGCCACTGACACCGGGTGTCCCCCTGCCTCTGACTTCGGGCCAGAGACGGGGGACACCCTGAATTGATGGCCATCATGCACACTCACACCCATACCTAGGGGCAATTTAGAGTGTCCAATCAGCCTACCAAGCATGTCTTTGGAATGTGGGAGGAAACTGGAGTACCCAGAGAAAACCCACACTGGCCCGGGAAGAACGTGCAAACTCCACCCAGGCGGACCAACCTGAATTTGAACCCATGTCCCCCACTGCTGTGAGGCCGACACGGGAACCACTCTTCCACCAGGCCGCCCTAGAATTAAAACATCCCAGTTTAATTTGAATAATTATGATGTGCAGAGAGATATTACCACCTTCAAGAACTGGTTATTTGCTTTACAAGGGACATATTTACAAATGTTTGAAGAAAGACATGTTTTGGTCATTTCAATTGAGACCAAAATAAGTCATATATTGAATTCTGTGGCAGCCACAAATAGAGATTTAGAATTAGCCCCTCTGTCTGTCAAGAGCTCGCTCTCTTAACAAGATGCTGGTCCGTATGGTGTCAAACAAGCCGTCCCATTGTTCCCAGGCCATGCCTGCTCACCCTGACTAATCAAACGGTTCCTCATCCCCCTGACTCATACACTTGGCCAGAAGGAACAGAGGCCTTTCACTACAACAGTGTTCAGATATTTCACTACTAAAAGTCTGGAAGAACAGAAACAGGAGATGTGAATGACATGAGCCATCTTTTTTTTTTATTTCAAGTGATTCTGTGTATATTTAATTTGTGTCCCTCCATCAAAAAAGTGCACGTACACAGCAGTTTGTGTCCCCAAAAAATTAACACATCCCATCTTTCAATTTTCAATGGCTTTCCTCCTATTTATGGTTTTGGAAAGCTAGATTTTATATCACCTGACCAAGCGAAAAATGGCTACTTCCCAGTGTACACACCAGTCAATCTAAATGCTAACAACCTCTCTTCCAACAATACTTAATTCATAGCAAGTAGTTTGTATTGGAACTTCTTTGGAATTGTTGTCATAATGAAAAATCAAAACAGCTACCACTCTCACAAGAAAGTGTCTCTTGATACACAGGTTTGAGTCAGTCAACTGTGAAAGCTTTATCACAAATAAAATATATGGCTCCACTTGCAGGGATGTGTACAGCAAGACTCCTATTCCACAGTTGTACCAGCCATTCTGCTTTTACAGTTTCTGGGAAAAGCAAGTTAATGTGCATGCATTTTGGCAGGATTGGAGTTTAGTGGGTTGATAAAGCAAGAGATTTAGTCAATTTAGAAATGTTTTTCTGAATATATGATAAATGTTTGAAGGGACAGTATTTTTGGGAGAAAAAACCCTTCTGTTCAGCATGATGAGCTATGCTGCTGGCTCAAACATTCGTAGATGGGTTTGTCCAGTATAAGGAAAATGCTATGTACATTGTACATGAATGACTGTTTCTTGGTGTACAGACTGAGGCTTGAATTTTCACTATTTTCAAACCTCACCTAACATGCCTTGTGGTGTATGTTCAAATGATCCCAGAGGCTTACTTACCCCCTCTAATATCTGACCACCATCAGGTCACATTGGTTTCCTTACACTGGATGTAAAGACGGTACTTTTGAATGAAGCATTAAGATGTCTTCCCAGCAACTTTTGACAAGATATAGTCTTGTATTCACTAAATGGGAAGTTGTCAAGTGCACAAACAAAGAGCCTTGAATTAAAGCCTAATTGCCTGTCTTTTCCAGCAGACGTATGTGTCCCCCGCCAGTCATCAGATGGCTCCTCCAAGCCCGAACAGCAACAGCGGCACCATCACCAACGGCAGTAACAGCAGCAATAACGGTGGCGAGCAGCTAAGCAAAACCAACCTGTACATTCGAGGCCTCCATCCT
Source organism: Stigmatopora nigra (assembly GCF_051989575.1). NCBI lineage: Eukaryota > Metazoa > Chordata > Actinopteri > Syngnathiformes > Syngnathidae > Stigmatopora > Stigmatopora nigra. The sequence goes on from NC_135508.1 coordinate 18,893,228, forward strand.
GGAACCGTAGACCACGATCTGGTCAAACTCTGTCAGCCGTAAGTCACCCAATCAGCTATTAAGCCTGACTATAAATGTGCACCCAATAAATCTTTCTTTGGGCATGCGTGAAGCAAATTAGAGGAGCCAAGAACAGAGTGACTGCTATGTAGATGGAGAGCAATTGGCTCAAGGCAGCTGTATGGAAAAACAAAATCAAATTCAAGGTAAAATGAGTATACATGGTGAAAGACACAGTTGCAGTCATTTCCGGCGTGGAAAAGTTTGTTCCCGTAATTTTGGCCTCTCGTTTAGTAGCAGCTGTGCGTGATTTTTTCCGACAACTGGAGACTCGCTCGACATAATGATTTCTTGTTCAATTTCATCTTATTTGAGTTGTATGATACCGTCTCTCCTGCCTGTCTTAAATGCCATAGAGTGTTCTGGGAGTCTTTAAAAAGTGCCTTGATATCAAACAGCAGTGTAAACCAATCAATTGGACATGTTTGTTAGAGCTCCAGTGGAACTCATTAAAACAAGTATGGCAGGGATGAATGATCCATGCGAGGCTAATTGAGGACTGGAGCCTGGTGATGAGAACCAGCAGAGCAGAGAAAAAGTGACAGAGGAGAAGAGTGAGAGAAAAGGGGAGAGCTGGAGTTTGTAAGAGAGGGAAGGGGGAGGCCTGCTAGTTTACAGCTGTCTGGAAGATATGGCTCACATGAGGCGGCCCAGCCCGACAGGAAACGGCGAGCCCAGGGGAAAGGGAAAGACAAACAGGGCAATGGCGCAAAGGGGGGTGTAGCGGTGTGTGTGGACGCAGAGAATCAGAGGAGTTGGAGTGAAGTGGGTTCACTTTGTGGGTCAGGTGGTGTTCTCTTTTGCGGGGGTGGTTCTCATATTTCTACTCTTTACACAGCCTGATAAAATCACTGCATGAAATTTGCCTTTAAGCACACCACATTAGGGCCCAGGCATTTTCCTTTCATTGACTGGGCTTCAAAAAGGGCTTATGTTTCCAATAACATTTGCGGGAAGGAATATACTCATTATTATGCCGCCTTTGCGTGGTGTGCAAAAGCGTAGAGATGTTTAGAAATGGTTTTAGTTTTAAGCATACAATTTGAGTAAAGCTCCCCTCCCCCACTTGATGAGAGGAGTGGATGGGGGCTGGCCTGCAGTAGGATCCTAGGGTGCTGCACTGTGGCTCTGCTCCATGACTGGTTGTTGACCGTTGATGGTCATCGGGCTCATCTCTGGATACCCTCACACATGGCTGAGTCTACTGCCGCCTCTTTTTCACTCGGCAACATGCCGAGTGCAAGTCAGTCAGCTTGGCTTTGAGTGTGAAAAGCGCCTATCACAAATACTCGTTGGAATGTGAAGTGCTCAACTGTAATTGCACAGCTTTATGAAGATGTAAGAAGACATTGTTGTGAGTGAAGTTGCCAGGAATGGCTTGTGCAGTAAAAAAAAAAAAGGCATGAAATAGTCATGCTTCACCGGAGGTCAAATGAATAATACAGATGGGCACTTAGCCAACCCCTGAATTCAAGTGAAGAATTTCCTATTGACACACAAGAATAGCCTGTCATCTGCCATAAACAAGTGACCACAATTCAATCTCCAATTTCTATTGAGTGGATGTAAATTGTGGTAACGATACATTGTGGATTGGTACGAGTGAAGGCTGTGACGCTGGCTCAAGTAAAGGGTGCTGAGCGGAATGAGAATGTGGCCGAGAGCCAGCATTGCGCAGCACAGCCCAGGAGAGACGGATCATATTACACTGCATGCGCATGCCCTGAAACATACTGTACTGATGACACATTTACAATGCGAATACTGTATATGACTAAATGAAATCATGCTCCCTGCTTTTCCAGCTATGGGAAAATTGTATCCACCAAGGCGATACTGGACAAGACGACCAACAAGTGCAAAGGTGAAAATGGATCAGGGGTTAAAAAAAAAAAAAAAACTATAGCAAATTATAATAACTAGTCATTGAGTGACTTTGCCCAAAATACCAACAGTCATTCTAGTATTTTTACAAGCTAAGAGGCAAAGTCTTTGCTCTGCCTGTTATTTATGGAAGCATAGTACTACACACAAGAGCAAACGTGAGCTATCTGCGCATTACACAGAGGTCATCCTGGCTAAGACTAAAATATGAAAGCATTATACAAGAACAACGTAGTATCTTTAATAACTTATATTGCATATGAGCTTTCCCTGTTAGTGTTCCCTATATATTCATAATATATTGCTAGTCAATTAGCGTATATTGAGATTGTCAACCTCTGCAGAGTCACATTCCCGCTACTCATGACTATAAATCATCGGTACATGCCATGTAGTGGCATATGAATACTGAATACTAAATACAGTTGTATATAAAGATGTCACTGAACCAATCATGTGATTGGAAATCGGAGCGGTCATGTCTTTTCAGAAGATCGGAATTGAGTGAAAAAGTTATGTAAATATCAGTTATTTACTATTCATTATACTTTACATATTTACGTTTCCGAAATTTTGTTAAGTATCTCTAAAGATAATTTTAAGGTAGTTTCACATAGATTTGAAGTCAGTATGAGTTAATCTCCAAAATCAGGTGACTCGAGTCCAAAAATATGTGATTGGACTCGAGTCCAGAACAATGTGATTGGGATATTGCTAGTTCTGTATCTTATTGTGTTTTCACAGGCTACGGCTTTGTTGACTTTGACAATCCAACGTCGGCTCAAAAGGCAGTTACAGCGCTCAAGGGGGTGGGCGTGCAAGCTCAGATGGCCAAGGTATGACTTCCGGGTCAAAAATTCTCATTAATAAATGCCATCTGTTCTACTCTGCAAGCAGATTGCTAACAGAGGAAAATAAAAGTTCATTAGCAGGTTCCAATGCAAAAAAGATCCATTTTAATATGCTACATTTTATGTTATAAAAGGGGTCCTCACAGTAGGGAATTTGTATTTTCTCCCCGGCTGGGCTTTCATGGGTTTTTTGGTTGGGGTACTCTGGTTTCCTCCCATATCCCAAAAACATGCAGGCTAGGCTGGTTGAACACTCAAAATTGCCCTTATCAATCAATCAATCACTCACTCAAAAGCCTTCATTGTCATTATACAACAGCTGTGTAGAACGAAATTAGCGGTGCTACACCACAAAGTGTTTGTTTCTCAGTCAAAACATAAATAAGTAATATAAAAAGTCACGTCTGGGCAAAGTAAATTCTAAAATATTGCACAATCTAAGATATTGCACATTGTTATTGGTATGATTGTGAGCTTGGATGGTTGTCTGTCTCCTTGTGCTATGCGATTGGCTGACCACTGATTCGTGGTATCCCCACCTGGTGCCAATAGATAGTAAGGTTAGGCTCCGGCACCCCTTGCGACCCTAGAGAAGATAACGGGTTCAGAAAATGAATTATTATTTTTGCCTTCTCTAATAATTCATTAATTTTCATCTTTTACGGGCATGGAACTGAAGCCTATCCTAACTACCTCCCTTTCCTTGGCACACCTTGAACTGTTTGCAAGCCAATTGCAGCTCTTTAATAGTTGTTTTGTAAAATAAGGTACTAGATTGATCAAATATTTGCCGCAATCCCCTAACATTCAAAATTGATCGGATGTCAACAGCAATAAAAAACGATCAGTCAACTTAAGGCAACCCAATTGTAATGGTTTTGACGTCTATCGCTACCGACGACAGTCAATGAGCTCACAAGCTCACTTTTTTCTTCTTGTTTTTCAGGAATACACTTCTGTAATCAAGTATAGCTGTAGAAATTCAGTGTATTCATTTTAAGAACAGCAACTCTTTCCAAGTATTTAGGCCATGTGACTGCATCACATAAAAAAAACGAAAAAACAAATAAAATTGAAGCTATCACCCTGCAAGAATGTTTGCCCAATCACTTGGAAGAGCATTCGAGCATGTTCTTAAACACCAAATCATCCAATCTTGAGCATTTGCTTTAATTTTCAATATGCGTCTTCAGAATTTTGAGCAAGCTACATGTTACATATTGAGCGCATGCATATCTTCCCTGTTTTTCTCTTCGTCATTTACGAGCCTGGCTGCGCACAACAAAAAGCCAATTAAGCCACCACTTATGTGCGCGTGTTTGCGTCAAGGTCCGTGGGCGTGTGCTTCTGCAACTCTATTTATGGCTATTAATGCACAGCAGAATACTTGGGCGGACAAACAGCCGTCCCTGGACACACACACACACAGGTACAATTGTGTATGAGACGCGTACATATGCCTCTGTGTGTGTGTGTTTGCGTGTGTCATGCTTTGCAGTGGTGGCAGCGCTATGGGAAGTGTTTCCCTGTACAAAGGCGCTGTCTGTTCTCCCTGGTGGCATCTGACTCAGTGTCTGAGCAGCTCCCCAGTCAGCAGGGCCCAGCCGTCAACACACACACACACACACACATGCACAAACACACACTCAGAGGACGAGAGGTGGAGAACCACACTGATATTTCAATGGCCTTGGCCCAAACAGATTATAACAGTCTGTCACATACACACAGCGCACCCACGCCCCTGCAAAGCCGATCTGCGGTTAAGCTGGATCACTGACATTCATATGGCTTCTTTTCCGCTCAAAAAATAACTTGATTTTCACTCACCCCCTTCACGGTGGGTTTACAAGCAGGCTTATGTTTGCCTCAGATTACTCTCGGACTCATCGGCGCTTGAAAGCCACAGCGGCGTTCGCTGTCATGGTCGTGAAAGAAGGAGGAGGAGCGTGGGCTCACCTTCACTGCAGGTCACAGCTGTCACGCACGCATTTCTAATGGAATGGAAATTAATTCACACAACGTTTACAAGATTTAATCCCATCTACAGCCGGAGATAATGAATACGCATTGTGCTTTTAGGGCTGCAAACACGTGCTTACTTTTATGATATTGTTTTACTCTGTTGTAACGGATAGCTGCTTGATTTTCTTATTATTTCAATTGTAAACAAAGTATATCTGTGATTAAGAAATAAAGATGCTTCTCAATGGATTTGCGCAGAAGTTCAAGAACATCACATGGGGATGCTTTCATAGGGCAGATGGAAGTTTTTGAGGACAATTGTAGTATGTTTCAGATGTACTAGTAATAATAATGATAACAATAATAATCAGACATAGGCTTTGTCATCATCATTGACTCGACAAAAGCCTAATTGTCATCATACCCAGAAACTGCGAGATCTAGTGAGATCCAGAGCGGATCAATTTCAATTTGTCTGCAAGCTAACGTCGAAACAGTATTTCTCTAAAGCTGTTTATTCTAGCACCCTGTCTAACTCCTCACATTTCCTCTGCATGCAGCAACAAGAGCAGGACCCCACCAATTTGTACATTTCTAACCTGCCACTCTCCATGGACGAGCTGGAGTTGGAGAACATGCTGAAACCCTTTAGCCAGGCCATTTCTACCCGCATCCTCCGGAACGTCAACGGAATCAGCCGAGGAGTGGGTTTTGCCAGGTACAAACTTTGTTTGAATAATGCTGGGAAAAAAAAAATCCAAAACAACAAGCGCAATACAAGTTAGATATTTTGTTTCAAATGAGTGTGACAAAATGAACACATGAAAACACCATCAATACATAGAGATGTTTTTATTTTATTTTAATACAAATCGTTGTTCTTTTAAAGCAACCACTATCCCAGATAGGTTGTGGATGGTAATTTTCCAAAATATATCTGGCCTGTAGGCGCACAAGAGAATCAATGTTTGATTATCGTTTCTCTTATTATCCATGAATAAGGGGATGCCAGTGTCTTTTCATTGATGTATTCATTTTTGCAGAATGGAGTCTACAGAGAAATGTGAGGCTATCATCCAGCATTTCAATGGAAAATATATCAAGACTCCACCTGGGGTCTCAGGTGACTCAATTGTATTAAGTGTTGAGGGGACAGTTTCTTCTTTTTACGATGTATATCAGAGCTCATTGTACAATTTATATAAGTGCATATCCGTATTTTCTTTTCTAATAAAACCTTCTCCACTTTCTAGTTCCACCTGAGCCTTTGTTATGTAAATTTGCGGATGGAGGCCAGAAAAAGCGGCTGAGTCAAGGTAAATATCTGCAAAACGGACGAAGCTGGACCAGAGATGGAGAGACAGTGAGTTGATTTTTCTGATGTGAATCCCACACAAGTTTATGTGTTGTACTATAAAGCAGATAATAGAGGTTGGGTGAAAAATTGCCGAGGTAATAGTGAACTACATTAATGCATAATTTAGAAAGAGTATCTGAAGTGAATCTTTCATTTCCCTGATTTTGTCTAATCGTTTTCCTTGTAGGGTGGAATGACCCTTACGTATGACCCTAGCACAGCCTTACAAAACGGGTCAGTGTGCAACTGTGTTTGGAAATACTCAAGTGGGAATGGCTCAACTTTATGCTGACTCCAAACCTTCTCTTTAGGTTCTACTCCTCTCCTTACAGCCTCGGTCCTAGTCGGATGATTGGACCGACTTCCCTTTCTCCTTACATGCATTCCCCTTTATCCACCTATCAGGTACACACAAGTTAATGGGAATCCGCTCCCATTTAAAAGCTCAATTCATCTCCAGTGTACTTCTTTGCTAGGTACATAATCCTTCCTGGATCCACCACCAGTCCTACATCATGCCGCCCACAGTGAGTATTTCCTGTTTCTTTTGCTTGTTTTTGGCATTATTGGTCAGCTCAACGACCAATTTTAAACCCTAATAGGGAGCCGTCCTGACACCAGGGATGGACCACACCATGTCCATACAACCTACGTCCATGATGGGGCCCCTAGCGCAGCAGCTCAGCCACCTCTCATTGGGCAGCAGCGGCACGGTAGTAGTCCACAGTAGTGGGATAATAGTTCACACTGAAGCCATTCTGTTTTATGACTAGAATCCCAATTCCTTTTCAGTACATGCCTGCAAATGCATCTATGCAGGGGGCGTACGTTCCCCAGTACACCCAAGTGCCTCCCACCAACATCTCCGTTGAGGTAAAGCACATGTTGTATTAAAATGTGTCTCGGGCTCATCTACACTGCCTCCATCTCAGGAAAGTGCCCTCCAACAGCCTGTTGCAATAGAGACGCCCACTGAACACACAAGCTACTCCTACCAACATAACAAGTGAAAACAAAAGTGAGTTGGAATTGTTGCTAATGTGTAGTTAGTTCTTCATTGGTGTTCTTCTCTAACTGCCATTGTTGTGTTGTCTGATTTTCTTTTTTTTCTGGAAGAGCATGGACTGTTACACGGAAAGGACCATTTTCTTTTTCCAGACAACACTTTTACTCCAGTCTGGCAGAAGTGGCGGATGTCAGGCTGCGAAGCGCTCGGAGAGAATGAGGCAACTTGTTTTGCAAAATATTGTGCATTTCAAGCAAATCTGTTTTGTTTTTAACTTTTCGTTTTTTTTTTTTTTACTTTTCAATTTGTTGTACATAGTTTTGTTTTTTTCTGTGTGATTCAGGCTTGTTGTGCCCTTCATGTTTGAAAAACACAAAGTTTAAAAAAACAACTGAAAAAAATGCAACTTGAGTCATGTGACAAACAGCTCACTCGCAATCTTTGGTCAGTGTTGCTCTCCAGTCATTTCCAGATGCAACCATCTTGACAACGCTTTAGACAATCAACCAATTCCTGTGAACACGGTGCTTGATTTCAGAAAGAAGAGCAACATTGACTCAAATCATTCCAGTGAATATCTTTGTTCTCCTACCTGTACATAGAAGACCCCATTTAGTGATGATGCTGATAATAATGCCTCTCTTCTTTTACTGTTCTGCTTGCACATTACAACTAGTGCATTTTTTAAGCCCAGATTTCTTTCATCAGAAAGAGGCTGATGTCCAACAAGTGTTTTTCACTTGTTTTCAGCCAAACTAATTTTGGAGATCAAGTGTAAAGAGCTTCAATTTCTTTTCTGGCCGTTTGAATACTTTTCCTACTGGCATTTTTTCTGGGATTCTATCATTGCTTTCTTTCTCCTTTTGTATTATTTAAATGTTTTCTTTTATATTCTTTTGTGATGCTTTTTAGATTCATGTTTTTCAAAGAAACAGTGATTTTATTTTTGTTAGTGTGTCGTGTGCATCAAAAAGATGTTTCCATCTTTTTGGTATGTTGGCCCACTTTGTTTTATTTGACTTTCTGTGTCAATCTGTTCATTCAATGTTGAAGAGGCGATTGTTTTTGTTTTTATATGTTTCAGTTGTGTCTGTTACAAACTTCACAAGCGTATGGCCTGATCTGGAAGCAATTCATTGTTGTTGTGGCTAGATTTACACTATGTTCCTTTCAGCTGGATCAACCAGATTGCCCTAATTGTATCACATAGTGGGCCTTTTTTCCATCCATATTTAAGGTGCTGTTAGTTAGTTAGTGACTAGGGATCAAATGTGAGTTACATTTCTGCCCACAGTTTATCACAGGTGCTGACACATTCCCTTCGGGTCCATCACATTCTTCCAAGGTTTTTACGGACAAAACAGTCAGACGCTGCAGAGCTCAGAGCTTTGAGAATTCATTGACCAGACAGAGTTGAATGAGTCAGAGCCCTTGAGTTATTGTCAGTACAACACCTATATAGGGCCATTTACTAAATTTTTGTCAACATTATTATTTTTTTTAGGCAGCAAAGTCACCAAGCGACCTTTTGCATCAAAATGAGTTTTTTTTTTACATAAAATATGAGCATTGACATAATATTCTCTGCTATCTCATTCCCTGCCATCAATGGCAGCTAATCAGTAACTTGTAATTCATAGTAGAGCATTCCTAGATGTTACGATACACTCCTGAGAAAACCCATAAAACATGTAAAAACACATCTTGGATACATGTGGGCAAAGACCAAGCTGTTTTATCGACAATACTGCTGGGAACAAAGTGTAAATGTAGCCTTAAACGTTAAATGTTCAGATCAAACGTACCTCATCCACACATTGAGTTTTGCATTAAAGGCAATAAGCAGTTTTTAGTAAGCTCTTCACAGCTGGTACTGTGTCAATATTCTCTACATCCTCCGTCCACACTTTGCAAATCATGTTCAATGTCTAAATCTATGCAATTAACTTATTCTTATCAACGTAATAGTGCAGACTCTCACGTCACCCTAAAAAAACAACCAAATGGGCTTGTAGGGGTCTTTCTAATACAGCAACTGCATAAAAAGGGAACTTTGGTGTTGTGATGTGGTTGTTGTGACTGTCAAAATGCTAGAATCTCAAATTAAGTCTCTTACCGTTCACTCTTTGGCAGCCTAGCTTTACAGAGGTCACTTATATCTTGTGTGGTCTCTTGGGTTCTTCCTCGCCCTGCAATTGACCTTTAGTTTAGCCACATCAACTGACCAATCATAGTGAAAGGATAAGTGAAGTCATTTCTGTGAACCACAATGCTGTTCATGCTTATTTTTTTTCTTTCCATGGCCAATTTCCGCATCACAGCAACACCTTAGGCTTATTGAAAGGATATAATTGATAACCTGCCTTGTCATGGTCAATTTGTTGGTTGTGTAAAATGACTCGCAGCTTACATCTTTGAGAAAGTCACTTTTAGAGTTTTATTGCCGCTTTGTTTTCACAGTCATTCTTTATTGTGTGTTATTCAAAATGTTAAGGTGGCTCACTGGGACTAATGAACAATTGCTGCTAATCTTGGATGTTTCTGCTTTTAGGAATCTTATGCCACGTCAACTTTTGAGGTCAAGTCACATTTCAGTTTATGTCTGTGCCATGATGCAACACTTCACATTCAACCCATGGGGAGAATCCCAACAGCTATTTACTTAAAAGAATTGTCCTTTTTAAAAAAAATAAAAAATGTTGATCTCTACCAATGAGGCTTGTTTTTTAACGTTGAGTGTCAGTTTGTGTACTACAAAAACTTGTTTTGCATTACAAACGTGACAAATTAAGGTAATTGTTGCGATACTATAGCACTCCCAAAATACAATTATAAAAGTTCTGTGTATTAAAGATTGTATGACGAGTTAAAAATGAAAAATTGAATGGATTTATGACACAATACAATACATACGATTTTATTCCTACAAGATACTACATAAAAATAGGAAGTATATCAAAAATGTCAAGATGGAAGTTTAAAAGGTATACAGTTTAAAATTTTCTGATTGATACCTTTAAAATTGCTGTTGACACATACATAAAATAGACTTTGAAACCTTAATTTACAAACTTCGCAAGACTCATTGTTAAGAATGTGTTTTTTATGCCCAGGTGACCATTAAGACGACAGCACATACAACTGTACTTTTTTCATTAGCTGGTCATCAGCATCCAAATCACACTCTGAAAGCCGATTGAAAATCTTTTGTGCACTTTTAATCAAAATACATACAAAAATAATTCACTTTTAATGTAAATGTGAATATTATAAATCACAACCTTGAGGGCTATAAAGGTGCCATGAAGTTCATCATCAATGGCATATCTTCTTTATCTGCCCAGAAAGACAAATTGTTGCTGTTTATACATATCGCACATCTCCCTACAATTATTTTTTTTTCAAAATGAATACTGTAACTGAAGTTGGAGAATATTAAATGGCTGATGACAAAAACCCTGCAGTGTTTGAGGTACAATATGGATGCACCATTCGTGAGTAAACAGTCGAAATTTAGGCTGAGAAAGGATCTGAGTTACCCCCTTTAGCTTTCCAAAACAATCAATTAAATAGATTCAATATTGCATTGACTAATATAGAATGCATTTAGTACTAAAAAGAGAATGCTTGAAGGATGAGTTCCCAGATCATAAAGTTTTACTGTTCTGGCTATTTTTTTTACGGCTGAATGCTAGTCATATTTTTGCCACTGTGATGGCTTTTAATGTGAGTGCATACAAGGAGGCTGAAACATAACTCGAACCCCAGGCTGATGAGTGGGAGGCAGTGCTCAGTTCTCCTCTAGCTCCCTGAAGACCAAGTTTAGAGAAACCTCTAAAGATAACAAGTGGCAGCGTCGGTCTTAGATCTGATGGGCTAGTGTTGCGAGGCTTTTTGCAAAAACTGGAACATGTCCTATGAAACCACTTTCACAAGAGCTTGCGATTCACAATCTCCCAAACCATCCGCCTTCTGAAATATGGCATCTGCTTCTGCAAAATGAAATTAATGAATTAAAAAAGCCCACCAAAAAAAAAACATTTTAGCAATTGGTTACCTTTGTTGATGATTCAGTGGAGCAATCATACTTTGGTGACCACATACCTGAGTGAATGTAATAGACTTGTCTTTGGTTATATAATCTGCATATTTGCATGTGAACATTCCACAGTCACTCCCGTTCATCTGCTGTGGGATTTCCTGTGGGAGCAAAGAAGCAACACAAAACCTAAGACAAAGTGATAAAGGTGTCTTCAGCGTTGGGCCAACTCCTACCGGATGATTGTTCTAAACTTACATTATTGTTTAATATGAAAAAAAAATCCCCTTACTATTGTAATTCAAAGAGGCACTGTCAAGTCAATTTTACAATATCTGAAAACCCTTTTAGATCAATAGTTTAACACTTGCTAATGACCATTAGGATGGGCACATTTGTCAATTCTGACATTGCAGTGTAACCTTTTAACTCTCAATCATTTGCACTTTTACAAGGGGAGTAAATAGAAAAAAAAACTTGGCTTTTGTGGTGAGACTGGATATGAAGCAGCTGTGCGTGCTTGCTTTCTTGGTTCTTGTTAAACGTTGAAAAAAAGCATTGATACCTAACTGCCCCCTTGTGTATGGAAGTTAACACTACTATGAAGAAACCTCGATCTTAAAGTGACACCTGGTGGACTAACTGAATGTAGTTTTAAATTCAAACGGGAAGAAAACGAACATTTCAGCTCAGGGCTTTTAGAAATTCCAAATAAGGAGCAGTGTAAAAATAAATAAGTAACAAATTCAAAAACCCAAAAAGGACGAGCTGAATAGATACAGAACTTACATGGCGCTTTTTGCTATGTAATGTCCATCCGCTGGTGTCTAGGTCCTTGCCCTTTTTGTCCTTGCTTTCTTTTTGCAGGTAATCCCTAAAATAAAAAGAATTTGATTAATAATCCGAAACCAGAAAAAGTCAACACACGGGAAAAAAAACCCATCTCCCTTTCAGTGAAAATGTCTAACTTACAACAACAACTTGCATGCTTCATCATTGTTTCCACCCATAGAGTCAAAGTATGTGACAGCCTTTTTGCGGAAATCCACCACCTGAGAAAAGGAGATTGCCAATAACAGCGTCCATGTACCCAACAGAGGTTTCAAATTGCTTTGGGGGACTCACAGAGAGGCACCAGTGCATGCTCAGGTGTACAGGAACCAACAAAATGTCTTTGGAAAAGATGTCCATCTTTTTGGTCCAGCGGCGGACAGCAGAGTAACCGCTACTACGTAACTTGGGATAGAAGAACGTGCTGAAGGTGTTGACTGAAGGGAGCTTGGGGGCCTTGCTCCGCTCCACCAGCAAATTCATGTAAAAGTTGATCACCTGAAACAAGGAAGTTCACAATTTACCAAACAGAACACGCATTGCATGAGAGCTCGAATCCAAGTCAAACAGTGTATTCAATCCCCCTTGAATTAAGAAATAGGGTGTTTTTTTTAATTGAAATAATACTGAACATTTACCACAGGTGCAGAACAAATTTGACTGCTACAAATTGAAGGAATTCTTTAGCTCACAGAGAAAATAGCTCACTCAGATCATTCAGTCTCTGCTCACCTCATCGTTTAGCCAGCTGAGGCCACTGAGAGTCTGCAGATCTTTGCGGGTCAGACTGAGTCCAAAACCCTCACTGAATACTTCGTCAGGACTCCCACGTCTTAACACCTTGTCCACTTGAGCATCCATTTCCTGTACAATAAAGATAAAAAGTACAGGTAAGGCAAGACACAAATCTGGAGTTGTAAAGCCATAAGCAGAGTTCTCAAATTTAAGATTCGAGCTTAAAGTGTCAATTTTTATACTATGTGCGGGTATTCATACCTCTGTGAGTACAGGGAATTCAGGCTTATCATCCAAAGGCTTCTCTAATGCAAGTGTCAAAGGAATCTCCTTCTCCAAGGGCACTCGGACATGAACCTCCACATCGGCGCTTTGTTGCCCTCCTTCAGATAGCCGCTAAAAACCAGAAAATGGTGGTGGGAAAAAAAAAAACCTCAGCACACATTAGTACGAATCATATCCTGTTACCTGACGCAGTAGCTGTGCAGCCAACGCCTCCTGCTCTTCTATTTGTCGTCGCCTTTCTCTTGCCCGAGAGTCATAAATACTTGTCCTGAAATCAAGGGTTACACAAAGGTACACAATTGTTCAAGCACTTAAAATGCACATGTGTTTTGAGGAAAGAGATATTGACTTACAGTTCTTTAATCCATAACTCAGCTTGGAAACACGGAATGCTGTGGAGGGGGAGAAAAATGTCATTTTGTTCAAATTACCTGCAAGTGGAGTCATGTGTCCGTCTGCATAACACTGATACATTTTGATGATATAGTTACGTATCAATGTCATTCCAATAAAAAAAAATCCTTACCGCGAAGCATCGCTCTTTACACTCTTTTGCTCATGTAAAATAATGACTGAGTCTCCATCGTAGGCTGCAAAACAAACAAGAACAACAAAGTGTAAAATAAACTTCATTACTGCGTTTTTAAATCAAGCCAAGAGAACAGCAACCTTACCTGATGACTGCGTGTCCTGAGAGCAGGTGTCCAGCAGAGCGGATGGAGAAGGTTGATTAGAGATCAGGTGGTCTGCATCCAGAGACCATGACTGGGAGATCCCTTGCTTGCTAGTGGAAGCCGTAGGGCTGGGAAGGTTGCTGGAGCTGTGACTGGACACCCCCAGAGGGCTGGGAGGGCTGCTGGGCCCCTCTGAAATATCACCTTCCGCCGAACTGGCCAGAGATGACGTGTGGAGCAGTCTGTGATTGGAGCTCAGGAAGCTGGTGCTAATCAGAGTGTGACAAGATGATTTCATTTTCACAGAACACACTTATTTAGAGATACTTCAAGTAAGTAGTGGTCATGGTTTGCAGTTTTCTGCTTATGAAAAAGAAAAAGCTTAGATGAATGAATGAGATAACTCTTGAAAGTCATGTGACTCCCATTTCAGGGCAACATTGAAGCCAAAAAATATATAAACAAACAATAAAAAGTTGTTTTTTTAGCTTCATTGACGGCAATATCTATTGTGACTAGGAGGACTGCTAATAATCAATAACTGTCCTCGTACTTAAAATTAAGGGGACACCCCAATGTGTCTCAGAAGTAGTAACGGTAGTAGTATTAATGTGTGGTCAGGTTAAGACAAAGCACTGAAGTGCGCACACTTACAAATCTCTCTGTGACCTCGTGATAGAATGCGAGTAGCCGTTGTGAAGACAAGACTGACCGCCTGAGACAATAGTCAGGAGCTGCCGGTATGCCTCTTTCTCCTCTAAATGAATGGACTGGACAGAACAAACAATGAGTTAAGAGCTCTGACGACAGACTGTAACAAAATAATGACAGTTGAGTCACACCTCTTGTGCTGTGCAGCGGGCTTTGGCCTGGCTTGTGCGACCTGGTGGAATTCTGTGCGAGGGCCTCTGTGGTATTTTGTTTGGAAATGTCTTGTCATACATGCTGGTGCATGAGCTGCTTGTTGTGGACTCTCCACTAAGCACAAAAATAATAATCTTAAACATCATTTTGAACAAAACAACTCCATGGGAGCTAATAAAGTGTCAAGCTAAGAAAATTGACCATCATACCTCGGTGTGGTATATTTCCTCATGTTCATGGGCCTTCTGAGCCGCGCTGAGGGATGCAATTTCGGAATGATAGTGGGGGGCATGTGACGTGGGTGCCCGTTTATTTTTGGGACTTCCTGATGTAGAGGGGTGAAGTGCGCTTGTCGCCTGCAGACTTAAAAAACGCAAACAGACTATTCAATAATGGCACTCACTGTTAGTTTAGAAACGAACTGTACCACTACCAAAACTAATCTTCTCAACAAAAGCTTTGAAAGAACAAGCAAATGCATTGCTGTGGGAAAGAAATTCACCTGATGTGGATGACTTCCACTCCGAAATTGCAGCTGGAGCAGCAAAAGTCTGGTCCAGGGAGTTTATTTCTGAGTTTTTCTGAGGAAAAATTAGACAAATTAACCCTGTTTACTTACGGTTAGATTTGAAAACAAGTTTGTTTTCATTTGCCTCCTGTATTTCTACTGAAACTATTTGTTAGGTTTTTTGCAGCAGGAAATAATGTTGATACAAAACACAAGTATATTTGCCATTTGTAACACCGACTATTCATAGTATAAACTACCACCACCATGTATGCAGCCAAGTTAGTAGGAGTAGTGGATTACAAAAGCCATGGTGACATGTACACAGCCAAAACGTTGAACTTACACAAACTGGTGTCCATCGTGCAGCTGAGGTTGTGGGCTGTGGTTGATGTTGTCCAAGAGAGTGACCAGGGGATGCAGGCAGCATGTTTCTAAATGTAGGGCTAACAGTGTTCTTCATCCATGTCGCAACACTGGCGCTCCGATGCTTCATTTCTTCAGCTGCAATTTTGACTGTGTCAAGAAGATCGCCTGAAAAAAAAGCGTTTGCGCAGTTGTTTTATACGATAATCAATAAAAATAAAAACAATGCGAACGCGGTGTCATTGAAATTACCCATTCTAGATTTCTTTACTGTAAATTCATTTTGGTCGCCAACATGCCCGTCATTCAAACTAAAAAGAGAGAAAGGGGTGTTTGAATATAAGATGATTGACTTTTTAACGTTTAATCAAGTGATAGTTTCTGCACTAACCATTCATTAGGTCTTTTCCTTCTCGTCCTTATTTGATCCTCTCCCTGCGGTGATTCTGTTCGAGACGGTTCCTCGGGTGGAAAACCATTGCGAAAAGTGGTAACGCTAGACTCGACCCATTCGTACAGTTTATTCAGCATGGCTTAAAGTTGGCTAAATGACACCGCTGGTTGGTAATGGAAATTGCTTCGAGTAAGTGCCGTCTAGCGGTCTTTGGAGTCAACACAAATTAACCGAACACGAGTCATCCGAGCGAGACAGGTTAAAACAGGGCTAAATCAACGAGTTTCCTAAAGCCTGAAGGCTTTGTAGCGGAGAATTCGCTAGCAATGCTAGCTAGCTTACTAGCCAACGTTGTTAGCAACACAGCTAATTTGCAGAACTATGTCTAAATTACTAGTGCGACACGAGAAGTCACAATCGATGAAACCGGAATGCCAGCTATGTTGTTGTGTCTCAAACTAATCCGTTTAATACCTCTAACGACAGGTTAGTTGGTTAAAAAAACTCGTTGAAGAGTACTATCTCCCGCTTCTTCCTCATTTAAAACCACAACATGGCTGAACGGTGCGCCCCACTACTGAATGATTTGATTGGCTGGCCCGTCGATATACGAATTACTATGCCGGCAAATTATTGGTCGACTGCTGGCTGGAGGTACAAGCGTTTGGTGTAGACGTCATAGTGACCGGCGTCAGCCGCGACATTTTTCTCTCAACTACGTAAAAAATCGCCAGAGTGAGGGGGTTCCTGTCATAAGCAAACTTGACTCAGCCCAAATAGTCCCTTTATAAAGACATGCCACATATTTTACATTTTTTAGACAGTCATAATTACAGAACAACATGATATCACAGAAATTGCGGAGCGTTGTAAGCAAGGCACATTTATTTGTATAGCACAAGGTAATTCAAAGTGTTTTACATGACATGAATATTAGCAAGACACAGTAAGAAAATAGTAAAAGAAATTTTACATCTCATTTTCTGAACCGCTTTATCCTCACTAGGGTTGCAGGGACATCCTGAATTGGTGGCCAGCCAATCACATATGACAAGGAGACAATCAATCATTCACACTCATACCTGGGGGAAATTTAGAGTGTCCAATCAGCCTCCCATGCATGCCTTTAGAATGTGGGAGGAACTTGGATTACCCAGAGAAACCCACACGGGGAGAACACGCAAATGCTGGGTGTATTTCATAGTTCACAGTGGTTCATTGCACAAGGTTCATAGTACTATGAATATCTTGGTAAACACATTGGCATGAGATTTACAGATCAGCATTTCAACCAAAATAGGAGACTAACCAATATTATCTATTGCGCGCACTTGTACCACTATGAATAGTATTCCTTAATCCTGTCTTGTTCCAAAGATTTGGAGGAAAAAAGAGAAGATGTAAATGATATCCAAGTAAATGCTAAGAGTGGCAAAAATGTACTCTTCTGAACTAATGCTGTGCCGTTTGTTGCCCATGACGAGCTGGGTGTCAAATGCCAAAAACTGCAAATGCAATAGATATGCAATAACTTTTAGGCTCTATGTATTCACATGCTCTAAAAACCACATGATCTCCACTTGGAACTTACCATGGTGAACAATATGGCTCCCAAAACAGCATAGATAGTGTCCAACCAGGGTACCTAAATTCCACAATATTGTGTTTGTGGAATAAGAATAAACATTTTTATCAAATTTAGAAACAAACTATAATGGCATCCAAGGAAATTTGTCCTGT
The DNA here is from genome assembly GCF_051989575.1 of Stigmatopora nigra. Classification (NCBI taxonomy): domain Eukaryota; kingdom Metazoa; phylum Chordata; class Actinopteri; order Syngnathiformes; family Syngnathidae; genus Stigmatopora; species Stigmatopora nigra. The sequence goes on from NC_135508.1 coordinate 18,910,787, forward strand.
TGGTTAAAATGAATTCTAGCTCGTTTGACATAGTATAAGTACGATATTACTACAAATGTCTAGGCAATACTTACATATTGAAAGGGAAGAACAACTGCAAGTGCCAGCCCAGAGATGAAAACGACCATGGAAAATATAAAGAGCATTCCTCTGCATGTTGTCACATCAATCTGAATGAAGAGTTTGAGTGCATGTTTATACTCAATACTTGTATCAAATGCAAAGCAAAGGTACAAAAAGTAATGTTGTCACCTTAGTTTGGAAACTGAATATTGTGACAAGCAGACAGACCGCAGAAGTGATGCCCAGACACATCATCACTGACTTGGTGTTGTAGAAGCTTGATATTGATTATATGAATCAGGTTGCATTGATGAAGATGGAAGAGTTACTGTGTGAGCTGACATTTTACATATTTCACTGGGTATTCTTGTGAAAATATAGAAACAACTGACAATTTCTGTTTCGTAATAAGGTTAACCAAAAAGTTAAGTGTGAACGGAAAAATATAACAAAAAAATGATTAAACTGTACCTTGATAACATCCCTGTCATGTAGGAAAGTGAGAGGGTCTATAACAGAAAGTAACATAAGAATATTGTTCTGATTAGAATTTGTTTGTTTTTTTAGTCTCATTTATGTGCAACTATTCAAACCAATGCGTTTAGAAAGCTTCGGAGTCCTGCACCACAGGAGTTTTCTCATAGAATACAAGTTACACAAAATGAATCCATACTGTATGTAGCATATTATTAAAGGACACTTTGTTTGAAAACAAATCATTAGCTTTATACTTACAAAGATGGCAAGCAAAATTAGATTCCATGGAAACCGTCTCCTAAATAAGTAAGCAAATGGGAGTTATGACAACGTGACAAATGTGTGATCAATAACAGGCGTTCTCATTCATGTTGTTGTCATTACCTCACTGCGGTGCAGCAAGACAGTGTCAGATATGTAACAAAGAATACAGCGCTGTCACAGAACAAAAAGAACATTACTGTGAGAATGTGGTGAGATAAAATATAATTATAACTTGTATACTGTGATGCGCTATACTTACTAAGATGCCCAATACCACCCAGAGTTTCTTTGAATGTAGTACTTGATGGGCTCACTGAACATAAGTTTATGATGTTAATTAGTGTGGAAGGGTTTATCAAGGATGGTGATGTTTGTTTTATTTTGAAATGGTGTATGTTATACATAGAAAAGGGTGGTCTTACCAAAAAGTGAAAAGAGAAACTATTGCGAAAGTTACTAAGAGCTGGATGAAAAGGAGTGTGTACACCTGAAATAACGAACAGATTTTTTCAAGGCTTCCATGGCTCACAGGCTTCAATAACCTAAAGCATAAAACTGGTGGTACCTTACGAATGAAGACCCTCCGGATGTTTTGATCATTCCAAGAGAACTGTGTTTCACCATCAGTGCCACAAGACTCAATAATGCCTATCATTGATTAAATGAAACAAATAAAAATACATGTAATGACTCATTTCCTGTAGCAGCAGTGACCAAGCCAACAAGCAAAGTAAGCAAATATGCTCTTTTTTTTGACTGACAGATGGTCTCCAAGCAAAACTGCATGAGACTCATGTGAATGGTGCTGAAAATTAGCCACAAAAGTTCTAAATGAGATTTCTGTACTTGACCCCCTGCTTCATAACTTTCAAAATGTTACAAACAGTATTAGGCAAATAATGTACTCACCAGCCTGCATTTGTGGTGCACCTACACAATAAGAAATAACACAATTAACATCTTCAGTACTAGACGGATTCTAATTCTAAATACAGGTCAACCTGCAGTGGCTTCGTCATAGCTGGGTGGAACAGGTGAAACTGAGGTTTGCCCACTGGGACAGTCCCCAGGGGTCTTGTTAGTGAGTGTGGCCTGGAAGCACAATTTGAAGATTTGACAGACAAATATACAGACTTAGTATAGATGTACATTTGAACAATTTCGTACATTTATCAGACTGGAATACACAATCTCTATAAAAATGTCTCCCATCACTAGGACATTTGCAACTTTAGTTTGGTTAAGCCACAAACGGCTCTCTGTCTACAGGCCTAAAAACATTATACAATTTTCAAAGATTTCCATAATGATTGCACTGCGGCATCATAGCTGAACCAGAGTACATACATGTTTGGCCAGCGCATTTCCTCTATTTTTGCACAGGGAAATGTAAATATACACTCATGTTTGAAGTGGGTTAAGAAACATACAGTGGCCCTGGACTTTATTCCTTTAACTCACTTTCTTATTTTACAACCACAACCAGCCTTTTGATGGATCTTCTTAAACGGTGCACAGACGTAAATATATTAAACAAAGCTTCATTTAACTACATGCACTCACTAAGCACACACCAAGATAAACTGTCAGGCTATCTGTTTAAGTAATACACTCCGGATCTGGTTCCACTTTGGACTATGTGAATAGGACATTGGGTGATAGTGATACAGATAGTTACATAGACTTGAAGCTATTTCACCATTAGCAATAACGACCTAGCTCTTACCGTGCCCATGGTTCTGTCCGGACTGCTACGGCAGTTATTCAGGAACCACCTGGATGAAGTCACCGTTGAACTAGAGGGCAGTAGGGCATCTGTTGGTGACGCAACCAGAGTACAGAAGCAACGAGAGGCACGTGCAGCTCACCGACACAAGGATGCCCTAGAAGAATCCAGAATGGAGAGTTCTACCTCTCGATATGGGAAGTCAACACTATATTTTGACCTACAAAAATTCAATTTCTATGCCATCACAAACCAAATGTGGAAAAAACCCTGAATAGTTATAATAAAACTGGCTGATAATTACATTCAAAATTGTATTGTTTGATTTGAATCATTGCTTTTAAAAACGTAAGTGATTCATTTTAAATGATTCATTTTGAATTATTGATTAAGTTATAAATGTGTAACTCACATGAAAAAAACAGTACCTTTTATTTTTCATATTCATGTCTAACCCTATTTTGTTTGAAAAATACAAAACCAACCTGCAGAATTCCGATTGGACTTCACATCTTTTCTACCCTACATTGAATAATTAACTGCTTTCAATAAAATTGAGAGACTAAGCATTTTCAGTTAATTTTTTGGTGTATTTTTTTCCCCAAGATAACCATGTCATGTCACCGAAGCATCATGATTGAATCTGCGGCTCGGAAGAACGTTTTCAAAGAGGTCCTGGAAAGTTGACGCAATCCAAATCACACGTCCTCCAAGTTCAGTTACCATTTCTTCATTAAATGATATACAAAAAGTGTGTTTGGCAGCAAATCAACTTCATTTACATCACTCTAATGAGACAGATTTTAGAAAAATCCTTATCCTTATCAACTTACCCACACATCTTCATATAACAAGGAAACTTAAATTAGATCGACTCACTGAAACTGAGTATTACTGTACTTTGTAAAGGCAACAAGAAAATAATTAAATGTCCGGTTACAACCCGATGTTATCTCTCAGTATCAATTGACTATAACAAGTAAAACTTTTGTATACTCATTCATTAGCCATCAAGAATGGTTATTATAAAAAAATAAACATTAGCACTTGATAACATTTTAAATAAAATATATTTTCTGACCTTTTGCATCTTTTTTGTATTTATTCTGAGCTGGAAAGAAAAAAAAAAACATGACAGACATTAAATGAAACACGCGAGTAAATACAGACTTGAGTCCTTCAATACATGTCACCATCTACTCTTGTTCCCTCTAGTTTGAGGTCCGAGTCATTCCTGCCAAGCGTGAACAGACTGACAACAGCCATCAAGGCGGCCAGCATCATGAGTGCGCAGCCTCCAAACATGTGTCGAGTACCGCTTCCCCCTTCCCCTCCACCCGTACCCGACACCTCCCCGTGGAGTGCCAAAAGGCCAATGCAGGCCAACAAATTTAGAGGGAAGCGGAACCAGGCCAGCACACTGGCCCGCTTCTCCTCTGGGATCACCCTGCCCTGCAGAAAGCTGACGGCTGGGAAGTAGAGGCCACAGGCCAGCTCCAGCAGTAGGAAGGCCAAAAAGGATTCGTGAGGTCTCGGCTGGCCAGGCGTGGTGGAAAAAGTCAGCATGAAGAAAGAGAAGAACGCCATTAAAACAGCCAAGCAGAGAACATGCCCGGGCTGCAGGCGATAGTGCGTGGAGGTGGCAAGGCGATACATTAAGGAGCCAACCATGGAGGCGGCCATTAAACAGGAAAACACGATCCCTAATGGAGGTCCATGGGGGTCCAGTACTGGGGTCCACAGAAAAACAAAGATGTAGAGGGCACTTTCAAATAGAGCTTGCACCCCACCTAAAAGCATGACCCTACGATCTGACAGCAAGCATCGGAGCCCATCATGGCAGCTGCGTGCAAACCGGGCCTTTGCGGACATAGGAGTCAAATTTCCCAAGACGGGCATCTGTTTGTCACCTTCAGGCGATCCCTCTGCTTCTTCCTTGCCCCAGTCCGTCAACACTACCCAGGCACAGCATGCCAAACAGGGGACGGCCAGAAGAAAAGGAGCCACCGGGCCCAGGTGGAGCCATTCGGCAAGCAAGTTAGCCACCAAGCCGGCTCCCACGGCAAGCCCATGATTCCACGTGGCAGCTTTATTAAAGGTGCCGGGGATCCACTCCTTGGGGAAATCGTGGACGTCAACGTGTCGGTGCACATACCAAGCCTCAAATGTGGTGGAGAGCAAGGATGTAGACAGACCACCCAGGATGCGACCCATGATCAGGACAAAATAGTCTCTGGACAGCTTGGTGAGACAGCAAGCAGAGTAGGATATACAGAACAGTAGACATGTATGTCTGCGGCCTAGGGCTTGAGGAATCCAGCTGGAAAATGGAGCAAACAGCACACAAGACGATAAGCCGCAGACATATATGATCGCTATTTGGGACTCCAGGAAGCTGTAGTGGCGGTAGAGTTTATAAAGGTAAGGACCCTGAAGCCAGTCCGCCCACAGGGCCAGGAGGTAGGCCCGGAGGAAGATGCTCTGGAAGCGACGGAAGGCTGGGTTGGCTGCAGCCGTCTGCGTCGGTGCTGGTGGGCTCAGACGACGTGCTGTGAGTTCGAGGCCAACACACAGGGCGAGCAGGACAATAATGGCAAGGTATGCCGTCACCAACATGGTGCGACTGACACACTGCTGTGTCCGCTTCACTTCAAAACTGCTTTCTTGGGATGGTTAACACTCCATTCATTTTTATTCTCCGCATCTGTTTTGGATAAACGACAATGGTGCACATTTACATTGACAGCAGAGCTCTCATTTAATTGCTTGATACGTGAGTCAGTGATTTAGAAAATAGCGTGTTTGGGTTGTTATCTGACACTAGCGTCCGGGCTAGCTTGCTACTACTGTTAGTCACGCGAGAGTGGGTTTCATTTGCAATAGTAATGTTACTTACCGAGCTGGGAGACTCCTCCGTCATTGTGATACGAAACACCGATACATGTCATTAGGCGTGTAAAATGTCAGCAGAATTATTGGGAGAAAAGGAGTGCATTTGCCTATGGACAAGAAGAACGTTCGCTTCCGGGTTTCGTATATCGCCGCTAGGGGGCAGTGATACATCGTTTTCAAGACGTGAATCATCTGGGGGACTTAACTCGAAATGTACAGCATCAATAACAAACAAAATATTGTCGATGTTTTTTTTTTATATAGCCCTTCATAAAAAAGAAACACAAAGGGATCTTATGTTTCATTGTTCTGTTCAGGGCACTTTACAGTCATTTTGAGCATTTGATTCTATATAAATTAAATATGTTTGAGAGAACGACATATTTTTGAATTGTAGAATTATCTTATTTTCATTCATTATTTTTTAAGACACTTATCCTCAGAAGGATTGCGGGGGTGCTGGAGCCTATCCCAGCCAACAATGGGCAGTACACAGGATGCACCCTAAATCGGTTGACACCCAAACGCAGGGTACAAGCAGAGACCTACCCAAGCACACGCTCATATATAGGGACCATTTTTTACCATTCAATCAGTCTACCAAGCCTGTTTTTGGGATGTGGGAGGAAACCAAAGTACCTGGAGAAAGCCCACACAGGCACAGGAAGAACATGTAAGGCCGGAAGGCCGGAACCCACCAAGGTTTGAACCCGGTCAATGTACATCCTACGTCCACCTATGCTCATGTGCTGTGGGTCGTGAACGAAAGAACAATAGGATACAAGCGACTAAAATGAGTTTCCTCGGCAGCGGCTGGTGGTGAGGGAAGTCTGCGGCCTGACCTCGTATCAAGGGGAGAAATGAATATATTGTGATGATGAAGTCCAAAAGCATGAGGAATTACTCGTTTAATTATAGGCTGTATGTCAATATGTAATATTTAATGTCTCTGCCGTTAGTTAGTGACCAAAACAGGGTGTACCGTGCCTCAAAGTCAGCAGAGATAGTCTTAACCTTCAGGCCGTTGAGCAATGAGTGATGTATTTTGAAATAAAATACACTTCACCAGAATATAATACACAATCTGAAGTTTATATCATTTCTATTAAAGAACAAAGATTTACAAATGTACAACAAGTGCTCAATCAGCCACAATCACTCGAGCAATTAGTGAGATGACCAATCAAATAACCTCTGCCATGCTAAAATATCTCTTTAGTTTGTATGACAAACATTGGGGGCAGGTGCAGGATGCATATGGAGTGACTGCTGGTGATTCTTGGGATTTTGCTGGTTGCTTACATCATGTAAATGCAGGCAGTGGTTCAAATGTCAATTTTGAATCCCGACCACTGTTCTTCTGTGCAAAGCCCCCTACACCAACCCCCCACCTATACTGGAAGGTCAGCAGAACATTCTCATTTTCACCAAATTCTTACATCTTGTTCAGTCACATTTAGATAAACATAGTATACAGTATTTACAGGAAGAAAATAAACAACCAAACAACAAAACATGCGCTTTTCTCAAGGTAGAAATTTTGGATAATCATGTCAATGTAGACATAATGTTTTAGTGGAAAACATTGAAAAGTCTTTATATACGTTGTATATTTAGTCCAAAACAATATTATATGTAGGTGACAATAGTTGAATGGCATTCCAAAATTAAAGGAGATGGTGATACAGTGAAATACTATATTTCAGATCTTATATACATATTCCCTTTAAAGACGAACTGACTCAAAACACATGGATGGTCCCGAACGTCATGGTTCTATATTTGTCAGCATGGCCTGTGATACTCTTAAATACGCTGATTATAAAAATGGAATCAAACAATGATTTGTTGGTAATATCGACCATGCACAATGAGTTATGTTGTCACTTCATTTTTTTCCTTGCATTTTTGTGTGCGCACCTGACAATGTGTAAATTTCAACTTTTTCCAACAAAAATATTTTTGCTACATTTTTACATAAACCACATTTTATTGCACTCTTGTTCCTCTCTTATAAAGAAAGTTCCATCCTTGGAAGGTAAAATGTGTTTGAATGTGTGTGTTGTTCTTTTGCTACGATATAAGGTCTTTCTCATGGGTCAATGCGAAAGGCCAAAAGTTTATCAGAGTGCAGGTTGTTGAGGGTGCGAAGATCTGGCAGTCGCAGAAGTAGTTTGGAAAAGAGCGAAGTGTCATCTGGACGGCGCCGAGTAATCAGCGAGCGCAAAGCATAGATGAGACCCTCTTGGAGCTGTTCGACAGCAAGTGTGTCTAAGATGCCGGAACGATCTGGGGAGAGCAGAGAATTGTCATGTTAGAAACATGGCCTGTTAATAAATACATGACCGTGCTGTCTTGTGATACAAGTTTAATTGGTTCTGTGACTAGTTTTGTAATTCAAAAATACTCATATTTTTGGGTTGTAGCTAAAAAAACTGCCATCACTTAGCTTTCATCTCATAGCAGTATACTATTGTAGGTGGTGGCACCGTTCGTTTATCATCAATACGCGCCCCAGTGACCATTTCTCACCTGCTGAAACCAACACCACAGCCATGAAGAGTGCCATTTCATCAGGCTCCAACCCCATTGAAGCCAACTTTTCGCTGAAGTCGAACATTGCATCCAGTAGAGAGCCCATGCCCAAAGCTCGAAGGGTCGACAGGGGGTACGTTTGTCCGTTCAAGAATGTGACCGTATGCTCTGCAGCGTTGAACAAAGTGCAAAACCTCACCATCAGAACCTGAGGACCCAGGAAAAATAGATGTTTATTTCAGCAACTCTCGCCTTCTGGATTCAGGGCAAAGTGTGTCTCAAGAGTAGTTATGATTAATGTGTTACCTGGAAGGTGCCTGATTTAAGCAGCATGACTTGGTCCTGCTGGCTAAGCTCTTGAAATCCTGGAATGCCCTTGGCGAATTCTACTACCTCCTTGACAGCAGGAGTGAAACACTGAGAAAAGGATTCCCAAATCTCCTGACTGGTGCGATCGGCCCCCGATACTGGGCACGCATTAAGAGGGCAGGCCTTTAAAGGAGGAAAACAAAGACATGCATAAGCTTTCAGTCAACTACCACGCAGAGAAGAAATGTTTGTTCGTTGTAGTTCTTACCAGCACTTTAGCTCCTGGAGCCAATTTCCATGGGCAGGATGGCTGATTAACAACGTTTTCTGTCTTGCATGTAAAATTGGCAGGGACTCTTTGAGGACTGCTGACACTTGGTTGATTATTTTGATTTGTTGATACTGTATATGCATAAACATTATTGTCCATGTTTTGGAATGTAAATTGGTTGCTGTCATGGGCAAATGGACAAGATTGGTAACCCTGGGCAGTGTTGGTCTGCTCTGTGATAAGCTGCAGACTGCAATCTTTAGAATCATTGTTAGTGGTGATTCTAGCCCTCTTGGCTGCTCTCTCCTGGCCGCTACCATGGAAGATGTCTTGGTAAGCTCTGGAGATGGCCCCAATGGCCTCCTTCGAGCTGCCATCTTCTTCGCTGGGAGACTGATCTTTTACAGAGCACGAGTCCATTTCCAAGACAGCCGACTCATTTAGGCTGTTCATGTAACTCTGCATCTCATCCAGAAGTCGCTGCTTCTCTCGTTTAGGGATGCGGCCAAAACGCACAGCTGCGGAAAACAAGGACAGTCAAATGGGTCAGAATTGGCAAGAAATCTAGGTCGGAAGCTTTTTGTTTTGCTACAATTTCTCAAAAGATATGACCGAGCTTTACAAAACATTAACATACATAACCGACAGAGCATTTGAGGGCTTTCAAAGAGTATCAAGTAAAGTGGTAAAATGGAAAGTTTGCTCTCCCCTCTCCTCCCCTTCCTTCTTCCCACGGTAACCATCAGCTGGAGAGGCTATTTATAGACTCTCTGCTACCATCTGCCTCATCCTCTCCTTCATCCACCACTCTCTCCCTGCTCTCCCTCTCTTGCAAGTAGGGCAGTGGGGCAACGTGAGCGTGATGTCACTAGTACTGTGCTTGTGTGCTTGCAGAAGAAGGATGAAAAGAGGTGGGCTCGAAGGGACAAAGATAAAGTTCGATGATATGGGAGGGGGCATGCATGGAAATTAAGATTGTGAGTGCTTGAAAGTTGGGGTTATATGAGGTAACAACAAAGTTTTAAAATGAGAAAACTTGACAAAGTACACTGGGAGCTCTACATTCCCTAGTGTATGCAAAAAAAAACCATGAAGGTGTGATGATTTACTGGATTTTTGCTGGTACCCAAACGCACTTTTTCTCAGCCACCGCAATATAGAGCATGCATAATAATTTCCATTTTTGCAGGACTTGGTGCCTGCGGTGGTAATGTAAAGAATGGGGGGTGTTGGCACTTGTATGTGGTTTTCCTGTTTTTGTAATAATTGAAACAAACTAAAAGTAGGTTTTTAGGTTGTGGTCTAGAACTCGCCGAAGAAATGGCATAGTAACAGGGTCAAGTTAACTACATTTACTGTCACTCTGCTATGTTGTGCCACCAATCTTTTCTCTGAAGTTTCAGGCACACGCCAAACTAACCTAAATATTAAATTGGGGTGCATATAGAAAAACTGGTATCACAAAAAGAAAAGTTGGCAGACTACACCAACTAGGTCATTACGTATGAGAACATTATAAACCCAGTTTTCTAGGTCAGCCGAGTTATTTTTCAATTTGATATGATTAGTAAACAATCAGTGTGCACCAATCAAAGAGATCTTAACTTTAATTTGGTTTAAAAAAGCTGCACGTCGGTCGCCTTTTTGCATTATTGGCTTAATTCTTTTCATATTCCCAATGATATTCTACTGGCATATACAAGATAATAAAGTCAATCCTGTTCCAAATTCTTAAAATAATTCCTGTGTTTGCTGCAGTTTCCCAGTTGATAGATAGCTTCAGGGACCGTAAGGTTCCTATACTCGTAAATCATTCTCTGACAGGTAGATGAAGGAGGGTTAGGGGAAAATGGTGGGGTGGACCACGGGGGAGACGGTGTGCAAAAGAAAAGTATTTATCCAAAGGTATTGTTGGAGAATACTGCTTAGAGGCATAGAATGACATTTAAGAATTTTAGCTCATTCAGTGCTATGTTGTCCTCAATTGGGATCCAAAGAAAAAAAGGGTTTTGCAAAAATACCTCATTCTGAGTGATGTGTTACTTTTAACAAATTATTCTTTACTGTATTTTTCAGTTTAGGTCAGCAAACAGGTACTGTGAGTGGTTTACTGCTGATAACTAAAGAATGGAAACTACCCTTTTTATGGAAAAAAAACATGGTCTACTTTCAATGAATTTTTTACTCATATTTCACACAACATCATATACTTTAGGGCCTAAAGTATATGATGTTGTGTGAAATATGAGTAAAAAATTCATTGAAAGTAGACCATGTTTTTCGATCATTTTCAAGGCCTAAAGTTTAGGCCTTGAAAATGATCGAAAATGATCTGAAATACTGGCATTATTGGGAAAATTTCTTTGAAAACGGCTGTCATATAATAAACGCAAATATCTCCTGTCAGTGCAACCCCTTGGTCAGATTAGTACACTATAAAAAATACTGTCATTGTTGTAATAGAATCATTGGCAGTTAAACTGCAGAGCAAAACGGTGCATGAGAGTATTGAGAACGAACTAGTGGGACGATAACCTCAAAGAACTTTCCATGGTGTATCTTTTTTAGTCAGACTGCCCATTTCCCCACTGAGTTGCTTAATGAGGGCACCGTAACATAACTTCACAGAAACCCCCTTGCTTTAAAATGTGTCAACGTGTCTCACCGTCTCGTGACATGCCAACAGACAGGCATTTCTTGAAGCGGCAATGTTGGCACCGATTGCGATTCATACGCATGATCATACAGCTCTCGTTCTTCACGCACATCTTATAATTGATGTTCTGCTGGATGCTGCGACGGAAAAAACCCTAAAATGAGAATAAGTTTATTAATATGTATCCATCGAACTGAACGTCTTTAAAACAATGTGAAACAATTTGGTTAATTCTTGGTTTGAGGAGGCTTACCTTGCATCCTTCACAGGCATGGACTCCATAGTGGAAACCAGATGCAATGTCCCCACACACCTTACAGAGTAGGACCATTCCACCATTCTCTGTGGAGAAGAAAGAAACATTATTGAGTGACAATTGCTCTGTGGAAAACAAAATAGGAGACAGGGACAGTGAGGAATTATAGTACGTACTAGTGAAAGTGCCATGGAAGCCACATGGCCTTTTTCCAGCAATCGGATGTGCATAGTTATTCTGCTGAGTGGCTGCTGGAGACCCACGATAGACATCAGGGAACTGGAACACCAGTTTCGGGCTAGGAGTACTTGATCTAGCTGGCCTCTCTTTCAGTGCTCCAATTTCTGTGAAGGTGACTTCCTCCGGTGATGATGGCTGTGAATGTGAGCAAGGGGACTGTGTCTGGTACCCGCTCGAGGGGCTGCCTGGGCTGGGGCTTGAACTTCCAGAGGAGCCTGCATACAGGATGACTCCTCCACCTGCTGCAAATAAAACAAAGACCAGGCTGCTTTGAGCATTCACTTCAAGTTAACTTTGCAAGCACGGCTTAAAACTTTCTATACACAACTTAAAAGATGCAACAGCACAATAAATTGATGAGTTAAACCGCTAAAGATGACAATTTTAATTCAGGCTGAAATTGAACGCCTGCTTAAACTGCTGGGTTTGGTTTCCCTAAAACTGTGGAATTGATCAACCCATATTTAAACCTCTTTGAAACTAGAGGTTCACTGAGGTGTAGTGGTTCATTCCCCTGACTCTAGTGCTGGCAGCGTGGGATTGATTTCCCACTCAGTGGTGGTGTGATTGTGGCTGTGAATGGTTGTTTCTATGTTAAGACAGGTTAGGGCGTAGTCCACGTTTTGCCCAAGGTTATCTGGGATAGGCGCCAAGATCTCGCGACCTTGGCAAGGACAAGCGGGGTTGAAAATGAATGAATGAAAGAAAATGAAGGTTAATGATTTATTATTATCAGCACGGATTTTTCTGGGTAGTCTGGTTTCCTGCCACATACCAAAAACACGCCTTGTAGGCTGACTCAACACTCAAAATTGTCTGTAGATATGAGTGTGTGCAATTGCAGTGGTTGATTTTTCAAGTATTTTATGATCAATAGCACCGCCCTCATTATCTTCCCTACCACTTTATCATCACGCGGGTCGCCAAGTGACAATTACCAGTAGAAGAGAATGTCATATATATGTGCTTTGTTGAAAACACTGGGAAAAGTGAACTGTAAGGTGACAAGATTTGCTCGTTTGTGCCTACATTTCAGAGTAAAAAATACTTGAAATGCTCCCCAATATGCCTTGTCATCTATTGTTGCCAATGCACAGTGGGTAGCTGTGTTTCCCAGTAAGTCTCCGTGAGAAGCCGAGGTTTGTTGCCTCATCTTGGGCAGCTCAACCGGACAAAACGTGCCGGTTATAAACACAATGAATGGCACGGAATCAGAGGACTAACATTCGCCGGAAACACCAGGCGCGTGTTTATTCCAACTGTCATAAGCAAAGGAATATGCTGCTGCACACACAATAGGATGTTTTGCCCGTTCAGCTACTCTCATCTGAGCTTTGCTGCCCCCGCCCCTCACTTCTAGTCATGCGTTGTAGATGAGCTGAGACACGGCCTCACGTGTCTGCCGGCTCGGCTGCCTCCTCTGCTCCAATAATAGCCACGCTCACTCTCCCCTGGCACCGTGCCCAGTGCCGGAGAGCTGCATGACACCTGACTGCTGCCTCACATGCGTGCACTCCTGACACGGTTTCACCCTCAAACAAATCCGCAGTCCCGTGTTGAGATGAGCAACAAAACCCGACTCGAAGCTTTTAAACAGTCAATCCACTGCATGAGTCTGCCAGCAGGAGATCATTGTGCTTTAGCCACGTTTTTTTTTCTTTTCTTTTTTTTTCAAAAGAGAACCCCCGAGTGCAGGAATACTGCAACATAACAAACAGTATAGATTGTTGGTGTTCAAAGGGCAATAATGATGAGTCATATCATCAAATAATATAGTCAAATAAGCTGCACGTGCACTTAGGTGAAACTGGTTAGATCACTTCCCCTCCTGAGATTCCGAAAATAACACAAATGAGTTGCATTGTTCTCTTATGTATTTAATATGACGTGTGTGGGAACCAAATCAATGAAACGCTGTTAATAAAAAATGTGAGTATTCTGAATGTTATTTTCTTTGATTTGACTTCAGGTTGAAGTGATTATGTCTGACGCACGCCTTTGCACAATATCTATGTTAGTGTGTGTGTGTGCTCCGAGTTCTCCAGCTAACACACTGAGATAATCCCTCAAACAGCACGTGTCAATGGATTTGTTGACTCATGCCAGCCCAGAGCCATAGACAGCCCCAACCAAATGCAGGCCTGAACTTCACCTCTCTCCCGGCTGACATACCGATGAGCCCAAGCTCTGCCCTCGCCTGAACCCACACACGTGGTTTCTCCACCTGAATACCTGCATGTGCATTTTATGTTTATGGATGAGCCTTGTAGTTGATATTAACACAGTCGGTCAACTTAAAAAACAATTGCCCTTTGAGTGGTGGTGCTTTAAAATGGCTATTCATGACTATATATTATGTAAACAGTAGGATCAAAGACATGAAGGCGCTCCATTCCTCTCTATGGCTGCGTATTAATTTGATTTTTTTCTCAAAATTCCCTTATTTCAATTTAATTTAAATATGTCAGTGTTTGCCTTATTAATAATAAAAAATCTATAATGAATATTGGTAGACAAGCAAAATGTCCTATAAAAAATGTTAACTGCATCTCTATTCATTTCAATAGGAAAAGATAATTCCTTATCTGTTGTTTATTTGATAGCATGTTAACGGAATTAATTAAAGTGAACTCCTCTTTTCTCAAGGCAGCAATGTGATAAGAAAGTCAACTACCATGAGACATTAGTACGCCTGCCACTCCTTGGCGTAGATGCATCTCTCACTTTTCCCGCAATTTTCTCCGAGGGATTTCCCAAATAGGATTGATTAGCACACTGTCACTAGGCCCAAGCCGCTTCGAATTTAGGTCACTGTAGACGGCATTAATTGAGTAGACAATGACGCTTCAATGCCAATCTTGAGCTCACCCATGACTGAAGTCAGGAGGAGAAACAACGTGAGTGGGGAACATCTTCACGGTTATATGCACTCATCTCGCTACTTCTCTTGTCCCTGCTTCTTAAGCAGTCACGCAGTGGCTTGCTGTTGTTAAGGTGCATATATATAACAGACAGCCTTTCCTATAAAATTCATTATCCTTACGCAACACGAAAGAATAAAGGCTAATTGAATTACGCACTACTAATTATTTTAGGTGTTTGTGGCGAACCCGTGAACTCCAAGTGAGTGCACGGAAGTAGGTCAATATCACAGGAACCTGCCTCAAGCCTCTCTTTAAATTGATGCTGCAGCATACTACTTCTGGCTCATGCAATCATGAGAAGCACCTGAATTACAATGGCGCTGATTTGAAGTGTAATACGTCAAAATCTTCCCCGTGGTTATATAAATTTGCTTCTAACAAAGCTAAATAATAACATGGAAAATTAAATTAAAAGATTCTACAGTTTCTAAAGTTGAATTAGTTGCATCAGTTTATGGGCAAATAGTGTTTCTGGTGTCTAAAAGTAGTTTCAATCAATTCTCTGATTTACAATTGGTGGGAAATAAGCCACCTGATGTTCCCACGTGCTAACTAGCAGTGTCAATGTCGAAATATTGTTAATCATTAAAATATTGTTGGTTGCAGCGGACCTACTTTAATGTTGAGTGGGTATATGAATGACCAATACATGACAATAATTTATAATATAGATTTTCTTTTTGAGAATTTTGTGATATTTACCATTCATGCAAAACAAGTAAGATGTATATTACCTTTTTGTTGCTACAATATTTTAGACATTTGGAGGAAAACTATTCTTTTGACCAAAATAACACACCAAATTGTATACTTAAAAATGCCAATTTGTTCCATGATTTAATCGGATCAATTGAAATATAGATCTTTATGCCCTTTATTATATGTACATCTGCTAAATGCTATGTCTTGCTATTTATATATTTCTTTTTTTTTCTTTTCCGTGGCTGCAATCTATGTTAGAGGAAATCCTTTTGGTTTCAAAACACAGTCACGTTCCAGTGGCAAACGCACCCTAATCGTATATTTACCCTGAAACGATGACACGGGGACAGATGCTGCAAAGACAACAAGGCACGGCATCGACTCAGCCTCCAGTGCACGAGGGGGCGGGGCATCGTGCCTGAGTCGACACGCGCAAAATGTGCATGAGGCGAGAAAACGTGACTAATTAAGAGAGGCCACGGGGAAAGCAACAAACACCGCACTTTAATGCGTGGAATCGCTGACCCACTGACCAAACTCCGGAGGCGGTAACAACATCACTGAAGCGGCGGCGACAGCTCGGAAGCCGCAGCAGGGAGGTGGGCGGGGCTCAGTAGCTCACGCGTTGCACGGGGCTCGGCGAGGGAAGCCACGTGAGGGTTTTTTTCCCCCCTTTAGCTGGAGTTTTCAAAAGGGAAGATGCAAAGCTTGCCTCCAGTCAGGTGGCAGAGCTTTGTGACAAAGAACTAGAGAAGCATACTGTCTTTCGGGCGAGTGGTCTGCACTTTTGGCATTATATCTATTTATTATTCATTCAGGTTTTAAACATGCAAACACTATGTATTTGTTGTTTCTATATTTTAAATATAGCCATCTATTTTCGGGCAATGTTTTGTTGCATTGTCCGCAATCCTAATTGGGTCATACACGCTTAAAATGGTGCTGGGTTTTATACAATGCCTTAAAATGAAGTGTTATATATTTGTAAATCCCAATTTAGACAGACATTCCTATGATAACAAAGGAGAGTGTAATTAAAAAGCTCTACAATAGAAAAATAAGATTTTTTTTATAAATAGCAATACAACAAAGGTGTGTCCGATATTTTGGCCACTGTTCATGTGTTTGGATGAATGCATGACATATTTAACAGTGCACAAAATGTCAAATTAAACCATAATATACATTATGAAAGCAATGTCCTATGATGATTGCATATGTGGAAGGGAGAGTTTTTTTATGCAATTATTTGGATGTTAATGATCACTTATATGGGTGATTATGCTTTATGATACAGTCTATACAAACAGTACACTAGTTAAAATGTGTATTGTTTAATTGGCAATATGGTTTTGGGATGAAATAAACTTTTTATTTAAAGGTTATCAGGCAGCCTGACTGTGGTGCACTTGGGGTAAGACGCCAATGTCCGTCTTTGAATAATGAGCTTGTCATGAGTGTGTTCTATAGTGTTATATTAAATGAAGCTAATATATGTATGACATACATAATATTCTGTATCTTTTGTGCAAAAGGTCACGCAAGTCGCAGCAAATATAGTTGTTGACTAGCATTTGCCATGTGACATATTACTTTTATCAAATTCCATCACAAAGATAATACTTGCCATCTTGACTTGATGTACTTTATGTACAATGTCTTATTGATACTGTATTCAGTATACTATGTCATTCAAATGTGAAAATGCTAACACACATTTACCAGCAATGCCAGTTATGCAGCCAGAAATACCTGATCATTTTCTGATTAACTGTTTATAGAGTGTGTCATCTTCAGATTGGCATAGTATGCGGACGGAAACCCAAGGTGTGTCCATCACCTGTACAGGAACGTGACTCTACTATGCTATTAATGATTCACCATTAATTAGAAAAGACGGGTACTTTGGCTGACCCTGAGAAAGAACTGCCCATCTCCATCACTATCAATAACTTGTCAATGTCAACAACTGGAATGGCGGTCCCACACTCTTAACTTTTAGGGTGGCCTTGATATTGGAAAGAAACTTGCTCTTCTGAGCCAGAGTTGGTTTGCTTGTTTGATGAACAAAACTTGACACGCAAATGCCACTGGCAGGTTGCAATAACTGCTCTAATTAGAGTGGCAGCCATGCAAAGGGTGCACGTGAGTTTGTTTTTATAGAGATCAGTGGGAAGTATAGTCCGTCTCTCCACAAATCACTATAGCTTCTGATTCAAATGTACATTTTGGGACAAAATTACCATTGTGAAATGTGTTATGCATCAGATGCAAATTAGCAGTCACCACAATTTCCAATGAGACAAAATTGCATTGTTTTCACATGATAGTTTAAGCAGTCATAATACAAGAAGAGGTATAATTCTCTTACCGCCTCCAGGGCTGTTGTCCATTTCTCTTCTAGATGTTGAAGGTGAACTTTAAAATCAGTCGCAAGGTAAAGTGAGCTTCAAAAGTGTCAAAATATCAGCTCAGTGGATTTGAAAAATAAAGAAATAGAATGCAAGTGATGAAAGAGTCTCCCCGGCTTTCAATTGCACGCAGCCTTCTCTGTCTCAGTCTCGGATGTGAATGGCCAACATGCACTCAGGGCGGTTGCTTTTTTTTCTTGGAGGTAACCAGGATGCTTCCAGCACGAGGGTGGATCAAACCATTCTCGTGCTTTCCAAGAAAGTGGAGTCAACACAAACGCGTGCCACTGTGACACACACTCCCACTGATACAAACACCCACATCCGTCACGTTTGCAGGTGAGTAGGAAATGTGAGCGTCACCAACTTGTGTGTTTGCATGTGTGGAATCTGCCCCACTCTTTGTACCTCGCCGGTTCCTCTCTCTCTCCCCCTCTCTCTCATACTCTCTGTCCCATTCTCTCTCTCTCGCCCCTTGCTCACGTTTCGCTGCACTTTCTTGGCAGGGATGTGAGACAGGGGAGTTTTATTCAGTAAAGCCGCGCAACATGTGCACTCTCCATGTGCCGGTTCGAGTACTGTCCTACTGATACACTTTTTATGCAAATTGTAGAGCGTGTGGTGCGAAAGGCAATGGAGCATGGATGATGAAGCACATGTACATGAGGCGGGGCTCACCGTGACTGCTTCGACCTGCTTTTTCTGACCAACGAGACTCTTAAGTTGCCTGTTAAACACCAAGCAGCACCAAACACGCAAAGTTATGGTAAGCACATACTGTTTAGTGACTTATTTTTGCGTTTTAACTAGTGTTTTAAGTTGCACATGTTGGAAAAGCATTTGCATTTTCAAATTTCTCCCTGTTCAAATGTCAATTTATTCATTCATTTTCTGAACCATTATATTGAAAATACAATTTTGACTGAGAATAGAGGATGTTTCTAAGTCTTCAATTTGCTTGTTCATTCTTGATTTTATAGACGAACAAATGTCAAATTACATCCATTGTAGTTTAGATGTCACTGCTGACCCGGGAGCCGAATTGCGGATGTAAAGCCGATAGCATAATGTTTAACCTCACGACGAAGGAAGACATAACAAAGACAGAAAAACTTGCATGCCGACGCACATAAATACAGGGTTTAAATACACAGACAGAAGTTGACGACAATAACAAATGCCTGGGTCACACAGGGGAAGGAGAGCCAGGATAGACAGCAGGTGAACAATCACGTGGACAGGTGGTGTCATGGTGACTGAGACAGGGGATATAGTCCCATCTCATCTTATCTCCTTTTCTGAACCGCTTTATCCTCATTAGGGTTGCGAGGGTTGCTGGAGCCTATCCCAGCTGACTTTGGGCCAGAGGCTGGAGACACTGAATCGGTGGCCAGCCGATCACAGGGCACAAGGAGACGGACAACCATGCACACTCCCACCCATACCTAGGGGAAATTTTGAGTGTTCAATCAGCCTACCATGCATGTTTTAGAATGTGGGAGGAAAATGGAGTACCCGGAGGAAACCCACGCAGGCACGGGGAGAAAATGTAAACTCCACACAGATGGACGTGACCTGGATCTGAACCCAGGATCCCAGAGCTGTGAGGCCGACGTGCTAACCACTCACATCACCGGGCCGACGGATATAGTATAAATAACAATTTTGAAAAACTACCCTTTGTAAAATGCTCACTGGCCACAGAAAGAGGTTTAGTTGGGGATTCATACCCTTTTGTTATTGGAACAATTGGTATGCACTGTTAGTGTACTGCAGCGTCACCAAATTTTGAGAAGGGAGAAATAAAAACCTTTTAACGTTCATATTTTTGCAGTTTTAACGTTCAAGATTTTTTTTATAAATAGCAATACAACAAAGGTGTGTCCGATATTTTGGCCACTGTTCATGTGTTTGGATGAATGCATGACATATTTAACAGTGCACAAAATGTCAAATTAAACCATAATATACATTATGAAAGCAATGTCCTATGATGATTGCATATGTGGAAGGGAGAGTTTTTTTATGCAATTATTTGGATGTTAATGATCACTTATATGGGTGATTATGCTTTATGATACAGTCTATACAAACAGTACACTAGTTAAAATGTGTATTGTTTAATTGGCAATATGGTTTTGGGATGAAATAAACTTTTTATTTAAAGGTTATCAGGCAGCCTGACTGTGGTGCACTTGGGGTAAGACGCCAATGTCCGTCTTTGAATAATGAGCTTGTCATGAGTGTGTTCTATAGTGTTATATTAAATGAAGCTAATATATGTATGACATACATAATATTCTGTATCTTTTGTGCAAAAGGTCACGCAAGTCGCAGCAAATATAGTTGTTGACTAGCATTTGCCATGGCCAG
Organism: Stigmatopora nigra; assembly: GCF_051989575.1. NCBI lineage: Eukaryota > Metazoa > Chordata > Actinopteri > Syngnathiformes > Syngnathidae > Stigmatopora > Stigmatopora nigra. The sequence goes on from NC_135508.1 coordinate 18,930,886, forward strand.
CCGATCACAGGGCACAAGGAGACGGACAACCATGCACACTCCCACCCATACCTAGGGGAAATTTTGAGTGTTCAATCAGCCTACCATGCATGTTTTAGAATGTGGGAGGAAAATGGAGTACCCGGAGGAAACCCACGCAGGCACGGGGAGAAAATGTAAACTCCACACAGATGGACGTGACCTGGATCTGAACCCAGGATCCCAGAGCTGTGAGGCCGACGTGCTAACCACTCACATCACCGGGCCGACGGATATAGTATAAATAACAATTTTGAAAAACTACCCTTTGTAAAATGCTCACTGGCCACAGAAAGAGGTTTAGTTGGGGATTCATACCCTTTTGTTATTGGAACAATTGGTATAAGGGAGAAATAAAAACCTTTTAACGTTCATATTTTTGCAGTTACAAACTGTCCTGATCCCAGTACTGACAGAAACCCTCCTGTGACCCCTCTGAGGATAAGTGTTTCGGAAAATGAGTGACTGAATGGGGCATCCAGTAAATGTGGATATTAAAGTTAGGAGTATTAGTCCTTACTGAAATGGAAAACCGACTGACTGTTAGGGGCAGGCCACAAAGCAGTGAGACACTGGGCTTTGGCCCATGACAACATGAAATTGCTTTTTGAACCCATTTTTTAAAGAATCAGGCCAAAAGAGTTTCTGCCAATATCTCAGAAATTCAGTATTTACTTGCTCTCATCTTGAGCCCAGATTTGATCTACGTATTTAGAATACAATCAGAATAAGACTACATATGTTGTTGTTTTTATTGGTGTTGTGATGAAAAGTAGAATGAGGAAATAAGTGACTCAATTTAAGAAATAAATCCTTTCTCAAATAATATATTGCTTGTGAGAGCAACTATGGGGTGCTGCCAGATAATTTAAGATAAGGTGAGACAACCATTGGATTTAGGATCTTCATTGGAAGAAGAATAAACATAAGCGATCGAGAAACGCCTAATCGTTTATCTTACTTTTACATTACATTTTTATGCTACACCCAATGAAATATTAATGCCAAATATTCTGATCTTTGTACAGAATGTTAGCAGAAATATGAAGAAGCAAAAGTAAAATAGGGTCACATGACCCAAAGTTTTTACTTTGTTTTCTACTTCTACTTTCTCTGGGGTTTTATATGCAAACAAATCCTTTGGTCTGGCGAAAAGTTATGCCATGTAGTTTCGTCTTCCCATTCAACCCGTGCTCGTTTTTTTTCTTTGCTCTTAGTATTATCCTCTTCCTACACCCAAAATATGAACAATATGGCACATTGACCCTGCCTTTTCTTTTTGTTGTTTTTCCAATCAAAATCATTATACTCTACACAACTGAGTGGAAGAATGGCTGCAGTACAGCAGACAACCACACAAAATAAAAGTTTGACAAGGTAGAAACCCCCAGCAACGTGAGTAGGGAAAATTGTCATTTTGTAATCTTTTGTCTATATCTATATCTAATATGATGATGACTTTCATATGAACAACACTGCCAATGAAACAGCCTGGAAAACATTGGAGGTGTCTGACATCACTAGCAATTTTGGACTAGTATCTGAAATGTACTCATATATATAGTTTTCACAATAGTGAAATAGTGAAGATCGAGAAGTGTTTAATTATGATGACCATTAGTAAACACATCTTAGCATGTCCTTTGATCGACACAAAGCAATTGAGGAAAGAAAGAGAAATATATGACCCACACCAAAATGTTTAATGACTCCATTTTGGGAGATCAAATGTTAGTAATTTGTTTTATAAATTTATCTACATTGAGTCAAAAAGAGAAGACAAAGTGACACAAAACTACCCAAAGACTCACCAGTTAGACATGCATTTGCAATTTCACATAAAATTAAGGGGATTTTTAGGGAGGCCATGATCTCATGCAACAACAGAAGTTAGGGTAAAATGAATCTTATTTATTTCATATTTGTAAACATAGTATAGTGACATTTTTTAAATGTATATATATGTTTTATTGTTTCAGAGTACTTCAAAGAACACAATACAGAACTGTGGTGTCTGTCTCCCCTAACAGACCACAGAATATAAATGAGGAGGACACACATTGACATGCTAATAGTAGTTTGTTCAATAAAATTGTTTTAGTTTAATCAAATGTTTCTCTCTAACATCTGTGTAAGCATCCCATATTAAGAATAGCAGGTGAAATTCCAATGTGGGTATACACTATGTAGATTTTTTTTCTTAATTTTTTGAAATCTGGACAGTGCAGCTTTGAATTGGGGAAGTGGGTTTGATTCCCATCCCAGTTGATTATGTCTTACGACCCATGAGCAAGATATTGAAGCCCACATTTGATTCTGGTGCTCAGTAGGTAAATGGCGACAAGTCCATCTATCGTTTCTAGTCAGGTGCACTCTAAAGTGTTTAAATTGCTTTTGATTTGACCTGTGGAAGTTATAGTGTCCTTTTTTGTGAAAAATCCTCTGAAAGATTGGTATAAATTGCAATGAACAATTTCTGCTGCAGTTTCTCCTTCACAGGGCAAGAGGGAGCCACCGTGCCAGGAAAATGGACGCTCGGCAGATCCTATCGACGCCCCTAACCTACTCGGGAAAGGACTCAGTGACGGATTAGCGATGGCAACCAACGAGGGTAATCTGACAAATGACTCCAATGTTTATCTGTGAGGCGTCAAGAGCAAATGGTGTCATGTTTTCTTGACGCGCTGGCGGAGGAAGACTCTTGAGAATATGTCGAGTGACTTTGTTGTCGTCTTCTTCTCAGTCAAGTGTGCCGCCTTCTGCCTTCTGCCTGTCACTCACTCGCTCGATCACAGAACTTGTGGGGAATGTTGAGACCGAAACACGGCACACTGCTGCGGGCGTATGAAAAGGTAGGCTTTGCACTCCACCTAACTTTTTGCCTCGTTAATTTAACGTACCCTGCCTGGTATTAAACAAAGCGAGTTTGTTTCTACCGTGGTGCATAGCGCGTCTGGCTCACAGTTCTGGTGTTGTGGGTTTGATCCCAGGTCGGGCCTCACTGTGTGGATTTAGCATTTTGTCCCACCTCCCCAAAACTTGCACGGTAGGCTGGTTGAACACCCCCCTAAGGTATCAGTGTGGGCATGAATGTTTGTTTTTCTCTTCATGCCAGGCGATTGGCTGGACACTAATTGAAAGTGTCTCCTGCCTGGTGCCAGAGGTCAGCTAGAATAGGCTCTAGCACCCCCACGAACCTTCTGAGGAGAAGCGGTACAGAAAAATGAATGTTTTTTTTTTTTACCGTCTTGTAAAGATGTCAGAAACGCGCAGTCATATGCAGAACACGTCCCGGCAGGGTAGAGTGTAATTATAGCCTACACAGAGTGTTTTGTGGGCTCTGAGCGGAGCACGGGTATCTACCAACACACCTGCAAAGCACCGTGGTCCGCCCGAGGCTGCCTAGACGGCCTTCTTCACCATCCCAAGTCTGCAAGCTTGCCTTCCTGCCTGCCACCCGTCCCCTCGGCGCCCCACCCAATAACTTGTTGAATGTGGCCTTTATGTGAGTAATGACAGCCAACTGCGTGGCCGATGAGAGATTTAAATTTATTCCACGCAGAACCTCCCAGTTTGCGTTAGATTAGCCGGCATGGTGGTTGATTGTGATCAGACCCCCCCCAACAAAAATTGCAGAGCCAGCAACCAAAGAATACAGAAAAGTAACCCCCATGCACGATCAACCACACTTCCTTCTTGTGGATAAAAGTCAAGTCAAGTTGGAAAAACGCTGCATGTTTATGTATGAAACAGCAGCGCCAAAAGTAAATGCAGTTTGTGTTGCAGTAGTGTTGAGTGCCCAGCTTTTTCACAAGGGTAGTTTTATGTGCAGGGAAAGAGGCATGGAAAAGAAGACCTTTCCCTTTGAGCTCACAGATTTGCAGTAATTACAGAATCACTTCCATATGTGGCTCTCTGGCTGCCTTCTCGCTGCCCCCACCACCCCTCTTTTCCCTCTCCCTCTCTTCTTCTCTTCCCTCTGACATTCTCATTCTCCCTTTATTCCTACTTTTGCTACTTTTATTTTGCTTGGCTTCCCTTCATGCAATCGGAGCATTTTTTGGGTCAAACCGCAGCTTAAACAAAGTTTATGGTAATCAGAACATCCTGGCATTTTTGGCAAACAACCACTGTGTTGGGGTGATTAAATTAACCACGCTTGCCAAAAATATGTGCGTGTCCTTGTCAAAAGAAGAGCGAGCAACAGCGAGACACGGACAGACAGACAAACAGACAGGCAGAGGGGGAAAGGCGGAAAATAAGGAAATATGAAAAAGGAGGAAAAGGCAAAGAATGGGAGCTCGGAGAAGAATTTGCAAGGCAGGAGCAGAGCATGAAGGAGGGAGAGGTGGAACAGAAAATGAGGCTGAGAGGGAAAGGGAGGGCTGGAGTAATGCTTTTTGACAGAGGTGGGTTCAAGATGGGTTCATGGTGACATCATGGTTGATTTTTGAGGAAAGTATAGACAGGAGAGACGTTCACCTTTCATTGAACACACATGTTGGGGGAACAGGCTGGAGAGCGCTCATTTGCTGGCACACACACTGGTAGCTGTGTCCGCAACCTCTGAATGCACCCCGAAATTATGCACACTCCTATTTTCCCCCCCCTGTTCCCCCTGCACTTTCCAGTGTAGTAAAAGGAGAACTTTCTTCCAACCTCTTGCTCATTTGTTTTTGCTCCAATAATACATTGTGGTAGAAACCTGTACTGGGCCTTAACGCACTTATGCATTTCTCCTTTAACCATGACTAAGTCTTTTTCCGGTGAGTATTCCATCGCCTACTTCAAGGTAGTTGGACTATAAATGAGCAGAGTTTGCCAGGCGGGATGAATGAGCTCCTTCATTTCTTCCGATGTGTATTTAAGTCCACAGGCGAGAAAGTGTTAGTGTATTTTGTGTACGAGCTGGTTCCCCCTTTTGCATCGCCAAGGCGCTACCAAAGGTGACGTGACATCAATTTCAACGTGGGGAAATGGTGATCTCAATGCAGGCATCTTGTTACTGATTAAAACCTGCCGTCAGAAGCACCCGCTCCCCGCTCGCCAATCTCATCAAACCCCACTCCCACTAGAATCCACACCTCTATCAATCCCACCCTCACCGTGACTCCCTGTCGCATTTTGTACCCCTTTCTCACACGATCACTGTTTTTTTTTCACCCTTTTTGTCTGTAAAACCAACTGACCTCACTTCCTCCCTTTCTTGCGTCCTCTGTCAGCACGCTTTGCTCTTTCCTCGCCTCCCTTTGCTCCTTTTCCTTTTGCCAGCAAGCCCCAGGCCTCGGCTACATTACTTTGTGAATGCAAATATGTTGAATCTTAAGTGGAAACACACGACCGGCTCTTATGAATATTTCATACCGTCATAAACACATTCCGAGGAACCGCAGAGTTTCGCGCCTTTAACACTGCCCATGTTTGCCGGATGACTTCCTGTAAGGAATTGAACTCCCCGCGGTGAGCTTTTCGCCGGAACGAGTGTCGTGTTTGGTTTGATGTCAGGGCAGCGCGTTGTGATGTCACCGGCTGAAGTTAATGACTCACGAATGGAGGGGGCAAGAGGCCATGTTTCCAGTGGTGCCCAGAGAGGGAGATAGCACCCTGATCTGTCTTCATTATCCCCCATTCTGCAGCCTCCCAGACACAATGATCATAAATCTCTGCCTGAAGCACACTTCACTGACACTGAAACACAAACACTAGTAACCTCTGACCCTCTCTTCGCTACTGCCTGCGCACACTCATCCGAGGAGGAGCAGACGGCGAGTGCACGCTGTATACACACACACACACTCATGATTCCCTCCCTCTATCACCATTTAATAAGGGCCACAGCGCAGCCTGTGCACTGACACCATCTCCGTGCACTCCGCTGCACATTCAGTCACTTACGTATGCTTAGAGTCGTCTCGATGCTATCAAGCTGATTTGAAATTCACGTCACCCAAACCACTAAATACTACAGTTAGTCTTTAAAGGTCCCACAGAGGTATTTGCCATCTTGTTACACGTTATGCAATTGCTGATTTAGCGCTGCTATATAAACAGTTAAGGGATTTCTTTTAGCTTCAGTGGCCTCATAAGGAACACCTCACGAATCAAATGTAAACGAGATAAGGATCTGTAGAGGTGCCTTTGCACAGTGGCTAAGATGGGCGCTTCCTGAATATGATTAGGTCGCGGAGGGAGGAAAAAAAAAGAGAAAAGCAAACGCAGCAGCACGTGTGCCTGTTTAACCATTCAGTTATGCTCATTTTGTATTTCCATAACTACTGCATATAAAAACTATGACTGAATTAGCATTCATTTGGCCAGTGTTTAGCTTCCCCATTGTTTTTAACATCTTACTACCAATTTGAGACTGTGTAGCTTTTGTTTATTTTTGTTCAGAGTTACTTAAAATACATATTCGTGGCTGTAGAAAAAATGTTTCCAAGTGTTTTTCAGTTCCGTGAAAAGTGTTTTCAATGTCAACTAAATCAACATTCAACAGAATGCTTTGTGGTTCAACTTGCTGTTATGACAGTAAACGATGGCAGGCCTTGCATTTGGTACTTGGGCCAATTATCTAAAACGTCAAAACTATACAAACAAGCATACGCAAGTGCCACGTGCATCATCTGACATTAATTAACATTCAAACAACTTACAAAAGATGCTGACTATCCAATTTAGGTTATGTGTCCAAATCACTGCACACTTGTTTTCCAACTCCAATTTTGATTGCTCTGAACAACCAATCAAAGAACAGAAAATACAGATTTTTGGGACAACATTGTGACTGCATCCCATTGGGAATCCAGAGACATGATGTTAATAATGTAAATATGGAAATATCTTTATGCAAAAGATATATATATATATATATATATATATATATATATATATATATATATATATATACACACACACACATACATACATATATATGTGTATGTATGTATGTATAAATATATATGTGCATATATTGTATATACACAAACAGTCACTTGCACCCCAGTTAAAAATCAATGTGCACTCGGTAAAGGGTTGTCAACTGTTCCCCATAACCAAAACATCTTGAGAAACATTACATTGAGAAAAGTAAGGCACACGCCCATAACCACAAACACATAAACAGATCTGAAACATATGATCTCATATGGCTAAGAGGGGCACATTGAGGGGCACACCCAAAGTTGTCGCTGGCGTACTCTGCCATCATGCAGAACTTCCCCTTCAACTGACGTGCCACCATTTTGCTCTAAGCCACGAAGTTTTGCGAAAGCCATCTTGTGTTTCAATGCATTCTCAACAGCACAATGTTTGTCAGGATGTGGACAGATGTTGTATATCCCTCAAAAATGCTTTGAAAGCCAAATTCTGGCTTTAATTTAGCCTCAATAAGAGCATCTTGCTTTCAGTTCTGCATGCCAACTGACTTCCCGGCGTAGTTCCTAGTATTGAATCTCAACTGATTTGAGGGGAACTCATGTTGCCAGATACGGGTGAAATGTGTCATCCAGTTTCATGAAGTGAACTTCTCTAGGCAGGCAGAACGACCTCATAAACACCATCTGGGCCCGATCAAAATATGACAATGCATATTAACTGAGATTCTCAGCAGCAAGTTCACTGTTTGCGACTTTCGATGACAGCGTGACCCCAGTTAGTAGGCAAACAAGTCAGTAGCCAAGAAGATGAAGGAAAGAAAAGGATCCCAGCCAATAGACAAGAAGACAGAGAATTAAAAACAGAAACTCAAGCTCGATTGCCTTTTTCTTCCCTACAGACGTTTTGCGGCTTGTGAAAATATGTGCTGTATATTTGAAGTGTCGGGTCACGTGAACGAGGACTGCATTATGAATCAGAGTATAATTATTTCCTAGCGTGCATGAAAGAGTGATTTTCAGATGTAGTGAGAGAAGGAGGAGAAAGTCCACAGAGGGAGATACAGAGAGAGAGAGAGAGCGAGAGAGAGAGAGCGAGAGGGTGTGTGTGTGTGTGAGAGAGAGAGAGGTTGGCTGCTGCCCTCCTGGTGCTGTCAGAAGGACTCTGAAGAACGTGCACACATCTCGTCTTCCTTTTTTTACCTTCCTCCAGGCTAACTCCACTCATCGGACCGTAGCGTCAAGCCATCAATTTGTTTGCCCTGGAACTGGTGAGTAAGCTAACGTGTAAAAAAGTTTTGAAGATCGTAAAACCTCTGCCAGGCTTTGCTTTTCTTTTTCACTTCAGCCTTTGTTTGCAGTGAGAGCTTGCGTTTTTTTCTAAAAAAAAAAAAAAAAAAATGAAGACATATCACACTTGCCTCAATCAAAGGCGAGCATGAGCAAACAATAAAAAAATCCACACGCACGTTTCTTTCATTAGGCTTTGTGGACGACACACCGCATTCGCATGAATACGTACTTGAGGACGTGATTTTGCCTGTGTGCTTCTCTGTGCACACATGTGCTTATTAGTGGCTGTTACCCAGTGCCTGTGGAGCTCTTTATTATTAGCATATGTGAGTGTGTTAGTGTGTACACGCCTGCATGTGTTTGATGTCTATTCACCAGAGGAGTCACCAGTCCTTGACCTTTTTTGCTGGAAACTTGGATTGTTTTCCACACCTTTAGTAGCATAACCTTATTCCACCGTGTGCCTCTTAGTTTACACGGAAGGTTTATTCATTGTGTTCCCATAGTCGGTCGCCTGTCAGTGAATTGTATCTCCTGATTCTGGCATATTGCCATGGATAACAGGTTCCACTTGTTACCGGCGTTTACATCGGAGCGATGGGGCGCCTGATGTCATTGCGTGTTTTTACTTGTTTGGCTTGTGCATGTAGCTTTCGTGCAGAGTTGCCGTGTTGCAAAGGCGACTGTCAAGCGCCGCACCTGCCATCTGCAGTTTTATCTCCCCCGGTAGACCTGACGTAAGAGTGAAGCTTAGTTCAAAAGAGAGAGAAAGTAACAGCCTTGCTAAGTGAAGACGCGTGCGGAAGCACACTAGTTGGACTGGAGGATGAGACCTCCGGAGTGGAAGATTTGTTTATAAGTCATTTTTTTGTTTCTTCATCCTATGAGCCGTATATTGCTACACAAAAGTGTTCCCCATTCTGTCCAATTCAAGCAGAGAGCTGTCAAAACCTGTTGTTGGCTGCACTCTTTAGAATTAATGGATGGCAGGTAAGACAAGTGTTCTTTTTGTTGTGTTGTTGTTTTTTGAGGGAGCGCACAGAGGCTTCTATCTTGCTGCCGTTGCACTTTAATTAACTAGGAAATAATTTGCAGTACATTCCCTATGGTTGTTTTTACAGGTGTGTTTGTGTATATTTGCATGTTCAATTAGAATATTAGCATTTTGTGTTTTGCCTGTGTTTGTTTGGGCTCACTTTGTGTTGCTGTAGTTCCTGGGGCGATGACTTATCTTCATATAGAGGAAGACTTGAATTGAGGATTACAAACATTTCCATTTTCGCTTGTTGAAAAGGGAGAGAAAGTTTCCCTCATGGGTGATTTTGTATCGTCTGGTTGTGTTTATGTCTAAAAATTGTATTCCATCATCTTTCTTTTCCGGTTGTGGTGTGCGTGTTCTTGTTTTGTTGGACCTAAAGTTGAGTGCTCAGTATGCCAGAATGCTCTACCACATCATGGAAAAAGAGAAAATTGTGAGAATGACATCATCACAAGAAAGTGTCTTGCTGAGTTGAAAATTTTCCATAATTTTCTTGCTGTTTTTAGAGACTCTTTGCGAGAAAAAAACGAGTGAGCAATGTCAATTCAAAAAGCAAGAAATGTTGAGAACACAATTACCTTATTTTAATTAGGTTTTTGGTTGTGTATCGTCTCTCCCATTTGCACTCCCAGGGAACAGGCTGTTCTTTAAATGTCAAATAATTGCACCCAAGTGCTACTTTGCATTGTTGCGTGTAAGCAAATACGTGTTTGCGCGATGCCAAGAGCAGGCAGATGTCAAACAAGTTTGAGGTGATGGAATGCAGGTGTGTTTGGCCACAGCGAGTCGTCTGTCACTGAGTGTCTCTCCCCCAGCCATTAACCACACACTTGTTGAAAGACGTTGAGTTGTCAGCTCAAAAATCAGGGTCAGTATAATGTGTTTCAGTTTCAATAGACAAAAAGTCACTGACGCCATCAGTCAAATGATAAAATGATCCCTTAATGTCTGTTTGGACATCAATGCATCTGTCATGTCACTTTAAAAAGAGAATAGTTTTACATGTGAAGTAATATGACTTCACCTGTGACCCAGAACTCTAACATAACCTTGTGTGTTTCCAATCACTTCCTTTACAAAGTTATGGAACATAAATCATTGTGACGAACAGTGCCTGGAAGACATGCTCAGGTTTTTGTTGAAAATGAGTGAGCATGAGTGGACAAGTCAAAAAACAAAACAACAAAAACGTTAGTCTACCATGGTTTTTCTGCCAAGAATACAGGTTACTTTTCAGGAGAATGTGAAGTCATCAGTTCCAACCGTTTTTGATACAGTTAAAAAAAACAACGGCAGGAAGTTACAAAAGTTTTGCGTCATATCAAATATCTGGAAAAAAGATGACTTTTAATTATTACAGGATTGTATGTGCTTACAGCTCAATAAGTATTTTTTGTGGTCTTTAAAATGTTTTTTTTTTCTTTCTAGGCGATGAGTTATAAAACATCCCTAAAAACAAATACGTACCAACACAAAGTTGGGATGACATATATCAATGTATCTCATATGACCCAAAGGTGGTTATAATAGTATATTATTTGGCTGTTAAGAATAATTGCAAACTTGTGACTTTGCAATTAAAGCAACATTTAATGTGCTCCTGGGTTCAATCAGCAGACTAGCCCAACTAGTTTGTTGTCTAACATGACATTAGCTCTTCTGTACACCACTGATATAAAAAAGTAATCCTCCCACACCATCACAGCATCTGATTTATATATTGCCTATCCTAATCAGGTTTTTGGGTGGGTTTGTATCTATTTTAGCTGACCCTGGGCGAGAGGTGTGACTCAAGCCCTGAAGTGGAGTGGAATGATTCCTATAAATGGTCACCATCAATGTTCCTATTGATTAGTATTTCCATTTTGAATAGGAATTTAGTCTAGGTGGAGTATATCTTTGTCGATAACAAAAGCCATTCATGTCTAATACAGCTCAACCTAGGCTATCTGGGAATAATTCATTGTGTAAGAACTCCGATTTGTGGAACTTGACGCACACAGCTTCTTTTCTTTGTCAGATATCTGGCCCCTCCAGGAGTGGAGAATAGTTTTAAATGTGTTTAATGTGATTTAACTAAGCGCAAGCCATGTTTAGCAACATCTACATGACCTGCGTTATACTGTGCATGCTGTGAATTCAGGCGCCAACTTTTTGCTTCCCTTGTCTCCATTCTTTGACCTTGTCATGACTAAAAGTTTGCAAACGAGTCTGGTTGCGCCCAAGCGTGCCTCGTCTTGTTGAGCCATCTCCAAATTAAGTGACTTGATTCAATTGCTACAGGCAAAGGTTTGGTTTTGATAAACTCTGCAGATAATCTGAAGCGTAATAAACGTAGCCGCTGCAGCACAGTGTGGCGCACTGTGAGGTCGGACACTTTGCTCCAGTCGGCCTGTCTTGGCCAACGGTGGAAAGTCCCCGCAGTAGTCTGAAAACCTGGTGCTCCTCCTCACCCGCCTGCTGCCTCCTGTGTGCCCCCCAGGCTCAAGGGAAGTGGGGAGGGCCTCCATGCCATTTTGGCCCACTCCAGCAGCGGATGAAGTCACTCCGAATTCCCCTCATCCCCCCCTTTATAGAGCCCGACCCGATGGCGAAGCCAGCCTACCACAGGAGCCCCTAATAAAACACAAATGACTCTTTAAAAAAAAAAAAAAAAAAAAAACTTCTGGACTGATGTGGCTCATTAAAAAACACTGGCGCCGTCTTTTTCGCTTTTATTAATTCATTATTGGGTTTGGGGAGGAGAGTCAATCTGCCGTGTTCTATTTTAAAAGGCTGTTTGCCTTCTCTGCTCCTTGCTTATTTTCTTTATGACTTTTCCTTCTGTGGGTAATTTTGCTAGGTTTGCATTCTCTGAGTAGCTTCAGTAGTAGCTGAGAACGCCTTTGTATTCATGGCTGCAATACTGGATGAATAGATGGATCAATACACTCTTGTTTACTCCTGTGAGAATACATAAGCCTTTATCCTACTCTCTACTCTGAGCGCTGGCAGATTTCACTTTCTTTGAAGAGCGCATGAGGCAGTTACCCAAATGGGCCAAACACATCATGCGCATACTTTTTGATTTTCCATCCCGCATTGTACATCTCCCTTTTCCCCAGCGTTAAAGTCTTCTGTCAACTTTTGGTTTGTTTGCTAATGATTGAACCCACTGACCCAAAGGCACCAGCTACATGCTGCCCTCGATGTCCGTAAATTTAGGGTTGCAGAGCGGGACCAGGGTGCGAAATTGAAAAGAAAGATGGAAGTAAGGCTATGTTGGCAGGATGGGGGTTGGTGCCTATTGACGGCTGCTCCTTCCTGAAACGTGGTCACCCGAGCCTGCCCAGACCCTGGATGCACATGTGGAATAGTTTACTGTAATGGAACTCTAAATTAGTGGTGGTTTGAAGCGGCCTGCAGCAGTAGGGTGTAATTAACTGGCTCTGTTGAAAGAGAGAGAGAAAGAGAGAGAGACTGGCTTAAGCCAGAGCACTGGAAAAGATGCATGGGTGAGAGGTGTGTGCGTGTGTATGTTTTAACACATGTCATTTTTCCCCCAAGTGCTTAATTGCATGCGTTTGTACTATGTATTTCAGACTTTGTGGTATATAGAAATGCCTTGGAAAGCTCCTTGCCAGTTTCGTAAATAGGACATGGCGCCGCCTCACAGTGCCCCCCTGTGCCCAAACTTTGCCACTGTCCATCCTTCTTTCCTTCTTTTGTTCTTTCTGTCCATCGCTCTCTCTCTCTCTCTCTCTCTCTCTCTCTCTCTCTCTCTCTCTCTCTCTCTCTCTCTCTCTCTCTCTCTCTCTCGCCTTCTCTTTCTCTCTCTCGCCTTCTCTTTCTCTCTCTCGCCTTCTCTTTCTCTCGCTCGCTCGCTCTCTCTCACTCTCTCTCGCTCTCTCGCTTTCTCTCTCTCGCTCTCTCTCTTTCTCTCTCTCGCTCTCTCTCTTTCTCTCCCCTCTCTCTCTCTTTCTCTACCCTCTCTCTCTCTTTCCTTCCTTCTTTCTTTCCCCATGTCAATCTTTTCCCTCATTTCCTTGTACTGATGGACATATTTATGTTCCCCAGGATTCCCCTTCTAATCAACCTCATTGACTTCATCCCCATAATTTGGAGGGTTTCCACAAGCGGTACCGAATTCCTTGGCTCTGCTCATTTTCAAAGCCACATTCTGTGAAAACAAGCTCATCACACCACCCACTCCAAAAAATCAAGCTCAGGGAGCGGTCGGCAAAAACATTTTCTCTCTCTTTTGACGCTCCTGCATTAACAATCAATAGCACAAATGCTTACGTGCATACTGTTGTATGAGTGACAAGAGGCTGGTGGAGATTTCAGCCAAAATGACTTTGGGGGGTTTTAGAACCTTACCTCAACACAAGCTTGTCGGAAGTGACAGCAGCAGTTAGCAATCAGTGGAATCTCATTTTCTCCCTCCACCACCACCCCATGGACCCTGTGTCTGGGCCTCTGGTGGTGGTGGGGGTGAGAGGGATGCAGGCTGCTGTGCTAGGCTGGCAGCAGGAACAGAGAAGCTCTTTATAGCAGAGTTCTGGTGATTTAAATCATATGGCATAGCCTGGAATCAGTGCACAAGTCTGGAAGCTCTTCAAAACTGAAAGAACAGAGTGCTCTCTCTTTCTCTCTCTCTCTCCTCTAAACCCCCCACCTCCTGATCTTCCTTGTTATAACTTTTTATCTTATCTGCTTTTCCCATTTTTTTCTGGATGTTCCTCTCATTCTTCTTCTCTCACACATCTATGCAGGGACTAGCCATCACTGATCTTCTCCTTATACCTAATCATGTCAAGTTTTCACATCATTCTCGTATTATAATTATGAATAAACCGTTTACCGTGTGTTTCAGCATTGCTGTCATTTTTAACATGATTTTAGTCCTAACAGAAATCACTTATAAGTACCATGTTCATGCCAATCAGATGTTCATTTTTTTGTGTTCCATGCTATAAAATGAAAAAATAACAAGCCTTTCTGTCATTTCTTCCCCAGAAATTGAAAGTTTCCACTCAAGTGCAGTTCCCCACTAAACAAGAGGACTTCACCCTTACTCATCCATTCTCCCACATCCTGACAACATTTTGAGAGGACACAAAGTTTGCGGGGAATTCCAAGGGTGACTGGTGAGCAAGTTCCCATCCGCCAGCGGGCCTGCTGGTACGTCATCGCCATGGCTACCAACAGGGAACAGCAGGTGGGCCACATGACGGGCTTCCCACCTGCCGTGTACCCCTTCGCTTTCAATTCAATGAGGAGCCACTCTCCCTTTGACCTGCTGGCCAAGAGCAGCCTTTTTGGGAGATTCAGTGCTGACCTCCCCAAAGAAATGGCTGCACTATGTAAGTTCTCATCATCAACATATGTATTTGACTTGTCCTGCCTCTCATATGTCATTTTCCATTGAAGCCCTGAGTACTTAGAGTATATGGCCCACAATCATTTGGCTAACCTGCTTTGAACAATTTGGACGTCCAATGGAAAGTGGAAAATATGGTGACTTAAATTACCCTTTATTACATGTAATTTTGTAGACATGGAAAATTTGACAGGAGGCTTGTGATATAGGATGTCTGGTGTAAAAAAAAAAAAAATCCCACAATGGAACTGTGAGGGGGAAAAATACACTTCCATCGATGCAGTGATTGCATAGTCTCTGTGGTTACCTTATAGAAGTGTGTATATAGTGCGGCTGTGTCCGCAAACTCTGCCTGTGTGCGTGGGGGTGTGTCGGTTGTATGTAGGGGGGTTTGTGTGAGTCTTTCAGGCAGGCAACCCACAAATCTGCAATTAGTGACAAAACAACATTCTTCCAGGGTGAGGTGACGTGCGCCTCAGGCACTGTCAAATATTTAAGAATAAACACACAAAAATACGCAAATAGGAACCTCTGTCTGAACTGGACGTTTTTTTAAGATTAGTAAGACAAAATCACGATCACCTCACCATTAGAGGAAGTCAACTTCAAGTTACAGATGTGTGGGTTTGGATTGTAGTTTCAAAAACGTCCACAGGCGACACTGTTGTCCTCTCACTTGTCAGGATGGGATGATTAAGATGTATGGAAAATGGATCTCAAAGAAGAGATTGTTACCAATGGAGAGAGTTTTTACGCTATGGAAATGTGAAGGGGGCCATCCTCGAGTATAAGCATATAAATATATATTGAAGTAATGGTGGGTATTATTATTATTTTTCCACATCATTTGACATATGGCGAGTATGACATATTTTCTGCAAGACTTCCAGTTTGGGATGGTTTTAAGTGAGTCCTTTTTTACGGGCATGGCAGTAAATGTGAGCAGAATTGATTTTGAAATTTCAACCTTGTGCTGTGGAAAAGGGGTGGCAGGTGGAGAGGCTATAATGGGTGTGGGTGGCAACAGCTGAGTGTCCCCCGCCAAGCCAAACCAAATCCGCCCTTGTGTGGATTCCCACTTCACCCCCGTCCCTTTTCAACCGCAGCATGCCTGAGCACCCCTCCAACCATTCAGCCGTCAATCACTACCTCGCCCCCCACACTTCGAAGATGCTACTACCCACCTAATCCTAGAGATATTTTCACAGAACCCGATAGAGAGAGAAAGAAAGGGGGGAAATAGAGAGAGAAAGATAGAGGGAGAGAGAGAGGGGGAGAGAGAGATAGAGGGAGAGAGAGAGGGGGAGAGAGATAGAGGGAGAGAGAGAGGGGGAGAGAGAGACTATAGGGGGGTGGAGCAGAAAGTAAGGGAGGGGAGTTAAACACCTGGGGTGATGTCCCGGTGTGGTGGAATCCAAGAACAAGCCTTGCTAGGAAAACACACAAATACACACATGCAAACATGTGAGCAGAGGCACTTCCCACTCTCTCATCTGGCCTCACACAAGCCTGTCTTTCATCCAAAAACTAGAGACGAACCCCCCTTGATGCAGAATGAAATCCCAATGCGCTGACAGATGGACTCTTTTTGGTTTTTCGCTGTGGCATCAAACAGAAAAAGTATCAGAGCACAAGTTAGCACATGGGCCAGAAGTTCGTACATGAACAGCTTGTGTGGAAACATCCGGGCCACGTGGTGGGACTGTAAATGGAGCTTAAATAAGGTCAGGGTCAGAGTTTAAGTTGGTCTCATTGACAAATAGTTTTAAACAGTGAGAACCTTTCGCTGTTATTATTATCCACTCATATAGTGCACTAAACCTTTCGCCCTTGCTGATCTTAAGGGATTGTGTATTAGTGGATTGAGGGTAAAATTTATATAAATATTTGTACTTGAGGACAATTTAGCCTGCCTTGAACTTAAAATAAAACCAGTCCCATCAGTAGGATGGTTGTTGATTCATTTCGTTAGTTTTAATGTCCTAGGTGGGAATATGATAAATTTACTTACTGTGTGATCAATGAAACAATGGTTTATTATGAGAGCATATTTGGTGTGTCTTTCCCCATTAACGGCACCCGATGAGTTAACATGCATGCTTTTGGATTGTCTGAGAACAAGTCAAGTCAGATTTATTTATATTTGAACGCCCAAAAGAGTTAACAAATCCCTATTGGGGAAAATTTGAAACCTAGTGAAGGGTCATAGATTATTATTGTTATCCGCGTTATCATTGTTGTTGACTGAGTTGTGTTGCAAAAAAAAAAATGAAGCTATGGCTATTACTCCAAAACAGTCGGGAACAAAAATGACTTTTAAAGTGAATTCAAATGAACATATACAAATTTGTTAATGTAGCTGAGAGCATTTTTATGTTATTTAAAAGAATGTTTAAGTAGCACAGAATAAAGATAGTATATTAGAAGAATAATGCAGTGATAAAAAACGAAAAAATCTTTTCACGATAATGTTGTGATGAGATATTGTTTTGGGTTTCTCATACTAAAGTTGCAATATAACACGAATGAATGTACTCGCATTAATAGCTTTAGTTAGTTACACAGTAAAATGAAAATATTTAACAATATTACCCAATCCATTGTATGACATTTTTCTAAAAACATTAAGTGACACCTCGTCTCAAATTGTTGCATGCACTTTTGGACTTTCATTTGTTTAAATAACTGCACAGATCCGAGGAAATAACATGACTAAATTGTTGATAAGACTAGCTAAAAACATATTTCAAAGAAACAAACACCCAACAACAGGATCCTACACACTAAAATTATCAATCGGTTAGAAAACACATTCTTATGCGACTTGATGACTAAATGTGCTTTTTTTTAGTTGCACAACAGTTGTAGTGACTAGTTACGAGTCACTTTAATAACTGCAGCGTCACTGCTTGCTCAATGTTCCCTTAAAGAACAAAAGGCCTCAGTTGAGAAATTGTGCAGACCCTGTTTTTCTGCTGCTTCCACTTCTTCACCAAGAGCCGCCTGGACACGCCTCCTTATTGTTGTCGAGAGTGTCTGTGGACCAGACTGAGAAAATACCTTCCATATAAAGGGAGTAAAACTGCATATCTTTGTGCATGTGGCAAATAGCATCGCATTCTTGCCCAGCTTCATCGCTGTGTGTGTAATTACTCCTGTGACACCTACTATTGTTGAGTTCTGTGCCAACAGGTCGGAGCAGCTCCCGCCGCAGTGCTCTTTTGGCACCAGTGTGTCTTTGGAAATACCTGTTCTGCACAGAGGTGGGAAGAGACAGAGAAGGGGAGGGTTGTGATGACCGGCCTGTGTTTGCACATGTAGCGAGTGATAGCTTTGGCGTCATTTCCAAATGACGAAAGACAACCAACCGTACTGAACTTTTACACGTCGCAGGAGGCGGATTGGTCCAAATGTGCTTAATAGCCGGGAAATAAGTTTGTTCATCCATGAGAGGAGCCTCTTTACAGCGTGCCGAAGCAGAGGCCAGTATCAGTTGATCCCTGTCATTATGGGAGTCCTTCAAACAAACAGTTGGAAGCCTATTAAGGCCACTTACTATGAGATAACATCGCCACTGAGCCAGTGAAACACCTCTCTAAGCTTTTGCCAATGGAGGCCGGAGCCCTGGCCCCCGAGTCAGCCACAGGGATGTTTTGAAAAGCTGTTCGGTCATTTCCTTCCGCCGACACGGCCAAGACCGAGCTCCGAGGTCTCCGATTGACTGTTCAAAGCCTCCTGTTGGGTTTTATGCCTGCTGACGTGATTTGAAGAGAGAGGAAAGAAAGAGACTCAGATGTGAGAACTGGAACAAAGTGGGATGAAATTAAAACAGCAGTAGTCATAGGAATGACAGTCAATGGCTTGTTGGAACTTGTGGGAAGAACTGCCTACGTCTGCTCAGTGGTGCCTCTTGTGGAGATGAGGAGCCGTCATCTCATGTTACGTTTTAATGTTTGTCGCATATGGATTAGAATAGCTCACACCCACACTGATGCAATGGCATTAGCATCATAGCTGCCAGGCATGAGTGCATGTATTTGCACCTACGCAACCTTCAGTCAGGACGGCAGTGAAAAGAAATGTGACTTAATTAAAAACACTCCTTGCATTCCTTCGAGAAAAAAAAACTGGATTCTGTTTGGCATATGGCGCTCGGGGTTGGTATATAGAGACCATTTTTTGTCAGAGAAAGTAAAAAGTACATATTATAATGGAGGTCAAAGACCATAGGAAAAGACATCAAATATCTGAGAGTAGCATACTTTGACGGGTTGAGCACAGTACAAACAGCACATTGTGGTGCTTTATTTATTTTAATAATGATTGAAGTGCTTGGTTTCAGCCTTGCCCGGGGTAGCTGTCAAGTACATGAGTTTTGAAATGCACAGATGCATATTTTGCGCTCATGTGAGCGCACATATGTATTTAAGAAGAGACATTTGGCTTTGCATGGTAAAATGAGCTCGAGTTTGCTACCTCTTGCTCCCCCTCGCAAGCCAGGATGACCCAACACCCTTCCCCATGCTCTTTATACATGCTATTTACAAACGGCATCGTCTCCTCGCTTTTTGACACAAAACTGCTGCAGGACACATAATCCTTCTTTGGCTACCGCTATCGCGCTTGATGACATTTACTGATTTATTTGTTGTTTAGGCTAAGTGCAATGACCTCAACCCGTGGTGGAAAATGACAAATAAGCATCCTTAAAGGGAACAAAAAACATGCAGTGGTTTGCTTTCTTGCAAAAAAAAAGGTTGTATGTGCTAGCACTATTAAACAGATGATATTCTGATTAATATTGCATCAGCGGAATATGAATGAAACAGAATAATTCATCAGTCTTCAACAATCTCAGGGCTCCTCCATGTTTGGTAATTTTACCCTCTGCTGTCGGCCGATATAAACGTCACAACTACTCTTGAGCATTTGCTAGTATCAATGTGAAATATCACATGACCTCTGAGTAAGCTGGGATAACTATTAAAGCTACTATATGGATTGTGGACGTAAAGGTATGAGTTGGAACTGAAAAAATGCATCACACAACTTTATATGATCGTGAACATGCTGCATCAAAAATATGAGAGACGGGTGAATTTTTGTAAATGACTGGAATAAAACAACTATTGCTTTAATTTAATACAATTCCTTTGTTGCATCTAGTGAGAGCCATATTTCATTTTGACAGAAGGTATGAGATATATATATATATATATATATATATATATATATATATATATATATATATATATATATATATATATATATATATATATATATATATATATATATATATATATATATATATATATATATATATATATATATATATATATATATATATATATATATATATATATATATATATATATATTTCAGCAACACGGTTACTTATTTATATATTTATTCATGTATCTATTTAACTTACTATTAACTATCTATGTATGTGTAAAATGCCTTTCCTATTTTTGCATCCTCACCCTCTTGCTACTCCGACAAAGACATTTCCCGAATACGGGATGATCCAATTCAAGTGATATACACGCTACCAAGTTCCAATATCTTCCCCATTTTAAAGTGCGCAGGCACCAAAAGTCCTGACTTTCTGCTAATTGCCCCGCAGCCATTGAAATGTTCCAAAGGCCAAAACCTCATCAGAAATAAAAGAACCATCTGCCTCCTGTCAACACTGCTCTGGCGTCCATGATATACACAGCAAATTAACCATGCTAGCCCTGGTCCATTTGTCCTCTCTTGCACTGGTGACAGCTTGTGCGGCACCGCTCGCCGTTGATCTATCAGTGACGCTTATAGCCGCTTCGCCTTTCATAAACAATTCTGCATCATCTGACATCCTCGCTTTCATCTCCTTGGAACGCCACCAGTTGTGAGAGGACAGCTTACTGAGACTCCTTTTTGGAAAGATATTCCCCGCACGTCGCTCTTTTCTGGTTTGAAGTGATGCTGGTCAGGATTCACCAAATAAAGCAGGATTGGACAGAAAGACCCTCTTAGTTTTCCTGACAATTTAAGCACCCAGGAGGTTTTTGTGAAATGGATAGGCCGTGCTAGATCTGCTTCTCCAATGATATCCACCTAAACCCTGGTGGCTTATGCACTCTCAAGTTCCCTCGCTCGCTCCTCTCTCCTCTCGCATTCTCTGCTGCCTTCCCCTCAGATTTCCTCTTGTTATCCCTTTTTTCAAGTTGGAGCCAATCGCCCTAAGTCCTAGAAACTCGCAGAAACTTTTCGGGCGCTTATGCCTACTTTGGAAGAGAAGAAGAGAGGAAAGTCGGCTAAGGTTGCTGTTGAAGGAGAGGCCACAAATTGCGTTGCAGCCTTGACAAGATGACTTATGTAGATAAAGAGGCTACTATGAAAACTGGAAGGGGGCAGGGTCTCCAGAAGGCGTAGGCGCCACTTGCAATGAAATATACTACTAGACTGGTTTTTGGGGCCTAGCTATAAAAAAAGACTGTGGCCCCCCCCAACTCCCTCTGTCATTCCACACAATTCGAGTAGCAAAACGTCATTGCTGTGGGCCTGCAGAGAGACAAAAAGGCTGCTGAAAGATGTCCAGGCCTGATAATGTTGTGAAAAGTAGCAGTGTGTTAAGCCTTTAGGGGTCGAGCATGTGAACAGAGGCAAACATAGACTAACATGTTCTCTCATAACTCGGACATCTTACTACCCATTTTTCTGCTCACTGACACATCAGATTTCTCCCAGAGATAGAGTGAAAGAGCATTCGATGGCAGGAGGCTACATGCTTATTTGAAGCTGAACACATGTCAAACTGGCTGCTGCTTGATGGATGTGACAGGGAGGTAAACTAGGATTGCGCACTCTGCTCTGATCAGCTCAGTCACACCTTGAAAATGGCTGAAAACTTGTAAGAAGGGGTTATTCCTCTATCATCACAGCCAATTTGTCTCTGCATGTCCACATACCGCACCATTGCATTCCTCAGCACAGAGAAGTATCGTGCTGCATTTGCCATTTTAAAAAGAAACCCTCGTTTATTGCCTCACACACCACTGTGTTGTTGACTGCTTGGCTGGAACCTGAATGATTGTATACAGAGGAAGTAGCAACAATGTGTTGTATACGTCTTATCTGTAATCGGCATCGGAGTGCCAGACAGTAGTAAAGCCTGATTTTCTTGGATTCTAACACAGGTGTATACTTTAATGCGACTCAGTCCAGCTGGCTGCCTTTTTAGTTATATAGATGAAACGGTGACACGTGATTGTTACAAAATCATATCACAAGAGGCACTGAGAACAAAAGCTGCCATTTTCCTTGCACGCACCAAATCATTTGGCAGCCGGGCTTGAAAATGGAACATTCCCCAAACCCGGAACAAAAGCGCAGAAATTTGTCAACCAAAACAAATCATGCAGTCAGGAAAAACTGGATATGGGGAACTTATTGAAATGGAGGGTCTGTACAGGGGGGAAGCAACTGAGTACGCGATTCGTGAGCCAGAAACTGAGGAACCGGGGCGAGATAAGTTTTTTGGGGGGGAGAAAGTTAGTGGCCCAAGGGGGGGTTCTTCTTGAGTTCAATCTCTCTGGCCGGGGAAGGAAGAGGAGGAGGGTGGGGAGGTAGGGACCAGCCTGGGTCAGCAGTAGAATGTGTGAGTATGTGTAGATTAGATGTCTCAACTCAGTCCATAAAAGCTCCTCAAATGCCCTCCTCAAGTGGACGGCCTGGCTTTAGCCATTCTTATTCTACTCACCTATGTAGTCAAATGGTAAAACTAAAAGAAAAGGCTATGGCCCATTAATCTCCAAAAACATAATTTTGGAGATTTGGCCCTTGGTGCTGCGTTATAAATCGGTTGCGTTGCAGCTCATCGGAGCAAATAGTGGTTCTGGCAAACTAAACGTTGATATTGCGCTGAACATGCGGTCACCGAGGGATTGGACAGTTCATTTTCCAGGATACTGTGAAATGAGCTGCTATAGGAAAAAGTCAGGAAGAAGATGAAAGATGTGTGTGGGAGCACAGCTTGTGAATCCTACATTTGTGACTCGGGGTTGTGATAATTCCATCTGAAACAAAGGTCCAAGATATTTTGGCGACAAACTACCAGCAGAGACATCTTTGATAGATGACGGTTTATCTAACCTTTCTGTAGCTGTTATAAAGCTTCCTCTTTATGACCTGACAACTGTACGGGGAACCGAATAAAAACTACTGATGTTGTTTACTGTTTGTTGCAACAAAGAATGTGTGCGCCTAAGTGTTTTGTGTCAAGGCATGCATGCGCACTACTGTGTGATGCTGACGTGACCTGGAAAAAGAGAAGTGCTCGCAACTTTAGCAGAAAGTTTGAAGTTAAATAAGCAATTTAATTTAAAAAAAAAAAAGGCAAGATGTGAGAGTATATTTTTTCTTTTTCATGAGACAGGAAAAGGAGTGAAGTTTTAGACAGTGGAGAAGGAAGAGGAGGGGGCAGAATGCAATGTGTGTTTATGGAGAGCCTCGCCAGCAGCATAGATTGACAGGAAATTGTGTCTTTTTTGCCTTCTGGGCTGTACCACTTGTACTGATCTGACAGGGGTAGACGAATGTGAGAAGCTCACAGTCTGAAGCCATTGTATTAACATATAGCTTGCATTGTATGAGGCTGTTTGCTTTTAGTGCCGTCAGGGTCTATCCGTCTGCCGAGCAACAGTTAGGAACTGAGCTTATTTATGTTCAGCAGAGCAATCATTGATTTGCTTTTGACGAATTATCCCCAGAAGGGAAAGACAGTTTAAATGTAATTGTGATAGCCAAATAAAAAAAAATAAGATGGGACTTAAATGTGAACTGATGCCCGAAGCATCTTCAAATTCAGTACACTTGGATGAATCCATCTCATGTACATAGAGCTTCGTAGGTCAAGTGAACCTGTGAGAAGTGTGTCTAGCGCATGGTGTGTTTCTGTACCGGTGCTATTTGTCTGTGTAATAGCACTGCAGGGATTGAGTCATGCATCTCTCATTCATCACTCTTGAAACACTTCCAGAGAAAGAGCTGCCCATCCTCACTTCTTTTTGGGGGGGAATGAGAGAAGGGAGGGACTTGCATCCTGGCATCTGGTTTCTGGGTTCAACTCCAGCTCATTGCAGCCCCCCTTACTCCCCACACACACACACCAACACCCTACCCTGTCTTTTTCTTTTTCACAGACTCACAATACTAGTGGCAGGAGTTTAATATGGTTATGATTAGAGACGGGGGCTCAGAGGAGGGAGTGTAAGGGGCTCATATGTACTGCAAGGCCAACTGGGGGAAGTGCGATGAAAAAACAGGACTGGGATATGGTTCGAATGGAGGCGTGCATATTGCGGTGGGGCATGTTTGTTTTTGTTTAGGGCGTGAGATATGAAATGTTGCTGGTACAGAATGAGAATAAAGTTTGTCCTCTAACCAGATGAGCTCTTCCTCTTATTCGGTCGGCCTCTACTGCCCCCCACCCCTTCCCTCAACCCTCCTCCCAAGCCTTCGCCTCCCTCTCTGGCATTCTAGTTCTCTCTCCTCCCCCCTCTGTGAGCGTCACGCAGAGGCAGTTGGTTCACTCCGCAGTGTCTGGGTCTCAGTGAAAGCTGTGAGAGGCTGTTATTTAGGTCTGTTACAGCAGACAGGAAGCATCTCAGGCACTACAGGCAAGGGGGAGACCTAAGAGCCACACTCAGATCTGTCAGGGAGGAAGCAGATCGGCATTCCGGCCCGGAGCGAAAGAGCACGACTCGGACAGGATCGGCGGCATTTCCAGCGAGCTGTTGCTGCAGTTTGTTGCAGCCGCTGACGTGAACGGCAGCAGACTGAGTGCACGTAGAGGGAGAATCTTTTCCTGAGGGGTGGGGGGGTGCCATGTTTGACTGCATGGAGGCGTTGGGAATGGGCCCCCGCCAGCTCTATGATGTCACCAGCCGTGGTGCATGTATGCTGCGGAAGGCGAGCCCCTTCTTCGCGGGGCTGGACCCCTTTGCTTGGACAGGCAGTGCCAGCGTCCAGTGTAAGTGGCATCGTGTCTGGCTTTTTCTCACATGACACAACCATTCCACTCTCTCTCTCACTCACCCTCTCTCTCTCTCGCTCTCTCTCCCACCCTCACTCTCTCAATCTCTCTCTCTTTTTCTCAATAGACACTTACTCCCTAGTTCTCTCTCTTTCATAGCTGGCTTGTTTACCCCTCAGGGCTCGGCCAAGGGGGCTGCTGTCAGGGGCTAGCGAGCAGCACAGGAAGAGACTGGGACAGACAGTCTCCTCTCCTCCTCTTCCCACACCCCTCAGCCCACAGCTGGTTTTGAGCTGCTCAGCCATCTGAGAGAAACTCTGCTATGATATGATATGCTCAATGTGTGCATGTGTGTGTGTGTACGTGCCTGGCCTTAATCCACGTTTTGTCATTTGGGCTCGACACCAGAAAGAAGGGTTGTGGTGGGTTTCTTGTGAAATGTAAATGACAAACGGTGCCTGCCCGATATTATAGATGATAAAAGTAAGTTGGACGCAGTCCACTGCAGCGCAGAAAAGGTCGAAGGTTTGTTTATGCTTTTGGATACTAGATGGATAATGATATTCCTCTTGAGTCTAACACGAAGCCATGAATTAATAAGGAGATGAATTATTTAACGGCAAATGGATGAATAAATCAGAAATGCGGAATGCGCACAGGGAGGGTTTTTTTTCCCTCGCTCGTCTCATCTCGTCCCTCTGACTGGAACAAGGGGCCTGGCTGTGGACAGATAAAACTGTGGCACATTTCCATACACTTCCAATGTGTGCTAAAGGAGTGTGTGTGTGTGTGTGTGTGTGTGTCTATGATATGTTGGGAGAAGTGTGAAGCAGGCAAGGAGCACGATGTGAAGGGGAAACAAATCTAGGAGAAGAGACAGTTGGGTAAACAGAATTGGCCTCTGATCATTTTTCATTTATTTCTGTTTGGCCATTCTCCTGCTTTTTGTTCCTTTTCACTGCCTGGGGTTGTTGGGCTGAGGGGGGGGGGGACTGGGTCATCTGTCTTCATTAATCGTGAAGACACCAGCGTTTCAGTGCCTGTCATGCACACTGGCTCAGCTTTAATGAAGACAGATGCCCTGTCAGTGGAGGCCTAGGCCAGGGGGGACTATAGCCATCACGGCTTGCTCTCCTTAGTGAGCCCAGTCCTGATGATAACAAGATGAGAATTGTTTATTTAATCAATCAGGCATCTATAACCTCTTCTCCTGCCTTACTGTAAACCCATTCACACAAATAGACGTGCTTGAGAAGTAGACCTCTGCATTCCAAAAGAACATTTTTCTTTCAGGCTTTGTTCCAGAAAATCAAAGAGGTACAAAAAAAAGTCCTGAGAAGCTGCCTCGAGGGTAAGGGAGTGGAGTGGAGCACAGCAGAGCCAAGTGGAGGCTGCTGCGGTGTACTGTTTCAAGCCCAATAACCTTTGTAAACAAGGCCACCCTATCCTGACACGGGGAGCTATAATGCCTCTCTTTACCGAAGCAGTTGCCCCTCATTGTCCTCCTCAATGAGTCTGATGAATTGATGTTTGAGAGTGATATCTCATTATAGCTGGTCCAGCTGCACTGCACGAAAGCCTGTCGGGCTCGTGATACGGCACACCAAAATAACCACATGATTTGCTCAGAGTCGCAGAATGAGGCAACGGTCAAACATTTGTTTTGTTTCGTCAACGGTACAGTTTCAACTCTTTCTTTGAAAACGGCTGCAGTTTGAGGGAAGAGAAAGTATACAAAGTCTCATTAAAACGTTCATTCTTTCCAAATCTGGCTACAAAATGAATGCATCCTTTTGTGTTGGTGGTAAATCTCCGGCGGTGATAAGTGTCACTACTGTTGGCCGTCGGCCCAGGAACAATTGGAGGATTTAAAAGTGTGTGGTCAGTTTTCCTGTTTTTTTGTTCAACAGAGTGAGACCTCAATGTCAGAGGTTAGTCAGGGGCTGCGGCCTGGCCAATGTCAGTTCTTCTCCATGTGTGGTGGCCTTGTCACCGCACTGAAAAGTGCCTTAAGTGCCTTATGCCACGGGGCTGCTACTACATCTGAGCTGCCTTACACGTAAAGATAATGGACACTGATTTAGTCATACGTCAATGAGAACTGGATTAGTCAACTGCGAGGGAAGCCATTTGAGGGAGCCTGAGCAGACCAATCGCCTCTCTGTCAATGTTCATTTGCTTAGAAGAATGAAGCAATTACGCCTAGTAGTTCTCCAGGGTCACAAGAAGGGGAAATCTTTCTCTCCTACCAAAACACACGCCTAACTCCCAATTTTCTACTCAACTTATTCATCATTGTGCCGTGAAATCACAAGGTGATTGAAATGTGTGTACATCTTAACAGAAGTAACAGGAAAACTAACGGCATCCCTGACCGCTGCTACGTTTGGCCACTGATAATTTCACTCTGATGGAAGTCTGCAGTTATTTCAATATAATTACAAAAGATTCAATTAAAAGATTAGAATGCCCGGGGGGTCGGGACGCAGGATAGATAGTGCTATCTTTCTTGTGGTGGTGTTGCTGGGTGGGGGTATGAATAGGGGGGTTGGAAGGGTGTGGGGGGGCTCGGAGGGGGAAGCATGCTGGAGACTTGTGCGACAAAGCCTACAGTTCTAATGAGGACTTGTGCTACTATATACCTAAACCCTGTTGATCCTTTCAAGATCATGTCAATGAATGTGCTAAAGTTAAAAGGGTTAAGCAGTCAGCTGCTTCAAGGTCATTGGGTGACAATGGATAAGTGAGGGGCGGCCCCTCACTTGTTTTAGTAAACTATTACACTCCAACAAAGCAATGTAACCAGTGCATGCCCACAACTTCAGTGCCGTTTAGAGCGATATGTTCCAAGGCCTGATTTTTAATTATTCTTTCATTTGACATTGAGCAAAAGACACGTGTCTTGGCACCGGCACATGTTTTATTTTATATGCTGCTGCTGTTTTTACTCAAAAGATATTGCTGATCAAACAGACTGAGCAAAGAGATTTGGGTACACCCATCAGTTAACAGTTTTTTTTTTTTGCATTGTGTCCCGTGAGGATTTAGAAAAAGTTCTTTTCAGTTGATACACACTTGGTCTGTGGTATCCCACGTATGGACGAGCAGCACAGGCTATAAATAATCAGATTTAGTCTTTCCACTTGCTTTCCCCACAAAACCACTTTCATGAGCTATTCTGCTTATAGACAGGGAACAGGCGGCGATACCGTCCATGTTTGCGTGTGTGGAGTCTATATGTGAACTCCTATATGTCAATGACTGCAGTGTTTATGTGCCTGTTTGGGCATTTAAACTGCCGCGTCCAATCCAGAGACAGTCAATGTGCCAGCCTGGATTCCACAAGCCCGTGTTGGAATCTGGCGCGACCCTAATGGCAGTTTATAGCCCCCCTCGGCAGCGTCAGTCGCACGGCTGTAAATAAAAGTCATCAACCGCGTGCAGACTGAATATGTCACGTCGCGCTGACTCGCAGTGCCTTCTTGTCCCACATATTGAAAATCTCTTTCGCATGTGGCGATAGCTTGCTACCAAATCAAGAGGCAGAATCTGGTTGAGCAGAAACTGTGAACGCCTCCAGTCAACAGTTTGGCATATCAGTACAGTGCAAAAATATGGAATTTTTCACAAGTTTGCACACTTCATATCTGGCTGCTGCTATTGTTTCTGTTTAGTGAGAACAGAAAGACGTGGGCAATTGGCAGCCTATGTACATGTGCATGTGCATATTGGTGTGTTTACCCCTAACCGCGAGTCCATAACATGGAGCTAGATGTATGTATAGTTTATATGGGAGCATGCGTGTGACACCTGGGAGCCGTGTGTGAAGAGAGCAACCCTGTTATCACCGTCTTATTGACTGACAGCTTGGCTCCAGCGTTGCTAGGGGCTGACTGTTATGAGAAGCCGAGGCCAAGACGGGCCTCCCGAGCCAGACGAGCCTCCTCCCTGTGTGAATGGAGTGTTTTTGCAGCAGTTTTTTTGGCAGGGGGTGGTGGGTGGCTGATGGTGTACAACCATTGTCCAGGCTTATGGGTGGAGGCTTTTAGAGAATTTGGTGTACTAGCTTGGAAGAGATATTCAAAAACTGCCTGGAGTCCCATTTTTAGTTTTGCCTTTTATATGTGAATGATGGGATATTAAGCTGACTTTTTATACATTAGTACCTTGAGATACGAGCAATGTGGGGCTTACTAAATGTGAGCAAACATTTGGCCAAGTTCATTAATTGTACTCACCTTGAAATCATTGCATTATTCTGCCCAAACATACCAAAAGAAGGAGTAGCACAATGAATTGAGTTTTAGCATATAACACCATTGTGGGCAAAATGATGAATTAATTCAAATCTTCATCAAAACCACTCCTTTCTATTTGCTTTAATGAAGAAAGCTGATTCAAATCTTTTGCTTTAAGAGGATGGTTACAGAAGGAGTTAAATACATATCTCAAGGAATGAATGCATGTTTCTGCTCAAAGCGGCAAACGAGAGAATACATTCCCATCGTACAGCTGCTCACTCATCACATTTCTCCTAACCTACTGTCGTATCTTTGAACCAGGACCACACATTTTTTTGCCTCACTGTGAACTCTGCAAATAGCCTCATGCACAGATGTGGAAACGTCCATGTTTATTTTAGTCTCGAGTTCTCTTATATAGTCCCATTTGTATTTATTTACCTTGGACGCATGATTTTTCCCTGCCATGGTGATTATATTTCCTTTGGTTTCACCGCCGCTTTTCCAGTGCCGCTCTCTTTCGCTCGTTATGTGCATATGTCAAATGATTTCATTGGGCTCTTCCTCTAGCCACTGCTCAACATCTTTCTTAATTTTTCGGCACGACAGGACACTAACCAGGTTTCTGAATATGAACTTTGCGCAAATGACACATTCGCAAGCAAGTAGGCGCTCTTCTTTGGGTGCAGGCGCCTTATCGTCACTGTTGCCTTACTGTCTGTAGGCCAGGATGTGTCAACTCTTGCTCCAAAGTTTGAGCGTGGATGCCAAAAAACACGGAGAGAAGCAGCCCACTATGCTGACAGACAGGAAGTCATCCAGCAAAGCTGTGAGGCGCTGCTGGGGATGATTTATGCTTTCTTCAAGAATGCTGAATGACTGCAAGGTACACTCACAGGCAAGCGTCTTGGAGAGTGTGGCGCTTATCCTCCATACGTGAATACTTGCACCAAAACCCACACACTTACTTCAGAAACACACTAAATAAACTTTTCTTTGAGGCAAATTTTCTATGTTGTCAAACGTTCGACCATGATAGCCAAGGTGTGTGTCTGTCGGTGTGTTGGGTACATTGAAGGTTGTCACTTCTGTCTCAAAAATCTCCTAAGGAAAGTATCTTCTCAGATGAGCTCATGCCGTTGTTTCAGAGAGGGTTTTTAGGGACTGTCTTCCTTTCAGGAGTCACTGCAGTCATTCAGTCAGCAGAAAGCCACCGTCTCTTCTTGGTGGCTTTTTTTGTTTTTGTTCTGCGGTTTGGATCGACCTGCTTTTGAAGGAAGCTGCACAGAAATTGGATGCATACAAAGTCTTGCAAGGAAACTGGTTTGACTTACTCCTCAAGTTTTGAGTGAGAAGCAATTTTGACTCCTAAGATCTGTTTACAATCTGGACAAAAAGAAACCTGTGCATGTAGATTCAGATTGGGAATGGCCTGCACTCTAGTCTGGTTCCATTTGAGTCTTGCATTTGGTCATTTTGGTCTGTGGCGCTTCCCTAATGAGTGGGAGTGAGTACTACTGTTGTTGTTTACATTAACCTCCTCTCCCCTCACTTCCTCTGACAGAGCGAGGCTGCAGCCACGGCAGTGCTACTTCTACTTTTGTAGGTTTCTATTGTTGTGAAGAGGAAGCAATAGCCATTGAATGAGTTCTGGAGACCTTGCCAGAGAGACAGGTGAGAGCCAGGGCTACAGATGGTGAGAGGAAGTCTGTAAGGACGAGAAAGAAGGCGGGGATCAAAGGCTGCGGGCCTCCCTCGATGAATCTCCTCTCTCCTCGTCTCGCCCGTCTGCTTCCTCCGCTCGCCGCCGGCTTCCTTGCCCGCCCGTCACTCGTTCCTGTGTTCTTGACATGATCAATGGCTCAAGGCTGAGCCATATTGCCCGGTACGGGTTCACTCTCCAGTCACTGTAGTGAAGCTGTGCTCCCCTCTCTTCTGGTGGGCAGATGAACAATCAGCTGGAGCTCACCACAGGGATGAGGGGCCACATATTTTCCACAAAACTGCACTTGACTGTTTTCTTTTGCCCACGTCTGCCATCAAAATCCGCTATCTGAAAGGCTTTAATTCCATTTAACTTCCCGCTAAATCCTCCCCTACCCACCTTCTTCTTTTTATAGAAGGCTCCTTCCTCAGGTTTCGTGCAAGGACATTTGAAGGAAACCTTTTTTACTAGGTTCACTGGGGACAGGCCGTTTGGCGATGGAAACCAACTTGTGTGTGTTTTTGACTGAGCTGTGTGTAGCAGGAAAAGGGGACGCTTGTTGCCAAATGTCGGCTTGGCTGACTCCATCAAGAAGATATCAAAAGGCTCTTTTATGAGGTGCCGTAAAGAAGAAAGGGTGTTTTGAAAGTACAATCTGACTGCAGGATCATTCTGCTTTTTTAAATTGTTCGCCCCGTACCATAATTGCCCAAGTAGTTTTTAACTTACTGTTACAAGAGCAATAAAGAGCACCGATGCGCTTGCCAGAAATTGTTTTCCAATAACAAAATCCCATTTAGCCAACTATCCTATTAGGCTTACAAAATGCTCCCTAAAGGTACTGTCTCACACCACCTCCTGCCATGCTCTGTTTTGCTTATATGCATTTTTATCAAGGGATCGTGCCTGTGTGCAGATTTGTACGCTATTTTGGACTGAAATGTCCAAGATTTCCTCTGCAGCCACCACGGCACCTATGAGCAAACACTAAAATGTTGTACTAAATTTTTTCTCAGATTATATGTTTGCATCATGCCTGTCTCTTTCGTTTCGTGACTTTCTGCTGATTCTAACAGACTGGTGTGAATTCCTGGATGGGTGTGCTGTGGGTGTGTTTTCTTAAGGCCGCTGGACATTATAGTCCAGTCCATTTGAACTAGGAAGGTTACCTGTAAATTGTCATGTTTCAGGGCGAGCGATTTTCAAAAAAGTGGAGACTCAGTCCGGCAACCTCATAACTGTCTTAAATGTCCCTTCTGTGTGATTATTAATACAATAGCTCTTTAAAGTCTAAATGGAAATATATAATAGTATACAATACCGTTCTGAATAATAGCTCTTGGTATTGCAAATTCCAATTTTAAAAATGATTACATCTTTTCGTCATATAAAATTATGATAAAATTACAACAAAAAACAAAACATTATACAGGTAGGTAAGAAAATACAAAAAAATAAAATTATGAGTCTTTTGACTCCAGCCTTCAGTACATAAACTATTTCCTCCCCTATTGTGAGCTAGTTTTCATTGTGTGTATGTGTGTGTGTTCTTGAGCCCTGTGCAAGTCACACAATGGACTTTTGATAGACTTTTGACATGAAAGCTTGCTGGTGACTCAGCTGTGTGAAATAGAGTTGGAACGAAATAGCAGAATAATGTGAGCGGTGGGAGATGTAAGCGGAACGTAGACCTGGCTACAAAAGCAGTGACGGAGATCCTCAGGAAAAAAAACGGTTCCAAAAAAAAGGGGAAGGAAATGAATCTGATGTGTGTGGGACCTTGCAGCAAAGGCCTCAGAGGGATGGCAGGAAGACGTGGGTAGAGACAAAGAGGAAAGTGGCAGTACGAAAAGGGTGTGGTACTTTCTTTTCCTCTTTTTTTTATTTTAATTTAAAGTCCTCAGCAGCTCTGCTGCTGGCCCGAGGTAGAGCGCCAGCCATGGCACACACAGAAAGGGGCCGTCAAGTTCTCCAACCCACTGTTTAACCTTCCCCCTTCTCAATCTGCTCCCCTTCTGCCGCTTTTGCCCGGCCAGTGAAAAAGCCCTTTTTAAACAGAGGGTCCTATTTTGTGGCCCGTTCTCACGCGCTGCCTGCGAAGCTCGCGCTCTCTTTTACCGCTCGGCAAACTGCGTCAGGAACACGCAAGCTTTGCAGCCTGTTTAATGAAGGTAAAGATGGAGACAAAGGCTCCACATGCCCACGCTCGCAGTCACACGAAGAGCAAAAACATGAACATAATGAGCCCCTCAA
Source organism: Stigmatopora nigra (assembly GCF_051989575.1). Classification (NCBI taxonomy): domain Eukaryota; kingdom Metazoa; phylum Chordata; class Actinopteri; order Syngnathiformes; family Syngnathidae; genus Stigmatopora; species Stigmatopora nigra. The sequence goes on from NC_135508.1 coordinate 18,963,687, forward strand.
ACACTGCTAGGCTGTTAGGAACAGGCTGCCCTTTACAAATCAAACGTTGAGGCGGCTATGAGCGTGCCTTGCTCACATAAACGAGTGGAACACCTACAAACAGGGCCGTGCCAATCGCTCGCACACTATACAGAATATTGTTCTCATGCCGTGCGGGCCGCCGTAATGTGCCGCCGTTGCACTTATGAAGCAAATATCCCAGCGAACATTTGCTCCCACCAACAAGTCACGTAGACAAGATCTATTGTGAAAGAGCACTTGTTCCGCTGCCAGGCTGTCATATGCTGCGCAGTAAAAAAGCGAGGTGTTGCAACAGCAAGCACGAGCCGCGGCGTCACGCCTTTGCTCACATACATGAGGAACACTCCCATTTCTAGTTTAGTGAACAACAGTCGCCTTCAGTGTTTCCAGTAACTCCACACGCTCCTCTACTGCATGCTGCTAACTGTTTCATGCTGCTGTTTGATAGTGGGCTTATTGCCAATTGTTATCGCCACTATTCGGTTGAATACATTTGGGTTTTTTTTGTTGCTCTTATTTTCCTTTTTTCAAATAATTTAATACATTGTTTTAAAAAAATAACTTTCAACATTGGATAAAGAAAAGAAAATAGTTTTCTCTTTATTCTGTAATAGAAAAGTAACTAAAATAACGTATTCAACATATTTTTAAAAAGTATTTATTTATTTACTGTTTTTACTTTTGTTTCATAAAAAATCGCCATCATTCTACTAATTGGCTGGATTTGTTTTATTAAAAAAAATACTTTTTATTGAATTTCAAAAGAAAAACACAACACAAAGATACCTCAAGTGAACATAAAATTCAGTTTTTGACTCATTAACTGCCATCGAAGGGATTGGCATCCAATCCTTTTTATCTGGAAAAAGGGTGGCAGCATTCAAATGAACTCCCAGTCCAAATGTATTGAACTGCCATCAATGACATCCAACATATCATAAAAAGAGTACTTGGATGTTCTTTTTGACCGACATGGTCTCTAAACGATGAATCGACTTTCAAAATAGTCGTCGATGAATTTGATAGTCGATTAATCGTGACGTCCCTTTTGGATAAATTGTATATATATAACTTAAAGTAGAGCGACTGACGTGACCCAGAATTGAAAATAATCACCTCGAGATACCATGCTATTTCTGTCCCTTAATATTCCCTCTTAATGAGGCTAATGATCCCACACGCTCTTACCCAGTGTGGAGCACTTAAGTGCTATGTAGCCCAGGTTAAATGTCGTTTGTTAGTTTGTTCCTAGTGTTTGCAGTATCGGATTGTGTGTGCAGGCATTATGCCCGGCCGCTGCAGCTGGGTCGCAATGAGAGAAAGGATTAGCAAGTTGATACCTGGCAGGAAACCAGCACGGGCGATAGATAAGTCAACCCCTCCCCTCCATTCCGAGTTGCCTTCTCAAACAACAGAAGCCACCCACCTATCCCACCTCTCATCCTCTCATCTCATCCATCCATCATCAGCTCACAGGCCTCCGAGGGGCGGATTGTCATGCAAATGCATCCCTGGGCCTCGGAGCGCTGATAAGGTGGGCCTCTCATTTCACAGGCCATTGTTTTCTAAACAGCAATGAGCTGAGTTGAGGAAAGCGGCGAAAGGGGTTCACGGCAGCTGCCCCAGCCAGGGCTCCTCTTACTGTGGTGCCTCGGGATAAGTGCTCACGGATGACTTGCCCGACCCACTCCAACCGCATGAGGCTTGCGAACAGAGTCTGCGAGTGGCCAACTGGATAGAAGACAGAATCCCACTAGTTGCTTTGAAAACTCGCTCCAGGATGGTTGACGTCAGTGTGTTTCACCACATTTGGCTGGTCTCTTTTTCTGCCTTGTCAGCACTCACCCAAGAGCCTTCATTGGCTGCTGTTATTATTGCGTAAATACAAAAGTTCATGGCATTGCTCTTTCCTTGACCCCTGCTTCTTTCTGACAATAGAATCTACTGGAGGCTGCCAGCAAGTTTTGAACATTTGGCTTCGAGGTTGCTGTAAAAAGAAACGGCAACGAAAAATAATTTTACCTCCAGCAACCCCTAAGCTTTGAGGGACAATATTACAACTAGATTCCTCAAATTTCAATGTGAACTTTCCAATTCATATGAAAAACAGATGCTCGGGCAGCAGCCGGCAAGCTGAAAAATGCACAACATTTTTCTGTTAGAGTCATCAATGAGAGTGCTGGTAGTGGTCACTTTGGTCTTGAACAAGACTTTCCTTCATTTTGTCCACTACTCCACCTTTTTCTCCCTGACCTTTTCTCTCATCCCAATCAAATCCTTCCATTTATGTCCCTCTTTCTTCTTTTTGAAGTCTTTCCTTCCCTTGTAAAAAGTCAAGTTGGCCGTTCTCGCGGCAGCCATGGGTGTGAGAGAGGGGAAGGCCAGGGTTGGGGGGAGGAGGGGTTGTAGGTTAAGTTTAGGCTAGCCCTCTGTGCTTTCCATTGAGGGCATTGGGGGGGAGGTGGGTTTAGTAAAAGTTCACATTTTAGAGCCTCCCTGTTTTTATTTTATGATTGCCTTTTTTTTTTACGGGCGGGGAGCTCCAGCTGGTGTGAGTGTGAATAGCTGCCCAAGGTGACCGAGTCCCAATAAAGTGAAGGCCAGCCCGGCCGGGGCCTCCAGCCAGGCTATGGGATCGCCTTTATAGGCTGCCTTACGAGCACAGGCCTCTATTAAAACCTGGCAGGGCTGCGCTGAGGAATTTAGGGCCAGGAAACAAGAGAAAAATAGGGTTTGTGTGTCAGGGGGGTAGCGGGATACCAAGTTTAAGGGGGGGTTGAAGTTTAAGGGTGACTAATGGGGAAAGTTGAACTGAGTGCATGTGTGAAGAAAGCCTGATGGGTGCTACATGTGTGTTAGCACGTTGTCAAGGGAATTGAGATGCGTGTGCTGTAAGTCAGGCCCGCTCGATATTATGAGAGTCAAAAATACAGTCAATGACTTGAGGTCACATTTGGGGTGCTGGGGTTATGTTTGCTCATACAATAGACACTTTTAGTATGTGGGGGAAACACTGCCATGGAATGATCCTAATATATCTGCATTTTAATTGTGCCACTGTCCTCTTCCTTGTCCAAAACAATGGTATTTTGAGCCTGTAATCACCAACGGTATGAAGTGCTAGTCGAAGTATTTACGTCATTGCCAACGTCAGCTAGTTTGGGACAGTTCTATTTGAATGTCTACATGAAAAAAGTCAGACTGTGGAATGATGAGTTGCCAGTTCCGACTTGTTGTGTCACCTGGTCTTATCAGGGAGTTGTCACTCAACGGCAAAAAAGTAAAACTGTTTGGTCTCAACTGTCAAGCATTAACACACACAACCATGTGATGGGCTCCCAATAGCTGAGTCTGGTGCATATAGGTTATTCATAATTAATTTCTCTCTATATGTGTGTATATATATTATATATATAATATTTCAGCAAGAGTGGAGAAGCTTCAGAAACAAATTCATTTTGATTCATTTTCAGGTTTGAACTGTTAGATGAGTACATAGATGTACGTAGATATGAAGAAAGATATTGATCATTCCTTCATCTTCTCTACTGCTTATCCTCCTGAGAGTTGAGGGGATGCTGGAGTCTATACCAATTATCTATATAGCAGGAGGCCGGGTAAATCCCGAACTGGTTGGCAGCCAATTGCAAGGGAATGTTGATGGTCTGTTTCTAAAATAAAAGGAGATGTTGGCAAAATTATTATTTTGATTCAACACAAATATAAACAGTCAGCTTTCAAGTACAACTGAACTGAGGGTTGTGGGGGTGCTGAAGCCAATCCCTGCTGTCACTGTTCATCAAAAATAGTGATGAATTGATCTGCTAACTGACCAGTTTTTACTCAATTGTTGCACCTCTTCTATTGATGCATTAAAAAAAAAAAAAAAGAAAAAAAATCATGGTCACTTTAACCTGCTGTCCAATTGAAAGTGAAGTTTGTATCTTGATGAAATTCAATTTGGCATTAGGGTTTCTCACCTTGCGTAAACATTGCAAACAAATATAATTTTCTTTTTTTTCTTTGAATGAACCTTTATTTAAAAATGGTTGATTTCTGTATTCTCAACACAGCATATCTATATATCTCAGCATCTGTTGCTGGCTCCACAAATCAAAACAAATCAATCAGCGGGAACTGAAATGCCATCGGCTGTCATTTCATCCTTGAAAGCAATTCTACACAGTCGACATGCTTGATGCATTCACCATCGCTGTAGGACAACGATTTGTGACATATCAAATGCTCATGTGCTCTTTTTCTTTATCCCCTCCTTCTATAGCGGTGGAGACCCAGAGCACCAGCTCGGAGGAGATGGTACCCAGTTCTCCATCTCCACCTCCCCCACCTCGTGTCTACAAGCCATGCTTTGTGTGCCAGGACAAGTCCTCGGGGTATCACTATGGGGTCAGCTCTTGCGAGGGTTGCAAGGTGAGAAGATCCCGCCGTAGTAACACGACTCTGTTCTCAAAGCCTTTGGAAAATTGCTTTGGATTTCATTACCTGAGCAAATTAAATTGCCAAGAAAGAAGGTGCAGAACTGTGAAGTTTAAAAATAGAGTCTCAAAGGAAAAGCTGCCTTGCAATTAAAATGTCACATAATTTGATGGCTTGACGATAACGAGGAACATGTTTCTTGCCCTCTCCCCTTTTGTCTCGCTCGGCGCTTCTCGGGGCTTCAGGGTTTCTTCCGTCGCAGTATCCAGAAGAACATGGTGTACACCTGCCACCGAGACAAGAATTGTCAGATTAACAAGGTCACGCGCAACCGCTGCCAGTATTGCAGGCTGCAGAAGTGCTTCGAGGTCGGCATGTCCAAGGAAGGTGAGTGCTGCACTTTTGGTTTGTCAGCTGACCCGCCATCATATCAGCAGTTTACCATTTGACTCCCGATGAGGGTGGGACATTTGAAATCACTTCACTGTGCCTTCAATATAGTTTGGATCATCATGTACAGTGTTCCCTCGCTACTTCGCCGATCAGCCACCGCGGACTCAGAGCTTTGCGGATTTTTGTTGGAAAAAAAAATACAAATATTACAATGAGTCAACATATTTTACAGTTTATTTTGTTACAACATGAATTTCACCCTCTCTACCCGTATTCCATATTGGGTACTGTATACAGGGGGGAATAAATAATTACAATAAATTGAATTTAATTCAAATTAAGCATTTTTGAAGGGGAATCCATACTTTGCGGAAATTCACTTATCGCGGGTGGTCCCCGGTCCCTATTAACCGTGATAACCGAGGGAACACTGTATAAACTTCAAATAGAGGTATAATCAGAAGGGTTTAATCGGTGTTGACGTACGGTGTTAAAAATGAAGCTTACTATTAGTCAGTTTAACATTGAGGTGATGTATGTGACACTTTTTTTTTTTTTTTAAAACATTTATAACTTTCGAAGAAATGTGTTGTGAAAACGCAATTCGGTTTGAATTTGAACTGGTTCCTCAGATATCATTTTTCATGTGACTTTTGTTGGTCACTTTAGTGCCGCTTCTCATGAATTTGAAGCTGACTGGATCTAAATTGTATAGACCTTGCTCTGATTGGCCGTCTGCAAAGTGTGTCAGTAGGAAGTAGGAAGCATTCGGAATGCATGTGGTGACATTGACACATCGCAGAGACTTGCACAGCGACAATCTTTCTTCAATGACACCCTACTTTGCTATTTCACAACTATACCAATGTAAAATATTCACTTACTTCCTACAGCCGCTTTAGTGGTGATATTTCAGTCAGGAGATTTTGTCTGGACTTTTTTTTTTACAGTGTATTATAAAAAAACCCAAAGCTGGTGATGATTATATAAGAGCAGGTGCGATAAAATATGATTTATACACGCACACCATATTTTCTGGATTATTATGTCGCACTTTACTATGAATTGCAGCAGCTATTTATTCTTCTTGTAACATCAGCATTCTAAATTGCCAATACAGTGGCTGAATTCACAGTTGGCCTTTCCAGAAGTCAGGTGGATGTCCGTTTGTCGCCATGTACGCTTCCCCAGGGACATGCACGTGGGTGTAATGTTTTGCGCGGGATGTACGTTAAGGCTAGGATCACATTGTGCCTCTGCTATTACTGGATATCCTGAGAGGAAGGAAAGAATGGGAGGAGGGAGAGAGAAGACTTGCCTATCAAGTTGATAGAGAGATGGACGAGGAAAAGAATGGTGATAAAGCGGAGATAGCCGGTGAAAAAAAGCTGTGCTAAAGGAAATATGTTAATACTGTTAAGGGCAACCTCGGTTGTTAGTCACTTCTGGTTTCCATGGCCATGACGCCAGTAAAAACAACAAAGAGCGTGAGTGTTGTCACATGAGATCACAAGAGAACATTCTCTTTGGTGCTTGCACGAAAATAATGATGTCTTCTCTTTTTTTTCTTGCATTTTGCTTCTCATTTAGCCGTCCGTAATGACAGAAACAAGAAGAAGAAAGACGTGAAGGAGGAGGTGGTACTCCCAGAGAGCTATGAACTCAGTGGAGAGCTAGAGGAGTTGGTCAATAAAGTCAGCAAAGCTCATCAAGAAACCTTCCCTTCACTTGGTCAACTGGGCAAATACACCACCGTAAGTCACACAGAAATGTATCCCCCATCTTCCTTTTTTTCTTTACTTCTTTCAGTGTACGTGGTAACACAAGTTGCTTTTAAATGGATACATTCACCCTAGCTTTTCCATGGTGGTGGTGGCTTAACTAATTCACTTCCCTGTTTAGCCATCTGTGAGGCCTCCCGATGATTGATGCAACATGTAAATAGATTTCTCCCCCATGATGGATGTAAAATGTAAATGGCTTGCGAGGGCTCGGAAACGCGCTCGATGCAAACAGGGTTGCCCGCCGCCTCCACAAGCGACACGCTCATCTGTCTATGCTTCTGTGTGTATGTATGTGTGTTCAGAACTCCAGCTCGGACCACCGCGTTCAGCTAGATCTGGGTCTCTGGGACAAATTCAGCGAGCTCTCCACCAAATGCATCATCAAGATTGTGGAATTTGCCAAACGGTTACCAGGATTCACCACCCTCACCATCGCTGACCAGATAACCCTTCTTAAATCTGCTTGCCTGGACATTCTGGTGAGTTAAACTCCAACCATAGAAAGTGAACTGCCTTTCATATGATTTGACTAGATTTAGATTTGAAGAAATACTGGTCCCTGCTGGACGTAGTTGGTAATGCAAGAGAACTGCTTTGTCCTGCACTGACCTTGCTGTGTTTTGGTTCTGTGATTGGTCAGGCACTAATAGCATGTCAAAATTATCTCTCAGCCATTATTTGTTGAAATTTAATAATAAACAAGTGCTCCTCCTCGCCGGCCACAGATGCTCAGGATCTGCACACGCTACACTCCAGATCAGGATACAATGACCTTCTCCGATGGCCTGACCTTGAACCGGACTCAAATGCACAACGCCGGTTTTGGACCGCTGACAGACCTGGTGTTTGCCTTTGCTGGCCAGCTTTTGCCCTTAGAGATGGATGACACCGAAACTGGTCTCCTTAGCGCCATCTGTCTCATTTGTGGAGGTACAGTCGGAGTATTTCTCAATTGATAACATGGATAGTAGAATGAATACATCAATATGTGCGCTATGTTGTTTTTCAGATCGTATGGATCTGGAGGAGCCTCAAAAAGTGGATAAATTGCAAGAACCACTGTTAGAGGCTTTAAAGATTTATGCTCGCCGTCGTCGCCCCAACAAGCCTCACATGTTTCCCCGCATGCTCATGAAGATTACGGACCTCAGAGGCATCAGCACTAAGGGTAATCACAATTTGTCATTCTGATGGAATTGTTTTACTTGTCTCAACATAAAAAGAAAATAACCAATATGCACCATATGCTTTCATTCAATAGTGAGGACAGAACAGATGTGAATGTTTTTTTTAATCTGTAGAAATGATAAGATTTGACCATTTTTAACTCAAGAGTCATACAAGAACGTAAAAACTAATAGTACAATTACAGACACAGAGAATACGTTTCATTCCCTGAGGGTTCTTTCCTCCAAAAATAATTGCTCTTAGTAGTCATACAGCTTTTTGTCACCTTAACTCTCTAATGAGAAGAAAATTGGTTTGCATATAATGAATTGAGATCTTGTGTACATACTGAACATCTCTATACATTGACTAGTTAAATCAAGATCTCCTGTTTGACTTGAATTAGCCACACACTGACCTAAATCATCCCCCCCTCGACCCCCCAGGAGCAGAGAGAGCCATCACTTTGAAGATGGAAATCCCAGGCCCGATGCCTCCTCTGATCAGGGAGATGCTGGAAAACCCTGAGGCTTTCGAGGACCAAACGGAGCGCAATGATAGCCCCCCGCCGCCTCCGCCGCCGCCCCCTCCACCGCAGCCCCCCACTCTGGTGCTGAAGCAAGAGGTGGAAGACGAGGATGACAGCTGGACCACAGAGAACGGCAGCGAGCCTTCGCCGGAAGAGGAGGAGGACGACGACGAAGATGATGCGGCCGACGAAGAGCGAGACAGGGGTTCGGACAGCGATGGGGAACAATGGGGGGCTCTGGATGCCATCGATTTAGACGGCGGCAGGAAAGGCCTTGTAGGGAGGGCTCAGTAAACAGCCCCTTTCGTACACACGCACTGATTGATGACACAAACTGACACACACACACATACACACACATACTGATAACCTCACTCCATCTTCCATCTCAATAAAAAGTTGGCCTTCTCGCCATCCTGGTGTCCTCCAAAGTGGAGCCTTATGAGTTCAGACGCATTAAATTGTGGCCCACATGCTCAGCGACAAATGAACTCCAGACAAATCAAGCAAAGGAGACACGACAGTAAAGAGACACACGCAAACCAGTGTCAAGGCGAGGCAGGATGGCACGTGGCATAAACAAGTGATGCGTACTCCCTTGTCTCCAGTTTTGTGGCTTAAAAACTAAAAAGCACATTTCGCAAAACGAGAACAAGGATAAACCAAATCACAGTACATGTTCATCTTTGTTTTTGTGCTTATTGCTGTTGACTCTTGTTTTTCCTCTTTTTTTTTCTCAATTTTCAGAAGTCCATACCTTATGCTTATATATATATATATATTTACTATTATAGTTTTTGTCTTTTTTTTGCCCCTTGTTTTATATCTATGTAAGACTTTTTGTTTCTTTTGAAGAGCTTTCCTCAGAGGATATTCAGAGGGAAAGTTGAATGCAGGTTGGGTCTTCCGTAAAAACAGTTCAACAAGCTTTTTTTTTTTCTTTTTTTTTCCAACCCCTCATAGCGGGGAGGGGGACTCACTGTGGACAACAGTACTAATCAAACCGTGAAGAGTGTTGTCAAGTTGCGGTGAATAATCACATCTGTGTTGTCAGAGGAATTGGCAGCATTCTCTTTTGAATTCAATGTTGTGCCAAAGTTGGGAAAAGTTCCGATTTTTACTGGGTTTGGGTGGGAGGCGTTTGAATACTCGCGCCATAATTCAGAAACACTCTTGACTACAGCAGATTTACACTTGATCGTAAATGTAGCACTTTTGTACAAGACAAATGCATTGGCATGTTCAACCGGCAATACAATCGAGCTCAGAGCTCTTTCTCATGATGTCAGTGGACATACGCAAACGTGCAGAGGAAGAGACAAAACAAACAAAAAAATACTTGTATGCAAACCGAAAGTTAAAAAAAAAAAAAAAAAAACATTATTATGGAAGACATTTCGGAATAAGACTCAGGGCTTTTCGGTGAGGACCAAACGCTAGGCTGCTTGCAGGCACTAGAAACAGGCAATATTTATGTGTGTATTCTTGACCCCCCCTTTTGATTAGCTGAACCCCCAATCTGCGTGTACATAGAAGTCCAAGCAGGGAGCGTGGAAAGCCGGCGTGACTTCCTTTTAGCTCGATCTTAGCCTGGCCTCCACTCAGGCTGGCATCTGTGCTACACGCTGCCTTCTCATCCCAAAAAAAAAGCCATCATTAGATCATTATTTCTTGTCTATATCTTTACTTCTCTTTAATGTGTAGAAAGATGTCTTCTTATGTATGATTTTTTCTATATTCCATTGCCAAAATGTCCCATTTGGCAAGCAGTGATGGGAAAAGCAGCAGATTTACAGAATTTAACGTTTCTCTCTTCTCTTTCAAGCAATATGAACTGTGTAGCGACGAGAGAGCCCATAAAGTGAATGTGGGCAGGCCTCCTCATTTTTCAGTTGTGCGTGAATGTGCGCGCAGTAAAGCCCAAAATTATTGGTGCCCAAGCCAAATTTTGAGTCAAGGTGAATTTTTTTTGTGGAGCTGGAAATGACTCAAAAATGTGGAATATAGAATTATATATTAATATCCACTGACTTTTGCTCGTCGCATGTCGAATGTACAAGATAGTAGTTCTTCAACTTTTTACAGAACGTACCACATTGAAAAAAAAAAACAAATCTCTTCATCTGGATCATTTAAAATGGCACAAAAACAAAATGTTTTCCATTTTTTTATTTGTTAAGATGAATGTTATTTTTCTTAAGATTTGAAAAACTATGAAAATAGCCATTGTGGTACACTCATTCACTACCATTGATGCCGATAGATGTCGGATAGTTATGAAAAAAAAGGAGGGCTAATCTCGCCATCATAACTTGTGTCAATTCCAGTCAGGAGTATCACCTAATAAAAATTCACGTCAACTCAAAATGTACCCTGGCTGAGGACAATGACTTAGCGTCAAGCGTGTTTTCAGCCATAGGATGCCCGCTGTTAAGGTGCTGTCACACACTCAAGCGTATCAGTGTGATGACTGCTCTCTGCTGGTCTGTTATCAGGTCAATATCATGTTGAAGCAGGCAAAACATTTGTGACGACGCTGTTTTTATCGTTCGACTTTTTCAACATGACCAATGTGTTGTGTACCCATTGTTTATGTCAACTCTTGTTATACAAAGAAAAGCCATATAAACATTAAGAGGCACAATAAACTACTTTTGTGAGATTTGTGGGCAATTTTCGTTTGACTGTTTTAACTTATTCCCCTGTCAATGACAGCAGTAGACGTCAAATATATATTTAGTTGGCACTGGCAGTGAACGATTATAGCCAATTTTTCCTATTACAATAGTTTAGTGGATCAAGGTCAATGGGAGCAAATGAGTAGATATGTAAATGTAAAGTTTGAAAGTCCAACATCGGCTGACGCAGAAATGCTACCCATCAAGCAGCCCATGACCCTTGGGTGGCGTCAATGTCTGTTTTCCACCTGGAAGTATTTTCCCTCCCTCGGGTAACTTCCATTTTGGCTGACACGTCATACAGTCGAATTGCAGCAGTAGAGGAAATGACAAAAATCCTCAATCAAGCAATTTCTGATACGGTATTTTCCCAATTGCTCTGCTTTGGTCTAATCTTAGTACTTGTTTACTAGTGGTGTACTTTGTCTTTCACCCAGATGTGCAGGTCATCAATCATCATAGTCAAAAGTCTATAAAATGGAGAACTATTTTCAGTGCAGTTTTATTGGTTGAGCCAAGTATCCGGAACTAGTTTGAACTTTTAAGAGTCTGTAATTGTTACTTTAACTTGAGCTGCGGTAATAGGTCTAGTAGTAGTAATAGACCCATTGGGCAGTGGTCAGTATAGTGGACAGCAATTGAAATGTTGGCACATAAGGCATTTAACACTTTATTGGAGAACTGCCTATTTTGGGTCATTCAATAAAAGTTAAATATCAGTTATCATCTAATCTGATTTTAAACGCCACTCATCTTTGTCAAGATCACGGAGTGCTGTAGCCAAAACAGCCAAAACTTCAAGAGAAAGAGGAACTACACCCTAGATTGGTCGTCAGTCAGTCGTAAGGCCCACTTAGAGACAGACAACGATTCTCACCCACAATCAAACTACCATTGAGAGGGAATTGATCCCATGCTGCCCACACTGAAGTCGGACGAAAGAACCACTTCACCTTCGGGAAGTATGAGCAATTATCACAATACTAGTTATTGAACATTATTGCATATTTCTATATGACTTTTATACAATTAGAAATACATTTATACAATTTTATGAAAAGCTGCATTAGGTATATTACAATGCATTTTAGTTACGGCCTCAAGTAGCACTCTAAAATAGATTCCCCTCCCCCTATGCCAGTATATTTATAAATCATGCAGATCGACATCCAATTTGTTTAAACCAGGAGGAAGGACTGCCCGTAAAAGTTCATCGTTCAGTGCCATTGGCGGTGCTAGACGTCCATTCCACATTGACTGGGAGTTTTCAATGAACGAGCATTAATTTGTCAATCCCAGTCCAAATAGACGAGGGGTCTGGAGCTGTCCATGGTAGCCAAGGAGAAAAATTGATTTCCCCCCTAAAGGTAGAAAAGTCGAAATTTGTGTATGAGATAGTTAAAGTGTTTAAGAGTCCGTGCTCGCTGTTGTGAATGCATTGTCCACCTTTGTCTACTAAAATTATCTCCATTCGAGCAATCTCCACCACTAGAGGGAAGTCGTGCACTACGACTCGAGCATTTGGCTCTTGGAGGATAGAGAGAGAGAGAAAAAAAAGAGCTGCATGGGTGCTAAGGTCATATGGGGAAGTGGGTGCGGTGGGTCATAAATCACAGGCTCCCGGTGAACAAGGACATCAGATAAAGCTCTGCTCTTAACGCTTGTTCGGCTAGCACTTGGAAGGTAGGCAGCTGCCAGCATTAATGGGGCTGGCTCGCAGCTTTCCTCACGTTTGCTCGGGCTCGAGTTTTGTCGCAAAGATGGAGTGCTCTACTAGCTGTGATCTAAACTTGTCTTTGCTGATTTATGAGCCCAACTTAAGGACAACATGCAATAGAGAAGGTCTTGGAATAGGTGAGCATCGCAGCATAGACGACACTTGTGGATAAGGTCAAATGTGCAAATAAAAGGGGCGAGATATGTGTATGTATGAGGAGATATATAGTCCTGGAAGTCAATTGTAAATGGGCATAGTCAAGCCTCTGCCGGGAAACATCCCAAATTTTATTGATTTTGGAGGCCGCAGATGCCCGAGCGATACTCAATCTTTAGAAGACAGCGTCTTGTTTGTTTTTATGAGATAAGATAGCAGAGTCCTCGGAGATCTGACACCCAATCTGTGACAAATTATAGGACATCAGGGCCTTAAAGTTAAACAGTCTCGCGTTTGTCACAATAGCACCTTTTAAATGTTTGTCTAAAGCACGTCAGAAACAAGCAAATGAATAAAAGAAGCCTTTGTGATGGCTTGTGTAAATGTCACGTCAATAATGGCGATTTATGTCTTTAGCACAAAGTTTACAACACATACCTCAGCTGATCAGATCCGCTTATTTTGATATTCTCATAAATTCTGCGAGGAGCGGAGCGGCTATACTCATAGTAAACATCTTTTTTTATTTTGAACCCCCCCGCCCCGCTGTGCCATTTAGATACAAACGCCTCACCTTGATTTTATTAATAGATAGAAGCAAGGTGATAAACACAGACGAGATTCTATCAATTATATGATTGTTTTTAATTAACTATCATTAAAGACAGATCAATAATGCCAGACTCAAATTAAAATAAGGCTCATACATTATACACTATTTTACAAGGAACAATCAAATGGCCTCATATACTGAGGCGCTGGAAGGGGGTTGCCATGGTAACCTGGGGGTTGGGGGGCAGTCTTTAAAAAAAAAAAAAAGGCACACACGTCGTACCAGCTCGGTCGTACTTGATTATGTTGAGAAGAAAACCATGGACGTTTTGACTGTGAAGGGCAAAGAGCTCGGCTATTTTGGGATGTAGGTCAAATATTGACATCATTGTATTGGGTCAGGTGACGGATATTATTAACTCATTGACTGCTATTGATGGCAAAAGAACCCCAATCCATTTGTATTGGGAAGGTCGGCGGCAGTGATCATTCATTGACATTTTGTAGGACTAGTTGTTAATCTTGGTTACTAGCTTTTTTCACGTTAGTTATTTTAGAGGAAACTGGTTTGTTTTTGCCATTCCCAGTCCATTTGACTACTCGTATTGATGAGACTTGAATTTATGGATTTGTGCTTACTGTCGCAACAAAACAAAATAAAGTGCACTTGAGTACATCCTTTCAGAGCTCACTTAGTCAAAGGTTTTTCTTCCAAACTGGATTCCGATTGGCTTAGCTTGGGATGAGCTGTAAGAATACAATAGGGAAGTGGTTGGCTGATAAAGCTCAATGAACCCAAGTATTGCGAGAGGAATGTTTTGACCCCTGACACCGATAGAATTCCCGGCGGAGCGTGGCTCGACGTGACGGCCAGACCCAAGCGAGGCCACGCACAAGACAGAGATGCGTGAGTCTCGCAGTATGTCGGCTGCACTCGGGTGGCAGCGGGGGTCGTTACGTGTGACGCGACATCATTTTACAGCTCCCGCTTGGGTCAGAGCAGACAGAAAGGACGTGCTCCTCATTTGTTACACGTACGACGAAGGCGCCCAGGGTTGCGGCTCAGTCAAGGGAAAAGTGAGGCGAGGTGAGGGGAAGGTGAGGAACGTTCTCAAGTGCAAAGACCGTAAATTTAACGCCTCCCCTTGCGTATATGTGTGTGTGTGTGTGTGTGTGTAGGCCGTCTTAAAGGAAGGGTAATGGAACAAGTGATGGAAAAGCGGGCGGTGACGAAACTGAGGATGGAGGGTGTGCCAGCAGGGAGGAAAATGAAGGCAGAGGAAATAAACAAGGCACAGGTAGCGGGAAGAGGTGATTTTGGCAGGAGGAGGCGGCGTCATAAAAAACTCGGAGATGTGTTCTGGCCTCTGGCTCTTTCATATCTTTTACATTTCTAATTAAAAGAGATAAAGAGTGAGGGAGTCATCAATCCCACAGTGATTTCCCAGTTAAGGTTTTAGAGGGGGCTGTAAACTAGGCAGCCCGGCATCATTGATTTTATAATTAGCTATCGTCACCCTGCACTCAAGACGGAGGGAGTGTGCTTGGGTAGAAATTCAAAAAGAAAGAATAAAAAAAAGAAAAAAAAAAAAGGAGGCGACCGTCAAGTGGAGCAGCGAGGCGTGAGGATGAAGATGATGATGATGAGGTCGACTCTGAGGGGGTGTAGCTGTAGGGAGGGAGTACGGGGAGAACCCACCTTGAATAAGGAGTGTGAGTGAAGCAGACAATGAGCCAGAAGGGAATGTGGCAGTGGCGAGAAAAGAAATGGCACAGTTAATTGCCGGTTAAATGTCACGGCAGGATCCAAATATTGCCATGATCTTTGGCCAGAATAAGACACATTACGCCCAATAATGGATACATAAACCATTTTATTGTACAAGAGACCTTGCCCAAAAGCCTGTTACGTGGTTGATAGCAAGACAATAGAGGGCAGGATGAACATGATTACAAAACAAATCATGTATGGGATTTTTACTGCAAGATTTATGATCTCCTATAGTTGCTAAAAAAATATTTAAAAATTCTGCATCTGAATATAAAGAAAGATACATGTAGCCTTCTTTTCAATTCAAACATGAAGGACGCACACTAGAATAAGACACAGCGACAGTGAGAGATTGGCCTACTAAACCTTCTCAGACTCTGCAGTTATGACTTTTTCAATAATCTTGAAGCTGAAGATGATTAAACATTAAAATCCATTTCTTTTGCACATTATTAATCCATTTCCTTTCTTGCTGAGTTTAACAAACTATCTCTCATTTGACATGCTATGGTGAAAAATGTTTCAATTGAAAATCTGGATAGAAACAACACACACACACACACACGCACACACACACACACACACACACACACACACACACACAGACACACACACACACACACACACACAGCATATGTGTGTATAGATTGCATTATTAAGTCTATAGTGTAAGCATGGGCATTTGGATACACTGCCTTGATTGACTAAAAAGTCACCATCAATCTGTAATGTGGGTAGGTTATTGATATAGTCCAAGGGTGCCCATTATGTAGAATGCGATCTACCGGTAGATCGCTAGGAATTATTGGTAGATCGCATGACAATAACATTTTGAAGCCTCCCCTTTTTGATTTTCTTAACTCGGCTCTTATGAATTTGGCATCATCATTTGGTTCATTGAAAAGTTGGACTTGGGAGCAAAAATGTGTGAGTGCTTTTGATGTTGTCAATCTAGAAGACCCACATGTCTGAACGAGTCCCTAGGAAGTTCAATATGGAATCCAACTGCAATATATATATTTTATTTTATTTAGCAATTTTGCAATGATCAATTCTCCTCATGGTGGTAAAAGAAGGGTTTTGCAAACCCCGCCCCAAATACAAACATTGACCAATTGTACTCGTAGCTGTCAAAGTTTAGCACTGGGGTGGGCAAAATATTCCACAAAGGGCCTTAGTGCATGTGGGTTTTCATTCCAACCAATCAAAAAGACACCTTTTCACCAACAAGTCCTACAAGTGCAATCATTGGATTGCAGTCAGGTGCTTCTTGTTTTCTGCAGAAATCTTATTGGTCAAGGTGTCTGTGCTGGATTGGTTGGAACAAAAACCTGCACCCACAGTGGCCCCTTGCGGACTGGTTTGGCCACCCCTGGTATAGCACTTCACAATACTTACTTTTGTGGTTAATTACCTGACCGCCAACTTTAATGAAGCCTCGGAAAGGATCAATGAGCAGCGGAGGTCCAAAAGGGTGAAGCTGTGTGCCTATGGGGTATGTAAATTAGATGGGAACCCAAAGAGTTTTTTTGGAGGAGTGCAATACCTGCCCTTTCCAAAGACCAAAAAAAAAAAAAACATTTTGATTCCAAGTTGGATGAGTCTTGATATACCACGTCATTCCCAGCTAAATGTCAATGACAGCCATTGAGTTTATTGATGAAAAATGTTGAAGCCGTTGGATGGTTGTAGACCCATTTATTTCGTTTTAAATTGACAAATCCATAGTGTGGTCAATAAAAAAAGAGCTCTGTTTTAAGGCAACTCTGATTCATCAACAACTATTAATGGAAGCCAACAGGTTAAATAAAATACAGAATATGAAGAATTCATTTTAGACCTGCCAAGGTGCCATGTGTTTTTGTATTTTTGGAGTGACGTAGATAGCGCTAAAATACTGTGTAAGTACAATTATGACCACCAATAACTTTTTTCCTTGAAGGCATTTTGCCATCTTTCCCTTTTCAATTTACTTTACTGCGTCCTTTCAGAGTTTGATGTAATTGTGACGGAGGATGTGGACTTCAAAATAAGTCGCTGTTAAATTAATTGATTGTCATCCTTGTGCCAAGTTATTCTTTCTTTACAAAACAAGCCAGTAAATACAGACTCCAATGCACCTCTGCTCATTGCCCCTCAAAATTACTATGTTTTAGTAGTTTAGTTTCCTTGAAAACATCAACTATCATGATTGCCAACTCCATACACACTCAAATGATGAATGAAGTAATCTTCTCATCCCTATTCTATGTATTAACTTCATAAAATCACTATAAAAACCCTAGACTAATAAAAACAGGTTGGAAAATCAGCACATAAACTCATAAGCATCAAAAGGTTCTCATCCAAGGATGACTACTTTTTGGAAATTGCCCGAATGGAGCTTAATTGCAGCACAACCTTTTTTAATCGCAAATAGAAAAAAAAATCTAGACACTGAATACAGTATTGATGAAAAGATGGGTAGCAACTTTTACTAGGCAGTATCTCCCCAGAGGCCTCGGGGGAACACGCTGACAGCATAGGATGATGTCGCTATCTATAAAGAAGATTTTCTTTCATAAGAGTGCTTTTGAATTATTTACACGCAAATTTAGAGCCGGGTGAATGTGAATTAAGCGTAGATGTGTATGTATTAAAAGGTTCCCCAAGAACAGCCCCAAAAAATGCTAGTCCAGCTGGTGGAAAAAAGAAGGTATCAAAGTTGGAATATCATGAATATGTACAAAGTTTCTGTCAACTTCAATCTGTTCAATAAGCGTTTGATTGCAAAAAACATCTTTCTGCGCCTCAGCGACTCTTAAATTTTTACTGCTCGCTCATCAACTGCTAACGTGTCTAAGAAAGTGCATTTAAAATCTTAGTCCGGGAGTAAATAGAGAAGCGATATAACGTCACGGCAAAATAATCCTAGCTGGATGCTTTATGCTGTCATGAATCGCATTCAAAGCTGCGATGGGGAGAATTTAATGCTCGCGAGGAAGCTTTGCCATGATTTTCAGCCGGGCCCGGCCCTGCACAAAACATCATAATTACGGTGCCTGTCATGACTCCTAATCACAAATGTCATAAAAACGACATAACATCCGCCGTAAAACTCTCGACGTCGCAATGATTCAACTGCAAGTGTTGGGCTACATCCTACGAAGCGAAGCCTAAACGCCATTCGCTGCGCCCACCTGGGCCCGAGGCGTCTTACATCCGTCGTAAACGTGAGCCTGACCTGTTATGGCCGGGTTCTCGTCACGTGGATCTTGAGAGAAAGGGGAGACGAGGACAACGAATACATGTCCTGACAATGACTCTCTGTGAAAAGTGGAAGAATTAGGGTGGGGGAAACGCTTCTTCTCCCACGTGGGATGGTCACACATGGGCGGTTGCCATGACGATGTGTCGGCGGCGTCGCCGGTGGGATGGGGGATACGATGCCGAGTGCGCAAAAGTGAGAGAAACGCCGCACAGCGTGGTTGCAAAAGGTTAGACGGAGGGAGTGTCTGAAAGGGAGAACGAGGGCTTTAATGACGCTGAAAATTGGCCTGTGACGGCGCTACACCCCCGCAGGTAAATCATTGCTACAGCCTGCTGTCAACTTATCTGTCCCCTTGTCCTCCCATCTCGGCCCTCCCACCGCTCCTCCCCTCCCCCACCACCTCAACTTCTTTTTACGAGCACATACTCAAAACTTTCATCTTCCGGCCATACTCGTCCTGTCACCATAAATAATGGCTGCCGTTTTGTCTGTGTGCATTAGTGAACTCCAAATTCATTGGCGAAGTCATTTTTTTTTCTTCTTGTGTGTGGGCCCAGATGTGTAAGGTACAATTTAGTGGAGGCACTTAATTCCACCATTTTGGGATTCTTTATTCTTTTGCTTTGCTGTATTTCAAGGAGAAATATGCTACTTTTTACTCTGCTGCGTCTTCCCCGCTGGCTGGGTTCACTAATTACTTTGCGGAGTGAGGTTGTACACACAAATCAAGCGGCGGCCTCATAAAGTGTGATGCATTGCTCATGTTTAAATCAGCCGCCGTGACAGCGGGCAAATTTGTAGGCTTGTTCAAAAGAAATGTTCATTTTAATATGGCGTCAATAATGCAAATCTCCCTTTAAAAAATCTTCAAATGGGCTCCATTTGTAGTATTTGTCGCGCATGACCTTGAAACCCCAATCTAAGGGCAACGTGGGATGGATGACCTTCAAACTGCTCTGCCTAATGCAGTAAACTGATTGTGTTCTTGGCACAATTCTGTTTTGTTTGAGGCCCTAACATCTAAATTGTCCAATAACAGGCAACATCAAATACCTCCGACAATGAAATGCATGTGGAGTTGGCCGAGTGATAATCATAACAAACCACAAAGTTTTAAACTCGTGATGCCAATTACTTTAACGGTTGCAGTCTTTTTAGATAGAAAAATATTGTGTTGTGGAGAAAAGTCAACACAGCAGTCAAGTTTTTAACAGAATTTAATTTCCAAAACATTTTCAACAAATATTGCATATCTTTACATTGAAAGAACACAGCAAACAACTAGCATAGGAACACTGACTGATCATTTCAAAGTGGCCGTCCTCACACACCCACAAACCCCAACTAAGGCCAGTCAGCCTCTACATTCTGACGTATATTGTGAGTTCACAGAGGTGATTTCAGCTTTTTGGTCATAAATAACGAACATGATAAATAAAATGTTCAAATAACTCCGATACAAGTCAATCATATGAGACAATGTTAGAAGACGTGAGTCACAGCTCCAACTGAACTATGAAATTATCCATATTTGTGATCCCGGGTATTGCATTTCACTGCAGGTAAAGCCTTCACCCAAATCTGGTACACGCAAAGAAAAATAAGGCTCTGAATTTGTCCCTTGATGAACAAGGACATGAAACTCCAAACATTTTTATGTCTTGTAAGATCTTCTGCTAAAATGACCTTTATATCCAAGTTTTGTTGAGTGTGAATTGCATTTGGTATTGTCACATTTTGTTGGAGTTTTTGGTGGATGGGTGTGTTTTCCATCCGTGTCCCGTCTGCATAATTGTATGCGTATCACCATCGGTCAGTGTGGGTGTATTGTTTCCAGGTTAGTAACGTTTCCCTGTTTGTTGTTGTGTGTTTCCCTTGTTTGTATTCATGTTAAATAGACCCCAGTTTTTTATTATTTGTATGTTTTTTTTTTTCATTAAAAACCCAAGTTGTGCACCACCACTTCCCTCGTGTTTGCCTCCTTCTTGCTTCTGGGTACACCTTCGCTCCACAGCCCAGGTGACATCTTACCAGAATACTCCCAGCCTGACATAAAAAACACAGGGTTTAAATACACAGACAGCGGTTGATGACAATCACAAACATCTGGGTCACGCACGGGAAGGAGAACCAAAAGAAACACAGCAGGTGAAACGCATACAATCACGCGGACACGACACAAAAGGAAAACATACCCATTCACACAAAACATCTAACAAGTATATTCTATATTACCCAAATGTTTCTATAGGGGCGTCATTACGTTGCAGTGAATGTGACGGGCTGTCCTTTCGACATGGGGTCAGTGGGACGCCCTGGACAAGGCGAACACGAAGCACGTGAGCTTCACGAGTCAGGCCACTCACAAGGTGGTCTGAAGGCTATTTAGTGTTGCCGCTGAATGAAAGTTAACACTTTTACTGTCCCCATCTGCAGGGTGTTGGGCAGATTAATGTGGCTTCATTCACCTGTGGAAGCGGCGGGGGAAGCGCTCCACTTGGCACTGGCTGCTGTTCCCATCTTTTGCTCCAACTGACAGATGTAGTCCATCAAGTCCTGTGGTGGGGAATACAGCCATCATTGCACACAGTGGGGCGTGCTTTCCATAATCGCAGCTTCAGTAGCTAGTGCTCTCATAACCCCCATATGTCTGCCACATAAAGTGGACACGCACGCTACACAATACGCCGTGTTTGCTGTTATGTAAACACGCACTTTACAACGACGGCTACACGTCAAACATGATTCCACTCGAACGATTTACGACACGGCGCCCACTAGTACCATGGTGGCACGCAACGGGCATTTGCATAAACCGGACCGGCACCGTTTACAAAAACATTGGCCGTGGATGTCAGGCACGCGGTGGGCCAAAGCCATGGCGTTTAGCCAACGACAAAACTGTGCAGGCATTTTAACAACAGCACTGACTGCCTTGAAAAGCACTGATTTATTTCATGCCGTAAACGTTTTATATTGCACAATAACAGCTAAAAAGACAACAATGGACCAAAGATGCCCCACAACTGGGAAATTTGCAAGGACAGTATGCTTTGGTCCCACTTCAACAATGGATTGGTATATTAATAGCAATAGTGTCACTATTTGGAACTGGAGAGTGATACCAACTGTTACCGGGACTTAATTTAAAGCTGATAATGAGTGCAGTTGAATGAAGTAGCAGTTTAATGGCAGTACTAGTCTCAAGAAGGGGAAAAACAACTGCTATTTATTTGTTAATCCATACAAGCCATTAAGTCGCCTCTGGAGCTTATCAGCTGATTACAAAGAGAACATAAACGGTACATTAAGGATATTCAACAACTACTTTCTTCTACGAAAGCAGGGACTCCTTCTAATACTTCTGGGGGTGACACTCGGGCTGGTCTTCAACTCCTGGAGTTCCTGGCACATTTTGCCCACTTATAACTGTAAGTGTGGTACACAATAATAGATAAGTTCTATCTTTCTTACAATGTCTGCATCTCTACTCTAAAACTCTCAATAACTTTGTGCTCCTTCTACTAGAATGATACACACCCATCTTTACGTTAGACAACAAAAGAGTCATATCCCTTGCCATAGTCCATCAACTGTACCACAAAGGTAAGCTGCAGGCTTTGCTTTTTTCGAGCTCATTGTGGTCCATCTTTTTCAGGGGCAGACTTCCCTCTCCAAGGTCAGAGGTTAGATGGACGGCGTGAAGGGCCTGTCACAGTTTGGCATGCTCAGGGTCTTTTTGGGTGGTAACCACTATACACATGTCGTCCTTAAACCCCTCTATGACCCGTCACCCTCTTCAATTCCTAACAACAATACAAAATAAAATATAATTGAATCTAAGATTGATTTCCTGCAATGTATTGGTTGGGTATTTCAACTCTAAACAGCACCACTGCAGCAGTCATACTGCCCATTGTAGTTGTGCTATTAGTGTTCACAAAGGCCTTGTTTTCGTTTGTGCCAGTTTAGGTTTCTGTTGACCTTTTCTGAATTGTGGTGAGTTTCTAGATGTGGGTGCTGATGGAGTTCTGAAGTTTCAGAAGGCTGGAGTTTCTCTGTGTCATCTCATTCTTCATTCCCTAGAATGCTTTGGACAAACTACAAAGAACATTTCCATCCGTTTCGGGGCCATACAGGTAGGAAAGGTGAGGAAAACAAGAGAGACTAGCTACTAATTACATTCTGGGAGAAAAAAAAATCATACTTCAAGAAAGTTGTGCTAACTCAAGATTTTAAATACAGTACTTGAATTTTGCAAATAATGTAACCCAGACATAATCGAGAAAATGCAAATATATAACATAAATGTCTCACCTCATTTTGTGAACCGCTTTATCCTCATTAGGGTCGCGGGGGGTGCTGGGGTCTATCCCAGCTGTCTCCGGGCCACAGACAGGGTAACATAAATGTGTAAATACAATATAGGTATACTTTGAGCTAATGTTTTTATACGGACATGTAGCTATATCCGCTACCCAAAATATTACAAACAAATCTCAGCAACATACATCGCAATGGTCATCATAGAGAACTCCAAAAAGATTCAATGTTTTATTCAGCTCACACCACTCTGACTGCGCATGATCATTTTGGGGAGCGGCACGATCATTTGTTGGATGTCGTAAAATTTTGCGAGCAGTCTAATGATACCTTCTGCTTCTTTGCAATATCCACCATCTTTTCCTGGCTCCTCCGCAGCTCATTGTGCAGGCTGCTGATGTAACCTTCCAACATTGCGTGACGTCTGTTCCGAGCATCGGCTCTCACTGTCAAAGTCGTCCCTCTTCTTCTCTTTTTGCTCATGTGCTGCCTTTCGCATCTGCAAACGTCCAGGCCGCTTATACTAATAGTCTTGCAGGTGACTTGGTTGAGAGAGGGGGGAAAAGTCTTTAGTCAAAAATCTGCTCCAGGATGTATGGGGGATGATGATGTATACAAATTAACACTCTGAATCACTGGGCTTAAAAAGGAAGGATGCGTGGAAGAGGAAGACAAATGAACAGTTTGATTATAGAAAATAGACACATTATTATCAATAACACTAAAGAAATTCAATCTTGAAGGCTGCTAAAGTATGCTAGATTAAGTAGGTTTTTTTTTTTTGGTCTGCAATGGTGGTAGTGTACTAGATCGTACAGAGGTATAATAAATGAACACTTTTACTATAATGGTTACAGTGTGGTTCTGTATTTGAGGAAAACTATCATACTGAGAGTTTCTAAACGACCAAGCTGAGCATTGTTATTATACTTGTGACAGCAGAATTTATGACACAGCTGTTCGATTGAATTTCACGAGTGTATGTGGATTGGTGAGGAGTGACGATTAACTGATCATTAGAAATCCGCCAAACCCTTACATTTTATTGGAAGTATGTTATTTTCAAAAGTAAGACCTGAGTACATTAAGGATGATTTGCGTAAAAAGATTTTATCATTACAAAAAAAAAAACCAAAAAACCTGAAAGGCCCAAAAGTATACCGCGTAAATGGGAGCTGCTTGGCATCAGCATTTGTTGGCAGCACTGGAAGCAACAGAGGCATAAACCAAGCAAAACATGAGTTTGCACTAGTACCACTTGGAAACTGGTCTAAATGAATAAAACACAATACAATTGTTGCTACCCTCCTTTGACTTGGATTCCGACCATATCCACCGTCATTCGCTTAGTTTCCTGGCGTGACATATTGAGAGAAACAATGAAAATGCAAAACAAGTACCTAGTGACTCATTTTAAAAGCTAAAGCCTGGTCAATGAAGCCTCTGATGTTTTTACCCAACAATGTTGCTTCTTTGCTTTTCCTTCCTGATATGACTACCCAGACCAAGTGCGGGCCTTGTGGAAGAGTTTGCCCACCCCTGGACAAGACTGTAGTGCTGACCAATATGAAGGTGTGTCGCCAAAACGATAGTAAATTATACATTGCCATAAATTCCTTCTCTTGTGAAGTTTAATCGGGTATTATTAAAAATACTCCAGACCTAACTTTATTTTAATGACATTGCTTAAATCAGTGAAGCAGAATGGCCACTAGATGTCCTCATACCAGCAAACCAGGAGTCTGATCGTCACAACACAACACTAACATTCATTTTCTGAATCGCTTATCCTCACAAGGGTTGCTAGAGCCCAATCCAGCTAACTCTGGGCACCAGGCAGGCTACACCCTGAATTGGTGGACAACCAATCGCAGGGCATAAGGAGACGGACAACCATTCAAGTTCACACTCACACCCATGGACAATATAGAGTGTGGCTAGCCTACCAAGCATGTTTTTGCGATGTGGAAGGATACCAAAGTACCTGAAGAAAACTTATACAACCCTAGTAAAAACATGCACACGTTACACAGGATGGTTTGGACCCGGGATCGAGCCTTCGATCTCAGAACTGTGAGGTCAACACTCTAACCCAGGGGTAGGCAAACTATACTACACAGGTATATGCAGTTTTTCACTCCAACCCATAAAAAGGACACCTTTTCACCAATTTGCTGTCTTACAAGTGCAATCAGTGGATTGCAGTCAGGTGCTTCTTGTTTTCTGCAGAAATCTCATTGGTCAAAGTGTCTGTGCTGGGTTGGAACAAAAAGCTGCACCCACAGCAGCTCTCGAGGACCAGTTTGCCCACCTCTGCCTAACCACTCGCCCAAATTCAAATGGATTGAACATCTATTGCCACAACCACATTGTGCCCCCCATAGTGACTACACACACACAGTCCATAAAGGAAGCTGGCATCATATGATTCCACATCACATTAATACGGAGTAATTTATGCAGATTTCCTTTGACAACGCCATGTACCAAGAAGAGGAGGAGGCCTGTAAAGCCAACCAGTAAGTCACACAACCAAATTTATGAGCTGTATTGTAATTCACTGTGCCAAACACGGGTCACTTCTGGGGCAATGTCACTTTTTCATCACTGATATGGAACAAAGCACCATTTCTATGGAATTTCTTCACTCCTAGTACTATCTCAAGCAAGACTAACAGTGACAATATGCTTCAGTGTGCGATAATAAATAACTCCTGCAGAGGTCAGTGCCTCATCTGCTGTACCTGTGCCCCTCACACTGAATCACGCTCATGGGCGGCCCTTGCCAGTGTCTTGGCTCTGTCATTACTCACCTTCCTGATGAAAAGCATTTAAAACTCTACACACTGAAAAGGAGAGTAAACGTGTACTTCTTACTGCATTCACAATGTCACAAAATATTGTTGATGATTTTACGAATGTTTTAGATGTATCTGTGATCTTTTAGTGATATGTAGCAGCAAAAAAAAAAAAGAAATCGCTCATTTACGCTGTTTTTTTTTTGCAATTTCTAATGGCCCTTTGTTTTTATATGTACAAAGTGTGAAATATTCAGTGTATTCGCTTTATGAGAGCTCTTACCTGTGGAATCAATAGATTTTTAAAAATATCAATAGAAAATTATTGCTGACACTCGGTCATAGAGAATATGTAACTCATCGGACAGTTGCAAATAGACATATGGCTTCTAAAAAGCTAAATCTCTGTCTCTGCAGTCCAAAGAAAATATATTTTTAAATATTCTGTCCTTTTTTTGTGTGTCTCTTTTGCTTTTGACAAGTCCCTCACATATTGTTCAATTATGAACACTAGTCTAAAGTAAGATCTGAAATATTTAAACGACAATCATTCTTTTTTTTAACCTTTCGGGTGATTCGCTGTGTTTTTGGTTGATTTTTATACACCATCCACTCCTAAGAATGTTGACCACTTCTCCATGTTTTTGCCATTTGTGGTTAATTCATTTCACTGTGACTTTAATGTGACGCTTTAGAAATATCTTTATAGACGTTTTTTTTTTAATAATGGCAATTCTTTTTTATTTTGAATGTGTTTGCATCATGGCTTTTGCTTGCAGATGTTGTTCTTTTGGATTGTCTTTTTTCAGATAGGTTCTATCTTGGTGCTTTGTTAACTGTTATGTTTTGTTTATTTGGGATGTCTTTGATACTGTTATTTTATGATTTGATAGTTTACCATGTGGCAAGCATAGGGTAAAGAATTTGAGATAGAGGAAGATCCGTAGTGCTCTAGACATTCTTTGTTTGTATTTGATGGAGAAGAAACAGAAGTAACCTGAATTTGACCTATAAAAAAAAAGAATTTTTCAAACGGGGTTGTAAAAGTGTCCGCATCTAAATTATAACAAAATAACAGCATCTGCATGTCCTGTTCTTCTGATGAAGTTGGGGAAATGTAGTTCATCATTTGGGTCATGAGGTTGACAGTCTATGCTTTAAACTACAAATCCCAGACGGAAAGTATAAAATGGGAGCTGTCACATGGTTGTATTATGAATTTAAAAAAAAAAACCTCTTTGGAAGTCCATTTTGTTTGTGCGTCAGAATTGTTTGATTTCAGCGTGGAAACGATACAAGGTGAAAATCACTTAACATATGAATGATTTCTATCATTTTTCTGCCCAAAAAAAATCCCAATTTTGCTACAGGACAGTTTGTTCCAGTTGTTTCAAAGGACTAAGTTTTATTGTTGACTACTCACTGATTGAGCTGGAAGTTGGAAAGTGTTATTGTTCTTTTGAATTGTTTTAAGCGACACATTGGAAACCTCGTGAACAACATGAAACAGCTTTAATGAATTCCAGGACAATGTTGAGGTTTTTGCTCAATTGTTGTCCTGCACACTTTCGCTTGTACAGAAGTTGCACAGCAGATGGCAGTATTCCATTTTGATACCTTTGATACCATTTTCGAGAAATGCCTTTACATACAGATTAAGAGGGGTCAATAATCTCAGACTTTTTAGCACAAAAAAAAGACAAATTCCATTTCAAATGACAAATTTCAGGACTGATTTTTATATGTTGTGCTCCTAGGAAAAAAGGTTTTATAATGAATGATAATGCAACATTGCCACTCATCATGAAAATAATTCAAATGTATTATTGCCAATATACCTTTGAAATTTATTAAGACATTGGTGTGCCAAAGTTAAAAGGCCGATATGAGCTGGTAATGTATTTTCTAATATATAGCGTTACATGTTTGCCATGTAGAAATGAGAATTTTCGAAGATTGAAATGAGATTTTTATAAAACTGGTTTCCGACGTGTTGCTTACTTTAAAGTAAAAAGACTGATGTTCCACGGGGGCCATGAAGTTCACAAAAAGAGTACATGTGAAGAAAAATGACACTTGGTAGGAATGTAACCTCGTATCAGTAACCTCATCTTAAATGATGTTGGTAATTTATAATTATAGTTATTGGTGTTCTCATCCGCTTTATAGCCTGCTTATTTATCTCTGCTCAACGAGCAGTCAATTCGGTCACACAGTACTTTTACTCCTCCTCAATTAGGAAGTCCAGTTTGGCTAATTTAGTCTGCTCAAGACGCTATAAGGATGCTTCAAGTAATTTTATGTCGATGGACAGTCGATGTTTAGTCCCCATAAATTGTGTTTAAGTGGATTAATAGTGTGCAGTCTCCATGTGAGCGAGCAGTACCACTCTGTGCAGCCAGATAATTAAATAGTTTGAACCGCAATGACTAGCTGAATCTGTTGTTGCATGCCTTTATTGTATTTGCGGGTTTTCCGGAGATTTTTTTTCTATTTTTTTTTTACCATGTTGTCGGTTTAATGCGCCTTTCCAGTTCGAGAGAATTGCTTTGACTTTTAAATGATAAGAACACGTGCGGCGGGTTAGTTGGATTGTGTATAGGCTTCGGAGTAATTTGTAGACTGATTGTCCATAGAACGGCTTGCTCTTGTTCTGGCAGCTTGCTGTTATGCCTCCTTTGGCTGTCGTAAACACACTTGCACACCCCTACACAATCACACACATACACACGGTTAAGTATTAGATTAGACAAAAACAACAACAAAAAACAATTATGCTACCAAAGTCTAAGTATGCTGTTTATCAGTGATAGCACCGTTTTAATTCCTCTTGTCTGTTGATTTTATTTTCTTATTTTTATTGTATTTATTTCCAACCTGGCCTGGAATTCTTCTCAATATAAGGAAATGGCATAGCCCCTGAGTGCTACTGCAGTTTCATTACCTGGGGTGGTCATTCTGAATATAGCTTACCACATGTCTCATTCAAAGGCAATGGCAGGTATGTGTCACTCGCCGTAAATTGCACATTGCCTCCAGCCATAATCAGTTGCCAAGGAAACCTCAAATGGGATTATGACCTTCTGTTGTGTGTAACCATTAGATTTGTCAACATCCAAGAGAAAAGCATTAACATTTATGTCCG
Source organism: Stigmatopora nigra (assembly GCF_051989575.1). Lineage (NCBI taxonomy): Eukaryota > Metazoa > Chordata > Actinopteri > Syngnathiformes > Syngnathidae > Stigmatopora > Stigmatopora nigra. Next base: position 18,992,408 of record NC_135508.1, read on the forward strand.
TCAGCAATAGTACACCCCCACCCCACCCCGCTATCTCACGCCAGTGTTTTGCGTTGAACACCATTTTGTAACAAGTAACAGACATGAATGCACTTTGCCTTCTAATTAAGCAATCTCTGGTTAAGTATCGGACGCCAGTGTGTGTGTGTGTGCGATGGGTGACACAATGAGTCAGACTGATGAGATGATATATATTCAAGACGACGCAGTAGATGGGTGGAAAACAAAGGCAGCGAGTCGGAGCAGAGCGCCTCCAAGTAGGTACCAGCGTTGGGAGGGAGGGAGGAGATGGAGAGAGAAGGGGGACGGAGGTATTTAGTATGCACGGCCAAGCTGCCCCATCTGCTTAGCGCAGCAGTCCCTGTCGTATAACTGTCTACAGGCCGTGGGCCACATAAAGAATGTCTCAGATTTGATGTAATTCCGCAAAATTAATGACAGCTTTACTCGGTATGGGCCGTGAGGGAATGATTAGTGTTTGATCGTCCATCTGATCAGTTCCCCTGGCTGGGTGCACGGGGAGGCACCACTAACGTATATGCTGGCGGCGTTCTGCCTGTGGCCGCCAGACGCACACCTATCCCAAACATCCCCCTCATTTGGCCCCTTTTGGGTTCTCGGTTTCCCTTTCCACCCCGAAAATTAGACAAGGAGCAGTCAAAGTCTGAGTCTTGAAAATATAGATTTCCCTCTTGCTCCTGAAATCGGGCAATTCGGTATTTATTTCAAATGAAAGTGGGCCAAGTCGGAGGTCACGGCGTGACCTTTTACAAGATGCGCTTTACTGCGCTGCTGATTGGAATTGGGTATTAGTTTTTAAACGAGATGAGGAATAGATTGGGGGGATTTGAGAGACGAAATTGATCCAGCCACGTATTTGCTGGAGTTGGCCAAGTAGAATTCCTCTCCTCTCTTTTAATGCGGCCCCACCTCAGCCGGCCCAACCCCCCACACCCTTCCCTCCTCCCCGGGTTGCGGCGTTTACAAGCGATTGGGGCATTCTGTTTTACAAGTGAGCCTGGTGCGTCTCGGTGTGCTAGCAACATTAAAATTGAACCCGCCTTATCTGTGCGGAGCATGAGGCTTTACATCAGAAGCTGTCATGCCGCTGCCATGAGGCTCCTGTGAGTTTTTATGTAATGTTGTGCAGTCAAAAACCCAGCGGACAACTAAAGCCAACTGATAGATAAACAAGTGATTGAAGACATGGATGGTGGTGGTCTGTGGGATGCACGATGGGGGTAGGCTGCCCAATAGTTTACAATTGTTAACAAGGCCAAATCCAACACATGACAGGCATACATTTCTTAGCCAAATCAAATCTCATCAATGCTTGTAAACACACTGATCGGGTCAGAGCCATTTTTTTTTGTGCTGAGTTGCATATGGCAAAGCAAATCTCCCATCTGACCATTAGAACGCCGGTCCAGTTTGAAGCGGGCCGCGCCCAACACAGCAAAAAGGCTCGGGGTGCTTGTGTTTGTGCCAACACAGATTGTTGGACAGACTGCGTGGATGCAGTGTTTTCCGTTAATATTGCCGGCCATTAGAACAAATTACGTGCGGGGGGAGAAAAAGAACACACCATTAGAGTAAACAAAAAAAAGCCGATGCATCTGTTTGATCCGAGGCCCGTTCCAGTTCATTTGCAATTCGCATCATTACCCGTACTTTTCCTCTTGCTCGTCTCCGATTTCCCCTCCGCGCTGCCGTTTTCTCTAATAATTTCAACCTATTTCCCTCCAGCCTGCATGGGCCCCACTCTCACTCAATCTGAATCCTCTCATCTCCTTTCATTCCCAGCCCACCACCACCACCTCCCACCCCTGCCGCCTGCCTTTTTCTCCCGGTTTTATATTTTTGGCTGAGCTGAGGACCTTTCTTAGTGCAGTGACCTTTCTGGTTTTAAATTAAGCCCCACTGCGGCATGTCTCTCTTCATAGGCCGCCAGTTACGAGCCTTCAGAGAACCGCAAAAAAATAATGATTCTGATGAAATGGCCCTCTTTAAAAAGCTCCTCCAAATTCCTTCTTTACATTTTTGTACACCCACGCTGGCTCCCCATTGGCATTAATATTCACACTAATCTGAAACATCCTATAGAGCAATCGGATGTAACAACGAGATGACCGAACCGGCCTCTTCGCCTGCTGCCGTTTACTGGAAACGGGTACTAATCAAATGTTGGGCATGTTTGATTTACTGGAAGCGGGTGCTTATGTATTTTTACTATCTAATCCCATAGAATGTTTTTCCAAGTTAAACCAGTTCGTGACCTTCCGAAGACGGGATCGCTTCCATTATGGTGATTTACATAAGCCTTGCCTTTATTCACTGTGTTTAGATCTAGATGCGGATATCATTACCATCCTGATTTGACAAAAAGGCTGGATGATAAATCCAAATGTTGTCAAGTTCTACCTCTAGCCCCTTTTAGAAGTCTGTAATCATCGTCATTCGCTCACCATCATCAGTCTTTCGCATAGAAAATGGGAAGATTGTGCACTCTGAAGAACTAGTCAATCTCAAAGTAAGGCGAGAAAATACCCTAAATCTAAAGTGTTACGTTTCTGCCTTCCAAAGCCACCGTCAAACCATACAATAATTGTTCGGCAATTCCCAGTAAAACCCCAGATAGAGCAAGCAACAGCAATTATGTAGAATGAGCACAGTAATTAAGCATTCCAGGGAGTGTAAAGCTGCTTTTGTGAGCCATGGGAAAAAAAGGCGTATCATTGCGTTACATTGTTTTAGAGACAAAGGTTTTTATGTGAAATTATGGTCAACTTTTACATACTCATCTTGGATGTAAACAACAATCCAGTCAACTGAAGCAAGGAGCATTGAGGGGAACCTTTTTGGATACATTTTTTCAAATCAAATACAACTAAAATTGTCATATCATCAAAAAGCAAACACAACATCAAATCCAAAGTTTGCCCTGATAGCAATATCCTGTTGCAGATCTGAATTTTCCAAAATCAGATTACTTTCTCCAGTTGACAGTAGCTTATGTCCAATGCATTTGAACTGGGAGAGCTTGCGATGATCATTCACTCATGAGTCAGATGAAATAGCCCTTTTAAAAATCTCCCCTAACTGAAATCTATTGGACATCTATTGCTATCATTGGCAGCCACAAGAAGCTGACAATTCAGGATTAAATCCTCCAAGTGGAACGAACCTTCATCAGACTGCACCTCAACACAAAAGATTCCATTCAGTTTCTCATTTTTCTAAATGATCACTGCTAACCCTGCCAATTCAAGCGGCTTAGATGTCTATTGGCATGGAAATATGTTACAATACCAAATATGTATAAAAATTATACTATATATAGAATTTTGCTATAAAAAGAAAATCATTTTCCAAACTTTTAGTTTTTTTTTTGTTTTTTTTTAAAACGTATTACAGAAATTCATCAGGTGCCCTATTTTATGTGAATAACAGAGGTACAGAAAGGATTTAGATTGAAGGATTAATTTTAGGGCATTTTTCATAAAAAAAAAATTCAAACGCACAGTTTCAAGCATGCCTTGCTGAAGACAAACATTTTTAGAAATCTTTATCATACATTACTTTAGGGTTGGGTGACAAAACCCAGTATCAATTACAGTAAGTAGTGCTTACCGGAACAAAGAAAAATGAACATTCCGGTACCTGAGCTTATTTTATTTTTACTCCGCCCACTCTTACCACAAGCAAGTGGAATTAGGCAGCACAAAAATAGATTTAAACATATTTTATATTAATATCAGGTTAAAGATATTTATAATATTAAAAAAACTGTTAAGGTGCATTCAGTTTGGCACTGAGTTAAAGGGTAGTGTTTATTTCGTTTCCTTTTTTTACATTTTTTTTATTTAAAAAAATAAATGACAGAATAGTAACCGTTATCGGATAAAATGCCACAGCTTGTTTTTGCCACTTTCCTAAATACTAGGCACTGTACAAAGACAAATCAAATGGATCTATCTACAAGCCCACAAACAACAAATATGCTGATTTGATTCAATGAAAGATTGGTCTTTACAACCAAGGTCAAGTTCATAGTAGGGTTGAATATTAATTAAGCACCCAGCCACCCGCCTGTGCATGTGTTGCATCGAATAACATGTAGTCGGTGTGGTTTCCTCCCTCTTAAGGTGGTGCTCGTATCCTTGGTAACTGTAATGAATTATAGACGCTCCCTGTTAAAACGTGTGGTATTACCCCATTCCAGGGTGTGTCCTCCTTTGCTGTCTTTGATTCACTGAGCTCACCAGTCTGCTCTTCTCTCCCTCTTTCTCTCTTACTCTCTCTCTTACTCTCTCTCTCTCCCTCTCTCTCTCTCTCTCTCTCTCTCTCTCTCTCTCTCTCTCCCTCTCCCTCTCCCTCTCCCTCTCTCTCTCTCTCTCTCTTACTCTCTCACTTACTCTCTCACTCTCTCTTTAACCCCCCCTAACCCTGTTTTCTCTGCCACACTCTCCTCCCCAGGGACATCTGTCTGGGATCTGCCAAGCTCATCAGTGAAGACGAGGAGAAGGCTAACTGGGAGCCTGTACTTGGCTGTAAATCTGTCCAGGTCGGGAGGTGTTCCTGTGGTGGCCTCATCACCAACACCACCACAGCCCAGTAAGTCCATTGAAAGTCACTCCCGCCCCCCTCCCTCCGAAAATAACTTGGATGACATCACTCATGAAAAGTCAAGAAGAGGGTTATGACTTGAGAAGTGTAATGACTTATCATGAGATACCTAATGTACATCAAGCTGGTGTGCTTCTAGTTTATTGGATAGGACATGAAAAGCACGATACTTATATTGTTGCTGTTGCTGTAATTCCCTGCTTTAAAGTAAATGGAGCAAAATCCTAAAAAATGATGACGCCATGTAGGGAAAAGAGTCCACATTGAGCAGATGATGCTTTGTGATGTGGTGATTAAGAGCTGATGAGCGCAAGGTGGCCCGCTATCTAAGCAGTGGTATTAAATAGACGGTGATGTGCGAGCATAATTTCGCCTTTCAAAAAGCTATGAAGTCATAGAAAGCCTCTTTTTTTTGGCTGCAATGCAGTGAAGGAGCTCATCTCTCGTGCACTCATTTTGCTGGCTATGATACTATTCCATACACATAGACGCGCGCCCTCCCTCTCCTTATCTGAGAAATAAGCATTTTTACAGAGTTTGAGCTGTAAAAGGAGAGGAGCAGATAGCCCATAAATCTAAGCATAAAATCGTTAAGTTGTCAGAGGTGCCATCAGCTATCAATCGTGTGCGGCAAGCTGATGAAGGGGAAATAGGTGATAAAAAACAGCATTTTAGGGAAATTATGTCCAGTCTTCCATTTGCGAAGTGCTGCAGTCGCATCACGGCAGAATCTTAATCACTTTGCCACTGTGGCCATGCAGAGACTCTTCTTGGTGTGACAGTGAGGAGGAGCGCAGCCTGCATGGTGGGAGGGTGCAGGCAGGGATGGGGAAGTGGAGGAGTAGGGTTGTTGGGGGGGGCAGCGTTGTAGAAAATTATACAACTGGCATAAATCACTTATACACTAGCTTTTTTTCCCCCCTTCTCTCTCCCTCCATTTCTCGCTGCCCCCATCTCTGTTGGATGTTCTCCTCCTCTCTCCTCCTCTGGCGTCTTCCATCCCTTCATTTGCATTTCTGCTGCTCCTCACTTCAGCATCCCCCCCCCCCCCCCAGTCTCTGCCGCCCACCCACCTCCTTCCATTCTTCCCCCAGCCATGTGCTTTATTTGAAGCACTAGTGGTCACGCTCACTCCTCCTCCTATTCTCCATCCATCTCAACTTCATTTCCACCCTAGTTTGTTTACATGCTTTCTATATTGATCGGCTTTTTTGTAGCCCGCCAGCGATTTATCCCCAGTATTAGCAAACCTCTCGATTAACTTATCTAGCCGAGTTACCCCAGATGTCCCCCAACTGCCGCCTTCAAATAAAACGCATACATTTTATTTCAAGATTTATCGGGAAATGATGTGACAAGTGTATTTCTCTAATCTGGAATCTTGCTCATCAAATGGTAAAAAAAAAAGAAGCATCACGGGGAGTAATTTATACTGACAGGGATCTTAAGTGTATCTTGAAATGAAACAACGTACAACCTCGTTATCACTACTCACGCTGGACACTTGGAAATTTAATGACTTGGATCACAAAACATTTGAATGAAGGGTCACGAACACGGGGCCACTGGGAGCCATGTTGCCTCCGAAGGACCACTGCAAAACTGTGATGGGAAAATTCGATTTTCTGGGAATGCTTGTGGAAGATTTCAAAACCTAAACCCTTGGCAGAATAGAGAAATATCATCTCTGCTGCTTCTTGATACTCATCATACCAGATCGTTGGAAATCTATGTTGGGATCTCTCCTAACAAATAGATATCATTATTTCAGTTCATTTGAGCAAATGTGAAATTTCACTTTTTCTTTAAGTATTTTGGGTATTGTTCCTATATAATGCTTGTCTCTTATAGCGCATATACACATGTTACCCAAGTCCCCCAAAAAATCAAGAGACAGTGAAAATACAGTAAATATAGCTTTGTAAATAAAGGATTTGTACATCATATTGTGTCCTTAGCTGCACTGAGAAACACTGTAATCGTCCAACTATAAGCTCCAACTTTTCTACCCTTCGGCTCCTGTATGAAAATTTGGGTGTGTTGAGTTTATAATCCAGTAGACCTTAGTGTCAGAAAACCATGGTAATCATAATACAAGAACATCAATTTTGTGTCAACATCTCTTTTTTCGTCCACACTGAAATTCAGCAATAATACAAATCCCTTGGTTTGCTTTTACCTCACTACCATTGATTGTGATGACCTCATTTGACAAACACTTGCCCAATTTCCTTCGTTAAGCCCTTTTAAGACGTGTCCTCTTCGTCCATTTATCAGGTGTTACTCAACACAAGACTCTCTTCGGCTGTGAAATGAGACACTGCAGTATTTCTCACCTCAAATGGAAGAGAAGCTATTGATTGACTATTTAAGGTCCTCAGCAAGGGGGAGCTCCTTTCATCCCACTCAAGGTTGGCCTCTTCCACGCAGCTACCTGTCATAGGAATGTGTTGTTGGAGATACTCTTGGCTTATGGTGTGTTGTGTTGTGTTGTCAGGGCCTTTGCTGCCACCTTTAGTGTAACTGCGGTACTGTAATGCAGTATCCATTTCCACTGTGTCAGTTTTGGGGCTACTCCGCAGTGAAGTCACATAGCATGTGTTTGTGACAGAGGGTAGTTTAATAGCACATCTAACCTTACCAGGTTACAGGGAGTGGAGCCGTGAACATGCAAGCTTTATTGCAAACACCCTGACACAGACATATACTGCCCAGCTGGCTTGAAAGTTTTGCCTCTTTATAAGTTATCATTTCAAATTTTGACAGGATCACTTCTGCATTTTTATTTCTGTCAGACTGAATTGGCAAATACTTAAATAGCACTGGGGTAGAGTTACACTAGGTCAGACCTGGGCAATTAATTCCACAAAGGGCCGCAGCGGGTGAAGGTTTTCGTTTCAACCCATAAGGGGAAACCTTTCCACCAATCTGGTATCTTAGAAGTGCAATCAGTAGAAATCTAATTAGTTAAATTGTCTGTGCTGGATCGGTTAGAAGAAAAACCTGCACCCAATGATGTCCTCCAGGACTGGATTGCCCTGGTCTGCACTAGGGCGTTTCTAATATGCTAAATGTACTGGTTTAAAGAGGCTAGAAGAAATAGCAGAATTGTTCATTACCACACATATTAATAACTCTCTCGCTGCCAATCAAAATAAAGCCGTATTTACAGAATAGTGGAAGAATTTCTGATTCGATTCCAGTGTTTTTAGTCTGTAAACGTGCTCATAAATCTAGTGGTGGGCCCAGCATATGGAAAATGTAAAAAAAGAAGTCAAATATATTTCCTCAATAGCCTGCAAGTAGCTAAAATATTGCAAATTCAAACATTGACAAGGGGGGGGGGGGGGGGGGGACACATGAATAAAAAGTAACAATGCAAGCTCCATTTGATGGTTGGCCCTTTCTACCCCCAAACTGCAGTTGGGAAACCAACTGGGACTTTTTCCCTCTGTTTTGTTGCAGATCATAGAATGGTTAGATCTCCCATACGGACAATAATCCGTTCAGATACTCACAATGATTTTCTTGAATTCACAGAAGCAGGACTATTCTTTTTCTTAGCTGTAAAATGACGCGTTTAAGGCTCGGACTGTTGATTTTTTTCGGAGTCGTATTTTCTTGCTAGGGAGTGGTCATTTGTACAGAAATGCTAGTGCAATACTAAGTGCATCTGCCAGGGGGCAGTCGAGCACATGCATGGAGACAACAGGGACGTCATAGTGTGTCTTTCCACCCTCGAGACTCTCAAAGCGTTCATTGTAAATGCATGCAGCGAATGGAGGTTGTCGTAATTAATTTTGTGAAGATGACCACGTGTTACTCGGATTTATTCTGCCGTGCACCGTCCAATGATAACTTTGAAAGGCCCATTGCTGAATTAGGCTCTTATAATTCTTAGGCTGTATTGGTTTTTGTCCCTGTTAATGTTCACTGCACAAACATTAAATTGTTTTTCCATTCCGAGGTCAGATGAGGCGAGGTGAGCGCGGCAGAGGAAATCGTCTTCTGATTGCCAATCCAAGAACAATAAAGAAAAATATATTTAAAAAAATAGGAAATTGGAAAGATCATGCAAATGGTTAATATTTAAATACACTGCACAGTTGGAGCGACAGTCATATACTTACAAATGTAGAGTTGTAATTGTATGGCTAAGAAATTGCAAAATAGTGAATTTGATACTACTCATATCGCCACTTTACTATTAATGAGCAATACACAAATTTAATATGGTGGAGGTAAGATTGTGAGGACGAATGGTCGTCTGTCTCTCTGTCGGCGGCCAGTCGAGGGTGTGTAGTCGGCCAGGATAGATTCCGGCAACCATTACGAGGAGGTGCGGTATGGAAGATTCAAGAATTCAATAAATTTATGTTTCGGCACATTCATATCACGGTGCAGCTAAGACTCGAAATCTCTTTCTAAATATTCGCCGAGTAGATCAATTATATAAATATATATATATTTTCCCATTCCACTCGCAAAATAAATGTAATCTATCATGACCGTTCAATTGCATAATGCGTCTGTCATTTTCAGAAGAATTTGTACGTATTGTAACGTGACTCTATCTTTCGATCTGTTGATATTTCGAACTATGAAACCAATATTATTTAGTATTTTATATGTATATTTATATATATACACGCACGCACACAAACACACACGTATATTTGTGTGTATGAATCCCGAATTGTGCAGATGTACATACATATATGATGTATAATGGAGGTGAGTATAGGGGTCTAAACAATGTATAATACGTATACACAACACTTTTAAATGTAAATATACTACACTATGCATATTATAAATATAGTGTACTTAATACCTTATGCACTGTATGTGTGCACGTGTATGTTTGTGTAAACCGTGTACTGTATATAGTGTAGGGACTATACAAATACACTGGATATAAATCTAGCATCTAATCAAAGAATCATTAGAGTTAAAACAATTCTAAATGTGTTTATATCTGTTTTATAATACACTATCTACATAAATGCGCATTCATGGTTGGTGATGAACAAATTTCAATTTGTCATTAGAGTTTGGACTTGATTGGAAAAAATCACCACAAAAACTGTAGATATGAAATGATTTCTTTTTACCCCCTATGAAGCTGATACTTGTGAACTACAAGTTGTGATTGGGTGGTTCTGGTCATGTGGCATTCTGCAGCTCAACCATAATGCGATTGACACAGTCAGCTAACAATATACAGTCTGATTTTAGTACATTACTAATGGAGATGTAGGTCAAAAACAATTTTCCCCATTTAGTATTACCTTGAAAGTGTGTTTATCGTTTTATTTCAAGCTATTTATGTAAATATCAAGAAAGTGGTTACAACCTTAAATGTTATAAAATGGGCAAATATTATAGTACCTATTATAGTGCCTTAAGTACTGCTACTGTAAACAAAAGATAGTACAGTTAAATTTTGGATTGTCATTTATTAAATGCTGCAGTATTGAGAAACTATCAAATTTAAAAATGAGCAATTGGTTAACAGCTGACAGCTTTTATCTAAAATATATTTTAAATAATTCCAACTTGACCATTTTTACACTATATTACTTTGAAAAAGTAATTGAAATATCTATAGGTCATTATTTTGAAATGTTCATTTTGACAACTTTGACCTTTAACTCTTACAAGTTATACCCTATCCAGATATTTCCAGTTATCTTCCAACTTTGTATGATCGTCTACTCTGTGCATGGTTTCCATGCACAATTTACGATTAATCAAAAGAAAATAATTCCACTTTGTATTTGTTCTAAATGCACTACACAGTAAAATTTTATCTAACGTTTTTAACACTCTTATTCCCTCACCTTCTATATTTTTTTATGGCAACATTTCAAATTAATTCTCACCAAACAAGCAAAAACACATGGCGGTCTACAGCAAAACTCAATTAAGCTGTGTTGTAATCATTCATGCATTTAAATAAAACACATCCTTGACTCACCATCTTAATGCTAACATGATGTAAAAACCATTGAATGACATAAAAGTTGCATCAAAGTCACTGTTATTATCTACTTCAAAATAGAATAAAAATTAACACAAAAATGTTGTGGGAACATATTATACTGTTAGTCGGTGTCAGATATTCTTCCTCTCCTTTGTTTGAAAAACATTTTATTCATTTCGTAGTTCATTTGGGGCTTCATTTTTTTCTGGTCATTTAACCCTTGTATTGTAGGTTTCATCCCCATACATGCACCACACTGCCCCCAAGCAGCCAGGACATACACCACAATAACAAGGTATACAAAACCACAGTCCAAGTAAGTCCTCGGCTACTTTAGGCGGTAATAGAAGTCAAACTTATTTGAACTGAGACAATGATCATTCACTGCCAACTCTTCCAGTCTGATTGAATTCAAAATGAGTAATGTAGCATTAAAGAAATTGTTAATGCCTTCATTTGTACATATTCAGTAACTATATATACAGTACATATAATGTTTGCTTTTGCTGCCAATATGATTCCTGTCAACAAGTATGTTTGCTAAGTGTGTTATTAAAAGTTATGTATGTTTTAATTTTTTTTAATGTTTGACCTTTCTGGTTAAATCCAATACACATATTAGGTCTCGGTTATCAGATTATTTTTGAGTGCCAGTGTCACTTATGTTTCTTCGGATCTGCAATGGAAAACGAGTCATAAAGCTGTTTTTATTTTTTCTAAGCAACTGCGTTAAAAAGAACACCTGTAACTCGACACACAAACATCTCCGCTCAAATGCCAGCGGCAGCTTTATGACTAGGAATGGGGACACGTTGCGACGAAATAGTCAGTTTGCACGCAAGCCGCTCATCTCCTCTGGCATTTGTCAGCTTTCAAAAGTTTTTGGTCCATTCAGACAACATCTGAACGGAGGCCATTTTGGTTTGGCCTCATGTTTGCAGAGTCCCGAGATTGTGTACTTGGTGCCGATGGGGGGATGGGTGGACCACTGCCACTACTCTGAAGACTCCTGTTAATGTTTTAGTCATTCTGGAGCCACTTGGCCAGCAGACCGATTCAGTCAAAAGCATTTGCACACCCTCAGGTCTTGGCTGTGATTTACTGCATATTTGGACATCTGCAAAGAGCTTTTGCACCTTGAAATTATCGCCTTACCTTCGCTCTAAATCCCTTTCTGCTGTAGTAAACCCCTGGGAATGTACATGTAATAGTGAGTCACCTTGAAGATATCCAAGGTAGAGCCACTTCCGTCGTCCCCTTCTCTGGCAATCATCTGTTACGCCGCTGTCTTAGCTCATCTCTGCCTTCCGCCAGGGTCCCGACCACACCCCTCTGGTCCGTCTAATTTAATGTGTGCTGCCCCTGCTCCCGTGTCTCTTAACCCACCTCTTGCTCACCAGCTGGACACATCAATCCTCCTGACAGGAGCTGGTCAGCCCGCTCTTTGCCGGGCCACCGCCCAAAAGGAAATGCAAAGTCTCAGAGGGCGCCCCGCAACTTTAGGTGATGAGAAATCAGGGCTATAACGCACACACCTTTATGAGATATCTGTCTTGAGGAACAAGACGAGTGACGGGAACTGCTGATGAGCAAGTTGCGTTACCTTGACAGTTTGTTTTTACTGCTTTGTTGCCCACGGCGGCCACCCCGGCTCATGTGAGGAGGCGAGCCGTCAGTGGTCATCAATAACTTGTCTGTGTGGTGTGGGTGGGTGGTGCAGGCTGTGTGGCGTGCGTTTTAGGACCGATCGTGGCCAGAGGCCCTCGCTTCCCGCAACTTGGAAAAGTGCCATTAGTGTGTCTGTCTGTCTGTTTAGAACTTCAAGTGTCGCAGAAGCGCTCCAAACGTATCTGGTATGCAGTGTCGAGGAGGCACGCAGACAGGATAATTGCTGGTCAGAATCCGTCCACAGTCACAGACTTTCAAGTACTCATTGCCTTTAAGAGTTTTACACCCCAAGTGGCTGAATAGCCCTGGGGAAACAAGGTCTTCATTGATTTATTGCTTGCCCTTAAGTCTTTGTTTCTTCATACCACTCAATCATCCACCCAAAAAGCACCAGAAGCCTTCAAAACTGCCAGATTGTCATTACTGACATTTGGGTCTTCGTTTAATACAGGACTTTTAAGGCACTCAATGGGATTTGATCGGAACCTGTGTGCAGGGATTTTTGCCAACAAAAAATAATGTATTCTTATTTGACCTCATATAAGATAACAGGATCGTGTCACTTCTAGCATACATGTCTCAAGTCCAAATAGGGTCAATTTCATATAAACTTTTTCTATACTGGACACTATTGGCACGTACCGACTTCATTTTTTTTTTATTTTCACCAATGATTGATTGATGTAAAGTGTTGAGAATGAATTGCAATATTACTGACTCAAAAAATGTTTTGTTGTTTTATGCGGTGCTTTTGAAAATGTGAGTATTCTGCCCAATGGCAGCAACATGAAAACCAACTGACGAACATGCTTGTTTACAGTGTTCAAAAGTCAACTATACTATAACAGACTAGCATTAAACTGATGAGATGATGCAGTGCCACGATAAATCAATAATTGAAGTTTTATTCACATTTTAACTCTATATACGCTTGATTCCAAAAAGTAGTCTTTTCCTTTGTACCATATACAATATGCATTTGTAATGGACTTGAGCTTATTGCTGCTCAATTAGAAAAAGTTCTTCATATCACATTATATCATGTTGAGTAGCAGCTTAAAATCATGCATAAAAATATATTAAAACTGTGAAATAATTTTGTTAATGTTTTAAAATTTGACAATCAGTTCATAGTCTTTTTGTGTTATATAATAAAATGTTTAATACTATATCATTTAAAGTGATATTCTATACACTGGGTGAAAGGTGTTAAAAAAAGGGCCAGTTCATTTAAAATTTCGATAAAACCCTATTAATATTTACCTGAACTGTTTTCACTCATAGAATGCTTAGATCTGTTGTCAAGCTTGTCATCTTAATTTGTGTGGCAGCAATGTTCTTTTCTTTTCACCAAGATGATCAATGTGACCAAAACAATGAATACAAAAAGATGATAAATGGGAAGTCACATAACTGACAAATACGGGCAAATGTTCAAATTAAGGTGAACAATAAATCACTATTTGTCTTTTACACACACACACATACACACATATCCATGCATCCCCCACCCATACACACTCACACACACACATCCATGCACCCCCCCCCCCCCCCACACACACACACACACACACAAACACACGCATCCATGCACCCTCCACCCACACACACAGGCTGAATGAAAAATGCTCAATGCGAAAAAATAGATCAAAATTCTTCAAACTAATCTATTACAATAAATTATCCATGCACAGCAAATCTATCATACACTCGTCCAACTGTGAGCAGTTGGAATGTTTTGGCTGGATTTAGGTATTTTGCTAAAGTTAGCAATGGTTAATGTATCCGTTTGGACGCCTACCCTGCTTGTTGTTCGAAAGTATGCTAAGCTGTGGCCAGCGGCCATTGTGTGCCAGCATCATAAATGCCCAGATGTCAGTACATCATCTCAATCCGACACGAGGAAAAATGAGACAGACAAGCGGAATAACATTACTTGAGCAAGGAAAAAAGAGCAGTTGGCATTGATGAATGATTTCAATGCGCAGGTGTCAAATGACTCTGGTCTGCTAGATGCAGTTGTGCTGCAGCCCCTTTCCTCCATTTGCTCACAATTGGATGGGAAGCCATGACGCAGTTTCTCCCTTTCTTAAACTCCGCCTACTCGTCCAAATCCTTAAACCCCGGTAATGCCAACCAAACAGCCAACAGTTTGGTGGTCTCATTGGGGGGGGAACATTTTTTTCCACTCCTTTTGCTACGGCTTTATGACAATGGTGTAAGGCTATACTTGAGTAATTATTCACAGGAGCACATTACCGCTCCAGACATGGGTGTGTGCTTGTGTCGACATGGAAAACCAGTTAAAGGAAAATTACCAAACCAAAGGATATGAAAGTCTTTAATGAGTGTTTTTACGCCACTATCTAAAAAGGGGGGCACCAGAAACGATGCACCGCAGACGTTTTACTTTGATTTACAACTTTTGCTGTTTTAGACGGCTTGAAGTAGACGTGCCATGTACGACATGGACAACTTCCTATGGAAATGTCCAACAAGGAATTGGACTAAATGATATTCCTAAATTTATAGATTGTCTTTTTACACAAAAAAATGACCGTCACTGTCTGTTAAACAATTTTTTTTTTTAGTTTATTGACACTAAAGTCTCTGGTAAACAATGTGAGGATAAAATTGTGAAAGACGACTCAGAGACTAGCCATAAAGGCTCAAGATATAGCAAAAGTGTATACCTTTAAGTGTGGGTGTTGTTTGCTCCACCCTAAGTAGCCAAAATTCAGAAAGCAGCAATCGTTTCCATAAAAATGACCCTCCTCGATATCATGTGACTAACTAGCATTTGACCAGAGTTTGCCACATTAGTTCTAAGCATCACATTAGGACGTGTTGCATCTTCTTCTAGGTCCCCCGAACATGACAAAATACTTTATTAGCATTGCTTGAAGAAAGTCTAAGCGCCTTGCAGTTCGTTCCTTTTTCAAGCCGAAGCACGACTCATGGTTGTCCTTGTTTGAAACCAAATCTTTCATGAATCTGAATGCATATTTCTTAGGATAACTGGACTACTATGATTGATATTTATAAGATTGAAATGAAGTTTTCCATTGGCTAGAAAAAGTGTTTCTTTTCACGAGCGGAATGGTTTTCCAGAGCATGCGTTGCAGACAACTACGTTTTGATATCAGTCGGAGGTGGAGAACAAAGGTGACAAACAACGAATAAATAGTAATGAAAACCTAACCTCGAGTTTTATGACCTCCTTGGCAGAGGTCATAAAATTTCAATGATGTCATCTCTGCTGGTCACCGTAGTAAACTATCAGGCTTCGGTTACCTTCTTCATATCGAGGATTGGTACTCATTGTCCTACATAATCAAAAGTTAGGGACAAAGTTTTTCAATCTTTCCAACTACTGATTAAATAGAAAAAATCTGTGAATAATACAACACACTGCGTCACAGATTTAGGTGGGACATTTTTGCCGAACAACAACTTAACTGCTTCACAAAACTGACATAGGGATAGGTAACTCATTCAATGTCAGATCATTGAGAAGCCTGTCATATGCTGTATTAAATAGAAATTGAGAAATATAATCAAAGACTAATTCTTTACATGTTTCAGCATCACTATAATCACTTGGACCCAAGGAAATCAATCATGATCATTTTGACTTTTGCACAGAAGATTTTGTCTACTGCCACGTTTACAGTTGTGTGTGTGTGTGTGTGTGTGTGTGTGTGTGTGTGTGTGTGTGTGTGTGTGTGTGTGTGTGTGTGTGTGTGTGTGTGTGTGTGGCTGAGTGTGTGCTCGCTTGCGTGTGTGTGTTAGTTACATGCCTCGCTAGAGTCAGACATTACGGTGAAGCCAAATCTTAAATTTGTCTTTCATAATGGATAATAAATATGTAATTGTCAGGAATTAATGGCTACTATACTGTTGTGGTTTCTGAAAGAAGTTTCCTCTAGTGCCCCGAGCAGGCTTCGTCCGTTCATACAACGAAGCTCAGTTATTGTGTCACTAATCTTATGATTAATGTGTTCATTGGCACTCGTTTGTTTTATATATATATATATATATATATATATATATATATATATATATATATATATATATATATATATATATATATATATATATATATATATATATATATATATATATATATATATATATATATATATATATATATATATATATATATATATATATATATATATATATATATATATATATATATATATATATATATATATATATATATATATATATATATATATATATATATATATATATATATAATAAATGGTAAAGCTCAAAATCTCATTATACTTGCATAATGACAATTAAGGCATTCAATTCAATATATAGATTCATATTTTTTGTCACATTAAATAGTCTTCATAAGTTTATTGTTTTGCTAATCTTAACTAAAAATGTATACGTACTTCTTTGTAGTTCTTCTATAAAGCCACCATATACAAGTTGTGATTTTATTCAGGACTTGAAGCCAATGTTAAAAACAAATGTCCTGCCTAAACCCATTGCTCTAATATGGGTAAATGATGAGTAGAATTTTATATATTTACATATTTGATATTGTTTTCATATTTTTTTTAAACTCTAGCGAATTTTGTACATTCAAGTGACAAAATAATAGTGTATTTCTACAATTTTAAAATTAGAATAATGAACTGGATTGATTTTCTTGTAGTGCTCCCAATTTGTTGCTTTCTGATCAGACTACAAGTTACAAGAAAATAAAAGATATTGGAAAAAAATACATTTTGAAGCATACTATAAGACAGAGATAAAACTATTACAAAAAAGTCTCTAATTTCTGTCCATCATGCTTAGTTTTGTATATTTTTAATTTTAAAAAAAGTGAGTGTGTGTGTCTTTGAGTTACGGACATGGTTTGTAGTACTGTTTTAATTTGCCACTCATCCTTATAAAAAGTGCAGATGTAATTCCCAAGCTAGTGGTCAAATATCTGGATCTTTTTGTTTCCGTGACCACAAAAACATGACATTTTCAACATGCAGCAAGTCCTCGTGTATGTCTCTCACATTCTAAGTGCGCAATGAGGCCGACAGGTAGTAAACGCAGCAACTGGGGGGCCAAAATTCTCATTCAACTACCGCCTAAGCTACGTTAATAGTCACTACAGCCTAGACAGGAAATATAAATCTCTCTCAAAATAGTATAATAATTTCATGATACAATATAATGTGTTATTTTTCTTTTTAACCTCATGCCGTGCATAATGTAAAACACTTGAGTAACATTTCAGACAAAACATACTTCTCTTTCTTTGGATTCTGACTAATGTAGAGTATCTATCTAATGTATTTTTAATCTGTTTTTTTTTCTTTATTTTAACCCATTGAATGAAAAAAGCGATGATAGAAATACAAACTGCTTATTTCAATCCTGTGTTTTGGGTTTGAAGTTGTGTTAATTGTTTTGAACAGAGACAACGTTTTCCCAATAACCCAACTATGGCGCTCCCTAAACACTTTTGTGGCTTTTTCCTCGAAATTCACTATTGGCAGTGATGCCACTAAATTGTCGTTGAAACATCAGTTTGTGACATCCTCGGGGTAACATAAAAGTATCTAGCAAATTCCTCTGCATTCATTCGTTAGATGTGATGATATTTTGCCGTAAAACTATAAATGTCAACTTGGCGTTTGGAAGAGGAGATCGTCTCAATCGTTGGTATACATGTGCCCGCAATACAGTTTTACGGCAGTGAATCTGCTTGATATTAAAAGCCATGTGAAACATCACACCTGTCTAATAGAGCAGCACAGAGATTTCACTCTGTCGCTTCAAAAATCGTCATCGTTTAAAGTAAAACATACACTTGAACTCCTATCACAAGACTGACAAACAAAGGGAGGAAGAAGCTTTCGGAGGAACAGGAAGAATCCAAATTCTTTACCCAAGCAGAGGAAGAGCTACCGTCAAAGAATAGTAAATTGCTGTTGCTTTAGCCAGTTTCACTCAAAGAATTACAAACATTTTTTCTTCTTTTCCACATAGTGACGTTATCCGGATCTAGTTGACACTTAGTAAATGAATAGTAGTATTGGTGCCAGGTTTAGGGTAGGAAATGTTTTGGAATAAATCTTCAGCTAACAAGTCCTCAATCGTTTCATCAAAAAGAGTATATTAGTCATCCAGTGGCTGTACAAATCTTAGATTTTGGCGAAAGCAATGTCAAATTAATCATGCTCTTTACAAAGTATCATGTCCTACATTAGTGTTACATTGCAGTACAATTGATTGGTTTTATTAGCCTTTCTCTATCGGTTGTTCATCAGCGTCACTCCTCCCAAACTCTAATACTAATTGGAGGTAAATTAAAATTATTGTAACACTTCTCAAGTAATTGATTGTTGATTTTCAAATTCTCAAGAATATGAACTTTGATTTGCAAATCATGTTGGTCTTTTTACTTTTCCAATAATACCCAACAATGTCATCACAATTGGTCATCAAGACAGCACTTTGTGTGCAAATCTTGGCTGCAGACTTGAGCTCAGTGTGTGATGGCCTGTTCACGGAGCTATGACACTTTTATTGTCCTCCCAATACCATTACAAAGTATAACTTGAACGGTGGGGCTCCTACTTTTCCCGTGGAGGAAGAACTACGTCGTTTCCTCTCATAGCTTCAGGAAGCGGTTGCGAAAATGAGTTTTTGTTAAGGGGGCGCCACCATTTAGGAACATTTAAACTCGAAGGGTTCTAGCAGTTTCATCGTACATAGTGTATTTAAAATGTCTAAGGGCATATTTTGTGTTAGTCATTAGGTAAGAAAATCATAAAGTAAACAGTGAAAAGGATTCCCCAATGCTAACTCTGGATCAGATTGAAATCACTTTGGCAATTGGGACCAGCAACTGAATGTTAATGAGGTGTAACATAAGACTGCAGAAAATGAATTATTGATTATCATGCCACCGATTTTATTTTCAGGCATAATTTTGCTATAAAAATTGCATGTGTAGTAGAAATGGTGACGGATTGTCCTTAATGACTTCACGTTGATTATCAACTAGCAATTTATTACATTATTGATCCTTCCAACTACTTATAACTTTTTGCTTCAACTTATACTTCTTGCAATATTGCATTTGTCCTTTTATTTTGCACCTATGGCAATTGTTGGGATGATATTTTAGTGCTGTACAAAGTAAGAATGATTTGTGAATGAATCACAGCAGACACTTAAAGGGTTCCCCCCTACACTGTTGAGAAAATATGTCTTTCCATATCTTGAGATTTATTAATGTGATCACCATTGCTATATATGTTTGTTTGTCAAATAAATTGAATGTACCACCATTTTACATGGCAGTAGAAAAAAAATGAGGTGCAGGGAATTTTGGACAAGGGAAAAAAAAGTGTAGTCGCAGTAGTGCTGTAAGTAATAAGGGTCATAATTTCAAAACAGCCTGAGAATTTCACTACCCACCATATCTTTCACTTGCCTCACTTCCTTTTTTCATTTAATTGTACCTCAGTATTTTTGGCCCTCTTAATGGCGTATGTATTGCGTCATGCTTAAATAGGTTAAACCACAATAATGTTGCTGTTGGATGTCACATAGAAATGCATGGGGGCCAGAAATAGATAAATGTCCATTAGAAAAGCTGCATTGAATGAAAATGTGACGTTGATGCAGTCAAGCAAGTTAGCCGTGCAACGTTTACTTTTTTTCTGAGTCAAATTAGGAAAAAGTTTGACCTTTCTGCTTCTTTGTAAAGCTCAAAATAATCCAGTGACTTGCAAAAAGAATAAATATATTCGGCATTTCAACAACATTTTAGCAAAATTAAGACCATATTTTTTTTCTCAACAAGCAAGTGAGTGTCTTATGTAGATGCTATATATAATAAGGTGTTAAGCAAGGATCGTGCAAATGCAACAGTACGAGAGGAGCTTTTTAAAAAAAGCTACCGGTGATTGGCAAGTATGTATTTGAAGCCGATGGTGTCGCTTACACGGCAAGAACCTCTTGATGCTCCACATTCTTGCCGCTCCACATAAAACCAATTTTGGCCACCTCGAACCAGCCTCTTAAGGAAAAAAGCGTTTGAAGTAAGCTGCTAAAAACATAGACTACCTTCAACCAGTTGTGTTTACTGATAAATGGCCTACTACTTTACCACCGCAGTAAAATAACTCCTGCAAGGCAATGCACCATTCCGTTCTGAGGAATATTCTAATGAAACTACTGAACCTGTTTTCTGGATATAATAGGGAAAGATATGTCATAGTGTGTACACCATTGTCCCCTGACCTCAACCTAATTGAGAATCTGCAGGGCATTTTTAAAAAGGAGATTCATTCTGTTGCGATTCAGGGTTAAGAGATGCTTGTATTTTGAAATGCTGAAAACAAGGATATATATATATTTTTTTATATTATATAGATTTATATACATACGTATACATACATACATACACATACGTATGTATATGTATATGTATATGTATATGTATATGTATATGTATATGTATATGTATATGTATATGTATATGTATATGTATATGTATATGTATATGTATATGTATATGTATATGTATATATATATATATATATATATATATATATAATAGACATATATATACATATATACATATAATAGACACATTTTTACATATATACATATAATAGACACATTTTTACTTATATACATATAATAGACACATTTTTACTTATATACATATAATAGACACATTTATACATATATACATATAATAGACACATTTATACATATATACATATAATAGACATATTTATACATATATACATATAATAGACATATTTATACATATATACATATAATAGACATATTTATACATATATACATATAATAGACATATTAATACATACATACATATAATAGACATATTTATACATATATACACATAATAGACATATATATGTATATATGAACATATTGTGCAAATTCATAAGTGACAATTTACTGAATGAGTGTGAATGGAATATTTGGATATTTAGAGAGAGAAAAATTGCTACCATTATTCAAATAAATATATACAGTTTTAATCACAGTAAAGTAATATAGGACTTACAGGAAAGTTTTGAATTAGGTGAGGCTGTGTTTAAAGAATTGTAACAGTGTGTGATGAACAATGACTATCAGTCAACTGGTATTGCTATTATATTAGGTGTCCTACAAGAGTCGGTCAGTCTTGGAACCAAAGCTATTAACATAAACATTCACACTACTTGCAATGCATCAAAATCCTCCAAATATATATTTTTTTATTTGTAGATGACACAATGAGCAACTAAAACTCCAATTTCGATATTTTGGAACTGCAAAAAATGAAATGCATCAAGTTACAGACGGGGGTGGGGGGTGTAAGCATAGAAAGAGTATAGATATAGTAAAAAGACTGACTGATATTGCCTTATTTGTTTTATTCTTTAAAGGAGAAACATGATCCATCAATCTTCACAACTGTGCATCCCCAAACATAAAAAATCACAATAAAAAGTAATGTGACTTTTCAAGATTACAATAACAAATTTCTTATAAAACTAAAAAATACTTTAATCTGACATCATTCTTAATTGCCCAAACAAATTAAAAGTAAAATTTGAATAGATGTATGTAGTGAATGTTTACCTAACGGGAGAAATAAATTGCTAAGGTCCACGACAAATGCACACTTATCAAAAGATTTTGTATAAGTATCGTTCATTCATTCATTTTCCAAGCAGCTTATCCTCATGAGAGTCTCGGGGGGTTCTGGAGCTTATCCTAGCGAACTATGGGCCGTACCGTACGGCGGGGTACATCCAGAAAAAGCATAACATTTAAAACAAATACAAAGACATCATCGTTATTAAGTGCAAAAAGTCTGGAAAAGGTCTTGTAAAATTGACCAAGCGCATTGTACTGTATTTATACAGCATATTTATTTTTACAATATGTATGAACAAATATCATACATTAACACGTACAATTTGCATGAATTGTGTTGTATTATACATCAGACTTGTCAGACTGCCGGGACAGAATGAATATTGTTCACAATAGTCTTAAATTAGATTGCAATGCAGACATATAATTGATTGTTTTTATTTACATATATGGTAATATAGCGGAAGGTCAGTCAATCAGTGAATCCTTCTATTAATAAATACATATTTTTAATCCCATTTTATTACAAGAAGACCTCATAAGATTCCATTAATATTATTATGGATTAGATGTAAAGCCTAGTAATACATAACTTTGTACTTCTTTCAACCCCTTTTCAAGTTTGTAAAAGCTTGTCTGTTCACTGTATACTTACTATAATTTACTATTTGTTGTTTTGAAACATTTTCATAATGTTGCTTTGGAAATTATATTTCATTTGATTGATTGACTTATTTTCTTTTGCTAATATGCTTAAATTAAAGGAATTAACACTAGGAAAATATCTCTTTCAGTGAAAAAGGAAATGGTTAAATTGTTCTTACTACAGTGACATGGATTGGAAAATGAAATATTTTAGTGCTGGTTGGCTGAAGTTTTGGAAATATTTAATGTCAGAGGATGGTAGAAACCCTGCCACAAAAAAAAATTAAAATAATAATACGAACTGCCTAGTGCTGCCAGTTCAGCAGCATACGTCACTTTCCCTTCTTATGATATTGTTTGGCCAAAATTGGATTCATTACCTCATCGCTATTCATCCTGCCCACAGCCACTAGAAGGAAAAATGTACTTCTGTCCAACCACAAGCGACCGGGAGATCAGGACTTTACGGCATTCACACAGGTCCTCATGGTAGTATCTCATGAAGTCTTCCATTGGGTAAAACACTACTGCTTGTGTCTGCTGGCCTCGCCAAAATCACTGAAAACTGAACGTTACTAAGTGTTGACTGTAAACTTATTTTGATGATTTGCTACCAAATACTACATGAAATCTGTTTGAAGATAAGGGCTGAAACATAGGTTGAAGTTGAGCGCAAGTGAGTGATGGATCTCTGACCTGTAAGCAGTAAAACTCAGTCTTACTCTGTTTTTTGCACATTTTTATTTTAGTCGGGTTTAAAATTCGTGTTGACACGAAGCCGTGTCTGAGTGTCATTACTGCTTTCTGGCCGCACCTACCACTAGATAAGTCAGTTGGTTTTCCATTTTAACAAGTGCCAATACCACAGTGCCTTTAATGAGCACTTTTCCTGGATCCCACAATGCAGTGAAAACATGGTGACATTTTTTTAATTACAGAAAAGTCAGGAGATATTAAAAAGGACTTCATTGAGAGCGACACAAATGAAAACCTAAGTTATATCTAAGTATTTCTCGGTTTCTTAAAATCTGGCAATGCTGTGATCCACTAACGCACCAATTGCTCTGATAACAGAGAAGTATGAATCCCCAACTAAACCTCTCTATTAAGTGATTGAGCATTTCACCAATGATAATACTGTAAAATTTAAGCAGAAGCAACATGGCTTTGCGTTGGATTCTATTTTGCGTATTAGAATTATTTATAGTAGTCTACCATGATGCCAACGTGCATTGGCCGCAACTCAAATCCATGGTCAGCAGTGACATCTTAACTATGATGGGTGTAAGTTGACATTTGTTCTTTTATTTAAAAAAATAGATAAAATAAATAAATATATGTATACATATAGTCCTCAATATATCGTACAAAACAATCAGATTCATATAGATCATGACTTGATCAGGAGGCATGATAGGAGAGCGGTTAGGGCATCAGCCTCACAGCTCTGGGGTCCTGGGTTCAAATCCAGTTCAGTCCACCTGTGTGGAATTTGCATGTTCTCTCCGGGTACTCTAGTTTCCTCCCAAATTCCAAAAACATGGATGGTAGGGTGATTGGACACTAAATTGGGTGTGAGTGTGCATGGTTATCTGTCTCCTTGCACCGTGTGATCGGCTGGCCGCCGAATCAGGGTGTCCCGCACCTCTGGCCCGGAGTCAGCTGGGATGGGCTACAGTACCCTGGGCGACCCTAAAGAGGACAAAGTGGTTCAGACAATGAATGGATGAAAGATTTGGTCATTTTTATAAAGAGAAAATACTGTTCAATAATTGTGAAGACCAAGAGAAACGTTGTCTTGTTAAGAATTGGATTCTGGCTCGGATGGTTAAAACATGGACAATTGAGTTGACAGAGAAAACCCGATAACCGTAACAGCATCAACGTTAGTATCCTTGACAGTTGGCGTGGGTACGCCCACAGAATCTTAGTATATACTGATTAGGCAAGCTGTTTTTCATCCCTATTTAAAGCCTTATCACATGTATTGATTGTTTTAGTCATTCCAATTTGTCAGGTTGTTAAAAGTTTTAACTTTCATTCCTAATCCAACAATATATTCCTATTTACTTTGATATCTTTTTAAATACCCTATGATACCAAATCTTAAAAAATGATAAACAATTGACACATTTGACCCCATTTTTCTTTTTTTAGTGACGAAAAATTGAATAATGTCTCACTACTTTTATCCAGGAAGCATTTTTTTAATGCCAGTAATAATTTAGAAAACAGTACAAACTACAATCAATAAGATATTCTTTTAATTCAAAAATGCCGGGGAGTATTTCATAAGCGTTTTTGCCACAGTGTATGAGAGGATATCTGGATATTGTACAGGGAAGGACTTGAGACAGCAAAGGAAGGCGAGGCTGTGCCTTTACGAGGCTGCCGTACACACATCACTTCCCGCAATGTAAGGCCACAACAACATGCTTGTCTCATGACATGGCTGACTTCTTAGAACACATGGAACAAACAAGAGGTATCGATGCTTTTCTTGCTTTATACTACTAGCATCTTTTTAGAATTCTCAATCCTGACAATAGTATAGTACATGCCTCGTGATCTAATGGGAAAACAGGGATGGATGATGGGCCCGTGAACGTTATCGTCCCCATAATGCATTGCTGGAAATGTGGCCATACACTGTGCTATGACGTCGCATTAATTATTTAGTGTGTATGTGTTTGGTATGAATCATATTTATAAATATAAGGGTTCTTTTCATTCTCCATGCTTATTTGAACAGTGAGGTGGATAGCCTTATAAAAACATGATTTTATTTTCACTTAAATTACGTACCACTATAGGTATTAGGTTTGAAAATGTTTAATCATGAACCCCATAGAAATTAAAGAAAGCATAGTACGTTGACAAGATGTTCACAAGATGGGAAAGCAACAAATTAATAAAAATATATACCGTATTTTCATGACTATAAGGCGCACTGCATTATAAGACGCACCCCCAATAAATGACATTTTCCCATATATAAGGCGCACTGGATTATAAGGCGCACCCTCAATGAATGGCACATTTTAATTTTTTCCATATATAAAGCGCATTGGATTATAAGGCGCCCTGTCTATTTTGGAGAAAAATCGAAGACTTAAGTGCGCCTTATAGTCGTGAAAATACAGTACATTTTTTTAAGGATTTTTTGTTTTTATTCTGCGTGGATGCCACTATTGGTTGAAGTACTATTGTTTATTCAATTTATTTTTTTGCATTTATCAGTGTTAGTATAGATTTTGTTGTTTTCCAGCCTTATTCTATTTCAAACTTGGCTGTAGAAGCTAAATACCGTATTTTCCATATATAAGGCGCAGCACATTATAAGGCGCATCGCATTATAAGGCGCACCCTCACCGAGTGGCACATTTTACTTTTTTTCCATATATAAGGCGCACTGGATTATAAGGCGCCCTGTCTATTTTGGAGAAAATTTAAGACTTTTAAGTGCGCCTTATAGTCGTGAAAATACGGTAGTGGTTTCTGAGAGATACATGAATGACCAAGTGGAGGTAAACTCAATCCAGTCCACAACAAGCAGATAGGGTAGAATTTTCCAAAATACCCCCCATAGGCCTGCTATTAATTCAATCTATTTATATCAAAGCAACAAAACCCATATAAAATATCTAAGGATGACACATATTTTACACCCACAAATGGTAGAACAACTCATGTAGAGAAACACTAACAATATTGACTGCTTCATCATTTGCAAAAAGGGGATTTTTACCGCAATTTAAAACTCCATTAGCGTATCCCTGCCTGTCATGCACAATATCCATTGAATTAAGGCAAAAATAGTTGACGTCTAATGCAGTTTGACGACACTATCACTGAATTTCACCAAAAATACTCGTGTTGGCTTATTGTGGGAAAGAGCAGCTGATTACATTGTCACTCATTTCAGGAGACAAAGATGATTTGCGATACGACTATTTAAACTAATATCAAATATATCTTTGACATGACCGTTGTGCAATATGCATGAGCTGACATGATTGTTCAGGTTTTTAACACTTTACCTTGTCAGCTAAGTTTATTTAGTATGTCTGATGTTCATTCTCTGGCCTTCCTGGTCACTTCACAGCCACATTACTCTTCTTTGTACAGCACTTGACCACTCCGCAAGCATAGCTACAAGTGTGTATTGCTGCCCTGCATATTCTCTTTGAATACTGGTGTCCTTGTGGCCGTGCATGCGCCGACCATCATAAAAAATCTACTCATAAAACATATACAGCGGTAAAAATGGACAGAGACCTCGCGCTTGTCCTCATATCTGCTTAGCCATTGCCCGCAAGAGGCAGCTCTAACACATCCAGTGGAATACTACGTAAAGGGAAACTTGTTTTCAATAGGGTGTGTTTTCAAATGATTTTGTAAAATGAACTATTTTCAATACAGTTGATGGTTTGAAGACCAAGACATATTTAGCAGGAGGCAGATGACATTGGTTGAATGAAGACAACCATCAAGGAGGGAAATTAAATAGCATTTGGCATGTAGGTGACAGATATAGTCCTAAGATGAGGCATGTTTTGGTATACAGGACAGCTCGCCCTATCACTTTTTAGATTGTCTTCAAATACTCTGTGTCGTATTTGAGCTGGTTATAGAATTGCCCTGTTGTGTTATCCTCATGCTTTTACGCTCCGTGAATGTTTTTAGTTACTACCAGGACCGTTACGAGATGGAAAAGGCAACAACAGTGCGGACTTGAGAGTAAACTGTTTGTTGCTTCGCTGCCTGATAAAAAACATAACTTGTTCATGTGGCATTCAGTCGGTATTTTTGCACTTGAGAAGTTCCTCTATATCTTACACATCTTTATTCATCTTGTGCTGTATCTGTAAAATAAACTGTACCCAAATCCGTCATGTGCTCTGGAAAGGGCAATTAATTCATATTACAGGATACCCCACTGCACATTCTGTGGCAAAAATAGATAGGAGGATTTATAACATATTAAAAAAATAGATGCACTAATACATTTTTTTCAAATGAGCAGTTTTGTCATTCCACGTTTAATATTTTTAGAGGTAACGCACGGTAGATGGAAAACAGGATACAATGATCACATTTGTAAGTTTGAGTAAGTAAAATTGTTGTCCAGATGATTTTTAATGTTGTTTTGCACATTAGCGTTTTCTCAGGCGGGAAAAATGCTTGTGAAAAGGTAAAAAGACCTCGGCTGAGCGAGTGTTAATGTTTGCGTGCGTGTGTATTTACGCATGTGACTTGTCTGTATGAATAACTAGTTTCACTTTGAAAGTATGTCATTTTGCTTTCCATCCTTCATCTGTTTGTTTTTGCCCTAATATTAATAGTATTGGACTGATTTTTCTAAAAATATTTCATGTCGGCAACAGTTGGGGGATTGGAGACTTCTATTATGTCCTATTTGTGGTCTTGCGCAAAAACCTAACATCTCCAGAATGACTTTTCTGGAATACAAAAAAAAAAAAAAATCAATTTTTTTCATCCATCAAAATTGCCCTTTTTATGTTTCTTGTTGATTTTATCACTTATTTGATTTAGGACCAGACAATCTTGCTTTTTTTTTGTTCCTAGTCTAATCTCAATTGTTTTTCCCAATTTATATTTTTACTTGAGCTGTGTATTTATTTGTATTTCTATATTTTGTATCAGTAGTTTTGAAGTATCTGCAACTAATACAAGAGACCATAGAGAAAACTTTTCATTCTAATATGAACTAAATATTATTGTAAATTTTCACAGTACAGAATACTCATCCTGTTCCAAAAACAACACTTCTTGCAGTCAGTTAGCACTTGAATGGCATTTTCCATTTAATATTAGTTTTAAACCAGCAGGCTCAAAGATATAAACACATTTCGTATATTCATCAACAATTTTCTATCTTGTCGTGTATTAAGTGATACTGTTTACATCAACAGTGGAGTACTAAACTGCTTGAAAACCATCAACACTGGAATAGGTTTGTTGGACACCCGAACCCGACTCGACTTAATAAAAACAAAATTCCATTTTCAATTTTAATCTCAAAATCACTCAGCCCTAAAGTTCCATGCAGAAGGCAATTTACAGTCAAACCTTTGAATGTATGTTCACATCCAAATGAGGATTTAGTGGAAATTATTCCTTGAAAAAGTTTCTTCAATGCAAATTGAAGAACAGTGAATACTCATTGGAATGGACTGTATCTGTGGGCACGCATAAGAGTGTGACTGTCGCTGCTTCCTTCACTAATATGGCAGTTACACGACACGAGCCACACTGATACAGGCTGACACGGTTCACTCTCATACATCATCTTAATCTCTGCACCATTAAACACTGCTTGCCTCAATCCTGCATGGCAAAATTCCCTTGCATGGTGTATCTTAATAGTCAGACAGGGAGTGGCAGCCGTAAGGTTGTAAACAAGGTTCTACCATGACTCATAGCCATCAATAGTACACAGGTTATACATTTTAGAGAATTTTACCCGCAAACTTTTTTTCATTAGTATTTGTCACTTTCTTTGGATATTCTGTGAACAGAATACATGTTGTTGTTTTTTAAATCTAGTGGCACATAAATCAGTGCATGTTATATGGCATGGGAAAAGTATTTGTAATTTCTTACATTTCTGCAAAAATGTATTACAATTCCACTCTAATCTTTATTCGGATCACAACATTACACAAATAGTCTGGATAAACCAAACCGCACTGTATAACTATGTTTTTGTTATGGATGCACAATTTTGGACCTAAACGTATTACTGTATATTAGAAAACTAAGCCTGATGGAGAAGAAAAAACTGAAAACAATAATTATTCAAAATATATATATATTAAAAGAATCTAATTAGTATTTTTATGCTATTTATTTATTATACAAAGTGTGAAGTCTTATTGCTTAAAGATACAAATATCTTTATTTGAGCATATTTAGTTGGTTCTGAAATGTCATCAATACACAACATAAAATAAGATTAAACACTGAATTTTATGTTTAATTTGACCCTCTACAAAGTAAAAAACATTTTCCAACTGCTTATACGTAATACAAATATTTTATTGGCTCACACTCCCTTTATTCTTTACTTTCACTATTTGCATAATACTTTTTTTTGTCGTTTTCATATGTATTTCCGGATGGGAATTGAGGGGATCATTTTTAAATAGTTTTCTCGGAGTGGCCATTAAACACTCCCTGTAGTTTTGCGTGCAGTCGAGCCATCGTGAGAAAGCAGAGCTGTGGCAATGAGAATAAAATACAACCGGAATAGTCCAACTGGTAGCTCTGCCTTTAAAATGCTCAAAGAAGAAAACAGAGAAGATCTAAAGGTGGGAAGTGAACCTCACGGATACTGTTCAATTGTAAATGTGAACAGCTGTACCGAGGCAACACTCCATCTTTCACCAAACAAGGAGCAACAGTCGTCCATGTTACCCAGCGTTTTACTTGCGTCAAAACAAATTCCGCTGTTGGGCGTATCATTTTGACGATACAAAGCGCATTGGACCGGCTTTCTTCATTACATTTCGGCCGCAAATTCTCAGCCCCAATTTGTCGGTGCATCCCTAGTTTTTCATATTGGGACTGAAAATAACATTTAAATATTCACAGGGCAGGGATTAAAAGTAAGGCAATCCTTTGAATGAATAAATGCTTAACCATTCTTTGGAAATTATAACCTCAAGTAAACATTTTCAGTAATGGCACTGGAGCATAACAAAACATCTTGTGCCAAAATGCATACCTAAGAAATTTCAATCAATCAAGTCAATTATATTTTCTTCTTTCGGAGGGTGCCCCCATCTCCAAAGGCTGCAGTGTTGGCTGTTAACGGGAAGTGATCGATGACTCAGTCCTTCCTCCACAATATGCTCCGAAAACAAATTGGCTTTTTCATTTGAGCCAACATTGGCCATAATTCTGAGCCTGGCAGCTCAGCCTGACACGGTGGCACTGCCTGATTTGAATGCTTGCTTCCAGCATGGCTGAATCCTCCCTTATGGGACCTGCTCTTTAACTCCCAACAAACTTATCATGTATTTCCTGAGTGTACTAAGTGATGCTTGGTCATGACTAAACATTGAAACCTTCCTATCTTGCTATGGTCAGTTACAACCCAACTTAAAGAGACCTCTGTTATGAAAATGCTTGAATCTACAATCCTATTTACCTTTGATATCATCATCGTCTATTCAGATAGCATCAAATGAAGAAATGTTTTCAAAGGGGAAGCAATTTTTACGATCACTTCCTGGAAAATTCCATTGGGAAAACAATATTTGTAAGTAAGCATTATTGTAAGCCCCTGAAACAACAATCATTCCCAGCACTAAAGTGAAACTCTGCCAGTACAAGAGTTGACCCAAATAAGTTATTATAAGTCACAAAATGAAATCCTAAGACATTGAGTTGCAGCTTACGGCATTTCAAAAGCTAACATGTTTTGAGTATTAAAAAATAGATGACTATTGGACATTTTCAATCTGTTTTAACTACCTTTTTATAAAATCCCAATGCATTTGTGAGTGAATGCCACGAATACATTCATTTTCTTATCTACAATTCATTTCGATCAACAACTTTTCTCCATATTGCCACTTTTTTTTTTTGCTCACAATCTCAAACTTTGAGCACCTGAATGGACGCTGCAACACATGCTGCTACACTCCAATGGTGCTAAAAGGAAACAAAACATTTGAGAGAAGTGCCAGCACAGCGGGAACGGAAGAACGCGCCACGTGACAGCAGTGTGCCAAAACTACAAGTAGGCTTCTTTTTTTCCCGCTTGCTTTTCGCAAACGTCAACTCGCCAACTTGGTCGTAGGCACGTAGGGACCTCTAGGGCTCATTCCTCCCTGTCTGCCGTAATAATAGTCGATCAGCATGGCCACTTCCTATGGCTCCAGTGTGAAGACTCATCACAATGCCACCGTGGTGCTATTTAGCTCATTCACGTTACGGATTTCCTGTCTTTCTGTTTTCTATCATGTGCGGTCGATATAACTTTTTAATGACTTGCCTTGATACTTTTTACTGTTTGTTCCCTCTTTTTGTAAAAAGTTTAAATGGTGCTAGCTTGCAGCCAAACGTCGCCTGACATTGTCCAAGGTCCTTGTAGTTAAAAATAAATACATCAAAAAAAAGCTTCTGTTGATGTAATAAATAATAGGCCTGTGATGCTAATAAATGCATTTGCAAATATTGTGCTTATATTTAGTTGGCTATTGATATTTTGTTGTGAACAAATATAACTTATTTGGGAACATAATAGCAAACCATATATGGAATGGAATTCATATTGCTGACGGGCTTGTCAAAGGTCTCGATTTGAAGACCACTTTGCCTCATTTAGTGCCATTGACATTGAGAAGGAGGACTAGCAGCGAGCAAACAAGTTCAAATAGATTGGATATGCGTGGCTATTCATTTGCAAAGAATGAGTACACTACAGTTGAATGTAGAATTTCAAAACTGGTCAGCAGTAATGCAATTTTGTATGCCATAAAAGTGAAACTCCCACTCCGATGAACATTTTGTGTTGCATACCAGACATGGAGGTGGACGTGGTTTACACACACAAGCATGCAAAAAGGCTTAGTGGCGAGTACGACCTTGCTGAAGGGCACCACGAAAGCAGGAAAGATGCATACTAGCGTTTCTCCAACAACCAATAAGAAATCAAATCAAAAGTATACTTATGATAAAGTCTATCTTGCATATTTTGGCCTAAATAACCCAATTTTTGGGGAAGCAAAATCATCCAAATTGTATATATTATCAGTCAAAATAGTGTAACAGTAATGTGTATGTGTGTTTGTATATAAATATTTAGTGTTTCATAGCGTATACTGTACAGAGAAAAACAAAATTCTGACAGAAAATGGAGGAGGGCAGAGTGGTTTTATATAATATAAAGTAATATTCTTCCAGGCGCATTAGCCACTAGTTCACTCTGTTAATAAATGCAGTGCAGCTCAGCCTACGGCAAACCGATGTCACAGCAACGTATATATCAAACTCATTTTAAACAGTGTTTTAAAATCTAATATAGAATACATGTGTTTTCAGAGGCTATATTTGAAAAATGACTCTACTTTTGATTTAAGCCATACAAGAAATATTGATGATGGCAATCATTTTAGGGAATAAAAGAAGCCCGAAAAGCAAATGGTAGCAAAAGTTCAAAGTAGGAAGCAAAAACAGCAATAGCTAGTGTATTCATACTTAAGATTGAATCTGCAGTGAAAAGCATTAATATTACATGCACAGCTGCATTATTACTGAGCTTTAGAGTTATGCAGCTCCAAAAGTGACGACTCCAGCATTTCTCCCCCTTTGGCACTTTATCGTGAAGCAGTTTTTTTCCATGATTTGAGTCCTTTCGGATTAAGGGAGGAATTTCCCAGACACACAAGGTCTTACTGAATACTGAACTTCAAATGACTGTCGACAAATATTCCTAATGAGGATATTTCCAAGGTTTCACAAGAGTAAAAAAGAGTTGACACAAGCAGCAACCATTTGCCACAAGCTACGCATCCTGCAGGCATTCACGAGAGCCGCAGAATTCACTGTCAATTCCTGCCTTAAGTTGCCCCCTTTACAGCGTACCCTTCATTTAGCTCAATGAAAAGTATAAATCCCTATTAACATAGAGCAAATTGAGTTTGCAGGCTTCTCTCATTTTATACTGCAAGCTGATGTCTTCACACCAGCCATTTAAAACACCTTTTGTTTCATCAGTTGCATATGTTTCTAAGAACTACCTTACAAACATGTTTACTCAACATGCAAAATAATTGTTTCATCTCCCTTTTGTTATCTTGACATGTGTTACTTTTGGTTGGCATAATTTTTCATTTTTAGGTATTATCTCCAGTAGCAAAGCTGTTGGGATAACAACTTTTTAAAGCTGATTTTATCATATTCAGCATTATTGCTCAACAGGTTAGAATATAAAATTCGTTTATAAAAATATCATTTCGAATGTATGCATAGATAGAAGTGACATTTTCGAAGTAAATAGAGGTAAATAAAAACGATTTGAAACTCGGCTACAATTTAGAGATGGGGAGGAAAGAGAGGGACGTACATCTATGCCTTTTTTTATATTTGCAAAAACGTGTTTTGTCCCCAACGACGTCAGTAAATGCGTCGCAATGCGCACATGTTTGTTTTGAAATACCTGCGTGCTCTAGTGGGGGAAAAAACAGATGTTACTTTGTGATAAACAACGGCAAACTTGGAATTATAATTCTCATTAGACTATTTATCGTGGACAAGCTGTGAAATAATCATCTGTTGTCATTTGCTCGTTTAAAAAAAGGCACCTAAAATGAAGAGTAATCAGCTTGCACTTTTTTTTACTATTAGCTTTTTTATTTTACATTTAAAAACACATTTGTTGCTTTTATTTTGCATCCAATTAAATTGTTTCAATTTGTGAATCCAAGTTACACTAAATAGAATCCAAATAAATCCAGACTTGCATCGTCCATCTACTTTATTATGTTAATAGTTCGTTTGTTGTTGACCTCGCAACAAATACTGCATTTTGAGATGAGTGTGTGTCTGTGTGTGTGTGTGTGTGTGTGTGTGTGTGTGTGTTGTGGGGGTCGTCTCGGGAGCGGAATAGACGGCCCTGCACCCCAACTGTGCATGTCCAGTCCAAAGTGACTTTGAACTTGAACTTCATCTTGGCTATTTTGCTGATGAACGACGCACTGCAGCGACACTAATGAGGTTGTACTAATGAGTGTCTCTGCATTGATTGGAGACGTGCGAGAGGAAAACATTTGGGGACAAACAACTGTCGCACATCCTCATTTAACATTTCCACATTGATCTGTATTCACTTTTGAACGAGGGGGGAAATAGGCCCCTTATTATCTAGACATTTGCGCAAATTAACGTCTGAAATTGCTTTGGCAGCCTCTAAATGTAGAAAAAATAAAAGTATTTTGATTGATGGCATGAATAACTTTTTTGAAATCAAGCAGTTTAAAACTAATTAATATTGAATAGTCAAAAAATGTCCCGTTTTATTGTTTTTTCGCTTTCTATTACTCTGCGAATGTAAACGTTTCAATCGACACCTCATGCAAATCTTTTTGTACTTTTGCCGCATTCACAAGTGACGTACTATATTCGAGGCTGAATTTTAGACCCTTTAGTTAAGTTTCTAACTATTTGCTATTTACCTCAAATGGCATTAATCCCAAAGAAATGTGTGCTTGCCTTTCCCGTGTCAACTCCGAATTTTAGCAGCATTCCAGCAGAATAAGTATATCACACTGCAGGTGTCATTTCTCCTTGCAAAGTTGTTGTTAAACGTTACTCTTTTTGCTCATTGTTTCGCCCCATAAGCATCAAATATTCGTAGTGGCACACAGAGATTTCGCTTTGCAAGATATCTCTAACACGAAAACAAATGCAGGCGACTATATGTCGGCTGGCTAGTCGGCCCAATGCAGCAGTTCGGTCCGGTTCGCCCACGCAGGCCTTCCTTCTTCTCTTTTACCTCTTTTCCTTCCCGTATGCGTGCTCCTAAATGGCTATTTAGTATTGATTGTGAAATCTGTGATGGTAAGATGTTCTACTTAACGATTATTTCGCGTCAAAAATAGAGGAAGATTTTTAAAAAGTCTTAGTATTCAAGTGGGGCGTTCAAAAACAGAGACGCGCGTGGAAATTTTATATATTTGTTGTATTATGCATATTTGCTTTGGGAATAAAATATCAAATTTAACTTGGATTTCAGCTCTATTCACGTGAAGTAGTCCCCCTCTCCCATCTTCTTGAATTCGTGTGCTATTATTGCATTTAAACATATGCTATCATATCTCATTTTTTAAGATGCACCATATCCTTGCATCAAACTAAGACGTCTTAAAATGTAGTTTAAGTTTCTAAATGAGTATAACATTTGAGAAGCATGTATCCCCTCAAATCTTGATAAAAGGAAGGCGAATTAGAAAACTATCTTATTGTTGCTTTTGCTCACGGTTTTTCATTTTACAATATTTATCTGGACTTGAACTACACTGCGGTGCTCGTTTAGTCGCATTCACTTGGGAGGGGCAAAATGTTAAAGTCACATCGAAGTATGATGCAACACACAACAATCATGTCGGCCAAACAAATAGTTCTAATGTAACGTAATTCTACTGCCTATATTTTTTAAATGTGTTAGATTACTATTAATAAGAAGGTGCAGTTTGTTTTTATTATTAAAGGCAAACAGAAAAGTTTGGCTTTATTATTAGTAAGAAGAGAAGATAGTCCCACTCTATCTATACGACATTAATATCCAGACGGACGTATTGCTCAATAGCACAAAGTCTCGGGTCGTGTTTTTAAATGATTTTATTTCATATTTTGAGGTTGTTTACTTCTGCTTTGCACATTCAGTCACTCTAGTTTACCACTTTTCGTGTCACAAAATGAGAGGATATTTGGAAAGTATCAATTACAGCTCAGTCATGAGAATGACTATAAAGAGTGATCAAACTAAAGGATGACAATCTTATGTTATAAAGTGTTGTGTGACATGATGCTTAGTGCACTTTTTGGTCTGTTTGGGAGGTTTGCGATGATTAATGATGAACGTGTGTGTCTTTTGTCTGCCAGTCGCCGCCACCACCATGCACCTCCTCTCTTCTTAACTTGAACTTGGACTTCCGACGAGACGCGTCGTGCCCTGCAGGATTTATTTGGTCTGCTCTCAGAGTGCATCTCGCTCTGGCCGCCATGTTAGGTGACTCACTGTGGACACACACACACACACACACACACACACACACACACACACACACACACACACACCACGTGACATTTTCTCATCAATGCTGCTATTGAAAGATATGAAAACTATCTAGAATGGAGTTGGAGCGAGAAGAATTCAAACTTAAACGTGAGAGTTTAGTCATTTTATAAAAAGAAAAAAAGAGGACTACACAAGTCCCTGGGTGCTGCTAGCTAAGGTTTATTATATGTAATTGTTAGTGCATGAGATGTGCAAATATAGCATTATATAATGCTTCCTTTTTCATTCCATGCCACACCCTTTGAATGGGAATGGGAAAAGTAGGATACAAATGTGTATTTTTGAGTTGGAAAATATTCTAAATATGATTCATGATTTGTCAAAATATTAAAACCTTTTAAAAGGATAAATAGCTGCAAGACAAAGTCACAGAGATTAAATGAATTTGAGATTAGCTATGAATATACTGATTCTAATCGCATTTTGTGTTCTATGCCAAGTCTTGCTGCTGTTT
This sequence comes from Stigmatopora nigra, assembly GCF_051989575.1. NCBI lineage: Eukaryota > Metazoa > Chordata > Actinopteri > Syngnathiformes > Syngnathidae > Stigmatopora > Stigmatopora nigra. The sequence continues at coordinate 19,029,272 of NC_135508.1, forward strand.
TTAAACAAGAAGGGTGTAACTCGAAGCGTTATAGACTGTGCATAATTACAATATAATGATTCAGTATTGTAACCCTTCAGTGACTTTGGTCTATATGGAAAACTAGTCAACTGAAATTCTAACAAAACCAAGCACCTTTGCAAAAACGGTTTATTTTTACCCTCACAAAGAATAGTTTCCACTTATACGTTTGTCAAATATGTATTTTTTAACTTTTCTTATGCTTTTCTTAACAGTTGGAACACAGCACCGTCAGAAAACAATGCATTTAATATACGGTCGTTTAAATTGTCATGTGAACACCCCGTGCTTCTAACTATATGGTCTACTATCATCATAATCAAAGCAAAATGGTACATTTTGAATACACCCTCATCGTAAAAAAATGTTTTTTTCTCGTGTGAGCGCTTTCTACGTGCAGGTGTGGGGGTATTTAAAAGTATTTGTGTAGCTCAGGGGGGATTTCAACATGTCAATTTTAGAAACCAAATTTTTGGTTGCAATCTACTCATTTTCCTGTGTCATGCTCACACTGTAATGGCAGTACGTGGAAATGAATGGGGCAAAACATTCTCCTGGGGAGGACTTGATTTGTCAGGATATTGAAACACGTGTGTCGCAGAGGGGGGGTTAAGGCACGTGTAGAAATATTGGACTTAAATTAGCATGCACCCTCGTGCACGCGCACTATGTCTACGCCTATACCACCCTTTGCCTCCGAGGCCTGAGGTGGATACATGCATGGGTGTCACGAATATTCAGCTGATGTTATGCAAACTTCCTGTGACAAGGATGAAGTTCATCTAGTTTGTTAATATTGCCGTGATACGTCACGTGGAAAACTTCCTATGCAACGTGATGAGGACTATGGTAGGGTTATGAAGCTCAATGCCCGTTTATTAAAATGAAAAAACAAAAACTTAGCTTTAGCTCTTTTTAACATTCTTTTTACATGGTCCAACCTCTTATGGATTTTGACTTTCGACCGTTTATCACTAGGCCCATGTCATTTAGCTTGAAGAATATTTGGGATATTAAACGCAATAATAATAATACAAATACCCAAATGGAACAATCTTTTTGTTTTGTTTGATTGGTCGATTTGTATTGCGACAAAAAATATTTTGCTCATACTATATAATGCTTCTTGTACATTAGCTAGCTCGTATCTACACACACGCGCGCGTGTGCACGCACACACATTTAAACGCAAACACAACCGCAATATTAGGATATTAAGGAACAGGTGAACATTGTAGTGTTCTTGAGGTAAAAAGTTTTGTACAAACTGATTAATCTTGTCTCAAAACGCTGTATACTATGTTCGCAATTGTGTGAGTGTCTGTATACATATAATATATAAAATAATAAAAACTATATATATATATATATATATATATATATATATATATATATATATATATATATATATATATATATATATATATATATATATATATATATATATATATATATATATATATATATATATATATATATATATATATATATATATATATATATATATATATATATATATATATATATATATATATATATATATATATATATATATATATATATATATATCATCTGCCTCGTTGAGTGATATTTCTGTTCTTTATTATATATTTATTATATTATATATTAACGTTTGGTGCTCTTGTGTGTTCATTTGCTTGCACGTTAGAAATACGTTGTACAACTTTAGATACATTTGTCTGGAATAGAGTTTCATTTATGTACAAGGAGCTTTCCTTGTTTTTTTTTTTCTTTTTCTTGACAGTAAACAACAACAGATCATTTCGATTTGACATTGACAATGCTTTCTTTTCTGTTATTCGGATAATGCACTTTGAATAATAGTGGATTAAAACACAATTGTCAGATATTTCCGTGACTATAATGCTTTCATGAAGACAAATTGGAAGTCCAGAGTACACGCACACATCTATGTGTTTATTCATAAATATGATGGATATGAAAACAAAATCTATTGTCTTGCACACAGCTGGTTTGTTTATGCCCGAGTGCCTAATATTGTTGTTCAACGCTGTGGAAACTTACTTTTTGTGCAGTCCAAGTTGCACGCAGTGAGGTCCAAAAAGCTGCTTTATGAAACACCGAGACTCGCACACGTCCCTCCGGCAATGGTGACTCATCCTGCTCCAATTTACCGCTCGCACCGTCGCCTTTAGTATTTCCAGTAAAATCACTTTAGTCAGCCACATTTGTATTCATTCATTCAACCTCACAGGAAAATTCCATTCATCCAATTCAACGTGTCTTATACATATTTGCTACACGCAAGTGGTCAACTCATTTAGCAGCACCTGATGCATGCCGCACTCAATAGTATTGGGACGCGGCCCAAATCTGAGATTGATCATTGATCTATTGATTATCATGAACTTTTTTTTTCGCCGATACATGTGCACATGCAGCATCGGTTAGGCCCGTATCCCCCCACCCTCCACCCCTTTCTTAAGAGTCATTCTGTATGCCGTCTAAAGGCAGGCTAATGAGATGAGAGCTGCCATGTAGCCAACTTCCTGAGAGCGGAAGCCGCAGGTAGACAGCGTTTTAGCTGGCATGGACCCCCCCCAGCCCCCCTCTCTTATACACAGACCCTCACTTCAGACAGCGTCTACGTGGAAAGACACGAAGTCCGCTTGTTAAGATATTTACAAGAACACAACATGGCTGCTAGTCGAGACAGTTCAAGTTACATAGTCTTGACTATTTTGCAAATAAACAGGCGGCGTACTTTTAAATGAATAAAAGAAAAATATAGTTATGTTGTAGGATACTGACATTAGCTGCCCAATACATTGACGTCACTTCTCAACTTGTTGCAGTCAGAGTCACACTGGAAAGAAAATATGCAGTCGAAATAAAGCATGAACAGCAGCGTTTTATTTGTTTGGTATGTAAGATCGTTCCATGTTCACTGCATGCAGTCGCAGCCTGCAAAACAGCTGAGGATATTTTTTTTAAAATGTTTTCTTGAAGTGGTGGATTTATAATTTGAGAATTGTTTAGGTTTGTGACGAATGCATTCGACTTTGAGATAAGTTTGATGAAATTGCAGCTGTGTTTTGTCACCAGCAACGGTCTTGCTACTTAAAATTCATTTTTTTCAAGCGTCACTTGAAGTGATATTGTATGAAAACACATTTTATCAGTGTACGAAATTCAACGAGGTAAAACACAGCATTTCTCGCTTTTTAATTACCAACTTAGATAATCCAAAATGTTATATATGAATAAATTATTTTGACTAAAATAAATGAATAGGGGAACAGATTATGCGCACTGATCAGTATGTTAATCTAGGGCAATTTTGATCTGAATTTTGAAGCTCTTCTTTGCGCAATTATTATTTCCAAAACTAACAAGGAACTAGTTTACGAAATCATGGAGCGTCCATCTTAAAAAACAAGTCTTAGGGGACTAGTTTGGGTGCACTCGAGTGTCTTTTTTTCCAGTCATGAAGACTTTTGCATCTAGCTCGTGATGTTGTGGACTGGCCTTCACACACGGCAAATGTTTGCGCCTGCAAATAACAACTAGTTTGCATCGTGTGAAGTTCATTCTTGCCTGTCTAGACTCTGATTACGACCCTGTTTGTCTGCCTTTTTTTACCTTGACCTTGGACTTCCGTGCAGCTGCCACCTATAGATGCGCCCTTCGTACTTGTGTGTGTGTGTGCGTGTGTTTTTTAAAGACAAAAGAGCTTTAGTTAGTCCCTCTCCTCAAAAGGACGAGAGGGTGGGGGTCTTCCTTCGTGGCGTGCAGGCTCTACACACATTTCCTATGACAACTCGGGCCGGCCTAAAATGTTGATCGTCAGGCATTTAAAAGTCCATTTCGGCCTCTTCGCTCGGGGAAAATGTTCGCCTCCAAAATAGAGCCGCACGGCATTTCAGTATTAATCCGCGAGTGCCTGAAAATAAACACGTCCGCATTATAAACTGTGACGGAGGCGCATATTCTGTTTTGACACTGACCCGCGAGTGAGTGCAGAATTTAATAATAAAAGCATGATGGCAAATACTTGGAGCATGGCGTATAAATTAAAGACATAGTTCTTTGCGTTTTTATTTTATTTTGAGGGGAATCGGGATCTACTTACTTATCAATGCAGCACACTGACTTTCATAACACTGCAGTCAAAATGCAGCAAAACGTTGCCTGCCAGCACCCAAAGTGAGATCCCTCCATCGTGTCAAAATCCACCCAATTCAATGTCTACTTTACAGTTCTGAAGTATTTAGCGATGACATGGCTACGAAGTAGTATATTTATATTTCTCACGAAAATGTTCATTTCGTGTGAAGTTTTTTTTCTTATGCTAGGAAAACGCTTGTTGAACTATTTTGAAATTATAGTTGCTTGATAACTTTCTATCAGATTTTTCAATGCAGCAACCATATAGGTCATTTTGTGTCAGATGGTGTTTTATTTCATGTTTTATTGCTCCAGATGTGTGGCAGACGTGGCCTCCAATCTTCCACGTTTTGGAATAATCTGCAAAAATATATGTATATATATATTAACTATAACATGTGTTATTTGCACTTTGGTCATATTAGATATTTTGAAGATGCCCCTAATATGCATATTTTGGATTTATAAACTATTTGAATCGTTTTAGCCTATTGTGTATATGTGCACTAAACGACAGGAGAATATTTGAGCAAATACGGAGGGTTAAACGGACGTCGACTTTCTCCAAACGAGGAAATCAACAGGTAAGTGCCCTGTTGGCACTTCCTGTCTTCTTTCAACGCATTAAGATGATTCTGAATTGCAGGCAGATGACATCATTGTTCATTTATCGTTGCCTGTGCAACTTTTAAAACCTTCTGTGCACTTCTCGTACCTTTTGGGAAACTATTGGAGCGTGTAAACTGTCAAAGTGCTTGTGTGTGAGTGTGTAATTGTGTGTTTCTGTTTCTCTCAAACACACACACACACACACACACACACACACACACACACACACACACGGGGGGCGCAGATAAAGCTTCTTGTTCCAAAAAAAGTAAGCATTAAAAAGATAATTTTACGCTCTGATAAGAAATTTTGGTGTGATTCTGTTTGAAGACGCAAAAAAAGTGTTTAAACGTTCGCTTGTCCTGGCCTCTGTGGGCACTTGGAAGCCGGCTAAAAGGCACAGATTGTTTTCATTTGCCGCTCTCGCCTTCAGTGTGCAAACTTCCCTTTAAGGGAGTGAGGCTGGCCGGCCGCAGCCAATGGCAGCGCCGCGTGGCGTGCGAGAGAAGAGCTGACATGCGAGCCAGTGGCTCTTTAAAGGGCTCCTCCGGCCCGGCTGGCTGGCTCACTGTGGCTGTTGTGCGCCGAGCCGAGGACCTGTTAGCGTATCACGTGCCACATCCCTAATGAAGTGGACACACGAGGGGCGCCCGTGTGCGCATGCGCCGGGCGTAAAATGTACTTGGAAATGAGGTGTCCGTCTTGGAGAAGTCGACTTTTAAAAAGCATCGGCAGCCCCTGATATGACGACTTCGCTGCTTGTGCATCCACGCTGGGCGGACACCTTGATGTACGTTTACGAAAAAAGCCCGAATGAAAGTGGGCCGCCGAATAAAAGCCAAACAATGGAGGGACTGAGCGCTAATTGCCCCGCGACCCACTGCAGGGACCTGATGTCGCACCCCGCCCTGGGACGGCACTCGGGCACAATCGCCGGCCACCAAGGCTCCGTCTACTCGGATATTTCCTCGCCGGACAGCACTCGCCAGTGCCCCGCCGCGCAGTCGTCTTCGGGCGCCTCGCTCGGCTACGGCTACCCGTTCGGGGGGCCCTACTACGGCTGTCGGCTCTCCCACTCGCACAACGTCAACTTGCAGCAGAAGCCCTGCTCGTACCACCCCGCGGACAAATACGCCGAGCCCAGCACGGCGCTGCCCACGGAGGAGCTGTCGAGCCGAGCCAAAGAGTTCGCCTTCTACCCCAGCTTCGCCAGCTCCTACCAGGCCGTCCCCGGATATCTGGACGTGTCGGTGGTACCCGGCATCAGCGGACACCCCGAGCCGCGACACGACGCTCTCATTCCCATGGAGGGCTACCAGCACTGGGCTCTCTCCAATGGCTGGGATGGGCAGGTGTACTGCTCCAAGGACCAGGCGCAGTCCGGTCATCTGTGGAAGTCACCCTTTCCAGGTAAAATCACATTGACTTGGGAGGACTCTCATTTACGATTGTTTTCATTTTGTTGGGTGCGTTTTTTTTTGGTGGGGGGAGTGTTAGTAATAGTAGTAGCAGTAGTTGTTGTTGATGGTGGTCCTGTTATTTTTGTTGTTGTTGTTGTTTTTTGGAACTAGGTGAAAGCTTTGTTTACCTTTGGATATTTTGCTTGTGATTTTTTTTAATGGCATAGTTTCCACAACAAAAGAGAAAATTGCTCATCAAAACAAACAAAACCTCCTCCGTGCCTGTAATTTTATTTCTTCTAATGGGCTACAGCTTGCACCCAACCCCAAAAAAATACAAATAAATAAATAATAAAGGCCACTTCGTGGCCTGACCTCAGGACGCAGCCTTGGGTTTTTTTTTTTTTTGGGTGGGTAGGGGGCAGGGGGGGTTATGTGATGGATGGGCACAAGTTGAGTTTTCACTCAGGCACAATAAGGGAAGGAGCACTGCAAACCTTTGCCCCCTTTATGACAAGATAGTGACTTGGCCTGTTTGGACTGTGCCAATAAACCTCAACGCCCTGTGATGCCTTGCATATATCAGGACCCACTTGTGACACACACACCTACACACACGCGCGCACACACTCCTATCGGCATCGTGTTACACACAATAACTGCTCAATAGATAGCGTGTCGTATTATTTCGCCGTGAGTTTACCTTAGTTAGGATTGTGTCAAACGCATTCCCACTAAACTCCACTCAAAGGTGTTTACTGCACTGTCCTTCATTTCTATTATTGGCACTTATATGCTCGTTCTTGAAGCTAACTTCCATTTGCCAGAGGAGTATGGAAAACACACACACACTCTCTCGCTCGCTCACACGTACCACACATGCATACACACACGGACCCAGCTGCTCCATATGCACTGTTTAGCCTTTCAGATGACAGGCAGGACACCCTAAAGCTCCCTTCACTATCCCCCCATGTTATACATATAGCGCCATATTGAACAAACGTGAAACGTCCACTAGTACTAACAAGGAAGGAAAATTAACTTTTTTACCGACTCTTCTTTTGTTATATCACTTCAAATAGTAGTTTCGAAGCAACGTAAACATGTGAAGATTATTTGGAGTAGCTGCATTTGTCAAAGATCGGCTGCTCTTTTGCTTATAGCACTACACTGTTGTTTCTGCTTGGCGAAATTACCCACAATTCTGCTGGGCGCCTCTTGCGCAAATCAGCATTTCGATATTGACAGTGCAGCATATGCGGAATATCGGTTCATGGATGAATGGATGGGTGGATGATGGATGGAGGGATAGGTGATAGATGGGTAGATAACGAGAGAGAGAAAGAGGAGAGAGAAACACACACGTAGATCTTTGGAATCACCATATAGCAATTTCTGTATACTATTCTCCCCTGAAATCAATGTTATCCCATGCATGCGTGTTGTACACTGTACATTGTACTTGCATGAAGGATAGTTGTGTGTTTCCCCGGAAACACACGTCTGTGAATGCATCTCGTTGGATTTACATGATGAATCATTTCACGAGCAGCTAAGCGCGATCTCCATTCATAAAGACGCCGGCGTTTGGATCTTATCCGCTGTGACATTTGCGTGCCTTTATGGACGCGCATTTGACCTTGTGTTCTCTGTGTGTGTGTGTGTGTGTGTGTGTGTGTGTGTCTCCGTGCCCGCATGCAGATGTGGTCCCCCTGCCGCCCGAGGTGAGCAGTTACCGACGTGGCCGTAAAAAGCGCGTCCCCTACACCAAGGTGCAGTTGAAGGAGCTGGAGAAGGAGTACGCGGCCAGCAAGTTCATCACCAAAGACAAGAGAAGACGGATCTCGGCCGCTACCAATCTCTCGGAGCGCCAAGTCACCATCTGGTTCCAGAATCGACGGGTCAAGGAGAAGAAATTCGTCAGTAAATCCAAGAGCAATCACCTGCACACCACTTGATTGGCCCACCGTCCCTTTGCGTCACAACGGAAAGAAAATCTCAAAGAGCATCCTGGTTGTTTTTCATTTAACTTTCATCCCAACAATGCGCGGCCACGCCGCTCTTTTTTTTTTCTTTTTTTCTTTTTGCCCCCCAAATTAGAGAGCAGTGCTCTAAAAACTGTGAAAATACTGAAAATTGACTCCATATTTGTTTTATATGACTGTACATATATAAATATATAATATTTAAAACGATATCTGTATTTTAAAGTCAAGTATTGCGTGCTTTTTTCCTTTTTTTTAAATTTTTTTTATTTCCTATTTCCAAACCAAATCACGAAAGGACTGATGTCATTTAAAAAAAAAAAAAAATCAACAACAATACGAGACTGATGTTTGCTGACTTTTTCGTTTCAATATATATTTTTGGAGGAGGCGGGGTATAATCGCCATACAGACAGGAATGTTTGTGACTTCATGTCAGGTTGCACCCAAAAGACTTAAAAATCCTCGTGGAAAAAAAAGCAAAAAGAAAAAGAGGAGCTTTGGGTGAAAGCCTTTCTTTTCTTCTCTCTGAATTTAAAAAGCAACGATCTTCTCTGTACCTTCTAAGGCTGCGATGTTGTTTAACTGTGTAGTGCAATGCCTTCCTATTATTTAATTCATATTAAGTAGTATGACCCAACTGTAAACTAGAGTATCCCGTACCTGTATGTTCTCCTTTTTTTTGTCCAAGAGGATTCTGTCATGCATCTGCAATGATTGTAAACCATTAAAGTCAGTGAGTATTACACATGAATGCACACTCGTTTTATTTGTGTCGTTGCGAGCTTGTAACTTTGCTGCACTATCCCGTTATAGTTTCATAAATAAATGATCATCAAATTCTAAATTCACATTTCTCAGCAACACAAGGCAAACCCTGTGTTGTTCCCTCTCCATTGGCTGAGCCATGGATGTACATACAGATTCATCACAAATAATATTTTTTTTAGGCGTCATAGCGTTTGCCTGGCTGCTAGTTTTTTTCGCCACACACACACACGGACACACACCTATACACACACACACACACACACACACACACACACCTATACACCCACACACATACGCACACACACACACGCATTATACTCGTGATGCCTATTTCCTAGCCGGACTTTTTTGTTGTTGCACAACAATGAAACGGCAAGTGAAAAATAATTTCAAGATTCAATTTTATTCTGCCTTTTCGCTCTTTGCTTTGCGTGTTAAATGGATTTCTAATTATTCTCACTCGCTTTACAAAAAGCAGCGTTTGTGTAAAATTATATCAGCGTTTACTGACATTTAGTATAAATAAATAAAAGCAAATATGGCGTTTGGGAAGCCCAGCTGCTAGTGAAATTACGAAACGTGTTCAATAATTGTTCTTTCCTTCTATCTTTTTTAAATTATCCATAACTAGCATATGCTCTATTTGCCGTATAGTTTAATATGATGCATATATATTCATATTGAATTTATTGCACATTTTCAGTCAGCCTAGTTGTAAAGAGAAAACAACACTAACGATTAAATGTTTTGTTGTATCTCGTCTTCACTCTAGTTGATTTAAAAAATCACGTCTCTAATTATGACCTAACATTCTATGTTAAATATGGTACATTTTACATTAATATCTAATTCGATTCATTTGTTGAACGTTTAGAAAACAGTTCTCAGGTCAAAAACATTTTTTGTCTCATCTTATCTCCCCTGATATTTTTGAATGAATAATTCTGGACTATTTAATATTATATGTACATATATATTAAGAGATATATTATTTCGCCCAACATCACACAAGTATTTGAAAACGTTTGTTTTTCTAAAACTTGCAGATTATTATTCGCATTCATTCTAAATACATACATAATATCTCTGTAAGCATTTCACATATGTTGTATCTTCTAAGTCTATTTCCGCTTCGATTCAAGATGGCGGTTTGAGACGCCAGTAGACGCAGGTAAGATTTCCTTTAACTTGAGCTTTCTTTTAACTTAGAATTTTTCTCTTCCTCATCCCCAAAAGAGTTTAATTTAAAATTTTACACACGCAATCAAGTTATTTCAGTATAATTTCACAACAATGAAAACTATTTAGTTTCAGGTACTCTTTTTTTTCGTTCTTTTCCCCACATTTGATTTCTATGGCCGTTTTTATACTCGGAGAATAGAAAAGTAAAAAGTTACTCGTGGCTCACACAGCAATTTAGAGTAACTTTTAGTTGAATTGATGTGAGCCCAGCTTTTTCATTTGCAATTTTATCACTTGGAATAATCGATAATGTATTTGACATGGTTACTATTTTCCTGCCTGGATTTATTTGATGAGGGAAATGTCGAGACATATCCAGTTGGAAATCGAATAAGCTGTCATTATAGTTCACTAGCAATGTGCTCGGCCATTTGGTGGCTGCACTCGAACTTTTTTTTGTTGTTGTTGCTCTTCTTTTTCTTCTTCTTCTTGTTCCTCCTCTAACTTTTTTTTGAGCTTGCTGTTGGCAATCCAAGTTGTGGTTGTTTTTGTCTTTGCACTTTTTGAGCTTGATTTTACCCTTGACCATGACTATGCAGTCACTTTGACCTTGACATGGCGGCAGATTGTGCATAATAAATAGGGGCTGGACACCAATGCTGGCGGTTTGTTTGTAGGCAAACAAGGTGTTATTTCCCTGTCTAGACAGGCAAACTTAATGACGTGCCATAAATACATAAAAAAGGGGAAGTCGGCCGAAATCCTCTGACCACATTTCTGACCATCTCTCGGGGCCTTACATTAACATTTGCTCTCTGCTCTTTTGTCTACTGGCTCTTTTTACACAAGCGCTTACCCAAAAAGTGCTTCTTAGTGGGATGGACGTGGATGATCACACACACACACACAGCACAGGTAGGATTTTTTTTAAGATGGCTCACCACACAGCGGCTTTACAACAGTAACTTTAAGAAATAGAATTGTTGTTGTTTTCTATACTTAGTGGAAGCGGTCCACATTGCTTCTCATGTTTGCATATTTAAGAATGTCATATTTGGATGTTTGAGCTGCAAAAACTTACCTGTTTTGTCTCTGCTGTTGTTGTTGTTTGAAGAGTGGACTTTGTCTGGTGTTTATAGTAAATACACGTACACTGTTTTTATACACTTGTCCGACATTTGCTACTAAACATATTTCCGGTAGCAATTACAGACATACATTGAATTAACATAATAAGCTCAAGTGTGTTTTCTAACTGGATAATGTATTATGGCAACCATCATGAATAATGAACCGTCATATTTGTACCCACTTCTTTAAAAAAGTACATATAGCTTAACTATACAACTTATTTGTAGTGCATGTAAGTGTTAAAACATTATTATTATTTTTTTAAATAGCAATGAAATGTGGATACATATTGAAAAAAGTCCCCAAAAAGTTATTACTAGCTGGCTACTTTTGCAAAAGTTGTTTTACTGGCGTGTAGCATAACTCAAGAATAAATTCCAACTTGAAATGTATGTGATTCATTCTAAAATCAAACCCCCTCGCCTGGCTGATTCTAACTTTTTTCATGGTACTTATTGGAATTAAACTTGTATTTCGACTTTCATTGTAACTTTTTCACACAGTGGTTTAGTTTGTAATGTGTAAAGAGTGTTAGTTGCGTTTGTGAGTGTGTGTGTGTGAGGTTTGTGGGGAGTGGGGTGCGGGGTGCAGTAGGCCCCAGTTAGAGCCATGAAAAGGGGGCTGATAACCTCTGGTGGCGACCAGAGGAAAATATCAGGAAGTACTGCTTACTGCTATGCAAGAAAAAAAATGGCAGCCTTGCACAATAGACATCTGTTTACTTTTCTTACTTTTCACTTTATTGTGGTTTCGCGGGGAGAAAAGTCAGCAGTTGTTGCTCAGAACAAAAATGTGTGATTGTTATTTGTATTTTTACGCTTGAATGAATGCCAGCTTTGACGCAGGCAACAAGAAAAGTAGAGTTGAATTGTGTTAAGTTTTGGAGTCACTCATTTGAATTAAACGACTTTAAAATGGACGTACCATTAAAACGCTGGTGTTTATTTATTTATTTAATTTTGGAATTGTATGTAATAATAGTAACCAAAATAATAGTCTGATTTAGAATATTAAATAGAGTAAATCTGATCTTTTCATTTTCAATTTTAACTTGAGTCATTTTATCTTTTCAGATCATGACAATAACTTTTCACTATTGCTGTTGTACATTTTACTTTATATAAGACATTACATTTTAATTTAGTTTTCTTAGTGTAAAATAAAAAGACAACTTTTGTTCACCCTCTAAATGCATTATCATACATCCTTTAACATTTTACAAAATTGTCCTTTTCTTTCAATTGTTTACGTTTAGTCCATGGCTGCCAACTGATTTAATGGATTCAATCTGCAAATATAACAATAGGTAATTTAGTTATCATCTGCTAGAAAGTGTATACATTTTTGCTGGAGGTACAGACACATGATATAGACATAGAGATACATACACAAATAACTGATTTCACACAGTGATAGTATATATGTAAAAATGTATTTTGTGTGTGTGTGTGTATGTATGATTTTATATATATATATATATATATATATATATATATATATATATATATATATATATATATATATATATATATATATATATATATATATATATATATATATATATATATATATATATATATATATATATATATATATATATATATATATATATATATATATATATATATATATATATATATATATATATATATATATATATATATATATACTCTTACTCTATACTATACTACTCATACACTACTACTACTACTCATATATATACTATCATATACTCTCACATCTATACACTACTATATATATACTATATATATATATATATATATACACAATATTTTTTACATATACTATCAAGTATATATATATTAAACGTATGAAGCAAGTATTGATTTGTGTTTTTTTTTTGGCTTGTATTTTTCTGCATTAGCAAACGTACATATTTTGCAAATAATATGAAGACGTTTCCCAAGTGATGGTCAAGTTCACCCCAGTGTTAAATTATTGTCAAGTTTGTGTGTCGATGTTGTGTTAGGGGAATTTAACAATGAATATTAGCAGTAGTGTTTCGTTCTGTTCTGCGAGTGTGTTTTTAAATAAAAGCACACATTCGATTCTCTGGGGAATATTTTATTTGCATTTCACACATTTCTTAGTGTGGTTTTTGTTTGTGGTGCTTTTTTTTTTTGAAAAAAATGCCCTCCCAAGTGTATCCCTCCAAGTGCAACTTTAGCACTTTTCTGGCTTGTTATGCATTCCCACTTCTCTCCCTTGAAGGAAGCTTTGAAAAGGACTGCAGCAGGCCTGCATAACAACCTGCCTCCACCGAATCAAAGAGAGAAAATGGAAAGAAAGGGCTTTTGTTTGAGGCTATTGCCCTGTCTGGACGCGACCAATGGATTCCAGGAGTCTAATTCCATTATCGAGGCGACGGTGTACTAGACAGTGACCTTGACTGTCTCTATGCTCGATATAGTTGCCCGGCTTTTTTTAAGGCTTTGCTCGGCTCTTCTTCTTTTTTTTTTTTTTTTTACTTTAATGAGAGCAAAGGCAAATGGATTTCGGTGGGCGCCAGCCATGACATCATTGAGAGCATGCGGGACATGGCCCCGTGCAGCCTCGCACTATAGTTTGAAAGTCAAATGCGGACGTTGGGGAGCAGAGGAGCCGCAGGAAATTCAACACATGGTGCTTGCTTGCTTCTCCAAGGTAAAGACTCGAGCCTTCGTGTCTCTCACGTTCACACATGGCCGATGGCTGTGCAGGGTAATTTTGCACGGCACGTCACATTGGATTGCCGGGCTGTTTCTTATTTAAGGGCTTAGAAGCATAAAATGCAAAAAAAAAAAAAGACGCTGCATAAGACGAGGAAATAGGATAATTTGCAGCGACGTCTACTTGAAGAGAATTAACCAGTTTACGCTTTCGGGCTTTTTTTTTCTATTTTCGACACGTGACAACATCAGCTTTGTACTCTCAAATGTCGACTGGCTTGCAGAAGGGGGGAAAAAGTTTCCTCAAATACTGTTTGAACGGTTGCTGCACTTCTCACATAACACTACACGAGCACATTTGCAGCATGTAATGATCACTTTGCAAAGCAGCCCTCACATACGTGTTAATGACGCAGCTGACACTTGGAATTGCACAAGTTTTTTTATTTTTATTTTTTTAAGACAAACTCAAACTCGTCTGCTTAATTCAGGCACACACAAATGCGCACACACGCGCGCATACAATCCCCCCCAACATAAACCAACGCAGAAGGGGTCCAAAGTTGAAAACCAATATTTAGAATTTTGCCACTGTTGTTGAAGTAGTGTAATGTATTTGATGGTGAAGTTTGGGAGTAGCAACGTAAGTCTTTTTCGAGTTCAAAACCAAGTTCAAGCAACCGTGAACTTGGCTTGATCATACGCGGGTCCGCTTATATAACAATTACATTCCTTGTTGATTGATTTATTTTTTTATACACACGCACTCATCGATCTTTTCACTGAAATGTGGGTTCAACTTTATTGCGCAGCGTCTTTTAAATATAATTTACATGTCATTTAAATCCACATTTTTTCCCTTACACTTATTTTTTTAGTTTCGTAAATGAAACATTTTATCTTCCTGAGTTGTTGTGGGATTTTTTGTATGCTTGTTTGCCTGTGAAAGTTTCCGTGCGAACATTTGAGTGTGTTTTGCAGTTTAATGACACCACGTCTTTCTCTAAAATTAAGCCATTACTCTGGATATTTTTGTTCTTCTTAAATTATTTCAAAACTTTGCTTCAATCAAAAATAGCCCTTAAATGTTTGTTCGGGGTCTCTCCATCAAAAGTGACTCCACAAATCAAGTAATTAGGGCACATAGAGTCTCTTTGCTGGCTGCATCTATTAAGTGTCCCTCTGTTATCCTGTAAAAATCATATAAAAGAATTGTGAGAGGGTAACAATCCCACAAGAGTTTGTCAGTGGGGCTTTATTGAAGGGATCTGTTAAACTTGTTCATGTGAGGTGTACTATAGCATATTACGTGAAATATACCCTCTTAAAGTAACCTTATAGAATGCCCCCCCCCCCTCTTTTTTTACGAAGCCACTGGTTTCAACCTGCTTGACCCTCTCTTACTGTAAATACGGCAATGAGCATCAGTCCTTTCTTTAAAACAAGCTTGTAAAGTTGGGACATCACGTCTTTATGTGACAAGGAATTCAACCATAATTTGCTGCATGATGCCGCATGCAAACCCTCCAAAAGTGTTTTCATGAGATTGAGCATTTAAGCAAAAATAAAAACTTTTGCCAGCTTGTAAAGGTATTAAACGAGGCCGCGGACAGGGCTTGGTGTGGTAGTTTAAAAAAAAAAAGGAGCAGGAAAAAAAAGGGAGATTCGTCAGAATTGGCTTGGTTCTTTCTTATGAGTCAGACAAGAAAGAAACAAGGTTGTATGATTTTATTTTTTTTAAAGGGAAGCTTTATAGTATTTTTCAAAAGCGTGTAAAGATGAGATAGAGAGAAGTTAATGTTTTGTTTTGTCTGAGCCGGAGCGAGTGGGTGGTACCCCGAGCAGCACAAGTTGGCCTGGCCACGTGGTCTGAGGGTGACCAATCAGGCGCCCCCCCAGGTTTAACTATGTTAAATGTCAGATTGCAATAAACTAGAAGCTGTTGGTCGGGCCCGCGGAAATGGGCGAGCATAATCTCCTTAATCCGGGGTTTGTGGGACCTTTGGTAAACATCCACACTGGAGACACCTTTTATTTCCCCAATTTTCGAGCCTCGGGGGGACAACTGGCGGGGCTGCCGTCTCTCTCTTACCCGAGGAGGGACAACGTTTGCTCCCTCCCGTGGAATCCTTCGGAGCCGTGCAATGGATACTCCCAGTCCTACTTCAGCAGCCCGGTTTCCATTAACCCCTCGTTCAACCGCTCGTGTGAGATCAGCAGAGCCGAGGAGGCCAAGTGTTACTACAGCAACGGCGCCAGGGAGGCGTGCGGCGGCGGCGGCGGAGGAAACGGAGGTGGCTCGGGCTCGAGCTCCAGCTCCGGCTCCGGCGGCCTCAAGCGGGAGGACAGGGCGAGGGACACATCCTCCTCTTCCCTAACGTCCGAGCACACGATGCACGCCGGGATTGGCGCGGCCGCGGCGTCCGCCGTCGCCGCCTCTGGCGTTTCGGCGGCCGCCGCCGCCGCCGCCTTCGCCAAGTACGAGTACGGCAACGAGCAGCTGACGCAGGACCCTCCGTCCTGTCAGTCCATGGAGTCCGACTCCAGCTCGTCGCTGCTCAACGAGAGCAGCAAGCCCCCATCCAGCGACACGCAGAGCCTGGTGTCCCCCGGTAGCCACGCCGGCAACTTGGCCGCAGGCGGAGGTGGGTGCACTCCATTTTTCGTTCAACCACAGCTAGTCCGCACACGCACGAGTGCGGAAAAGCCTCAATTAGTGCCGCTTGCCTGGCGTCAATGTTGAGGAGGCTGCAGGACGACTTGCGAGGTGCGCACAACGCCACTAGGGGTTGCCCTAAAAATCCTCCACGAGCCATGTGCTTTTTTTGGGGTGGCGTCAACTCACCGTGAAGCCCCCGTTTCCTAAAACCACAGCATCTTTGTCACCGCACGCATCGTCGCCTGCGTGACTATTGCTTGACGCGCCCACCACGTACCCCACGCTATCATTATCAATAAGAAAAGTGGGAGAGAAAAAAGAAAGCAAGCATTAAGAGATAGATCCGCCCCGCCTGAATGCCTGCAGACCAGTTTTCTCGCTCTTGTTTTTTTTATGACTTGTAAACGGGATTAATATCTGTTGCATGTGTACTCAACGCTAATTTAACGTGCCCAGAAACGGGCAAATAAAGCCGGCGCGGGTTAATTATCACGTTAATGCAACTTTAACTGCAACAATAAAACTTTGGGCTCGGACACAAAAGCAATCGGACAAATGAAGGAAGGCAAGATATGGATTTGGTGTGTGTATGCGAAGGGGGGCTTCCTTCCTATTGTTGTTGATTTCCTGACGCTATCAAAGAAATTAATTCCGTTAGGCTTCCTTGGTCTGATTCCTAATGCAAAGCAGGCTCCTTATCGAGTATTAATATCCCTTGTGTGGGTGATCACGAGACATTTGCGGCGCTTGTTAAACCTGCAAGGTTACATTTGAGTGAGCCCCCAGTAGGCTGACGCCCCTCCAGACTCCCCCTAACCTTGGAGGTGACCGTGATTTTGCGTTATGCCCCCCACCCCCTCCCCTCCTCACTATGCATGTCGGCCCCTCTCCCTTCTCCAGGTGCCCCGTGGTACCCGATGCACACGCGGACCAGGAAGAAGCGCAAACCTTATTCCAAACTTCAGCTGGCCGAGCTGGAGGGTGAATTCATGCTGAACGAGTTCATCACCAGGCAGCGGCGGAGGGAGCTTTCTGACCGGCTCAACCTCAGCGACCAGCAGGTGAAGATCTGGTTCCAGAACCGCAGGATGAAGAAGAAGAGACTCATGCTGAGGGAACAAGCCCTGGCCTACTTTTAAGTGCGGATACAGAAGGTGAATCAATAAGGCACTTTCGAAACAGCCACAACAACAACAAAAAAGTACCCCACACTCCCTCCCCCCTTCCCCTCCCATAAAAAAATATCGCCGAACCTTCTGTGCTCACGTGGTTTTCAAGTGCATGCACGGCATCTCTTCATCATCTTTTAAATGAAACTCTAACCTTTTCCATTCAATCATTGCTGTCATCGCACAAATTAGGGGATTTGCTCTACTTTTCCAATTGAGGCAGGCTCCCCCCTTTTGATGGAAATGCGTTCGAGCATAGAGCCAAATTGGAAATATTTCTCGAAATGGTGTATGTGTGCGACCGTGTGTGCGTGAATGAGAAACGAAAATCGCCCCCTTTTGTCAAAAAAATAATTAGAAAGTTCCACATTGAAAGGAAAAATGCCATGTAGAAAGCACGTTATCTACAAACGTGATCAAATCGCGGAGCGAAATCTGTCCTTCATCCTATACTTGGGCCCATGCACACTGCGTGGGCACGTTCACGGTCACGGGCAGCGAGTGTGCAGCAGGAAGAACCTGGATTGGGAATGTGCTTTACAATGACTGCAATGACTGAGCTCATCTGCTTTGATTGTACTGTTTCATTTTGATCTTTCCTTTTGTGAGAATTGCTACATGGATCAGGAAAAAAAAACATAAGTTGACGTATTCTCGTCACATGAAATCGTTTCCGCATTTTCAAGTATTATAAATAATGGAACTTTTCATTCGTTTAAGGCCTGATGTTGCCAATTTAAGCTGCAAGATATCCCCCTCTAGGCCTTAAATATGTTTTCTGAATTTGTTGGTGCTCATGACAACTAAATAACTTACTGAATAATCCTACTAATTCTAATAGCAGTATACGTGTGTGCTCCCTTATAGCGGAGCGAATGCAGTGCGCCATCTGTCAAGTCTAATGAGTAAACTGTAGCAGTGAGCAGTGTATTTGCAGCATGTTATCAATGTGAAATTACTACAAGTCATTCTATGCGGGCCACTTTTTACGTCGGTGACTTTTTTTTCCTTCTCTTTGCCTTTTTTTCAACTATATATATAGCTATCCATTATATATATATAAATGTATATATATATATATATATATATATATATATATATATATATATATATATATATATATATATATATATATATATATATATATATATATATATATATATATATATATATATATATATATATATATATATATATATATATATATATATATATATATATATATATATATATATATATATATATATATATATATATATATATATATATATATATATATATATATATATATATATATATATATATATATATATATATATATATATATATATATATATATATATATATATATATATATATATATATATATATATATATATATATATATATATATATATATATATATATATATATATATATATATATATATATATATATATATATATATAGCTACATACATATAAATATAGCTATATATATCTATAGCTATATATATGTATATCTGTATATAGCTATATATAGCTACATACATATAAATATAGCTATATATATATATCTATAGCTTTATATATGTATATCTGTATATAGCTATATATAGCTACATACATATAAATATAGCTATATATATATATATATATATATATATATATATATATATATATATATATATATCTATAGCTTTATATATGTATATCTGTATATAGCTATATATAGCTACATACATATAAATATAGCTATATATATCTATAGCTATATTTATATGTATGTAGCTATATATAGCTATATACAGATATACATATATATATAGCTATATATATCTATAGCTAAATATATGTATATCTGTATATAGCTATATATAGCTACATACATATAAATATAGCTATATATATCTATAGCTAAATATATGTATATCTGTATATAGCTATATATAGCTACATACATATAAATATAGCTATATATATGTTTATCTGTATATAGCTATATAAATCTATCTATAGCTATATATATAGCTATAGATATATAGCTACATACATATAAATATAGCTATATATATATCTGTATATAGCTATATATATCTATATATATATATAGCTATATATATTTCTCTTCCTGTAAAATTTGAAGAAGCGTTTTTGTCACCAAGAAAGAATGTTCTTGACGTGTTTTCATGAAGAAAGACAAACACACAGATGCTCCGAGGCCTGCGTGTTGTATTCTTCCTATCTTCTCGTGTATAACTTTGTATAATGTAATTACACACGTGACTCTCGTTTGGGTCCGTCCTTGCTATGTAATGGTGCTTTATGTTATTGATCGTCTTGAACAATAATGCTGCATTCCATATAGCCTATTGGTGGTCGTTCCGGAGTGGCAAATGTAGGCCTGTGATATTATGAACTGCCAAAAGTTTGATATCAACCCCCCCTCCCCAAATGTTCAGTGTAGTCGTTGTTTGTTCTGATGGTTCATTTTATTTCGTCCATCATTTTTGCATTCCTTTCTCTGCGCTTGTAAGGATTGCTTCATTGTCTTGTATAGTAATAATGATATGAATGTATATGCGTACGGTCTCCAATAAACAAAATATTGCAACGTTGATGGCTGTTCCCTGCATCGTGTTACCGGACGCTGACTTGTTACATGCCCCAAATAGAAATGTCGTCTCAAGTGCACATCTGAACATTTGGAAGGATTTGAGGGGGTGTTTTGTTGACTCATAATTGCACACGCTGTGAACTGCGAGCAATAGGAGCCCACACAGGTTGTCCTGGTTTTATAAGGGCCACCAAAGGTAAAAACATGAGGAAATGTGTACGTTTTTTTAATTATTTGGGACATTTGAACTAAAATAAGAGGCAAAACGGCACAACTAAATGGGAAATAGTTCTCTTATCCCACTGTTTTCTTCTCTTTTTTTGGTGGGTGGGCGTCTGTGGCTGCGTTAAACGTACCCCCATGTCATATGCGCACAGGCTTATGAAGTTCTTTATAAAAGTAAAGTAGGCCTTCTGTGGTAAATAAATGCAGACGCAAAGCTCTCCCTACTGGTAAAAAGAAAGCAATGCAGGAGTGTGTTGTGTATGAAGAGCATGTGGTTGCGTTCAGCACTGGAACCGTTTGTTGTTGTCTTTTCAGGCCCCCCACTCAAGTATTCTGCATAGTTTGATTAATTTAATGAAGTAAATGAACGCGTCAGGACATGAATGGCTGCAAGCGAGGGCTTCACTCAGCTGACGTGTTCATTTGACTGCTTGATGTACACTTTTAATGCCAATTCGTTTGGAAGTTTGCACACAAAAATATTGGCATCTAAAAAAAGGTTCAAGTTGAACGTCGAATTAGTTGCTGGTGCACTTTGTGGACCGCGAATGATGACAAACAGCTGCAAATCTGCTTTGTCTTCCACAATCCTTCACGTCGAATTCCTCCTATATGTGGTTCACGTTTAAACCCCATGTCCACGTCACGATTTTCACGTTTAAGATCCAACTGACAGTTAAAGTGAAACTGTGATCTCGAGAAGATTTGCGGTTGGAGTTGACGTGTCGAATTTACTTTTTTAATTCATTATTTGGGTATGTGAAGTGCAACAAACAGTGTAAGAGAGGCGATGGGAAAAGCAACGAGTTGTGAATTCACTTCATCATTCAATCATTCATAGCAGTAATGTTTTTTAGCTGTCAAATAGGCAGTTGGCCGTGAACGGAGATAAAGTAGCGCCTTCATATTATTTGTTTGTTGCTGCCTTGTTAAACGGCCGCACGTAGACGTAATAGATGCAAAATGTTCTTGTGTCTCCCTCCTCACTGGGTTTGCTTTCGGGCACATTTCCAATCAAAAAATAATAATAAATGTCAATGTGTAGTGGGTCAATATTGAAGCTTGTGAAAATGTGCGATATTTTTCTTTGTAAATGTGTCAACTTTTCACGCGTGCAAAAAAACTTTTCTCCCCAATTTATCTAAAGGCTTTCCACTGATGTCTCAACACTCCTCTTTAACTTGAACTTGTGTAACATAACTTGACGTGCATGTGTCACTTTGCTAACTATTTTGTTTTTCCTGCTCGCACGCCTTTCTTTTTTCTTCCTCCACAGCAATCACGTCATTTCCTAAATATACGCTTAGCGATCACTGCTATACTTTTTTCTCTCCTCTTGCGTGATTGTGTCCAAATTGTCAGTATTTTAGCCTTCCAGCAATAAAAGAAAAACCCTGAAAAGAAAACAGCGCTGACTGCGGGGGAACCTTGAGACATCCGATTGTAAAAGCTTTTGCGGGACTTGAACAATGGCAAGGCCGTTGCATGCTCACGACTAAGTTTGACTTTGAGACTGACCAAATGTGTTTATGGTGGCCTGTCTCTGCGTCTCAAAGGTCAGTGAGCTTCACGGTGCCCTTCGCAGAGAACTTGTGTCACATGGGACCAGAGCACCCCCAATTCCCCCCTACCCCCTCTCCTGATTCCAATACTCTTTATGGCGAGAGGGAAAAAAACTGCAAGAAAAATACAACACACTGTTGTTCTTGCCCAGCTGTGTGTGCGTGCGTGTAGGTACGTGTGTGTGTATGCTAGTGTGTATGCTAGTGTGTGTGTATGCTAGCGTGTGTGAGAGTCTATACGTGTGCACAGCTTAAATTGTCCTGAAAAGAAAGCAGTTCATCTCACTTGTCTCCTTTCCAAACTGTCATCTATTGATTTGGACATTATGTTAGATGACTTGTCTCTATATTGCCGAGATGTGCTCTCTAATTCTTACTTTTTTTTAATGTCCGTTTCATTGCGGCCTCGTACACTACCTGTCAGAAAAGCGAGTCTCTATAATAAACTCAAAAACAACTTTCAAATTGATCCAAATTGGGATTTAAGAAGGATTGACCAATCGATTTCATACAGGTCTCTTTTTATATTAAGACAAGCACTGTTACATTTTTTAAAAAAAAAACTAGCAATCAATATGCATCAATTTTAAACGTTTGGAAAATTATAAATTGAAGTTAAACGACTAGGCAAAGAGCAATAAATACGTTGTGAATGTCTTTTACATATGTATCACACGCGAAACGAATTTACCAGACAATACTTTATGCACTATTTAAGGTATATTTTTGTCAAGCAAATTTATCAAGCATGCAGCTAAATAATCCTAACTATATATTCTGTTAAAAAGTTAATAAAAGCAGGAACATTTAAAAATACATCTATATATTGGCACATCCTTAAAAAATACTCACTTATATTTTTATTAAATAAACTAAACTTAATATTACAGTTGTTAGTAAAATTCAACAAATGGAGCAGTTGTAGTAATTCTGAAAAAATGTCTTATGTGAGCTATTTAAATAGTCATTATTTATCATTAACTCGTATGTCAATAATATAAATGCCAAGTTTATAGGTGTTCTCTTTTATTATTTTTAAATAAATATTTCAATATGTATATCTGTGTGAGAGTGGGGGTAAAAACTTGTTAAATCTATTTGCACATCTTTAGATACTTCATCTTTTTGTCTGTGTCGTTGGCAACAATTGAGCCGAATGAAATTCCATCGCATTCAGAGGAATTTAATATTGAACGTGAAAGTAAGAATATACATAAATCAACTAATTGGAAAAGGTGTGGGTGCAAGAGTTACTCATCCTTCACGTTGGCGAATTTGAAATTTGGATAAGTTAATGCTCAAGAAATAAATCACGTTAACTTTTTTTTATTCTAATATTTAGACGCCATGTGGATAACCCCTGAAAATGTTTTGTTTAAATCTATATTTGAAAACGAAGTTCGTCCACTGTCCTCCTTCAAAAATGCTACGACCTATGAATTTTAAACATTTAATTACAAGTTCACTAGCATAGTTAGTCAAAATTGTTTATATATCATTATCCGTGACCTTTACATTCATTTGGACAATTAGCTGTAGCTTTAAAAAAAACACCAGCTTTAAAGTACAATGCGATTTAGCGTCAGACAAGTCTTTCCTTAATGCCTATAATTCAAAATGAACCTAATGAACAGCAATATTTGCTCCTTGAAATTGTGTTTAAAAGAACATTTCAATGGACACCCCCCAAAAATAAAATAAAAATTCCACAAACTTGGCGTTCTTACACGTGACGAGCAATAATATCATCCTTCATCATAATAAAAATAAATAATAAAAAAGTAACCAGGTGATTATGCAAGCTTTATGGTAGAGATACCCTGCCCCCCTTCCTCATCACCCGTCCCTTATCTTTTGGACTTGTGTCGTCTGCGCCACTGAGGATTCACGCGTGCTGCATTCACGGGGTGCTCTGTAAAAAAGCAAACAAGGCTCTTCAGTGTGGCTTCAAAGTGCTCGCAGCCGGGTTTAACTGGCCGACTTACATCCAATTAAACTTATCTAGGCCATGAGGGGACAGTAACGTGATTACACGGGCTTTCCCCATGCAACAGAGAGCCCGGCCCACAGAGTGCAGCCATTGTGTGCACGGGCTTGTTCTCCTTTTGACAGACTTTCAGAGGCAGTCTCAAATGCAGCTTTATATTTCATCGAGTGTGGGGGGCTGGCAGTACATATCGCGTGTACATTCCACGCATGCAGCCGTCCTTGAAAGTAGCGCTGAGTTGGTTGACGACGCCGTGTCGACTCGCTCGCTTTTTTTTCAGCCAAAAGCTTGCTACTCATCTCGCTCCAAAGTCGGACATTTTTTTGTGTGTGCAAAAGGCAGCAAGCGTCAGTCAGTCAGTCAGGCTGTCCAGGGTCCTACTGCGAGCGGAATATCAACTGCTGGGAGTCAGCCATGCGAGGAAATAAACACATGATAAAGCTCATTCTTTGGTAATCTGCTGCGCGGCGATGGGCAGCCTTAAAACCCCCACTAGACAAATATTTCCCAGTGATGGACGTTTGCTGCTTGCATTTTGACACATTATGACAAACGCCCCGATGTAAATGCTGCGAAGGGCCCATTGGCCGTGCGGGCTTTAAACGCTTTCTGTCGTGCTGGGAAGTCATCTCAAGTGCTTTCGACACATTGCAACTTACAGTCAAATATATTTTCTTCTTCTTTTTTTAATGCATTTATTAGCATACGAGGTATATTCATAAATAGGTGCATCCCAAAAATCAAGTGGCTTTAAATTAACTTAATATTGCAACGGTCTAATGATGAACTTGTACTACTAGACAATGATTTGGAGCTAAACAAAATTAAATACGTGCTTAGATGTGAATTATTTCGTGTTGTAACATTATGCGCAAATTTAAATTTAGAAATTTGTAAATGCAAATCATAAATATTCAAATTATTGATATCAGTCTGACCACCTAATCTGGTAAGATGTTTGTTCCAAAATCATTTTCCGAGTCAACTGTTTTCTTTCATAACTTTCACAACAAAATAAGATTAATCCTTACTTTCCCTTTTGTGTGCATATTCAAATGAAGAAAAAAAATAATTCCTCAATACTGTAGATAGAATTGAACCCCTATAAATAGCCATATTATTCGTTAACTGTCAAAATCTTTGTTTTAAGTAAACGTCCTTATTTAAGAGATAGTATCAGCAAAACGGGGAAGGGGTCGCTTTGAATTGCACCACATTATAGGGTGAATAGTAGCACTAGCTGTGAGTGTTTAGTTGAGATGTGCGTCGAATATCTTGTTATTTGACATCCAAATTCCCCTCATTCTCAGCCTTTATGGTTTTGTTAGAACAAAAGGATTTAGTGTTACTACAGCCATTGGCCAGTTTTATGGTGGACGTATTGAGGCGATTTTTAGTGGTCAAATTCAAGTGCTGTGTCTGGACAGCTGTCTGCTTTCTTTGTACTTGGATGCATCATGTGAGACCACCTTTTGTCAGTAATGGTAGTAAACAAGCTAATGCCATTGCCACGTTTTTTCTTCGTCTTCTTCTTCCAAACATGCAGTTATGCTGACTAAACCCCACTGTGTAGACTGTGTTGTTTTACGCAAAAGTACATGTTTCGTGATATCAGAATATTGGGCAATAATTCAAAAGTCTACTGTAGGATTTAGGAAGTGTCCAATAATCATAAACAATGGACCATTATATTAATCCCACCGTGTGATTGTATCTGTTAGTCTATAAAGAGTCAAAGACGGCCCTCAGCAGTACAATTAAAAGTTTACAGCGAGGCAGGAAAGAACAAACAAACGCATCTTTTCAAACCACTCGTTAATTTATTTTCAAAAACATAACAAGAAAACAAGCACGCCCCCCGCTGCTTAATGTCGACATTCTGCTGCAAAAATAAAAGAATAAAATAAAACATGATCACATACGCATCAGATGGGATTTATTTACTTTAACAGGCAAATGTCGAAATCACAAATAGTGTTTTATCCCCAAAGTGCTCATGACGACGTCAAAAAGACATTTAGACCATGCGAGTGATTACACATTCTTTCCTTGGCATCATATTTTCATACTAAAAGTGTCACGACTTTTGACTGCATTTGCTCTTACCTGTAAATAATACAATTAGCAGGCGCAATAATAATGCTGAAATTCAAGAAAAAAAATAAAAAAAGAAGAAAAAAAAAGATCAAATCTGACGCCACTTCGAATTGCTGTTTGCGTGAGGAGACATGGTGTGCTTCACTGTTCGTACTTTTTGCAACGACTTTTGTGTTTCCCCTTCGGATTCAAAGGCAAACCACATCTGAATCCATTGTGCTGAAAACACATTTGTGCACAGGAAAAAAAAACATTATTTGTGTTTAACAGCACATTCGGTATATTGCGGGAAACCAACAAAATGTAGAATCCCTGTAAAAAAAAAAAAATAAGGCGTGTGGGGGGGATATGCTGAGAATGCTGCCACCTGCATGTGTTGAATAATACTTGAAGTGCAACAGGCTCGTGACCGAAATAAAATGAAAATCAAAACACGTCAGTCAGGAAGACATTGACAGGTCAGCGTCAGTGTCCTTATTCGTGTTCACCATTTCCACGGGACGGCACCACCCACCTGCATGGAAAAAAAAGGGGAATATCAATGAGAAAAAAAGTTATCGAGCAGGACTTAGGATATTTATTATGGTATGGAATTGTTTTTGGACTACTTGGCCACTCTGACATGCTTACAGTCACTTTCCAACGGCATATTTTATGTTAGTGTGTGTAAATGTCAATGTCAATAATGCTGTGGATAAAATGTAATGTGAATGAAATGTTACATGAGATGACCGTAGTCCTTCTATGTAATAATAAAAAATAATATAATAAATGATACTACTACTAATAATAGTAATAATAATAATGGTGCCTTACCTGTAAAACTCCGTGTTAATGTGCTTATGTCTTTTCCAAAGACAAGCAGCGAGTCTTTGTGCGTAATATGAACACAAATCATACATGTGTGGGTCCTGATTTTGGTGGTTGTGTATGAAAATGATTCGTTTGAACCCCCCACCACTCCAACCTACCCCACCCCCCTCTCTCACACGCACATAGGCACGCAGAGACGCACTTACATACACATACACACACACAGACAGAAACGCACACACATACGCACGCGCACACACACGCATACACACCCCAACCCCCTGGATGTAACAACCCCAACCACTCCTACACATGCAACTCTTCCAAATTGATATATGACAATATCTACTTTCGATCACGTGTCCGCCAGGCGACTTAGACGGATTGCGCGTCATCTCGCCTTCCCCAAATTTTCTCTAGTGCTGCAGCTCGTATCCAAAACATCTTTATCGACGGAGCGCGAAAGATGTTTAACTCTGTGAACCTGGGCAACTTCTGCTCCCAGACGCGCAAGGACCGGACATCCGAATTTGGGGACAGGACGGGCTGCGCGTCCAATCTCTACCTCCCCAGCTGCACGTACTACGTGCCCGAGTTCTCCGCCGTGTCGTCCTTCCTTCCACAGGCCCCGTCCCGTCAGATCAGCTACCCGTACTCCACCAACCTCTCCCAAGTACAGCCGGTCCGGGAAGTGTCCTACGGCTTGGACCCGGCTAGCAAATGGCACCACCGGAGCAATTACGCGTCTTGCTACTCGACGGGAGATGAGCTGGTGCATAGAGACTGCCTTCCGCCTTCCACCATGACAGAAATGCTCATGAAGAACGAGAGCGCCTATAGCCACCACCACGCACATCACCACCACCACCACCACCCGGGCTCTAATCACCCCTCGGCCGGCTTCTACTCCGGCGTTCACGGCAAGAACAGCGTCCTTCCGCAGGGCTTCGATCGCTTCTTCGAGACGGCGTACTGCAGCGGTACAGACAATCAGACGGACACTTGTTTACAAAAAGCCGAGGGGGGGAAGTTACAGAGCGGCGGTGGCGGTGGTGGTGGCGGCGGCGGCGGCGGCGGTGGTGGTGGTGGTGTCGTCGTTGCGGCTGGAGACCCCCAGCAACAGCAACAGCAACAGCAACAGCAGCAACAGCAGCAGCAGTCGGGCTCCGCAGCGTCGGAGCAGGACAAAGAACCGGAAGACGACGACGCCGACGCTGACGCTGACGCCGAGGACGAGCACGCCAACTCGGGATCCTGCACGTCGTCCTCCGCGGCCACCAAGGAAGGCGCCGGCATCAAGAGCAGCCACTCCAGTAGGTATACTAGCTGTAAAATGGGGGAAGAGGTTAAGGGGGCTAGCCCGCTGTTTTGTCGCTCTCATTTTATGTGGACTTTTATAAGCATTCAAAAGGATTTTATTATAACCCCACAAAAGCTCTTTCTCGCAATGAGAAGAATTTTTACGACGCTCGAGCGCTTCAAAAAAATGTTATACACACTTCGTGCTGGGCTAGTCTGTGATTTTGATTTTTTATTAAGAGGCTTCCACTATTGTGACAAATGGTCACTTTGATCGTGAACTTGCATTGGGCGTTTTTAAAGGGATTTTCTTTTCTTTTCTTTCTCGCTTCTTGTCGTGTGCCCACCACCGAACGTGTGTAAAAGCCAATTGGGCAGAACATTGCTGTTGGCGTCTGCTGAAAAGTCTTTTTAAAAAACACTGCATGGCTTTTGGCCGCCCATGCGTGTCCATGCTGCGCACACATGCATGAGTTCTGATCCAACAGAACCATCTTGCTCCGTGGCAGTTTTATAGGAGGAAATGGGGATTAGTTGCCTTGATAAAAATCGCTCTTTACAGGTTAACACAAGAGTAAATTAAACACGACTATACTCTTCTTCTATTCTTTTATGATGACCCCCCTCCCCAACAACAACAACAACAACAGCAGCAACATCAAGCTGTGGCCTTGTTGCTTGCTCACTGTCTCATTTGAAGTGTTTACCACACCTCAAAAATGTATTCAATGTTCCCCAGTCAGCTCTTTCATTAACCAAAAAATATATAGGTCCACAGAGGAGTGCAAAGGCCATCACAAATGTGGCCAAATGAATTTCAGCACGAGTGCCAAGAGTGTGTAAATTGTAAGTTGGGCTCCAGAGGAATGTGAGGGCACATCATGCAGCGAAATACTTTTTTCTTGTCGTCAATTCAGGACAGATAAACACGTGCTTAGCTCCTGTCAATTGCTCTTATTTCCTCAAAACAGTTGAGATATTTATTATTCGACCTTTTTTTCTGGTTCATTACAGCGCATCAGCACTGTCACTCAAACTCGTTTTATAGAAAAGTGTGTGTACGCGTGTGTATCTAGTAATCCTATATGCCATATTGTCATGTTCTGTTTAATTTTCCGTTTCTACACCATTTCCAAAATTAACTTGTCCTTTTTTTGCAGGCACTCCCCGCACACGGAAGAAAAGATGTCCCTATTCCAAGTTCCAAATTCGAGAACTGGAGCGAGAGTTTTTCTTTAATGTTTATATTAACAAGGAGAAACGTTTGCAACTTTCCCGCATGTTAAACCTCACCGACCGCCAAGTGAAAATTTGGTTTCAAAATAGACGAATGAAAGAAAAGAAGCTGAGTAGGGATCGCCTGCAGTATTTCTCCGGGAATCCCTTGTTGTGAGCACCCGGCAAACAACGTCACAATCTCGGTCAGTGCATGCGGAGAGGCCCGTGTGCGTTTCCGCAAACGTCAAACAATTGTAAAGTGGGCTTCAAAGGCACCCTCTTACGAGGGGAGCCCACGCTGTATCACCAACAGTGCAATGTGGACTTTATTTTTTTAAAGGCCTGCATGAGGTTAAAACTAAAAAACAAAAGAGAAAAAGAAAAAAAAGAAAGAAAAAAAAACAATTTGCCATTTTCTTATAACGTGCGGGTGGCGGTGTATTTCTAGCTGGTTCTCAGAAAAAGGCCTATAATAATTAAAAAAAAATCACCTATGCTGTTCTTGAATATGTCTCATTTATGTTTATTCCAAATGTCCACGTAGACTTATTTGTTTTAAAGATGTAATAGTTTGTTTGAATCGCTTTTGAGTGGGCAACTCTTTCATGCATCTGGTCCATGTATATAGCATATCATAGTTATTTCTCGGCCAGAGTGTATATATATATAAGCCTAATATTTTCAAGCTGCAATGACAAATGTGACGTCCAATCTGTGAAATTATACACGCACAAACACGTACGCACACACATGCACACACACACACACACACACACACACACACACACACACACACACACACACACACACACACACACACACACACACACACACACACACATTCACACGCACACGTACACACACACTCACGCACACACACACACACTTGTAAATACGGTTTAAAGTCTCCATCTCCCTGCTGCTATTCTCACTACACTGCCCCGTTGTCCTTTAACAGCTTTAACACAATACTCGTTAAATTATTTGGTGCTTTGGATTCCACAGATGGGGCGGAGGACACTGTCGACTTGTGTATCATTAATATAATAAATAAAATCAAAGCATATAGGCAAAATATGGCGACTTTTTTGTGCTTCTTGTGCCTTCGTTTGTAGAGTGTGTTTGAAAAAAAAAAGTATTTGAATGTTTACAACACCCGAATGAGCTGCATTCATAAGATCGCAACACACGAACGTCTTTGAGTGCTCGCCGTGTGTGCGCGAGTTTTTCGGCTATTTTGGAAGTCGGGCTTTAAAGGAGCAAAGCTGCTTTCAAGCAAAACTGGAGAGAGACACAGAGTGCAATGATAACCTCTTTTAGTGCCCACTAAATGGAATCCCACTCTTGTTGTCCAGTCTAGACACCGCCATAAAGACAGAGGCACTAAATGGCTATTTTTTTCTCTTAATTGCACCTTCTGTTCTGGCCGAAAAAAAGGCGTTCTTTTCCGCAGTAAATAGTAAACATGCAAGGCTGCGAGTCCGAAGGGAGGGTGGGGGCACATTTGCCGAGAGCTTTCAACATGAACTCGGACTGTGCATGTCCGCACAGCCGCAAAACACCTTCATTTTAGTGGGGAAGTGACCAGCGGAAAACCAATCTTACCACAATATGCTACCATATCCTTTACATTTCCGAAATGTTTGTTTAAGTATCACGTGTTTAAGAAAAAATATCATTTATCCTCTTATGGCTTATGAATATTTTTCTTGTACACCCTAACATATTTTATAATGAAATCTATCTTTGAACTTCAATAATGTCAAGGCCTTCACCTTTAACCCGCTGCAATAAAGTGGAATCAAGACCCCTCCTCCCCTACCCGAACCCTAACCCAGACACACACTCATACACACGGCCCGGATGTGTGTGTGTGTATATGTGTGTGAGGGTGGGGGGTGCAATGAGAATGAGTGGGAAACGAACGTGGAATGTGTGAAGGCTTCAACTTTGACCCACGACGTTAAAAACTACAGCAGGTAACTTGGTCTGCTTTCGTAAATACCCTCGATTGTATGTAGACTTTCTCTGCTACACACAGCAGTCATGTTTAATGTTTGTCTACTAGACATGGCTTAAAACACACGTCACAGCATGAGTCGGTGTGTGTGTGTGTGTGTGTGCTGCCCGTGTTTGATTGCTGCTGTAACAATCTGTTATATTATCTGTATCTTGCATGCACGGTTAAGTGTTTAATTCTGCATGAATACGACTCACTTTTGGTTAACAGTGGTCAAGCTTTGTATTATCCGGGGGCGGGGCTTGTTTTGTCCATGTGACTTAACTACGTCCTAGTGACTTTTTTTTTCTTCTCTCAATCAAGATTACCCCTGCATGATATACTCAGACTGGGAAGGATGGGGGTAGTGTGACAAAAGCACACACCAACAGAGATCAAGGCTGCAGGAGACCCCTTCCGACGTCCCCTCCCCACCCACCCAACCGGCCACTCCCACCAACCTTGGCCCTGGATCATTTGTTGATCCTGCCAGTGTTGCCTCCATTTGCCACACGGGGGCAAAGCACCCCCTTGACGTTCCCTCCCCCTTCTCTCTTGCTCTCTGTTTTCTTTCCTCCGCGGGATGTTGGTCATGTTTCCTGATGCGGACGGTGACATCAGAGTAGAGCAAAAAGACTCCTCACTTGGACTTTCCGCCCTGTTAAAATGCTGGAATGTGTTTGTGTGTGTGTGTGTGTGTGTGTGTGTGTGTGTGTGTGTGTGTGTGTGTGTGTGTGTGTGTGTGTGTGTGTGTGTGTGTGTGTGTGTGTGTGTGTGTGTGTGTGTGTGTGTGTGTGTGTGTGTGTGTGTGTGTGTGTGTGTGTGTGTGTGAGCCAAAAAGTATGTTTTTTTATGTAGGAAATTAAATCTTTAAAGTTGAAAGCTACATGGAAGTACAACAGAACAGCGGGACCCAACAGCGTCCAATAAACAGAAAACATACACAAAAACCATTTTCTTTCAGTTTATGTGCTGAAGATAATATACATTTTTCATTTCGTTAGGAATTAAATGTAGCTATTAAACGCCATCAGATGAAGGTAACTTAGATACCCTGGCATGTATTGAACAAATTATAAACATTTATTATATATCTTGTAAACTCTTTCGTAATATCTAAAAAATAATGAGTAAAACTAAAAAATAATAAGGCATGTTGCTACACTCAACACATTGACAAATTGAATTCACAAATATATTTATTGAAAAGGACACTCCTGGGACGTTTTTAAATATTTGAACTAACAAACTAAACTCGTTTTGCTATTTTGACAACAAATTCCAATTGTATTTTCATGCTTTTGACTCAAGCTGAACACAATTTCAATATATTCGATGTACTTGTGTAGTAATGAATGTGAGCTTTAAAATTTGACAGCAAATAATATAAAATAAAATGTATACAACTTCAACTATAAAGCACTGCTTTTTTACCGTTTGCAAATATTTGGGGAATGAATGGAAGGGGGAAAATCCCCAGTTTAAAGCCTGCCTTTTCTCAATGCTGGTCTTTAAATGAAATATATTTGTTTAATTGTATTCCTTTAGCAAATACTAATGAAAGTGTTATTGACTATTGAGTGCTTTTATACTGGTGTGTACTGCTCCAATCCCAGCACCTAGCCGGTTCTATGGGGCAATAAAACAGTTCGACGCAATAAAAGCAGCTCCATCTTATTGCTGCACAAATAACCCCTCAAAACCCATTGGTTTACATTCAGTCAAATTGTGAGTTTCTCCTGGCTGATAATTCTAATTTGTTCAGACGTCTTCTCGGGTTTTTAAGGGTGCATTGGACAGATTTGTCACATTTAATAACGAGCCCTCGTTCTCCTTTGGCGGTGCTTGTCATTCTAGGTTTTAATTAAGAAGCTACATGATTCTGGTGCGGTAAATTGTCACTTTTGCAGCCATGAAAAAGTACACACAGCACAAACTTACTCGCATCTAATTGGGAGGATATTTAGAGAGGCTGCCAACGACAAATTTGTGGCGTCGCCCCTTTAGTTCCTGATTTGTGCAAGCAAACGTACATCTCACACACACGCGCGTTTGCAACACACACATACACACATCAACGTGGACTATATACAGACAGACGAGCCGCACCTTGTCCTGCATGTCTTAACAGCCTTACCGTTTGTCATATAATGACGGCCTGCGGCTTGTGCAGCAATTGGACTCAAATAAAGTTCAAAGTTGGAGTTCCGACATGCCAATAAGTAGCCGTTCAAACTTGGGCAGTGTCAGGACTTATATGAGTAAGGAGAACAGTAATGATGTCAGTCACTTGACGCAACACCCTCCTTCCATTAAAAAAATAAAATAAAATAAGCAGTACATTATTTGATTATTACATAAATAATGTTTTGATAGGTTATGAAATTAGAGAATACAGATTTTTGGCTTGTCTTGGACCTGTGGTTTTTCGACACACACATGAATCATATTCAGTCTAATATATATACATATGTATATATGTATACATATATTAAAAAAAATCCCAAATATTATATATATATATATATATATATATATATATATATATATATATATATATATATATATATATATATATATATATATATATATATATATATATATATATATATATATATATATATATATATATATATATATATATATATATATATATATATATATATATATATATATATATATATATATATATATATATATATATATATATATATATATATATATATATATATATATATATATATATATATATTAATATTTGAAATTTTAGAACTGCTTTAGACATTATTTTTAAGCCTATTCAGATTCAAAAGAAAATTACAAACAATTCTCTGCACAGGCTCTAATGTTACATATTATTCTAGTTAATGTATGAGCATCTAGATATATTTCAAAGTCCCTAAACATGAATAGGTGCATCCGTGAGTTTGTGTGTGGATATGTATTGTGTGTTTAGGGCATATGGTGGTGTTTGCCGTAGACGTGTTTGACACAACTGTTGCCTTTAAAACATTTTGAAATCAAATATAGATGTAGGGGGTGGTGTCCTCTAAAACACATGGATACGATTGAGTCTGTGGAGTGTCTCAAGTGAAGCTCAAGGGTGAAGCAACACACAACTTGACCGTCATGTGTTACATTCCAGATTCAGTTTTTTTTATTTATCCTTTCCCATTTCGCCCACCCTCTTCTTTTTAGCTTGTTACAGCACGAAGGCAAATGTGTGAAAGTAATGTGACCGCTCGAGTTCGTGCGCATGCGTGTGTGTGTATGTGTTTGTGGGTAATTTTGTCTGAACTCAAATAAGGTCTGTGCATGTAATTAGTTCAAACTTTCCGACTAGAAGATTAAATAAACGTACAGAATTATTTTACTGCTGCCTTTCTTACCCGCAGCTCCATATTCACATTTAACATGGCTCCAATTCATTGTCAATAATTAAAAGAAAAAGAAAACCTAACGAGTTGTCTATTTCTGCATGGCGTCGTCAATTTTTATGATTTTAATGATAGAAACAACTCGTTTAAATGCTTTCCATCTCTGGAATGTTTGTATTTAAATTACGCAGAACCTTATTAACTAACTTCGATTCGATTTGGACTATATAGCAAAGCTATTACACTGGCAAAGAATTATTGAAAGACGGCGTTTACACATCGACAGTGGCTACAAATGCAATCCTAGACGGGGAGCCTTGTTTTCGCTGCATGTGTCACGTTGACACCACATTGTTTAACATGCTGGACTCATATGAACGGATTAAGCCAAGAGCAGCAGGGTATCTAAATTGAAGCCACCGCACTCGTGTTTGCACATGCACACCACAAGTAAATGTTCCTCTATTGGACTCACACAAAAGAGCAAGAAAGAGAAAAAACATTAAGCACTTGAACACCATTGACTGAAATTTCTGCAACGACTCAATTGAAAGGAACGACAGAAACAGTGACAGTGTTTTTTTTATTCTCCATGTATTTATTTCAAAGTCACAGATTAAAACCCCCAACAACGTTTAAGATATAATCACCCCCAAATTGAAAGCACATTGCTCATGAAAAATAATACGAGGGTACATCATCGTGGCCCAATTATTCAATGTGTTGTGTGAATTATTCATGAGCTAGTTAACACTTGTGTGTGTTAACAAATAAACGACAAGTATATTATTACGTGTTGTACTTTACTCACCCATTTTCACAATAGTAATTATTGAATACTTGAAAAAGGGGGGAAAATCACACCCGGAAATAGAATTGTACCTTGGTTAAAAAAAAGGACCTCATGGATTAAATGCGTCAATTTGAAATACCTAATAGTGGTAGGTTGGAAAAGCATTATTCAAACTGCTTGTTTACTCGATACTAGTATCTACCTTCCTGAAAATTGGAATAAAGCCAATGTAACCGTAAGGAAATCGAATGTATAGTTCTAACTTGGTCTTGTTTATGTGGACATATTTTAAAAATAACCCCCTGCAATGAGGTGGCATGTATTCCCTCCTTGAAATCGAATCTTACCTCAATATATTGTCGACAAAACAAACTGTCATGACCGATCAATTCATCTCCATCAACGTATTTCCGGTACCGCTGCCCTTTCAAAAGGACCAAGGACGAAGAAGGCCCAATGTTTTGAACTTGAATGGACAGAAATGGCCGCAAATATTGTCGAAGACATGTAGGCAGGCTAAAGAGCCTTTGTTTGGCAGGCTGTGGCCTCACCGTCGCGACCGCCTCCTGGCCACTGGGTGTCGCTCTTGCTCCACGGAAGACCACTCACCCTTCCCAACTTGACCGCGTTGACGTCACGTTAGTCTGGAGCATCAAGGCCACTTCCACGCCGCTATTGGTCTGAAAATCACATGATCAGGTCTCCTAGCATCCATAATGATGTTCCTGATATATTTTTTGGCGCCCCCCTCCACCCCAAAAGATGTCAGCATCCTACTGTCCTTGTTCTCTCGGAAAAATCCACAAGCGGGGCTGAAAAATGTCATGTCCCAATAGTAACTTCCTGATGGATTCCTTGATGGGCGGATCGTCCTCATATCGGAGTGACACTTACTCCGGTGGGCCCGGGATGTTCACCCACGCCACCCCGGATTACGGCTACTCCGGTGCGGCGAGAAGCGCGCTGCACGCCAAGACGGCCCCGTCTTCGCTCTCCAAGGCGGCGGCGGAAGAACAACTCCCCGCCGGGGACCTCCCGCTCGGCGGCTTCCACGACGGGCCATACCTGCCCGCCCAGATGTCCGCCTGGAGCCCGGGTTCCAAGTCCGTGGGGGATTCGCAACCTGTTGCCCCGTGTTTACAAGCGTGCGACGTCAAAGAGGAGTCGTTTTGTGGCCGCTATCCGGATGACAGCAATCAGAGCAAGGACACCGCGGAGCCGGCCGTCTACATCCGGCTGGGGGACAATAGCGGAGGCGGCCCCCAAGCGAGCGCTTCCTTCCAGGTGTACGAAGGGGAGAAACGGCATCGACCGCCCTCGGGCTTCTCGCTCGCCCGCTTGGCCGCGGCAGAACAGAGCCCCGGTCGCCAAGCGAGTCAGGTCAATGACGAGGGTCCGAGCAGGAAACACAAGGCCAAGAGTGACAGCTGCTCGGATGACTCAGATGGCGAATTCAAAGGTACAACCACATTTCCCTGGATTGCACCCCTATAACGATTAAGTGCGGAGATAGATAGCCCAGTAATGCAGACTTGAGCCTTCCCACACTAACAACAACAGCAGTAGCCTGGGGCATTAACGCCTTTGCATTCATGTGACAACGTGAGAGGAGCATTTATCGTGACATAAACACACACTACACACACACACACATGCACACGTACACTGTCACTCTTTCACTATACTTTAAAAGTGTCATCGTCTATTCACGATTTTCAATTGTGTTGTCACCATGTATTAAATGTGGCATATTTATTGTGATTATTTAAAGGAAAAAAATGCCACCGTGAATGCTTAGGTTTGTTCATAAGACGAAAAATACTCATCTGCGGCCAATCGTTTACAGGACCTCTCCTAGGAGATTTATTCAATTCACGGTTTGACACTGCGGCCACAACGAGTTACATTGCTGTCTCACACTATAATTTCGTCCTTGATGGTTACAGGACGAACGAAAAAAATCACTCGTCCAAATATTTTCTCTTTGCGAAGCTTGTTTTTATTTTTTTCACCTTTCACTGTTGATTGGAATTAATATTTCTCGTACTTATTTGTGTGTGGGTGTGTTTTCGTTTTGGTGTGCTTGTGTGTTAAATGTTTTGGTGGCTATAGTGTTCAAAGCAGTAATTATTTTTAACCACTGTGGTGTGTGTGTGTGTGTGTGTGTGTGTGTTTAAATGTGTGTGTATAGGCACATAATTGTTAGCGAGCTCCTGTCAAGCATATCTCCTATTTTGGGGGGGATATCTCGTTTTACCAGCCCCACATTTGTTTTATTTTGCTCTTTAGAAGGCAGCAGCCTCACACAACACTGTTGGCTCTTGTGCACTAAAGTCATAAACCTTAATAGGAGTCTGAGGTCCAACACCGACAGTAAAATAAGCACAATAAGGGCGCTTACGTGCCTCGTCGTAATTTCATCCAATTACACTCAAAACAGAATCATTGTAGCAGGAAGTATGTTCGCTGGTCAAAATAAGAACCCATCCCCAGGTACAGCTGCATTTAATTAGCATTAATATTATTATTGATTCAGATTTTCTCCTTTTCAGCCACCCCTTGGGACTCAATAAACACAACAACAAAGGTAGCATTACCAGTAAATATAATAATATTGTTATATAAACCTCCCCACAAAAATATTTTGTTTACCCCAGAGGTTAGGATGTTTGTTATAGGACACGATTTAAAAAAAAAGAATTCTACTTAAATATTTAAAACAAAATGGATTAGGCCTTTGTTTACCATAGAAATGCTTGCAAACATTTGATATTATTCTACGTAGATGGCTACAGCTTGGATTGATATTCTTTATCAAGACCGTGAAAAGGCTGGAAAAAACAGACAATACATGATCCTAAAGGATTTTCTTTACCAATTAGTTGTGATGACAACTAATTTTTTCAACTTCTCAGCTTGATTTATTTAAAGAATCCACATTAATTGGAATGAACAATGTATTTTTACGTATTGATTTATTTATTTACATATTCGAGGCTTTTTCAATTGTTTATAAATACTTTATCATTTGCGAGTAAGTTGTGTTGACAGACAAAATATGGCGGTCTGATTAAGACTCATGTCAAGCATATTTTGTAACCAGAACCATATAATTTTAAATTTGTTTTTGGGTAATATTTTCAACAAACTCAATATATATATATATATATATATATATATATATATATATATATATATATATATATAACTCAATATATATAGTGTGACTTTTTTGTGTGTGCATGTGGCATTTTTATGCTATTTACAACTGCTGATTGAGACATTTTAATGACATTTTTTATGTTTGATTTTGATTTAATGTATATTCAGAAAACAAAACTAACATAATCGGAATTCCAATAGGCCATTGAATATGGTGTGTGTGTGTGTGTGTGTGTGTATGAAATGTATAAATGTGTGTGCGTGCGTTTCTCTATTCATTTTTACATTCACCTGACATTTTATATATGCATTATGTCATACAGAGATTGAACCAGAGTGTGTACATTTATCTTCACTCGAAACAGATCCTTCCGCTGAAAAGACAACCGGAAGTTGGCTGAAAGCCAAAAGCGGCCGGAAGAAGCGTTGCCCTTACACCAAGCACCAGACACTGGAGCTGGAGAAGGAGTTCTTGTTCAACATGTATCTGTCTCGTGAGCGCCGCCTTGAGATCAGCCGGAGTATCAACCTGACCGACAGACAGGTCAAGATCTGGTTCCAGAACAGACGCATGAAGCTCAAGAAGCTCAGCAGGGAGAATCGCCATAGGGAACATGGCGCCGTATATCACTACATCTAGAGAAACATGCAAGCGCGCGCGCGCGCGCACACACACACACACACACACACACACACACACACACACACACACACACACACACTCACACACACACTCACACACACGCACGTACACTTCAATTCAATTCAATTCATCAAAAGTATTGACACACTGAAACACAAGAGGCGTGCCTTAGAAGAAACTTTTTTCGAAGCACTCAATGACTCATGAATTTGAAAATGAAAAAAAAAACAGCAAGAAAAAATGATTTTGCTTGAAAGAGATGCCGACGAGCTGCGTGACGTCATGGCGTAAAGCACGTCGAAATAACACACCGAGGAGCAACTTGTTCTTGGAAGGAAAAAATGGAAGAAAGAGAGGAAAAGAAAAAGAAAGCGAGCACATCAGGCCACTTTTAATAGAAGCGAGATACCATATAACCTTGATTTAAATATTATTCAGGTGACCACAATAAGTCAAGGACATAAAAATCTAATGTCAGCTTCGCCCCGGAAAGCGTTGGGGGTGGATTTTATGATGTGCAAATATAATGTGCCGCAGCAGTAAAGATGCGCTTAAAAAGGTGCGCGGAGGAGGGCGAAGCTCCACGAGGCTCAGTCCAATGCTGCAAAGTGCAAGAGACACACTTGGAGGATGCAGACATGCACTCTAAAGAAAGATGGAGGCTAAAGATAGAAGATAGATAGATGGATGGATGGATGGGGGGAGAGACGGAGGGGGACACGTCTGCATGCCAAGAAACGCACGTGGAATGGAACAAGTCAAGGTAGGACTTTTTTTTCCTTCTTCTTCTTCCCTGTCTTCATTTTCATGCTAAATGTTTTCATTTCCTGTTTTGGGCTGAGTGCGATTCATCTCTCAGCGGGTGTTTGCTATTTGACAGCTGTGTAGATGTGCACGCCTGGTGTGTATCTTCGTGTTGATACTTTACGATGATGGACTTGCTGAGTCTCATATTTAGTGCACATGCATGTATGCTTGGCTGGTTCAAAAGCGAAGGGTACTGGTGTGTGTGTGTATATGCCTTGGATTATTTTGCGCAACGAAAAAAGAAATAAAGTGGCAGAGTGTG
The DNA here is from genome assembly GCF_051989575.1 of Stigmatopora nigra. Lineage (NCBI taxonomy): Eukaryota > Metazoa > Chordata > Actinopteri > Syngnathiformes > Syngnathidae > Stigmatopora > Stigmatopora nigra. The sequence continues at coordinate 19,069,859 of NC_135508.1, forward strand.
TGTGTGTGTGTGTGTGTGTGTGTGTGTGTGTGTGTGTGTGTGTGTGTGTGTGTGTGTGTGTTTGTGTGTGACGTACGTATTAGGCTATTTTTTTGGTTGCTATTCCTTCCTTTGTCTTTCAGCCGCTGGCTTTCTTTTTCGTTCCCATCGTGTCGTGGATTTTCCCCTTTTATCACGCAGCTGAAGCGTGGTTTAGGTAGTTTCATGTTGTTGGGGTTATTATGGCTGTCTGACTCGGCAACAAGAAACTGCCTTGATTACGTCAGTTCGTCTTCATCAAGGGCACAATTTCATCTGAATGTCCTCTCAAAGGTCGACAGAAATGTTCAAGAAGAAGGTTTAAGGAGCTTTGATGTTTGTTTGGGGTTTGTGTGGCTTTTCTACCTTCCTTAACTCGAGTTGTAAATAAAAGGACTCGTGTATGGAGACGGAAGCGCGAGTGGAAGTGTATGTGACGCTCGGATGAACAGACAGGGGAAAAAATCAATATGTCTGAGGCTTTCAATTGAAGGTGCTGGATGCTTGATGGAAGCCAAACAATGCTGACAGGAAAGCACGTCTGTGTAATTGCAATATTTACGTCGAGCCTTTTTTTATAGCTTGGTGTGGTCGTGGCTGTGGTTTGGTTTTTAAATGTCTTATTTTAAAATGCATTTGATATATTTTAATAACATGTGGCAACATCATTTAATTCTAAAGGTGAACTGATTGTCCAGAATTATGAGAATGCATACAACATAACGAGATGTATTTCTTGTGATTTCTTTTGAAGCAGGAATTAGCAAAAATAGAGTGAAACGGTTTAAGAATATTTATCCTAATCGTACACAAAGTGAATATGAAATGTACAACTTCACCGCAGCTTTAACTGGTGTTTTTTTTAATTATGAAAACCAAATAACATTGAAATAACTCTATTTTAAGGTACGTTTCCTCATGCATTCACTCATCAGGCCAAGTTGAATGGCCTAAAATATTCACCTAAAAATATCAGTATAAAACGGTCATGGTTACAAATCGCAATCATTTTTCATCCGAAAAGAAAGCAAAAAAACAAACTTGTATAACAAATATGTCACAATGACATGCTGTGCCCTAATCAAATTAATGACAGCTTCCTATTTATTACAAAGTATGTGCCATTTCTCTAAAAAGCAGACAATCTCTTGACTCTTCAGGCTGAAATGTTCTCACGAATTCAAGTCATGTGCATGGCCCGCTTGTTGTCACTCTTCTTATCCTGTGATTGCCCTTAGATAAGTGAATCCATGTGGAAATCCATGTGGATGTGTTCCTTAAGATAAGGGAACGAGTGTTGTGTAGTTGCTGTTGTTGTTGTTGTTGATAGTTGTGTTGTGTGGTTGCCCCGTGTCACTCGCCCCCCGCCCCGATCTATCCCAAAAGTTTCCAGTGACAAACTGGCAGGCAGGCAGGCAGGCAGGCAGCCAGGCAGGGGAACAGTCTGGAATCCAAAGTCACTTTCATTCAGTGCCGTGAATGGCAGTCTTCTTGTGGAATGTATCAGTGACAAAGACTTTTACAGCGCCGCAAACAGTTCCCCCTAAAACCATATAAACATAAAGCCATTCTTTTCACTTTGTAGTGGCTCGCAGGAAGTCAAGCCCTCGGACGCTCACTTCCTTTTTTTTTGGGACACTTAAGCAGAGGTGTGACGGGTAGACATTGCAAAGGGGGGAAATAACGTAAAAGCACTTGGAAACTAACATGGACGGATGCACATTTCACAAATTAGATTGCTATGCATGCAGTTCTATATTCGCTCCTAACAATAGCAATCCAAGACACAAAGAAGACCGCCTCCTCATTGGTTTAGTTTGGTCATGTTCATGCTATGACAATGAAAAAAAAATACAAGTACGAGGGCAAAACCTTTTATTTATTGAATTATATTATTAAAGTTCAACTTTAGTTATTTATATTTTCACATTCATCTTTTCATGGATTAATATTTTTCAACATAATTAAAAAATACTATTCAATAAATGTATACTTATTTTATATTACTTAGATTTTTAAAATCCCACTTACTTTTATTTATTCAGTCTTTTTTATTATCACTTGTATTTGTTTTTTGTTTTTTTAAATAATTAGCTTTGGTCCACTATAACATATAAAGATCTCGTCATGCACTTGCAGGGTCTTTATTTATCTCAAATAGGGTCAGCTATATCAGTTCACCACAGTGGCTGTGTCATTCTTTACGAAAACACCAATGCATTCAAGTGAAAAAAATAGTAGTAATAACCTTGACCAATCTTGGAGGCTGTTGGTCAAATTTTGAATTTACCCCATTTTGCATTCTCTTTCCTTTCCTTGCCCCTAAATTTATCACATTGGTTGAATTGTTGTACACAATATGAATCAGTCTGGTTCACTTCTGGTTAAAACAAATGCTTGTTTTTTTTATTTTATGGATCAAATGCAGTATGAGTGGTTGTTTTCATTCTGCAGTGTATTTGAATGGTATTGCAACGTATAGCTTGAAAGCTGCGGGTAGATATGCAGTATGTATGCGTAGTATTAATTTGAACTCGCTGTTTGGTGACAAGATGGATGACAAACATGGTTGTTTGTTTGTTATCCTATGTGGAGTATGTGACTTGTATGAGTTGACTATGTGGAATGCAAATACTGCTGCATCAGTAAGAAATATGAATATGAAATATACTGTTGAATATTTGACACCCATGTGGAATTAAACCAAGAAATTTGCAGTTAAAGATTCAAAATATTTGTTTTGATTGCAAAAGGCATATCAAAAACTAGATAACGGTGGGGTATTAAAATTCAAGTGAGCGTGAAGAAAGTAATATGTCCAAAGATATATCACATGACTGGTGAACACTGCCCAACTGGGTTTTAATGGCAGCTCCAGAATAAGCAGACGTAGACCTTCAACCTGCAGGAGAGAAAAAAACATCTTATAGAAGTGGAAAGAATTTCTAGTGAGTCCATCTGGTGAAACATTTGACTTGCTGTCTGTCTGGCCTTTAACGTTGCATGCTTGAATCTGAACTCCATAACATATGAATAGAAATATACATACAGACAGGGGAAAATGACGTTATTTTTTCCTTCCAACTCGTTATTGCTGTCACATAAAATATTTAACTTTTACTTTTAACACCACCAATATTTCAATAGTTGTCTATATTGTCGTCATTTTTACAATTGCAATATTTCCGAATATGGCCTTACAAAAAGAAAAAGAAACAGACATTGACTACGTTGAAATAAAATTTGATGAATGGACAGAAAGTATTTTATTTGTAGGCGAAAATAATACATATTTAATATATAATAATTTATTAACATGAAAAAACAAAATGCACTTTGACGTCCATCACGGGGAACTTGTAGCAGCATGAGAAAAGCGCCCCCACCCCAAGAAAACCCCCATCTTAAATCTTAAGATTAAAAGTTAATTTAAATTTAATGACGCCGTTAGTCTAATTGTAGCCCGCATTGCAGCGTGTTCTCTTACCAGCCTTGCGCTGTTTATTTTCTTCCAGGTCCTGCTAAGTGACAATATATATAGTAGTATATAATCAAAGCGGTCACATTTATTACAAAAAAACGATAGTATTCCCCTTGTGCGATTTTTTTTCTTTTTTTAAATCTAACCAAGCCTATGTACTTCATTTTGTAACCGCAATGTTTTCGGCCTCTGCGTGAGCGTGAGTGTGTATTTCACATGTGCTCAAGTATATAGTTGCGTCGGTTTTTATGTCAGTAGGGGGACTAGAATACTGGCTTATTAACGACACGTTTATGAACAATCAAATGGCCGTCGTTAAAATTTATCGACAGGCATTTAAATACGAACGGCCACTATGTGGAATATAGCCACACTAGTGGGCTCCCTGTCAACAATGTTGAGACCCTCTTCTCCCTTGCTATCTCCCCGGACCCCCATTTTAGGCAATGTCCTTGCGTCCTCTTGAAAGCGATCTACGTAAACTTGTGCTGCAAAAATTCCTCTCGTGTCGCCATAACTGTCAACACCGTTCTCCTTGTAAAGGAATACACAACATGCACTAATAGCTCCTAAAGTTTAGTGTTTGTGCAAAGAAACACGTTCAAGTTGCAATATTATCTACTGCAGCAGTGTCAAGCCAGGAGAGTTTCCGCCCAGACAAAGATTGATGACAACGTCAAATAGTGCCGGTCTCGCTTTCGTATGCAGTGTGCGCATGAATCTGCACTGCGACTGCACATATAGGTCCTCCATAAGCACTCCCTCGTCCGATTGGAGTCCTTAGTAAAAACAAACAGACTCCTCGTTTGTCGCACTCCCTTTCAGGATGAGCGCAATATGCATAAAAAGTTGTTAAATCCGATTTAAGGGTGCGTGTGGTTATCCGGCGGTAAGTGGCGCATTGATCCGCCGTACAATTTTGATGGGGGTAAATACAGTCACGTGAGGCGGGGGTAGCCAATCGGAGGCAACCGAGCTTGGAGAAATAATTACCTGCCTTGATTGTTCTATGGCCAGATAAAAAAAAGTACACATACAGCCCATATAATAATCGGATGCATGTAAACGAGTCGGGGAAGCTTCGACATGTCGACCACGGGGCCCATAAGTAATTATTATGTGGACTCCCTGATCAGCCATGACACCGAAGACGTCCTCGCAGCGGCAGCGGCGGCGGCAGCCGCGGCGACTCGTTTCTCGGCACCCACCTCCCACCCTTCCGGTCCGCGTCCCGCGTCTCTGGTGCCAGACTGCGGGGACTACCCGTCGTGCAGCTTCGCCGCCAAGCCGCCGGTCTTCCCCACGTCGTGGGCCCCGTCTCAGTCCTCGGTGGTCTACCATCCGTACAGCCATCAGGCTCACTTGGGCGCGGACTCGCGTTACGTGCGCTCGTGGCTGGAGCCCATATCGGGCGCGGTGCCTTTCCACGGCTACCCGGGAAACGGCAGGCACTTCGGCTTGAAGCCCGACGTCTTCCCGGAGCACAGGGCCGGCGACTGCCTCGGAGGCGCCGGCCGGACCTACACGGATTATCTCTACTGCTCGTCGTCGTCGGATGTGCGGGACAAAACGCTGCCGTCGCCCGAACCGGAGCTGCTGGCTCCGGGCAAACATAAAGAGGAGAAGCCTGAGCTCGACCCCAGTAAGTGCAAGCTTCTTTTACGCCAGGTTGGGCATTTTTTGTTGTTGTTGTTGCTTGCAACGAATTCGTTCGTAAAGGGGAATTATACACTCGCCCCCCTTTCTAGTGTAGGCTTTAGGAACTATAAAAGACAAACGCTACTGCAGGGCTAATAATACAGGGGCTATAAAAACCTCACGGGGCTGTAAACATGCACAGAACCGCACAAGCTTGTTACATTTTGCCACGGGGAAATCATATAAAGTCATCTCCCTTTTTATAACTAGTTCATTTTTACAATTGTTATTATTTGCTAGCATTTTGACTTGTGGGTGAACACACTATGGTTTGTTTGGCAGTGAGTGACACTTCAGCCATTTTAGGCCCAACATGAACTCAAAAGTCAAGCTTGTTTGCACTGGATAATATTCCAAGAGCTACAACAAATATCGGAAAGTCATGCTTGGAATATACATTCACAAAACGCGAGGAACATCACTGGGTGGGTTCCCGCTTCAGTGAACTCTAGCTATACTTTATGGGCCAATAAAGTGAATAAGTGCATTGAGTATTTTACGATGGTGTTACTCGCAAGTTAAGGGGACTTAAGCAAATCAGTACATGCTTTGGTGAGCCCTTTGGAATAGACTTATATATTTAAAGGACATTATGGGCTTGCATGCAGATTCGCTCCTTCTTTTTCTACTTGTAAATAGCCTCTGTTTCAAATTGCAGATAATCCGGTGGCCAATTGGATCCACGCCCGCTCTACCAGAAAGAAGCGCTGCCCTTATACCAAGTACCAGACTCTGGAACTGGAGAAGGAGTTCTTGTTCAATATGTACCTCACCAGGGACCGCCGCTATGAGGTGGCACGGGTCCTCAACTTGACCGAAAGGCAGGTTAAAATCTGGTTCCAGAATCGGCGGATGAAGATGAAGAAAATGAACAAAGAGAAGAGTGACAGCAAGGAACAATAATAATGTTTTGGTGAAGACCCATGTAACTGTCTGAGCAGAACCACTATATGGACAGAACCCATGCAGCCAGTACCCCTCCTCTTTATATTTATCATTTGCTCATTTTTAACCCAATTTTCAAAACGGTTTGATGCTTGTTATTTTTCTACGCAAATGTTTGTGTCCTTGTAATGATCAAAAGAAAGACAATTCAACATTTACACTTCAAAACTTTTTGTAAGGGAAATTCTAAAAGTACAATTTGGGTGTGTAATAGCACTCTGAATTGAGAGAATACTTGAAAGTATGTGTTTGACACATCCATAATTTAAGTTGTGGGTGAAGTATTTTGTACAAATCATCTGCGGTTGTTTGTCTTGTTTGTAATTTTTGTGATAGTTATTGTGTATCTCTTTTGGACTGTAATATGCTATGCCAATTTAAATGTAAAATGTAGATAGATATCTGCAGATATAAAAACATAATCACCCAAACTAATGATTTTGTGTGTTATTTCATAACATCATATATATATATATATATATATATATATATATATATATATATATATATATATATATATATATATATATATATATATATATATATATATATATATATATATATATATATATATATATATATATATATATATATATATATATATATATATATATATATATATATATATATATATATATATATATATATATATATATATATATATATATATATATATATATATATATATATATATATATATATATATATATATATATATATATATATATATATATATATATATATATATATATATATATATATATATATATATATATATATATATATATATATATATATATATATATATATATATATATATATATATATATATATATATATATATATATATATATATATATATATATATATATATATATATATATATATATATATATATATATATATATATATATATATATATATATATATATATATATATATATATATATATATATATATATATATATATATATATATATATATATATATATATATATATATATATATATATATATATATATATATATATATATATATATATATATATATATATATATATATATATATATATATATATATATATATATATATATATATATATATATATATATATATATATATATATATATATATATATATATATATATATATATATATATATATATATATATATATATATATATATATATATATATATATATATATATATATATATATATATATATATATATATAATTACTTTTTTGTGTGTATGTGGCACGTTTATGCTATTTACAACTGCTGATTGAGACATTTTAATGACCATTTTTATGTTTGATTTTGATTCAGACATTTTAATGACAATTTTATGTTTGAATTTGATTCAGACATTTTAATGACAATTTTTATGTTTGATTTGTAAATGTTTTTGTTACTTCTATCCACCAAGTGCTTCCACTCACACATCAAATGTGGTTGACGAGGGGTGTAGTTCCTGTAATTGTATTACTTAACAGTTGTCTCCCCGCAATTATTTTGCCCTGTACATTCTCTTTTGCATTTCAGGGGGGCGTAGCATGTTTCCATTTGATCTTTTAAGATCTAGTGTGATATGAAGGCATAGAGAATATTACAAGAGTTTCTGTTTCTTCTCACCTAGAATCTAAATTGCCTTTTTGTGGCTACGAACAATAAAGACAGGATACTGAGCTTTCCAAAGTCCAAACCCTGTTCATTTCCGCTCGGACACCCTAAAAAAAAGGGCTACTATTTACAACCCGACGCTGGAGCTCGCTTGTTTGTCTCAAATGCATGGCAACAAAGCAAACTGCAGCGAACGGCTAGACGTCTGGCCTAAATGACTTTATGGTTCTATTTGACGGAGCTGCAGGACTCGTTCAAAGGAGTCATGCGCACCATCAGTGAAATTTCGACCCCCCTCACGTCCTTCTTACGGACCAGCTGCAATCCACACACTCTTTCAACTGCACACTATCATATAAGTGTTTCAATTAAGTGTACATTAGATGTGAAAAGAGTACATCGTTGCTATCTATTTACCAACAATCAAAACAATTGAGAAAATGTGGCACTAAAGGCTCCTGTTCAAATATTGTTTATATTTGGCAGATGACATCCACGCAAAATGGCGACCCAGTGACGTGATGAACAAATCGGGACATTTTGTCGGTCGGTCCTATTGTTTGTTATCTGATTGGTGGAATCGAGCCAGGTTGGCAGGTAGTAGTGGCCATGTGGACGCTAGATGACGCTGTTGCTCCGCGTTTTGAATGTTTGAGCTGTTGTTGGCGTGCACACTGTGTAGCGTCCACCAAGAGCTTTTTGTGGCCTGTCTTGTAAAAAAAGGAAGGCAAGACAAAATGACACCCTTGGTCGGCGAGCGGATTTCATGGAGCCGGCCAAAAGCTGAGCTTTCAAATCATTGCTTTACAAACAGCAGTTTAATGGGTGTGGAAACATCTATAAACCCAGTGAACATATTTTTTCTTGATAGATTTCTTTTTTCTTTTTACACACAAATACAGCAGGATTGCAATTTCCATGATTTAACTGGTTAAAAAATCAATGTGTATGAATAGTATATATATATACTGTTTCTGCAGTAAGGGTATATGCATATTTAATATATATACATATATACTATATCTATAGGGGTGTTTCTGTGCATTACACACCTCAATACAGTTCACACTTTACAGTACTATTTATATTTTCCTATGTAAATACTTAATATATATGACGTTTTTAATCATCATTTGAGCACTGCTGAAATTCTGCTTGCAATCTGATTCTCGCTGATTTTCACGTTCACGTGTTTCAAGTCTTTCGAAATTAATATATTATACATTATCTTTTCAGTTCGTAGTACAATCTTGTTTTTTTCGTAACTTTAAAACGCTCTGAATTAATACAATAAAACACCACAAAAATCTAAAGCGTGTGTATTATATATATATAAAAATAAGAACATCTACGCAGTACAATAATAGCGTTCATTGGAATTCCCATATTTGATACAAGAATTATTTCTAATGAGGAGGATAACGACTTCTTTTTTTGTTAACATCAGTGTGTGTGATGTGTGTGTGAGTGTGTATTAGCAAGAGTGATTGGCAATCTGCATATTTATAGAGTGTGAAAGGTCTATAAATTCGCCCTGCGCGCCTTTCATATTTTACGAGGATGTGTATAAAACGTTAGTGGCCTCACAAAAAAAGCTCGCTGGCATATTTGGACTGCGGAGAGTGAAGGCATCGGGCTCGCCTATGTGAGCGTGGAAGTGGGACTCGCGCGAGTGCTGATTGCAGCTAAGCATCCAGTGTAAAATTTTATGAACTCTTCCACACCGGGAGATTTATCCTCGCTGGCTTTTACGGGGTCATTGAGTGGCACCTACTATTCATAGGTCGTGTTTATATTTGCGTGTGTCAATGTTTTACAGCGCTGGGTGCAAGTGTGCATGCACCTCCCTCACGTATACTCGATTCCACAAGGGCTGTGGCTTGCCTTCTCTCCCATATTCTTCTACAACTTCATTTTCTGCTGCCGAGTGGCTGTTATGTGTGCGTGTTCCTATATATACAGAAGCACTTTGTTGTTTGTTGTCTTCCCACAGTTGAGGCTTATGTGGGTGATAGTCTTTGTCTTGTGAGGCTTATGTGCAACTGTTTATTAGTGCTCTCGAGCGCCGTCGTGTCATTTTGGTGGATTTTTTTCTCATTCTGACTGGTCCGGTGACCGTGGCTTATTGTTATTATTGTCATCATTGTTCATTCCGGCAACCCACTGGAGGTCAAGTACTACTAAAATGGCGTTTTTATCCTTCAGCGAGCTCACTCCAGGGCAACAGAAACAACAAGCACCGTTTATTTTCAAATGTAACCGTGATCAGATAAAAAAGATTCCAGTCAGCTCCTCGTAAGGTGTACATATACAGTATATACGTATAGGGCCCCCCACGCATGTCTGACCGCTATGGAAAAGATGAAGGGGATGGGGAAGGGAGGGGGGAGGACGGGGGGAGGAGGAGGGGGCGCCTACGGTGGGGGTGGGAAGCTAAAAAAAGGAGGAAAAAAAACAGCCGAGAGCACGCAGCGTCTGTGACTGTGCCGGTGGAGCACGCCAAGCTTTAAGTTTAGATAAGACGGACGCACACATGCCATGAGCTGGACTTGAGCCTGCAAAAAAGCCGGGAGAAAAAACAACAAGAGGCGGCGGTGGGGGCAACGACAGCAGCAACAGCAGCAGCAGGAGCAGCAGCAGCAGAAGAAGCAGAAGAGGTAGCAACCCACGCAGGGAAGCGAGGCGACAGGCAAGGACACACATCAAATGCGAGGAAAGGCTCAGCGACAGTGAGCTGCCGTGGATTGTCCGAAGGGGCAGCGTTCCTCCAGTTCCGGTTTGGTCTGTCGTGAGTGCGTACGCCGCGAGCGAGCGAGTGAGCTGGGACCCCAAACAAAAGGCTGCCGTCACCCACCGTAACGGAGGTCTTCCACAGCCCCAAGAACGAGAGAGAGAGAGGGAGAGAGAGTGTGTGAGAGAGAGGCGCACCACCGCTGGATGCAAAAACAAACATGAGCTCCTATTTTGTCAACCCTCTTTTCTCCAAGTACAAAGGCAGCGAGTCCCTGGAGCCAACTTATTACGACTGCAGGTTCCCACAGAGCGTCGCCCGAAGCCATACGCTAGTTTACGGACCCGGAGCGGCCGCGCCGGGCTTCCAGCACCCGTCCCATCATGTGCAGGACTTTTTCCACCACGGCACCACCGGTATCTCCAACCCGGGTTACCAGCAGAACCCGTGCGCCCTGGCGTGCCACGGCGATGCTGGGAAATTTTACGGATACGAAGCCCTGCCCCGGCAAACGCTTTACGGCAACCAGCAAGACGCGAGCCTGGCGCAGTACCCGGACTGTAAATCGTCGGCAGGTTCGAACCCTGGAGAAGGACAAGGCCACTTAAATCAAAGCACCTCTCCTAGCCTTATGTTCCCATGGATGAGACCCCACGGTGAGCAGCTACGTTATTATCATTGACGATTATGATTCAAGCAACGATGTGCATATGTGTGTGAGTGAGTGTGTGTGTGTGTGTGGTAGCTATAGCTCAATACTTGAGACCAACGTGTGTATGTATCTGTGTTTGAGAGCAAATCATACCGAGAACATGTAGAGGCGGCACTGCACTGCAGCACATGTCCATGCAGCTCACATTTACTGATGAGAGCATGACAGCTAATTATTTGTCCTCATGCGATATTTCACAATGGAGCGTGTAGTCAAATGTTTAAACGGATGCACATTCATTATATATAAACGTATTAAGCTTTAAAAAAGTATTGGTGGGCCATCTATAAACACTAAGTTTAATTCTGGCAACAGACGTCATTAAATCGATATGCCTGCCATTTTAATAATATCTTGTCAACACAAAGCTTCATTTATTGATGGATTGACTGATATATTTTCATCTCCAAGCACCAGGACGACGCAATGGCAGACAAACCTACAGCCGTTACCAAACTCTGGAATTGGAGAAGGAGTTCCTCTTCAACCCTTACCTGACCCGTAAGAGGAGGATCGAGGTATCTCACGCTCTAAGCCTGACTGAGCGACAGGTGAAGATCTGGTTCCAGAACCGGAGAATGAAGTGGAAAAAGGAGAATAACAAGGACAAGTTTCCGGGTCAGAGAGGAGAAGCTGAGGCCGAAGAAGAAGGCAACGAGGACGGTGAAGTAGAAGAAGGGGAAGAAAAGGAAGCGGAAGAGCCAGAGGAGAGCAAGGAGTGATTTTATGGTCCTTTTTATGGTTATATGGCTGAAAAAGAGAAGGAAAAAAAGAGAGAGAAAAGTCTCATAAACAGAGCAGGAGTTGCGAGAGCGTCATTTTCACGACCACCATTTCTTTCATTTTATCAAGTGGAATCACTACAATATTCCTGTCATCATCAGGCACATTTCTGCATTCTTCACAATTAAAAAAACAAACAAAGAAATCTCCCAATTCGATATTCAGTCTAAAATAACTGCTGCCCTTTCAAAAACGAAATAAAAAGGAAATACAACGCATGTTAGATCAAAAAAATGGCCTAGCTATTTTTTTTAGGAGGGTGGGGTCAACTGTATCAAGTTTAAACGCTCTGCAAACTGTAAATAGACACACAAAGAAAATAAGTCGCCTAATAAACTCAATGGAGGGTTTTTAGTGCCGTGCTCAGTCATCACCGCAGCAGTTTGTACAAAGCACCCACTTTTATGGCTATTGTTATTATTATTGTTAGTGTTTTAGTCCTTTTCTTTCCACGCAGTGGCCTAAAAAACAGCCACGAGCTCCTCCTCACGCGATTTTAGTTGCAGGGAGGATGACCAGGGAATTGCAATCGTTTGAAATCCTTGATGCTACCTTAACCTGGGCACAATTGCAATAGAGATTTCTGAAGAAAGAGATTTCAGAAGACACACACACACCCACACACACACATACACACACACACACACACACACACAACTCTTGTATGATTAAGTTATGAATATGATGTAGCATTTACCCAGTACTTGTTGAATACAATTCTTTGCGTCTTGGGAAGACAATTTAGCTCGAAGCCAAGCAAAGCAACAAAGAGATTGTTACAATGCAGGCACTACCTAAAAAAAAAAAAAAAAAAATAGGAGCCTAAAGACCCCCCCATTCCTTCCGCGTGGAAAGGTGGCACGGCTCTGGACGAATGACAAACTAGTTCCCCAACAACTAAAACTGCCTATACAACGCACATTGACTGCGCAAACTTGCAGCAATTACAACGAGTTTCCTTTTGGATTTGAACGTGATAGTGAAATAGAGTAGTTTTCTTTCTTTTTCTTTTTCTTTTGCACTGAATATAACCCTTATGTACGTCTTGTTATATATTGATGTTAACAGTTATGCTCGTTTTCTGGTGTTTCTCCTGTGAAAGACGACATTGTGTTCCGCCATTGATGTAAAATCACAAATAAAGATGATGGCTCACAATCTTTTCTATGTGTTTTCTTTTTTTGTATTACAGTCTGCAATTGATGTCTCCATTCTCTATTTTCCCTACTCTCTTTGTCACACAACCCCCACACTCACACACCAAAATATATGCATGAATAACGCCTAAGGCTCCACACTTTATACCATTTTTAAAATGGTATCCCTTTAGATGCATGCATGCAATAATATATAAACGTGAACACAAAAATCTGCTTTTGGTGGTTGAAAATAAACAAATCACGTCATAAGAAATCACCTGCGTTTATTTATTTTTAAATTTGCCTTTTGTTTCGTTTTCACAGCATGTAAACTGTCCAAAGCCTTTTCCTACTTGATTAATCCCTTTAATAATAGGTAGATTAAAAAAATTAAAAAAAAAACTTCCTCATCCAAGGGGAGAATGTTTTTAATGAATCTTGGGATTATTAATATTTGTGATGAAGAAAAACCCGTGTCCAATTAACAACTATGAAGGAAGATTCTAGAATGTAACGAGAGAGAAAGGTTTGCCGTGGGGCACCACAATTTTGCAAAACGTGTCAAACTTAAAGCCTTCTGCTTTCATGGTAACAACAGTAAAAACGTTTGAGACGTTTTAAAGCGTGAGCAAAATTCTGGAGCTATATTTTAGCATTACAATTATGTTATTTTATTAAATAGGATCAACTTACTTCACATTATTTGAGTACTTTTATATAACGAAATGCAAAAAAAGTGTTTCTAATGTTATTTACTTTGTTGTGACACTTGAAAAACATTTCTCAATAAAGTATACATTTACTCGACATACATCTTTATATGGGTCTAGACTAGTTCAAATTGATGTATATAATGTGCCTGAAAAATGTTATATTAATGCCAGTAAAATAAAAGTGTCGTGCTCTAACGTGAAATTCTCCTCGTATAAAGATATATAAACGATAGCATGGCTTTAGAACGAATTTAACAGCAATATATCAATTGCAGTCTTAATATATCCCATCGAAACAAAATAGGTACATTAAAATGTCGTTTTATATGTTTCCGATTCTTCATCCGTCCAGATCTAAAGAAAATTCTGTATGTGGTCTATGTAGGATTAAAAATACGACCAAACGAACACATTTGAAACATTTTATTATTGTATGTTATTTTATTAGGGTATTGGAAAATGAGTGCACATGATCGTTAGTGACCTATTATTTCAAGTTTATATACACCTTTAGGGTTTTATTTTCTTTCTTTCGCCTAGATCATTTTTATTTTTAACGGATATTTTTTGTTAGCCCAATTAGCATTAAAATAGCGTCTTTATTTTTGATGTCTTGAGTTTGTATACTCACCATTCCGGATGTGCAACAACAGTGCTTTGTGTCCAAACCAGCCTATGAATTGCGTCCGCGTTTTCACCAGAGGGTTGACATGAGCACTAAAGTTTAGTGTACCTGTTGTAAAGTTTATTGCTGCACGGTGCAAAGGCGAGGAAGGCTGGCTACAGCTTTTTTGCGTCTTCAGTGACTGCGCACAAGCAACTAGGAAAGGCCTAGATGCACCGAGTCGGCGCTCCTCTGAAATCTATCGTTTAATTCAGAGCGACGTTTTTTATTTATTTATTTTATTTATTTTTTATTTTATTTCATAATTGTAGTCGTGTCGTCAGGTTAGTACCGTCATTTTTAAAATATTACATTTGTTGTATTTGCTGCTGGTTGAATTTAATGTGTGTATTTTGTCCCATTGGGTTATATTATGCTGATTTTTTACGTGGAAATATTGGGGAATATTTGAGAATTGTTCTTTGGCTTTTTGGGTGTAATATGTCTTGCTTGGCTGTGTTACTGAAGGAATTGCATGCTAGCATTATGATGGTGATTTTATTTCACACAGCAACATGAGTTCATTTGAGCAGTCCAGCCACTGCAGCTTGTTGATTGGGCAACTTTAGTCATGTGTTCAAGGCCTTGAATTTATTTTAATTTCACTCAATGTTCGCCCAGAATTGTGGTTCTTTTTTAATAATGACGCCACCATTTGCTTAATACTATATTTTCTTGCAATATGCAATTAAGTGTGTCAACTACTGTTGATTCCTGATGTGATTTGACAACAAATGTCAGCATCAGTGTTCCTTTTTTTCTTCTTTTCTATATTTGCTGCATCGAGGAAAAAAAGGGGACTGGCAAAGATGGGTGCAAACATTCCTGGTTGTTAAAGGGAGAAATTTACAGCTGAGTAATAAAAGTTTACGACTCACGGCTCGCTGTGATTGGCCACAGCGAGCCACGTGGCTCACGCTCTATGAACATGAACTTTATGCTGTTGTCTATTCCCTGCTCCTTCCTTTCAATCGGCAGCAGAGCAGGCTGCACCGGTGTAAAAGCTTCCCTTTTTCTCCTCTAGAAGCCGCAGAAGCTGAGTATGTGCCGCCCTTTTGGATGCTCCTTCCCGTTTGCTTCACCCTCCGCTTCCTGGTGGAGGGGTGGGGGTGTCGACGCGTGTGGGGACAGCCTCCGCGTCTTGCGGCGTCGCTCCCTCCGGAAGAGGCGAGCAAAAGGAGCTGCAAAAAAAAAAGACTTTGTCACGCGGCATCGTCCTAGCCTGAACGTGCGTGAAAGACACCGTGCAAGGCGGCCAACATGGAGCACCGGAGGAGCCCCCGCAGAGGAACAGGTAGGACTGTGCCCCCCTCCCTTCCTCTCTTGCTCTCAGTTTCTCCCCCCCTCTCTCTCTCTCTCCCCCTCCCTCTCTCTGTCTCTCTCGCTCTGCTGTTTGTGGCCTCGCGGATGATGGCAGATGTGTGTGACATGTCAGCAATTTCCGTGGCTTCCAAGTGTATGTACGTGACGTGAGAGACATTGCCACCATTGCACCCACTTTTTAAAAAATCACTGTTAAGACAGAGGGATGAGTTGTAAATCCATTTTGACTGGGAGGTGGTGAAAGTGAATGTCAGTCATTGTCATCAATTGGACGTCTGTCTCCGTCAATGGCAGCGAAATATGGCCAGTCTCCAACTCTCCCAGGCAAACTGAATTAGACGTCTATTGCTGTCAATGGCAGCTAATGGATAATTGTTGTTGTTGTTGTTGTGCTTATCTGGAGGTGTTTGTTGATAGGTTATTGTGCATCATACGCAGACACAAGCTCACGTGCACGCACGCGCAAACGGACATTAATTGCACTTGCCCACAGCGCCTCCTAGCGACTGGCTGTTGTTGCGTGTGGGCGGGGCGGATGTTTTTGAAGGCTGCTTGCTGCTTTACTGCGGATGTCAGCTGACCTACTTGTGTATGTCTGGTTTCCTAATGCTGATTTGAGGAGAAGCCCTATTTTTTTGTATTGATATGGGAGATACTGGCATCTGCATGATGGTTGCTTGTACACCTTTTGTGTCATATTATTCATTGTCATTTGTATTTAATAAGAGTTGAAATCGGCAGTGAAGTGAATAGAAAGTGAGAATGTGTGTGATGGTTGTGTAAAGGGGAGCTACACTTAACATTTGAAATCCCAGGAAATAGAATGTATACATGTGTGTATAGTTTATGTTGAAGGGACTGCAAATGCGGTAATAATAATCAAGTTGGCTAATACTGGCTTTTTTATAAATGTGAGGGTCCTAAAAGTAAAGTGTCCTTATGGTTGACAAGGCTACAACATTTCAAGTATCAATTAATATGACATTAGAATTGTATGGCTGTTTTGTGTGGTATGCTTAAAAAATATAGGACATTCACCACTAAGCATACAGTTCACCAAGTGTAATCTCTTATATGATATTTTTTTGTGTCATCTGAATTTATTAGGGTTTACAGTATACAACATTATCGTCATTCCAATGTTTTTCTTTAACGGAGGTAGTAAAAAAAATCCTAGCACACGTTTGACTAGCAGCTGCAATCGTGTGTGTGTGTGTGTGTGTGTGTGTGTGTGTGTGTGTGTGTGTGTGTATGTGTGTGTGTGTGCTGTAAAATTCAACCACAATTTGCGAATAAAACCAAACCAATATCATAAATATAATTTTCTTGTATCGTACAAAATTGTACCAAGCCCACATGGCATATTTATGCATGTATGTGAACACTTTTATTTTGCCGTGTGCATAGAAGACAGTAATTGTTGCAAAAAAAATCTTTTGTGTGTGCGAGTTTTCGCCGAAAATCCACAATCTCATCGCAAAAAAAAAAATAAAGCGATAAAAAATATTTATTGTCCAATCCTGCTTCTGAAGCCTCGTTAATCCTTGCGAGCTGTTGCAGTTTGCTGTCCCTTCGCGACGTTCTTTTTGCTCTAATGGTCCACTTGTGTGCCTGCACACAGAAGCAAATAGTCCATTTGAATGTAGTTTCATTTTACAGTGCGGCTCAGTTTAGAGTAGAAAGAGGCAATGTTTCGTGCTCTTAAGTGAAGCTTCATTGAAGTCCAACATCTGTCCCCATCACCACATTTAGAACTCCCGACAGTCTCAAAGTTTTGGCCCACTAATGGTCCTAATTTATGATGTGTGGATCAACACGGGTACTGGCTTCCTGAGTGCATAACGAGCAAAAAAGTCGAACACTTCCGGACATAATTGGGCCAACCTACGACGGTAAAGTGCCTATAGATGCCTTTACATTGTTAGAACGGGAATTAGTCCTGATTAGTACGGGGAAGACGAGGGTAAAACAGCGGGGCTTACGAGCTTTAAACTGCTCGGCTGCGTTTTAATCATGACAGATTATGTCCAAATTATATAGTCGCCATACAACTAACAAAATAGTCAGGCTTGTTAAATCCAAGGGTAAAAATCACCCCTTTTTTAAAAATCGGGCCCAGCTGGCCGTTCGTTAATTTAAAGCATCGATGATATCCTATTGAGGAGGACAATATATATATATTTAGAAATAATACAAGGTGATATTACCGTGCCCTTCTCGTTAATGTTTTTATTTTTATTTGTAGTTGTTGTCTTTGTGTGAAATTGAAGCAAAAGGCAGCTCGGGTGTAGCTCAAGCCGCCATGTGATGGGCCGCAATAAAACACTAAAACACGAGGAAAGAATGACCTTTGGAATTGTGCACAGTGGCACAACCTCTTCTGCATTCCACACTCAGTGCACACATTGCCTTCACTCTTCTGCTTTATTTACAGCCCAAACTTTACAAGCTGTCTTGTTTAGAGATATTAAAAAACACTGTTTTAATGTATTCATTCCAATTTATATTTAGTGAAGATGTGGAAAAAAGATGAAAGAAATTGGCTGCAACGTGCACTATTTTTTTTTGCTGTTGTTGTTTTTATTAACATTTCATGGTGCCTCTTGCAAACATTTGCTGCAAACGCGGATGGTCACATATGGCCACAAAAAGGTGAAGGAGAGGAAGGAAGGTTTTATGACGAGTCACTTCCTCGTCTTTGTTGCCTCTTTTGTGGCTTTTCAGCCTTCCAAACAACAGGGAAAAACTCGTTTAGGAGATCAATGGGTTGCCAGGGTATACTTTTTAAAAATAAAAACATGGCTAATTATTAATTAAGTGTTGCAAAAATATAATTTTATTAGTAAGTATTACAATTGCATTCCGTTTTAAAAAAGTAATGTCTTTAAAACCTAAATCAAATATACATAATAATTACACGTGATGAAAATTGCTTTAAATACCACACAAAAAATATTTGCTCAGCCCCCCAATTTTAAGTGAAGGTTAAATAAAAAGTTTCTTAGCCCCCAAATATTAGGTTATGGTTAAATAAAAGGCAAAGCATATAATTATTTCACAAAATCCAAATGTCCCACTTTTCGCTGAGCTGGCACAATTAAAAATGACAGTTTGTTAGCTAGAAATTTTACGATTATTCATTTTTTTACAGTGCTGTTGAAAGGTGATCGTTAACATTCTATTTCCTGTTTTCATTGTGGTTGTCAGTTTGACAAGTACAAGAAAAATCCTTTTAATTCTCTCGCAGTCAATTTATCAGGGTAGAACAAAAGTGGGCAGCAATTATAATATCCGTTTGCAGTTGTACAAATGACAGCGTGTGCAAAGACAATCGCTCAAGTTTTACGTGTTGGTGGTGCAATTTCCAAAGCCATTATTTGTCGCTCTGATAATCATCAGTTCGCTCTGGTCCACGTACAGGAATGCACATGCACGCATGAAAAAAAAGGACAAACAAGCAACCCTTCGACTTGTTGTGGTTGAATTGAAATTATAAAGAAAAAATATATTTGGGGGCAAGTGTTTTTATATTCTAAGATTATCTGGAAATGTGTTAATTAAAGCACTTTGTGTTTTGTTATGATTTGATTTGATTTTAATTTATTTTTACTGCTTTGTGGAAGAAGCTATTGCCCTATGCAGCATGCAGAGATAGTTGCTAGAGAGCAGGGGAGCGTCACTTGTTTTATTGCCCCACACAGAGAGACCATAAACGCATTCTTGCCGCCTCCCCCTGCTCACTGGAGGAAAAAAAAAAAGCTTTGAAAATTGCTCACACGTCCAACAATTGTGGAAACGTTGACGCCACGCTTCAGGATAATATGAAATGTCCATTTTTTATTTGGTAATTGGGGACGAGTAGGGTATGTTTGTGCGTGTGTGTGACGATGTGCTTGAGTTAATATTTTTTTGTTTAAAAAAAGAATGTGCATTTTGCTCACAAGACTAAGATTTCAGTGGGTATCTTATTTGATAATCTCCTTAATGGCTGTTCAGACTCGACTTGAATTTTCAGTGCGTTTATATAGGCGCTCATGCCCCCATTATAGCGTCATCAGTCACAAGTGTACTTATCAGACTTGTTTGGGGGGGAAGCGCCTCCTTTCCCTTTCTCTTTCTTTCTTTGCCCCCTCGCGTGTCGCATCTCCAGTACAAGAAGACAACAAGAAGAGGATTGCACACGACTTCCACTGTTTATCGGCATTTTGCACTTCATGCTCCAGCTCTCGGGCTACAAGCTACAGTTTCTCCCGCAGTCCCGCCTCGCCATTGGCGGAGCCGGGTCAGCTGACTTTGTCATATTGTCTGCCAGCGAGCCTCGGCTTGGCTATAACGCTCGCCTTTGTGCGTCTTCGCAGGAGATTGCAAATTAATAATATAGAATCGTCTGAGAAGCGGGGAGGCACGCCGCTTTCGGGGGGTTCACCCCGAGGAGGAGGAAGAAAGAAAGAAAGAAAAAATAAAGAGAGAGAAGAAGCGCTTACAGAAAGGTGTGGTTGGTTGACACGCGCGGGAGGGAGATTTAGTGTGGAGGAAGATTGAAAAGAGAAGTGGGGAGAGTTTGGACAAGAGGGTTAGGAGGAGGCAAGGTATGAATTCTTATTTCGCAAACCCGTCGCTCTCGTGCCATTTATCGGGCGGCCAAGAGGTTCTGCCCAACGTGCCCCTCAACTCCAGCACCTATGACACAGTCCGGCATTTCTCGTCGTACGGTGCCGCCGTGAGCCAGAACCACCGGATATACGCCGCCGCGCCGTTCTACTCGCCCCAGGACAACGTGGTGTTCGGCTCCGGGCGGGCTCAATACGACTATGGCTCTAACGTCTTCCTGCAAGACAAGGACGTGCTGCCCAGCTGCCGGCAAAGCAACCTGCACGCACTCAACGGCGGCGGAGGCGGCGGCGTTGGCGGCGGCGTTGGCGGCTCGCAAAGCCACATGGGCCAAGACTACACGCTGGAGCAAGCCGCCGTCGCCGCTGCCGCTGCCGCCGCTGCCGGTGGCCGGGCGGCCCAAGATCACAAGAGCAACATCCCGATCTACCCGTGGATGCAGCGCATGAACTCACACGGCGGTGAGTTTTACTAGCCGCAAATAAATTAAGGAAATGGGCTCGTTTTACGATATGTCTCACCGAGAGAGTAAGCTACTTTTTATGGCCCCATAAAACATGACTGTATCTCCTTGACTTGGAGATGGGGGCCTTTTGCATGTGCAAACAAACAGCTTTCGTTTAGCCACAACAAACTCTAGTGTGCACTTTTTTTCTTCTTCTTCTTCTTCTTGTTGGAAAAACTAAATCGCTTATACAAAGATGTCCTCGACAGATCTAGGGGTCGTTCACAACTTTTATTTTTTAAAATTCGTTCCCCTTCATCTCCCCTCACCCCAATCGCACACACTCACACTAAAACCCTGCAAAATCCATATTGAAACGGGCCACTTTGTACCTCAGCAGGCGTAGGCTACGGGACGGACAGGCGCAGGGGACGACAGATCTACTCGCGCTACCAAACCCTGGAGCTGGAGAAAGAGTTCCACTTCAACCGCTACCTGACGCGCCGCAGACGCATCGAGATCGCCAACGCTCTATGCCTGACCGAGCGCCAGATTAAGATCTGGTTCCAGAACCGTCGCATGAAGTGGAAGAAAGAGAGCAACCTGACGTCTACGGTGGCCGCGGGGGAGTCCACGGCGGCCACGCAAGCGGAGGAACGCAGCGGAGGTGAAGACGCGGTCAAAGAAGACCAAGAGGACAAGACCAAGAAGGAATAGTTCCATCCAAATGGAGAAATTCAACCCCAACATTACTACCTAGAAATGGAGCTGAAAGGGACGACACTGCATGATGGGCCCCCCTCCTCGTGTTTATCATACCACAGGGGTGTTGAGCCTTATTAAAAAACAAACAAACAGGCAAAACATCTTGATAATTTCAGCCACATTCTGAACCTGTGACTCTGGATCACTATTGTTTTTAATGTTATTTTTTTACTTGTATTGTGCAAAAAAAAAAAATCTAATCCCAAGTATTATTAAGTCCAATGCCAGTATCATTTTTATTTATCCGACACGCAAGCCAATGCATCACTGTGAAGTCTCTGCTCACCAAATAGTGTTACTTTAGTCTCGACATTCCACGGAACAAGGGAAGGATTTGGAACTGTAATTTGCTCACAGTGTCATTTACTACTTGAATATATAGATATAGAAATATATACACAGGTTTTGCAGAAACCTGAGTTGCACGATTAGAATCGCACACACACACACTCGTTCTCTTATAAATATGTGCCTGTACATAGGCAAATGAGACTAACATGATCTTATGCAAATTCTTTAAGGATGAATGTGCTTTAGTTGCTCTGAAATATAGAAAATGCGTAACAGACTTGCGCTTAGGCCCATTTTTTTTTTGTTTGACACATTTCCTTGTGAGATATATTTGTACTTTGTCCTCGTTTTTTTTATTTGAAAGTTCATGTTTTGTCATAATTGTGTATCGTGGAATAAAATATTTGTAAAACTTGGACTTTTTGGAAATGTCTTTTTGTGGAAACACCATTTCATCATTGTGGTGATTTTTTTTAAAAGTTGGGTCGTTTTTCAGTTTTTTTTTTTTAAACTTGGTCACAGTATTCCATAAATAAATTATGGAGTAGTAAAATAGTTTCTAGCGGGCAATATAGAACACACGTTTAATGTTTCCTTTTTATTTTTTTCTATATTAAACTGCAATAATATTGTCTTGTTGAAAAGGAGCAATAATACGAATTTAATAGCTCATTTAACGGACTTATGAACATTTTAGTTTTATTAATATTTGTTATGAGACGACAGAGAGCTGGTGGGTTTATTTGGGGAGGAGGTCTGGGGTTTGTGTACGTGTGTGTGTGTGTGTGTGTGTGTTGGGGGAGGGGTGGTGGGGGGTAACAACCGGGTATACATCCCGGGGCGTCTTGCCCGCTTCCAGACAGCAGATGACGCTCTTGTCTTTCTATGTTGCGTTTTTCGCAAAGGCTTCTCGTGCTCCCAAGCAGCAGCTCAAAGTTTACTGGACACGTTTTCGCTATTCATCAATATATCCCCATTGAGCATCAACGCCAATTTATGACTGGCCAACATGCGCACGTGATCCCATACAAATAGGCCATATTTGGGCAGCGCCCGTTGGATCAAGGATTAAAAAAAAGATACCAAAGACTACTCCACCTCTAAATCCTGGATTATTTTTTTCTTGAAGGAGAGGCTGTTTTTTTTCTCTTCCAAACGCAGCTATAGCAAGAAAAGCAATGATCACCGCAAATCGGGGAATAGGGACAACGTGTAGCCGGAGTTAAAAGTAGAACCCGATTTTTTTTGGTTGTTGATAAGAAATGAGCTCCTATATTGACAGCTGCAGTGTGAGGCAAGCCGGTGAGACAAGTTCTCCAATGTTTAGCTTCGGAGTGGCCGGGCACGGGTCCAGCTTGCGCCTGTACGGAGGCGTCAGCGGTAGCGACGTCTTTCCCACCCCTCGATCGGTTCGACGGGACGATATGCAATCGAGCCCGGAGCCTCCGCTACCCCCGGGACCTCCCACCCGAGGCGCTCCGGCCGCGCAGCACTCGGGTGGGCTCTCGGAGAGGAGCGTCAGGTCAAGCGGGCATCGCAGTAACCAGGACGGCGGCACGAGCGTGGAAAGGGCGCAAAGCGTGTCACGGGACTCGAGCGTCGTGGGCCAGGAGCAAGAGCAGCACGGCGAACGCGGACCCCAGATCTACCCGTGGATGACCAAACTGCACATGAGCCACGGTAAAGTTCTTCTCCTGTCCATGCCATAGCCTCTTGCAGACTGCTCCACTTCTTTTCGAGCGGTCCACTTTGCCTCTTGAGTTTTATAGGCCAAACGCAGGAAATAATAAAAACTCGCGGTCATAAATTTTATGACAAAGGCATCCATTGCTCGTAAACCTGCTCTATTACGGCGAAGAGGTGATCCGAAGGCTGATTTATGATTCAGTAATTGGACCACAGGATCAAACTGTGACAAAATTATCAAATAATATTACAGATTCATCTCCCACTATTATTTTCTTGATCGCTTCTTTTGTGCTCCTCCCATCCCAGCATACACACTTTCCATAATCATTCCGAGAGAGTGTGTGTTTACGTGTTTGAAGCTTTAGCCTTAAATTGAACTCTGGGAAACACCAATGACCACCAATGACCTGACCCTGCGTGGCGTGAACTTTTCACCTCCAAAAGATTTGAATAGGCATGTAGTCTTTTTGCACGCTTGGAGTCACAAGTTGGCTGCAGGCTGCAGATGGACACTGGCCACTTTTACTGCAAATGCTTCTGGGGTTTGTCTTAGTTCATATGCAAACATGCCTGCAGCAGGGAAACAGGCGGTGGTGGCTCCAAATATACAACTGTTCATTGACGAGCATGTGGAAGTGAAGGGATTCCAACGAGACAATAGGATATATATTCGGTATTATTATTGGTACCCAGTCTGGCCTAGGCTAGCATTCCTTTAATTTTAGCATAGTTATTATACAAAAAAAGTGGTACGTGTTCGAAAATACAAAAGATTTGTGGAATCATTGAAATTTTACATTTTAGTTTGTTAAATGAGCAATGTCTATGTAAAAATGAAAATACGCGTGTTTAAGTATTTCAATATTAGAACTGTAGACCAAACATTTTAATCAACTTTGCCTAAATTGCGCGTCATTTTCTGCAATTTGATTGATCACAATTGACTACAGATATTTAATTTGTTGCAGTGTTTAAAGTAACTTTAAAAAGGCTGATGCACGAATACACTGCATTCTATTTAATGTATGCGGTGTTTCTTTGCTAACACATACAAAATAAGTTAGAAAGTAAGAGTTAGCTGTACTAAAATTGAGCAATTATTTTAGTTTTTGGTTGCCATTTACATTTTAAACACTCATGACACATTTTTATTGTTCATGGCTTAGTTCCCAACTTGCGCCAAATGTAGCATGACGACAATAATGTATGTAGACATTAGACACAGCCATCTGTGATTTTATACTGTCACTACTAAAAAAAGCCAAATTAATAATTACCTCAATCAAAAGATTTTGTATCTTGATACTATCTAATGTACTTATTGGTTGCCATGGTCAGCGCATCAGGCATCTAAGCCATTTTAAGTTAGTGGAGGCTGGTAGTGAATCATATGACAATATTTTGAGATTTAAAAAAATGTATCCAATAGCCTTTGATCGATTTAGCATATGACAAATAACCAGGAACATAAATACATATCAAAAAGCAATTATTTGTTACCATTTCGTTCAAACATCTAATATTTCAACGCAAACCAATTATTTTACCAAACAGCAATTCAAAAGTTGTTTTAAAATGATTTGGGGGAGGGGGGGATTTTGGGGGGACGTATCACGATTAATATATCGTTGCACCTCGAGAAATATTAAACATTGACGTCTGGTTGAAAGTCTGATTGGAGATCTGGCCTTGTCATTGGTACTCACAATGTACATTTTAAAGCAACTTGATCTTGAATTTTCAAACTTTGTCAGCCAAAGACTGGCGATAGCTAACTTCTTTTTACGCTGCGGCAGAATCCGAGGGCAAGCGTTCCAGGACGAGCTACACTCGCTACCAGACTCTGGAACTGGAGAAGGAGTTCCACTTCAACCGCTACCTGAGCCGCCGGAGGCGCATCGAGATCGCACACACGCTATGCCTGAACGAACGGCAGATCAAGATCTGGTTCCAAAACCGCCGAATGAAATGGAAGAAAGACTCTAAAATAAAAGTGAAGGAATAGAGGGGAAGAAGCACTTGGACAGTGCACAGCACGACAATGCAAAGAGCTGTCTGACCTCCAGATGAACTGCAGCGAGCAATGACATCATGACACCGCCCTGTGGCTCTTCATCACCAATTATGTGTCACTGGTTGCAGTTTGGGAGCCAATCTATTGACTAGGGTTCACTTTGATCAATTGTCTTCTGTAGCTAAATTGAATTTGGAGCCCAATGCGACGATAAGTCCACTTTGGATACACGAGGCTTAGACATTGTTGGTCCAATCATCCATGCTCTTAATTGGGATAAGAACAAGGATGAACCGTCATCACGTGCTCCAAATGTTTGGTCCACTCCACACACAAGGGAGGGAAAAGAATACTAGAAACGTTTTTAACCGGTATAGTCCATGTAACGTTGAATTTGTTTTAGTTAGTGACCTGACTTGTCTTTGTGAATGACTGAATTAATGTTTGTAACCAAGAATGATCAAGTGATGCAAAAAAGTTGCCTGCGTAATTGATAATGCTTGATTGTTAAATATAACCAATAAACTTATGACACACACGAGTGTATCTGCGTCGTTTCTGTTGTAACGTCGTTGGCTTTGTGTTACTTCACAATATTAACGCAATTGTCATTTTTTTCCCACAACATGACCTTTTTTTAATGACATAACCCAAGGTATAACATTTCATTTGCTGCTATTTCAAGTCATCTATGGAAGCCTACTTTACACTCATTCGCGCTACGAAGTTTAAGGCCCTCATAAAAGTTTATTGCCCCCCGTTTCCAGACAGACTGTTTCCTGTTTTGTCAGGAGAAGGAAGGGAAGCCCTCGCCTGTGATAATACAACCCCCCCTTC
The DNA here is from genome assembly GCF_051989575.1 of Stigmatopora nigra. NCBI lineage: Eukaryota > Metazoa > Chordata > Actinopteri > Syngnathiformes > Syngnathidae > Stigmatopora > Stigmatopora nigra. The sequence continues at coordinate 19,096,341 of NC_135508.1, forward strand.
CCAAACAACGACGTGGATGCAAAAGTCTGCTATGTCACCAAATGGCGTCCTATACAACAATTGCATGACGATTAACACAATTTAGTCGAAACACGATATGAGATACCCCACACTGTCAAGCAGATACAAGGAATAAAATGATAAAAATGAAATGGACTCACCTAACAACTCCTTATGCAAGTTCCTGCTTGCTCAGAAGAATATTTGCGTCCACTTTGTCCCTTATTTTCGCTCTCTTGGGCCTCACGCGCAGGCCTGTATGTTGCAATGGATTGAATCCCCCCTCTTTCCGCCCAGTGTCTTCTTTTAGGGTATTTTAAAGTTTACAAGGTTACATATGCCAATTGCCCGGAGCAGGCTCTGTGAATGGTGCTTGGGAAGCACGTGGTGTCATTTAAGTGGCTTTTATGGCCCGCAAGAGCTGACAAACCTTCGATATATACACATCATATAAATCGCAAGTGGCCGGCAACAGCAGCTGCCTCCTGCAGGCACGCACGCGCCTCATTTTGGGTCGCCGTGGGTCTGTGGAACCCGCACTCATGTGAATGGATCCAGCAGTAAGTTGCCTCGTAGGCCTTCTATCATTTTATGTTGGTGCTTGGGGACATTTTTTTTATATTCAGTCGCGCGATTTAATAAGGATTTTATGACGCATTATTAGTCCCATTTCGTGACAATATTCCCTATATTTTAAAGTATTTACGTTATACAGTAGGCATTTCATCATTGCGTGATGATTTTGTTGCTTTTTTTCCAAGTGAAATCGAATGTGAATACGCTTTTAATGAATACAGACTTTGCTTGCCGTTGCCGTTTTTGTAAATATCTAACACACACGAATATTAACTGTGCAGTTTGGTAGTAATTTGCGCAAATGTCGGTGCGTGAGTGCTGACGTTACAGCGTCATTGTGGCTGTGTTTGAATAGACGTGAAAAAATATGGAGGGGACTGTAAACTGAAATGAAATCATAGGAATGAATGAATGAATGATCACGTCAGCATGCGTAATTATTGGTATTATTTTGGAGGTTAGCGTGGGAATGGCATCTGAACGAGTGTGGTTGTGTGTTTTATTACTGTTTGGCTTCATTCACGAGGGTGTGCATTTCTCTCCCTGTCTTTTTAAATAACTCCACTTTCTTTTGATAATAAACTTTATGACACACATCGTAGCGCCACAAAGATATGCCTCTTTTTTTTTTAATTTAAATGGTGCTTTATTTCTTGTACGCTCACGTTTCTTGTCGTGCAAGCAGATGCGTAACACACTTCCGTTAGGGGGCACTGTGCGACGCACTCCTAAGAGAAAGTGGGAATGTGTGTGTGTGTGTGTGTGTGTGTGTGTGTGTGTGTGTGTGTGTGTGTGTGTGTGTGTGTGTGTGTGTGTGTGTGTGTGTGTGCTTGCAGGCCAATGAAATTAATTCTCTTTTTGTCCAGACTGTATTTTGGTTAAGAATGAATTGCACAGCCTGCCTAGCAAATTTCATAAAATTTCAGTTAAATGCAAAATTATCGACACCACTTGAAACAAATACATTTTATTGTAAAGGCTAGTTAACTCCCATAGTTTCAGGGTTTGCAAGGTAGACAATGTATACATCCGCTTTCCCTGCATGCACATCAGCCTTCTTGCTCATATTGTTGCTTTCCATAGACGTGTGCAAGCGACACCCTCATTATTCTAGACACACATGCAGGTCACTTACGGGTGACTTCTTCCCTTTGTCTCAGTTCACATTCGAAGCACAGATCCCATGCAAATGCTTGATGGGACACATTTATTTAACTATATTTTCCCAATGTGAAGACAAAGTTGTGTTATTTTTAACCTGACTTGATAATGAAGTCAATGAGCTTTCCATTCATGATATTCGTCCAAGGAGGCTTTGATTTTAGTTTTGTGCATGTCAAAATGCCCCAATAAATGACTGTCCTCATTCCTTCAACGCTAAGGTCTTTTCTAGGACAATGTCAGCGTAGTTGCGAAAAATAAATGGCCAAAGGGGCAAAGAACGACCCTCGAACAAAGTGTTTGAAAATAACAAAAAACTATATTTGCATCCATCAAAAACTTTAAATAAAAATAAGCATTTTCAACGTTTTGAAAGCATTTATTCATGTTTTTATCTTGATTGATGCAGCTTTATTTGACAGCAATCAGCTTATATATAGATTTATAAATACATTGAGTCTTACCTTATGAATTGCTACACACGAAAACTGTGTTTGCGTGTAAATAGATTAGAATGTATTTTAAGATAAATAAGGTTTATAAAAATTTCAATATCAAGAGAGGAATGATATGCAACGTAACAAATATGGAGAATCAAGATGAATTTAAGTACATTCATTAATATGAATCAATAAATATTTCAGCAAGAATATGTGGGCCGGCACAATGTCAAATAACAGTGTGTGTGGGTGTGTGTTTTAGATTTGTATATTGTGCATAATGTGTATATATATATATATGTATATACATATCTATCAGTAAATAAACATTGTAATTTCAGTGATAATAGATTCTACTACATTAGATTTTGTTTTTCCAAAATGTTGCATTTTGACTGCACAAAATCTCCCTCGAAACACCGCGTTTGATCTCGTGTCTACTTTTGTGTTTTCCAGCTCATTCCACGTGTGTATGCGTGTGAGAGTGGACGTGTCGCCTGTCCACATGTCCGCCGGTGGAGATCTGACACTACTCTCAGCTTGTTCCTGAAGGCCATGCATGCAGAATGGCAACCCCCAGGCGCCCCCCCCCCCCCCCCCTCCCTTGCTGGTGCCTTCAGCGCTGTTAAAAAAGAAAAGGTTGGAAATACAAAGTGTTTGTTTTACCGCATTTGCAAGTTCGACGCTAATGTGCCCTCGCTGCCGTGTAAACTATTGCAGTCAAGTCATTAAAATTGCACACTGAACTGGGTGAGCACTAATGAAGCACAACAAATGGCACAAACAAGCACGTGTTTTCCCCTCTTGGCTGCATGACTGCTCTTTTTACTGCACATTCATATTCGACCCCTCTCAAGACTGCCTGCACTTCATTACAAGTTTTTATTATTATTTGAACGGGACGATATAGCTTATTGTTATTATACCTGTGAGGGGGTGGGGGTCTATTCAGTTAAGGGTTTGATTAAAAGCGTATTATAGGCTTTTAATCAGAGATATTGCAGCGCCAATGCAGGTCGGGTGCCACTGGGCCACCAATTTACACGGAACCACCACATTGACGTCGCCATTGACACGTGTACAACTGTTCATTAGGCCAAAGACCGCTTAATTAGCCCTCCAATGAATAAATGAAGGAGCCAAATAATCCGCCCCAGGGTCTCATCTTTTCCACGTGTACATTACAACTAGTTATTGAACTAGCTGCACGATCTGAAAGCTATTTGCGCCGAGAAGGAATTCAATCGCGTCCCTCCATCAATAATCCCTGGCAGTGAACTATTGGAGGCAGTCAAACGCACAGGGTGAAGCAGGGGTCAGCCCGTCTAAGTCATATTAAAATGCATCCTCGCGGAGTAACAATCTAGCGCCCCCGCATCCCTTTTGGCATCAAAGAGCACTTTGGTTTTGTAATCACAATTGTTGTTGCTTTTGGGGAAATCCTCACATTGAGATATATTCATGGATTGAGCCACTAGTGTAATCAATAACATCGATTCACAATCTGGGCTATACGGTTGCCGTTTTTAATAAGCCCCAAACCGGGCCACATGTCCTATATGGCATTTTTCATCACAGCCTTTTCTCATTAGCTTCCAGAGTGGCAGCGTGAAAGGTTAGAGAGCGGTCAGTATGGTAATAGCCAGCCGAAAGAAATGCTTGGGAACAATGGAAACTTATTTTTCATCCATGCTGTCACGCCGCCTTTGTTTAGGCTGCGCTTTTTGCGACTGAATATTCATATATACCAGCAACCTCTAAGGAAGAAACGCATGATTCTTTGTACTGATTTTTCTAGAACTATTGTTTTTTCTCGCATCCGAGGCTGAGGAAAACCCAAATTAGTTGTCTATATGTACCCTGTAGAACCGAATTTGTGTGGTATTAAATCGCAAATACGTCTCTACGGGAATACATGGGCATCTGCAAGTCACCACCAGCCTCGGACGCACTCGCTTAAGGCCGAGGGTCCTTTAGGGTGTCCCACCGACGTGGATGCAAAGACAGTTGAGACGGAGTCCCACAGCCGCGCTCGTTTCAAGCCGACTGATTTACGGCTTTTATTGCGCTATAAAAGGCTTCCAACATCCTTGCCAGTGCTAATAGAAATGTCATGCGCCATTCCCACAAAGAAGGGCGCCCGCAAACTCTTGTCGTTAATATCGTAATCATCACCATTATTCGTATTAGTACTATTTAAAGCCCGTGTAACAGAATAAAAAGTATAAGACTTCCAGATAAGAAAGTGTATAGCGTGCACATGGCACGTCTCCACGGAGATTAAAGCAGAGTGAATGAGTTGGATAACAGGCAGTTTCACTAAAATGTGGAGTTGGAATAAGGCATACAAGCCTGTGTGTGTGTTCTTTTGGTGTATGGACAGGGGCTGGCTACTTGTTTATGTCATGTTGAAGGGCCTAGACTAAACGTGGCTTTCTGATAGCAAAATGTAAGGGTTTTTTCCATGGCACATTTTGGCATCTATGATAAGTGTGGGGATAGCAGAGCGACTGTTGAGGAAATATTTTGACATATTGCAAACTGTACCAGTAGTATTGTTTCATTCATTATTTCCTATATCACAATATTTTCACATTTTAACCCGATATAGCCCAAGCCAACAAAATATTTGACAGCAAATTAAAACTTTAGACTCTGAGATTTTAATGGTTCCACAAAAAGATTATAACATTTCAAACATAATTTGTCATAAATTTGTTTTTGATTTATTTTGCTACATCAGTTTTTGTTAATCATGGGAAAATATCACATTGCTCAAAATTCATGTATCAAGTATGATACATTTACACAAAGAAGGGCGCCCGCAAACTCTTGTCGTTAATATCGTAATCATCACCATTATTCGTATTAGTACTATTTAAAGCCCGTGTAACAGAATAAAAAGTATAAGACTTCCAGATAAGAAAGTGTATAGCGTGCACATGGCACGTCTCCACGGAGATTAAAGCAGAGTGAATGAGTTGGATAACAGGCAGTTTCACTAAAATGTGGAGTTGGAATAAGGCATACAAGCCTGTGTGTGTGTTCTTTTGGTGTATGGACAGGGGCTGGCTACTTGTTTATGTCATGTTGAAGGGCCTAGACTAAACGTGGCTTTCTGATAGCAAAATGTAAGGGTTTTTTCCATGGCACATTTTGGCATCTATGATAAGTGTGGGGATAGCAGAGCGACTGTTGAGGAAATATTTTGACATATTGCAAACTGTACCAGTAGTATTGTTTCATTCATTATTTCCTATATCACAATATTTTCACATTTTAACCCGATATAGCCCAAGCCAACAAAATATTTGACAGCAAATTAAAACTTTAGACTCTGAGATTTTAATGGTTCCACAAAAAGATTATAACATTTCAAACATAATTTTTCATAAATTTGTTTTTGATTTATTTTGCTACATCAGTTTTTGTTAATCATGGGAAAATATCACATTGCTCAAAATTCATGTATCAAGTATGATACATTTAGGTTAGCAGGCATTGATACATTTTAGGAAATATTCCTATTATGACCGGCTGACTTTTTTTATTTATTGGTACACTACTTTTGTACAAAATTTTCCAATTCTTTAATTGTTGAATTTCAATGCCATCAAAAAACTAAAGTAATTTTGCTTGGGCAGATTGCTTCTGTTTTATATATTTATTCTTTCAGAAGGAGCATAGCTACTACATACATAGTACATTTCATGCATTAGAACCTTAAAACAAACTTCATATTTTTTAGCATAGTAAATGTAGTATTTGGATAAATAATATAGATTTGGAAAAAGTATTCAATCATTTACAATGTTTCATTGTGCAAGTACCGTATCATCTGGACTATAAGATGCACTTTCATAGTTTGGCTTGGTCTGCGACTAATACTCAAGTGCGAATTCTCTACTTTTTTTTCTCTTTCACCACCGACAGCCTGTTATGATGTTGTTGTTTTTTACTGTAGTTACCTGAGAAAATTATGTAGCCTCTTACTGGTTAATCCCTGTTCTCAGTTTCTGATAAAATAAAAAAATAAAAACTTTGCACTGGAACTTTTGGCACCGACAAGTACTTTTTGTGGACAATACTTTTGTTTTTTGTGATAGAAGAGTCTGCTAGAAAAAAAGGCAAAGTTTGAAAGATAGTGATGAGATTATACATGATGTAAGGATTAGAGACGAGCTTCAAGGAGATTTTTAAAGTTTGTTTTTCCAAATTAATCAATTTAAAAACAAACCCATATAGAAAGTCCCCATTTATAAAATACTAATATGGGCTAAAGAACAAAAATAGTGCATTTTCAGTGGGATTCAAATTGTTCCATTTCCATGATCGCAATTGGGCCTGGTCCTTATTCATAGCAAGCAGTTGGGTCCACTTTTCATTTCTTGTGAAATTCTATTCACTTGGCAGTAGTTGAAAATTGCCATTAAGGCCTTTGAGAAGCCGCAATATCAATATCTGAGATTTCAGTTCTGTATCATATCAGAAGCAGATAATTAGATTTTGCATGTGAGAAGATTAAAATGGTTATTTATCACCGATGAGATGAGAATCTGAAAAAAATGAGGTTTGGTCTTGTTGCTCCAGTGTTGATCTATAGTTGTAATATATTGAGCTTTTTTCTGATTGTGGTATCTGATCTCGAACTTTCCCATCAGAGCATCATTGTTAGGCTTATCTCATCCAAACTGGGATGTTAAGCAGCTGTACTGTTTTGTGGCAACATAATGATCTTGTCTACCACAGCATCTTATGCTTAGTGACCTGGGTGGTGACCTTTTAGAGTGTGCAAACTGTGGCCCGAGGGAGACAAATATAGGCTATTCAGATCGGACAACGATTAGTTGATAAAGAGTCATTTCAAAATGAATGCATTCATTCAGTTTTCTTTCATTACTAAATTTCAATGTTTTTATTTTATTTCTAATTCGTCACTGGACTTGCCTTTTTGAATATTTCTTTGTATTTGTTTGTCATTGCACCTGCTTTTTGTCTCACTAATCAGTTTTGGTCGTGTGCTGTTAAATGTTGAAAGAATCTCATGCGTATTTACATTTTTAATTGTCCAATTCTAGAGGTCACTCATTCATCTTCCATGCCGCTTATTGGTACAATTTTTTTTTAATTATGTTTTTAAAGATGAGCACAACAAAGAATGAGACATAGGTTACTGGTGATTTCAGGCTTTCACTCTTTATTACTTTAGCGTCGAGACATCATTTTAAAGATCTTTGTTTAAAGTCTTGATCTTTTTAAGATTGCTGATGGGGGGGGGGGGGGCATTTGGTAATTTCTCTCAAGATCATTTTATCTTGTTAACGGTATTTAAAGGTTAAACACTAAAATATATATATATTTAAATTATATTCAACAATCTTTGTGCTGGTCAAATTCCACCACCATTGTCTCATCTTGGTTACAGATAAAATGGTCTTAAGCACAACATTGCACACATAAGGGGGTCACCTGGTAGGCGACTCCTAGCTTCCATACCTGAGATGTCAAACTCCTTTTTGTCCCTGGACACATCATGACTGCCATACCAAAAGCAAACCTTAAATGGATGAAAACATCAGATGATTAGATATACACAAAAATGAATCATACCTGGCTTGAAGTCAGATATTAGTGAAAAAAAGTTTTTAAAGTCATTTTGTTTATTGAATAAATTGATTAATGGTAACCACAATACACTCGCAGAGTTTCTATCTTTTTAAAGAAAGACAACAATTGCCACAATGTTGGCGTTTTAGCAAGAAACATTTATTTGCTGCATGTTTGCTTGTGCAGGCCGCAGAAAATTATGGGGTGGGCCTGATATGGCCCCAAAGCCTTGAGTTTGATATCTTGCTCTATATTGAATGGCTCAGCAAATGAGTATATAGTTATGGATTTGCTCAGATGTGGATGCAAAATTGTAAATGGATTAGTAATTAGGGATTAGGAAGAAATAGACTTGAGGCCTTTATATCAACCACAAACAAGATGGAGGATCATTTTCTGAATGGAATGTGGCAACTGTGCAAGAAATTGAGTTCAAATAATTAGTGTGTGTTGAAGTTGATGTATATTTATTTATCAGCTTAGTTAGGCTAGACTTGGTTACCTCATGATGTTGAATAATTGAGGTGGTGTTTTCTTTTTTCTCCTTGGTCAGCAAGTAAGCTAGTACTAGTTTTGTCGCTAAGATCAATTGCTTTAGACAAGAGAGGGGAGAGAGAGAGAGAAAGAGAGATAGAGAGCGAGGGGGGTGGATTGGAGATAATCAGAGATTGAGAGAGAGAGAGTGAGAGAAGAGAGAGAGAGAGAAAGAGAGAGAGCTCGCTCGCAGTTAAGCATGTCGACTGAAGGTATGCTAAACACCTCTATTTCCTCATCCGGGTACCTTGAGGGCCGTTGCCATTGGCCGGCTGTGTCACGTGGTAAAAGTAACTTTACAGGGCTGCTCGCAAGTAGGAGGGCTTTATGGAGCAGAAAAACGACAAAGCTAGAAAAATTATTTTCCACTCCAGAAATTAATGATCATGAGCTCGTATTTGATGGAGTCTAACTACATTGATCCGAAATTTCCTCCATGCGAGGAATACTCTCAAAACAACTACATCCCCGAGCACAGTCCCGAATATTACGGCCGCGTCAGGGAGGCGGGCTACCAGCAGCCGGCGCCGCCACCGCCGCCGCCGCAGCATCACCACCCGGACCTGTACCCGGCGCCCCCGCGGGCCAGCTACCACGCAGAACGCCAGTACAACTGTGCAAGCATCCCCGAGCCCGACACGCCGAGGGGGCACGCGGGAATAGCCCACTCGGCGCATCTGCTGGCGGGCAAGGGCCAGCCGGCTTCGTGCGAGACCCCCCAGTTGTCCATGTCCCCCGCCACCCCACCGGCCGCCGCCTCCGCTTGCAACCAAGCCCTCCCGGAGCACCCCAACAGCGCCGCCTCGTCCAAGCAGCCAGTGGTCTACCCGTGGATGAAGAAGATTCACGTCAGCACTGGTAGGCAAAAACCCCGCGTGACGGTGTTTATGTCCGCCCTCTTCCCCCCTTTATCAGCCCCCGACTCCCATCTCGTTGCCAACCCCTGCTCCGATAGCAGGGGAAGCCTTTTGAAATGGCACAATTGAGGCGGATTTACGACTCGGCATTGGTAATTACACCCACCATAAATTTTATAGCTGAGGTATACTCAGGGCAGCCGTATCACCGCCATGTGGCTTCTGCTGTTATGTATTGCGCCATGCAGGAACAAGGAGAGAGAGAACGTGAATAAGAAGAAGACAAAAAGACACCCCCCACACACCACCACCACCACTACCACCACAAAAAAAAAATAAAAAAAAAATAAATACAAAAGAAAAATCCCACTTTTGTAATCTTGCATGAATAATTGAATTGGCAGCCGCCGACCACTAGCAAAGTTGCCTTTGAAACAACCCCAAACGTGGCCATAAATCTTTCAAGTCACATCCATGTTTACCCCCTCCTTTATTTCTTTTCTCTTCTTCCTTCCTTTCCTTCTCTTTCTCCTTTCTCCTTTCCCCTTTCTCCTTTTTCCTTTCTCCCCCACCCGCGCCCAGTGAACTCGGGCTACAATGGGACGGAGCCCAAGCGGTCTCGGACAGCTTACACCCGCCAGCAAGTCTTGGAACTGGAGAAGGAATTCCACTATAATCGCTATTTGACTCGGAGGAGACGCATCGAGATCGCCCACACGCTGGTCCTGTCCGAGCGACAGATCAAAATCTGGTTTCAGAACCGCAGGATGAAATGGAAAAAGGACCACCGGCTGCCCAACACCAAAGTGCGCTCGTCGTCGTCGTCGTCCTCGTCGTCGTCTTCCGGCTCGGCGGCCGCTACCGTGGCCGGCGCGGTTGCCCCTTCCTCGGCTACGAACACAGGGGCCTCTGATGAACTGAGCGGGACGCCTCAGCACGGCGACGATATTACCAGGTTATAAAACCACGTACGGACGACGAAAACAGCTAAACAGAACAGAACTGATTATTTATAGAATGAATCTATCTATTTTCATTTCCCCCCCGTAGTCATCGTGTGCGAGTCCAACGTTATATAAATTGCATGTTATATAGCATGGATTACTGCGAAGATCGATGCGTTTTTTTACTACGTGATAACAGGGTTTAATTTATTTGAAGCTTTATTTGAATGTTTTTAATTATGTTTTGAATGAAGGAATAATGCAGATCAATTTAATCCAAATATTATTGTGGGCAAATATTCTGCCTTCCAGGTGAAATGTGCACAGCCTATTTATTTCAAAACAAAACAAAAGGAAAAAACACTGAAAGTAAAACGATATGATGATAATTATTTTTTTGTATTTAGGGAGCATTTCAAAAACGTCAAACACATCGATAATCTTGAACTTGCTATGTTTAGGATAAAAATGGTGACAATTACCTCGTGTATTTTTGAGACAGGATTTTGTTTGATTTTTTGATTGGTTTCGTGGTGTTGATGTTGTGTTTAGCTCGTTTTACGAAAAAAAAGATTATTGTGAAATGCAATAAACGGAGTTTAGTGTACTTGTGCTAATCATATTGGTCAATAAAACAGTAAGTGTCTTCTAGTTTTCTAGACGTTTGGTCGTCACGTTACCAGGCTGAAAATGTGTGTTTGTGTGTGTGTGTGTGTGTGTGTGTGTGTGTGTGTGTGTGTGTGTGTGAGAGAGAGACTATTTGAACGAGAAATATGCACTCGGTCGTTATTTATTTTTATTTATTATGTGTGCGTGTGTGTGTGTGTGTGTGTGTGTGTGTGTGTGTGTGTGTGTGTGTGTGTGTGTGTGTGTGTGTGCGTATGCTTGTGGTTTTATCACAAAGCTGCTTGCGAATCTACCTGAAGGTCGTTTGCAATGTGTTTAAGGTTTTCAATATTATTTAGGGAACGACTTGTTCCCATTGAAGGCCGAATAGTTGCTCTTATTTTTTTTCTAAGGGTCACACATCACGTTGGTTTTCACATGTGCTGAAATAAAGGGAATAAAATCATGATTTTCCAATGTGGATAAGGAGCCTGAGTTCATGTAACCACCACGTGAGCATTGTTTTTTTGCAGCCGGGGATTTACACCAAATAGCAAATATATTTGCACCACCTCAAGCAAAATGCTCAAACACTGAACACACAAATGTGATAAATTAGTCAAATTGTGATTAGATGAATAGTGTTTAAAATGTCTTCCATTCAGGGTGAGTGCACAAAGAAACTGTATTCACCATCAATCTAATACTGTGTTGTGCAAAAAAAACATGCAATTGTAGACCATTGTATTGTCAATATTGCAGAATATAACATTGTAAAATGTGACTTGGGGGTTTGAGTGGACAATATTGGAGTAAAAGCATTAACTAGTGCGTCTGGGGGTTGTTTGAGGGACCGAATAGCGATGAGACGTGGTTGACAAATGAGCGGGGCAGCCTTTATGTTGGCGGACACATTGGAAAAATGAATGTTGTGCTGCTGCTGCTACTGCATGCTGCATGCAGCATCCCTCCACTCCCCTTTTTTCTCGCCCATGTGTCGCCTCTGTGCCGCCACCCTGAAAAGGTGCTTGATTGAAGTTTGGGGGGCTGGAGGGCTTGGAAGGGTGATGTGCATGGAGGAAGGCCGAGTTCACACCGAGGACATATTTTCTGTGCCATTAGGCTCATTTCAAGCTAGATGGGCGCCCCCCCCCATCCCCATCCCAGCATATCATCCCACCCCATGACCCACTCGAGCTGTCGTCGTCCCCTTGGCCTCGGTGTCTTTATTTTCTTGGACTATCTGCGGCTGTGAGGAAGCCTGCGGGCGGGTTCATGAGGGCATGTGTTCCCCCCTTTGTGCTCCCTGATGAGGTGACCTTTCCTGCCTGGGTGTTTTTACCTGCATGAGTCTTCATATTTTTTCCATCTCATTTAGTATAATAATAAAATTAGTTGTCCTGAACTTTGAAAAAGGGGGGGGGGGGGGTTAAAAGAAAACAACAACAAAATCATGTGATCCGGTTATTCCTATGTTTACACAGAAACTTACCGCAAGAAATGCCATGTTAGTAGCTATTAACTTTCTTATTGTATTGCATTCAAATAGGATACACTTGATTTCTTAATTTAGAAATAACACACGTTATTTTAATCTCTATTGAACATGTGTGTCTTCTTTTTAAAACTGAAATATTTTTCAACATTTGGCCTTTATTCTAATAAGTATTATTATTAAATATCAAACGTTAAAAATTGGAATGCAGCTTAGTTAGCTTTAAATGTTTTTAAAAGACATTCATTGATTTCATGTCAAAACAACTGGTCTCAACAGAAAGTTAATCTTCACATTAATGTTTTAAAGGCATGAAACATGATTAATTAGACCAATTAATAACTTAAAAAATATCTATAGCAATGGGGGGGGGGGTGACATCAGGTTTACAATGATTATTTATTTTACCATCAATTGAACAATTGACAATCATTACCTTAAATAATCAACATACAAAACATCTATTTTTAAGTAATACCTACTGATCAGGGTATTTAAATGCACAGTGCACATAGAATAATATGATTATGATATTTCAAAAAATCGTCCCAAACAAACAATAATAATCCCCTCGCATAATATAAACAAACTAAAGAGAAAATCCCCAATTTCCTTGGGCACGTATACAAGGACAATTTACATTGATACTTTTCTATGTGGTCAAGACCACCATGTTAATGTATTAGAAATAATTTCATAGTTTGGGATTTTTTTAGAAACTTGAGAGTTTTCCTTGTAATTCTTTTTGTTAATAATATTCGTTGATAAATATTCAGAATAGCAAAGTTATGGAACTTTTTAAATGTGTAAACAATCGTAATCCTTGGCGAATAAATGTGGTATTTAAAGAGTAAATCTCTGATGTTCAATTTCCCAGTTTGAAATTCCTAAAGGCTTACTCAGTTTAAGATTTTTTTTTTTAAATATGCATGCATGTCTTCTCGTGGCTGCTGAATCACTTGGGATTTTCATTTTCAGCTGCAGCCTGGCATATTCGCTCTGATTTATGCTTGCCCGGGGGCCTTAAAACTCCCATCGTTGAACATACAGAAAAAACATTGGCACTAACAGTTATCGAAATGAGAGCGAGAAAAAAATTTCCATGGTGATCATTCTTATTCGCACACAAAACAAAGGTGGCACTCTCAGTTGAGGTTCTTGTGCAGTCACTTTGCTCACTGATGAAAGGTGCATTTTTGTTATTGTGTGCAGCCGTGGCAGCTGCATAATGGCTGCAAGTTGAAACCAGGGTCATGCTGCTGACGTGTCTGTGCATTGACCACCGCCATGCCATGTCGTCACAAATGTGGATAAATCTCTCTTTCTAGGCAGGAGATACACTGTGTCCATTTTGAGCTCAATTCATTGACAAAATCACATTCCAATTCAGCCGATTGATTTGCAAGCCATTCGGCACCCCGTATGTACGAATGTACATAGGTACGTACAAAGTATTACGTACGTATGTATGTAGTATATACGCACATATGTGTGTGTAGTATATACGCACATATGTGTGTGTAGTATATACGCACATATGTGTATGTAGTATGTACGTATGTATGTATATTTATTTATTTCATTTATTTATTGAACTAAGTGCACTTGGGAATTGATTTGGCTTTGTGACACTTGCAAGAGGAAAAAATATCATTTTATTAATATCATCACTTTGGATGCTTTATTTTATGAGGCTTATAATAACAACAATAGCAACATGAAAGGGTCAAAGCGGCCTTTTACTCATGCATTTAAAAAATGAAGATTGTATTATGGTTGTAGTATACGCTGACAAATGCGGTAAATTTATATTTATATAAAGCTTGATGGTACAAAAACACTCGCTACCAACGGATCGAATCTGATCTTGTGACCAAAATCCGATACTGTTCAATTCTCCAAAAACAGTCTTATCGGACGTCGATATGGATACCGACCGACTATTGGATCGGGACATAGCTAGTTTGCAATTAACCTGAGTTTATGTCTTTCAAAAACCAAAATAACAGGTCCATACAATGCAATAATATGTTGCTATATTTATACTAGACTATTTTCAGACCTGATCTCATTGTAAATGTGTGTTTTTGATGGAGACTCATGAAGTATATATACTGTGCAAACTGCAGACCCTTCATTTGGGCCTGCATTGTTTACAGCAATACTGGGCATTGGAACCATAAATCTTGCGCATGTGTGCCCGGACAGCGCCATTTGTATGCATCGTCTTAAGCGGCAGCATCCTCTCTGCCCATAAACGACCCCACCCCCACCCCCACACCCTTCACTAGCCTGCTCTCATCTTATCTGTCCAGACTTCCCCGAGTTGCGCATGCGCACACACGGTCACTTCCTGTGTAAAAGAACCCTGCACAGGAGTCAAGATTTGAGATGCGAACAACTTCCAAACATCTCTCGCCAAGGGTTCTTCCAATTTTTTTTTTTCGTTTGCTGTCATCGAGAGAACGCAAACGGAGAAAGAGAAGTTGTAGGGGGTGCCAGAGCAACCGCACGCTTTTGTTCGTGGGTGCGTGTAGGCGTGCGTGAGGTGAAAAACTGATTTATTGCCACTGAGACGGTTCAAACAGAGTTCACGGAGAATGCTAGTGCAGGCACAGGAGCTAAATGATGGCCTCGCTCAGCTTGTATATCACACCTTGGAGCTCCAATGCAGAGCGTGTGTTCAAGGGTGTGCGTGAAGTAGAAGGGAAACACTGGCAATTTAATTACCCCCACCCTCACTCGCTCTTTCCCATATTCAGGACCAGCTGCAACAAACAATGAGAACCAAAGCAGGGACGTTTGTATTTTAGATTGTGGACTTGAATGTGCAGATGGAATTTTTTTTGGATAGGCTTTCAATTGGAATTTGGTTAAAGAATATTTCATTTTAAATGGCTATTCTTATAGAGATTAATTGTTGATAAGTGTTTTTAAAACCTAAATTCCTTAATTACGACAAATGAATACTACATACTTGTTTTTTTTTTAACTTACAACATGAATCTAATTGATTAACAAATTTCAACCACAATTTGTACAACAAATACTAATGCATCTATTTTTTCTGGAGGTAGGGGTACGGGCAAATATACCTTACTGCAGTGGCTGTCAATTTATTCTGTTCCACGAAAAAAGAGAAAACAAAACACACCCGCGCCACATACACAGGGACTTTCTTTTATTGTAGTCAACATGGATTTATGCCTTGGGAAGCTCTGAGGTGATTCACTCCTTTGTCTTGTGCACTCCAGATGCAAGCCTTTGTTGGCCACTCCCATGCATGCATATTGAAATCAGATTTGGTCATCACATTTGAGTGTTTGGAAACAAAACAAAAACTGAAATTATAAATACAGCCTTCGAAAATGGCCTTTAAAAGATGTTTAATTCTATATAAACGATTTTTTTTCATTTAATGGTCTACTAAGAGAAGGGCATCTTTAACGCTGAAATTATTTACAAATGCATGAGAACAAATGACATGAAAATTTGATTTTATTCATCCCAATTGATTTTCCTTTAGAGTTTCGACGCCCACCTTTCGATCCACAACGATTAATCGGAATAAAAAAAACGTACTACTAAAACGAACGCTGATATTGTGCATCCTAATATGGCATCTCAATTTAAAAAAAAAGGCAATTCAATATTAGTCCCTACAATCGAACAGGAAAAAAAAAACAACCTGCCGTTTCGCGATGACGTCACCCATCTCTCCCCTAAGCGTACTCCGCTCATTGTGTTGCCGAATTTGCGCCCCCCCCCCCCTTTCTTATTTCCCCCCAAAACACTAGATAAGCAAAGACTGCTACTGTTCTTATGATGACCATGTTATCCGGGGGGAAAAAAGCACACGAGCGTCAAATAGGCAGCAGATGACTTTGGTCCTCCACCGTTAATCCATTGGACGGCTGACAATCACGTGACCAAGACTGCCTCTTGGTAAATATTGTTCATTTGTTTTCCTACGTGGTTATTGCAAATCATTGGCCCTCCCTGACTGATTTATGTGTGCTCACATATTTTTAGTTTAATTTCTTTTGGCTTTACTTCCTTTTCCTCTGCAACAATTCAGGAGCTCAGCCAATAGTGGGCTCTGTCACAATGAAGGAGTGAACTGAAGACCCTTTATATTGTATTGTTATTTCCTTCTAGAATGTTGTTTGGGATGCTGGCTGGACTTGGAGCTCAAGATTGGGAAGTTTATTTTGCAGTCTTTGAGCTAATCACGAGCAACCTTTTCCTGGATCAACCCACAGACATGCGTTGAAGCAATTTGGTAAATATGTATTTTTTTGTTTTGTTTGTTTTATGGCCAACTTTTCCATATTAATTAAATGTGCTCAACTTGAGGTGGACCCGCATGTAAGAATGTAATATCATTTAAATGGATACTTTATGAGTTTAGGGGTGGAGGGTTTGACCTAGGTCAGTACTCACGGTGTGGAGTTTGCATATTCTCAGGCTTTTGTGGGTTTTCTCCGGGTAATCTGGTTTCCTCCTGCATCTGAAAAACATACAGGATTGGTTGATTGAGCACTTTAAATTGTCTCTAGGTATACGTGTGAATGTGAATGGTTGTCCTTTGTCTACTTGTGCTCTGCGATTCGTTGGTCATCGATTCAGGTTCAGCTGGGATGGGCTCCAGCACCACCTGTGACCACTGTGAGGATAGGTGCTTCAAAAAATGAAGGAATGAATAACAAAACCTGGTTAGTGGGTTCATTGATTGGTTAGGAATTCATGAATCCGAGGGAAGGCCAAGTTGTGTGTATTGGTTCAGAGAAGGACTGGAGATTAATTTCAATTAATTTTGAGCCTCTCAAAATGCTTTACGTCTTAGATGAGGCTGTCAAACCAATTCAACAAAGGGCCAATTGGGTTCACACTCATTCAAACTGTTGCTGAACAGACAGTGACACCAATAAGTTTTCTGCACAAACATACAGCACCTGACTGCGATCAACTGTTTACACTTTGTAAAGGTATACTATTCAAACCAGGAAAGTCCACATTTCACTTATTAGGTCCAGACGGTTTTGGTGTGGTTCCTTTTCACATTACAATTTTTGCAAATAACCTAGGATTTGCCAACAATCCTATGTATGTGCAAACATGGAGCAAAATCCAAAAATAAGCAGAGCTCCATATTGATATGGTTAATCCAACTACAAACGTTTGTGGGACAGAATCAGAGTATATTGATGCAACATGGACGTGTTAATAGCTAAAAAGACATTCCGTCTCTTCATCTCTCCTTGTCGAACGCCGACACTTGTTAGTAGATGTGCTGCTAAACCAACATTTTTTTCCCATAATGCTGGTGGCAAAGGAAGTCTGTCACGTTCAAATAGCTGTGTGATTTAGTTCGAAATACTGTGTGGTCGGTCGCTTTCACACGTAAAGCGAACTGCACCACGGTCCGCTTGGAAGCGAACCGGTTGTTTAGTCTGCACAGATTTCGCTGGTTTGTGAGGTCTTGCAATTGAGAGACACTCACTATTTTTGGCCACGTTGGCCTTTATAGTCGGTGTGTAATTATGTACGTCAGTTGAAACTTAATATTTGTATATCATGTCCAAAATGGAGCAGGTTCGCAGGTTGAGGCACGAACCCACCTAGTGACTTGGCATGAACCATTTGGGTCATTTTTGAGCATGTTTGGATTGCAAGACCTCTCTCAGCTCGGCTTGAAGGAAGAATTTTTTGATTCCAGCTTTTCCAGCAAAACAAATTTAGGCATTATAGCCTTAAATGTGGCACTTTGAATTTAAGAAATTTACTAAATTCAGCCTAGCACGGTGGTATTATCTCTTTATTTAATGAAGGTTTGTGGATAGGGGTGCAGTTTGAACTGTAGAGAGTGAAATGAAGGGGAATATGCACAGAGCCCTTTGGTGAAATTTTGATCTTGCACTGTTTTGGACTGTAGCTTTTCGTTGTCGCCTACTTGTTGCAATGACAATAAAACTATTCTGTCCACCGAAACAGAGTGATTATCAGATGCTGCTTTGTTACTAAGAGTTGCAGTTCTTAGTCTAATGTCACTTGGCCTTGTTAGGTACCCATTAGCCCCAGTGTACGATACTGCTATCAACATACATGTCCAATGGAATCTCTAATGGTGGTTATTTTTACTGGATGTCCCAAGGTAGCGTTTAAGTGACTGAGAAGAGGCTGTGGCAGGTCTGCCTGTGCGTGTCGACCATGATTAATGTGGCCTGTCAGGTAGCTGTAGTGGCGTCAGATGTTTTTCCTCAGACTGTTGCTTCAGGAGGCAACCTTTCCCAAACGGACGACACAGTGGACAGTTTGACTCGCCGTGCGTCTCAAGTGTGACTGAAGATGCAGGAAGAAATGCGGGTCCCGCACTCATCACCGAGATTTAACACCTCTTTTGTGATAGACTTGTAACAAGTTTTTCTTGTATGTGCTCATCTTCCCAGCAAGCGGAGAGTGACCTTCGCAAGCGGCCAGCTGAAGAAGAAAGTCCCAAATGGCAACAGGCCTGACGCTCGGATATTTCCAGCTCAAGATCTGCTTCCAAATCGCATGATGAGGAAAAAGAGGACAAACCAAAATAAGTTGGATGCGGGCCAATCATTTTTGCACATCCCATCGACGTGTCCGATTGTTTCAGTTCATGGATTATTTATTTGGTTCTCTTTGGGTGCCGCACATCAACTCATTGTTACGGTATTTTTTAGACTAGTGAGATGTACCGGTAAAAAAAAGCATAATTTAGAGGGGGGAATACACTATAAATTGCACTGGAGTAAGTCTTATTTTTGGGTAAAGTTTTAATTGATCAGAGACCAAGACTAGACATCATTAGTTATCGTAATAACGATAAAATAAGGAACAACAGGCAAAATGGGCTTCCGTTCACAAATCATTATATCATTTAGATACATATAGTCTTAACACAACATGAATCGTTTACCAAAAACTCTCCATTACTCTCATCAATACTGTTCAACTCCACCAACTGTTAGGTAAGGGCACAGCTAGTAATACTTTGTGTGGCTGTTAGTGTGGAAAAAAAATATTCGTTGCCGGGCCAGCAAATTCCAGAAAATATGGTAAACGGTATATTGGTGTATTGACTTGAGGAATAGGGCACCCATATTTATATATATTTTAAATCCACTATGAACATTTTTCAACAGGTCTGTGAATGCTGCTATTCATAAAAACAGTAATAATATTAAAGACAAGTTAATAAATTGAAGAGTTTGTGCATCATGTTACCATGCGGCCCTCATGTGTCCACTTTGTCCTTGTAATCAAAGCAAAAAAATCAAAAAATCAAAGGGTGTCTTGTCACAAATCAAAACAATTGCAAATTAGTCATTTGCATCTCAAGACACAGCTGTCATCCCCTAAATGCAATACTTGTTTCATGCTACCATGGCCCTCTTATAAAAATCCACATCATCATATTCCAAAGTGGCCTTAGGGCCTATTAGCGGCCATCTTCATTTCAATGATTCATTTACTCTCGCTCATTAGCATCCATCATCTTAAATCTCAAAGCACACCAAAATGACACAATTGAATTCAACTACCGTACATGAACCGGTCATATTTAAAGCAGAATTACAGCTAATCCCACATGCATGCAAAACACGTACAATTCTTTTTCTATTTATCTAGATGTTAATGAATATGGCTGCATGTTTAGGCTTCTTTCTCTAATTACTATGTGATCTTAATAGAAACATGTTTGAATGTGGAATATGCAGCAAAGCGCGCGTGTGAATTATGTAAATCATTTTTTCAAGTGAACTAATCCTTTGATAGAGTTTTCCATAGATTCTCTCATGCCGTATATGCTTAATAAATGCAACACTTGCTTGGAATTAGTTGTGATCGTTTTTTTTTTTTACATTGAACGCTTCCTCGGCCGCCTTCCAAAAGATAACCGCACCCCCACTCAAGCATGCTTTGACCAACTCCTTACAATTGTGCATTCAAGTTGCACATTCCCTATGTTGAAAGTGTCTCCCTGGCTCCCCCCTCTGAGTTCCCCGCCATTAATCACGAAGCCTTTGGAACACTCCGAGCACGAGTTCTAAACCCAGCGGGCGCCATGACAGGATGCCTCGCCTCTTCCTTCACAAAAGCCAAATTGAGGTGCTGCAAGTCAGGGCTGGCCTCCCCTCTCGAGAGGGGCGCATGTTAGCTTTCCAGTTCAGGCTCTGCATCAAGCTAGAAGGGGTCAGCCGCTAATGACATTGTGTTTACTGACACAAATGATGTTTTTTTTTACTGGGATCATTCAGGATTTTTTTTCTTCCAAACACCGTGTCAGAATATTGAAAAAATTGGAATACTCAAAGGACTAAATCCCAAATATTCTGCGTGGCATATTTGTTTATTCGACATATATCTGGTCCCAGAGTATAGGTCTCAACACAACACTCTTTTTTTCCAAGTACAAAGTTAGTTTACATTATGTATAAGTGAGAGTGTTCTGGAAATCTGGTTGTACGTAGTGAAGTTTTAGGGAATTGCATTATGCCGTTTTTCATACGCAGTTCTACCATTTATTACATTTTATTGGACACAAAAACATTTAAATTCGAATTAAGTTGTACGAGGTTAAGTCTTCTGACAACAAAAAACAAATTCATCTTAAATTGAAAATTAATATTACAAATATAAAGTCATATGACAACTGTTGCTTGAAAAAATACTCTCTAAACTAAAACTTTGTTGCCCCATTTTATTGTAACACCATTATAATTGCAGGCAGTTGTGATTGTACACCCCTTTCTGAAGAACAATAATAATAAAGAACGAAAGATAGTGTGAACTCTTTACATTTACTTCCTTCTCACTGTTAAATGGCTTATTATAATGCCCATTGAAAGTGTGAGAGGGCAATATCTACTTGGCTTTCACATCGAGAGTGAAAATAAGAAAGGCAAGGTCAGATTTTTGTGCAGTCATGATAGCCTTGGACACGACACATTGTAACACATTGACACGTTTACAGTATGAGTGTCATGTAGCAAAATGAACATGCATGACTTGTACTTCACTGCGTGTGATGACTTCAAAAAGATTTAGTAATTTTGCTTTATTTCAACTGACCTGCCATCTTTGGTCAAATTCAGGCGTGTTCAAACAATGGCTTGGGGGCACAGTTGTAGAGTAAAGATTGGTCATTTTAAGACTAGTATTACTATCAGTATTGGATAATCCTGGTTTAGTTTACCATAATATCCAGCACTGATGCGTCCCAGAACATTTGTCCATGTAGAATAGAGCCTTGGACAGCCAAGATGAAGGTGCAGTTGATAGTCTGAACAATGAATTTTGGAGTCGACAGTTTTACATGCGGCTTTAAAGTGAACGAGCTGCCATGGAGAAATTGTGACAGCTATGAAATGAGGGGGCTAATGAGAAAATGGATCCCTCAGTGATCCCGGCTGGAAGGATTTTCCTAGCCTCATTCATTACCTGATCAGTGGGTGGATCGGCTGTCGCTTGGAAGATATTCCACGCCAACGGATGATGCAGAACATGACACAAGGTCTTCAATACAGGAGTATTCAGTGAGTGCTTCATTACTATTTAAGAGGAAAAGGAAAAGGGAGAGTGAAAAAAAGTAACTACATTGCTGTCATTGACAGTGAGAGCCGTCCAATCTATTTTTTCCATCAGTAAACAAATGAAATTTTGTGTATTTGGATTTTTTTTGAATAATTTCCTTTCATTGGAATGGACATAATATAGTAGCTCATGTTTCCTAGATACTTGAATTCCTCCCTGATATGTTTAGCTTGCAAAAGCAACCAAAATTGGGGGAAGCAGCTACAAAGAGAAAGATTCTCAAGATTCCTGTATGTGTCTCCTGATTTATGATGCCGCCACTGCTGCCAGAGCTGTACCTCTGCTTCCTCTGCACAATCTCCTGCATTACACAGACATTAAAGGAAGTCCAAACATAGGAATGTTTGCAACAATGTGTAGTAGGAGGGACTTCCCATGCAAAGCTTTTTGTATTTTAACATCAAGTCAACCAATGGTAATATTGAATTGAATTGAATGATTTTATTGTCTTTCCACAAATATAATGAGAGTTAAATCTGTCACCCCAAAATGCACAACTAACAACAGACAGACAAATAAACAATCAATAATCATTTCTCATGTATTGATTATTTATTTGTCTGTCTGTGGAGCCATGAGAATACATGAGAAATGATTATTGATTGTTTATTTTTCGGTCTATTGTTATTTGTGCTGGATTGCACCAATCCAACAAAGAAAGTTAACATATGACCTTGCACTAAATCTTGATAAGCAGAGTGCTGTGGATTATGCAGGTTAAAAATGATAATATTGTTGCTTTAATGAGATTTAGAATGAACAAATACACTTTGGTCAGTAAAACAATTGACTAATCACTCTTCTAGATTATTCCAGATTGCAAAACACAATGTGAAGCCAGAATATTGTAAGAACGTCATGTTTTATTTAATTGCTCTATAAATTTAGAGAGAAAAACACGCTCTCAACGTACTTGAAGGTTAGAGATGTGACCTTAAGAGGGTAGGTCTCATTGCTTTACATATTGTAGGACGTAGGTGGTCATTCTATCACTTTCGAGGTGTTTGATCATTTGCGAGCAAAAATGCTAAAAATGTCACAGTTGATTGTGTTGTCTTTCAATGCTACAGTAATGATCTTTTTGTGTGGGAATTGTTATCTGTTTGAGTCAGTAAAAATGATCATTAGAGTTGGAAAATTGTGAAATTGGCCACGTGTCATCTTTGATTCCTGTCCTGTCTGGAGTTTTTTTTACTTAACAAACATTTTAGACAAATAAAAGTTGTTCTTTTGATTTTATGACCTCCCAACCGCCATTGCCCCTAAGCAAACTGTCATCAGCCATGCCCACCCTTCTTCTCAGGTGTCCCGTGTTACGTGTCAATTCCCTTTGTCACCTTTATGACTTTTATTTATTTGTCTGCTACATCATGTGGAACAAAGCCCAGTGTGTCGCTCAGGTAGATGGATGATAACTCGACTGATGCAACTCATCTATCTGCGAAATTTGACTTCCTCAATCTTATACAGCGGTTACTGTCACTTTATAGCGCGGCATGATCAAGATCAATGACATTTTAAATGCTCGCCAGTTAAGGCTGATCAGTGGCAGTAAAAGCTAAGTTGCTCGTCAAACTGTCTTACAGCTCACAGACCGCCAAGCTTTTTCCACTTTTTCATTCCGAGGAAGTCACTTCAACAAATGAACTTGCAATCGCAACAATCACACTGCTAAATGTCACACACTGACCTATATTGATTACTCTGGAATGGTTCACCAGTCAACAGCTTTATTACTCGAAAATTGCACAAGGATATTTTGGGGAAAATATTGTTCTCTTTTCAAGTGATTCTAAGACATTTATATATGTATGTATGTATATATGTATGTGTGTGTATATATATATATATATATATATATATATATATATATATATATATATATATATATATATATATATATATATATATACATATATATATATATATATATATATATATATATATATATATATATATATATATATATATATATATATATATATATATATATATATATATATATATATATATATATATATATATATATATATATATATATATATATATATATATATATATATATATATATATATATATATATATATATGTAAAAAATGTATATATGTGTGTGTATATATGTATGTCTGTATATATCTATGCGTGTATATGTGTATGTATGTATGTATATATATACATATACATGTGTCTATATACACACACACACACACACACACATACAATCCCTGGTGGCTCCTGATCTTTGAGTGTGTTTTTATGGTCGACCCATGCATGTGTGGGTTTTGTCCGGGTACTCTGGTTTCCCCCCACATTCAAAAAACATTCATTGTAGGCTGATTGGTCACTCTAAATTGTCCAAAGGTATGGGTGTCAGCGTGAATGTTTCAACCTTGTGATTGGCTGGCAACCAATTCAGGGTGTCTACTGTTGGCTGGGCTAGAGTCCAGCACCCCTGCTCTCCTTGTGAGGATAAGCGGAATGGAAAATGAATGAATTACTGTAAATTTCGATGTTTTATTTTTTTTAGGAACAACGATTATTTTGGTTGCCAGTTTAAGCAAGGCTAAGTATTGTTTTGGCTGACTGGTAACCAGTGACTGAATCGATTGTTTTCTACTCAATTTGGCGAAGTTTAAATGGATTTTTTTTTTTGTGAAGGTGCCAAATAAATAAAATGAACTTCAAGGGAAATTACGGTAAAATGATATGCATTTCCATCAGGAACAATTACAGCAGCCTTCGGTATCAAAACAAATTAAAGAGTTTAACAAGGATTCAGAGGATATGAAAAAGAAAAAGAACGTAAATTAAAAAAAAATTCGAACTCCTCAAATTAGCTGAGAAAGATGCTCAATAATCTCAAATTTGAAGTTTACAACGGCAACTAATTAATAGCCTCATTATCTATCAGTATATTAACTTTGCATCCCCAGCGGAGCGCTGATGTGCACAGCGAGCGTGCACCAAAGCAAACAAAAGCTCTCCTTCTCTTTCCCCGCGGCGAGAAACAACACACGCCGTTATGAGGAACATTTCCTCCCGTTTCGTGTTTAACCCTGCTCATTTCCCACAGTCAGAACCCCGGAAACAGCCAGCAGCTTGGGGGGAAGATGACGGATGACCGCTTGTCATGGCGTTTGGGACCGCGCCGACTCTGAGCCTTTCGGCTCTTCTGGGTTGTGGAGCTACGTAGTGCAAAGATGGCGTCCTTTACTGGCCACTGCTCGCTTTTCAACACGTGCCTGAATGCGCACTAACCTGCTTTTATCAGCTGTTTGCACAGTATTTTACTGGATTCATGGTCATGACTTAAGAAATATGGCAGACTCCATGCGACGGTGAAGGAAAAGATCATTTTTAGAAGTGTCAAATACTAAATTGTTGCAGAGTGAGCAACAAAGGTACAAACAATTATTCTAAAACGAAGTTATTCAAAATTCATTCAAATAGACCAATTGAATTGTTTCTTGCTTTATACAGTGTACCATTGCCTTCGTATAAACTCCTACACAGTAGCTTTATAATCGTAAAATACAATGATTCCCGACCCTTTTTAAAAGGAGCCACGCTATTTGCATTGAAAAAATGTCAAGCTACCCCACTAGCTAAACATTTTAAACTTTAACTGATTCACCTCCTTCCATGTGGTCTTACAGATTTGTTTTGGTTTACGTATTTCACTCGAAAAGTGACACATGTAGTAAATAAGGTACCTCAAAAAGCATGCGGTACATTTTTCAAAAATTATGAGGAAATCTGTCGCACCTTTTGCAGTGAGCTCTTGTAAACTTCTGCCCGGCAGAACACTACAAAATCATGATGAGTTCTTTGTCTGTGATGTTTGAGAGCATCCTGGCAAAGAGAGAGAAAAAATTATGGGTGTAACATCAATGACACAAGCGTACATGCGCAAAAACAACAGCAAAATAGAACAGAACTCCACCAGCTGTAGATATATTGTGGAGGGGCCTATGCATAGCTGCCAGCTCCTCCGTAATCTTGGAAATCCGTTTTCCCTCGGATAAATACGAGTAACTAGGCTGTGTCTCTTACATCGCAGCTCTCGTCCAAAGCCAAGGAGAAAAAGTCCAAACTTGCCACTCTATGTTGCAGCTGATGCTCCAGGTTTCCCACAATGTCCTCACCTACGGTTTGCCTGGACAGTGCGACTTTGCTCAAATGCTTCTTTTTTTTAAGGGGGGTATCAGTGCTGCAGAGTCTACCACAGGGGTGGGCAAATTTGTGGGCTCGGGGGCCACATTGACTTTAAAAATTTGACAGATGGGCCGGGTCAGCACAAGATACGATACATATAAAAAAGTGCATCCGTTAACAGTACATATGAAACATTAACAGAAAAAAAGGACTAAAGTATTCACATACTCATCACTCATCATTAAAGTAAAGAGTATAAAGTACAAAGTAAAGTAAAAAAGAATGTATTAAGAAATATTAAAAGGTAATTCCAAAAAAGATAGAGGGGCTGTAAAACACGAAAAACAAATAAGAGTGGACAGAGCTACTCCCACTGGCTTCCGCGTGACGGCGCCATGTTGGGAAAAATAAAAATAAAAAAAATATAAAATAAATAAACATTATTTGGACAACCTCGGCAGTCCGGATTAAAAAGCCTAACGGGCCGAGCTGTATGTGGCCCGCGGGCCGTAGTTTGCCCATGCCTGGTCTACCAAGTACTCCTTGATAAATTCCTCTTTGGAGAATGGCGTATTGTTTTTGCGATTTTGTGGATCTGTGACGCTTGGTAAAAAAATGACTGCCACTTTTGTAGCTGAACTAGCAAAGCATCCGATTTCTGAGCCCTTTCATTATCGCATTTTTTTTTTTGTATTTCTCAGCATGTTAACTCTGGATATGCAAATTCAAATTGTAAGCCTTAAACACAGCGATCTGCTCTCCGTAAACTAAACACACAGCTTTTCCGATGATTTCAGTAAATAAATATGGCCCATATTGTGTTAAAATCCCTGCATTTAGCATCTATCTTTTTTTTTAGCATCACCTAGTATTTTGGAGGGCTTCTGTTTCCCTATGGGGTCATTATGCACGTGAAGATAACAATTACTTAAAAATAACCAACCAGTACCATTTTTAAATGTGGTTCTAAAATCTATTTGGAATCAGAGTAAGTATATACGTGACCCACTTGGGTGTTGTTGCTTAAAGGCGTTTTTCTCAATGTGATTGTGTGTGGGCTCAGCACACCTTCCCTCTGACATCACTATTATTCACAAATGTCAATATTTGAAAAACACTGACACGCTCCATCAGTCACATACGGTCACCCCTCTGCTGGTCAATGGCACTTCACTATCCGATGGCGTCGAGGCGCCACTCCAAACATTCCTCTCTATTTGCTATTGTTTCATCCCTGCCAGTCCTTTCAACACAATGTCGCATTCTGGTCATGTATGAATGATGGGCTTTTTAATTGTGCATACATAGCTTTGTATGTACTGCTAGGTGCATTAACAAAGCTTGAATCTCTGCCAGCTGCTGATACTCATCTGTTAACGTGGGTTAAAGCCAAGTCTGATCAGGTTCAAGAGCCCACACATAACGAAGTTTCAGTGCATTTGCTCCTGCGAAGGTTCATTTCAATCCTTAGAACTGATCTAACCTCCGATGTCTATTAAAACAAATCAAAGCTTAAAGGCTAAATAAGATTCAATCTATCGATATTGACTCTGTTTTTTGGATGGGCTGCAGATACCGCCACCTAAGAGTTGCCACATTTGACTGGGTTACACTCTAAACAAAAGAGAGACCACAGATCTTTTAAAAATGATTTACTACAAAATGCACGCAGAAAGATGGCCTCGTAAAACGTCAAGATGATAAAGACATAAAGTGCCCCTCAGAAGGAAATGGTCAAGTCCAGTTTACTTGACCAAATGTACTCTCTGTAATCACCTGAAACATACTAGTAACCTTTAGCTCCACTCTATATCGTAATTTTGACAAAGTCGCCATCAAAATGCCTCACTGATCTACAAGAGCTCTGAGCCCACAGTGTGATGTCACACAAACACGATCACAAGACCACATTTCCTTAATATTCCACCCACGAGTCCATCCATCAGCTTTTTTTCAGTGATTGGGTATCATGATATAGTAGATGCGCGTATGTGCACGGCCGTACTAAATCGTCAGAACCTGAATACATTTGCAAAACATACCGCAATGAGAAATGCATTGAAACATTTTCACCACAGGAGGCAAAATGCATGGAGAAAATCATCAAACTCAACTCATCTCTGCAGTGAACATTCATAGAAACATTGTTATAAAACCATGAGACATGTTGGAAGTTGGAGTTGATGCTATTAGCTAGTAGCAAACCATAATTAACGGCTGTATGGAGTTGGCACCTTCTCTCTGGGATTTTGTGGGTTTTCTCCGGGTATTACAGTTTTCTCCCACACAAACACGTGCACGCTAAGCTATTTAATCACTCTAAATTGTAGTTAGGTATGAATGTGAATGGAAATGATTGTCCGTCTCCATGTTCCCGGCAATTGGGTGCCAATTGATTAAGGGTGTCCCCCACCAGGAGCCTGTAGTTGGCTGGCATAGGCTCCAGCACCCCCTGAATGAATTGTAATATTTTAAGGGGATGAAACTGGCATAAATAGGAGAATCGTCCATAACACTATTGCAGCTATCAGATATCAAACCACATGAAAGAACAATGAGTGACCTTGATGAAGGCAAAGACAAAAAATATCTCTCAATTTATCAGTTTGAAATTAATTGGGGCAATTCTGGATGGATGGATAGACCGCAAACAAAAAGTGTCTTTTCTATGGTGAACATAAACTTTTAGTTTCAACAGTAAATGCAAATCCCAAATGAGCAAATGAAATGGTTGTAATTATGGAACAAGTTGTCAGTCTCCATTCAAATATGTGTGTTTTGGGTGCAGGCAATCTGTCCTTTACAAAGATTCTCAGTTCAATATATTTTTCCCCACATGCGAAATGCGACATTATAGCCAGTGTTGTGGAAAGGTGCACTTGAAATATGCAAATCAAACATATGGTACTCGAGAGCAAACAAAGATTACTGATGTTGTCCTACAAGATAAAAAGGTGACTTACTTTTAAACGTCATTTGAAAGCATGCTGCCCCCTTGGCGTTGGAGGCTCTGTCATTTTATTTCCTAGATTGTTTGCATAAGAGAGAATAGACATTGCTTACACCTGTTCTTCCTCCTCTCTAGTTCTTCTCACACCCCCCTTGCACGCCCCTCCTCTCTCCACCCTATGCTGAAAGCCATTACAGAAATACAATTTCTAATACCTCCGCACAGGCCTTCGATCGACCGCAAACAAATTTATATTCAGGCGGTAAACAGAGCGCCGCGGAGATTTATTTATGGAGTGTGCGGGAGAGAAACAAGCAGGCACGTGAACCCTGAGTAACCTCGAAGGTGACGTGAAGATGGATCGGCGCCCCATGCAAATGCATCTATTGCACTCAGTCATTCAGCACATCTCCGCCTGTAGAATCCCATTAAGTCTCGCAGCTGAGGCTGTATTTGCAGGCTGGAGAAGTTGTTCATTACCAAGGAAAGAATTTTAAGATTGCTAAAGGAGATGAAAGAACTTAGTGAAACAAAACAAGAATGTGTTTCATTTTTTGCTAAGGGGGACATTAAAACACTAGTAAAAGACAATTAATAATAGTGCTGATTTGCATTACAATTCCCAATGAAATATAGCTGATGTATTTTTATGCATATTCTAATGACTGAGTACCTGTTAAGTTAATTTCAATATTTAAATCGTAGTATGAAGAAATGTAACTTGTTATGACACACAGGGACTGTAAGACAAAGCAGAAATAGTAAAAATGAAAAGTGCTTGCTTAGGCTGTTGTTGTTTTGACGGCGGCAATTGCAGTTCATTGAGTTTGTCGCACTATAATCAATCAAGTGAACTCGTGTAGCCGCTGTTCCGGAAAACCCAATTTTCAGCCTTCTATCATAACGACATGCTTTTCTCAAAATGAGTCAGAATTTGTCTTGGTGGATTTATTAAAGGAAAACTAAAGTCTAATTGCCATCGTCACCATTGTTAATTGTTTGCAAAAGTTTGGGAGAACGCAAAGATTCCCATCACCTGGACCCAAGGCCCACCTCTTTTTACATGTTAGCCAATCAGAGTTTCATGCTTGAATATATGAGA
This sequence comes from Stigmatopora nigra, assembly GCF_051989575.1. Classification (NCBI taxonomy): domain Eukaryota; kingdom Metazoa; phylum Chordata; class Actinopteri; order Syngnathiformes; family Syngnathidae; genus Stigmatopora; species Stigmatopora nigra. Next base: position 19,126,392 of record NC_135508.1, read on the forward strand.
AATCAGCTTCAAATTTATGAGGAAAAAACTGGGACAGACTCTCTTTAATCTAAAAAAAAAAACAATGTTTTGACTAAACATGTTCTTATTCCAGTAAATGTATATGAAATTGCATAAATGTGTGGATTCATAGATCAATTCAAAAATAATCAATAAATAGGTCACATAAAGTAAAATAAGAATAAAATAGTGTAGCTTTCATTGTACTACAGCAAAAATAGGTAAAAAAAAAGTTAAAGCTTGTTGTTAAAGATCTTGGAACTCTTTAGCCAAGGGGTTATTATTATAAACGTGGTATTTTGCATTGGGTTGAATGTGTTTGAAAACATTGAAATTAAATCTTAAGTGCTGTGTCTATGACTTTATATTTAAAAAATGAATAAATAATTCCCTCATGGAAAAGCTGGAATGTTTTTATTTTTTTCATTTTTTAAATATAAAGTCATAGACACAGCACTTAACATTTTATTTCAATGTTTTCAAACACATTCGACCCAATGCCAAAATACTCTACCACGTTTAGAAATGTAACAACTGCACTAAAACATACAAAAAAAATCTAACTTCTAGCCGAAATTTGGAATTGGAATTTTCATAGTTCACAATGTGCAAAGACTGAATACTCATACTGAAAACGTTCAGACCACTGAAAAATTGCTCATGAGTAATAGTTTAACCCGGAACTGACTTTAGCAAATCGAATATAATTTCAGTTTTTCTTGAAAAGAAGCCATAGGGACAAACGTGTTCACTTGCAACTTCTTGATCTCAGTTTGTGTATTTGTTGGGGACTAATTACAAATCTGCTAGTGCTGAACTTCTAACTGCTTCTAAATACCAGCTGTCACGATCTCTGACCCCATTAAGTGTGCCTTTCACATGACCCGAGCCGAGTAGCCTCTGCCGATTTACATAAACCATTAGCTGTATCAATGTGGGCTTGTATGATGCAAATGAAAGTTGACATTGTCCTAGTGAAAAATCATTTTGCTTCTTCTATACATCCAAAAGGATGCTTGGGGGGGCCCCAGCGACTTGAGCACAGAGCTCCTCCATGTTGCCTGACCCTGTTAGACTTTCTTAACTTTCAGTGGATGGCACAGACATGTCCATCTATTGGCGGAGACTGGAGCGAGTGGGTGTGTGTGTGTGGGGGGGGGCACGTCATCTCCATCCATCCTCGGAGAAAATGTCCCCTCTCCTCGGACACGCGTGACTGCGTGCCACGAGGTGAAGCCCCGTCCAATGATTATGCAGGGCAGAGCTGATCAGGACTTGCTATCTGTAGCGGACAGCCGCAGGGTAGAGCGGGCCGGCGCGGACCAGCCAAAGCCCAGCCGTAAAGGTCACAGAGCGGATTCGCCCACTGGATCCGGGCCCATGGACGTACCCCTTTGACAACCCCCTCCGGATCAACGCGCCGCTTCTCCTCGAGGCGCAACTTTTGCTGGGGGCTTCTCTCCACGCACGGCCCCCACTTGTGTCGTGAGCGCAACGGAACCGAGTCCCTACATTGTGATTTGCCGCAAGTAAAAAGACTCAGACGAGTTCACCATGACAGAACCGGAGTGGGTTGAAGGAGAGGAACTTTGGAGTGGATTAAAAGTGTGGGTAAGTTGGCAATGTGGGGAAATATTCTGTATATTTGCTAATGGTGGCTTAAAAGCAAGGAAAAGTTTGGTCAGAACTTTGAACAGAAGACTTGACGTATGCGGTGACGTGTCTTTGACCTCGTCGCTCATAGGAGAATTTATTAGGTACATGCAAAGAACCAAATTTTCTTGAGATGGACTTAAAAACTGTTTCTTTTAGCTCCAAAATGAAAATATTGAACGAAAAAGTTGACCCCCCAGCCACTAAATAAAATTACTGATGCAAGTTTAAATTGCATGCGAACATTTTTATAATTGTTTTTTGTTCCTTACATGCAAAAAATCTCCCCTGACCTTTTCACTTATAATTACTGTTGAATGACATCCAATACAATACTTTTTTTTTAATGATAGACAAATTTGAATAGTTTTGAATTAGATTCAGTTATCACTCATATCATACATTGAAGTTATGTAAAAATGCAATTTGAGAACAATTTTCAATGTAATTGATTAGTTTTTGCATGGATTCAAAGCAAATATTCTGAATAAAACTTTACCGCACTGATAATGAATATAATAATTATATTCATAAAGTGATAAATTCACCAATAGGCATACCCAAATGTACACACAAATATGACATTAATCTTGAAACAAACAATAAATATTTATTTGATTTTACTTTTCCAGTACAGCCATCTAAATGTTTGATTCAGTGTACAGAAGTAATAATATTTTCAGTCCATGAAAGAGAAGTGCAGAATAGCGGCCATTTTAACCTCAGTGTATATTTAAGCCAAAGCGTGATCAATTATTTGGCCTGGCTCTCATTAGCTTTTGAATAATGCATCACACTACTGGCTGCCATGACCACAGAAAGTTGAATAAAAGTTAAGTTGGATAGCAAGCCGACTATTGATTGCTTGTCTGTTTGTAATGAAAGCCTTTGTATATCGATTTCACTTTGCACCACCTTTACACATGTCCACCTTTTTAACATAATTGCTGTCACAAATCATCATTGGCCTGAGCGATGAAGCCCAGGCAGAGAGTTGAATGAAGAATATGAATCCCCTCAGTGAAATATGTATAAATACCAAAAAAAAAAAGAGAAAAATGTCCATCAATCCTGCAATTTGGTTTGACTGACATAAATCCTTTATTTCATCAATAATGTTAAGTGACAGACTGGATGCTTTTTTTCTCAAAAACATTGTATATAGATCAACATTAAGTTCAAATGGTACTCTACTCTTTTTTTTTCCCTTTTGCTACTGACTCAATTTGGGTCAAAGCAGTTAGTGGGTCAGAATCTTTTGTTTTATGACCATAGACGTAACCATGGCAACAAAGCAGTCGTGGCGCTGTACTTTTGCTGATATTGGAGAAAGCTGAGCGAGTACAAAAGGAAGTGCTTCGTGATTAGCAATCAGGACAACACTATCCTTCCCATTGAGCCAAAAAGTTCAAAAAAACACACATTTTTGCCAAAAGTAGAACTAAACCTTGACTTGAGTCAGTATTCAATTGAACAAGTCGCCTTTTCACCTTTCAAATCTGCACTAGAAAGCTCCAATGTGATGCAAAAGGTGAAAAGTCTACATGACACCCCACATAAAGATGAACAAAACGTATTATCCAACCCCCGCGACTCATCTGGCTGCTCTCAAACCGGCGGCGAGTGGCTCATTAAGGTAAACTCGTCAAAGGGTCATCGGCACATTCTGTCCGCAACGATTCTGTCGGTTTGGTGGAGGCAGACAAGGCGTAACCCCATCTCCTTGCTGAGGGTACATATATACTCCCCGTGCGTCATTCTTCAATTATGCCCTGACAGCACCTGAATTACTGCGGGCTAGATGCCCAGATGACTGAAGCAACGTGTATCGATCGTTCCTTTTTCCTCTTCAGCCGAGGCCGCTCGTCCCGGTCGCTATTTTGGAAGCCGGCAAGTCATTGCTCAAACATTTAGCCTGATTCTTTTTTGCCTTCTGGCCTGCATCACTTCTATTATCTTTGCAGCCATTAATCAGCAGGGGTGCCCGGGATCTGCACTCCTGGAAGCTAAAGTTCTTAATTAGTCGCACCTCCTTCTCTCTATTGCTTCTTCGTAGTCGTTGCCCTCTAATTCTCCAACTCACTTACCTTGACATTCATTTTCTTAAAACACAGCACCCACATTTATCCTATGAGCGACCTTTCCGTCCGTAGTGGTTTTCCAAACTGATAGAAGCTTGTTAACCTTCCTTCCGATGAATTGTGGTGTGGTAAAATTTGAGCGCGACCAACCAAAAAGCAAGATTGAGCTACACTTGCTGTCATTCATTCCGATAAATAGCGCAAGATGCTCCTTTAATGCCAAACCCAGAAACCTCAGAGGGAAAAGAATGGCGGCATCAGTCAGAGAAGAAGTGTAAACTGTTCAAGTCGTTGACACAGAAAGACCTTGAAGCAAATTACCAAGCCGTCTGATAAATCCATCTGTAAAAAGCTAAAACGTTGTTTTAAAGGAGCAAATGCCGGTGTAAATCGTGCTGTCCGAATCTGCAACTCACAGCTGCGCATTCCTGAACTCAGCAAAGCCGCACGGGACCCATTTTGGAGCCGCGACACCTGTGGAACTTTTCGCCAGCCCATAAATGTGATATGTTCAAAGCTTTCACAGTTAGCGGCGGCCATTATTATCTGCCACACCTTTTGCGACAGACATTTGCGGTGCATTTGACTCACCGTTAAAGTGACGGGGGGGATGTTGCCGGAGATAAAACACAATCGTCCTTCGGCCTTCTTTATGGCAGCAAAAGATTTGCCACGCGCCCGCAGGCTCCTGTTGAACTTGCTGAGAACCGTCTCCATTTCACAGACAGAAAAAACGCCTCCTAAAAGATCACTAGTTAATAATCACTTGTCTTGGGCAACAATTTTCTCCCCCAAATGACCAGATTTTATGACACAGGCTTGCGAATATTCATTTTTCTTCCTCATTATCACAACAGGCATCCACACAGATGATGTGGCTCAATTTATAGCCCAAATTTCCCTGTCTTACAAATATTGATGTTTTTTTTTATTCAAAACGTTTCAGCGTGAGATACTGTATATCGCCTTTTTATTTTTATTGTTTTATAGAAAAATGGCATTAAGTAGCTACTAACTTCTTTAAATTTTTTATTAAGATGCAAAAAGGACTCTGCCAGTGACCTGAGCCAATATAGAAATGAAATGCATAGCAATCAATAGACTAAATTGACACAATGCGTGTTTGTAGTGGTTATTTTTATGATACATTCACATACCTGTTGTTAGCTGGGGTAGGCCCCAGCACCCCCTCAAACCTTAATAAAGTGGTTTATAAGATGTAGAAGATGAATGTTTGACTGAATGTATATATACATATATATTAAAAATACCGCTTATCTTCACAAGGAGGTCGCAGGGGTGCTGTAACCTATCCCAGCTCACAATGATAGGAGGCAGAGTACGCCCTGAATTGATTGCCAAGCCAAAAACAATGGACAAGGAGAGCAACAACCAAACACACGCTCATACCTACAGTCAATTTGGAGTGTCCAAACCATATAATATTTGTGAGTTATTGTATTTCTGTTGACATGCATTTTTACATTATTATATATGAAAAATGTTTTCAGTGGTTTATTTGAAAAAAACTAATTTCACAGTACTGAATTTGATCAGTTCTGCAAGAAAAGGCAAGACGATAATGTTCAATAGATCAAAAAGACTTTAAAAAAAATCTTATTCATAATATATGGGAGGCAAGCAGCTCCTGTAAAATGTTTAAGCTTTAAGTCACAGCATAAAAAATGGAATATTGTTTGTTGCATTGTTCAGTGTGTTTCACATATTTTTAAAAAGTTGATTTAACTTACCTCAAATTTCCAGTTACTTTCTCCCATGTATTGCATGAAATTTTAAAAAATGAGACAATTGAGTGACTATTTTTTCAAGTTCAAGTAACTTATTGAAAATGTTTCCATTTATTCTTTCGGTGGCTACTTCATTTTATGTCATAAATGGAATAATTTGTTTCATTAAACTATGTCACATAAGAGCATAAATATTTTCGTGCTTTAAAATGCAATGCATCAAGTTAAATTTTGAAATGTCTTTCAAAAATCATGTTAAAAGTTGTCAATATTTTAAAATATGATAATTATCATGGCAGAACTTGGAATTGATTGCAGAAACTGTAAAATTGATTGAGCAAAACCTGGAAGTGTATTACAAGAAGAATTACCCTATTAAAACATAAAAATAAATATTTTTTTACATAACATTTTTTTCTGAGTTTTAAAATGGTAAATTCACCACAGTGATTTCTTTTTGGTGAGATTTATCATTAAAAACATAAAATCTTGTCTGTTTAAAATATTTATCCCATTAAAATAATAAACTAATCACAAAAAATGTAAATTTATCACAGTACAATGTGAAATCATTTTTGAGGGAGTAAGACTGACAACAATATGTCTCTTCCTCGCTTGGATAAACAAGCATATATTTTAATGACTAAATAACAATTTTGAGAGTTAATTATGTAGAATTGGATATAACCCCGTGGCTTCCCTGCAGGCATCATGATGAGCTTTGCACGGCATTGTGTTTAACAATTACTGCAAACAAAAGTTTCACATGCTTATCTTTGATCCCGAATTCTTTGCAGCATGCATAGTTGCTTTTTGACGTTTGTCTTTTCTGCCGACAGGCCCTCACGTGACCAGCCCATTTAAACTGAGGCAACTTCCATGAATGACCACCGGGATAAGAATGCCCAACAAGTCGTCTGCAAGCAAGTGATTGCATGGACTCTGAAAACAAGAAGGAGGACAAATCCAATTGGATAAAACTAATAGCAGGACCCCCGTACTCTCCTATACTTGCAAGATGAGGAAAAATAGTTGGTTTGTGACCATAAAAAACTACATTATTGTATATTCGGTTATCTTGCTTGGCTTTCATCGAAAAATTAATTTCTAATTAATTAAATATCATAGGATGCATGACAAAATAAACAACAGGGAATTTAATTCATTTAGAAATGTATTGATTTTGATTTTTTTAGATCTTCTTTTAAGTTCTACTTCGATTATGTCAGTGAAATTGCCTCAGTCGTTGAAAAATCGAAATATGAAAGCTTCTACTTAAATAAAACGTCCAACAAAAGAATAAAAAAAAAAAGATAATTCACAATTATGGCTGTTAAAGTTAAAGAAAGCATTTGCAGAGCTCAGAAGAATGGATGGCAAATAAAATGCCCACGCATGACGATAAATTCATTGCGTGGTGCAAATCATTAATAAAAGAGCATTTAAGCGCGTGTGTATGTTATGTGAAAAGACGTCCAGTGCGGTGCGCGTCTTTATTGCGCCTCCTAGCGCGCCACAAAATGAGACTCTCAGACAATAACAGGCTGTCTGGGCTGCTTTGCGCAACCACCAATAAAGCACAAGTATATTCCTCCCAGATTTACATCTCATCCACGGCAAATAATCGTAAAGACGCGTGGCCCCTTAACACCGTTCCATTGGCACCAAAAGTAAAGCCCTTTTATCATGTTCACGTCTATTTTAATATCACAAAATGGCCCATCAGCCTCTTTCACTCAATGCAATGGCTTCTGTTTAAGGCAAGACTCGACAGGCTTTCTAAACCCCCCTAAAAAAATAAAAAATAAATAAAAAAAATATATAACAAATTTGTCTTTTCTTGCAAATATGCTGCTTGGAATTTGAACGTCTACAAGACAAGTGCGTGCGCGGGGCAGACCGCTAATGTATGCAACTCGACCAGAGTTCACCTTTGACCTTCTGACCTGCGTCCAGCCTCGGGACAACGATGACCCGGTCACAACAGGCGCTATTTACGTAGTACTTTTGGGTCAACTTGACGTCTGAGCTTTTTCTTGGCTTCTGTTCTATAAGCCTAATATTTCACGCAGCTAAATAAAGAGTGAGACTCAGCCATATCTGATATGATAATGGTGTATATTAGAATTTCCTAGCGGGACAGATCTCTTGCAGCTAACCTCTTCCCTGCTTCATCTCTTATTTTGATGAACCGAAAAATATGCTGGCTCACTTTATTAACTGGATGAAAGTGCCCTGTTAGTTTGGGAGGCTGCACCTATTTGTAAATTTAAAGCTGACAAATTGATCCAGGCTTACAATATTTAATAGAATACAGAAAACAATAAAACAGTCCTTATATGGATCTTGTTTGGGAACAGTGACATAATTTGTTGTGTGTATTATTTAGTTATGTCTATGGTTATTTGACTGTAGTAAATTAGGTGTTTTGAATATTTTGTGGGGCCCAATAAACAATAAAAAGGTTTAAAATTAACACAGGTATTTTGTTTTAATAAAAGGGGGTATAATTCTGCAGGCCAAATTTTGGATATATGTTTTATTTTGTACAATAAAGATCGGCAGATATTTGAAATTGGTAAGAAATTCATTATAATAATAAAAGGTATACAAATATAAATAAAGATACTAAATCATAATAATGGAAAATACTATTTGCATGATTTGAGGAAGATATGAAAGATAAGCGTATAATGCTTTTTAGGACATTTAAGGCCAGAAATCAATTCCATGTTTTCCCTCAAATATCCTTGAACACATAAACACATTTTATCTTCCTGTCACAAAATGCATTGTCAAATAATTCATAAATAAACCAGTCGCGTCATACAGTTTGTTCCTGACCTTATTTCATTTCTTAATTTACGTTAATGTTGCTACATAAAGTGTTCATGTGACTCGTGAGTCATGAGAGAGAGACCAAAGTGAAAAGAAGAGTTTACTTGAACTATCACTTTCATTTCATTGCGTGGCAGCTTCAGCACTTAAATTGATGAACAGCATTGTTTGCTCAGACCTGACATTTACTTTCAACGCATTTGAGTGTGACGTTGCTCTGATGAATTTTTGCACTTGTGTAATTTGTGTGTGTGCTTATGTGTGTGTGTAATGTGTGTGTGTGTGTGTGTGTGTGTGTGTGTGTGTGTGTGTGTGTGTGTGTGTGTGTGTGTGTGTGTGTGTGTGTGTGGAGATGGATGTTTGGCTCATGAGAGGGACTGCATACATGCAAGGTGTTTAAATAAGTTGGATACCGTAGAAATTTTAAAATCCTCTTCTTCATATTGAAAAAGCAAAGCTATATTTCATCATATATTACGCCTGTTGATGTGTTATTTAGTTGTTATCAGAGAAACTCTAGACAGTGCTGTTCTTGATTGTAAGTGAGTGGACAAAGCATCGAAATTGCACTAAATGCCCAGACTTTGTCGAACTTACATTTTAAATGAAGGCAAATGTAGGAAGTTTTAATTAACACAGAGTTGTCAAAGTCAAATGAGCACAATGCATAATATGAGCGTCCTCTTCGCTGCACAAGGGGAATGAACTGAATTGATTAAATGAAGCTCCTTGCATATTTATGTCAGAAACACCCTCAAAAGGCGCTGCCATGACTAATCTGAATATTTCACTCATTCCTTCATCTAATTTTCCCAAATACTGTTTTTGTGAATTCCGATTGTCTAATTTCCCTGCCAACCAAATTGTCGCTCAAAGTTGAAGCGATCTGCACCTGTGAAGCCAAATGTGTTTTCTTCCAATACAAAGCACCTCATTTGAATAATCACCATACATAACAAATGGCGTCGCGAGGGAGGACCCGTGCAGCCAACTCCTCGCCCGGCATTCGCATCCTACTCGCTTCCCTCCACTCCAGGGAGCAGATGCTTGGGGACAGTTTACAGCCTCAGCACATTTCCGCGTGCAAAAGCAAACAGCAGCACTCAGCACTTCTGGCCGCCAGAGAAATCTGCTCTTGGAAGTGTACGCACGTTCTTTATGGGGGAGGCAGGGAGGCCTTTGAGTTAATAGGAGGTTATCTTGAAGAGGGGTACGTGTAGAGGTGAAAGTGTGTCAAGGTCGTCCGTCTGTTGTGCGGGAGCCTGATCAATTCCCGGACACATCTGGCGACGGGAGCGTGCACGGACATGCAGGGTGGGGCGGCTATATACAGCAAGTAGTATGGTTCTAAACTCATGCAACTGTGTCCATGCAGCACACGAGAGGTGCAAGCTCTTGCTCGATTTGCTTGCCCTTTAAAAATAAAAGGTCTAGTTCGAATTACAGATGCACTCACATAAAGGGAGCAACAATGCCTACAGTGTAGATGACCTTTCAGTGAAAGACAGTAGCTCAAAGTCTTAAAGTTTTCAATTAGAAAATTTAGTCGACCGCTGTTACTGAAGAAAATAAGGTTTAGACACTAAAATAAAACATACACAGTGATATATCGAGCAGATAATGAGTATTAGTTATGTCACAAACGACGTGCAACCTGGGAAATTTGCATTTAGTTGCCTAAAATAGTACTAAGATTGATTAAATGTTTACCTATACACTAAGTATAAAATACCTTGCTATATGTGCAGGCTTTATTTTTTTTCTCCACTAGTGCAAATCAGAAAAAATAAATTGTTTTGATTAATATTTCTATTAAACTTGACTCTATTGATAAAGGGGTCTTCTGTCACTTTAGCTCAATTGATGGTGGAAGGTGTCCAATCCATTTTGATAGGCAAAATCGTTTGAGTCTTGCCAGCGCCCCCAGTTCGATTGCCCTCAGTGGCATCCAATGAGCTCATTGCACTAAAATAAACCTTGTTTTGGTATGTCCCATAATGTTTCCTTTTGCTCATATCCAATCATAAGCATGTGTAATGACCTCAAACAGCATGTTTTTATCCCTAACTAAACCATCATAAATGAGCCTTGCGATGCGTATTTGTCTGAGCTAAAGCAACACACTCCCCCCCCCCTCTTCCTCTTCAGCCCCTTGAGCAAGGTTGCCATGGTGACTGATTCACAGACATATGGGAGGAGAGGAGAAAAGGCTGTTGCAAGTGGAGGGGGTGGGGGGGCAGAGGAGAAAGGGTGAGATGCGCGCCAGTTGGAGGACGCGCTGATGTGTCTTTCTTGTCTCATCCGTCAGCCGGCAGCATCGCGTCGGTCGAGGGAACAGTTCATGAACTTTTCTCAATCAGATTCCTGTCAGCCGCCATCTTGGCTGTATGTCACGGAGGAGGAGATAGATTGCCATGCTGTCGGTTACTATTGTGCACCTTACAATTCTAACATTTACATGTTCTATTGCTTAATTGATTGATTAAGCATTTACTTTAAACTTGTACCAACACTAAACAGTATTTTGTAACTCGTAACACTGTACACACAACATGTCATTTCTTCAAAAGGGTTGTGGGGATGCTGGAGCCCTATTCCAACTATCTATGCCCAAGAGGCAGGGAACACCCTGACCTGGGTGACAGCCAAAGGCAATATAGACAAACAGCCTTTCACACTCAAAATCAGGCTAAAAGAGAATTCAGAGTATCAAATCAGCTACCATCCCTGTTTTGGGATGTGTAAGGAGACCAGAATATCCCAAGAAAACCCACACAGGCACACTGAGAACAGAAAACTCCATAGAGGAACGCTGTGAGCCGAAATTCCACTTTGTGTTTAGAAAAGTGAGTCAAACATGCTAGTCTCCCAACATCATTGAAGCAGATACATCTACCTAAGCTTGGGATGTTGATGTCATTGGAGTGATCACAATAATAAAAGTACAGTGGTACCTCCACTTACGTGCTTCCAGAACTTTTTTGTGACGTAGGGCAGCATTTTACATTGAATTAGCATAATTTGTTCCACAATCATTAATACTAAATATTCACCCTTTAAAAATTATAACAGTACACCAATTTTGTATGAAATATATATGTATATATATAAAAAAACTGCAAAAAAATAAAAGAAAGTGATTTACTATTAAGCCATTAAAATTTGCAACAACACCAAATCAAGAAATAACAAATGGAAAGCACCTCAGTTCCAACATGCAATCGCTGAAGGGGTTAAGATAAATCTCTCTCCCTTTCTCTCTCCCTTTCTCTCTATCTCTCTCCCTCTCTCTCTCTCTTTCTCTCTATCTCTCTCCCTCTCTCTCTCTCTCTCTCTCTCTCTCTCTCTCTCTCTCTCTCTCTCTCTCTCTCTCTCTCTCTCTCTCTCTCACACACACACACACAGACTATCACTCTCTCTCTCTTTCGTCACTCACCTTGGTGCCAAGTGGCCACATTATGCTCCTCGAGGTGCATTGTTTTCGGATGATCATATTGTGGGATTATTACCATGGCAATATGAACAGTAAAATGGCCATTAATTCATCGTCACAAATGAATTATATCGTAAATATACACCCTCACATGTGACTACTATACAAGTATTGCCATTAAATGAGCACTTAAAAGACATAACTAGCTCCTCTCTAACAAGGCAATCAGAAGGCACTTGCGACAAGTGGACTGAATGCTTTCCAATTTCAATTTATCCGAGTTCTTGTACCCTTTATCCTCTTCACTCTCTCCACATCTACTCTTATCAATACATCCTCTCTGCAGTGCTGCTTGCTCTCCAACTGACATAAGCGAGTGAGGGGCCCAGCCCCTCAGGGGTCAAGTAATACAAGGTCATTGGCAGGTCAACTCTACTCATCGACTGACCTCCAAAGAGACTTTTGCAAAAGGCCAATCCGATTTTGCCTCCTCCCGCCCATTGGAACTCATCTACAGTCGCCATCACATGACCAGGACGAAGCGTCGGAGGGAGGATGATTAATGATGCTTTTAGTACCTGTTTAGAATGAAGCTGTCCACACCGCACTGTAATTACCCACTCCCAGGCGGCAGCTGCCCGACATAATTGCTTTTTGTTTGTTGACCTGCTTTATTGCGCAGAAAGATGCCTTTGCTGGGTTAAGATGTGGTGTATAACGGCATGTACGGAACAACACGCGTTGGATATGGAGACATTGAGCTTATGATGCTGATCACGTTACCAATTTTGGCATGAGGCCTAGCGTGCACAAACTTTAGCACACACCTAGTGCATTCCGCAAATTAACCATGAGGAAAACAGGGCCCCCATATGGCTCTTGAAAACGGATTCATCAAGTTTTCTCTGATTTAAACCCAGCAGTTAGCATCATTTTTAGCGTAAATTCACTCGGTTTGTTTGCTCAACTTATTTCTTGGTCTATGCCAAGGGCGTTCACACGTTTTTGCTCCAAGATCTACGTTTCAATGAGCCAACCTCCCACAATCAACTTTGTTGTTAGGGTTAAAATTCAAAGTGGCAAAGTGATCCTGGAGGGCCGTTGCGGCTGCAGCTTTTTGTTCCACAGACACTTTAACTGAAACGAGAAGCACCTTCTAACACAGGGGTAGGGAACCTATGGCTCAGGAGCCACATGTGGCTCTATTGATGGGTGCTTATGGCTCTCCGCTAAACTGTGAGCTAAAATATGGACACTATGTCTAGAGTCGCTTTAATCTTCCAGTTTTTAATTAAACCTTTCTGCATGGATCCCATTGATTAGCATCAAGGTAACAATTTTGTCAGCAAAATTCTGGGACTTTTTCTACTTTAAAAGTCAGTGAAATGACTAAAAATGAACACGTTTTTATGTATTTTTAGTCCTAGTAAATTCTGAGTATGGCTCTCAATGAATAACAATTGAAAATATGAATCGTTTATGACTCTCTCTGTCAAAAAGGTTCCCGACCCCTGTTCTAACATATACCACATTTGTGAAAAGGGGTGTTCAGACGTTTTGGCTCCAACATCTACTTTTCAAGGTGTTAACCATTCACAACCACCTAGCTTTTTTACAGGCCACTGACAAAACTCAGCAATTATGTAATGATATAACTTGCATTAGGCTCTGTCATATATGGGAGCGGCAGGGAATGCGGGTGAAAATACACTCTCGATTCAAACTAAAGCTTACTGTGGACATGCCAAATTCATAAGAGCCTAGCTAAGGAAATTGACAGAAATGTTATTTTCATGCGATATACCAATAGTTCCTTGGCGATCTACAAGTAGATTACGACCAACGTAATGAGCACCCCTGCTGGTGTTATTCAGGAAAAGCAAAATAAACTGCTTGTTAAACAGTGAGGAAAATGTGAATGAGTTCTCCCAGTAAAAACAAAAACATCTGATGAACCTACTTACGATTTCAGCCTTTCCTAGTGTGATGCCGAGTGTGTATAACTGGCCAACCAGTTGCTCCTGCCAGTTGTAGTGGCACCACTGTCAGTGTCAGTTGTGGAGAAGTCAGCAGAGATGATTTAAGCCAATTTTTAAAATTATTTTTACTGTGACACCAAACATGCTTAACTGACCGAACAGATGCTTTTACCAGTTAGAGGTAGCGCTCTGATCTGGGTCAACTGTGGAGAAGTCATTGGAGATGAGTTAGAAGGGGAAGCAAGGGAAGGTTTTCATCACTAATATTTGAGTCTTAAAGCTGTCAAAACAGATATAATGTATTTATAGTCTAGGTTAGGTTAGATTGATAAATAGCCTAAGAAGTATATAGCACCACATATAATATCCATGAAATCGTAAAATTGTCAGCCGAACATGCGACGACATAACCCGGGTTTTTGGAATACCTTTCCCTGGAATTCCGAACTTCAGAATTCTGGGCCCACCTTCTCCCACCACATCGTTGGCTCCACTCCCAAGTCAAGTATGAAAATGTCAGCACCTGCGGCCGAGTGGTAGGAGTGCAGCGACAATGACGCACAGATAAACAGCCTCCTGTTTGACCTATGGAGAGCATAAATTTAACATCCATAAATCGCCGGAGGTTTCAGCTACATTTGCAGCGCTTCTCCTCTGGCGGGCGGGCGGGCCATGAGGAGCAAGTGTCGGCTATCACAGCCGCCGTATGAGCAGCTTTCATCCTGCTCGGAGTTCTCACATAACTCAGGCCCGCGAGCCTTTATCACCGCCTCATAAATAACTTGGCTATGGTCTGATAATGTCCACTTAATGCCTAGTCAATAAAGTCCACGGTAAGAGGGGCCTTTTTTAGCCTCTGTGCTGTACATAAATATAAACAACAGCGTAGATTGATGTGATGGGCAGCTCCTTCTACGTTGGCACAAAAAAGCAGGCGGCATACAGGCCTGGGACGCTGAAGGTGGGCTGCGAGGCTGCAGGTGTTTTCAGGAGATAGTGAGATGTAATGAGGGGGCTGCAGGAAAAGGGCTGAGTGGATAGCCTTGACTGATCACCTGTGAAAGGCATAGACACACACAAATGATAGCATAGGGACAGCAACACACACACAGGAGCACACTTTCGTTCACCTCCACGTGCGCACCCACATACGCGCAATCATTAGATGGACCATTGGTGTCGCTGGCACAAAAGCACATCCTCCCTATTTGAAGGGCATTATAGCACATTTGCATATATACACTAGCAAATGATCTTTGATTTTTTTTTGTCATTCAAGTTCATTTTTGCAGCAGGTTGGGGCAGTAGGCGGGATTTTGTTTGTTTGGGGGATGTTGAAGTGAAATGTTAGATTCCAGTGTTGCTTGTTGTGTTGCCTGTTGATTTTTTTTATGTATCAAATGAAACACTGAGGGTAAGTCAAGTTCCATAAAAATTTCCTAAAGAACAAGAAATGCCATATATTTTGGTGTGGATTCATCCACCCGAGGTTTGAAACTTGGATTACAACATTGCAGTGTAAAAGATAGAAATCCTCACCAGAATTTGTCACTCAGGGCAGGAATCTCAAAATAAAAATAAAAATTGCAAACTGTTAATGAGGCCTGTAGTCTCAATAAACATATAGAGTGAAGAAAGGCAAAGAAAAATTTAAACAACATAAAAAAAGAATATATTGTAGCTTTAGAAGAATAATAATAACAATGTTTTAGACTGGCACAATCCATTATTAGAGAATATTGCATATTGTTCTTCTAACAGTATTGAAGCCAGCAATTTCAGTCCTTTATTCACTGAAGGGCCACCGGGGTCCTGTTTTTGTTCCAATGGACCCTGTAGAGACATCTCAGCCATTGAGGTTTTTGCTTCTAGTCATTCTTGGTTGGACTGCACTAATCTTACATATGCCCATTTATTGAACTTATCTTGCCACGCTCCCTTATTTAGCGCATTGTCCATGTGCCCGCCCGCCTTTCAGTCATGAAGACTAACCCCACGATTCAACCAAATATTTCACATTTGTGTAACCGTTGTATTGAGCCCCAATGGATTCTTTATGACTGGAGAATGAGGTAGAAGGATGATGTCACAGAGAAAAAGAACATTTAAGGCCACCAGTTTGTAAAAAAAAACAATTTTCGTACTCCCTACATGTCACGGCTGCCACTCTTAAGTTCACATTACACATATCTTTCCCCAGACTGCAACATTGAAGTATATTCCTTTGGTTTCGACTCTGCATTGTTGGTGTTATGAGGAAAAAGGGGACTTTTGCCAAGAAATGTGTCAGTTGGAGAGCTCCAGAAGGGCTACAAAAACTATTTAGGCGACGACATTGAAAGGCACGGTAGATGAACACAATGAAAGTGCGTATCTACGAAATCCTTTTTTTTTTTTATATACTAGATTTCTTAACATTCAAATGGAGAAGAATGATTTGAGATTTGTGCATCATTTAGACAGTAACAATTGCCCAGTAATAAATGACTAGCTTCATTTTCAGTATTTAATTGTATTTTTATTTAACGTTGCATGCTTTCCATTCATTTGCGCTGCTCATGCTATAATTTCCCTGTATTCAATTCATAAGTCAAAGCACAACTATGTAATATTGCTTAACCTAATTACACATTTGTGAAAGGCCGCTACAAGAGTTCCATCTAAGGATGAGGGGTTTCATTGTCTGGCGCACATCGAAAAAGGACACTTATCGAGCGGTGGCACCAGTCACATGACCATCCAATTGTACTGTGGCGCCAGGGGGGTGCTGTCGTCAGTGTGATGGCTGGAATGGGATCAGACTGAGCCCTGGGGAGAGAGTAGACATTGACGGCCATGTTGCTGGTTTGAGCGAGGATGTTTGATTGTGATCCATGAGATAGTCGACACAGCGGCAATGGAGCTCGGAGCTCTTATGGCCGCCGCATATCGACATGCTTGCGGGCTCTAATTGGCAATAGCTTGTAGAATGAGGGTGCACCATGTGACTATTTTCAAGAATAGTATTGTGGTATAATTTTCAAAATAAGGCTAAATTGGGCGAAACTTGTTTTCACTTCTCATTTGAGTCGACAAATGAACATAGAGGAAATATTGAACAGTACCTCTGTGTCTCTTAGTGAGTCTGCAGTGGCCCTTTTTCCTTTTTTTAAAGAACCAATTATTTTGAGGCATGAGAAACCAGTGGATTTTTTTTGTAACCGCATGAAATTTAAACTAACAGACTTCATCCGTTTTTTTTTAGATGGAGTGATAATCCACTTCTGTGTGACGATTAATCATTTAAGTTTTTAATATTGGTTATATTTCTAATTTTTGTGTGTTGCATGCTTGGTCTCAACAATCATCAACCATTATTTAGTTGGTTAGGAAACAGAAATTTATCTCAAGCCAAAGAAGTCAACGCATTGGCTGCTATTGACGTCCGATCCATTTGAAGTGAGTGGGCGGGCTAGCTATGAAGGATCACTGCCAGATCTCTCGTTTAAAATTGATTGGACGTCTACCACAGTCAATGGCATCCAATTAGATGAAAAAATAATACATTACTTGCAATACACGCTCCAATACTCTCCCTGGAAGCAAAAAAAAAGCAAGCACATTTGCACTTGTGCATTCATGCTAAACCCAAAACAGCATGAGCATGGAATGCTCGAGGAGAATAATGAATTCATAATTTATGCATGACACGTACTGTGGTGTAATACAAATTAATGATTTGCCAACCAACCTTGAAGTTGCTGGAAGGACTATTTTCCTCTTCTATAGAGATTCGCTATGCTTTTAATATGCCAGGGAGTTTGTGGCATTGCAAGCAGCAGCTATTTTTCCCACCAAAATGCAAAGAGAGAGAATTATTAAAAGATGAGTTTGTCTCTCTCTCAATCTGGGTAATATAATAAACTTAAATAATAAAATGTTGGCTTAACTTAAGCGCATGGCGTTTCATTTCTAGACAAGAGCACTGTTGTCATTTATCACTTCGAAATGCAATTCATCATGATTTAGTTTTAAGCGCTGAATGTGCAGAGAAGAGTTATGTAGGCAAAGGCTATTGAAGCACACTGATGCTCATTTTAAGACCAAATTGTAGTGAAAAATATCTGACTGTTGCTTTTTAGGAAGGACAATTATCTGATGATTTGGTCTTAAATAAGTATTCAGCAAATGCTGTCTTGGGGTGCAATTCAAAATACTGGAGAGCAATGGAGACCGAACTATTACAGAATTAGTGGACACATTAACGGGGATATCAATAAATAAAGCTCTAAGGGGGGGGGCAGTGAGCAGTAGCATCAATGGGGAGAATATCAATGGCACACACATCTGTATGCATGCACATCTCTCCGGTGAGAAGGTGGCCCCGGCGCAGATTTTGCCAACGAAATTGGCTCACCCATCCGTTGCCGACCCGCCCCAGTGGAAAGCGTGCCCACTCTTGACTGTGCAGTGAACCCAACGCGGCCTCCCCTCCCGGAGTCGCCTCCCTTTTCGCCTTCTAACCAGCTTATCTGTACGCTGCCCTGAGTGTGCCGCTGTGCGACTTGGCCGTGATTGATAGTAGTGGGGGTCCTCTACTCCCTGGGTGAAAGGCAAAATGGAGGAGTGAAAATAAGGGGAGTAGGAGCAAGGGGAATGCAGAAAAGCTCGGAGAAACGACAACAACAACAAAAACACGTAAAATGGAGGACGTACAAATATAGATGTACATAATAGCCTAAAAATACCATTGATTTATATTGGTAGGAAAATGTAGTCATTAGAATGTGTAAACTTTGACCTACAGTAGGTGTGTTGGGTTGCCAGATACCTGGGTGCTAAGGTGGAGGGCAGAGGGTTTATGTGGTGCTGACCGTTCCCCGTCTTTCCCCCTCTGTTCCCCGGAGGGTAATAAAGACTGATGACACTGATGCGGTGCCATCCGGCTCCACAGTCTCCACTGCACAACCATTTGCACCATCATTTATCCCGCGCCCCCCCTCCCCGCTCTAATTCTGCTTTAATAACCGCCGGATCCATTCATCAGCGTATTGACGTGCATGACAGGTGCTGCTGCACACACTAACTCTCTGCCCTTTACTCGATTCACAGCCGGGGTCACAGAGAGGTCATGCAGTCAATAATCACAACACACCTCTGCCACCTTGGAGCGACAGCAAGACACGCATATCAATGTGATGTGTGTGCATGCAAAAGCATCAGCTATTGTGATCTTCATTTTTGTTTGAAGGCTGTCTCTAATGGAAACCCCAACATGTTTTAAATATCGTAATGTGTATTTTGACACATTGCCTTACAGTGATACACCAATTTGTTTAAAGTGGGTGAATTATTAGTTGTTCCTCACAGAGGATAAAGAATATGTGAGTCTCTTTCAACACCAGCGTTACTGTAATGTTTGTAGTCAATCTGTCCCTGAAATGATGAAAGATCTGCAGCATAGAGGCAAATTAGCATCAAGATAGGGGACAGATATGTCCAACTATAAATGTGTTGTTGTAAAGAGAGCATCGTGTGAGTATTAACAGTAATGCAACGACAAAAATGTATTTTCCATGACTTGGAACTTTAGCCGTGCCATCAGCGGAATTGTTTACTGTGCCAGATTCTTCATCCAGGGGGGGAAGATCTCTTCTCCTTGGGCACTCACCTCTTCTTATGCAAAACATGTCCTGCTGTCCTCAGACTCCAAAGCACTTTCCTGCTATCACACATTTTTTCTTCATTTCAGCTTGACAGTGACATTTATGTTCATTTACGCAGCAATTGTGAGGCATCTGGAGGGGCCGCCTTCCCCTGCGTCCCCTCCCTCACCTTTCCCCCCTCTTTTTCTCTCCTGGAAATAATTATTAATACAGATTTGCAAGCCACTGTGAGCAAACCCTTTGATGAAGGGTTTTAACAAGAAGTGAAATTATGAAGTGATGGCGATTGGGCACTTTGTATCATAATAGTGACGGACCACGGTCAGCTACTCTGCTCGGATCAACGCACTTGCGATAAATAAGATGGAAAAATTGATTCACTGTTTATTTTGTCTGTGTGTGGTGCAGGAATACAAGCGTGTCTCCCGAACCACAGGCAACATTCTTGTGACACACACGGCTGGTGAAAAATGAAAGCCAGAGAGCGTGTGCAAGAGAAAGCAGTCGCTGGTTACAAAATGACACCAGTGACCAATATTCATCAACAAATGTAAGGAGCACATACACTGTGTCACACTATGCATATGCAGAAACGCTGACACGCTAGTGTCTGAGACACCAGCTACACGTACTGCACAAGGCATCATGAAACTCCAAAATATCGGCCGCGACAGTCAGTGATTCTCCATGACGTGTCGGTTGGGCTAAAAAGCACGCTGAAATTGCATCATCTGAGTCAGGCATAAGGTTAATTTCGAGGAGTAAAAAAAAAAAGTGAACACAGCAATTGTGTATGGAACTAAACCGTAAAACCAGATTGTGGTGGCTTCCATTTGTGCTCGGTAGCGGTTTATCCATTACAAGAACAAAAACAACTTCACTGAACTTCATTTATCTCTTAAAGAGCCCTAACATTTCAATAGAAACATGTTTTTTGAAATACTTCCCATTTTACAAGTTAATACTTAACACATTTTAGTTATTATTATTTATATTCTGTTTCCAACGTCTAGTCAACAAGTCTTGTCAAGAAAAAAAACTAGACTGAGCACTATTTTGACAACCCAATGGATAACTCAGAGTTTAAACCGCTATCATTACACCCTGGTAACCTTGACCATAAGTGAAACCTCATCTCGCCAAGAGATCCCATTGTTACCCACAAGGTACCTCGCAAAGGGTTAACAGTAAAACTGTAAATGCACATCCATCACATTTACATGTAGACCTACTGTATACCTCCTCTCACACAACCATGCTGAGCACCCCCCATCCTTTCTTCGAGCCGAGCAACAGCAACCAGGGGTGCGGATGTTTGAGGGCTCTAATCTGTGGTGCAGGTCCCATCGGCAAGGATCATTGAGCTAATTAATAACGTGGCACGGAGAGGAATGGCAGTCATTAAGAAGCTACGGCTGTGCGTGCAGAGAAGCTGTGGTCTTCTGCATGGAACTTTCAAAGTATGTGCGTTTGTGTGTGTGTGTGTGTGAGGGGCTGGTGGGGAGGAAGCACCGCAGGCGTGGGGACTCACCCAGGCGTGCAACCCTTCGATTCATACCTCACAAAAGGACACATTCAAGCACACACCTTTAGGAAGCCAGACAAAGACAAATGCATACACAAAGCCAGAGATATTTGGTGTCTTTTTCTTGGGGAAGAATAAAGAGTATCATTTAAAGAAAAACATGGTTATGCCAAATTAGGATAAAGTTATAGTAGTTTTCTTCAATACTTGTTTATCCAAATGAGTGTTCCTTGCACACTTGAGCAATTTTTTGTTAGCTAGGCAGTTGCTTAGGCCCCTGGCCAATGAAGTGCCCCCAAGGGTTACCAAAATGTACTCCAAAGGAATGACAAGAAATTGCTTTTAAAATGAGACTGAAGTAGTGTTTTCTTTTTCAATAACTATACTTGTTTCTCGAGGCCACATATGGAAATGTAAGATATTATCAATCAATAAATTCCCCAAGATCTGGTGTTAATGGACCCCAAGATGCTACCTCTACTAGTTTACTCATTTGTGTGTGTAAAACTTGTGATAGTGGGACTTCAAGGGAAGTGTGTCATTTTAAGTGTGTTACTTGACTGTATTTGACGTGCCTAATGCATATTATTAAATGTTTGTATATTAAAATGTTTTATACACATCTGACAACATTTTTCTTTGGATTTGCCCATACATTGTCCACTTATGTATTGTGCGTTTTGGGATGGGACCCAGGGGGGTTTCATGATCGGAATCCAACTGTACCACAAAATATTTCCATTTGAAGTTTTACATTCGGAAAGTACAATATTTTAACTCTTTCACGGCAACTGACAAGTATAATTTATTTTAACAGGGAAGTTTTGGACATCTGTAATGCATAATTATCAGCAGATGGCAGCGATGTACCGTTACCGTATAAGATCTGCCTCGTCTCGTTTTTGTTTTCTTTGCCAAGATAGCTGCATTTGACGAAATAAGCCAGTTATACTGCTGCTTAATCCTGAGCAGTAAAATGTGCAATAAAACTGTCTCTTTGCTGTAAGAAGAACCTACAATCATCTTTCATTTCATCATATATACGAGTCAATATTTGGTGGGTCAAAATGATCTGAAATGGCAAATATACGGGCTTGGATTTTCAGAAAAATGGCTGAACTGATGGAAATAGGATTTTGATTAAAAGACGTCTTCTTGGTAAACATCTTCATTTTGCAGCTTTACATTTGGAGACATTGTATGCATGGACAATATTTATCCTAGTCTGAATAAGAGCACTTAGGTGTGTGAGGAAGCACGATAGCTCAGTCTGAGCTAATGAAAGGAAGCAACAGGAGCAATTAGCAGTGTAAACAAACAGCTCTCCGAGGCGCCTGTTTCCTGCCTCCCGACCCCCGACTGGCAGCCTGGAGTAGGAGGTAATTGGGACAGCCGGGAGCTGAGACAAAATCAATGGCGAGGCATACACAAGTACAACGCGATTACTCAAAACTGGATGACGCAGCCTTGGGGACAGCAACACGACAAAGCATTCTATCGGCTTTGACCCCGCGGAGTGTACATCTCTTCGGACAAGCTCAGACCCACACCAAACATTTAACTTTAAAACACAGGCACAAAGATTAAGAGGCATTCACGTCACTTAGGTACCAACAGCTGACGACTCACTTTCAGCCGGCAGCCATACAGGGGCCTCACAACTTTCCTTTCTAAGTCTCATTGATCTCATTTCAATGTCGTTTATGTGTCTGGCAGCACACTAATGTCTCCTACGCTATCATTAATCGGGACGTCTCAGCATCTTTACGGCAACTGTGTGGCTATGGCCTGCAGACAGCTGCGAATAAGCCACCGCCAAGTATGTCTCCGACTTCTCCCCGACTGGAGCCACTGGCAAAGTAGCTACGCTAATGCAGGAAGCCGACTGCGAATTTCACTCTTTATATTCTGCTGTGGGCACCGGGCTCCTCATGTCTGGCCCAACTATCGCCATAACGGAGTTATCAAAGCAAAAGTCCACATCAAGCAGGACTTGTTGGCTCCAGTCTTTGCTAATGGCATAATTATTAAAGCTCTAATAAGAAAAGGAAATGGAATGGATATTGAAATGCCTTCAAATTCTATAAATAGCATCTGCTAATAGTGCATCTAACAAACAACCTAGCATGGTATTATAATACAGCATTATAGCGCACAAATGTGAAATGAGCCACAGTAACCCATTTTTCTAAGGGGTGGTTTTGTAACCGTCAAAAATAATAATAATGATTCCTGCTTTCAATTGACATATCCACCATTCAGTGGAAAAAAAATGTTTAATCTGTTAGAAAATGGCATTTATATTTTTAAAGTAATACTTCAGTTGTCCTTTATGAATTTTGCCTAAGAATATGAAACAAATCTGGCATTATTGATCTTCCATACCACCCACCCTCGAAAGGGGGTTGCTGGAGCCTAACCCAACTGTCTTTGGGTGAAAGGCAGACTAAACTCTAGACTGATCGCCAGTCAGTCGTAGGGCACAAGAGAGACAGACAACCACTCACATTGCCACCGAGTAGCAATCGAACCCACACTGCCCGCACCAAAGTCAGGCGAAAGAACCAATCCACCATCGGGTGGCTCAAATCTGGCTTTAAACTCTGATAATCAAATTTCTTCTTTCAGTCTCACACACTACAGCATTCTTAATGTTGAAAGCTATAACTATCTCTGTTATCTCCCCATCTGCACCAATATTTTATTCTGTATTTTGAGTCCAAATTTACTGGATAATATTTTCCTCTTTAGCTACTACCTGGTTTCCAATACCTCAAATTAGTTTTGTTAAATTCCTCCTGTTTTACTAAAGCTGTGTTTACTGTTAACACCATTGTGAGGAACATAATTGTGCTGTTCCAATACACCAATGGGATCTATTATCTGATTGTATTTGCATTGAATCACTATGAAAGTTGTTTTTATTGCTTCTTTTTACTATTATGGGCAGGAAATTTAAATGAATGACTTTTCAGTGCTTCATTTTGGGTGGAATTTACTCATAATAAACCATGGCAGCATACAAAAATTCTTGATTGGGGAAAAAGTGTCTTTACCATTATTAATGTGTGTAAGTAACATCTCTATTTCCTTTTAATAGTAATTAGTTCAGATGCAGTTGTTAGTCAAAGTCAGAAAAAATAGAACTAATAGTGGGAAAATAAATGAAATATAATTCTACATATGGATGACCATATGTAGTATTATATATATTCTGTTCATTTTTTTTGTTTGTTTATTTTTTATTTATTTCTTTAGTGTGTCTAATGAGCAATATTGAACCTGCTGATTTGTCAAAATAAGCAATTTCAATATGCCAACCTGAGTTTTACATAATTAGAAAAAAATGATTTTCCAGGCAATCCATTGCCATTTTCTCACCCAAATGATTAAGTGATAGATCTAAACAATAAGCTGCAAATTGATAAATGAAATAATCATTACTTGTATTCCCAAAGGACATATGAATGAATGCATTGATTTGAGCAGAGTAAATGGCTTCTCGCTTTGTGTCATTAAGCATGAGTGCTTCGGAAGTATCATTGAGCAGGGCATACTGGCACTGTGTGGGGTAACTCCTTAGGTCCTCTCAAAAAGTAAATACCTTTTTGCCCATTTCATCATGATTCCTTAAGAAGCACCAGATAGGCCAATCCTGCTCTGTCCACTCACAAGACATTCTTCTTCAGAGCATCAATAAGAGACCAACATTAAGACATTTTTGGCTCAAAATGGAACTTAAACAGACTCATATTTCACCATTTGTAATTGAGAAAAGTGGGGTTCATTTCATTCTTCACCTATCTAAGCTACATCACTGATTAAGTGGATGGCTATAGCCTCTAAAAGTACTCATTAGTACCGTAAACTCTCCAATACAACCTGCACAGCTTGTCTAATATTATGGACAATTATAAGCATGGTGGAGACAGAGGGAGCTTGTCCAACTGATGAAGCTAAACCAAAGTGGAGGTACAGCGGGGGGACTTCAGATAATGTTCAAGCAGGAGACACTGCTCCGATTAGGGCACTGGCCAGGTAGACGAGTGTACACTTAAAGGCATACTTGATAACAGCATCACTTAAACAAATGTCTGCATTCTACAGAAAACACCCACAAACACACACATACACACACCAATGCATTACATACCCTTGCGCTCATTGGCAGAGCTGCCACTCAACACAAAGATGAATCCTCCTCCAGGGACATTTCCATGGCTTCTTTATCGACTAATTTGTTTTGCTGATAACTACCAGTGAACATGACGCAGTGTTCAAAGCAGAGTTGAGCGTATCTACTCTTTAAGAAAGAGAGCAGTGTTTCCAATGGCATAGAAAGAATGAATATCCGCGTCATCTTCTCTATAACTCCTTTTCTATAACTAGTTCAACTCTTGTGCAATAAACAACATTCCAGATTACCTTTTTTTTGCCATAAACTGCACATAATAATCCACTTTGTTTGAAGTCAACACTCGTGTCATTTTCAATTAATTGTGATGAATTGAATAAAGTCAATCAAGTGACCTATCTATCCAGTGAAGAATGTCCACATTAAAAAAAAAAACACATTAACCTTGGATATGTAATAGTTATGCAGTATGATTGAAATCATTTTTACAGGAAATAAACTACATAATAAAATAAGGCGCCAGAGAGGATAGTGGTTAGCTCAACTGGCTCACAGTTCTGAGATCAAGGGTTTTTTCCTCCCACATTGACCACTCTAAAAATTGCCCCTAATGACTAGCGTGTGCGTGAATGGTTGTCTGTCTGGGTGGCAGGCCATAGTTAGCAAAAAATCCATCACCCCTGTGGTCTTGGCATGGATAAACAACATGGAAGATGATTGAACGACTAAAGACAATCATAAACTTTATTCTCACTGTTTTACATAAACCCATTTTCTTTTTTTCTCAGTCACGGGTGTCATGAAAGCACAATATAACAAAATTAAGTTGTGCATTTGAAAGACCCAATTGCTTCCAGGCGGATGTCTTCCTTCACTATTTCCAAATAATGTTTGTATCTCAAGATGACATCTATTTTGTCAACTCTCACCAGACCTCCCTGAAGAAACACAGAGCCAAAATATGGTGCTGCCTCCTGCAGTAGTATTTCAAATTTTGAATGCTATTCTCACATTTGCATGCTTGTTCAACTGTTTTTTTTAGTTTAATTTAGACCACTGAACATGTGTCCTTAATTGATGAGTGAAATCCAGCTTTTGGATGTATCTTTTAATATACTGATTTCTTCCAGTGAATAATCCAATTCTTACATCAGCTTCAGATAATAGAATATTCATAGGTTTTCAGCTTTTGTTCTTTGTTTACATGTACAATGAGGACTATGGCACATTCAACTCTGGGACATGGAAACAGTTTCATGACTGAGCAGGACGATAGCTATTGTGTATATTAAATACTTGTACGTATATTATTATTTGAATGTACTATCTTTAGAAATGTGTAAATTGCACCCGAGAAAACGAAAATGTTCTTTTTGATACTTTACTCAATATCTTTAGAATTTATTAAAGTGATAATAAACATCTGCATGGAAATTATTATTTTCCACATTACATCAAATGTCTGTTTTAATTTAATATCATCCAGTCTACATGATAGCAGCTAGTGTACTGGCAACTTCCAATTCTGATCACTTTCCCTTCACAGTGCGCGAAAAGACCACTGCACACATACTGTACGCCGACAGACCACCACCTCCCATTCATCACATACTCCTCGGTCTTGTCAATAAATAGTCTCCAGGCTGAGCAAGCTCATAATGAATCAGAAGAGTTGCACACATAGAGCAAACTCATTTACTTTATCAGTCCGATAAAAGGAAGTGATAAGATAGTGGCCGTGCACTCCAGGAGTACCAGCCTGCACCGTGCTATTCATCTCACCCAGATCTACAAATAGCTGAGCTCATCCTTCATGTGCACGGCGGCACGGCCAGCTTTTTATCTATCGGCTTTGGAAAATGCACCATGTCTCATAAGATTGGGTCTGTTTATGAAAACCTTCATTTCAATATGACTAGCATTTTGAATATCTGATTATAAGTGGTAGTCCTCCTAAGATATGTCGTTGCAGAGAGAATACAGGTGCAACTAGAAATGTTACTCTTACGAAGTTGGCCTCTTGTAATTGACAAAGACGCACTTGCCATTTGATTAGCTCCATACTACTGGAAGGCATTTGGAGGTGGCAGCCTCATGTCCTGTTTAATGCAAATAGCACCACCTATTGGTAAAATGTAAGAACAGCAACGCACATTTTGCCTGGAATGTTTTCCAGCATGACCATCCACATTTACACGAATGATATCCAATTGTCCAATAACACTAATAACTATATTGTCAAAATAGATCATTTAAATCTCATACAAATGTATTATTTTCCTGTGGTATACCCAAAAAAACAACAACAAAAACAAAACCATATTTGATTTCTTGCTACCGTGTACAAAAGAGAAACACACACACACACACTATACATATATTATTCATCATCAGCCAAGCCACATGCACGTGTGTGGTGTTGAAGTGCCACCAAAAGTATTCCACGCTCTTACTACCTCTAAAACTGATAAGAGCCTCTTGAAACACTTGAGATAAACTCTCTGGCTTGAGTGTCCTGACATTGTCACTGAGCATGTAAACTGGTCAGTATGCACGTGCCAAAAAAAAAAAAAAAAGAAATGGAAGGAAACACTTACACACTGAGAGCCTGCAATGGCAGCATGAGGGCCGGAAAAGATCAGTGAGTCTCACTCATGCCGTAAAAATGACTGTACGCCGATTCATCAGGATGTATCATTAAAGCTGCCAAACATCAAAGGTTTTGTGATCACAGCTCATTTTTCACCAAGACACAAATAGCCTCATTCATCATATTTGTTTGAGCATCAAGAGACAGACAACGACCGGCAAGACAAGACGACAAGAGAAACCGAGAGCGAAAGAGGCCGGCTCTAAGTGGGAAAGCCAGAAAAAAGTCCAAACTAAAAGAGTAGACAACGATGTAATAAAGCACTGACATAAAGAAGGACGAGGGTGGACCGCACAGACAAGAAACCTCTATGCGAGATACTGAAAAATAGCTTACTAACTTCTTAACAAAAGGAGGGTATTTCAAACATGGGAGATAATTAATAGCAAGCAGTTCCTGTTTGTAGTTGGATACCACCTGGAGTGAAGGTGTAGCCCTTGGGGCCTTAGCTTCATACACCTGTGTGTGGCCAAAAACGTATAAGAACACTACACCTCTCCTTTCCTTCAGTACATTATATGTTAGGTAGCACTCGCCTCTGTATGACCCCTAAAAACTTTCATCATGTCACGCGTCTCACAGACTGGAATTCACTTCATTGATATTTTTACTAACTCGAAAAACATTGTGAGCACAACTCGTTTCTATCGGCCATTAAACATAAAATATTTTGCGGGTGAGGGGGGGTGGGGTGCCTTCCGAGTGCACGCAGCAGCTCCTGTTTTTTTTATATTCATCCCCAGGCTCTTGTATTCCCCAAATTGCTACAATAAATAACTTGTAAGTCTAATTATGCAGCAATTAATTGCAGCCTCAACCGGATTCTCATCAATCTTAGAACTTCAAAAACTCTTTTCTCGCACAGTCTGCCAGCCTAAATAAGAAATTTGATTAGGTTCAACATGCACACATGACAGTGTGTGTGTGTGTGTGTGTGTGTGTGTGAATCCAGATGCAAGAGCTCTATCCAAGCAGCTTTCTCTGCCATCTTGGCCAGTTGCTATGGCAGCAGCGGCAAAGACTCGTATCCGCGGTCAAAGGAGGAAGCTGGCATCCCCCAGTAAGCGACCTCCCACCCTTTCCTCTCATCTCCCTGTAATGTAACCCCCCCTCCCAAACCAGGCTCCTGACCTGCCGGTGAACCTGGATAGAGGTCGGAGGTCAATGGCTGAGAGCTGCCGAATGACAGTGAGGGATGACGAAGAGAAAATGAGAACAAGAGGAGTTACAGCATGCAGATGGGGAGGAAAGATGAGAAAATGAAAAGATGGGAACAAATTTGATTACTATCAAGAGATGGTGGGAGGAGCACAAAATGGCTGCTGTTTTGTCTGTGTTGTTTTGCTGTTGAACATCGAATGATATGTTGATTTTCCCACCCCAAAAACAACAAAAACAACATTAAAGTTTTAAAATGTTACCTTTCATACGAGTGCTTGAGATACATTTAACTTGCACAAATACAATTAAATTGCCAACGACATTGGGTGCCAAAATGTTGTAAAGATCAATATGATGAAATAAAAGAAAATGCAAAAAAAATTGTTTAAGCATGTCCTTTTTTATAAATAAATTCTAGTGTTGTTCTATAAATATCATACCTATATGTATACACATACATATATACATGTATATTTGACTTCAGGCAAACAAAAATGACTATACACCTAAACTGGTCACCTGTCAGTCATAAGGCATAAATGGAGACCGTGAACATTCGCATTCCCAATCACACCGACACTGAGTGGTAATCGACCTCGCGCTGTGTGCACCCAAGTCAGGTAAGTGTACCACTCTCGTGAGGTAAAATGGAATGGATAATTAATAAAAATATTTGGCTTTCTTGAAAGTTGAAAGGTGAGTGGATGTTTCTTGCAGTTGGAATGCTTGAAAATGTCTGAGGAGGAGCAGGAGGAGGAGGAGGAGGAGGAGGAGGGGTCAAGTAACATGACCTAGGACCTTGTTACCACTAAGGTCAGACAGTCTTAGATTTACTTGTACCACAACTTCCTCACCTTGAAGGTACAATGACAACCCTTTAAGCACATGCTTGAGTCGGGTAGAATTGTACAGTGTACTATTTATTCTTCCATACGATGTAATACAAAACAAGCGAACATATAGTATTTGATCAAATATAAACAATTGGATTTTTTTGTTTTGGTCTATTTATCTGTGTGTGTGATACCTCAGCTTTAAATATTGGTGTATGACAAATTGGGTCCATGTTGTGGAGAAAAATTTCCAAACAAGAAAGACAAAGTCTGACTCTAATCTTCTTGGATTATTACATTTTCAGTTTTCCCTTCCAAATTCATTACCCACAAAATAAAGGTTTTCGGTCGATGTAAAACAATCCCGACAAGTTGACATTGTCAATGTCATCAATAATGTAAAATGCATGAACAATGTACTCTAGTTACTAGCACAATGTATTGTTGAAAGTTGAAGATGTGCTATTTTTGATATGTATCGTCATCATGAAAGACTTTCTCGATCATGTAATTAAAAAAATTAAGTTAATTATTTTGCATGGACTAGGCTGATGCGTTTTACTTTAATGCTTAGCCGGTGATTTGAATGTGCTTTAAATTTAAAAAGTCTGTTTTTACTTTAACACAAAAACACTACTGTTGAGAAATGTTTTAGTGAATGTTTAATTCTCAACCGCAAAAAAATCATATATGATGATAATAATATAATATAATTTTTAAAAAATCATTAAACTGATTGCAAAGATAGTCGGAATATTATCCGAGAGTAAATTGAGAATTGCTTTGAATATAACCAAGTACACTCATTGATTGGATAATTGTAAGGTGATAAATGTCAGTGGCTCCTGTTTGACTTTTTCTTGTTCCGATGAAAGTTTGGACAACCCTATCAGGAACACACACACACACTCAAAAACTGCTGCCTCTCAACTTGTCAAGAAATCCTTCATGGCATGCTTAGTTTCCTTTGACCTTCCGTGAGGAAAACATTACCCTCTAGCGGTCAATGTTTGCAAGGGCACTCTAAACTCATGGCTATGAGTGAGCATCAAGAGCAAGTCTCACAATCAATCTCCATCTGCAAGACTGTGTGTTCCATAGAGTAGCTTTGAAAGGGCCACTCTTTCACTCTATCTGCATGCACTACGTCACTAGCATTAAGGAAACACTTTGACCGTTCTTATCATTACTGCGCCACATCAGCAAACGAGTTCGGTTTGCCACCCACAGAGGCGTACTACCGTGGTGCCGAGAGTCGATACATTTGCTCAAAACAGGAACGCTGCTCTGCGCCATCGTGTCCTTGTCGCATTTCCCCGTTTTTTTTCGTGTCCGCGCCAGATGTCGTGTCCTCTCCGTCACCCCGTTCCCTCGCTTTGCTTCGCTTCACTCCGTTCTCCCGCCCCGAGACTTGTCACAGCCCCTAACCGCATCAGCGCCACTGCTAGATTGGATATACATGATCCGTCCATCCATCAGCGGCAAGATGGAGAGAAAGAATCAGAGTAAGGTGGCGCTGACTGTGAGGAGAGATGCCACAAGACAAACTGCAATGGTATTTGTTTTCCGGGTGTAAACAAACATTTGCATTGACAGACAGCAATGTTAAAATTGTAACCATATAACCTCATTGTGTTTAAACATTTGACTGGAAAATCATTTCATTTCACCATCGCGTGTTATGAAGATCCCTTTTATTACCACTGTTGGCCATTAAGGAGATAAGTGATGATTCACATATTGCTGCTGGAGCTCCCAAGTATGTGCAGAGAGTGCATAGCAGTTTCATACTTCATCCAGTTTGTCTCATCACACTTTACCTGCACTAGAGCTGGAGTCAATGGTGTAGAATCGCCTTTCCCGTTGCCTTCCTGTGAGCTGAATGAGTTGGAACATGTGTGATATAGTCAAGTGAACTAAAGAATAGGTGCTTGACTATGAGGGCCCATAATCAACTATCCCTAACCGTTTGCCCTCAGCATTTGCACAGGACCTATGGAGCATATTCAACAAAATTATCCACCCCAACATATGTAGGTTTTAAGTTCTCTCTTTGTTCCAGGTTGAAAGCCTGTCAAATTGATTCAGTTTGTTGTTGTACTTGTGGACAACAACTTTGAAATTGTACTACTACACCATTGGCATTCTCTTCAATATTTTTTTATATCAGAGCTTATGAATTGCAAAAGTATAACCAGTAAACACGGCCTTCTGTAGTTTTGGAATTTGCCAGTAGAGAAAATGTACACAATGTGCCATGGTGCCTATCTTATATTACATTCGGCCTAGTTCTTCATCTGCTTCTTCTTCTTCTTCTTCTTCTTCTTCTTCTTGGTGAGGAAACTAACTAAAATTGCTAATCCTCTATTATTCATGCGTGGATAACAATAAAACCTGGTTGGTATATTCTAAGAATCTATACCCCCGCATAAATCTTTTTAACACCACCTTCACACCTCCCAATTAGGTTAAATAATTGCAGAATTAAAATTGTTACTGCTCCGTTATTCAAGGATGAATCACAAGTATATTTTAGGCATCCACACGCATTGACCTCCTGAGCTAATTTTTTTTAAAATCTCAGAGCTGATAAGTTAGAATAATGAACGGCAAATTTAAGTTTGCTATTTCTATGTATATATAGATGTGTGTATATGTAGGGTTATATATATATATATATATATATATATATATATATATATATATATATATATATATATATATATATATATATATATATATATATATATATATATATATATATATATATATATATATATATATATATATATATATATATATATATATATATATATATTTTTTTTTTTTTTTTTTTTTTAACTAAATGGAGGAGTAGAAAATTTTAATTCACTGTATGTACGACAGACCACAGAATGTGTTTGTACATGAAACCAGAAAAAGATTCAGAAAGTCGAGAACTGCCATGTTACGCTGAAAAAACATCAACGGCCTCGCCTTTGATCACAACAGCTTCAAATGTTGGTGTTGGCTCCAGACTTTTGCCCAGTACAGTAAGGCCATCAAAACGTTTGCCCTGTCTAAATGTGGCAACATTTAATGTTAAAGCAACAGTATTAAGAGGGTTCAGTGTAAGGTTGTCCTAACATTCCTCCAGCTTCTCTTGTTATATTCATCAGTCTGCACTTCTTCCATACATTTTCAGATGATGCCAAAGCACATTTGGACTCTTTGTTCTCCATCTTGGACCCCCATATTCTTCCTCATAGACCCCCACACCCCCCCCCCACACACTTTTACCTTCTTTTCTATCTCCTTCCATTTTCACAAAGATACCTCCTAACATGCATCCCTCTCTCTTTTTCTCTCCGTCCCCTCTCCTCTCTCCCTGTTCTCTGATGAATTGCCTTCCCCTCCCGGTGAACTCGACCGATAATCCAGGGGAAGCAGTAAAGGACCATCGATCAGGCCCTAGACAGGCCCGCAAGCCACAGCACGAGAACAACACGCTAACAACAAGACGTCGCACTTGGCCATCATTGCACACACGCGTGTGCTCACCTGTAGACGTATTTGGTATGTAGACAAGGACATTGGGCAGTCACGTGTTTGAGGCCTACAAAGTAACCACCGCATTTGCGTTTCAGGTGCTATGTTTAGCCACCCGAGTTGCTCATCTCGCCTCCTCACATGACATTCTCCCCCGCTGTGTCAGCTTCCCAGAATATGTGTGTACACAATACATACGAGTGAATGTGTTTGCCAGCGTGTGCATATACTATTTGTGCATGTATGCAACACACACACACACACACAGGAGCCTTAAATCATGTAGCATATTTCAGGCAGATTCCTATAGGAAAAAGGGAAAGAATGTACATGATCTTGGGTAAAGCTTGATGGCTATGAAATTGACCAATTGATTGATTGAGACAATTAATTTTGCCACCCGCTTTTATCTCGGTAAAGCCCAGCGATCATTACTTTGCAACAAGCAACTGAAGACAGCTGGTTTATTTAATATTTTCCACTGATATATAACAAAGAGCAAGTTAATGCTTCAGGCTTAGGCTAATGATAAGACAGCGGCTGTTGCTTTGAGTTATGTTATGATAGCTCGGACATTCAGTATATAAAAGACAGAGATGAAATCCATTTGTCTTCATCCTGCATTTTGCACACACAAAAGAAGGCAGTTTGAGCGAATCAAGCACAAAGCGGTCAATGGTCATTATTCCAAGAGCATAAAATATGACAAATGTAGACTGCTTCCATGAGTGCCGTTGGTTACATGCCACATTGCAAACCGCTGCCATTGTGTACAAGCTCAACCATAAAAAGCTGCTTGGACTGAACATAAATCTCCACTTTGACAATCAGTGAGATGCTTTTCACTAAACAGACTCACCATGTGTCTGCTATCTCCATTTCTAGACATTTTGGAAGACTTTGCATGTTGTCCTTCAATGTCCTTCTCTCTATTGTCTTCGTTCCTGATGTCATGTCTTCATTAAACTCTGCAGGCCTCAAATTTGTTTATTCCCTTCTTTTCATTTCCCCCATAATGCTTTGCTACACCACAGCACCACCAACTAAGCAGAAAATAGACTCCTCCTGGATGACAGCTTTGCTCTTTGGGAATGAGGTGACACCTTGT
The DNA here is from genome assembly GCF_051989575.1 of Stigmatopora nigra. Lineage (NCBI taxonomy): Eukaryota > Metazoa > Chordata > Actinopteri > Syngnathiformes > Syngnathidae > Stigmatopora > Stigmatopora nigra. The sequence continues at coordinate 19,160,709 of NC_135508.1, forward strand.
GGTCAAAGTAGAGAACTGGATGACCAGAAAAAAATCAGCAGAGACACCACAGCTTGGAATGGATCAGTACTTGTGCTTCTCAAATTTATTACACTAAATATTAAAGAGAAGGAGAATGAATAGAGTAGGTCATCAAAATAATCAAACAGATAAAACTGCTTATGTATAACACAGTCATCATATTAATTTATCATTCTCAATTCAGTTTTTTCCTCTCTTTATTATCTCAGTGTGTGACCCCCAATAAAGATGCAGGTTGTATTTTGCTAAAAATAACAAATATAAACATCATGCAAACTGATGCATCACTAAAATGACAAGAGGTTATGTTTTGAAATCCTTAAACTAAACTATCACTTAGCAGGAAAGTCACAAACTTAAAACAAGCAGCAAGAGCTGGGCTTCATCAGAATTTCAATTAATTTAAATAAAAATGTAACAAAAAGAGGACAGTATTTGGCTTTGGAAAAAAATTCAAATTATGACACTGACCCAATCTGGACACATTTAATGCAACTGAACCTTACTTTGGCACTTCTATTACTACTCTTTAAGCACAAGCTGTAGTGCTATTTTCCCCATCGTGTTTATATTATACTATTCTTCCTAGGGTCCATGACAATGGTATATTAAAAAAATACAGAAATAAAACAATGCCAATATATATCCATTGCAATCAAATTTCTGCAATTACATTTCTGAGGACCGTGAAAATCAGTGCTTCAAGTCACCTAAATTGAAGGACATATTTTGATTAAATTCTATCTTTAATGGTTTGTGTTTGAAACATTTTTCATAACATCCTTTGTGGGCCAATAATGTCAAATATTGTACACATCTAGTGTCAGACAAGTATTCAAAGATCCCCCCCCCCCCCCCCCACCCCCCCAAAAAAAAAAAAAAACGAAAAAAACACCTGCAATAAGCACCTGAGGCCTCTGGCAAGAATGAGGAGTTTCAGAGCTCGATTCTTCTAGTACTTGAAAACTATGTGCAAGGAAGGACGCACGTGTGCATTTTTCTGTGAAACATCACGGCGACAATGACAGATTATGGGAGAATGTTCAATTGCAGGTTGTGGCGTCCTGCTGTCATTGGCTTCATCTGTCACAGGGCGAGGCTGGCTCTCAGCCGGACGTGAATGCTGTCACTCCTCCCGTCAACACACCTGCAACATGGCTACATCTGCTTTGCTGGAATTCACTCTACGATAAACATGCCATCCATTAGTGATTCGAATAGATCGGACGGCAATCGTGGTCAATGGCAGCGAATGAGTTAAAAGAATGTTTCCTGATCCTGTCGGCAACCTATCCAGGGGGCAAGTCGCCATCAGGCCCAGTACCTTTTCGATTGCAACAGCCTCGGTCGGACAGATAGTGAGCAAGTGTTGTGGTGATCTATAACAATACAGCTTCTGCACCACAGCTAAAGCAACATTTCAGTTGTCAACTGTTAGAACCGAATATTGGTTGCAACTCCGATTGAAGGATTCTAGCTATAAACGCTGGACAAACCGAAAAATAGAAACACTTTCTGCCCTACTGAGTATAAGACTAACAAAAATAGAATAAAAAAAATAGAAATACATGACTGCTGCTCAAATGACGAGAAATTGAGTATATTGTAGTTTATTTAAATATAAAATGGATTGTGGCGTCGTATATTAGAAGGATGGCTGCAAGAATTTGGCTTACAATGTTCTTGAGATAAGCATAGCCAAATTTCTCATCACGAATACCAATGACATGACTAAATGACATGACTACTACAACTTCCATCTGCACGTGTTGGCAAGCAAACAACATTGAGCGATGATCTCCCTTGAATAAATCAGTCAGATTGTTTATTGGTTGTTTTTTTTGTTGGCCTGGCTTTGTGTTTATGATACTCAATCTTTGTTGCCACTCATTTGGCAAAGCACATCAACAATTTGGGCTCAACATGCCACAAGGCCCGCAGCAAAATACTGCAAACTGCTCTGACCTGTTAGCCCCGAAAACTGCCTTACCTGACTTTTCTTCCTCCCCTCGGTATGCATCACTCCCACCCACCACCGCACTTTGTGTCTTCTTCGCGTGCAATGGTTGCTGTTGTCATAGCAGAAGGAGCAGGCATTTTCACGCGCACCCTCTACTGTCAAAGTCTCGCAGGTCCGGCTGTTGTTCCACAAAGAAGTGATACAAACAGGAAGGGAAATTACAGCCCCTGAGTCATCCATCTGTCAGCCTTCTGACAGGTACATAGCACAGCCAAATATATGAGCACCCCATAAATCAGCACATCTTGCTTTAACCAGGCTGCCTTGTCTGAGTAATTAGTAGGATCGCACAGAAGCATTTTGATGTCCCAAAATACCATTAGATCATTTAACTTTTGATTTTCACTCACTTTTCTCCCAAAGCCTGGCGCTCAAACAGCCAAATGTTCTTGAAAATCGTATGCATAAAAGTGATTTAGGAGCCACTTAGCAAATCGATCATGCAACCCAATCGTTTAATGTTTAAAGACGATTCCCTTGATTTGTGGATGTTGAGACAGAGTTCATATTCCACATTTAAAGATTAAAAAGAAGACCTCGTATTTTCCAAGCGGTCTCTAACCGCCTTTGCAGCAGCTCTGCATTGCTATTGCCGATACTTTATGACGGGCAATTTAGCTTCAGCTGCTATCTGAGCCATCTCAGGAATGGCCACGCTTAGAATCAAGTGCAATAAACCAGAGTGGGAAGTGGAAGAAAAGGGAGGAGGAGGGGGGTGAGAAAATAAAGGGAGGCAACATGCTTGTCTGGATAGCCCCCCACAACACCCCAGCCCAACACTCCCTCCTCAGGCCTGGACACAAAAGGCCTCTGTGGTTGGGGGGGGGGGGTCGGGGGGGGGGGGGGAATAGTGATTTTTGTCTTGATGCATGCAAGCAAACGTTTGGACCAGAAAAAGTCGGGCTTGAATTTTTCCAAGTCAGTACCGGAGCCAGTGTGTCTCTTTGGGTGTCGTGTCCAAACATTTGGCCTTCCTCACCAGCCAGGCTTTGTTGAGTCTGCTGAGCTCCAGGAAGTCTCCTGAGACGGCGAGACTGATTTACAGCCTTCCCCCATGAGAGGGCATTACGGCCTGGGAGCCAGCTGAGCAATAGAAGGAAGAATCGAGGAGGGCCAGTCCAAAAAGAAGAAGAAGTACAAGAAGAAAAGAGATGAAACAGAGTCAAAGCTTGGAGAGGACTGATGAAATATGGCGGAGGGGTTTGCGATATCGATGGAATGCAACGTGGTTGCTGTTTGCTCGCTGCCCTTCACCTCCACTCACAAGCTCGCTCCCTCCTCGCTCTCAATTCATCCCATGGAGCCACACGTAGACACACATGCACAAAGAGAGGTTGTAAATCTGCCACAGAGTGCTGCTGGGATGGAGATACCGAAGACAGGCCAATGCTGTGTTTGGAGAGAATGCAGATGTATACCTGCCTCCAGCACATCATCCTCCGTCCTCTATCTCTCTCCAGAATTGTCTCATGTTCTTAACCTCTTTCACCCTCAGCTCAGATCAGGTCTCTGTACTACTCCCTTTTCCACTTAGGAGGAACAAAAAGCCCAGTCCATAGAGGAAGAGACAATGGGATAGCACTAGTTAGAAATACAGATCGGCCCAACCTGTTAGCAGCACTTCCCATGCACCTGAGAGCTAGTATCAATCATGGTCTGAAAACTGGAACTAAACACTCAATGTTGAACCAGAGACTACATTAAAATTACACATTTGCATGATATGTCTAGGATAAAGGAGGGAAGATACCTCATGGGAGAAAACTCTTAGAAACGGGAAAAGCTGGTTTTCATTGTGCTCACAACAGGGGTGCACGGAAAGGGGGTGAAGGGTATGGGCCATGATCATGCTCCTTTTTCCCCACTGATACCCACTGTCCACCTTGTTAAAAACAATTTTTATTTTATTTTTTATTTTTGGTAGGTGTGAAAACCTTTTGTGATATTTGAAACACAAAAGAAAATTTATTTTAAAAAAATGAAAAGGTTCGATCCCAGGAGTTTGCATGCTCTCCCCAGGCCTGCGAGGGTTTTCTCTGGGTACTCCATTTTACCCCTGCATGCATCCCAAAATCATGCATGATAAGCTGGTTGAGCACTCTAAATTGCCCCTACGTCTTAGTGTGAGTAAGTGGGAATGGCAACCAATTCAGGGTCGTTAGCTGGGATAGGCTCCAGCACCCCTTGGGAGGATAAGCGGTACAGAAAATGAATGACTAAATTAATGTTAAAGACCTCATTATTTTCATTATTTTTTTATTGACCTACTTATTTTTTTTTAGCTGCATGTGTCAGCTTTTCAAATATAGTTTGTTATTTTCTATCTTTATTGCATGTTTGATTGTGCTCTTTTTGGCTGTAATAGTAATTTCATGATTTTAATCATCTCAGTTTTGAATGAATATTTGACTAAGACTTTTGTGCACGAAAAACGTATTAAAATTATTTCAAAACACTTTTTGATCTCAATATTTCTTTCTCTTTAAATCTATTACTACATACTTAGCTCATGCACATTTATATTTTCAATCCAAAATGGTGGCTTTACGTTCACTGGAAACGGGGGCTGATTGTTGTTCATTTGGCCTATTTTCACTTTGCCCCCTTGCACGAACGTTTTCAATACTCTCCCATCATGCTCGCCGGCAACAATAGGTGTAGGTGTTACAAAAAGCATCTTTGTTGACCTGACAGTATCATAACCCGGGCTAATGTTGCAAGCCATCTGTGTAAACGGCGATGGCTTTCAGACACCATACCCTAACGAACACACGCTCACACCCTCCTGCTTGAAAGCAAAAAAAAATCAACGGCGAGGCCTCGAACGCCACATGAGGGCGCCTCAAACTCCCGCCGCGTGTAAACACGGCGTACGAGCAGACACGAACCGCATGACCTGATTTATGCCAAAGTAAACGCCGTAAGCCGCGCATCTCACGGCAACACCTAAACACCTGACAGGCCTCTCATAAATAAGGCTGGCCGGTTACTCCCACATAATTTACACCTCGGCCATCTACTAAACTAACATGTAGCAGGTCCCCGCTCCATATTTCACCACATGGATCTAGAGATGAGAGAAGGCCATGCAAAAGTTGGCCCTAATGAAGGGTGCGGGCAGAGAGACTTCAAAAGCTTGGATTTTGTGATGTGGTGAGGGGATTTCGGCTGTAATGCATGTAAACTGGTGTGCGTGCATGAGAATGACCCTGGCCCAAGGCGATGCCTCACCTCGGCTAGCCAAAGCCCAGGCCGAGATCAAGGCCCAGAGCCAGTCCACTTCGCTGTCTGCCATAAATCCTACCGTCTTTGTCTGATCTCTCTTTTACTGACTGAAACTTATCCTCTTCCATTAAGAGTGATGGATCAGCAGCTCTCAGGGCGCAACAGACTCTGAAGTTACAAAAAAAGTACAAATGTGAAGGGAATGTACACACAGGTGTACGTCCGTATAGTAAGGCCTAAAATACATGAAAGGTAACAAGAGAAGGTTCAAAGAAGGGATCATTTAAAATCATTAAAAACGTACTCAGACATGCGTTTTGTTTTGCTCAATTTCAGGTGTGAACAGAAATAACAATTCTACTGACAGAGGTTTTGGCACGAAATGAGATTTTCGAAGGAGCATAAAGTGTTTGTGCGCCCTCTGGTGGATGTTTGTTCCTACAATTGCCCCATTCTCATAAGAGAGGCTTTAGGAGAGATTAGGCTGTTTATTTATGTAAATAAACTGGATATCATCTTGTACTTAAACGTAAGTTCCTTTTTAGATCGTGCATACATAACCTTCTATTCAATATATTATTCTAGATTATATTTATGTCACAACAGTAATAACTTTCGTGTTTTCATTTTTTCTGTATCATCTCAGGGGCCCGCCTGAAAATATACTGCAGTTTAACATCAAGGCAGGAAAACAAAATATTTAATTGCAGAACATGAGGATTTTTTTCTTTGTAGACTGAAGTTATCTCTAGTCCGTTACGCCCAACTGGAGAGGAGAAGTAACATTTTGGAGAGACAAAACATTCTCCACATGTTAGGACAGCCACCTCTGATGAGCAGTAAGCATGCCATGATAATTTAATTGTGGGTGTGGGGTTTCCACGACACAGTAAAATTTAAAAACTTGTGTTTTTTTTCAGTATTTGCAAGCATTTAAGACGAAGACCGTATAACAGGTATAACAGTACATTATTCTACAAATTGTTTTAGGATTTCAGGGAAGGAAAAAATAACACTCGTCTGATAATTCTCTTTCTTATTCAATTGACAAATAAACCACATGAAGTGTGAAATCTATTGAGAAATTTGAATAGCATATACGGAATTGTATTTATAAAGTACTATACATATATATAAAATTGAACCCTAGGACCAAACCTGTTTGGACTTGTCATATGAGCAAATAATGGTCAAAGGGCATCACAACAATTTATGTTTTTCCATTTTTAAAGAAACCCCCAAATTGCACCCATGTCATGATATTCCTTAGATGAGAAACTAAAAGAATAATTACTAAAAGTGTTACCAGCCTTCTTACATAAGTTATTTTAAACTTCGGTTTTGTGTCTTTCACGTTTACTAGATGTATCAGAGTTAATATTGATTTAAGTTGAGTAATTTAGGTAAGAGTGGACCGGTTTGTCCAACCCCTTGTGCTCTGGGATAAACTGGCCACCAATTCAGGGTGTCCCCTGCCTGGTGCCTGTATTTAACTGGGATAAACTCCAGCACCCTCTGCGACCCTTGTGAGGATAAAGCAGTTGAGAAAATGAGGTGAGATATTGTAATATTAGTATCCTATTTCAAATGTTATTTTTCTTGTGAATTGACTTTATTCAAAACAGAAATACAATTATGTGTGCTATGTGTAATGGCTAATGAAAACACAAAACAGTTTAAAAACAAAAGTAATGGAGGAAAAAACATTTACCTTGTGAATTTGTGGAGTAGTAGGGCTGGCGTAGGGGAATCAGACTAGTATTCAGTTTCGGGCAGCCTAAGGCGTTCTAGTAGTTCTGGTCCAAACTATATTTATATATGCATGTGAACATAGCAAACACATGATAAGGTGATTGTGTCTTAAGTGCAGGATTCCTAAACAGCATACGAAGGTTGCATTGGGTTTAAGCTGCAGGCCATGTGACGTGAGGCTCTATGCCCTCAGGTGGCGCAAGAGGAGCAATGCAGTGAGTGAGCATTTGAAGTCCATCAACCAAATGAAGGATTCACTACTTGCGCTTTCATCTGCCTGCTTGTATAGCGGTCCATTTGTGTTTCAATGAATTGTGTGTTTGATTTAAACCGGCAGTGTGTGTGTGCGTGTGTGCGTTGACAATCCTGCGCGCATGCGCGGTGGCGAGGCCAACGAGGAATGTGCTGAACTCCTGGGCATGCGCGTTGCTTGTCTGGACAGCAGAGGAACATAAAGCCTGTTAAATCGCACCAGGGCAATAAAATGGCAATAAAATGACAACAACGGTGCATTAATCCATCACCAGGGAGCGCTGAAGGTATTGTAAAGAGCTATGGATGGAAACAGGAATGATTTCTGAGCTTTAAAACCTTGGCGGCTGTAATGCTCGTTCAGCAGGCCAGGGGCAGTAAAGAGCAAGAAGTGCTCTATATTAATAAAATACCACTACTATTACCTTATGGCAAATTAATTACCACTAGCACACAAAAACACATTAAACCCGCGTGTAACTTTACACGTGCTTTACCAAGAGCTTTTAGAGTAAATATTTTATATGTTGGATAAATATTATTTCTCAAAAAAAGGGGGAAAAAAAGCTTGCTTCTCTGACCAGCCAATCAAAGGACAGATTTATGACGTCAGAACAGACATCTGAAAGCAGTAGAAAAAATAATTCCTGACAGGAGAGGGCGCCATGTAATTGCAACTTTCTCTTGCAATTTAATGCAATGAAAACGACACAGTAGAATACTACTCTGCTTATTTTATAGGGGAAAAATACCTCTTTTGGGGGGAAATTAGAACAAATTTGTGACATTTTAGTTTTTGCAAACAGGGAAATCATTATTTGGTTTAGGTGTTGTGCATCGGGACAAACAGCACAAATTAATCAAACTTGTTTTAAAGCCAACACTGTTTACATGTGCACTACAATTGATTGTAGAGCAAATAACAATTCGAGAACAAAGAGTGTTTTTCATTCTTTGTGGCCCCTGCAGACAAGGGAGCTTTTTTTCAGGACCCGGCCACCTGGTTTTATGCAGGAGTGGGGACCAAAAGCAGCTGGTGATGGAAATGGGTCAAGCCAGTAGGTTGGCTATGGTCAGAGGCTTCTGGCAAGCTGGTAAGTGGACCCAGTGGGTCACACTGCCATTTCCCGTTTCTCTATCCCGCTACTCTGGTCGTTCCAACATGGGCTGCCTTCATCTGGTGCCTGTGCCTTCCTGCCAGAATTACTGGACCCCAATAAGAAACAGATGAGTGGCTCCAAGTCTGCCTTGGCGCTCCTCACCATCAAGGAAACACATCTGATATACATTTTCACATAGCTGATGTTCTCATTTAACACGTTCATTTTAGAAGAACTGCACTTTTGGTAGAAATTAAAAAAAGATATTTACAAGCAGATTATTTGTCCCCGTTGACAACAACAAAAAGAACAAAAACATTCTCACTAGAAACTTCAGTATGGAGTCACACTAACTGCCTTGTTTATCGTTTCAGAACCAAGTCATTTATTTTGTGACTTCCCCTACATGAAAACAAAAGCACGAACATGAGGTTACCTTTTTCATTTTCTTTTTTTTTTTAAAGGGCAGTGGGTGTTTGCAGTTGAAATATGTACACCTCCACTCTGCAAATGAAACCATTGAATGTGTCATCCTCAATTACTCTGGAAATTCTAAACAGAACCAGGTGTGCACATGTTGCAGAGGTCAAAGTGGAACTAAATGACTGGGCCTTTTTCATCTCATTGTAATGACTACTACCTGGAATATATATATATAATATATAATATATATTATATATATATATATATATATATATATATATATATATATATATATATATATATATATATATATATATATATATATATATATATATATATATATATATATATATATATATATATATATATATATATATATATATATATATATATATATATATATATAATAAAATTAATAAAATACCACTACTATTACCTTATGGCAAATTTGTTTGTATATTAGTTATATACCTATATACCACATGACTGTTATATATATATATATATATATATATATATATATATATATATATATATATATATATATATATATATATATATATATATATATATATATATATATATATATATATATATATATATATATATATATATATATATATATATATATATATATATATATATATATATATATATATATATATATATATATATATATATATATATATATATAACAGTCATGTGGTATATAGGTATATAACTAATATACAAACAAATTTCAGCGACGGACTGAACATAAATGGTTCAGCAACCTATGTTAACAGACATTCAGACAGTACACCCAGACATGGATGCAATATTCCCTGTGATGACAAACATTAGTTCTTAGTGACATTAGTGTAGTATGTGACTCTATGTTTCTTATTCTACTGCCCTCATGTGGCCAATACGTGTAAACCAGAACGAGCAGAACAATAATCAATCGCTTGATGCGGTGTGACAAAAACAGCCTTTTAAATCTTTTTGACTTATTTACTAGATATTTGCATTCTATAGCCCTCATTTGTGATAAATGCATGCATTTTGTAATGAGGGATTTTTAATATACAGTAATCTTCTTAGCCTTATGTTTAAAATACATTAAGAAAATATGAACACACAATTGTTGGTTTCTGTAACCTTAAATATTAGAATAGTTATGTTTAAAAACTGCATGTTATAACCCCCCATTTTCAATAGCTGTCTCTAGTCAATATGTGGACTACAAACAAATGAAGCAGAGATTATTGTACGTTTCAAACCCATTTCAGTCCAGTGATCAAGTTCACCCTAACTTTAATCTCAAGTGGGCGGAACTAGTATATATTTTATCTTAGAAAATTGTATGCCATATCCGTCATTGCAATACAACAAAATGTTTTGTCCACATCAAACGTATTCCAATGCAGTAGAGACGTGATTGTTCTAGAAGAATAAGCAAAGCATGTTTTTTTTTTTTTTGGTTGCATCCCACACACTTGCAGGCCACGTCACGTTTATTTCTGTTCAGCCATCGTTATGGAGAACTGAATGTTTAGACAGAAAGTGTTTGGATAAATGGCTACATATGTGCACCAGAGCCTGAGTGTATAGCTCTGTATCATCCGTGCGCCTTCAGAAGTACGACACCTATGAGACATTACACTACAAGATCCCTCCATGAATCATTGGTGGCCTCTATTTCACTGAGTTTTATTACAAATGTGTTTACTTCTAATCAGCGTAATGGACTAGACTGTGAGCGCTTGAATACATCTTTAACGTATATTTATATATACTCTATATATATATCCTCTGAGCCCCTTTAGTAATGACAGGCTTCGTACACGGATGGTGGTTGTAATGTTGAAATATAAAACTTCTTCAAGAACCTGCCAAGATCCTCTTTATCCAATGTTGTGTAATAGCCCGACCATATTTTATGCTTTAGATTTGCTATGCAATGTGGCTTTATAAAGAATTTATCAAGCTTTTATAAGCCACTAAAAATTCTAAAGTCTCAAAGATAGACACTTATTGTGGAAACTCAATGTTGTAAGGCCCACAGCATTTTGCTATCACTTATTAATATGGTGTAGTGGTAGTAGTAGTAATATGTCTAATCCTTGATGAAAAGGCCTATAAAAAAAGGAATGTTCATGTGATGCAGTCTGATTAAAATATTACATGTGTAGAGTTTTACAGGAGACAGATGTGCAGCTGGACTTTTCTCCCCCTTCACATATGTGATCCCGAGCTAGTATAATACAAATACAGCGTAACATTAGAGAGTTTACAACATTGTGTGATGTTGAGTGGTGGTCAGCTGTGGGTCAAAGACTGTCAGAGCTCAGGCATGGCTGAGTGCCAGCCTCCGAACGTGTCCACGCCGAATACTAATGGATTAGCGCCGGCCACACATACGGCCGCACGGGGAAACTCAAGATGACTTTTAATGGCGAAGGCCGACAATAAGTCGCCCTCATAAATTGGGGGACACATGATGACTAAGGCAGCCGGGTTTACTCTGGACGGATGGCATGATGGAGAAAATAGGAGCAGGTGGGCTCTGTGTTGGTGGACCAAGCTTCTCAAGTCATGAGAGGTATGATCAGATTTTGTTGGAGTCTGAAACAGTAACAGGCATGTTATCGTCCAAAACCAGTAAACGACTTTAGTTTAACATCTAAGAAAGGTGAGCCCAATTTTTCTATCAAAGGGCTGTATAGAGTAATTCGAATATTTAAGACAAGTTTGTCATGCTTCTCCTTGAATTATTTATTGATCATTTCTACTTCCCAAAATGTCTAGTGAATCTGACAGATTTAAGGATCAAATTACACAACTACTAATATGGTCGTCTTCAGCTTGTTGAGTGAATAATGTTTATCACTAAAGATTTTGAATGTGTTCATGTGGAGATTCAAAAGTGTGAATATCACAATATTGGATTGGATAACTTTATTCATTCAGTATTTGGGAAATTTCATTGTCACAGTAGCAAGAGGGTGAGGATGCAGAAATAAGAAGGGCATTTTAAACATAAATAGATAGATAATAAGTAAGTTAATAAATAAATATGAATGGGTTTTACTCAAAAATGGCTCTTAGTCACATTGACCCTGGAGATTATCCAAATCCAAATTGGAACAAAAGGTGCACCAAATAATAATAAAATAAAAAATAAGAAATATAAATCAACACCAAATAATAGGTGAAAAAGTCACATCTTGAACTTGAAAGGTTAATTTATACAAGTCAACCATACTGATGTTGTGATTTTTTTGGTGCACCACTATTAGTACAAGGACTAGTACTACAACTACTTTTGGATAAAACAATGTGGAATAAAGTTGCATTTCTGTGCACCTTTTTAAGGTGACAGCATTCAATTAAAAACCCACATCTTGTGTGAGTTATATGTGAAATACTATTATCATATTTCCCATGCAGCAGCAATTGTAAAACACAGCTTGTGGGGTCTAAAACCACACACCCTTGCCCCGCCAAATGACCATTTAAACTCATACTGATATGAAATAGACAGCATTTTTGTCATTGTACTTGAGTGCATTGACCGCTACTTTGGAGACACCACTACACCTGTTCAGATACACGTAGCACGACATAAAGCAGCATCTTATTTTGAGAACTTCATTGTTATTTTTCCCATGGAAATCCAAATAAGTAGATTCTAAACCAAAGCAAAGTATCCCCTCTGGAGAAAACAAAACTTTATCGCGTGTGCTTTAAGAGCAGACCCTGCTGATTTAACATTTGCCACCCTCCAATGGAAGCCATTGTTTTGCATCATTTTTTTCTCTCCTAATTGCTAAGAGTGAGAATGTTAAGCTTGTCTAATAGGCATTTTCAAACACAGTCACAGTCGTCAAGCACAGTACAGCAACAGCCTGAATCACAATGTGTAATTTGGCAGCGGGACACAATGAGCGAATCTCATAGGAGACCACGTGGCTGCAATTTAAAACCAATCAAGATGCCTTTGCGTTTTATAGAACTGCCACTCGAGCTGTGCAGTAAATAAGAGTTAACTTTAGATCGCACAATAGCCGTCTGTGTCCATATGCAGGGTCGTTTGCAGGATCCACAGCCCATTTTACTGCAGATTTCACACATTTTGACACTAACAGAGCCATTTTTTTCCTACTGAACCCTTTGCTGCAGCCCAGTCAGTAATTAGGCACAATTAGACCAGGATATGATTTCTGTACATGTATTGAGGAGTAGATTTACCAACCATCATTAGCAGCAGCAATGAAAGAAAAAGAGGGGGACACACGAAAGTTATGGCACTGGAATTTGTAATCCAATTATCTTCTACTGAATAAAACACCGTTGTGGTTTCTTTGACTGCGTGAAGGCTAGAGTGGATTTAGTTAATACGCTCAATCTTTCTCTTTCTCACTCCTCTCTCTCTCTCTCTCTCTCTCTCTCTCTCTCTCTCTCTCTCTCTCTCTCTCTCTCTCTCTCTCTCTCTCTCACTCTCTCTTTTTCCACAAATTAATTTATGGTCTAATTACTGGACAAGCCTCCAGATATGAAGGAACACAAATCACCTCTCCTTACCGGTTGGCAGAAAAACGGCACGGGATAATTGAAAATCCAGAAGTGGATCAATATTTAGGAGCCCAAGGTTACATGAAGTGCGACATTACAATTAAGATGGAAATATGATGCATTACATCTGGAGGCAAATTGGTTGCTCTCCTGCTGATGTCGTTTGGCTGAAAAGGCCTTGGCGTTGACCCGCCCCAAAAAATCCATTCAGGTTTGAAGGGAAAGGTTTCCAACACATGCTGCACACGGACAGCTAGTTTGTAAAATATGTGCCGTTTCAGTCTCACATGAGCACCTTTAGCCACATCTGCATGCTCAAACTCACATGACCAGGGTCTGATGGGTCTGGTGGTCTCTTCCCTGACAGGGTGCCAAAAATCCTCCACGCCCCCCTCACAAGACTCACCCGCCTGTCTCCAGCATTTACCTCTGGCCTGTTAAAAATGATATCAGCTCATAGAGGGCAAGCATTAGCATTTGCATTTTATTGGAAGCGCTGAGATTTAGAGCGGAGGATATATCAGCTCTGAGCAGGCAGAATTAGTTAACAATGCATTACCTGCCTTTTATGGCGGCTATAACTCTTTCCCTGTGGTGGAGAGGAGATGAGGGAATGGGGGTGGTGTCGGGAGTGTGCAAGGGGAACGGAGCCAACAGAGGGTTGGCCGTGGCAAAGCGGCTGGGGGGAGAGATGGGGGTTGAGGGAGGGCGTTAGGAATGAACCAGCTTTGTGTCTGGTGCTTTACTGCACATTAAGCCTGATAGCCACCCAAATTAGTGCATCACATTGCAATCACTTTCACACACATCAGTGCACCGGTCATCACCGGTGCGTTATATCAGGAAGCAACAAGGTAATGGACACATAGCTGTGGCTAGTGTGTAGTACTTGCATGATCACAGTATTAGGGAACATCAACAAACGCGCACTGTATCGAGCGCCATGTTTCGCGCACAAAATGGCCTGCGCTTTGTGTCGCACAGAGGGTTCATTGGTTGTTTTTTAGGGACCCCTCGAACACGCCGCGGAACACTGATTAGGCCCTGAGCAGCAGTGGCTTTGTAGGGCACAGCTGCACAGTAGCTCCCCCAACACTCATTTGGTGTAATGTGCTGCAAGAGGAGACTTGGGTAATACCCTATGGAACTCATTTGTGCAGCAAGTTAGGAACACCAGGCGGGGAGTGTGTTTGAAGTGCTGAGACGGCTCCGAAATCTAATACAAGTCAACAGGCATGTGAACATGTGTGCTTGTTCCTTAAGCACATTACAAGACAAGGATATTGTATTGAGATTTCCCAGATCCAATCATGTGATCGGAAATCAGGCCCGATCACGCCATTTTCGGAAGATCGGAATCAGGTAATAATGATAAAGTTTTTTAAAATATATTTATTTTTAAGTGTTAACTATTTAGCTGCCATTGGCGGCGAGACAAGATCGTTGCTAGCCCCCATTTAAACTGAATTGGACAACTGAAATTGATTTGAAAGAGTTACAGACAACAAAAGAATGATTAGGTATTATTGCAAAACATACATATGCTATATATTTATATTCACCCACTATTAAAACAAACTACAACAAAGCGAAAATGTCCAGCAACAATATAAAAAATACAATCAAAAGAGCTTCATTTAACACATTTCTCTTTAATTTTTTTAAATAACCCAGCAGAATATTCCCAGAAAGACAAAGTACATTTTACACTATGAAACAGACGTCGCAGAACCATGAGAGCATAAAAGTCAAGAAAATCACAATCAAGAGGTCAATTTATCTACTAATTGGAATATGTTGTATACAAGTTTTAATTTATGATAACCAAAAAAAGAACAATGTTTACGCTACTCATTCTCTTAAATGGCTTTAATGTTGGATAACTATGTTTAAATTGGGGGGTAAAATAACATTCAAATGTACTATTTTTTCCTCCATAATACATTCAACTCGACTCACACGCAGAAATGTGTTTGAAACAATATTGTCACCGAGGTTGTTGACATGGCCTCATTTTCTATTTTGTCGAGGCTATGCAATTAAGCACCAAAGGTAAAAATGTATTTTTCCACTAAAATGTCTGTTCAATTTCCACACACGAGCCCCAATTCCAAAGAGAAGTAAAACAAAAAAGTAAAGTTCATGTGGCCCATTGCCTCATTATCAACGGAGTACGTGCACATCAGTATTTGTTTTCGGAAATAAATGCATTCACATATTGCTAACAAAAAAATACCCTTAACATACCTTGCAGTGCCTGCAAGTGCACAGAGGGAGGGATCTTTCCCACATTTCTCTCATTTTGACATTTAGTTTTAGCTCAGTGATTCCTTCTGCACTCCTGCAGCCAGACATGGGCAGCAGCCCTCCTTTGAATGCCACGGTATCCCCCCATGACCAAATCTACTAGTGAGGATTTGTCAGTTCCAAGCAGTATAAAATAGCCTGCCGTTTCGTCCCTTTGCCCAGCTTAATGGTCCTTTGGGGTGGAAATTTATTTGTGACCTTTGCATTACAGTTACAGCATAACAGGGTTTTTTTTTGCTTGGGAAATTCCATTACTTTAGGAGTAGCTGAGCAGCTCTTTTAATGCTATGTGAGGCCTAAAGAATCACGATAAAGGGCAAGAGAAGGCAAGGTAGGGGGAGGTGTTGAAATCCTAAGAGCATGTGGATCTAAAATCATTGCAGTTTATTTTCCTTTAACCACAAAAGCTAACAGAAGTCTTCAAGGGCAGTTATATTATAATCAGGGGACCTATTTGAATTTGGAAGAAAACTTGTTGTTTACATTGACTCATCCCACCCTGCACTGATAGTATTACTGCTAATTGCATTGGTGTTAGTGTATTGATCAGATAGACATTGTGGAAAAATAGTTTTGACAGATAAGGGCGACCCAGTGGAAGAGTGGTTAGCACATCGGCCTCACAATGGGGGACCCAATTTCAAATCCAGGTAGGTCCACCTGTGTGGTGTTTGCATGTGTGGGGTTTCTCTGGGTACTACTGTTTCCTCCCACATTCCAAAGACATGCATAGTAGGCTGATTGGACCATCTAAGTTGCCCCTTAGTATGAGTGTGAATGTTTGTTTATCTCCTCGTGCCCGGCCACCAATTCAAGGTGTCCCCCACCCCTGGCCCAAATTTACCTGGGATAGGTTCCAGCACCCCTCCGACTCTAGTGAGGATTAAGCATTTCAAAAAATGAGATATGAGTTTTGAGAGACCAGCTGAGATACAGGCCCAAATTGAAATATGTACGTCAAATGCGAACGTAGGTAAAACGAATAGGCTTTATTTTGTCCTATGCTGACACCTTCTGGTGATAAAGGCTGGTGCAAGACATCGATTAGTGTATATTTGGCAAACGGTTGTAGTAATGCACAATACTTTTGTTTCCTTGATTTCATATTTAGTTCAGCAATTCAACCAATTTGAGAAAGAAATTTGATTTTGGCACGATTATTAGGGGAATGCATTTTCACAATGTTCGAGATAAATTGGCAAATAAAATCCAGCAGCAATTTTGACATCTAAACAATTTATTCAAGTATGTTGCCATACTTTTTTTGTAACATCATCACAAAAGGAACGTCTCACTTGTTTGTTTAAAAAGTTTGCAATGTTTAAAAAAAATGTAAAAAGACAGTCACACCATAACTATTGCAGGCTTTGTTGCTAAGCAAAATAAAGCTCAGTAAAAACATATTTGGCCCTAAAACTATTTTTTGGAACACAAGACACCCATTTAAAATTGTCACCCATCTTGGATTAACATTTTTATCCGCGAAGATAAAATGACAAGAAGCACTGAAGAATGTTGGCTAATCAAATGTTTTCCTTAAAATTGAACAAACATCTGATGATGGAACATTCTCAAGCTTAAGGTAAAAACATCAAATGATCCACCCATTAATATTTGTGATTTCATAACTAATTGCTAAAAATGATAATTGCAGACTTGCCATAAAAAATGTCAAGTGCAGAAACTAAGCCGTTGATCATTTCCAGCCACAAGGTGGCAGACCACAATCCCAGGTGACTGATGCTGCAACTTCTCATAATGCAGAATGTGCAGATATGTGTGTGTGTGTGTGTGTGTGTGTGTGTGTGTGTGTGTGTGTGTGTGTGTGTGTGTGTGTGTGTGTGTGTGTGTGTGTGTGTGTATGTGTGCAACACCTGGTGGTAAAAGGATGGATCTCAAGAGAGCTGTGGGTCTCAACTGTGTCTGTGTCCACTGTATTAGCGTTTTTGTTGGACAATGTACAGAATATGGGATATGGTTAGGGGAGTAAAAATGTCTGACTCAAGGTTGTCCCTGTTGCGCAGAGGTTTTCCTTTCCTTTGGAGGTGAATGACTCACTCACGCGGTGACGACTTCCTTCTCCTTCTTGTCACCGTCTTCATGCCAGGTGAGGCGTTCCTCATAGAAGGCGATGACGATCTGTGGGCACTTTTGATTGGCATCTTTCGCAAGCACAAGATCGGCCTCATCCGAATCTTTCCTGCAGGAGACAAAAACAGGCTGTCATTAACAGCGTTAGAAGTCCAATGCGTTTTAAGTGTGGGTGCTGGAAGTCTGACACGACATTCTAAATCGAATCAAATCAATTTAACAGAATTCAATCTTCACTCCCAGCGCTTGAGTGATTAGCCCGTCAGTCTTACAGTGGGGGACCTGGGTTCAAATCCAGGTCAGTCCTGCATGGGTTTTCTCCGGGTACTCTGGTTTCCTCGCATGTTCCAAAAAGAAGCATGGTTGGCTGATTGGACACTCTAAATTGCCGCTAGGTAGGAGTGTGAGCGTGAATGGTTGTTTGTCTCCTTGTGCCCTGCTATTGACTGGCCACCGATTCAGTGTCCGCAGCCTCTGGCCCAAAGTCAGCTGGGATAGGCTCCAGCGGTTCAGAAAATGAGATTCAATCTTCATCAAACCAAGTCGGCCATTGTTGCCATGGGACATGTTACCAAATATTAGCGCTGCTGTATGCATGTATATTTTTGACCCAGCAGATTTGATCACTTTTTTTCTGTTCACCCATAATAAAGTCATTAAAGAACCAAACTTCATAAATGTTTTTGAGACAAAGAAGTATTTGTTACAATCACTATCAGAGAAATATCAGAGTTGTAGAAATAACTGGAAACTCAAGACAGCCATGACATTATGTTCTTCACATGTGTATGTAAACTTTTGACCACAACTGTATAATATCATATGAATAAAACTAAATCTTTTTATCTATTAAATACTGCGACATGAAAGTGGCAACTGAAAATGCAACAATATAAAAATTGTCAATGGCATAGAAACAGACATGGAAAAAACTTACATACCATTTCATTAGGAACATCAAATCACCACAGGAATCAGTTGCTCCGATGATTTTCTCTGGCTCGAGACCCTTCTCAAAGCCACGGGCTACCAGAATTTCATCCTGAAAGGCAAAGCAACAGTAAATGAAGAAAATAAATACAAGCTACTGCTTGATAGTTAGTGTGTGCAATCTAATCCAGTGTAGAGTTAACAACTAGTCAAGATACAGTCCTTACCTCCTTTTTCTTTTTAGGTTTGCTTCCACCCTCCTCGTCATCATCCGAGCTCCTTTTCTTTGAATTACCAGAGTCTTTTGCACGTCCCGACGGGGCGGAGCTGGGTTTGCTGCCTCCACTACTACTTGGAGTGGCGGGCGCACTTTTTTTGTAGGTCTTCATGAACTCCGAAATGAGCTCTGGACAATCCAGGTTCTTCTCTGGTTCCCATGTATTGTGCTTCCTGAGGGAAAAAAAACAACAACAAATGTATGCGGGCAGAGAAAAAATAAAATAAATAAATAAAACTTGTTATAGGTGAGAACAAAACACCATTTAAACGAACATTCTCCCAACTAAAGCAAGGAACTTTAAAGTTTTCGATCCCTGACCTAGCCAAATCAAAAACAATTTTTCCTCCTGGTATAAAAATTACTGAAAACGGACTGTTCTGATTCCCTCGAAGACATTTCAATGTTCTTCGGAGCAGGAACAAAAAAGGATAAAATATTAAATTCTTGTGTAGATTAGGATTGTCCTTATTTAAATGCATTTTCTCTCAATATATTCTATTGTCTCATTTTTTCCTCATACACAATCATGAAAACGTATTAATAATGCTCATAAATATTACGACTTTATAATTACGTAACTTATACTTTTGCATAATATGAATTTTGTTGTGCTTCTACTTAATGAAGATAAACGCATTGTGATTCGAACTGGTTTTGCGTAAAAAGCTTGCGTGTACTGACTAGAATGCCTCTATAGATGGCCAGTAAAACTGAATACTACTTTTCAACACGTTGATAATGTTATCGTTACAAAAGCTCGAAGATGATTCAGGGTGACAACTACTTTTTTTTATGCTGTATGTTTTTTTATGTAAAGTGTTCCTTATTCAAATTAATACAGATTTTCACTTATCTTTTAGACACTGATCATTAGCATTGTGTACAACGAACACCAGCAATCCTTGGATCCTGATTTTGTTTTCTTTTGTATCAAGTCTGATTGTTGAACTTATTGGTGCCTGTAGTTAGGAGTCAGGCAGTAAACCTCTGTGTTCCTTCATCAAAGCCTAAGTAATAGCACAATTGGGTTTGTTTGGCCTCCAAAAGATTGATAAGAGGCAAAAAATCTTTGAAGAAATTTACAAGAATCCAGTTGAAATGCCAGGAGAATGATAAGACCTCGGTGAATGAGAATATTCACGTTGTCATAAAATTTTAAGAAAAGAAAGTCACATAGATTATATTAATTTAAACTTCTCAAAGTTTAACAAGGAAAGGAAGTAATTGCCGAGTTAAAATGTCCTAATACTTTAATTGTGGAAATGATATATAAAAATGAAGATTATGAAGGAGCTTCGTATTCAACTTAGACATACAGTGGTACCTCGACATACGAGCACCCCGACATACGAGCAACTCGAGATCCGTGTAAAGTTTTGAGCAAATAATTATCTCGAGATATGGACAAACTTTGAGATACGAGAAAACTGGGTGGCAAAGACATGAGAGGCTGTTTATGATTTTTGCGCGCTCTTTTTTGCCGCATCTCTTTTGTGTATAACAGATATCTACGAGCATTGGCCGGAGCGTTGCATTTTTTTCAGTGTTTTTTTTTTCCCTGTCACTCAGCATGAATGGCGTAGTGATCGGTTAGAACGAGTAGTATATTTTACTTCTCGTTGGCAAGTGGTCTTGCGTTATGCTATTGTGAGGACATTTGTGTACAGAATTTTTGGAATATTTTGAAGGGAATACAAAAGCAAACAGCTTATCGATAGTGAAAGTCAGGGTGGAGGCGGAGCAAATGAAGCCAACTCGACCGGGAGAAGAAAGGTATAAAAATGTAAAACAAAATTAGAATTAAGGTTAGATTAAACTTATTTTTGAGTGTATCTGCATCATAAGCCAACTCCATTTAAATGTGTTTATGTTATATTACGATACACCGGTGAAAAGTATCTCCTGCTCACTCCTCTAAGTCCCTCACTCTCGACCCTCCGCGAAATCTGTCTAATTTTAGCTCTATCAAAGACATTTTAGTAATATTAAACCACTAGTTATGGGTCACTTTGTTTATAGATGGCAAATTAGAAGAAATAAAACTTTTTTCCTGTTGAATATCCTGTTTTTGGTGTTTTTTCAGAGGGTTGGAAAAAAACAATTTGTTTTTAGTTCATTTCAATGGGAAACATTCTTCATTATGAGAATATGGACATACGAGCTCAGTCCTGGAACGAATGAAGCTCGTATCTCGGGGTAACACTGTATTGGTGTTGGCAGGGCCAAAACGACCACATAATAAACAAGATCATGGCTCACGTATCACCCACTTGATCAGTCTCTGTGAGTTTTATTGTCATTCAGCCTTTTTCCAAAAAGGTTTGCTCCACAAGGGTCGCAGGGGGTACGGTAGCCAATCCGAGCTAACTTCGGGCACCAGGCGGGGACACTCAATTGATGGACAGCCAATCACAGGGCACAATGAGACAGACAACCATTCACACTCTCACTTAAAGGCAATTTGGACCATTCAAGCAGCCTGGATCGAACTCTAGACCACAGAACTGTGAGACTGGCGCATTAACCACCTCTCCACGGCACCCGTTTTTAATTGTAATGATAAAAAATATGTAAATAAAATACTTACTCTGAATAACCCTTCCATTTGAGAAAGAACTCGACCCTGCCTTTCACCACCCTCCTGTCCAGCACTTTCTCTACAACATATTCTTCTTCATCCGATGATGAGGATTCATCTTCGCGAGACTTTTTGCCCATTGCAAAGTGAATTTCGCAGGGGAGCTTTACCCAAGGTTATCTTTCACTTTCTGAAAAAAAGAAAGGAAAACATCGTAAACATAACGATTGGCTTTGCAACAAAATTGCAGTCGAAAACGGCCCCGTGTTGTTTCTGTCCACCACAGAATAGGCTAACTGTGCTGCGAGTTAGCATTGCAAAAACAAGAATGCTTACGGAACACAATCATCTTCGGGTAAAGCGGTATTGGACTTTCCTTTCCGAACAGAAGCTGACTTTAGAAAATGAGTCAATTCTTAATCAATTGTCAGTGCTGAGAAACGTGCTAACGCAGGCAGCCTGTTAAGTGGCTCTTCAAATGGACCTCAGCTAACAAACGGAACACCACTATGACATTTTACTACTTGTATGAGCTTAGGATGCGACTAAGCGTGCTCGTTTTCATTTACCTTGTCGTTGCTTTCAACGTCCGTTTTAAAGAATTGCCGGCGGGGTCGGCTTGTTTTTTGGTCTATTATTATTGTTGTTTTTATTGTTCCTGCTGCTGCTGCTACTGATGATGCCGCTGCTGCTTCTGATGCTGCTGCTGTTCCTGCTGATGCTAACTTAGCATGTAGCCTAACCACGTAAAGGTGCTTGTGCGCTTGCTTGTGTGCGTGAAAAGCGCGCCTTAAATGCTCACAATGAACGTATCCGCCCCTTGGTCAGCTTGTGATCTATATTCTCTCCATCTCCTCGTCCCTTCAATCCGTGCGATCTATTTGTCACTATTAGTCGAAACTCAATGGTTAACGCATTATACTAACAAAGGGCATGGTTATTATTTATTAAAGTGCTTTAGATAAATGCTCATCGGCATGAACAATAAGCACTGCAGTGATTTACACGCCCCGCACCAATGTCTCAAAAGAATTACGATCAATGCATTGCAAGCCAAAATATTTTTTTCCTTTGATTTGTTGACATACATGTGTATGTGCAAATGTGATTTTTTATTAAAATGATACATAAAAAAATGAACACGATTATACGAATATTAAGGTCTTGCTGGGCTCGACGGCCACGCCCATCTCCTTTACGATTGGACGGTATTAATGATTGACAGAATTTGGATCAATGAATGCTGTTGTTTGTATGACGCAGCGCCGCAGCGGGAACCGCCGACCAATAGCTAAGTGAAGCGATAGCTCTGCTGCAATTTATTCTCCTGTAGAGAAGCAGTCTAAGCTTGCCTGACGCAGTTCACCTTCCTCATTTATATCCAAGTGTGTCGTTTAAAGAAATCCTGCAAGATGTCTAAAGACGTGAGTAACTAGTTATATTTGTGACACTGCTTCAGAAGATCCACTTGGCAACGCGACTTGTTTTTATTTGTTGCATATTTTCTCCTAAATAGGTGACACGAACCGCAGCGCCGCCATTTTACAATATCCCGAGCCTCGTGTTCTTTTGTTCTTTCGGCCTAAATATTTCAGTACTGTGACGATTCTGATGACCTGTTATTCGGGGCTGTCCACATTTTGTAAACTCCACAGTTTTTCCTGTGTAATGTGTTACACATTTTAAGCGGACGTGGTCGTCAGCAGGGTTAGCATAGCATCGAAACAAACAAGCCTTGGTGTGGCGTAATGGCGGCGATGATGCCCTCCCCCAACCACGGCCGTATCTAAACGCTGTCTGTTTATGCCGAGATTCCGTGTTTTCCAATCGAATTGAGAAGATAAACATATTAAACGGCAAACGCTACTATCACGATACCCATTGAGCAGAACATGATGCCGGTTGTTAACTTACGTCACTGTGTCCCATTGTTTAGATTCCGCGTGAACCCGAGCAGCTTCGCAAACTGTTTATCGGGGGATTGAGCTTTGAAACCACAGATGATAGCTTGCGGGCCCATTTCGAACAATGGGGAAGCCTCACCGACTGTGTGGTAAGTGAATTATTATTCCTATTATATTATCAATGTGCCGGTGCATTGATTCACAGCACTGACTTCCATATCCGTTTCCTTCACAGGTCATGAGAGACACAAATAACAGGAGATCCAGGGGTTTTGGGTTTGTCACCTACTCATCGGTACAGGAGGTAGATGTGGCTATGGCTGCCCGTCCGCACAAAGTGGACGGAAGAGTGGTTGAACCCAAGCGTGCCGTCTCCAGAGAGGTATGAGACACCCTAAGAAAAACATCTGCTACTTGAATATACAGCGAAGACAATTTAGTTTAATCATTGGCTCTCTCTTGCAGGATTCCAACCGGCCTGGCGCTCATGTAACCGTGAAGAAAATATTTGTGGGCGGCATTAAAGAAGACACCGAAGAATCACACCTGCGCGACTACTTTGAGCAATTTGGCAAAATTGAGGCCATTGAAATTATGAATGACCGCAATACTGGGAGGAAGAGAGGCTTTGCTTTTGTATCTTTTGAC
Source organism: Stigmatopora nigra (assembly GCF_051989575.1). Taxonomy (NCBI): domain Eukaryota; kingdom Metazoa; phylum Chordata; class Actinopteri; order Syngnathiformes; family Syngnathidae; genus Stigmatopora; species Stigmatopora nigra. The sequence goes on from NC_135508.1 coordinate 19,184,797, forward strand.
GATCATGACGCAGTTGACAGAATAGTCAGTAAGTACAATTTATGCAAGCTTTGGATGATGGTTAAAACAACCGCACCTTAATTCACGATACGCCCCTGTTACTTTTTGCAGTCCAGAAATACCACAACGTTAACTCCCACAACTGCGAAGTAAGGAAGGCCCTCCCACGACAGGATATGCAATCGTCGGGAATGAGAGGAGGTACTCGTGCTTTTACAACATCAATCTATGATATTTTATGGTTAATGTGATTGGGTAATAATTCAACAGGGTTTTCAAGTGGACGCAGTGGAGGCGGCGGAGGTGGTGGTGGTGGAGGAGGCGGTGGTGGTGGCGGCAGACCATATGACTATGACCGAGGCTATAACCAGGGTAAGCAATATCTACATTAATAACTAATTGGCCACCGTGTAAAGCGATAGATGTCAAAACAGATTTTTCAATCCCAAATTTTGGTTTTGCTGTGTCTCCTGGGAAATTATAGCAATTTAATTGAAGTACAAAATATGCACATTGCTCCTTTTTAATGTCTACTGCAATCAATGACTGGTAGGTGGTGAGTTGGTGACTCTGTTGTATCTGTTTTTGATTTTCTCATTTACTTGCAGGTAGTCGGAGTCGATATCAAGACAACCATTATAATGGCAATGGGGGTGATGGTAAGTCTTCCCCCACTTTTTAATAACTCTTAACCCCAAAGCTCCTTTGACTGCTTGCTGTACAATAAATGTGATTTTGTTTGTAGACTATGGAAGCCCTGGCGGATATAGCAGTAGCGGGAGCCGTGGTTATAGCCAGGGCTACAGCCATGGAGGTGGTGGAAGCTATGGTGGAAATGGCTATGACAGCAATGGTTACGGTAAATATTGTTCCTATTTTTTAATTTAATTGTCAGACTCCAACACATTTCCTAATTGAATAAAGATAACATTGTCATAGGGAGTTGTGGAGGAGGAGGAGGTAGCAGTGGAAGCTACGGCATGGGTCACTATGACTCCCAGTCCTCCAACTTTGGCCCGATGAAGAGCAGTTTTGGTGGCGGTGGTGGTGGTGGCGGCGGTGGCAGGAGCTATGGTAAATCACTCGACACAAACTAATGTGCAAAGAGAAACTAAATATCTGTTTATTTTGGGTTTCAAGGAGGCTATGGAGGAAGCTCGAACAGTGGCTATGGACGTCAAGGACGATTTTAAAGTGACATGACGTGAGTATTTCATAGCATGGCTGCCAGTTTTTGTCGTCAAGTGGGATGAGTTGTTCGGTGCTCTCATACGCAATTTTTAAAAAAAATCCACTGGATCTCAGGTCGTATGGAGTCAGTGCACAGTTAACAATGTTGTTCCGTATTGTTCAACAGGGCTCAGTACTTAGGAGAGGAAGTAACAACAAGAGGAGAGGAAATGACAGGGCAGCAGCAGGTTTACCTCCTAAATCTGCTCAGCCATGTGACAGATTACAGCTGCCATGGGAGTCGTATGATAGACTTAAAAAAACAAGGGGGTGTTAAACTGAAGCGATTTTTGTGTTTTTGATTTATTTTTTTTACCCAAATTCTTTTCCCCAAGTCTGTTTCTGGAAAGCAAGCATTCCAATGAGGGTTTTATGTAGATAACTTTGTCCTTTTATTCTCTGGTTTTATTTGTAACTGCATCCAAGTTGAGCTGAAATAAACAAACTTTCAGTCTTTTTAAGAACTCATGTTAGCCTCCTTTAGTTGTTCTGGGAAGAGGGTAAGAATTGCTGCATACAGCTGAGAGCAAGACCAATCTTTGCTGTGAGCAGGAAGGAATGAGAGCATCGGTGCAGTAGGCCTCGGCTGGTTCAGGGATGACAGGGTTGGATGAAGTGAGTGCTGCGCAGATCATCTGGAGGATGCTAGCTTACATGCAGTCTTTGAGGCTAGCCATGGAAGCCAGCTGAGGGAGAGAAGTAGCAAGCATCGCCAGGATCATTGAAGCAGGGGAGAGTGAGAACAGAACCCGAGTCTAGCAGGCAGCAGCTACAAAGGCTTAAATGCAGCCTGTAGGTAAGACCAGACCTCTCAACTACTGATGCTAGCACACCTTGCTTTGACATGTAGTCATGGTAGTCAGATGCCTGTCGCAGAATAATGATTAAACTGTTCTCGTCCCACTTCTGAATTGGTAAATGGGTCTATCTTGTCCCACAATACATTTGCATGCTGGAAATTGAAATGCAATACTGAGGAGTTTGGTCATTGAATTGCTTTCTTATTTCAGGTGACCTGCAGGTGTTGCGCAATCAAGGGACCAGTGTCGTATGATTGGCAGTGGATATAAAGAGGTACTGCACAGTTTTTATGTAAAAGTATATAATGTTACATTTTCAAATCCCTGTGAACAAAAGTTAACACACAGCTTTTCCCCTCCCTGCAGGATTCTGGAGAGGTGTTTTAAAGGAGAAATATTTATTGTTCTTTGAAAAATAAAATTTTATTTTCTTAATCTGATGTTGTTTTTACTTGCTGTACATGAAAGGTACAATACATGTCCCTAATGGAAATGCTAACTATTTGAGAGTACAACATGAATATTTCCCTCAGAAGATAATCTCAGCATTCTAGCGTGCCCATCATTGTGTGAGGGACTAAATAAGTTTCCCCATCTCCCATCTGTTGTAGACAGTACTCATCTATTGAATATGGTTGTCCAGTTTCATCTCTCAGGTGTGAGAATACCTCTGTGTAGAGTTCACTAAGGTGGCACTTAATGTATGACAAGCTGTGCTGGAATTCTAATCTCTCCTGAACCAAGTTGTCTCTCTGAACTTGAAGTTGACCCAGCTCTCTTTCAAGATGAATGATGGTGTCCAGTTTGCGCTTGCGGCAATTTTGAGCTGCCACTTTGTTTTTGCCCCGTCGCCGGATGTCTTTAATCAGTGCCATTTGAGCGTCCGTCAGAGTGTATTGCGTCAGAAGCTCATTGAAGTCGTCCACTGGCAGATTAATGATCTTTTCCATGGGGAAAGGAATCTTCAACGCAATGGCGCGTCTCTCATCCCTACTTCCTAATGTCTGGATGCTCCCCTGACGTTTAGCATGCATGACGTGTTGCCAACTCCCTCTGCTGGGTAACTCCGAGGTGTAAACTTCACCTTGAGTCTGTTTCTCTGCCTGAAGATTCAATGGGTTGTATTGTAAATTGCTCATGTGGTGCTGGGTTGTGGGGTGTGGATTCTGCGGACCTGTTTGAAGATAAAAGTCACACTGACTCTGGTACTCTGGGGGGTAATTTTGCCCTCTTGTACAGTGTTCGCCCATGCTTTCCATTTCCACACTCCTGTAAACAGATGATGCCGCAATAGCAGAAGTTTCTGGTGAGGTCAAGGGTGGACTGGAACCCAGAGAGAGACCAGAATCTGACTCCAGATCATCTGCGGAACGGGCAAATGAGCTTTGGCTGGGTGCAGTCCACATCCCACTGGGTCTTCTGGTACCTGAGGACGAGCTCATGTGTTCTATGAGAGACAGGTGGGAGTGGTGGGCCTGAGAAGAGGTAGTCAGCATTCTCTGGGTGAGTTGTACTCCAGGCTGCTCATTGAGTGCATGTGTGTTGGTTCCAGGATGCCGATGGACTGCAGCCTCATCGGTGTAACCTCCATCATATGCTTCTGCAGTGGCCACATCAAAAACAGCTGGTTCGGCTTGGCATTGATTGGCTCCGTATGCGTTCAAAGAAGCAATCGGTTCAATGCTTTGGTAATGTGTTCCTTCGTAAGAGCTCTCGCCAGGAGGCTCTAAGCCCTGCAAGAGATATAGAGCAATATAACTCGAGCTTAATGCACAGCAACCTTTACTTCAATTCACTTGATCTTGAACTTTTCAATAATGTTTGGATCACATACTTGATGTACTCATATAAATCACTCTTTGACACATGCCTAATATGGCTAACTAGTAGATCTATAAATACAGAACGCTGATTTGAATTAAAATAAAGGACCCTGATATTCATAAGCAGTGTTGAAAATGGACATATAAACTGTGTAAAGAAAAGAGCAACAACATCACTAATATGATAAAGGTCATTTTCTAAAATCTACAGAAAATGGCCTGTTTTCCTACAAAGGTACTGTATCTTGAAAAATAGTATGCAAAAATTTCATTCAACAACCTCAATTTGACAAAAGGTGCAAATTTGATTGAGCGCGGCCTACCTGTAGCTCTGTTATGGCCATGAGTTCCTGCCAAGTTGCATCCATATCGGAGTGCTGGGCTCCATGAGCTCGACTCCCAAGAAAATTAGCAGTCAATCTGCTTGAGGTGTAGTCTAATACCTTGAAACAGCAAAATAAAACCATTGTAATAAAACAGCACTCTCTGTGCTCTGATTCTAAAAGTCTTCAACAAACCTACCTCACAAGTTCTCCTTGATGGAACCACGTAGTTCGCTGTTGAACACATTTAACACACCCTCTTGTTGCAGTAGTTCAACCTTAAGGAGTTCATGTATCATTAACTGTACATTTATATTATACTTTTAACTATCCAAACTATTGTATTCATTCATTTTCTAAACTGCTTATCCTCACAAGTGCTGTGCGGGGTGATGGAGTCTATCCCATCTAACTACGGGCACTAGGCGCGGGGCACCCTAAAACGGTGGGCGCGATAAAAATGACAAAAACATGTCTTCACAGCCAGAATGGGCTTTCATTCACAAATGTTATTCTTTAATTTCTGGCTGTTTTATGTTTTGTTTTTTGTCTTTTTTTTTTAAACGTTTGAAGGTTCCTGAACAGTTGGCTCCTCCCATCAACTGTGCCAACCAGTGATAACACAATCTGCAGGGAAACAGAATATTCTGCAGGACTGGTATAAGGCCTGATGGGAAAATGTATATATTTCTTGTCAGACTGGCGCTTTAAAAACTCTTGTGAATGTTGGACATGAAAAAAAGGTTGGCTCTTTTGCAACTACTGATACGCATAGGCTTATTGAATAAATCCTCATTTGATAGGAACAATAGATATGATTAATAGTAGTGCAATAGGTGGCCAAAATTGCAAAGTTTTAGTTCAGTTCTATTTGATTTTAATTCAAGTAATTGGTTAATTTCAGTGATGGATGTATCAGTTGCTAATAAATCCGATTCTGAATTCAAATGTATTATTGTTTTCCATAGTGTATTGACCAAAAAAAAACATCAATATTTAGACAAAATATGAATATAGTATCAATGGGCCACATCAGTGGGGAATACAAATATATCAATGAAGGTTAAAGTTATTTTTCCTTTTGGTTTTTACAGAAATTACTACACTGTCGGTGTAATTGTGTTTATCGGTTACCATCAATAAACTTGAAAATAAACTTTGAATACAACAATTCAGGTCATATTGCCCTGTGCGATATGACGGAAGTATCATTACCATTCTTTATAAATGATTTTCCTTTTTCAAAAATCATGCAATATAGGCCCATTAAATATATGAATTAACATACCTGAGCAACATTCTCTTTTCACGTGAAAACCATTTCAGATGAGAAGCGCCATCCAGCTCTGGACTCTTTGACTCGCACAAAATTATGTCAACTGCTTGAGGTGGTGTTTCCTATCCGAACTGTCCGTCTGTCTGTGCTCAGCCACTGAGTGAGCAATCAGCATGAATGGGACGGTCCTCTCAGCAGTCAAAAGCAATGTTCCTCTAAAGCGGGTCTTGCATCCTTAATAGCACGCTTGAACCCCAACCTCCAAATTTCCCCTTTGCCCACACCACATGACCAACCACAAACCAATAGTCTGGCATGAACCATGTCAATGATTCAGCATTGAAGTGAGCTTCCCTTAAAATATGTGAACAATTATCATCTTACTGGGAAGGACAACAAAACAACAACAACAAAGTGTAACTGAACAACTGTATTCTTTTTAAATCTCCCCGACGATGTCTCTAGTGGACCACCTGGAGTCAGAAGAAGAATTCTTTAAGACTTAGTTGAGTACAAATGGAATGTACACCCTTTGACAGGTAAGAAAGAACGCATTGTTCCTCTACCTGGCAAAGCAAGCATCACGAGAGAGAGAGAGTGGAGAATGGTAAGATTGTTTACATAAGCAACCATTAAAATCTTTCAGCAAGAATAAAATACAAATTTGTCCATATGGATTCTACAACTGAAAGTGCTATTGTGATTTATCTTGGTCGTATTTTTCTCTCTCAATAGAACAGGCGTCAGGAACCTTTTTGAAAGAGCGAGCCATAGACAAATACACATATTTTAAATGTTATGTTAATAAACCTAAGTACAAAAGCTCTGAAAATTAATTGAACAACATTGTCACAATGTTGCTAATCAATGAGCATCATGAGATAATGCATGCACAAAAAAGTAATGGAAAAAAAGAATTAAAGCGCCGCTACAGTAGTGTGCCAACATATTGCTGTGTTCAAGACTCAGCTCTGTCACCATTGGTTTCCACATTTATCTTACAGCTTAGCAGACAAGCATATGCACCCATCAAAACAGCCATATATGGCTCATGAGCCATGGCTTCCCTACCCCTGCACTAGAATCTGGTGTTTGAATAGTAGTGTGTTATTATCCAGTCTTTTAACTTATAGCACGGCATAATACACCAGGATCCAAGTCCCCTTTAAATTGATATCAGAATGAAATAAGGGCAAGAAGCAGATTAAGTGAACCTAGATGCCTTACATTTCTGAATGTGTGGCCAATAAAAAAGGTTAATGATATGATAAAAAATCAAGAAATAATTACACAAGAATTTAATGGATGGGTTTTTATGATTATTATAAATTCCTGTCTGACCCCACTAGTTTACCACATTACTCCTTAATAATACTGTAAATATATATATATTTTTGCTGACGCAGTCAGGAAAGGTGAACATCTACCAGGAATCAAAGAAGGGACTTCCCAAGCACTTCCAGAAAGGACTTCCCAGCTTTCCTAGCACTGAGCCCCTGACTCAACCACTACCACTAACACCACAAGTGGCCAACACAAGCATGCTATTACTGTGACCGCAGAACTTTTGGATATGGACACAGTTCCCAGGTCAACACCCACACTCCTCCATTTTGTTTGTTTGCTTCGATTATTTATTTATTTATTTATTTCGATATCTGATTTCCTGTTTTTTTGGCACAACGGTTTTATGACACTTGTTCAAGACAAATGAACACATGCATTTTGGCAGTAGGAATTGTTGTCTGTGTGTTTAATTATCAATTTACTGGCAGGATTATCTTAATAGTACGCTTTGTTTTAAAGTTCTGCATGGTTACTGCATGGTTTTCACACATCAGAACTCCAATTGCAGCAATTGAGGAACTTCATGTGTAGTTTACGAAATGTCACAATAAACCTACCACATATTTCAAGGTGTTTCGATGAAGATAATAGTTTGCATCAACTTCTGGATTTCGTAATGATTTTTAGATGATAGGTTGATTCATTTTTATATGAACTTGTAATACAGTTTACATAGGTTGGACCCAAAATAAAATATCGTATTCTTAATTGGAATTTGTACTTTCAGGTTTGGATCAAAAACCCTCTTCATTCTACTTTCTCTCTAGTAGTTTATTTTGGGTTTCCCTTATTTGGGTCTTTTTATCTAAAAACCCCAATTCCAGGTAAATTGGTATGTTGTGCAGAAGGTTAAATAGAACATTAAGTCATACCTGCCATGAGCCCTGCCACACACACACACATAGAGAAGCTTAATTACACATTTTCTTCATTTACATTTCAAATTGTCATTCACTTCTTTTTCCTGTACTATTTTAGCAGAAAAAAACATTTGAAATGGGAACTTGTCAGCGCTCTTAGTCAGTCCTTTTAGATGAGAACCATTTTATTCCAATTTGATTTTAACTTTGAACAACATGCCATCTTTATAAGAATTGTAGTTTGTGTTCACAATGATAGGCTTCATTTTGTATGACTAAATGTGGAATTCTTGTATGCAGTGATGAAAATTCAAGGCAGAGAAAGGAGGATGTTGGTTACCGGATGCTCTGCTTAATGCTGATAAAATTAAGACTTGATTCGACGGAAGGGAACTAAAAAACTGTTGGGTCTGTGCTTGTGTACAGTAAAGAGAAAGAGGCTAACTTCAGTCTAGAACTAAAATGTTCTTACAAAACAAGCACAAGTAATGCATTTATAGATTTTTATATTTTTCCCCCCTGACACTGAGGGAGAAAACCTATTCAGCGATATCATTGGATTGTTTTGCGTTTTATCAATATAGAGGCAAATGTTAAATCCTTGGTTAAACTTTACATAAACATTGCGAACAATGATGGTTGCCCACAATGTTGTTTTGAATTGAAATACTTGCATTCTCAACAATAAAACAATGCCACTGCCTTTACCACGATATAGCTCCATGCTTTATTTAAAAATCCAACATTACAAAATCTTACAGTCAGGACAAAGTGTGATGTCATTTATAGACCGAGATAGAGGGAAAATCCCATTGGCTTGGTTTTCCCAAATGCTTCCCAGAAGTAGGAGGTAGGATAATTGGAGTTGGTTGAATGTAGGAGGATACAGAAAAAAAGATGAGTATATTCAGACTAAAATGATCCATATGCGAACTTTACAAAACATGCTTCTGTCGTCTTTGGAAATTAAAAATATGTCAATGATTTCCCCTTGTGTTCACAATATTTAAACCTTTATTCAAATTTCACTGAATTTTCACATGCCTTGCAATCATTCATTATATGAACCGCTTCATCCTCACTATAGACGCGGGGGTGGTGAAGCCTATCCCAGATAACTCTTGGTATGTGGGAGGAAACCGGAGTACCCGGAGAAAACCCACGCGAGCCAGGCGAGAACATGCAAACTCCACATAGTGAGGACCAAACTGGGAACAAACCCACAACTCGAGAATTCTGAGGCCCACACGCTAACCACTTGCCTGCTGAAGGCCATGCAATGTTACATTATTTATTCACACAATCTTGAGATTTTCACTTGTCTCGCCACCCTCTTTTGGTCTGCTTATTTGAACAAAACTCATATTCTGTAGAATGGTCAAGTGTACCTTCTGCCATTCGGTGGAAGAGCCTTCCACAGTTCCACTTAGCTTAACAAGTACGTATATATAGTATAAATAGTCAATAATAATAACTTCCATACCAATTAAACTAAAGTGGATAATGCACAGTGGTTGGCCATCATAATTATAGACGGCAGGATTTGTCAACTTAAACATTTACTTTAAAAAATGTTCTTTATTATATTTTTGTATATATTTACTTTATATACGATATTTCTTTTATTAAAATTTCAAAATCCTTCAACTTAAAATAAAAAAAAAAAAAATTTTTTAAGCCTATGCATTTGTTACGTGGTGCCTTGGGAAGCCTGATTTCCTGTTTCAGTCAATCAGCCAATAGAAGATAGCCTTATTCGCTGTACGTGTCACGTGGGTTCCAACGCGTCCACTATACGGTTTTAGTCACAAGAAACAAGATGGATACTCCCATATTGGTAATGTAGCTTCCTATTTCTATTTGACATTATGGCTCTGCTCAAGTAGATTTTGTTTTCGTACCAAGACGCCTATCAATATAAACAATACCGCGGTTCTAGATTGGATGAGTTTGTTAGCCTTCATAGTAGTCAAAAGGATTAAATTGTATGCTCACTAGCTAGCCTTCGGTTCGGGTTTAGTAAATTGTGATGATGTGGAAGTGCCGAGGTTTCATATTTCATATTTGGCATAATGTGACGAATAACAAATCAAACTAGTACATGTTCCTTGTGAAAGTTTTGCTCTTTTTTCCACTATTGTCACTTTTACGGAATTAAGGCAATATGTCGACGTGTGAGAGATTAGCTGTATATTAACCAGCTGGTGTTTAAATATGATTTCATTTTTGTGACTGTACAGCTATTTTATTTAAACAGGAACCATCCTTGTACACCGTGAAAGCAATTCTGATCCTGGACAACGATGGAGACAGACTGTATGCTAAAGTACGCGAGCATTTATTTGTATTTAAACCTGGCAGGTTATGTCTTGTGCCTTTAATTAATAATCGGTTTTTGATTTACAGTATTATGATGACACATACCCCACAGTGAAGGAACAGAAGGCATTTGAGAAGAACATATTCAACAAAACACACAGAACTGACAGTAAGAGTTACAGTTCACTTAGCTGAAGAAGCTGCAGTTTGCTACACTATTTTGTCATTAATATTTGAAGATAATGTTATGGAATATTTGTCTGTAACTAGGTGAGATAGCGTTACTGGAAGGCCTGACTGTGGTCTACAAAAGCAACATCGATCTCTTCTTTTATGTTATTGGAAGTTCATATGAAAATGAGGTAAGATCATGTTTTAGTATCATAGTTGAGAATTTATACAGTGAAGATACATTTGTGTAACTTAAAATGCAACCAGAAGGAGCATTATGTTCATCAAATGCATTTTTTAAACTAATAGGTGTTTACACATGTCCAAATAGTGTTAAAATATATTTAATAATAATGCTGTTTCCCTTTTTTTTAACAATGTTGTAAATAAGTTTGGGCACCACTTATAATTTTCAAGATTTTTTTAAATAATTCATTGTGTGTATGACCATTTCAGTAAAAAAAAAGCATATAAAGCAGGCAAACAGTAATATTTAAGAAATGAAATAAATTGGAAGAAGATTCACTGAGTGTTTTAACTATAATAAATATCAAAAACATGGCAGAAAAAGCAACAAGGGTGGATATTACAAGTTAATATCATCTTTTTACCTCACCAGCTTATGCTTATGGCTGTTCTAAACTGCCTTTTCGACTCTCTCAGTCAAATGTTGAGGTAAGCAATCCAGATTTTTATGTTACATATTAATATTTAGGAGAAAAATGTTAAAAGGCGTTTCTGAAATTTCAGAAAGAATGTTGAGCGCAGAGCCTTGTTGGACAATATGGAGGGCCTTTTCCTTGCTGTGGATGAAATTGTCGATGGAGGGTATGTTAACCGATGACTTCATCAGTGTTTTTTGCGGGGACACTTTTGACGTTGGTGTGGCACTGTCTCCTCCAGGGTAATCCTTGAGAGTGACCCTCAGCAAGTTGTACACCGTGTGGCCTTACGAGTAAGCACCTTCTTCCTGCTTTGTTTTTGTTGTTGTTTTTTTAGCCCTAATTAAAAAATATACCTTCTTTTAGGGGGATGATGTGCCTCTGACAGAGCAGACAGTCACCCAGGTAGGCAACACAACAGAAATGACAGCACAAAAAAATAGAGACATAAACAGTCAAAGAAAAATGATAGTCAACCAGACTATAATAATCATTATTTAGGTCACACTAACTGCGTGTGTCAATGTTCATCAACTCAATCTAGCATTTATCATCACTTTTCTATTTTAGCAAGTGTAGTTTATATTGAAAATAAATGGGTTTAAGTATGTGCAATAAAGGGAGAGAACATTAGTTAGTTCTAAGCACATTGTTGTGGTTTTCTTAGGTGCTTCAGTCTGCAAAAGAACAGATCAAGTGGTCACTTCTGCGGTAGTCGGAGCAACATAGAGCCTGTCCTACAGTCACAAATCTAGTCAACCGTATTTTTGGGGGGTGGTAGGGTGAAGGTCTCTCTGTACAGCTGTATGATATAGAAGAACGAGATCAATGAAGGTGTACATTCCCTCATTGGGGTTGAACTGCTCTCTTTTTGTCATTTTTTAAAACCAGCCAATCTTTCCATGATTGCTTAAAATGAAAAACATTCCATACCTTCTTTTATCATCCATTTATCCTAATGCAATGTCATGACATTGCTGGCGACAGAAGTTAATTTCATATTCCCTTCATTTGTCATCACACCATTTGAATAAATGTCTCTTGACAAGGTTGACATTTCACTGTGTTACTGTCGTGAACCTTTCTTGTTCTCATAGAGAACAAAGACCGACTCAAGAGGGCTCACCTCTGGATTTTGTCTTGCGAATTCAGAAAAGCAAGGTCGCCATCTGTCGTCCTTTTCCTCCCAGTGCAAGAGTTGAAAAGAGACTCCCTTCGTTTTATAGCGCCCTAATAAATGTAGTATTCCTTCTTGACAGCTGCTAAAACCTATCACGACTGACTATGGGCATTGTTTGCCAGCCAAAAGCAGTACATTATTTATACATTTTCTGAACCGCTTATCCCCACAAGGGTTGTGAGTGGTGCTGTGGCCTATCTCAGCTAGGGTGAATTTAGTGTTCAACCAGCCCCACCCTGCATGTTTTTGGGGTGTGGGAGGTAAATGGAGGGCCTTGAGAAAATCCATGCAAGTCTGTGGAGAACATGCAAACTCAATGCAGTGAGGACTGACCTGGGATTGAACCCTCAAGCCCAGTAGTGTTGGGCTTACCACTCGCCTGCTGGGCTGCACACAGTAAATTAATTACATTAAAATGATTAAAAACAGAAATATACTGCCTCTGCCAATCAAAATGGATTGGATGCCTAATGCTGTCAATGGCAACCTGTCAGTCAAATGAGTGCCAGGTAAAAGATTAAGAATCAGCAGAATCACCTAATGTGATGAATATCATAGATAAATGCATTCTTCCTGAAAGGTACCTACAAATTCAAAGTATATTGATAAACTTGTTGTAATATGTGTAATGGTTGGCGACAAATTTGCAAATGTGGTTGTCAGTCAGCATGTTTTGTTTGTTACCGTTTCATACTTAAGGCAATATTTTTGTAACTGGGAATATCTTTACAATTGATAAATTCACCCAGAAACATTTTGAACACATTATCGTATAATTTGACTGGAACAAGTAGGGCCTAATGTGAGAAATAAAAATGTATAGCTTGGAGTAAAATGTACTTCTTGCACTAGTGAAAAGGATCAAACCAAGTTAATTGGCATTCCATCAGTGAAACTGTAAAACCTTGATCGTTGCTAATTGTTTGGTTCAGTATGCATGTCAGAATATCAAAACAGAACAGGACTATGTAATCAAAAATAGCAAAGATATGTATTAGAAAACAAGAACAATCAGGTTACACCTGTATAAAATTTGTATATATTAATGTATTAGTATTACAAGATACTACTATGTACGGGCTGTGCAATATCTGTCCACTAGAGGACACTGCCATGTTTACTATAGTTTTAAACCCCTTTTTTTCTGTGGTTTTGGAATATAAATGTAAAATTCGATTAAATGAACACATTTTTCCAAGTTAGGAAGAACATATCTCAGCGACAAATGTTACATTTTCTCTCTCTAGGTGTTACTATGAAATTTGTATGTAAATGTGAAGGTAGAGCAATTAATCTCATGTTAAATTGATCCAACCCCTCAATAGGGGTTTTCATTGAGTGATAGAATTTAGCAGCCCCTGTTTATTTAATCACGTAAGCTTTACATATGCAGAAAAATACGACAACCTTTTGCAAGGTCACAAAACTTGCTTTTTGGTACATACCTTTTTTTAATGTGACTTTTAATGTTTTTATTTTTATGAGAAAATAACTGACATTTTTGAGTTGTCACCTGCGGGTACTACTTTGGGAGGAGTTGCAACACTCACTGCTGACTTTGAGCAATGCAAAGTTGTGCAGCCCAAGCAAGCACTCTCTCAGGCCTTTAAGCATATACACCACAGGAATAAGCAGCAGTCAATGAAAGTCTTATCGGCTCTGACCCATGGGGGCTTATTACCACCTTGGCTTGCCTCCAGTCTGATTCAGAAGCTTGAATGAGAGCCTCTTTATGAGCAGCGATGAAAGCATGAATGGAAGCTAGATTTTTGCAACATGCAAAGCGTTTTACTGAAGCAGCTATATGAGGGGAGAGCTAATCTTTCTAAATGGACTCCATTATTGCACTGTTTTACTGTTAACACACCAGTTTGGGGGGGTAGGACGAGGACAGCTTATGTCCCAAGCGCATGGGGGTGGCGACATGAAGGTTAGGAGGGACGTAAATGTGATTAGATGAAATTCCAGATCCAGCCGACAAGTGCTGGCCGCTTTTCTGATTCATCTCGATTAGCTTCGCCGGGAGCCCGGCGACTTCCTTCCATCCGCTAATTACAGTTGCAGCCTCGTAAAAAAAAGCCGCACAGTAATTTATATTAATTATACAAGGATGGCGAGAACGGTTTGAAACACCACGGCCTGACACGCTGTACATAACAATGCAGTAAACTTGTCAGAGACGTGTGGGCCAGACCCCTCATGATCGATGCGTTCAGTCACAATCTCTCTCTTTCTTTTTTGGTGTGAGTGTGAATGTGAGAGGGCACTGTGTGAATTAGTCAATAAATTATCATCATCTTTAAGCTTTGAGTCTTTATGTCATAGTCAATGAGCCTGAGCGGCCATCTGACAGCGTGGCGCGTGCAAGAGTAACAACGTTGAACACAACAACAATGGCACTATATTTGGGATCTAATACACTAAATGCATTAAAACAAGTGCCGTTATATTGCACATACAGGGAGAAAAAAAAAAAAAAGAGTATGACCCTCGTGATATTTAACGGTGGGCCGTATTAAAATTAACAAGGCTATTTTACGCTCAGACATTTCCATCCAGTAGGCGATATCCACATAAAGATACTTAAGAAAGGGAAATACTAAAAGAAGGTGAAATAGGTCAAAGTACAGTGGGGGTATAGTGGAAAAAGTGTAGTGTTTGAAAAAAATGAAAATAAAAAGGTCATCAAAGGTTAGGCTCGAGCACACGCGTTAGTGCATGTGTGCAAGATGAGGAGGAGGAGGAGGAGGAGAAAGAGGAGGAGGAGAAAGAGGAGGAATGGGCCCAGGGCCTGCATGCAGCAACTCTGCGGCCTGACATGGTTTATGGCCCCCGCTGGCCTCTCTAGGTCTCTTTATGGATTCCCATAGAACGGAGAATCACGACTACTCCTGGAAAAGCCGGCCAAAAACAACACCTTCACCGCTGCACTCTTGCCCGCCTTGGCCATAATTCAGCAAGCTGTTTATGCTCCCGACACACAAAAAAAGGAGCATTCATTGTAATGACAAAAATGACTGTAAATTTTGATGCTAATGTTTATTTTTTGTTGACGTCAGATAAAACTGTCAGCGTGAGTGTGCTTGGTTTATTGGATGTCGTTACAGGTTGGTGAAAAATAAAATTGTGGGCTTTGTTAAGTTACAGCTTTTTCCCCTCCCTCCCCTTTTGGACTGCAATGGCCTGGTTGCCTTTGCGAGATCAGTTCTTTTTATGATACATGTTAGATTTATGTCATGAAAATGTCCAACTCTGATAGGAAAATTAAAGTGGTCCACCAAGGGTGTTGTTAATCCCCAAGATATTCAATGTGATTCCCCACATTTTCCTTTCCCTAACGCAGCCCATTCCAGAATGCATGCTTTCTCAAGCGCGGTAATGGATTTGTTCTGTATGCAAAAGTACTCATCGCTGGAGCCCTTTGGATGGAGCTGACCGTAGACAAACTCGCAGACTTCTTTCCCAGCTTTACTCTTGCAGATCTATAAGGTCGTGTATACAAATGGGGACCATCTGGAATGGACCCCTGCCCCCCTCTGACCCACTCGTCCAGTAGGCCGTAATCCTGCCGGTGCTGTGTCACGACGACACGGGATTCCTGGGTTACTACTGTTATCAAACAGTCAACACTTTTGGACCAGTGATGATGCAAAACAGTACTAAAGAAGCACTATCAGTCATTTTCATTGGAGACAGTCAATACAGCCAGAGCGCACACACTCATCACGCCCGCGCACACACGCACGGTTGTGGCCGTAAAGCTTTATGAGCTTTCTTCAGTCTGTTTTTTTTCTTTTTTTTTCTTTACCCTTTTATGTTTAGTCTTGTTTTATGTAGAAAAAAAATCCTCGGTGAGCCCTTAGCTGTTTTGACCCAAATGTGCACGTATTTCTGCAGCAGCATCCGCAAAAGAATGTATACGACGTAGAAAGGATCTTATAGTGAGTGCGGCATACCTCCGAGCCCTCTTTTTTGCCCCTCCCTCTGTCATCTGCTCACTTTCTACCCTCCCTCCCCGTGGATACCCCAACCACACCACAACACTGTTAACAGAGACGGCCATGACAGATTTACTACCATCGTCTTTCCATTGGCCGCCAGTGTGACAGCTCTGATTTAGCGCCTCCCTCTCATTGGCCAAAAGCTGACAGCATAATTTATGGGTGTACTGAGATTTGATGCCTCCTGCCTTTGAAGTGAGTTACAGCTCAGTGGCTTATAGGACACAGAAACGGTGTCAGGTTGCAATCGTAAAGTCTTATCCCCGAAGGGAGGTGGTGCTCCAGCATAATAGCTCCGACGTCACGAGGGGGGACAAGAGACCTTGCGAGCAAAGAGAAAGATAGAAAAAATGTGCACCGGGCTTGCGTAAGACGGAGCCCCCGTCCATGTAACCCCAAACCCTAACCTTGGATTTCCATTTGTAGGGCGTCTGCAGACTCACTCATTTCTCTACCTCAAGACACATTTTGTATCAGGTGCTCCAATAGCCACAGCAATCATCTGTCTGTGTGATAGGCCATCCTCGCAAGAGCTTGGCCCTGGAATAACCTTGATCTGTGAAAATTTCCATGGGCAAATAGCGCCGTTGCCCCTGCCCTGTCTATCAACCCTCTGGGTGAATTCACTCAGCGTTTCCCTTGGATATCACACCCTTCCCTTTGCTATTTCACATTATGTGGAAGATCAGATGCTCCAGTGTGCAGCCGCCTTAAAAACCAAAACAAAAACAGTTCTTTAGAATATAGGATAAGATAGGGATCCATTTCTGGCCCTCTAGGTACAATCTCTACTAATGGTTTGCATAATAGGCTCAATATCGGACTCTAAGGTAACAGGACTGTTGTTCCTAAACTGTGAAAGAATAGCATTAAGGTGTAAAATGGTACCTTTGAGAGGGCTATGCAAGTGACCAGACTCCCTGAATGGGATTTTTTTTCTTAGAGAATGCTATTGTGTTATTTGGGGGCAAGTCCATTTTGTATGCATACAATGTTGCATTACAGTTGCCCTTAAAAAGACACAGCACTGTATGTTTGGTAATATCTGATAAATGTTTAGTTTTCTTGAGAGGTGAATCATTTTTCAGAGGCCTATTTTCTTTGCTTTGAAATTTCTCAAAACTTTTAGTATCCCTCTGTAAAAGCCACTGTGGTCAAAGAAATATACACGGCTCTGTGTGAAACATGGTAAGATCAGTTCTTGTCCCATTTCTTCTGTGATTCCTTTTTGTTTGTCACCATAACAATACATTCTTGTTGCAAATGCTAAAACCAAGATATGTATTTTTATCTGGCAAATGCTACAGTTTACAGACAGGGCTGTCCACTCTAGCAACAATAAACCCATATTTTCAATCATTCAATGTTCAAAATGCATATATTCCCTTTTGAAAACTCAAGCAGCAGACTCAAAAAAAGTATTATGGAAGGTAAAGAGTTCATTTTGCACCATTTCCTTTTCACTTGAGCATACTTAAATGTTGTCTTACGAAGTCGTCTTATATTCGGGCCAATATGGTAGTATTTGATTCACTGTTGACAGTGGAGAAAACCTACATAGCTCAAGAGAGTGGAAACACCTTCATTTTTATGGCTTCCAAGCATCATTGAAAAGGCTTAGCAAGTTTGTCATTCAAATTCAGCAATTAAGTTAACAACAGTCTGTCTTTCTGTTGTGTCAGATTTACAAGACATTTTTACTTTCACTTCATAGGGACTTCAAATAAAAAAGCCCATGCAATATATCGGGCTTTGTCCACTGAAAGGAGTGCCTTGACTTGTGCTACGGGATAATATGAGGCAACATAGGAAGTGTTCTATAGCTAATATACAAAATCGACCTCGTTGAATATATGTGGCATTTATCCTAAATCCTCATGTTGACTACAAGTAAGCCACCCATGTCAGGGTTCGGGAGTTGTCCATTCCAACGGCAGCTCAGCCCAAACCAGTCCAAAGCACATGCATGAGAAAGTCTGGCGTGACAGCAAGGTCTCTTCATAAAAATCTACACACCCTGGATACAAGTCATGTCAACTCCTATTGAATGGGAATGTTCTTGACATTGTTACTGCAAGTGTTTAAAATGATTGTAGTATTTCTTTTTTTTCTCCCATAGAAATAGAATGCGTTGAACTAATTAAAACAAAGCGTGAGAAGCAGATGCATGACTTCTTTCTTTTCATGAGAAACATTTTACAACCTTGAAGGAAAAACAGCCCTCCCTTGAAGCAATGTAGGCACGTACTGTACAGAGAAATGGTACCTTCATCTATCACCATGACATCACATGTACAGTACTTCTTAGTGACAAAAGGTCAAGGGATTGTCAATCGCAACACTTGCAAACAAACTCTTACTTTTTTAACTGAACTAAATGATGAAGAGAATGTACTGTTTAACATAATGAAGGTTGTTTATGGAGGTGGCCTTGAAATATATAACTTGAAATTCATCCAAACATCACCTGCCTTTTTTACCCATTTTAATAATTTAACGATTGTAACATTGTGGTTAATAAATAATATACCCTTTGTGCAAAAGTTCACAAGTGGCAATTGTACTACAGATAACTGTTGTCTTTTTGGAACATATTGTGTTTGATCTAGTGTTATGTTTATTTGCTCCCTGTAGTCTGATGTTGCAGTGTTTAATGTTTAATTTAAAAAATGCCACTCAAAACATTCCATTGGTTTGCCTTCCATAAACATAAGTGAATGATAAAGTGCTTTGCAAGAATTCCTCTTACCAAAATCAGAATAATGGCAAATGAATTGTACATATATATGTATATATATTTATATGTATGTACATATGTATGTGTATATTAATATGTATGTATATATGTGTGTATATTTATATGTATGTACATATGTATGTGTATATTAATATGTGTGTATATTTATATTGTATATATATATATATATATATATATATATATATATATATATATATATATATATATATATATATATATATATATATATATATATATATATATATATATATATATATATATATATATATATGTACATATACATTTTTTTATATCTATGTATCTATATATAGTCTATAGTTTATATCGTCTTCTCACATCTGAACAAATCCTATTGAGCTGTAGTGTTTCACCATGAAAATGAATAGAGACATAAAATAGACTGAGAGTACCCCGGGACTCCCCCTCACCGCACCCCCAAGCGGAATGGAACAGTACTATAATCTTCAATGGCCAAGCCATAGGCCTGATCTAAAGCCAACAGAGAATGTTTTTCACTTAGTGAAGACAAATGTGAAGGCAACAGGTCTCTGTGTCAGCAGTGAATGCCAAGCAAAGCATCTCCAGGGTGGAAAAAGTCATTTAATGATCTCAACAGTCTGAGAAAAAATAATAATTTGAATTGTGTGTGTCTGTGTGTGTTTACAGGTAAAGTCATAACCACTTTATCACTGTCTGAAACATATTCAAACCTAATTGGGCCAATGGCATGGCCAAGGTCTCTCAGATTGATTGCAATGGCAACACTACACAAAGATATGCTATTCATTGCCCTGTAATTTTATACCTATGACATCTCATACTTTGCCTGTGGGTAAAAAGTGCGCCATAATTGAACCACATACATAATTGATCTCTGAATAATAACCTCTTCTATTAAAGAATATTACAATATTTGGTCATCATTAATAAGTAATGCATTCACATTCTTTATATGATGAAGGTTTGACAAGAAATTATGGAAAATCTCTCAGGCTGTTTAAAGTGCTGAGGATTAAGTGTAGCAGGTCACTTTCTTTGCATTTTTGCAAAATTGCTTCCCATTAAAATGCAGAAGAAACCTCCCAGGCATGGTGACATTGTCACGTTGCATTCTGGGACTTCTATTCTGCTAAAATGGATGGAGTGTTGTAAGGGTATTTCATGTGTGTGATTACAGGGATTTTAAAGCATGTGTTTGCCCTGCGAAGAGAACTGAATAGGCATCCCCCAAAAAGAAAAAAAAAAGAAATTTTGATAAGAACGGAGACTGCAGAAGAGCTTTAATATCATCACTAATGAACATGGCGAGGCGAGCCCTCAAGTGCATGATGGATTCCTGTGCCAAGCACTCAATCTATGATTAATCAAAGCTCACCGCGCTGAAAAGGTTATTCGCCACCTTGGGCGAGGAAGATAGTCACAGGCATGACTGGGAAGCTTTCTGCGTTTTTGTGATCCATTTCACAGGAGCCAATTCAAATATTTCTGGTGCTGAGGCGCAGACGCACACAGTCTGAGGCCGGCTGTCTCCACTCAGATGAGATTTACTCACCGTGGGTGGAATTTCTCTTTGAAGAGCCCATTTTTTACACCTCTGACAGGAGAGGTGAGCAGGTAGAGAGCCGACTATCAGTCTCCCCCAGTCTGCACACCGGGCAGTACTCGTACATTTTACCTCCGGAGCGACTCCATGATCGCCCTGTCTCACCGAGATGATTTCAAACCTGGATGATTTCTGCACTTTGTGTATGAAGATGGAGTGTTATATCCCCCTTTCAGATCTCCTCCCCATCTTCCTCACTTAAAGAGGTCCATTGTTAAGTGCCGAGGGCCTGTGGGTGCTGTAAATCAGCCGGTCGAGGGAGGGGATGTCTCCCGTGAGGGGAGAGAGCGCACTCCCGCCAGCCTTTGGGCCGATCTCATGCAGCTAAACCTCATGTTTTAATTAAGGAACTGGTCAATAACGCTAAGGGCTACGAGCCACACCACCCAGACTTTATGAAATCCAACACATGGAAACAGTTGAAGTTACCATATTTCCTCCCCTTGGAGGAATCATATTTTGACATATTTTGGGTGTGAATCTAATTGTCCTGACCCCACCTCTCTGGAATGTTTCAAAGAGTGCACTCTTTGGAACTAGTCACCATCAAGTCTGCATTCATGACATCACTGAAGCCCTGTCTATAAGTAAGAAAAACCTAAACGACATTTCCCTCTTGTGGAACAAACTGGTATTGCTTATAAAATGAAAATTCACTTATGCCGGGGAACCTTTTTTTGACAGAAAGAGCCAAAGCGTATAAATGTTATTTAAGGAGAACCATCCAGGAGAAAAAAATGAATTTTGAGGAGTGACTCATTTAGTTTGGGGTCTCTTGCTCTCCTGGAATTGTCGCTAATTTGAGAGCCCCAAAGGTCTAGTGAAAGTTAAACTGATTGTGTATTATATTTTCCCTATTTAGAAATATTAAAATTGACTTGGCACCAAGTTAGGAGCTACCAGCTGAGATCAATGTGCCTGTACCAAGAGCAGTCATCACAGCTCATTAATATCAGACGACCCAGTCGGTTCCTAACCTAAGATGTCGGAATTGACTGAGAGCCTGTCGTGCTCTTCAAAAGACTCAGATGTGGCTTGAGAGCCATACGTTCCCGACCCCTGACTTAAAGGGTTGACGTGACCTTTCCTTTTATATTTCTGGAACATAGACAGACAATTTACACCCACATTTAAAGCGAGGTGTAACCTGGATCCCAATGCTACACCATCAAGGACATTTCAAAATGATTGCACTGTAGAAATTTGAAATTGAATGTCTTTAAAAAATAAAAATTAATATTTTAATAAGTCAATGCCACATGCACTGATCAAAAAAATCAATTCATAGTTTTATTGAGACTTGGGGCCCTAAAACTCCATGCATAATGCAGTATCATCAGCTATAAAATGTACATCATTTCACCCTTAAAAATGACTAATAAAAAGTGGGCTTGATACATTAAATGCAGACAAATAAAAAAATGACAAAAAATATTCATGTACTAGAGGATAAGATCTAGTTGCTTTGTAATTCTATTTCCAAATCAAAAGGTGATCCTCCTGCAAATCACACAATTAGCCTACCTTTGTAAATAATTAAACATTTTTGGAATGTAGGTCCCACACAAAGGTTTCTACAGCTAATACAGTTTAAATATTTATTAACTTAATGAGTTCAGGGCCACATCATTGATAGCCCCCGCAACTATTTTCCTGTTGTCTAAATATAGCAAACGAACTAAATGTCTAATAGGAAAAGAAAATAGCCCATCTTAGACAAAAAAAAACAAAACTCAAGTTCTACAAATAAACAAACCCATTCAGTTCAGTGTCTACACATTAAGCTAGGACGTAAAGTTGGATATTGCCCTCTGAAAAGAAAAGAAAAACACTTTCACATCATCTTCACTGAAGATTCTAAACTGTTTGGGATTACAGATGAAAGGAAATGGCACAGTGTCTTCACATTCAATCAATTTGAAACAGAGGTGACCGTTTCATTGTCTCGGACTGAAACTACAACCCGACAGTTCAATTTCAACAGTTGTTCTCGTCACCTTCTTTGAAAATGTCTGAAAAGGTGTGACGGCTGAGCTTGACAATCGAATCACAAACAAGACCAACACACAGGAGGTCAAAGGAGCTTCCTCAAGGCAGTTACAAAGATGGAAAAAAAACCTGATTAAAAAAAAGGTGGACTAAACGTATATTTGGATTTGATTATGGACCTTTTAGTTTTGCAATTCAAATTGTTTTTTTCTTTAATGTACTATGACCAGATTGTACCAGGTAACTTTAATTCATACTGAGTAAAATATATTCTTCAATTGCAACACAGAACCTACAGTATCACACGGGTTCTTAATTCTTAATGCACGTTAAGGGAGTCTTGTGACAAATTGTTTTGGTCTTCAGTCTGGACCAAATCAAAGGACACACAGGACTACAGTTCTAAGCTCAGCAGGAAAATCAAAGAGGTGCTGTCCAATACAGTAGCCAATACTATCAAAAACACCATAAGTGTATCGCATGTCAGCAGCGCTCTTAAGAGTCTTCAGTAGGCTAGGAGAAAACAAGAGTGTATATCATCCATTATTGCCTTTGTGATGTGAAAAGAGAGCCTTGAGAGAGACAAATATTTTTTCCCCGTGATGAGACGGAGAAGACAATAAAAAGGTACAAAAAGTCACAATCCAACTACCATCAGTCTGGTTGCGTTTCCGAGTTGTATAATCCAAGTTGTGTTTGGCTTTTAGTGACTTTGCCACTCAATGACTCAATGAGTCGCCAATTGTCTATCCGGTCTTTTAGGGGAGGAAGAGGTTAGGGGTCAGACGGTCAGCCGGCTGTTGGAAGACTGTAATGGGCTCCACGAAGCCGTGTGGCCGGAGGTCCCCTGCGAGTACGCAGATGATCGACTATCGCAACACTGGTTGTCGTCTTTGCCGATCCCGGCGGTACACAAGCGCCGGTGCCTCAGCAGCCTGTCTGTCCGTGAGAAGGTCTAAGGGCCGAGTAGAGAATGATGCTAGTCAGTCATATTTGTGCTACCTTTAAACCAAAAGCCTCACAAGAGTTACTGTTCAATGAGGTCCCATAAGAACCGTACCATTAAAAGTCATCTCGAAACCGAGACTGCCCTCTGGTGGCCCACCCTATACACACATGGATTGTAAATGATCTAGCTCCCTTAACGAACTTTTCTAGTCTTCACAGTGTGGTAAGCATATTTGCATCTTTCTTGATTTTTACAAATCTATCACATACAAAGCTTTCAGTTCCTCCAAGTAATATTTTTCAAACACAAAGACAACCCAAGGAAATACAAAACACAGTCCATATAGCAAATTAAGATTTATCTTATTCAGCAAAAAAAAAAAAAAATACAAACCATGTGGAATTATTGTTGTTAGTGAGATCTCATAGCCTTCTTTACGTTATGTGACATGTTCTATTTAAGGTTGCTTTCACATCAGTGATCCATTTTTGTTTGTACTATAGGAAAGCCATTTTAGCAATGAGGGGTGTGTTACATGGGCTTTCTCTACTACATATTTGAAAAATATGTGTTGCATGACTATTGGGGTGCTGATGCGCATTTCTCTCCTCTTATACGAAATCAAGCAAGTGTGTTTTGGTGGGAGTGAACTCTCCTCCCACAAGCAGCTGAATAATTTTTAAAACACCAGTGTCAGGCTGTTAGCTACCTGACATTTCAGCTAAGTTACCACATATCCTCTCCTTAGGCTTAGACAATATTCAACAGTACTTAAGGAGGTTAGTAAGTCAGACTAACCTGATTGCAGCGATCACACTGGTACGGCTTTTCGCCACTGTGCACCCTCTTGTGTCGGTCCAGGTGGTAACGCTGAATGAAGCGCATATCGCAGCTGTCACAGGCGTAAGGCTTTTCCCCTGCAGATGTAAACAGAAAAATATTAACAAGCTGTACATATTTCTCCGAAATAACCCCTCAAATATATATATATTCATAGAACTCTCTTTCGGCCTTTCGCCTGTGGCATTTTCAAAGCGGAAAGATTTGTGATACAATAATAATCATAAAAAAAAGCACGTTAATGTTGCTCACCCGTGTGTGTCAGTATGTGCCGCTTGAGGTGATAGCTGCTCCGGAAAGCGCCATAGCAGTGGTCACAGATGAAGTTCTTCTGGACTTTCAGAGCACTGTCGTCATCCATGTCGAGTTGCTGCAGTAAAGGCTACCATGGATGACACAATGACCATCGTTCACACATCCCAAGGCATTGCAGTTGTGAATTATTAATATTGGGCATTCAGTTTATGGTTGGGAGGCTGAAACATACCCGTACTTCCTCTTTAACTTTAACAGATTTTTTGTGCTTTTTCTTGACGTGCATACTCTGGCCGCTGGTATGTATGTTTTTCCCATCCAATATTCTCGAGGTGTGGTAATCGCCATCTTTTTGGATCAACTTTGAGAGAAAATAAAAGCACAAAATAAACTACAGCCTATGAATCAAAACAAACTCAAAACTAAGCGTTAAAAATATAAATACATTTGTTCCCTACATTTTAAAAATCATTTTCATTCTCGATGTGTTCAACAACCACTGTCCAATGTTTGGTGGTTAAACCTCTAGGACCTAGAAGTCCTAAAATTGAAAGCACTTTTCTGTAACTCCCACTGTCACATAACCTGGAGTCTAGGTTATGCTGAAATTGAGAGCACTTTTCTGTAACTCCTATTGTAGCATAACCCTTGACTCTAGGTCATGCTATAGTAGGAGTTACAGAAAAGTGCTCTCAATTTTAGGACCTCTAGGTCCTAGAAGTTTAACCACCAAACATTGGACAGTGGTGCATCTTCTGCTTAAGGGGTGTTACCATGATGTGGGCGGACTGTTGCTTTGCCATTTTTATTCATTGCGACTCCTTTATTATTGTATTTTTAACAATTTCTGATCAAAGCGTTGCTTTGGGTGGCACAGCTTATAAAGTTTAGGTTGTTGTAGTGCTTATTCTTTTTTCTTTTTAAATGAAATGCAACCAGAGGAGGGTTTGGCTCACCAGTGGTGGACAGCTCCCCGAAGACATATGGCCTGCGTGGCTGTTTCCTTGTGCATGGTGACTTTGGTGCCCGTGGTGGCTATGATGTGAGTGGCTTTGGTGGCTTTCAGACGTTGACCGGTGTCCATGACCCATTGATGACATCTTCTTTTGACCTGGAATGTTGTTGGCCTGCATCAGGGCCATGCTGGAAAGCACCGCCTCGCAGCCCAGCAAGCCGGCCTAACAAGACAAATGGTAAGATCAAAGCCTATCGTGGCACTCCATTTAGGGAAAGTGGACGAGTGAACAAGGGGGTGAGCGATGGAAGTAAACGTGACAATGAAAGGCCTCTCAGGCTGAGGAGACAACTTGAAAGGATTTTGATTCTGCAAATGAAGAGACTTCCACTGACCCATTTCATATGGTCTCGAACAGAGTTGTTTGAATGGTGTGTCATCGCCGTGCTTTTGAATTTGTGTGTGTTTGGGGGGAACAGAGCTGACCTCAGTCAGGGTGAGGGCTAACAGAGGAGACCACACCCACCCAAATCATGGAGGCCAAAGCCTGAAAGTAGAGGCATGACAACATAAAGCTATACGTGCTTAAGTCAGGAGCATTCTGCTTTTATATGAGAATGTTCATCAATTTGGCACGCACAATAGGGGTGGGACTGAAAGTGCAGGTTATGAGGCAAAAATAAACAAACAAACAAAAAACTTATGATGCACATTGATAGTTTTTTTTTGGTGGGGGTCAACAAAAAACCTAATAGCTACCTATCAAAATACAAGGAGACACCAGATAATTTCTTACACAGACAGACTAGTGATACAATAATAATGAAAACAAGTTTATATGGGAAATATGGCAGTTTGACAGGGAGAGTGCAAGAATAAAAGTAAAGGAGTCCCATTGGAAGTCTCAAGTTTGTGAAGCAAAATGAAATTTTTGGAAAAATGTTTCAGACTACACCTGACTACCACCTCCACGTGGGAATAGGAGCCATAAACAACTTTAATTAATTGTCCCTGTGGATGGTTTAAACCAGCATGAATATGATTCCAAAATTTTAGCAAGAGAATCATAACATTATAAACGGTTACAGACTATAGAACACCGGTGCCTTTTTTTGCCTTGCAATGTACATTTTTAAACAAGCAACCCCAGTGTATGTAAATATTTAAAAAAATTGTACCGTAACAATACCATTTGTAATGCTATTGCATATCATTGTGTACTGAATATACACACATACGTTTGCAGTTTCTATACATCAATATACTATATTTTGATACACTCAACCATTAGGGCACACGTTCTATGTTGTAGAGTGGCAGTATTTTATAATGGGAAAAATATCAACTAATAGAGGGGTTAAGTCAAAGTCCACCATCAAGTGATTTTGCAACGGCTAGAATTTTCCATTTACATATCTAGATCTATGTAAGTTATCGATTCGAAAAGTAACGGTAGCTGTTGAAATAAAATACTCGTAAAATAAAAAAAGTCACGTGTTTCAAAGACTCTATTTAAGTGAAATGATTAATTGTAGTATTTTCGCAGCTGATGGTGATTGATCAGACCGAAGATGACTCATCCTGCTAATGCACATCGGAAGGTAAGAATTTATAATCTACTTTTAAAATTAATGTCATAATCTCATCATTTATTGGAATCATGAGTTACTTTGATTGCATATCGTTGAAGCCGGGCATCAATGTTGTTTCATGATTAGGGACTTTATTGCAGGCGCATAGTTTGTAAGTAATCTTGGTATTTTACAAATTTACGGGTTTTTGCAGTTTCTCTTACCCAAGTAAACATGACACATTTCCAACTGTGCAAGTTTGCTAGCTAGCAACTTACCAGAAAACAGGTTGGCGTTTATAGACGCTCCAACGTAACAAACGTATGAAAGAGACCCCTTCTGGTTCGCCAATTTTGATTTTAGATGCACATATTTTTGAACGGGTGACGCTAAAGGACAGAATTCCCGCTGATTGAAATCGTATAGGCTGGCTAGCTACTAGCTAGTTGTTCGGTTCTGGGGGAACTCTTGCAGGACGGAGACCCCGATCCCCAACCCTCCCCCATCTCGCGCCCCCAGACGGCACGACAACAGCCAGCCAGCCAACCGACCGGGCGGCCAGGCAAAAGCAAGCAGGCGCACACCAGGCAGGGCGTGCGGGTTCACAGTCGAACACAAATACTAGCCCAACCTGTGCCCAAACCTTCCCAAATTAGAAAACGGCGCACTCGTGAAAGGATTATACACGCACGGTTAAATTGTGCTCCAGAAGCGACTACCTACCTTTTATTTTTTATAGTTTTGTAGATTTATACTTGACGCACTTGCAATTTTTTTCCATACAGTTTACAAACACTGACAGGAAACGCTACCGGAAGTGTTCCCAAAGAGAGGGTTTTGAATGGCTAAAGTTAGCACCACGTGATGGGCTCCACAGGACCTACATTTGCGGCCATTTTAGTAAGGGACGGCTGACAGTAATAGCCAACAGTTTTGTCAACCTGTATGGAACAAAGACACACTTGTATTGTAAAAAATATAGAGTTACGTGTCTTTCATTTTCATGTTTAATGTTAAATGCTTAAAATATTATATACTCTAATGTACCCTTTTAAAATACCTAGCTGGTAAGACTTTAATGACATCTAGCGGCTGTGATTAAGATTACAAGTACTTGGTAAACAATATATTCATACTTTATTGCTTCAAGTATATGTTAAAGCAAAAAAAGGAAATAGATTTGTCTCTATCTTTTTATATACTTATTTCAGTCATCATTCATATTATTCCATCATTCCTCTTTCATGCATCTTATACAGTTTGAATTTACAGACTACACGGTCATCATTTAGGTATTTTGAGGTGAGGGTAAAGACAGTTTACTTTAAAGATAAGTGCAAGTTCATTCGTTTTCCATGTATTTTCACCAGCTTTTATAAAATGATGCATGACTAAACGCTAGAGAATGTGTTTGGTGTGCATGATGCATAATAGGAAGTGAATTAAAAAGATTAAAAGGTAAAAACAAAATGACAGAAGAGGAAAAAGAAGCTGCAAAGACGTTGGATTAGGCGGAAACAACCATAGTTGACAACAATTAATTTGTCAAGAAGTTACGCATATTTTTGAGGCACAGCATTTTGTACGTACACTTCAGTTAATCGACATCATGTATTTGGTGGAAACTCAAATTGTCCTCAAGAGGGAGCTCTCATCCTTCTAAATTGGCCTTTGTCAACATCACACTGTTTCCTATCAAATGCAGCATTTGAATATGTGCTTCTCTTTTATCGCAGAATTATTTCCTCGACATGTTTTGAATAAGTGTAACTGAGATAATCAGCTAGTAGCAGGCACCTTTTATTTTTCTCATTCAGACCAACTGCATTTTTTATAGCAGGAACTGGGAATGTATTGAGATTCAATGTTCTTGGAAATATAATTCAGCTACAATAGACAGATACATTGATTGCATCCTAAATATTAAATCGAATGTATATGCAACCCCCACAGACTTGTTTACCTGGGTCATACATGGGACAATTTGGATTGGTCAATCAGCCTAGCAGGCGTGCTTTTATAAAATGTGGGAAGAAGCCGAAGCACCCATAGAAAACCCATGTGGGTTGGGGAAGAACAAGGAAACTCCACACAGGAAGGTCGTAACCCAACGGGGATTGAACCCCCAATCTCAGAACTGTGAGGTGGACGTGCTAACCACTCGATCCCCGTGCCGTCAGTGCAAGTTATACATTTGTTAATAGATAAAAAGAGATAAAAGAATATGAACAATCTGAATAGTGGAAGACAGGCTGTCTATTTCAGTATGGACAAAAGTGATGACATCAGAGTTTTGACTAAGCAGAATTTTGGCGGTGTGAGAAAAAAAGGATAATGACGATCATTTCCAATGGAGGTAGGCATGGAAAATGTTCCTCATTGTATAACAGCCAAGAACTTTTTATCTTAGTGAGGCCATTGGTGCGCTACAAGTCATATAAGGCTGCCAAGAGATGCTGTTTCAATTTCATGGATTTCAACTCTGGCTCTCTCCAGGCTAATTCCCTATCATACATTGTATAGGTATCGTAAACGAAGCTTAAAATATACTCCACATATTTTAAAGAAAGACAGTTGACTCCTGTGTCAGAATATATTTAAAAGTCATGTGTAGAACTATCTGCAAGTAAAACACAATCACTTATTATTGAGCACAAGCCCGCAGCCCACAGATTGCCTCCCTCAGCTATGAAAGAGAAACATTATGCAACGATTGGGCTACCTCAGGCCATTAAAAATGCCCCCACTCAGCAAAAACTGGCACATCTGCATGTAGTGATCAACCCAGGCCGTGTGGTTGGTGCAGACATGATAACTGCATGCTAATTAAAAAGCCATTTGTGCAGTAGAAGGCCAATTAAAGGGCCTAATTTCTGATAAGGTTCCCAGTTCCCTCAGCAGCAAACCCACCAAGGAAGTATTTATTAAATGTTAATGGGAGATGTAATTAATATCCAGGACAGATTAACACGCAACTGCATATCATTCACATTCACAAGGAGTGGGAAGTGGAGGGGAGAGAGTATATATGGCAGTATTGGCCCATAACAGATAGTGGCCTGCAAAACATACTATTAATATGGTTCATGATTATAGTTCATTATAGTGATTTTTATTACACGCCACACGTCCAAGAGAGTGTGTGTGTGCACCAAGTAAGATGGAATAGTAGGGGAAAAACTAGGACTACAATGTATTATATTATACTCCTATCCACAAAAAATAAAATGATTAAGTACCAAATCTTTTATTGTTTTTTGCTTCATCTGAGCCAGATTTTAAACAGATTTAAATGAGACGGCGTGTCTTATTTAAATTGGTGTCCATTAGGGTGCTGGTACAAAAACAATTTTCCTATTTTCAACACTACTTCTCTTTTGTTAGAACCGTGGGGTGGTGGAGCCTATTCCAGCTGACTTCCGGCAAAACTTGGACTACACCGTCGACAGACTGCCACTCAGTCGTAGGACATTTAGAGAGAGACAACCATTCGCTCTCACAATTACACCGTCATCAAGTGAGTAACGATCCCACACTGCTTGTGTCAAATTCAGATGAGAAAAAAAAACACTGCTCCATGAGGTGGCTTATTTGTGCCCATCTCCAGTGTAATTTTTCCTTTAAACCTATTTTTTTGTCTTTTTGGTCCTATTTCGCCAGAAGAGTGTCTTTATTACCTGAAAGAGTTAATACAGTAATCTTGTATTTCTTAGCAAGTGGCTTAGTACAGAAGGGTAAAACATATAGTTGTAGGTCCATATTATATAATACCCAGCTAGAAATTACACTTAAGGAGTTAAAAAATGAATCTCAAGAGTGATCCAAATAAGTCCAGAGCTAGGTGGCCTAATACTTTATTATGACACTTTGTCGTATTCCCCAGCACAGAATGTATACGACTCGAGCCCATTCAATGGATATCTTAATGTATTAATTCACGCAAAAAGTATTGTCAAAAGAGAGTTCCTGCCTGCGGTTTCAGAGTATTCTCAGGGGTTGTTGAAGTCTCTGTGATAAGACATCAGCTTGTTTCTATCTTTTTTCCCCCCCATGTGCCCCTTGGAGATGCTTGATGTGAGTTATGGGGGAGGCTGGTTGCAGCGCTTCTCTTTCTCTTCACCTTGTCTTCATCCTCTCCGCAACCTATTAGGCACCCACATCAGGCGTCTTAATCATCAATGGCCGCTCGATTAGCCCAGACTAACTGATATGGTCACGCAGGTCAGACATGCCAATAACTCTTGATTTCCCAAAGTTAACGACATATTGGATTGGGGGGATTCAGGTTCGTGATTTGTGTGAGCAGATTGGAGAAAATGACCATACTTAATCAGTTTGTCTTGTCATTAGTCTCCTGCATTATCACGCCATATGAAATTCTCGGTTTTGTTACACTCACAGGCTTCTCCCAGGGCTTGTGTGGTTTTCTCCGGGTGGTCCGGTTTCCTTAAACATCCCAAAAACATGCAGCATAGGCTGGTTAAATATTTTGTAGGTATGAGTGTCAATGGTTTTGTCTTTTTGTGTCCTGCGATTGGCTGGCCACAAATTCAGGGTGGTCTTCGAGCCTGTTACCCAAGTCAGCTGGATAGGCTCCAGCACCTCCCGCAACCTTTGTGAGGATATACGGTACCAAAAATGAAGGAGCTGTAATTTGTCTGTGTATATAATCAAGTCATATACAATACCCTGTTCTCAAAAGCCTTCCTTTGTGTAAGAGAATTCGATGTTTTCTCTTGATATTTTTTCCCCATTTATCTGCTCCTTCCTTTCTTCTTGCCTTTACATTTTCTGAATCAGTCGCAGTCCTGGTAAAAAGCATATATTATGTTTTAACATGTAGATTTGTCATATAAAACATTCGGTGTGTATTGAAATGAAAAACCACATCTTTTCATAGAGGTAAAAGAAGATACCAATACAATCTGTCAGCTTTCTTAATGATCCCCTTGGTTTGAAAAAAAATATGATGACGCATTTCAGTCATTTAGGGTTTGTCATATATTTCAGTCCGAATTATTCCATTATACTCACCTCCAAGCAACCCAATAATTAAAATGTCGCATGTGAGCTGTAGTAAAAAAAAAGTGATCCCTTCAAGAATAAATATATGCATATGAGCCCGAGCATAGCAAGCAAACAGCAAGAATGAAGTGTGTGTGGGTGTTCAGTCTTTTATTGGTCAATAAAATACTCTGGCCGGTCAGACTTAAATTTAATGATTGTCTTGGCCAGTTAGTTGTGTGTCTGTGTGTATGGCAGTATTAATAGTAGCCACAATATTCAGTAAATCAGTATGACACAGCAGACAAAGCATAATGTCCAAACTTGTCGGGGGTGGGCGTGGAAAGCAAAGATGGATGAGCAAGGGTGGGGGGCTATAACACACAGTCTGTATAAGTGGGAGAGGGAGAACCAATGCGAGCAAATCAGCAAGAAACGTCTGCTGAATGGTGCTTAGATCAATACTAATAACCACACACAGAGAATGACTTCCTCTCATCCCTAATAATTCACAGAGGGATGGGAGGAGAGCAATGGAAGAGCAGATTCAGAGAAGGGAAAATTTCAAGGGAGAGTTTGCTAAATGAAATATGGCCCAAAGAAAAATGAGCATGAGGTGCAAATTTGTCTGTTTCGCAATCTTGCTTGTCTATTGCCTTTTAGTCTCTTTCTCTATGTTTAATAAAGCGGGCGCAGAGGGAACAGACGGACCCATTTGAGAGGCCAGTTTATCATAAATGTCGTGCCAACCGTCTCCTCCCCTCGTAGTCCAGTCACATTTGAAAAAGTGAGTGTGTGCACGGACTGTTCGAGTGCTATAACATTTGCGAGGAATTAGATTGCTCTAAAAGCATCTCTCAATAAAAGGCTGCTGAATGTGTCTGCCCTAATGCCCTGCAATTTTATATTTCCGCGTAACAAAGTTAAGATGAGGGGAAAATGCCTGACCCGGCCGCACTGCTTAAGCACAGCACCTTCCATTTTCTCCAGAGGAGACATTATTGCAGTTAATTCCCATTTAGTAGGAGTTCAATGTGCAGAAAACTGAGTAGAGAGTTTAATTTGTTCCGTGACCAATGTTTGCGTGGCTGCACCTCATATGCAATGTGTGTTGAATCCTCATGTGGTCTCAATCACGACATATGGTGTATTTTCATAATAGGAAGCATGTGTGCATCGTGTTCAAATCTGCAGATTCTCCCTTAGATTATGAGAATGTTGACTGATTTCAATTCCCTTTAGATTTCATACTCTCCCTGACAGAATGCTAAGGGATGGCACAGTTGTTAGCTCGAGTCATGGGGGGGATCAAAAGGTCAGCTTTTCCATTCCTGGCAGCAACTGCCCATTGTCAAAGTGTCCTTGGGCAAGACACTGAACTCTAAAGTGTTCCCAATGGTTTGGCAGTGGCCTGCAAGGCAGCAGAAACATTGGTGAATGAATGATTAAGTGAAAACATGAAAAGATCCTTGTCATCCCTGTCTGTGAAAGGCACTAGTATATAACTTTTCTTACTTGCTGGCATATACTACTGCCAAAGAAATAATTACTAAAGAACTGTATTGTTTACAGCATTCTGACATGTAGATTTATTTCAGAGTCTGGCAGAATTGTCACACAATAAATCTCCTGCAAATCAAGGCTGTTATTACTTACCATAGTTTTATCATTTATAGTGGGACATTAAACTGTTACTGAAAATTATTACATTATGAGGTTGTTAAAACTTTGCTGCTTCTGCTACCAAATTCAATTGCAACTCAATTAGCCAACAACAAAGGTAAAAAACATACATGAATAATTTTTAGTTACACTGTATAAAAGCCCAAAAGTTATAGGTCCTGTTTTAGTTTTTTTTGCACAAGATCTGATAAAAGTTGCAATTACACCTTTCAAACTTGGATGGAGAAACATAATTTAGTGACTAAATGCCAAAAGTTACAATTATTAAATCTGGCTGTTACTTTTATGTTGTTTTGTATGAACAATTGAATTAATATATATATGTATATTCGATTCACTAACTTCTGTATAGAAAAAAAAACCCTGAAACATTAGATGACCTACCAATATTGCCAACTGTAGACCCGACAATAAATGTATGAGAATATTTTCAGTAATTTATGCAGTTAAATGTCGGAAGTGGTTCAATGAAAAGGCTGTGGTGTGAATGCAAAATGATTCACCTAACACGATAGAAAAATACTAATCAATCGCCTTGTATTGCAGAGTTCCTTGTCTTTCGGCTGTTACAGATGTTTTGGTAAGCAGACTTGTTTTAACATGCAGATGGCAGAAGGTTGTTGTGTCCTGCTACACGCTGGTAGCGCCAGATTCCACCAAAGTGCTTTCCCAAACTGGTCATTATTGACAAAGCAGATGGCCTCTTAAATTTGTGCTTCCAATATTATGTCCTACAACTACCATTGGGACATATTGTCTGCAATTTTAATGCTCTGCTTTAGCTTTTAATGACGTCCGGGTCTAAATAACCTCGTAGATAATCTAAACCTTTGTTTAAATGAAATATAGATTGTTTTTATCATTTCCAGTGGCGTTACAAGATTAAGATCAGCCTTTGTCCATCATCCATTATCTTAATGTTGTCACTGGAGTCAAAATGTGGAAAAGATACAAATTGATAACATTTGGAGGCCAAACAAATGGAGAAAAAAAAGTAATTACTACACAGGACCTGAAGACGTGCTTAAAGTACTGTTAATCCTAGCCACCAACCATTTTTGCTAAGAAGGCTGATTTAATCTATATGTAAGACATAATAAAAAAACAACCAATGGCTGAGGAAAAAGCCTTTTTTTTCTACTCAATCATGCCCTCCACCTGTTCTCAATTATCCTGCTGAATTGTAGGACATTCCAAAATGGTGTTTGATTAGCATTCCTCAACTTTCAACTCAGTTTTTCTTTTACTTTTTATTTTCTTTTAACATTTTCTGTTTCTATATTCAACATAATGTCCTAACTTCATTGGAAATGGGTTTTAAGAATTTGATAATGTTGAATTTCCTTTATGCAGTATTACTTGGTGATTTCTATGAAAAGAGAAATCGTGTGCATTCTGGCAACACAGGCTTTGTTGACAATAGTGGAACTTCAAACAAGAGATATGCATTGATCAATAGTGTACCATTACCAATACATTTTCTTTTGGGCTATCTTCAAATGATACTTCACCTTAATACGAAACTATGATATATACATATCATCATCGACCCAGCTTTATCAATTATTCAACTTAGTCTTTTATTCTTTGACAGTAGACAGTTGTTTTAGCCTCCTGTCTACTGGACTATTATTTCATTGAGTGGAATAATAGTTGAAAATATAAAAATCTAACAAAGCTTGTAGGAGATAAGTACTGTACTTTGTGTTCTCCCACTGACTGAACAAGGACTGCCGAATGAAAAAAAAAAATCAAAAATTGATCATTCTATCGAGTCTAAATGAAGCAATTGCAATTCAGTCACAGGTTTGGTTCATAACGTGTCAGAAAAAAGGGAAATGTATTGATCAAAGCATAAGCAGATATTTGCCAATGTCACGTTTTATTTAATGACAAAGATTAAAAGAAAGAAATCAAATGTTAAATATAAGAGGCTGAATCAAGATTTGAATAATTTTATATTAGGTAATGGCTCAAACCAATCGATTTATCGATATTTTGTTTAGTAGTAATTTTATCATCGATGGATTAATAATTTATAAATTAATCTTGAAATACCTAAACTATATATTTGCAAGGACTCCATCTACCATGTCAACAAAAGTACACCTTACAAGTAGGCTCAAAGCTGTTTAGTCTATGTGCATATGTCCTCCTTTCATCGATTAATAAAAGACAAATGAAGGCTTGGACCATTTCCTGTTAAAAGTCTTTAATATCGTATGACGCGGTTTTGAAAATAATTAATATACTATATTTTTTCATTGTGCCATATTAAAATGGACATATGTTGCAAAATCTTTAGGAAGCATAGCAAAATTACCCTAATCCAAAGTATTCTATTTTTCCCTCGAGCGCCCCCTCTATAAAATTACGCCCTAGAAAACTATCCATTTTCAGTCACCTATGCTAAAGGCCAGTGTTTCATGATTCAGCCAGGCAGAGCAACTCATCACTAAGACCTCAAATAGGCCAACTCCAGGGCCTAACGGTTATAAACCGAGTGTGTGTTTATGTTTCAACTAATGCCATGGTGTAAGCAGTGTTTGGTGGAATTAGTGATGAGATGAGTTATGTGCTCCTCTCAACTGGAATGTCTCCTAATCTGTTTTAATGATTAGGCTCTTTTAATGAGGTCAGTGATGAGAAATGGTTTGTAAATTGTGATAGGTATAGGGACACTGTAATTGTACACGTTCAGAGAGCTCGACTTTTTTATACTCTTGCATCATTTACTGAATGGAAATACTTAAAGTAGTAGAATGGTGCAATGTGTGATGATTTACCCTGGAACTAACTTTAGATAGCACCTAATTAAAGTGGTTTTGTGCAGTTATTTGTAATGCTAAGGGGGATTTTCTTCCAGCGGTCTGCTAGTATGCCTCAGTTGCTGAAAATTTATGCTAAAATAAACTTTATATGTCACAGTCATCAAAATGGTGTGCCCAAATATGATTGTTTGAATAAAGTATTCTTTTCCGTAATTTAACTGATGTAAAAATAAATGATTGGTCTAGTCTGTATTTTCATGTTCTACCACTATAAAGCAAACCTCGGTAAAAGCCAGAGAAGTGCACTTTTCTCTCTATCATGTGCAAAATGAAAAAGATCAACCAAAGTAGTTTTGTTCATGCCTGCATAATTTTTGCGAGTCAAGCATCTCAACATAAACAAAGATCTGTGAGAGACTTTCACGCTATTTCCCTAATGGCCTCTCTTCCATACTATTATTGTACCCAATGACAGAAATAGAATTACGCTACAAATATAACTGAGAGCATCAGATAAAGGTTATCCTGTCTCTTTTGTTTCCTATCAATCTTTTTGCAAGCAATGAGAACCAGCGGAAGAGAGGAAGAGACAAACTGAATTAGTGTACTTTTTATCATCCGTGACTGGCGAGTCATCTGATAACCCTGATCTCATTAGGAACACTAATTGTTAAATTCTCTCTCTCTTCTCTTCCTTGCACTTAGTACTCACAGCCCACTTCAGTCACAGAGAACAGTTTCTTTGTGTTTCTTAATACTACCCGACCAAGTAATGGCACCCACCCAAAGAAGGTCTAATATTCATTTATGTCTACGTACATGGTGAGATTTGTGGTATTATGAATGCAAGCTGGCAATTCTTCCAATTGTCTATTTTCTGTTTGGCATTTAGTTTTTTTATAGGCCTTCATTTATGATTATCCTAAAATCTGATGTATGGGTACGTACTGTTGTATTTTTCTTCTCAAATAGAAGATATTTCTTGTTTGTCCTTGGTTGATGAGAGAAAAAAAAATATTCATGAATAATGACAAGAGAGCAAAGGTCCGATTTGGATTATTGGTTTCCTCTATAGTCTTGCTGTGAGTAATGACCACCACTTTTAATGGAGGTCTTACCAACGTCCTGCTATTAATTAAAGCTTGATTGGAAGAATAAATTAATCCAGCCACGGTCCGCCCAATCAATAACCCATATGAGGGCTCCATTAAGCACGAGGGCACGCCATATGATGTGTGTGTTAAAGGTATTAGGGGAGTCCAACACTCTCCTCGGGTTGCAAGTGATTTTCTCACACATTAATTATAACAACCTCATCATGTCATTTGACAAGTTGGAGCATGTGTGCTTGCAACCACCCATGTATACAAGTTAATGCCATGTCAAGCTTTGATGTCATTTTTCTAGGAAAGTTTTTAACCCTTATTCTATTTACCCAAATATAACCCGTGTCTCTTTCTGGGTATATATACTGCCCCAAGATGGCCAAGGCCAACACACAGAAGTGCTAAAATTATTTTGCTTATTCATGAAAGTTTAAATGATGCCTAAGAACTCTTTCAGGATGAGACATCTCCCATAAAAGAACAAATGTGGAGTTTTATTCTGCAAAGAAAAGGCAATTTTTAAAAATTGTAGTTTTCAAGCGGCTTGGGTAAGACAAGTTTATATTGGTCATAAAATAACCCTAAAATACCACATTTATCTGTAATTACATTACAGTGTCTGTTACTAAAGCAGGCATTTGCAGTTTAAGAATTGCATTTCAGCGCTCAAAATATTTTTACTCCTGAGCAGTTAAATGTCCTCTGCAGTCCTGTGAAAATATTCGTTCCAACTGTCTGTCCTTTTCATTATGGGGCCGCCTTATATTTTTCAGCTCTGATGAAGTGATGCAAATGGGATATTTTCTTCCTTTCTCAATAAAGCAGGTCCATCACCGATTGCACGCATTAATACATTTCTCATACAGAAAGGTGATAAAAGCTGCCCGCCGTTGACTTGTCCTGTTTTCCTTCCCATTTTCTCCCTTCTTTTGAATGAATGTGTGAAGTTTGGAGCACCATGAGGCTTTTCACAGCTTAATAAAAATATCTTGCCTCCTTTCTCCCACCTCATTTGATAGCGCAGATGAGAAATTGATTCACGATAACGATTAATAATGTTAGCTAGAGTTTCCGCCAGTCGGACGAATAACGTCATATCAGTCTTGCTAATGTGCCTGGAACACCATTGCTGTATGTTTCATAATATTACTGTTAGAGAAGCCATTCTTTCTCATTTGAGCAGCAAGTCTCATTTGCTTGAACGGAGTGGCTTTCCACCTCACCAATCCTGCCTAGACCGCAGGGAATGAAAAGCCAATGAAGGATGGAAATGGCAATATTTCTACTATCTTCTCCAATAGAAAGAACAAGAGTGCCCGAGCTGGAAATTGTCAATAAAATGCAGGGAGAGAATATATTTAAGACATTGAGTCAAACCGATTTAATCCATTCTACTTCCACAGAGCATGTCAAGTCCATTCAGTATATTTTGAACTCTTTTCAGAGTTGGCTTTTAGTAGTTATCATACCTTTGCAAGTAAGTTAGTGGCACTGGAGAGTGCCTGAGGCAAAAAACAAGAAATGCAAGAAAATTTCTTGTCTATGTGCAGGGGCTGTCACGGGAAAACAAATTAGTAAGGCGAATTTGACTGACGTGAGCTTCCTCTCATATTGAAAAGCTGTCATTATATTTCTATCTTGCTATCTTAATATACAAGACATTTACTCATGATTTTTAGTGGAAGTCAGCATGAATTTGACTGATAAGAGAGCTTTGAATATTGATCTCGAGAGAAAAACAGAAACACCCCTTTTACGCACAAAATATTTCCACAAAAGCAATACTGCATCTTGCAAGCTTTGGTTTCTTGTTGGAACAAATTATCTAATTTATGCTATATCACACCTTCACGTTGAGGACGTTTTGTGCGCTATTGGAAACATGAGAAGATTTAATTGGGGCAAAAATTCATATTACTGAGGAGGAAATTTTTGGAGTTATCGTGTTTAACGAATTATCTAATTAATGCTAAGTCATTTGTAAACGTTGAAATACATTTTGTTAAGCAATGAGCAGCCATTTTGGCTGCCTGAAGTTTGATACTTGGGGTAACCCAGTTGTTTGTAATTTGATTATTTCATGCAAATGATGCATGCTTACCATATGATACTAATAAAAGTGGGTGCTTTGAGCCTGCAGAGCTTCTTACCATGCCTGTGTTGGAGAACTCTCCAAAAAGACCATGCATCCCCTGAGCTGTTTTCTATAGTTAGGGCTACACATGAATTCATTTTTACACCTAACACTTCTTGAACTCATTGGCTGCTATTGGCGCCGATAAAACGCTAATCTGAGGGTCTGAATAACAATGGATCGAGGGTGTGGATGTCAGTTAACCCAAAATTGTTCAAATAACTCTGCCAGACACAGGATTTGTAATGAAGGATATGATTTTGATATAATAACTCCAGCTGATAATGTCGTGGTACATTGAACATCAGTGCGGTCCTGGGGCGGAGAATGACCACAATTCTATACCTGAGAATTTTTTTTACAGTGTGATACTTGGCTTTGGCTGCAGTTCTGAAATCGGGTAAGGTCTGTTTTCCGTGATGGTGCTAATCGCCCGAACAGAGCGTGTCACAACGGGACATGGGCAACCCTTAATCATCCAGCTGCAGCAAATTAATTACTACAATCATCTACCCACAGCAAAATAATTATATTAATCATTCACCACAGATTAAACCGGGCCCTAAAATAGCTTTACGGTCAACAGGCAATCAGCTGTGTTAGCCTCCTGTAATATACAGAAATGCACACTTAGAGAAAAATGGCCATTAGCGTAGGCCTTTCAGGAGTATGATTTTAGATATTCATTTCCTCCTTTTTGAGTGGTGAGAAATAAATAATCATCCCTTGATGAGATTCTAATTGAATTTGTTTGTAAAATAGATGATTTATGATCATTTTACACAGCAATTGGTGGTGC
Source organism: Stigmatopora nigra (assembly GCF_051989575.1). Taxonomy (NCBI): domain Eukaryota; kingdom Metazoa; phylum Chordata; class Actinopteri; order Syngnathiformes; family Syngnathidae; genus Stigmatopora; species Stigmatopora nigra. The sequence continues at coordinate 19,225,206 of NC_135508.1, forward strand.
TATTTAGCACACCAAAGAAAAGACTTGTGAATGACTTCAGGCCTATACACCCACACATACCCACTTCTACAGAATGCACGTTGATGTTGCACACTGTTTGAAAATTGAAAAAAATACACTACATACTGTGGATGTTGGTTGTTGTTGGCTAGTGTGGTGGTTATGCCAGAAATGGCACTCTATTTAGTGTAAAAATGAAAATGCGTTCCCCAAAAGTTTCTGTACTTTATGTGAAAAATTTTGCAGAACCGATGCTGTGGCTCTGCGGCTCCGCCTCCAGTTTCAATTTCATTACAGCGCCTTCTTTGTTTTATCCAAAATTCCAATTTATTTATTTTATAACAAGTATTCCTTAGTTTAGTTTCCACGCATCGTTTTAGTATACACTTTTACCAACATTTATTATTATTATTTTAGTCAGCGAGAGAGACCACACATCGTCTTACTATACTCTCATCTCTAGACTGAGTTTAATTGACCAAATCAAAATTCCCGCAATCTATGTAGAAACATTGATTAAAACTCTTCTTTTTTTTTTTCTTCCCTTCTGCATTACGCCTCTTCTCCAGTCTAGAGAAACATCTTAATCCCTCACACACACTTTCTATCCCTGTCAGTCTCTGTTTATTGTCATTTCTCCAGTTTCTTGCTCCTTTCAGTTCTCTTTTCGGGACTCTGCTGATCTCGAGAAAACTGAGTAGATGCTATTTAGCTCCTTTGGGACTGAGCTTTAGCCATATTGGGTGACATCCTGATGGCGCCGAAGAGAGCAAACACACACACACAATTGGGGTCCACATTTGTGTGTGTGGAGAGGATCAAAGTGAGTAGTTCATTGTGTGTGTCAGTCCCTTGATGGCCTTTAGCCCCCCATCAGGGCATGCTATGGTACCACGCTCTGATTGGTCTCAAACTGTCCTGACGGGAAATCCATTTGTGTGTATCTGTGTGTACATGGCCTCAGTGTGTGACTGAGGCATGCGCCTGGATGACAGCTAAATTGAATGCCAGTGCCAACAAGTCCACAGGATCAAAATGAGAGGAATGAGCACAGCGTCACATGGAGACGTAACAACCATTAAGCCACAGGCAGGTGTGCATGCATTTGGGTGTATATGTGTGTAAAGCGATGGAGGTTTAATGTGCTCCCTGGTGAGGAGTTGCTGACATCCGGGTAGTAGTAAATAGGCAAAAAAGGACTTCTACAAAGTGAGATCATAAAGATCTCCACTGACTCTTATACTATTGTTGCCACCAATTTTACGTATAGGTCATGTTTTAACCTTATGCATGATGTTAGTGGTGTGTTTCATTCTATCCTTGTAGATATACCAATGACGTATTGAATAATATTGACACAGTGTTTGATCACTGCCAGCATTTCACCATTTTTAAAAAAAATAACAACCTCATTAGGAATTGTTCTAATGATTGGGTCATTGAAGTAAAAAATCAAACTTAGTATCTTCATAATCCATTTCAGTAGCAGTTAAATGCAATTAGTTTGCATTGAGAAAAGGACAACCAAATCGTCACCACTGTGAATCTGACAGATTGGTTATGTGGTAAATTTGTGGGCGCGGCCCTTACTTGCCTATTAGGGAGTATTAGACTGTGGCTGATGTATGGAGTTGTGTCAGGGATATGAGGTTTAGGTAGGCCGCTGTCTGGGTTAGATAGAGTTTGTGTAATGGAATCCTACCGCACATCACTCGCCGCCGGCCGCAGTGAGTGGGGCTAATTCAATTGCTTCCATCCACACCTCACATTGGTCCTAGGCTCAAGATAAAGAATGGACTTCTTAACAGCAGAATGAAGCAGGCAAATCTATCAGTCAATCCAAATACTGTTTTCAATCGGATCATTGGTACTAGATGAGTGCAGTGGGATTGCAATCATAAAAGGAAATTAAATAAGACAATTTTGTGAGTTCTTGAGGCACTCCACTATGATAAGTTCAAGAGTAACAAAACACTCTCAAAGAGTGTATGTTCCAGAAAGTAGATCCTGCAAAGTCTGAAATCTTAAATTGTGAACTCTGAGTTTTTATTCCAAATTAGATAATCTGTTCTATGTCAAGTTGAATTTGTTTATAGCAAAAAAAAAAAAGCCATCAGCGGTGGAGCATTTAAATTTGGAATCCCTATGGAAACCAAGAGAAATAGTTCAAATTTTTTCCCAAAATTTTTGACAATGCATGTGAAAAGTGAGTATTGAGTATACTAACATCCTCTCTGTTTTTGTCTTGGTGTCATGGGATCAAGTGCTACTTTTGTGTGTTTGTCAGTCAAGCGACAAGTCGTGGGTCCAATCCGCTTGGATGGAAAGCAATTTCTGCATTGACCCTGAATTGAATGCATCGTCCAGAAAATGTCAGCTGATACCAATATCTGTTGAAATGTTACCAACCAATGCGTTTTTGCTGAAAATAGGTGTTATTTTTAAAACAACCTGTCTGCAACGAGATTATGTTCTCAAAATCTTTTACCATGGTGAGTAAACAAGTTTTTTTAGTGGACTCTCATAATTTTATAATAATTTGTGGATTAATGCCTTAATATTGTGCAGTGGTTATTGGTAATCACAAGCAACAAACAGTGTATTGTTTAATAAGAACTCTAGGCCATCCTTTTTTCTTGGCAATATTAAAAAGATGTGTACCGAACGTCAATATCTCCTTCATAAAAAAATGTGTATGATGTGAGTTGGTGTGATTAAAGTCTCTATTTAGCAATATAAGATGATACCTTCATACAAATTTTCAAAGAAAAGTGCTTAAAAAATTTGAAGCTCAGTAGATGAACATCAAAATAATGGTAGATTTATAGGAGGATATAGCATCACTTTTCAAAATAACATCATCTGAGAAAAAACTGCAACCATCAACCATCAACTATCTGCTGAAGCTTATTTATTTGGAGTTTCCTTGAGTTGTTCTAAAAGTAAGTCAGTGTGAGTCTTCTACTGCAAGCAGTGCCAGTCTGTGACTGCTCCTAATAAAACTTTGGATATTGTTTGTCGCTTGCCAGGAAAACAGCTGCTTTGTTATAAATTTCAAATGAACAGCTAGAGGTTTCTCCAGTGCAACTCTTGTCTACAGTTGTCTAATCACGCTGTTTGCTTGCAGCGAGCTGCGGGCACAGGTTAAAACCCAGTCTGGCTCAGCTTGAAATGAAAAACAAAACTAACAGCAAGACTCATTGTATCACTGGAGGCATTCACAAGCAAGCCTCGGGCATCAGGGACTCCCACTAACTGCGCAAACTGATTTAGCAGTATAATTTGAGAATGCAAATAGCGGACTCTTCAAGACCACCTGCCATCATTGCATCGTCTCCGTAATGTTTCTGTCCGATGTTCTCGAAGTCTACTGACCTCAGCAGACCCACGTGTCCTCTATTTTACTGTCATATTGATCTGTGCCACTACTCACCCTCCCTAATCCTATATTTTCCCAAGATACAGCACTGTCCTGTCTTTGACCTCCATCTTCCATTCTGCTCTGCTTCATCTTCCTTGCAGTTTGTTAAGTTTCATTCTGTTTCCTCTAAGCAAACATTGCCTTCCCTCCACTTTCTACTCGGTGGAAGAAAAAAGTTTTACGGTGTATTTGTCCGACTAAAGGATGATCTAAAAAAAAAAAAACTTTCTCCACACCCCCTACTGAAATCAGTTGTTGATCTTTCAAAACTGTTGCTTTTCTAATTCTGTGCAGCTGTAAATTTTAGGTTGACGCTTTATTCACATATTTTCAATTGTCTTGTTAAGTTAATTTGAAATATTTAAACATTTTGCTGTTATTATACACACTAGACTTTTTCATGAAAAAGCATATAATTACTTGCACAGTATTTTCAAGTCTTATGTAGAGCATACAAATTTAAACAGATCAGATCAAAATTCCAATTACCCTTCAACTATTTGTGAAAAGTTGCCCTGGTAGAACAGTGGTTGGTACGTCCGCCTCACCATTCGGAAATTGAGGGTTTAATCCCCGGTGGGTTCTGACCTTCCTGTGTGGAGTTTAATGTTCTCCCCGGGGAACCTCTGAAAAGTACGAGTGCTCCCAAGAAAATTGAGGTGCCAGACAGACAAGATATTTTAAAGATTACTGTCACTAGCGAATCCACAAATATCTTCGTCACCCTACAATCAATGAAACTGCATTAAAATTTGAGCTTGGATGAAGGGTTACCAATTACTCTAATAGGTCATTTTACCTGGATGAGGCTAAAGAAACGTGCAGATACGATTGAGCTACATGAAAAGGTGACCACTTTGGTTCCGTTGAACACCAGTTGCCTAATTAAAGGTGTGATCCTTGCAGCAGGTCTCTGTGGACTAGAGAAGTGAGCTCTACGCTTTCAAGCGCATCCACCTTTGTGACCACGCGCAGCACTACCAAAAGTACCACTCCTCGTTAGATTTGAAAAGTTCAATGTCACTGATGTTACCACGGGGAATGAATATGGTAATATGATCGAATGTACAGATAGAGGCTAAATTGATGAAAGAGTGAGAAACACAGTAGCATGAAGTTCGCGAGCAGCCTTGAATACAGCAGAATTAATCAGTTTGAAAAGCTCTTCTCTGAGATTCTCTTCCAGCTTCATCACTTGTAGTAAATATTAACATAAAGCCCTTTGAGGAAGTCTCTTTACAAAATATTTTTAATAAAAAATCAGAAACATATACATTGTAAATGTACACATTGACAAAAGTATATTAAGAGTATCAATTGAAAAACACTTTGTTCTACATTTTTGGGGATTTTGGGGTGCTGGTGTCTCATCTCAGCGATGAGTATTTTCCTGTGGTGAATCAGTGTTTTTCCAAAGAAATGGAAAGGAACAAATGATGTTAAATATAATAATATTCTTGAGCAAAAGCCAGTCTGTGACATTAAAAACTCAATAGCACCTAAAAATTCTTGTGTAAATCCATATGAGTTTTCCGGCTTATTTTTTAATGATGTACATGTGTTTCTTATGATTGAGATAATTCTGCCTCTAAGACAGTGACACAGCAATTGACTTATGTGCCAATAATAGCACGTTCCTGTTATGGCTATTAGTGTGTGTCATATAATCAGCAAGATGTATGAGTAGGGGCATTTGCGTTTTACCTCAGGAATCCATTTAGTAATGCACATGCTTTTTGGTCATATTACAGGAAACACTCAACAACATACATGGACTGAAACCAAGTTGAAGGATTTTAAATCCCCTTGACCATCAGTATTAAATATGTTTGCTATTGGATCATTTTAAAAAGGGGGAATTTAACCACTTTCATCTTTCAATTTTCCGTGTGACGTAGGGCGATAACACATTTGGACAGCTGCCTCTAATCTCTACTCATGGGTTTTCTGATGCTTTGGTGCATCTGACACAGGGTGTGTAGACTCCTGCTCTGTTTAAAGGTACTGATACCATAGTACTTGTTTTTCAAAGTGGAGAAATTAGCTGAAAAGAAGCACAACATTGGCTGCTAAGACAACAAATAGGAAGTATACTGGTAAGCATGCTGTTGGTTTGGGTGTAGTATCGGCAACAGACAGGCATCTAAAGACCAATGCAAATAACTCTGTGTATATTATTCTTTACCAAAGTTTAAGTCACAATTGCAAAGTAGCGCCATTCTCCCAACCATGATGTGGCAATTATTTTCTTGCTTTTACCGTTTTTTCCTTTTATGACTAAGCCAAAACGTGTGTCAATAACACCCTGCATTGTACTACGATTGGCTGCCCACCAATTCAGGGTGTTCCCCACCTGGTGCCCATAGATCGCTGGGTTAGTCTCCAGCACCCCTTTTACCCTTGTGAGAATAAGCAGTTCAGAAAACGAATAAATTAATGAATAGTCTGCTTTACTTTCATTCTGTTTCCCCATTAAATTCTCAGTACTTTTTATTCTTTGTTTAAAGTTCATTGTAGAGTCGTTTTTTTCCGCATTTTAAAAGCTTTTTATTCTTTTACAACAATGGAAACATCCTAACTTTATTTGAGAATGAAACGCTGAAGGACCTGAAGTTTAATTCAACGCTTTAACTAGCAGGGAATAAACAGCTGTGCAAGCCTAAAGCGAGGATTTGGTACCTCCTCTCCACCAGCCTTGCTATATTGTTTGGCTAGAGAGAGACTACACACGCTCATACAGATGCAGTAATCTCTCTCAGCAGCGCTTGGTCTTGTTCTAAAGCACAAACACCATCCATAAAGAGACCATGTGTGGGAGGAGGAAAGATTCCATTTCTTTTCTTTTACCTCTTGCAGGCAAACGTGTCAATCCTGTTTTCTAAAGAGAGGCCACATGCATTTATTTGTGCAAGTGTTAAAACAAGAGTGGGTGTTTAAATGTCAGGTCTCCAACATTGCATCACTTGCTTAGTTGTGTCTATGCAGCAAGTAATGCTGGTTCCGATCTGTGGAGCCTGCTCAAGCTAATTGAAACAATTCACAAACACCCACTGAATGAAGGTGCCAGTATGACGTTGTCGTTGCTCCATGAGAAGGAAAAATATAGTTTATAACTTCAGTAAATTACATTTGCATCAATGGTTTCAACTTTCAAAATGTGTTGCACACATAGATAACCAAGACACAAATGGAATTATTTGTTTTGGTTAATAGGATATGAAATGAAGATAGACCATTGCTCTTTATTAGTGAAGGGTCAGGGTTCGGGTTGGGTCAGGGTTCGGGTTGATAAGAACTTGGCCCTACTTCAGGACAAACTGAATCAGTGCCCAGCCAATCGGAGGGCACAAGGAGACACAGCCATTCGTGCTGTTACTTATACTTAGGGGCAATTTAACGTATCAAAACAACCTACCCTGAATGCTTTTGGAATTCGGGAGGAAACCAGAACACCCAGAAACAACCCACACAGGCCCGGAGAGAACATGCAAACTCCACACAGATAAGACCCACCTCGGATCAAGCCCTCGACCACAGAACTGTGAGGCCGACACGCTAACCACTTGGTCACTGGGCCGTCCTCTTAGTCCAACTGATTAATTTTGACCCACTCTAAAAATTTCCATTTTTATATCGGCTACGTGAAAATGATTTAAAAAAAGAAGCACATAAGAGAGGATATTGTGCTTTTAATGTGAACACAAGTGACATAAGAAAATGTATTACATAATGTAAGCTCTTGCTGATAGATGATTAATGTGCTGGAAATGATCTATACTCCCTTCAGTGAGGCAATTAGCTTCAATTTCCTGTTGTGTTTCTCCCACAAACATTCATATGCATGCGTCTCCCCGCACACGTAATTTCTTTCCCAGACAAAGCTCAGGTTTCTATCCACATCAATAAGCTCCTCCAATCAGGTGCACTTTAAATATGTACCTAACACCCGGGGCTGCAACAGGTAACGAGTAAACACCCAAACACAAGGATCGCCTCTTGGATGTACACAGGCTCTCTTTACTTACATCTATTGTTCGTCGATTTTTAATGAGATGAGACATGCAACGCCTGTATATTCCACTTTTACCACATGCTGTGAAGACAGCATTATAGACAGTCTTTTTGACACAGTTTAGTACAAGTGCATGTTGGAGGTTACTGCATTTTTGTTGAGCAGATGATTAAGAGATGGTTGCTCATGTCAAAGGTCTCAACACATCTAGCTCTGCAGAATCTTCCTTGTTTTGTCTTTGTTGAATGCTATTTTGGAGATCATTTCCGCATGTGCTCGTAGACTCATGTTCTGTATATGTGGATGTTTTGTATGCATAAAGTCGGTCTACTGTTGTCAACTATGACTATCCAATCATCTGGCTCACAAAGTCTACCTCACATTTCATTGGCCTCTAATTAGTCTTTTGTTCTCTTTCAAATGAATGGCTTCTACTTCAACGAGCGTTTCAGCATGCGGGCAGAACACTCACGAGGCACATTTTGCTACGAACAATTCATGAGTGTAAAATTGCACTGGTATTTTACTGCGTGGCAATCTTCTGCATTAATCATCGCATCATAGGGGTGGACAGAGTTTATGTCATGAATGCAACCACACACATATAAGTCATCTGCACATGCTTGTGGAAGCACTTAGATCAATAGGCAGACAGCCTCTGGCCATCTCCAATCAATACTGCGGTGAGTGCTGAAGGCAAGACCAAAGCTGTGTTGTGAATTAAGGCATGTTGTGCATGGGTATACAGAACAATGCAGAGGTACATTCAGCAACACTCCTGTGAACAAAAAGGGATTTTTCTTCCTACAAATGGGTCAATGTTTGACATACCCAATTGTCTGTTTATTATCTGAATTACTGAGCAATTTCAACATGAAAATAACATTTCCCTTAGATTTTTTGGGTGTTTTTCTCATTTTGTTGTATGGCACATTCAGTGACACTGCTGCTTTCACCAAAGAGGGATTTCTATAGCCTTATGAATGGGTCCATTTTGACCCCAATCGTTTGTGTTTATTATCAGAAATAATTATTAACCCCGAAATAAATATAAGGCCTCAAATGTTCCTGTATTTTGTATTCTTGAGGTTTATTTTACTTTGTTTGTTGTGTAGCTCTTTCAATTGGGGTGGCTAATCTACAGGGTTCTTTAATTAATTGTCTTCTATTTTAGTTTCAACTATCTTTCCAATGGGGGTGATATGCCTTTAATGGCAAACAATGAACAAGGGATATTTGTATGGAAAATTCCTTAGGTTTCATTTAAAATCATACTATAATTTCCAAATCTTTTTTTAGTCATGATCGGGCAAAGGAAAGTGGATTAACCCTATTACAACGAAACGGAGGCCAGGTATGGTAGTGGCAACTCAATTTGTCATCAAAACATTGATCAAACGTGACCAAAAAAAAAAAACCCAAATGAACAAAGTGCAAACAAAGACAGCTCTTCCAAGAATTACAAACTAAACAAAAAGCCAGTGTATCAAAAGAAACAGAAAAAAAGACTTTGGCGGCGAACTAACAAAGGGGAACTTGAATACATAGAGATAGGTTACTTTTCTATCAGCTGTGTCAGCTGTTCTGAAAGGCAATACTCCCACTCTACATAGAGGGCAGATCAAGTGGTTCATCGCTACCATTAATGGCCTAAATGAACATCCTTTACAAATGCCTTGACCTTTAACTTCAAGATTTAAACATGGGCGATAAAATAAAAAAATAAAAAAGTGCTGCTTGGGGCATATCTCCAATGACTTATCTTCTAAAGCTCACCTTTCTAACTTGGAATATACGGTAAACTGAAATATTTTCTCTATTTGGGAATGAATGAGTAGCTTTGGAGCAGGAAAATGCAATTTAAGTGATAGGGAGGGAAAAGGAAGGCACAAATATCTTTTTTTTTTTACAATTTTAAACAAACTGGCCAAGACAGTGAAAAGGGAGTACAGTTGTTTGTTTGAGTAACACACATTCGCACCCAGGCACTCTCTTTGTCTTGTCTCGTTAGTCTGCGTGAGTTTTTTTTGACATTAGATTCCTGCCACATGCCTATAGGCTGTAACCCTTGAAAGTCTTCTCAAAACCATTTAATTAAAATGCCTTCCACAATTACAGCACAATCCTGATGCTTGTGACCTTCACACCTTCTATTAATATGGTGTCATATGTCCTCAAACTTTCTCACTATGTCTCTTCTGACACCCTTCCTTTTTTCTCTTGTAGGGAAATAAACTCTTGTGTTTAAAGTTTTGTCATTACCATTAAATCTCAAGAGAGTCCACGCTTGACTGATCTTGACAGCAGTTCCTAAAAAAATGTGTTGACTAACTAGAGGACCAGGGTGCAGTTCTGGAACAAAAAGCAAACCCAAACCCACAGCTAAAATTATAATTTAACACCCACAAGGCACCTCAATTAAAAATATTTTTTTCCCCAAATCTTGTTTGTCTGTAAATATTTACAAAAATTGGAATAGTGCGGTGATTAATAATTACTTTTAGCTATCCGGCCTAATAGTTTCAATTTTATTTCACCCACCAAGAAGATATTGAAAAAAAATACATTTTTCAATTGAAGCTTATAGTGAAAGCCTTAACGAATGGATGATTAAGCTAACAAACGGCACTGGGCTCCATGGGGTTTTAAGCCTCAGCTTTTGATGGAATTCAAGTTCAAGGTCACAAGGATTGGTCAAGAATCTTGTAGTACAAAGGACTTAATTCCCCCCCCCCCCTCCCATTCAGCAGTAAAAATGTAAAGCTTTGTATTAGTTATCATTAGTTATTCATTGGTTGTGCTATTGAGATAACGCCCCTTGTCACCATAATCATTTTGAACATCTAGATCATGAATATGCATTTTTATTAGAATTTACAAAGATCCAAAATAATCAATACCAGGCTTTCCCATAAATACGAGCAAACTCAATCTGTCGTTGATGTTTTTTTTTTATTGAAGACCGAGATGGACAATGACTTGAGGGGATGATATAAATGACCTGAGCCTCTCATTGAGCTAATTTCATTTACATTTGTTCTACCTTCGTTGTTGTACTTAGTTTCCAAAGTTAAACTCGCTGAATTCAGTATCCAAGAAGCAGCTCTCAACTCAGTGCGACTCTTCACATGAATATCTTATTAAATGTGCTGCTCAAATTACCCACTTAGATGGACAGCTTCTCTTATTTGCCCTCAGGATAAATATCCCAAAAGTGCTCTAGGCTAACGTCAAGCACAAAACTCAAGATTGTCTGTGTTGTCCTGCCCATTCAGTGCTTGTCTCACCGGCAATAAAAGAGCAAAGAAGTTGCTGACACATCCATCACTTTCAAGACGATGAATCCACATGAAACTGGAGCCAACACCATGGTTTAAAAACTTCTAACCTGTTTTGTGGAAGAACTACAATTGGCGGATCCCGAATGACCCCGAGAAGACCTAAAATTAGTTCTTAATCCAGAGAGAGAAAAGACATTCAATTAGAACCCTCTCTGATTTTAAGATTTCCATGAATAATTTAAAAAGGCTTTCATGAGATGATTTGTTTTTTCACTTATGCCGCATGCAACTTCCTGATTTCACATTCCTAGTCTACTTATTTTACCTTCTTATCATATCACCCATGATCACTTACAGACTCTGAAATTTCCTCTCGTTTTGCCTTGCCATCATTTTTATTTTTGTTGCTGATAAAGCTGACGAATCCTTTGCCTTGCCTTGTGCTCCTCTCCGATATTTTTGTTTAACTTTTGAGTCCATCGAGTAACCATCTCTCCCGCACCCATTCTTTCTGCTTCAGTTGTTTTCACATCCTGAGTTTGCATTCTCCTCTTATTTCCGACTCCCCTCTCTCTGTATCTTGCCATCTCACTTCAGAGTTTTTGTTATCAAAAGCCATACCTCACCAACTGAAAATAACAAGGAGCAGCAGCAGCAGCAGCTTCTGAAGTCACTTTGTGCTGTTCGATGTGTGCTGTTTCATGCTGATATTACTTACCTTCATTTGTGATGGGGATAAACAAAAGATTACATTTATTTTAAGGTCAATCAGTCATTGTGTGCTTGTGCATGTTAAATAAACCCCAAGGGTCTGCCCTGGCCTCTCGTCACCTTGCCAATCATATCAGTCAGGAGGATTGTGATAACCTTATCTCTGGCTGAGCTGTGCATAGCCAAAGGCCACCCCTTAATACACCATCCCAACCTCGCTCACACACACACAAATATATATATATATATGCACACACTTTTACTCATATTAAATGAAAGAGGCCAGAGAATAGATAGAGATCAATGTTGCTAAATCAAGGACATGCACTACGCTGCTTCTCCCTGTCTCTTGCCGGCTCTTATCTATAATGGAAAAGCCATACATTTACTGCTCCCTGCCTAGGCTGGTCACACTCAGTAACACCATGAAATAGTGCCCCAAAGTGTTCAGGAAAACACACACAGAAATACGAGCATAGCTTTGCATCTTTTTAAAGTTCATAACTAAGTTGCTGGTAAAAAAAAGAAAGAATATGACTGTTTTCGAGAAAGAACAGCCTATATTTGGTGAAAGAATTGAGGTGACTGGATGTCTTTTCTGTCTGTGCAGGTCTGGGTGGAGAGTGTTGGTGGTTGGTGGGTGGTGACAGTAGGCTGTAAAAAGAACATATGATGATGCGCAGACAACATAGGGTAGTTTCTTGTGACAGTTGCATTTCCACTATCTACATCTAGTGTTCTTGGTGCCTGTGCGTTTTGAAAAAAATTGAAAGCATGGTTGAGATTGAGACAAGTTTAATATCTTTGGTTTTAGCTCTGCCTTTATTCATTCTATTATAATACTCCTTCCTATGGGTTAATTTTCTGTTTTGAACATTTTTACCTTCAAATATCCTGTTTAGTCTTTCTCCATTTCTCTGTTTTTACCTCCCACACTGAAGCCCGTCGTTACAACAAGTGATAACTCTGAGCTACAGGAGTCCTTTACCATGTCTGCAGACGGTCTTTATACAGCCACATCATTTTTGATGAGACAGGTAAGGGATAGAGGGATGCAACTAATATCTTTCCCTTATAGCCTCTCATGTGGCTCATTCCTTCTTTACTCTGTGTGTGTGTGTTCCACACTGAAAATGCATAACTACGATATGGCTGGAAGCCAATATGATTCATCTATTTTGAGAACATAGCCTCCGAGGTCAAGGTAATACTAGTTTGAGAGTTATACCTTTCTGGGCAACAGCAACTTGGAAACTTTAAGGACTTTTGTTGTAGAACTTTCTAGACATTGTTTAATGTGATTGGCTCATTATTTTATAATGGCATTTCAATAGAGTAAAAATAGCAAAGAGGATGTTGTCAACAACACCATCAGTAGCTTTGATGGAGTGATATTGTTTGTACTACTTTTATTTCATTTCATCTGGTAGTGTATTATTGCTATGGCGTTGGAGCCTTGCCAACAGGAAAATCCATTGAAGCTTGCCCACATTAGAAATATCATAAGAGCATGGGTGGGGTAATGCACTGAAGGAAAATCATTTATAAGGCATTGCTTTTAATGTTTGTGGCTTTGTCTGGCTGTTAAGCCAAACCTGAGGTCAGAAGTCTTTTATAAATGCCAACAAGAGAACCTAATCATAGATTCTTACCACTGGTAGCATGACAACAAGGAACTTCTGTGTACATCTAAATCCTACTGTATTTGTAAAGCACTTTTAAAAACAGGCAAAAGGGCTCCACAACGACACTGTGTTCAGCATTAGGCATTCGAAAACCAGTGGACGGATTTGGAACTCTATGTTTCCAAGTGACACCTCTCAAACATCCCTTTGAGATACGACTCAAGAAGGAAGCCTTGTCTGACCAGGAAAACAATTTAAGCTTGTGTGGCATTGCTGAAACAAAGCTCTTTCCCAGATACATGTGGAGAAATGTGCTATGGTCCGATAACATCAAGGTTAAACCTTTGGGCCATAATTTTAAAACCTATGTTCAGAACAAATACAACATTTCTTATCACCAAAAGAACACCATGCCTACAGTCACAGTGGTACCAGCATCATGCTTTAGAGCTGTTTTTCTTCAGTCTGAACAGAAATGTTTAAGACAACTGAAGGATATTATAAACATATACATTACCAGTTAGTGTGGTTTTTGGTTTTCCTTTTAAAATGCTATTTACAGTATACTAATACTCCAAATCTTTTTGGTTAGTGAGCATGGTTGATTAATTAGAGCACAGACAACTGTAATTAACCTTATCCCACAGTCCAAAAAGTGTGTGCTCTGTTGTTTGGAGATTTTCAGTTGGCAGTAGGTGTGAATCGTTGTCAGTTGTTGTAGTGCATAGGTACCCAATACATTGATCGTGGTCGATAGGTATATCTTAAAGATAATTTAGATTGTAGTTAAAATACTATGGGAATTAGAAAAGTAGCTTGTAAAGCAAAAAAGTCAGGGCACTCCTGTTGTATACTGGATGCCAGCAGTGCAAGTGTACCCAAAGTGAAGGAAGTCTGTTTCTTAAATGTTCAGAAGTTGAGATTTTACCCTTGTGATCCTGGATCCAAAAAGTAGTGCAGAAAAACAAAGGATAATACACTGTAGCTTAATGCAAACAAAAAAGACACTCGTTTATGTATTTTTACACACCAATGAAATGATAGAATCCAGTTAAAGAGTATTCAAAGACGGTCAAGACTCACATAGATTCCCAACTATTGAAATTGTACCAAAAAAAAAAAAATCATTTATGGAAAGTTTCCACCAGCTTTATTAAAAAACAATGTCGTAATAAGAGTACATGAGCCAGCAGAGAAGCAGAGTAGATGATTTTTGGTTTCATCATGGAATACAAAATTGAAAGCTAGTCATTAATCGCGAAAACATGAGAATGCACCGTACAAGTTCAAACCGGAGTCTGACGCACAATAACACAGCTTCTGTGACAGAAAAGGAGAGACAGTCCCAGCACCATTCTCATACGATCAATAGTAAATATCTTACATTTATCACCTTCAACTCTACAAGACAAACTGGTGATTGAAAATCTAAAAATGTTCATTCATTCATTCATTTTCCATACCGCTCATCCTCACAAGTTACGGGGGGTGCTGCATCCTATCCCAGCCAACTATGGGCAGTAGGTGGGGTACACACATAATTGGTTGCCAGCCAATCACAAGGCACTAAGACACAAACACAAATTTAAGTCTTCCACAAGCTAATAATGAAGAAAGACACGGTTGGAGTGGAGTGCGAAGGCAACCTGATAGTGAGACTTAAATGGAAGGGTCTTGATTACAATTGAAAGGTACAGCTGGCAACCCCATGTGGCACACCTGAAGCCAATCACCTTTCTGTAAGAGCGCAGCTGGAAGCCAGGTAAATCATGAACAGGTGTGGCACAATTGCCTTAACCACAGACATGCCTGAAGTGACAAGTGACATTTTGAAATGAACATGTGGCAGGAACTTTAGTTACAGTAATACTTTGATTCATGATTAAATCAACCCATACGAGTTGTTTAAATTTCTTAGACAATTTGCTTTTTTTTGTGTTGAAAGAATATAAATGCATTTTTGCTTCGTGGCTTCTTTTCTGTCCAATCAAGAATTAGGAAATATCTGTTCCAGGTGGAACTCCAAACATTTGTTATCATTTTTAGTCCAGATCAGTTACTGAAAGTACCTTGACTTTGCTGTTTATCAAAACCATCTGACTTTTCATCTTAGGGGACCCAAGGGGGTAGTAGCAAACCTGGCCTTATACAATATTCACTTTTATGCTGCTAACTATCTCATTCAATCTTATTATGCATTTAGTGTTAGGTTTAATGATCCCAGCACAGGATCAGTATCAACTGAATATGACCCACAGTTTCCTGCATTTTGCCCTATTGAGTTGTCTCCTGAGACAACAATACTAATTAGCTGTCAGGCAAAGATGTACTAAAATCCACAATAGGCTGATCATATATACTCGCACATGTTGTTACACATGCATGCACACGAAGACTAAACAGGGAAAGTGTTGTCAGGGGACACTTTGACAAGTCAATAAATACAGACGATGGCTTATCTCACATCCTGCTCTACTTGTTATTGATTGTTTCTATAGTTATCTTTTTTGTCCAAAGCACAAATGAGCAAGACCTGGGACATACTGAATAGGCCAAACAGAAACATGAAAACTCATAACCATTTCTTGCTGTCAGTATTAATTTTTGAAATTGTATGAATCACTTTTGACTTCTGCAAGTAGATGAGCAGAAAGAAAAAACAGCACTGCAAAGTGTGGTGGATAGGTGACATTTGGTGACCAGTGGCAATTTGTGTTGACATTTCGCACTGCTCTTCATCCCTAATGCCGCCAGTGAGCTCTGGCACATTTGTCACTGACTTTCCTAACAATCTTGTAACCATTTTAGCTCTGCCTGGGGTGTATACTAAAGTTTATGTGCATGGACAGTAATGCATATCTGATTGGGTAGTGCTTCAGATGATTGGTGCTGCACAAAATGGTCAAATTTCTGTGTGCATGGTTGTCCGTCTCCTTGTGCCCTGCGATCGCCTGGCCACCGATTCAGGGTGTCCCTGCCTCTCGCCCGGCTTAGCTGGGATAGGCTCCAGCACCCCCTGAGAACCCTAATGAAGATAAAGCTGTTCAGAAAATGAGATGATTTCAATGTTTTTGTTCAAATCCTCAAAGTCTATCCATTTTCAAAGAAGTGGACAGAAAACAGCCTGTCATTGTTGCAAGAACAATTAAAATTTGTATGCCATCAGAGAATTATGCATCAATGAAGAAATGAAATATTAAAAACTATTCTAATTATTCACAAGTTTGGCAGTAAAGCCCTGAATCGATAAAATGATTTTTAAAAACTGACTTTTTTAAATTGCTATCCAAGCTAACTACACCCTGAATCGGTGGCCAGTCAATCGCAGCCAAATTCTCAATCTCATAGATAATTGAGCAAGGCCTCTGTGAATGCAGTTTACCTGCTGTGTGTTGGTGTAAAAGTTAGTTGTTTTTCATAAAGCACTCATGTTTACATGCTGCACAAACCCAAGTAATGAATGTCAAGGGGATACTCTGTTGTTTTTGATGCCATATTAAAGCGCAATGTCCAATTAATGCAAGCCCAGGATCGGTATAACCATGAGCAATTACTTTCACTTGGTTGGAGCTTTGCATTTTATCAAAGTGCACACGACCTTTCTCATCTTGGTGCTGTCACTTTGCATTTCATTTTTCTGGAATTCATTAAAATAAGGAGTCAGGTGAAAATATGGATCAAATAACAAGGGAACTTTCATTAACCTAATTTTCCTTCCAGACTATATGATAGTATGAAGTAGACCTTCAGTCTAGTCTTTTAACATTGTTTAACTTTTAAAATAACAAGAAATTATTAATTAACAAAAGGGGTCATTTATGTAAATGTATCTTACGTTACAAAACAACAAAACTAAAAGTGACAGCAAAGACAAGACCAGAACATAACACAAGAAGAAGTAGCTAGTTTGAGTGTTAAATATGTATCATTATCGTCCTTGGGGCAAAATATGATTTCTATCTCCTGGGCGCAAATCTCTGCCTTGTTTTCATTACCAGCTGTTTGCTTGGACTCTATTGGACGCAGAAAAGTTAATCCATTAAATCAAATATTTGGTCGGAAACCAAATGAGTGGATCACAGTGTGTAATAACAGTGAAGGAAAGATAGATGCATCTGCACATGCACAAAAATTGATGAATGAGTGACCTTGGCTAAAGTGTCACACGTCCCTTTTACTTGTGGCATGATGGAGACTTGTGTCTGTTCACATGACTTTTCATCCTCACACTTAGGAAAATTGAAGTAGAGACTTTGCTTACGCTATTTGTGTGTGTGTGTGTGTGTGATCCATTCAAATCTATGATATGAGACATCGCTCCTCAAAGACTTTGCAGTTGGAAGAACAACACCCTATTGTTTCATCCAAATGTCAGTGCACAGCGTGCGCATCTCTGAGTGTCACACAGGTGTACACGGAGAACTTAATAATGTATTGATTTCTTGTTCTACGCCGTACCACCCCGAAGATCTAGCTCATCAGAAAGCAAAACCTCTAATGTGTTACAACGGGGAAACAATTGTGGTAGTTTTAAGACTGACAGCTTTTTTAGAGTTGTTTTGGGATGCACAATTGTGAAGTGATCTCAGTGTTTCTTTATCATGTGGCATTTTCAAACTATTGACTGGTTGATGTTAAGTTGTTGGCCTCCCCTGCGCCACAAATAAGAAAAACTAATGAAGTGAATGTCAAGACTTCCAATGTGAATGAAAGAGTTGCGGAGTCAGCGTTCACTGCAAGTGTTCATATTTTGATTTTCCATAGGTGACAAGCAAATGTAAATAAAAGATTAAATCGTGGAATGATGACTCACGCAAAGTACCTCAAAACTTCACATCAGTCGTATTGGAAAGTCCGACCTCCGTCTTGGCAATACAATTTATTTCTTGAGGAATTTTTGTTTTGTGAGATGAATAATAAGAGTAACATGGTTTTGAAATAGATTAATCACACCGTTAATGAATAATTAAGCTTTCTTGGGCAGTCAGTATAGTAGATGTGCGTATGAATAGCCACATTTTTTGTGTGTGAACTAGCTAATGAAGTGTTCATGGGGGATACCGCTTACAGAGGTTTGCCCTCTCGCCCTCCTCAGCAGGAGATAAATCCCTAATAAGCTCGTTACTGCAGGTCATCGAGGTGTCACCACACACACCCGCCCACACTACAGGGTATGTTAGCTGCATCTTACAATAAGGTCCACAGGTTAACACTATGAAATAAAGACTTTGTTTTAGAGGCAACACACTGGTTATGCATGTATAAGACTTCTTCCTGATGAAGTATAATTACTTAATGGATAACAATAGTTTTATCCTCTATTCAGTGCAGATATTAGTAATACATGTCCAATCATTTTTTTAAAGTTGCTACCCCATTTGTTTTCAATTTTAAAAGATGATGGTTATAAAACTGTTGCCTAAGAGTTGTATTAGAAGAATTGGTTACGCTTGATTTCAATGCTTCTTATGCGATTATCGTGAGATGGCCAAATAATGGCTTTTGTTATGAATATGAATTGATTTTTGCTTATACAAGAGGTGTCATTCACTAAATTATGTCATTTGTGAAGAAAATAATGCCGTTGTTTCAAATATGTTCTGGTTATGGGTAGCATTTTTTTGAAGGCATTGATTCATGTTCATGGTGGTCATGTCATATTTATGACAGTCTGCTAGTGTCATATGAAGCATTGAATTTTTTTTTTCATTTTGTTCAGGAATGAGA
Source organism: Stigmatopora nigra (assembly GCF_051989575.1). Classification (NCBI taxonomy): domain Eukaryota; kingdom Metazoa; phylum Chordata; class Actinopteri; order Syngnathiformes; family Syngnathidae; genus Stigmatopora; species Stigmatopora nigra. The sequence continues at coordinate 19,243,983 of NC_135508.1, forward strand.
GTGTAAGAGTGTCATTCACATGCTAATGTGACACCGGATTTTTCACAATTTCTCACAACAAAAGTAGTATATCTTTCAGTTTGTGTTCTGTTTTTGGTGGCTAATTAGCACAGTTTGTACCTGAGAGTGTGTCCCTGTAACACATATCCCTTGGTGCTAATCAAGAGAAATGGTGAAAACCAACTGCATTAATGTTGTCCTTGAGACTGATAATAAAAAAAAACATTGCAATTTTAACTGTTTATTGAAGGACACAAGGACATTCACACACCAAACTTGGGAAACTATATGAGAGATAATCTTAATTATAGCTTTATGTCGTTATTATTTAAAGATTCCAGCCTACTCTTGATCTATTTTAGTCTAGTTTCAAATGTTCTGGTCTCTGATTGTTTTTTTTTTTGTTTAGTTTAGTTTAGTTTTTTAGTTTTGTTCATTCTGCAATATGAAATCAATTAGAAAGACAATAATGCTTCAGGTTTGGAGATTAATCAATCAAGATCTCTGGTCATTCTTAAAGTTAGATTACAGTTTCAGATGTTGAATGACAAGCATTTAAGATGTGGCTGACACAAACAACAAATCCTTTTAATCTACGTCCGTTGTCATATGTAAAAAAAAAAAAATCCACGGATAAATAAAGGTTTGTTGTCAAAAATATAAGTGGCATTTTCTGAGAACATATTCTCCTACCCCAAAATGCACGGACCAGCCAACTTCAACTTGCAATTTCTGTGAGATGAAGCTCTGCGTATATTCAAAAGTGTCTGCCCTTTACGTGAGATCGCTGCCTTGGAGGCTTTATGTGTAGAACCATAGATGAACATAATCTTTTTGTGCTGTTTTTATATCTTGAAATGATGGGTGCAAAACCAAACACACACACAATAATGTCCAAATCTGTTGAATGTCAGACTTTTCATCTAAATACGTGGGGTGTGTCACAGATAGGAACAAATCTTTTAAGATTTCAAAATTCTTAATCTCATAAATCAAAGTATTCCGGTGTAAGAATTCTCAAAAAGTTTATCTTGGTGAAAGGTTATATGGATAAGAATGTTTGTCATCTTTTGCAGTGGCATCTACAGTTTATTAAATATGAAGCACTTAATCAAAAAATGCTGGTGATATATGCCTGAACACTGTCAGATCGGATAAAAATGACATTTTGTGGTTAGACTTTTAAAATTCACATCTGACATGACCCGCTGGTTAAAATGTTGTAATACCGTCTATGTCCCCTTTTTGTTCTGCCAATTTTTCCACTATAGTCTAACTTTGCTTGTGTATGTTGTATGTGTGATAGAAGGTATTGGCATGTTTCTACACAATGTTTTACAAGCTGGGGTTGTAATCAATTTCCAGGTACAATTTAATGGACATTGTAAAAAATGTGGATTTCCTGGTTTGCAACCACAGGCATGTCTGAATTGCATATCTAATGCTCGTCTCAGTGGATGACAGTGTTCTTATTCACTGTAAAATGCAATCAACTCTTTGCAAATCTTATCTCTGAAGTAGTTGATGGCTTTGAATCTGAAGTATTTTCACATGCATGAGTGGAAAATATAAATAAAAATTCCTACAAGAGACCATAAAGAAATGATTGCAATTTGATAGTTTTTCAAGATCAAATGATCTATTACATTAGCTTATGAATATGATTAAGAGTGAAAAAAATCCCACAATTACATAGTCATTCATAAAAAGCAGCACTATATAGTGGCAATTTAACTTTTAAACATAAAAATAAAAGAGAATACTGACTGATCGATCCGCAAAATGAGTTCTGCACTGTGCTTTTGAACTTAATTGGCTACGGTTGAGAAATGATTCCTATTATGATCCACCTAGAGAAAAATGTGTGAAATATGAATAAGAGGGTCAGTAGAAGCTTGACTGTGCCAATGTGAACTTCCTTCTGGTAGACTTGAAATGGACCTTTCCGATAAGGCAGCCATGGCGCTGTCCTAATTTCTTCAATGTGATACCTCAGAAAAAGCAATCAAGCAAAATGGTCTGTAATATACATTCCCCAAACCAAGTAGACCTCATAGACTGCCCCTCTGACACTTTATTAAATACCCAATATAGACGATTTCTCTGCAAGTTGGCTTTTAATTGTAAAGAATAGAATTTAATCAACTAATAGTCATCAAGAAGGGAGTCGTTCAGCACTGTATTGCACAGTCTACTGTCACTTCCATCAGGAAAATGAACATGCTGGATCAGCCCAGCAAATGATCTTTCCAACCACATACAGTGCAGTGTGTATTTATTTGTGCATTTGCCATGCATGCGTGTGTGTTTGTCTACAGGCGAGTACTGTTGATAAATGGGAAAGACCTTGGAGCCAGCAATAGTGTGCTTTCACAGATGGATTAACATGTCTTCCACTCTGAGGTCAATCTGTCCCATGACGGCGGCCGGAAACCACTTACTGTATAGGTTGTCTGCTTCCCATCAATACAATGCGTTGTCCAACAGAGATGTTCTTTAAAAAGGCAACTTCTTGTTTGTTCATTGCTTTTTTCTCCCTGTAATGTTGGATTTAATAATATATTAAAGAGATTGGATTTGTCAAATTTCCCAAAGTCCTTGAAGCTAATTTGGATTTTATTACATTGAGTGTCATCTCCTTCAAAGCTAATTGATTTCAAGAATATCACCCTATACTCATCACTTTCCTCGTACATCATCAAATACATCAATCCTGGTGATTTCCGCAAATATAGATTGTATTGACATCATATAATGTGGTCACTTTTTGCTTAATAGCAACAGACAGTCGTGTCTTTCTTGGAAGCTACTTTTCCCCCCCGATTGTTCTTGAATTACTTAGAATTGTATTTTTAAATTTATTATGCCTCCTTATTGTCTGGCCACCAATTCCAGGTGATCCCGCCTGGTGCCCATAATTAGCTGGGATAGGCTCCAGCACCCCCAAATGAATGAATAAATCTATTTTTTATTGATATTTCCCGCCAACTTCATGTTGTGATTTCTTGAGTAGGAAAGTCAGGAAGCAATAAATCTTTGATCTGATTATCAGAAATTAGCTAAACCACAATTTACCTGTACATTTTCTAAACAGGCTCAGGTTGCATTGAATAAATTTTTTTTCCATCAAATAATACATTCACATTATATTAGATTACTGTCAACGGTTGTCTGATTATTTTGAACTTTAAAGTGTGGAAAAAAATCAGTTTTTTTTCAGAAACGGCACCTTCTTTTTCATGGAAATTTAATCACTCACACATTTGAAAAAGAGTACTTGACTTGAGAAGTAAAATGGTCTTCACTTGGTACATTGGGGGAAAGATAATCTAGAGATGTTCTGACCAAAGTTTAGTTTGGTGTCAGCATAAAGTTCGAAGTCTGATAGCTCGCTGCCCCATCTGTCTCATACCCTGTGACAGGAAGTAGCTTATCTTCTGGACAGCTGCCTGAAGACTCTGTTAGCTGTAGATAGGAGTGACAGAAGGCTGACACTCACAGAGAAAATGACACATCATTTCTATAGAATGATGTAGTGCTCTTGTGATGAATTGATTCAAGTCGAACTATGAAATGCACTTTGGCTGGCATGGCCGCTTTCAACGCTGTGTGGGCTCTTCTAGGGGAGGCCCTTCTCACAGGATGCTTACATTCACATTTCACCGCCTTAGGAAAACCTCCCAAATTGAGTAAAAGAGGAACCCACATTGCATATTTTGCTCGTTGTTGCTTCATCACCTCCATTTCATGTGCACTGTAGCACAACTTAATTTTCTTCCCCAAAGTGCATCCTCTCTTCATATTCAATTTGCGTTTGTGGCTTGAAGCGAGGACGCGTGTACATGCATGGCGGGAGGTGAGTTCATAATGTTTGTTAGAGTGCGAGCGCACACGCATGCTTATAAATCTGAGAGTGCAATTAATGTATGGTCATGTCTTAGTAGTGGCTCGTTGGAGAACAATGTGTAATTTTGCATTCATTAGGTATTCCCCTTCAACCGTTTCTGCAACAAGATTTACGATTTGCCTCACAAGCAGACTGGATTTTAACCATCTATATTTTCCTGCTTCTCACCTCTGTGCTGTGCATTTACCAGCCTTAATCCAACTGTGAAATTTGCTTCAAGTGCATATTACAGCAGTAGCCAATAGCCTCAAGGTGATATTTACCTCACTCCAATGTGACTTTGGATTGGTGGCCAGTGACTGCTGATCTGGGATTGTAAAAGCCCCAAAACCACGACACAGTATTTGCATTAGGCATAGAAACAAATGAAAACCGATGAAAAGGAATACAACAAACCATTATGCTGTATGTGGCTGTTTTAATTAGTAGAAGTCTGTGTCTCTATTACAAGTGGGTCTTGTCTGAGAAAAGCAATTATAGCTATGGTGTTGTGTACAGTATGCAGTAATTTGTATTTCAGAAAAGGTTTTGCATCTCAAAGATACGACATTGGATAATAAATACTATTAATTGGATTAAAATGACAAAAAAAGCTTTATATTTCTTTTTTCTCCCTTTTTAACTGGAGCAGTCTTCCAGGTTAATAGTGTTCATATGTTAGGCCAACCCAATTGTTAATTCAGGCACTTGATTCATTTTGGAGTGTGGCACTTGACTGGATTCTGATGTAATACACGGCGTGCAGATTTAGACAATATACTGTGTCAGGACTGCAATATTTATCATAATGTTTTACTTGAGAAATATTATTTTAAAATCTCAGTAATCCAACATAAATATTTATTCTGGCAACGTGCCTCTTCACATTTATATGAGGCATGATATGGCACCATCCTCCATGACTATATGGAATATAAAAAATTTAGGAAGTGCTCATTTTGAATCATCATACTGGATTTGCCTTTCTTTAAAAGATCTACATTATTTTAAGACTAAGATAAACCATCTTCTGTTTCAGTTATGGGATTGAAATTTTAATTGCATAAACTGTTTCAATTATACTCAAAGACAGTTGGTTGTAAAACATTTTATGATGAGCCACAGAGGGGACAGTTCATCCCCTCTAAAATAAAAGGCAATATTTCAGCTGAAATGAATCTGCACTGTGTATAGAAAACATATTTATGTGCACCTCTCCAGCTCTGTGCAACCATGATTGCTACAGAGACTATTTTATTCAGGTGGCCACCAGGGAGGCTGTCTGTTGCTTGAACATCCTGTTCGGGATTTTCTTTGGCTATTTACTCATAAAGTGGATTCGATCGTGAAAGATGTATTGTGTACTGTATATCAGTGATGCATGCCCTTTCTCAATAATACATTAATCTGCCAGTCAGTCCCCAAACAATCTCAGCCCCCCACGGGCGCTTGATAATTAGCACAGAGATGCACAGCATTAAATATCTATTTTATATCAAACAACATTTAACTGTAAGTAGTTTTTGCTATGAGATAATAGTATGACCTTTGCAAATGTAATGAGTTGTTCACAAATAGCAAATAGAGAGGACTTTTTGTGCGCATCATTTCTCAAATATTGCATTGCTGGAAAAATGGAGTGAAGTGGGAATCATTTTGAGGACTCGTCAAAAATAAATGACTGAAAATATTTTCTTGTGTTGGAACGATTGAAGCTTAAGGGGGGAGCGTTGTACCTCAAAGGCTAGAGGTGTGACATTGCCTAAAATGCAGTATTTAAAACCTTATAACATTTAAACAATTTTTGTTTGCACCAGGTCGTAATCAATGAAGACATACAATCCATTTAAAATGGGTTGGCAGCCTGTGAATAGTCTCTCCCAATTCAGTTTGTCAGCATGAATGGCGGTGAAAAAGAAAAGAAAGGAAGTCATTTTTTCCACCAGTGCTGTTAATTTATTTTGAATACATGGATGGCATAAGATGTACAGCCTTTGTTTAAATGTCAACAACAAAACAGGCCTGAACAGATTTGAGGAATAACGAAAAAGACAGAACAATTATGTCAAATATGGACTGTGTTAAATATGACCTTTATAGAATTAATGTAACATAAAAAAACTGATTTTTTTTCACAGTTCTGGATTGAAAGGCAGAAAGCCCTCGAATAATAATAGCAATTTAATCATGGCTTTTTAAGAGTTTTTTTGCAGGTTTCAAAATGGGCACTTTTAACACGTTTCACTCTGTCAGTTTATTGAATTTGAATATACAATATACCTAACTGTGTTCTCTGTGAGCATTCATTGTCATGACGAGCTTTCTTGCGAATTTTTCCTTAAGGAAGTTAATGTGTCACAATGTAAAAACAACCCGCATGTTCTGAGTGGCCTGAACTCAATTATTGTTTCTTTGAAATGTGTTGAATCCACAGTCTTCCATAAAAAGTTGAGTGGTAAAAGTAAAAGTGGAAGCTTATCCTTGGATTCAGCTTGCTGAACTTTCTGCTCTATCGACACTTCTGACGAGATTAAGCAAAGCTGAGTTGCTCTCGTCTGTGACGTTCCTCCTCTTGCTGTTCCAGTCAGCCTTTCAAGCATTGTAGCTATTTTCCATACTCCTGCATGTGTGCCCTTTCATATGCATGCAGGATTATTATCACGTGGCAAATTTGTGTGTGTGCACGCATGAGATGGTTGGCTTGTGTGTAAATGCCTTTGGCGCCAAGCATTTATCTTTGTGTTGATCACGTCCGTGCCGAGGAATTCGGCAAAGGCATCAGAGAGTTGCTCTCACAAATGATGCCAACAGTGACTGCATGATCCCGTTCACTTTGAATGATTATTTTTTTTTGCCAATCGCAAGCTCCTCCCTACTCATTCTGAACACGTTTCACGATTGGAAGATGATCTGATATGTTACAAACGGGTGATTTCATTTTAATTGCCTTCCAAACAAGACTAGATTGAGGTGGTGCTATTCTTCAAAGATCACTAAAGCTCTAATCTTTATTTAAATGCCAGCATACCTTTTGTTATGTCATTTCATTTCTGAGCTTTCAATTAGATTTATTTTGTTTTTGCACTACACAGACTCTCAACCCCTGTGGATTCAATCATGCTGTTTCTTATCGAACCAAATGTCACTGTCTAGTTGCATTATGAGCTTTTATCTGAAACATTAAACATAGGACGGTGGTAAAATAAGTCCATTACAAACTCACTGGCTGTCACTGACTGATAGACGTCCAACCCATTTGAATTGTCAAAATGAATCGGACATCTTTGGCTAATCGTTGCACCTCTGATTAAAATGAAATCTCTTCAGAGCGACTCATCATATTCCCAATTATGCGATTTCAAATCTTGAGCAAGGTCAAATCATCTTAAGGATCTGATTATTGGACGGCCACAAAAAAAAAATGCTTTACGAAATGACAAAAGGTCTTTTTGCGTCAGTGGTGGGTCATCGTGGTGAGATTTCAACTGAACTCTGTTCTTAAATCAGTCATTTTAGCACATCTTTAGCATTATGGAGCACTATTGATGGACGTTCAAATGGACTTTTTAAAACTAGATAAAGAGACTATTGAAATGGAAATCCATAACACTTCCACAGCTCAAGGAGCCTTTAAGTTATCAAAGTGTTGGCTTGAGGGTTTTTGTTTTTGGTCATTCATGCTCTTTGTGATGAAAAGCAGTGCACGGTCCAGCAAAAGTGATCTTAAAATAGGGAAAACATCACAAAAAAATAAAGTAGATCAAATATCCAATGACATTGTGAAAATGTGTGTGATATCATATATAAATGTAGATGCGAAACAGAGGGGATAATTTATATACCCCTTTTGTCTTTCTAGTTTGGACAAGAGAGGTCAATGAGCTTTCAAGTTTACATCTTAACCGATTGTTTAAACTTAACTTATTTGGCACATTTAAGACCTGAGCTGGTTTCAGTTGTGGGAAAAGTCTGAGTCGGGACGTGCCGGGAGAATTTGGTGTTCTTTCTTGCCAAAGCTGCGGTGTTATGACAGGTTACCGAGGTGGAATGGAGTTGAAGACGAAAACTAATGAGAAGCAGTGTGTAGGGATTGTTTGCATGAGGATAGATGAATCAATGAAGAATATTCAGATTCAATATTTTTTTTGGCTTTCTGCTTTTCTTGCCAGAAAAACACAAAGTGGAGTTAATGTGATGAATGCAACATCAGACACTCTTGCAATTTGTGAGAACCTGTTAAAGGATTCAAATTGCTGACATGTCAAAAAGTGAAAACCTAATACATACAATTTGTAATTTGTATGTGAACGCTTGAGTGAGCCTGCTCTTTAGTATACGTGGTCTTGTAAAATTATATGCTGCACAGTTACTGGCATTCAGGTAGGCTGACAATGAGATGTTGAATTAGACACGTTCCACAAGTTTGATTCTTTTTTTTCTTCCCTTGCAAGAGAGCTAATTAAAGGCAGAAGGTTCTGGTACAGCATACTGTGTAATTCCATAATTCCCAGGCCTAAACCTCCCTCCGTTGTGCTGACCTGCAGCTTGTGAAAAAAAAGGCATGAAATGAAGCAATTCCCCTGTGGGGCCACTGCATCTGACTTGAGAAACTTCTGGTCGAGTGAGCAGTAGTCCGCTTTCACCTCGACTCACCGCAATGGCTGTGTCTCTTCAAGTGGGCCAATGAGGGAGGGCAAGGAATACCCAGCAAACCTTCCGAGCTGCCTTGACAGGAAGAGCAGTCAAGTGGGAAAAGAGAACTGCTTTCCACAGACTTCCGTTGCTCCACTACAGACAACTGTAGAGGTTGTCTTCACAAATTGTCTCCATAGCAAAACACAAAACTACATTTGTGGAGTGGATAGCGTTTTAGTCTCAAAATCCTGGGGTCATGGGTTTGATCCCAGGTCAGTTCTCACAGTATGGAATTTGGATGCTCTCACTGAGCTTGGTTGGGTTTTCTCTGGGTACTCCGGTTTCCTCCCACATCCCCAAAACATGCATAGTAGAACACTGTAAATTGTTCCTAGCGATGAGTGTGAGCATGTATGGTTGTCTGTCTCCTTGTGTCAGGCGATTGGCTGGCCACCAATTCAAGGTGTCCCTTGTCTAGTGCCCATAGTTGCCATAGTTGGCTGGACTAGGCTCCACAATATAATATATCTGTAATACTGACAACTGCAGATGATCTATTAATCATACTCACACAATAGCAACTTTGGCATTGGTTGCTAGGCCAACATTTATTGTGTAAAGGCAGCCATTTGTGACAATGAAAAAAAGGTTGCTTGTGTTCCACTGTATGTATTCTATGGATATGTACCAACGCTTCCACAACATCTCTGCTTTCACCTTTCTCACATTTTCTCTTTTGAGTCATTCTGTGTGCACCTTCTTTTATCCACCTTGAAAGGATGTCTTATCTGTTAGTACCCTCATGTTTGTTATTCACTCATATATCTTGACTGGTGTGTACAACATTGCTTCTTTTCAGGAGGAATCAAAGTGTCGGGCAAATGTTTTAGTCTTCAATTGTACGTTAACAGCCACTCACTCCATATCTTTTGAGAGAGGACTTTTCATTTCCACTTGGCCCCTCAAGAACGTAAAACAAAAACAATGCTTTCTATTTTTCAAATGTAATGAACCAATGAGCTGCTTTTTAGAGCTTTTTTATCGTTTTAATATTATTTTAACTTGTCACATTCCAAAAAATAAAAGTCTTGTTTTTATTTGTTCTAGATGTGAGTTTAATGTTAATCACTGTCTTCACATAAGTGAGCCATTTAACTTGAGGATTAAAAATCACAAACTTTCGTCTTTAAAATGCCATTTAAAATCAAAATCATATTGGTGTGCATTGCATCGTGTGCTTATTCAAATGCCTTCTCAAAAAACTGAAATCTTTTTATGCCTTTGTACTTTTTGGGATACATTTCAGTGCTTGAGACCATTTACATAATAAATTGGAAAAAAGGTGGGTACTAACTACGGAGATTCTTTAGACGTTTATTACAAAAAACCAACATGCATTTTATTTTTGGAACAATCCTTAACGGTCTGTGTATTTTTGCGCATCAATATGCGACCACACGACAGAAAACCCCCAAAGTTAACGAGACTAAATTAATGTGTGTGAACACTGAGTCAGCAGGTGACTTATTGATTTGAATGCATTCTCTAATCAAGATGGTTGATGAAAGAAAATTGCTTGTTGTTCAATTTGCCGGCGCTGTTCTCTTCCCACTGTAATCAACAGTCCAAACACATGCATTGGCTCTGAATAATTTAGTTGTGATGGAGAGATAAATAATAGTGCAATTGATATGGGGCAATTTGATTCATAGCAACAGTTTCCTCTTCCACCTCGTCAGTTTGTAATGGTGCAGAATTCATACTTAAACATTTCCTTCATCCTGTCGCCAGTTGTACCACGCATCATTCTATGGACCGTTTTCTCCCCGGGGCATTTCTGTGCTCCATTACTGCTCACTCTGCCCATGACAGCGACTATTAACCTTGGGATTGGATGTGTAATTCCGTGTATGTATATACTGGAGAAAATGTAGGAAGATATGTGACATATCTTGGAAATTTGTACCAGATTGTTGGATCACATGTGCTGGCATTCACAGGGGGAAAAATGGTTATATAAAAGTATAATATGCCTTTTTTTTTTGTTTCATTGGTGGACAGTACTGCTGGTTTGAAACATCAAATAATAATAAAAATACCTTACCCAATCTAATCCAATTATTGTCTAAAATATATTTGAGTTTTTGATGTTGGGTGACATATTGTAAGGAAAATTTGACAACACTTTATAGACAGTTGAGTTTATGAGGAAATTATTCAATTTGACGTCATTTTTAGTTCACCCCTTTAAATTGGCTGATAATGCCTGGAAATAAGAAATGTAGGCGCGCTAAGATTATATCAAATTTTGAAAAATATTAAATTGACCAAAAGCACTCAGGAATGTGTGCGTACATGGTTATTCATCTATTTGTACCCTGCAGTTGACTGACAACCAATTCAGGGTAGCCCCTAACAATTGCTCATAATTAGTTAGAATGGGCTCTAGCACTCATGGAACCCATGTGAGGATAAGTGGCTTGGAAAATGAATGATTGAAGGACTAAATTAAATCGATGATATATTTTGACATATGCTACTATGTCCAAGGTTTCTGCAGAAAAATGGGCACTTTACACTCTAGTGAAAAGTGCTATAACCAGACGGACAAACAAATAAAATATCGTAAAACATTAACTAATTTCCTGCCTTTGATAATGACAGACGCCAATCCACTTTAACTGGATTGGACATTTTGGAACGTGAATAGCAGTGAATGAGTTAAGTCCACTTCTATACCTATCTGGGTATAAGATTTTGTCCTCCTCATCCAAAAAAACTAAACCATTTCACTCTTTTGCCCTCCTGGGTGCTTCTACCTCACTTTTCCTTGTCTTGTTACCCTTGGATTTCTCTTTCTCTTCTCTGCCTTCCACTTCACTCAGCTCACTGTAATTAAAACTTAATGGTCTATCATTTGTTTCCTATTTTGCTTCACGAGGTCTGCAGCAAGGGCTAATTGTCCAAAAAGTGTTTGTGTGTGTGTTTGTTTGTTTGATAGCACCTACAACTGTCACTAATACTATTAACCTTAGTCATAATTTAGAGAATCCAATTGTGTGCGCATGTGCGTAGGATACAGTCAGCGATAATCCTTGCAGAGACTGAGTTGATAGAATAATGCATGTTTTAAAATATTGCTATGCCGAATCTGGAAGAAATAGCTGAAAGTTCTCACATCAAAAATGAGACACAAGTGAACTGCACTTGTTACAGATGAATACGCAAATGCAACGGTCTAAATATCTGCTATTAATGACAACCCAAGCATTGATGCAATCCAGGTGCTTCATTTTCTCTGAACTGATTCTATTTTAACACTCAAAGACTCCCACACATTTGCACAAGTGTACCTGTGTAACCCATCAAGCTGGTTTTGATTACCTGTGATAGACAGAGTAATAAGGTGCCATAAAATCCAAATTAATAATTGATTTGAAGCTGGGTAGGAAAGCAGTGCCAGATGCTCCCTGTCAGCTTCCCTCTCTCTCACATATACTCTCACACACATTAAGCCGATGTAGAGGCGGGCGGGGATGTGAATCCGCTCTCATTTCATCAGTTCATACGTGTGTGCTGATCTTCAACAGCGTTTGCGAAGGTAAACACATCCCTAGATTTATAACGACTTTAAAAATCAATGCTTTGGGAAAGCTATGCAACATTGGCCAAAACTGATGTAGCTTATTTACCTCTCAGTCAAGAGGTGTGGTTTTGAAAGTTGTTCTTCTGGTTACTTCTGCTTCTTGCATATCTCTTTGTCTTCTTCTGAGAATGCTGTGATGCTGTTATGTGTTGCTGCAGCATATGCTTGTAAACATCTCACAAGAAGGCACTTGAAGTGATGAGAGATTCAGTAAGTGCCTGAAAGTTTTATGATGAAGCTATGGGTAACAATTTTCTCTACTCCAGTGCTATTCTTAAATTTTCTCACAAGGGGTACATTTTGAATTTCCCCCTGCCCCCAATGTCAAGGAACAGATAAAAAAATCAGATTATTTTAGTCCTAATTTTCATTACGGAAATTAACAAAGAGAAATTATAGACGGGGAGCAAAATGTAAAAAAAATCACAACCAAATTGAATGAGTTTGTCACAGAGGATTATTATTCTTTTTATACAAATATGTTCTTTTATGTAGAACAAAATACAGACATTTTACAGTTACCTACATAGGTTTCAACATGTTTTGAAACCCTGAGATAAAGGAGCACCATTGTTTACCGGACAAGCACCATTTAGTGTTAAAACTGAGAAGCTCAACAAAATGGTTAAATTTAATCTTCTTGTGTCGGCCACAATGACTGATATTTTCACAGGCTTTGGGCCAATAAAAACTGGGTCACAGTTGACCCAGGGGTCATAGTTTGGAAACACTTTTCATTGTGTGTGTGTGTGTGTGTGTGTGTGTGTGTGTGTGTGTGTGTGGAATTAAATGTCTTTATTTTGGTCGATTATACCTGTTTCACGTTTTTTTTCCTAGTTGTACAGTACCTTTACTACATTTACATGTACTATTATCAATGGGCAGCCGTGCACTGCTTGAGTAGAAGTGCCTATTGAGCCTCAATGTTAGACACGGCTGTGTATTCATGACATTTCTAATTGCTCATGCTCGTCTGGATACTAATTAGAACATGGTTAATTAATCATTCTGCATCAATCAGTCTGTCTGATTGCCCCCCCTCTTGGTATTCGATTATATAGTTTTCATCCTCATGCTTAATATGCCAAAATAGCACACTGTGTTTATCTGCCCAGTTCTTTTCCGCCCTACATCACCTTGTCTAAATATGACGGAAAACTTATGGTAATGAAGAACTGACCTGAAATGACCCTTGTCTTTGTAATGTTTGCCTCTCCAGCTGTTGCCCTCTTTAAAAGTGCATCCCAATTTTTTCAAAAATACGTGAACACCTCATCCACGTGTACTCTTAAAGTAATGCCTTGTAAAATATGTTGCTTCTTCTATGCAAGTCTGTCTTTGCATTATTTTATGGTATAATTAAATACAACACTCATAAAGTCTTGTGTTTTTAAGGTTGAGGATTAGGAAGAGAGCCTTTGTTTGTTGAAGTGAGGCAGATGATAACTGTATATTCATGTGAGCGTGTATGAACAGTATGCTCTCGCTTGAGCAGAGGTAGGCAGGCATTTCTTAGAAAGCGGCTATCAGTTTTTTATTGAACTGCCACATTGTGAGGAAGTTTTTATTTCATTGGAAATCCCATTATTTTCAAAAGAGCTACTGCTTCACTATTTTCGTCTTTTAATGATATGAAACAAAAGGACATAAAGGTGTTTCTCACTTCCGCTGATTGGCAATGAAAAAGCTTCAGATTAGGCCACAAAAGAAAGAAAAATAGACTGAGAGGTTTGGTTCTTGATGGAGAATGACATATGTAGCTACCGACCAACTTATATTTCCACACATTTGATAAAAATGACAAATTTCATAGTATTCTTGGAAAATTGAAATTGATAATGGGTTTTATTATTCCCAATGTCAGTACTCTTTTTATTTTTACTGGGCATACAAGATAAATCAAGTTGAGATAAGTAATCGAAATGTATGAAATTAATAGATATGGCTGACATTTTATACCAGGGAGGAAAAGCTATTCAGCTCTATGATTCATCTTTGGACCTTTTTGTATCATGACTATTTCTAAGTACATAATACTGTCTCATTTTACTTCAATCTTTTCATTTCTTCAAACAAAACAAACAACAATGCCTGCCATGTCTATGATTCACAACGAGAAGTGAAAGTTGCGTTCTAAATAAGTTTGTAATGTATTAAAATGACACCCCCCCCCCCAAAATGCAGATTACATTAGAGAAATTAGAGTAACATTTTTGTGAAGCATTTCCCAGCAGTTAAACACACCATGGCATCACTCTACGTGTGCTAGATGTAGCCATGCCGCAGGGGTCGTATACTGCTGGACGTTAACGTCCCAATGACTGATTGACCAAGAAGTTAATTAGCAATTGATGTAGCCATTGATTTGCTAAATTACTCTCTTCATTTGATGGAATTGGAAGCAGTACCAAGTTAATATTTGGTGAGATGGTGCTTCCTTTCATTAATTTCAAATGACAGGGAAAAACATTTTTTTTCCATGAAGCAAACATTTAATTAATGAGTTGAATTTCATACATCAACAAAATCTGCTCCTGTTTCATCCCTTGTCCTGAGACAAGCCGTATGTCATCCTTGCAGAAAAAAACAGGAAATACATAGTCACATATGTAGTAACATGCATAATATAAGGCCTGTGGTTATATATCTATCATTGATGGAAACACGGGGGACAGAGATTTATGACGTCTGTCTCCACAATCATTTCTGGATTCCAAAGTCTATTGAGAAATGCAGAGAAATATTAAATATGCACATAACAGCCTGGTGAGGAGCTACGTGTGTCATCATGACATAGTAGCAGAATGATGGCAGACGTACATAACACATTTAGCGACACATAATGCACCGATAGGAAGCGCCTTAGGAAATTGCGAATAGAAAATGAGGAATAACAAAACGATGCATATTTCAAGTAATATTTATTTGCACTGCAAGAAAAAGCCTCAATTAATTGGTAAGGTTGAAGAAACTTTGACAATTGTTTGCATTCTATTTTACATTTTTGCTGTCATTTATTCTGATAGATGTCCAGTCATCCATCCAACTGGTTGTTTATCACCATCACTGGCAGTGAATGGCATAATTATGCCATCAGAATAACTTTGAATGAAATACGATTAGTATAGAGACCTTATCTTTTCCGAGTAGGGCGGAATGGGCTGTCCAATGAACTGTCCAATATTTTCAATGAGGACAAATGACTTGAGAGTTGTTTTGAGTTATGAGTCTGACTGAGCACTCGTATTTCAAGACACTCAAAAGTACATCATGAATGTTAGTGAAATCTTTGCCAAGACTTTCATCCCGATAACATGACTGATGACTGTCAGTTTTTTTGAATTTTATTTTTAATCAAGTCTACTTCAAGCGCAACATCTAAATGAAATGTGACATTTTAATTTAGACTTCAGACTATAGATATGAAACACTAGGAGCAGCGGACCACCATGTGGCTCCGCTTTTTAATTTATTGAACTGCTGGGCTGGAGGCCATGTAATAATGAAAATTAAAGTGTTGTATGGTTGCATGCATGGTTTGCACATACACACATGAAAGCAAAGTGATATCATCTTGACGACCATTATATTTAAAATTTGGGTTATTTTTCGTTAACTTTAAAAAAAAAAACACTGTTGACTTATATTTACCAAAGCTGTGTTTCTGTTGCTTTGACAGCCCTTATCATGAATGGCTATAAAAATTTGCATGGTTGGATCACATTTTATTTTAGTTTTTGCGATTTATAAAGTAATTCCCAGATATCGTCATGTATGTCATTTCATTATAGTTAACCATTACCAAAGCCCAATGGATAAAAACATTTGGTACTTATAAGTGCAAAAACTAGAACAAAATTGTGTTGTGTGTTATTGTTCCCACACTGTTTTCGTCATTCAAGTGCAGCCACATTATATTCAGTCATCCTGGGACTGAACTGTATGATATTTTTAAGCACAACATATGGTATGGTTTTTTATTGATGACTGAAGCTGATTCAAGCTAGAACACCGAGTCCTATAATACCACTGTGAACTCAATGGTATCATAAGACAGCCTCGCAGAAGCCTCAGCCCTCTAGTCACACTCCAAGGGCTTAGAAAGCAGACTCCCTCTGGATAATTCTGAAAAGACCCCCTATGTGGCCACCCTCAAGTGTTGTTCCAATCACATTTATATTCAGAAGGAATTTAATTTTATATCCATATCAGAAAAAATGGTCACGCCATTTCTAGGGAAGAAGAACAAAAAAAAAATGGAGGTAGAACTCTGTTTTCAGTCGAGCTTTACACCATGAAGTATGTGCATACAATTTTACCCTTTTAGAAACGTTGATAAAACACGCAGAGGGTGTGTCAGCCTATTGAGTGTGTACTGGATGTCATCGGGCCTGCCAAGACTTAATGAATCACGTTGAAAATGCCAATGCGGGTCCCAGATCACACTGCTGTGGCTCATCTATAGAGCGCTGTCAGCACCAGGCGGCTTACTGATGGTAAGAGGCCTCGCAAAACAAACAGCGCGCACACACTGTCTGAAAAGTCTTCATTTCTTCTCCTTTTAAAAAGGTCATACTTGGTCCTCCAACCCCATCTCTCACCAACGGTTGGTCAAATTTGCAATCCCTCACCTCACTATGTATCAGAGCACTATACTATATCATTATTATGGACAGCAGGTGATGACAATGCTTCCTTCCTCTACTTGCAAATCTTGCCAGGCTGACATGCTGATCTCATTCCAGTGCTTTATACCCTGTTCCATCATATTGCGTAATACTTTCGCTTCTCCACATCTTCACATTGGGGATGGGGCACGTACTCATACATGCATATTTGAGGGTAAATCAGTCAGATGTATTAGAGATAGATGAGTGATTATCCCCTCACCTTTAACCATCGTATCGCTCTTTGCCTTCTGCTTGCAGGCCTGCAACCGCCCCATGTGAACGATAAGCAGAAGATAAACATTGTGACATGGGGAGAAGACAAATTTACATCCAGAGGGAGTGTGGGGTTTCAAACATAGACACATAGAAAAACAATCTAGTGAGGTGCATTATATTTTTTCCCCCACAGGAATAAACTGCTAACACTTCACATCCCCTCCATTCCCTATAAACCATGTGTGCACTAACAGCAACCTAGAATGCTTGTGGGATTTTATGAAAATAACACTGTAGTTTTGTATTTTTATTCCCTTTTTTTTGCGATGTGGGTTGATCAATGGTTGTAGTTGATTGAAATAAGGAAAATACATTTGATTAAAAAATCATTTATGCTTCTTTTAAGGCTTACAATTCATACATTTGAAGAAACATCTCCATGTTTAGCTCGACCTAATAGTAGGATTTCCTTTGTAGATGCAGCTCCACCATGACACCATTGACTTGCAGATTAACACTGAATTCAATTGATGGATTCAGATGGATGTAGATAAGTTAGAAAATCAACACCAGGACTTTTTTTTAGCATGGCTTTATCCACCAAAAAAGCTAGGTTCTATTTGCCCTGGCATCTTGATTTTCGTTTTTTTTATGCCATAATGTTAATTTTCTATTGCACAAGCTTAAATGCACAACACTTTTACCCTCACGTAAAGTATTCTCACACATATGCTGTTCATGGTTGGCTTCCCAATTGGACACAGTCACTTGCACATCTGTCAGTAGGGATGGGGTTTAATGAAGCTTTAAGTTATTAGTCATCGAGAAAAGCAACACTCAAATCATCTCCAAGTGAACATCCATTCATTGACCTGCCTCCGTGCAATATAAACAGCTAGCCATACAGCAAAAGTTGTAGTTAAAGTCAACTTTGATTGGGTTTGACATTGGCACTTATATTATCTTAGCATTCTGCCGCGGCCTCATTTAATGAACCTTTTAGGTGGCAATATTAACTGCCTGATTATATTTGACCCTAGGTTCAGGCTGTATGTGAGGTCTTCAGTTTTAATTTAAGTCAAGTCGCTTCTGTCATGGATAATTGATATTCAGGCCAGTTAAAGAGTATAACATTGTCACTCCTCTGCATAGTCAGCCTCAGGCTTTCTGCTGCCCAAACACTAGGTGTTACATATTTAGAATGCTTGTATTTGCCATCTGATTTACTGTACATGCGCTGAAAATGTGGGGAAGGGTGCAAGTTAGCAGTGAATTATACTCAGAATCATTTTTTTTAATGATAAGTAGGTGCCACTAATTGGCGTTCCATTAAAACAAATTGCTGTTATTTGGATGTTGCGGGTATAGTTATTGCCAGCAAGTGGGGGGCAGTCGTACCTCAAGGGCCCCCACCCCTTGAGGTACGACTTCCAAGTCACAGCTTGAAAATCCTGTAAGTAAATTACATTTTTTAGAATTTTGTAGTTTCCACAGATGTCTGATTAATATCAGTTAAAGAGGTATGTTTTCTGAATATTGAGGAAAAAGTCTGCATATAAGTCTCTTTAATGGGAGTTATGGACCTTTTACAATCGCTGCAAAATTGTGGCCGGTAAATATGTGCTGAAAGGCCAAAGCCATAATAAATTAGCTATCTACAGGCCAACAGATGCCTTGCTGGAACAACACTGATGTATTTGTCCTACACATCTCAGTTTTTTTTTTGTAGCCTAGTAGAATCTAACATTACATTTTGTTAAAAAGAATGCTTATAATGTTTTAGCAAACCAGTTGACAAAAAAATCAAAATTTCTCTGTTTTATTCCCTTAGTGTAATGTTGTTGTGTCGAATGTATACAAAATACTGTATTCAATTGATTGAAATCGAAAACTTTTCTTCATGTAATGTTAATTTTAAGTTACAAACTTTTACATTTTTTAATGACACATTTGAAGCCCTCGAAAATGAGAGTTAACATCAATAAACACTTTGGAACTTCAAATATAAGAATTAACAAACCGGGCAAATTAGAATTTCTAACAACATGGCTAAGTAAATGCTTTGAAATCAAGAAAAATATGACTGGTCCATCTTTTTCCAAATGCTGGGTGTCTTTTCAATAAGGCGAGTGTCTCTTTGGGGACAACCATATAATTTACACACACCATGATCGTCACCAATGATAGTAATTCATTCATTCATTTTCCATTCTGCTCTTTCTCACAAGAATCGCAGGCATGCTGTAGCTTATTGCAACTAACAATGGGCAGTAATGGCGAAGATAATTGGCATATTTTACAACTTAGAATTCGAATGAATAGTCTCTGATGGCTGTTAGGCCTGATGTAGTCCAAGTGGTGGGACAAAAACCGGACTTACAGACATAAGCAAATCCCTCAATTAGGCCCGCCTAATAAATCCTGGTAGTTAAAGAGGTGAGAAAGAGTTGATTTATTATACCCCACAAGTCAACATTCATTTCTTCTTACTCTTTTTGTATATTTATGGCACTTATATATATATATTTTATAAATTTAGAAAGTGCCATGGATTGTCACGAGCACCAGACAAATAGACAAGGAGATGAAATTGAGAGGAGTATTCACACGAGTAGGCAGTGATTAAAATGTTGGAAGAATATTACACAGCAGGAGATGATTTCCTAAGGGGGGGTTGATTGCCCCGTGGCTTGGTCAGAACATGACTTTTATTACCAGACAGCCTTTTAGGTGAATGACAGATGTTAATTGCTCCTGTGGAGCTTTCATTATTATTAAGAATTTGCTCTTCTGAGTGTAGTCGTAGTCTATTTAAAATTGAACGCTTAATATTTGTGTATTTATTTATTTAGTTCTTTATTTCAAAAGAGGTCCCAAATGTGCAAAAAGTGAGAAATTACAATAATTGTGCTATGAATGTCTTTTTACGTATTTTAAAATCTAAAACTTTCCAAGAAATGATGAATACTGATAGTCAGTTTCACATTCTCTTTCAAAAATGCATCTTTGTCCATGATCGAGGCTAAATGGGATTAGTCTGAAGTTTTGATGCCAGTGGACATTAATAGTGATGCGTGTTGCATTTGATAGACTTTGCTCAGTTCTGGCTAAGGTTTCAGCGTCTCAGGTTGACCCAACTCTTCATACTGATATTAATGGAATAGAATGCGACTGACATGAAAAAAAAAATGCAGAGATAAGTATCTCCTTGAGTGCCCCGAAGCTAATATGCTATTCTGTACAAAAAGCCCCTGGGAATGTTAGAAGACGGCTGTGCTTGACTGTACTCTGTTTGCTGAATTGAGTTTCAGCAGAGTTCCCTGTGGATTTGCCCAAAACAACATTTGGTTTGGCAGCTAATCCACCTGTAGAATGAGAATTTATTTCATTTTTGTCAAATGTATAAATGCACTCAGCCTAATGAAGGAGAATAAATCCAATGACTATTTTATTTCTAGCTCATAACTTCTTTTAATGTAAATTTAAGAAGTACCACTGAACAGAACATATCACTTGGAGCAATGTATGACTCAATCCCACTTACAATATTTCTTACTATAGTGTTGATCATTATTAATGGGCCAGCAGCCTTCCAACACCTAAAAGTGTTGACGGGAAGATGGATTTAGACTCAAATTCTCCCTGAGTTTGACATATTATGTGAGAAATAGGAGAGGGCACCACTACTTTACTTTTTAATTGACCTTTCCACTTTACACAGTAGAAAAAGTGAATGATCAAGCTGCTTTAGTTAATGCACGTTTTTGAAATTTCCGGCGGAATAATATTTTAAGATAAGATGAGCCTGTCATTGAATGGAAATACTGTACAGCACAACCGATGTATTTATAAGTGCAATCTCTGGTATTTTGTAATGTTACATGGCTGTATGTACACATGACAATTAAAAGTTGTGAACGTGATTTGTTAGTCAACTATTTCTGCCCCACTGCTGACCAGAAAAAATGATCCTTTTTTTTTTTAACTCTAAGACTATATTATAATGTGTTTAGTGCCTAGTGATTAGCACAATGTAAAAACTGACCAAGTTAAGCAACACACGTGAATCTGTCGTATATTGGAACACAAGTACTGGGCCTCGCATAATGTCCAGACAAATATCAACAGGGAAGTCTAGCAGCTCATCGAAAATGGACAGTACCTTCACATTCTATATTGATTACAGATTTTGATTATTTCCAGGTAGAACTTCAGCCCAATGACTCTTTAGTTACTGATTGACACTTGATTTGTCCTTTGCGCCCTAAAATGGATGATAGTGAGAAAATGCTCCTTTTGACATCACCGCTGCAAAGAACTTCACCTTCTTTTCCTATCTCTTCATGCTCCAAAGGACCCTTTACCTTGGAAAACAATTCTTAGCCTCTTTGCAATGCCCACACAAAAAAGGCCTTTTCTGTTTGGTCATAGTTATCAAAGTGTTTGCTCTTTCACCGCTTGAGTTTTCTTTCACCCCTCGCATGAGTGGAGGGCTGAGTGTGAAAAGCCCGGTTAACCTCAGCCAGGGCCTCGGGGGATCTGCAAGTGTTGTATGCTACATGTCAGAAGCTTTAATGATGGCTCACAGTCAACTGCGGCTCAACTCATCCTCTGCAGTGTGAGTGTGCGTGGACTCACGATCTGGATATACTTCTGTGTGTTTTCTTAAGATCAAGGGTTAACGACACAGGGCGCCGTGTCAAAGCCAGGATTTTAAAACTCTGTTGGCTCCACGTAGCTGTTACCATGGAGACAGTGCTTCTAATTCTCAGCCCCTATTTCTCAGCTGCATGCCTAATCAACCACGCCTATAGCGTATTGATGAGGTCTTTTGACAATTTGTGTGTAATATGTTGCATCAATAACATTTTCAATTGAATTTACTAGATATTGGCTTAGTGGGAAAGTGGTTAGCATGCCTACTTCACAGTTCTGAGATCGACCCTTCAAGGTGGAGTTTGCATGTTCTCCCCGGGCCCATGTGGCTTTTCTCTGGGTGCTCTGTTTTCCTCCAAAATCACAGTGTTTTGTACTGTACTAACACAGTTTTTTTTAAAATTTCTTTATGGCATCAAATATTAAAGTAAACTAAAGTAATTGAAGCTGCAACAAAAGTGCAGAAATTGTAAGTTCTAGTGGTGATATACAACATTTCTCCAGTAGTTTCCTCGATTTCAACTGAGAGGTACAACATTGATAAAAGTCTTCCCAATTCTCATCCTTTATTCAATAAAACCTGACACAAAATTTCGAACAGACCAAGTATAGAATCATCACTCTTAGGATATACATTAAATTCCTAAGTGATCTTTGAGCTGCTGGCTGAACTGCCTTGACAGAGCGTTGCTGCAATGTCTGCCCTTTCTTAATCGGTAATTAATCCTCTCATGTGTTAATCAGGGTCTAGCGTTTTCACTCAGAATGCTGGAGAAAATCCTAAATAATTGAACGATTCACTCTGTACACAAAAATATGCACATTTCTAACAAATACAATGAATACATTGACATTTAGTTGAGGAAAAATAACCAGATGGCAGAGCTTTGTAGAAAAGTAGAAACCACACTACGGCAAACATTCAGGTCAACTCGTCTGTCATTGAAAGGTTGCTGCTGGTTCATTTTCCTTTTTTTGTTTTCAGTCCCGACTGTAGCGGTTTGGAGGTCCAATTAGGAAACCTCAGTGGCATATTTCCTTTGAAAATGGTACAACTAACTGGGATAACAGGAGATTTGGGTTACAGTCTGTGAAAGTGTCTGTGAACCTCTAAGCAGACGACTCAGACCAATGAGGCAAATTACAATATTTATTCAATTGTAAACACACGAACACAAAAATTAAGTAACAAAAAAATTAGTTGTAAAGTCCAAGGTCATTTGTATCTAAATGTCGCAGGGGGTGCTGGAGCCAGAGGCGGGGGACATCCTGAATTGCTGGCCAACCAATCGCAGGGAACAAGGAGACAAACAACCATTCACGTGCACACTCATACCTAGGGGAAATATGTAAATAAATGAAAGTCATTGTCCTTGAAAGGAAACAAATTAAATATTATTAAAAGCAAACAATTTCCCCACTATATTGTTGATACTTTCCAAATGGTTAACCAAGCCCAATACTGATTGGACACTCTAAATTGCCCCTAGGTATGGGTGTGAGTGTGCACGGTTGTCTGTCTCCTTGTGCCCTGCGATCGGCTGGCCACTGATTCAGGGTGTCCCTGCCTCTGGCCAGGATTCAGCTGGGATAGGCTCCAGCACCCCCGGTTCAGAAAATGAGATGAGATCACATCTATGTATAACCACATTTTAGGGGTAAAAATTAACCAATTTGCACACGCGGGAATGGTCGCTGAGACAACCTTTGCTACTTGGCTTCACTCAGACACAAGTCTCCCTGGTTGCAGCTTTAAAGCAGAGGAGATTATTTCCCCTATTTCCAGGGAAATTGATTTCATATCAGTTGTATGTGTTTGTAAATCAGACCTCCATTTCCAAGCAAGCGGGGTTATTACTCTTATCTCCTTGACTGTATTTGTAAAAGCACAGCGATATAGGTTACACGCTCTCAGATTTTATACCTGGTCGCCTTGGGAATTTATGTTTCCTGCCACAGCAGCTATTTCTCTAATGGAATAAATCAATTAAAGTGAAAAAGAAAGCAAAAAGAAACATGCCATGTTTCCTGTCACCCTAAAAATAGCATTCAGGAATATTTGTTTGGACATAGCAGCAGGGAATGTAGAGATCCATCGGCAAGGTCACTGAATTAAGGCTCATTTGATGCTCTTAAATTGACCGATGTGAAATGGTTTAGTTGGTGTTCATTTGGGAGTTCTTCAACTGTTGACTTTTGACTCAATGGCTGCCATTGACATCAATAGATGTACAATCTGTCCAGGTAATAAATTTTATGTTATTGAATTGCTAATTTAACAATCCTCTCTATTGCTTGACATAGTTGAATTTGTTTCTGGTAAGAATTGGATGGTTCTCCTGTAATTTGATTACCTGTACCATCCCTGGACATCCAGGACTCAGTCTCTCATGCTCCTGCCTTTTCATTCTTCACTGGATGTGTCACTCAGCCTTGAAATATTCATGCTCTGAACTGAAAAATGAATGCATCTGCTGAAAGGAGCACACGTTGAAGAAAGACGAGTTAGTTTTTGCCACAGACATTGTCGTCTGATGAAAGTGCCAACCAAGCCTTTGTTGCAGGAAATGTACGTGGTGATTGCTGAATGTGTCCATCCACATGCTACTAAGCAGCCTTTTCAGAGGAATAGCAGTAAATTACGTGAATGTACGAATGATAGAATTGAATATACTATAATATCATGCATAGTAATTGACTGGTATTCCATGATCAATCTGGACCAAGATTAATGGAATGCTTTGGAATCTTTGTTTTTGAAGTCCCTAACTAATTGAATATACATTTCTCACTCACAAGCATGTGGGTTGTTCCAACATGCAACATATACAAATTGAAAAACTTAAATAGGTTGAAAAAATGCGTTGATATGTTAGACTAAATCTACTAAATTTTAGGAATCTTTTCATTTTATTTATTTTTTTAGCAAAGTGGAAGTCTGGAAGTGGACGTAAGTGATTATATTCCCAGGCATTACCCAAATGTCAAAATGTCTTATCTCATGTTCATACGATGAAGTACATTCACTCAATTTGCACACCGCCTAGCCTTGTTAGGGTCACAGTTTGCCGGAATCCAACCCGAACGCACTTTGGGCCAAAGGCGCTCTACACCCTAGACTGGTCGCCAGTTAATCGTTGGGCACACATAGAGCCAACCATTTACATCTACTTTCGCATCGACCCTACGTGGGAATCAATTCCACGCTGCTCGCTTTGAGGTCAGCCGAATTAACCACTCCACCATCTGACACATTATGAGCTGTACTTTGGAATGTTCTGTATTTACCTGCTATTGTGGCATCTACTACTTCTACCTCTTTAATTTGGTTTGCTTAGGTTGAGGCATTAAACCTGAAAACTGTTCAAGTATTCATTGATTCATTCATTTTCCATTCAGCTTATTCTCATAAGTGGTTGCTAACTGCAGAGTAACTGTTAAACTATTTCTTACTATATTTCTTTACTAAATCAATCAAATTGCACCTATTATAATGACTAAATCAATCAAATTGCATCTACTATAATTACATCTATTACTACATACAAATACAATTTAAGATCAGATGCCAACAGAATTCCTGATATACACATTTTACTGCAGCTGGGAGATAAAATCAGGGTAGTCATCAATAATACAGCACAACAACATACATACAGCACACACAGTGTTGACACGTGTAAAACCTTTGTCAACATGTTTGAAACACAATGCTGTGATTGATATCTACACTATTGGCCAAAACAAGCTTTCATAGTGCAGCGCGTCCCACAGGTAGGTAAAGCATTAATCATGGATGAACCTCTGTATCACTGACAAATAAGCCTAATCTCACCAGGGAAGGTGAATATATTTGCACGCAATAGCACACATGCATTTTATCAGGCTGATCTCATAGGAAAGTGCATGCTATGACTGGCAACCAGAGCATTAATCCAGAGCAGGGGGCTCTCCTCTGCTCTTAGTTTTTACTAATATGTATTTTCTTTTCCCCCTTTCTCAACCTCCCTTCTTCTATTCCACCTTGTTTCTTAATCCTTTTTTTAAAATTAGTCTAGAAAAGGAGGATGATTGTTAGACTGACACAAAAGGTCATGAAAAAAGAAGGTTAAATATGATTCGATTGAAACATGGATTGAAAAGTTTCTAGAAAGGGGATGTGCATTCCCTCTTCCTTCATTGCCTTTCTTTGTGGGTGGAAATATATGAAGCCTTTGACTTCAAAGCCCTTTTAGCGCCTTGAACACATGCATTTCCTGTTGGAACACACAATGCTGTTTTGTCCCATAAACGCCCACCTCTGTTCCTTTCCTTTTCCCTCGACCCTCTGACTGGCGGCTTTGTGCCCTGACAGATATATGCTTTTTGGCTGCCTTGCACATACGACTCTGGGGAAATGAGATATAAATGCCATACTATCTGAGGTATCACAGAAAAAAAGATGTGCAGCAAACGGTCATGTGGTAAGAGTTCATTTGCCTTTCCAGGGTTATTTTGTACCATTTAAGCATTGTGGCAATCATTAAAAAGAAAATTTAGTATTTTTTTTCACATGTACACAAGTCATAGATGTCCAAATGGATTTTAAGTTCAAAATTAACTGAGTGTGTGTTGTTTTAGATTGTAAAATATTAGGAAAAGCTATATTAAAAATGCCCAAGATCGACAATAGCTGTCCAATCCATTTTGACTGGGAATCATTTGCTCCCAGGCTTCCCAGTCAAATTGGATAGGACTTGTAATGCTGCCAGAGTTAAATTTGACTGGATATCTATCACTTTCAATGGTAGCCAGTCAGTCACTTATTTAACTATTAATTTTACATTTTTCTTAGTGGTGCTGGAGCCTATGCCAGCCAGCTATGAGCACTAGTCATGGGATACCCTCAATTGGTAACCAGACAATCACAGGCCAAATGTTACACTATTTTCCTGTTATTTTGTTTTTATCTTCAGGGATGTTGTCCATGTTGCATTTAAAAAAAATAGTATTAAATTGCTGAGATCCTTTCTTTTATTCATTAATTCATTTTCAACACTGCCTATCCTAACCTTGTTGCAGGGTCCCACAGCCCATCCCAGCTGACTTTGATGCAAACCAGACCCCAAATTGGTTGACAGTCAGTCAATGGGCACATACAGAAATAGATAACTGTCATAATCACACTGCCACTAAGAGAGAATTGATCCCGAGCCAAAGTCAGGCGAATGTACCATTACACCCTGAGCGACTTTCCCCATTCTTTTATTACTGCCATGTATTTAATTTTCTCTGCCCTCAGGTTAATTGCTCGGCTTTGCTGTAATAAAGAGGTTAAGATGCGAAGCATTTCATGATGAATGCAGATGATGCCTCCTATTCAAATGTTTGAGGTTGCATGAATTGTATTTAATCCCTGTTCCCATAAGAAAAAAAGCAAAATTGATAGTCGTTACTTTGCTGTACATCTAACACAGTGAAATCATGTGTCTTTTAATTTGCTGGCCTAATATGGCTTTGTAACATATAGCGATAAGAGAGCGTAATAGTCTGAGGTATGGCAAAAGCTTAGTAAATATTAACATATTCTTCACCCCCCCCCCACCTCCCATTGAATAATTGATATTTCCATACAGTATCGCTGAGAATGAAATAAGATGTAGGAGTATTAAAATAACTTCCCAGAGATAAAAGAAAATTGATTAAAAAAAGATGAGTGAAAATTAAAGACAGAGAAAGCGAGCCTAAGGGATTGGATTTTGCATACAAATGAAGACGTTGGGGGTGGAGTGGGGAAAACGGAACTTTACTGGAAGTTAGGAAGCCATTTATCCATCGCAAGTCATTGCAAACTCGACCCTCCATTTTTTACCACACTAATCAAAGTACCTAATCTGAGGGATCTACTGTATAATCTCTAATCTCTTACCTCCTTGTACAACATGCATTTATTAATCATTGGCTGCTCATCTTCAGTTTGCACATGATTACTCTTGATTATAGCATGCAGTGAGTTCACTTCAAAGTCTATCTCTATGTCCAAATTCTGAGTTTTTCTTGGGTCATGGCATAGTAATCATTTTGTGCCTTGAATTGCATTTAAATAGGATATAACCAAGTCTTTGGAATGAATTCTTCCGTAGATTGACTGCTAATTCTTGATGTCTGAAGGTCTGCCGACTAAATGTACTGAATCATTTCACCTAGAATTCAAACAATTTGGCCTTGGAACTGGAAATTCAAGAAGAGTATAGATGGGACATAACATATTGAGGACAAAAAAGGAACTTGGACTACCTCAGTGCAAACAAATCACTGCTGACACCTCAACAATTGAGAGTGGAATGGATGCGTGTGTTGTTGTGCATGTGTGGGGGTATTGCCATGTTGAAGATGTGATAAGGGTCTTTAGCTGTCTAGAGCGGACACATCAACACGTACTTCAAGGTTGCCTGTACACTTTGTGACAGTTGTTTCAATTGAGTGAGAGGGAGTAAAAAATAACGAGAAAATGAGATGTCAACATTTTAGTGATCCTTGTCTCTATTGAAAAGCCATTACAAAACATACAAGCTTGATAGTATGACAGACAGTAAACAGCCCTGTTTTCTATGAATGAATACATCGACAATGACAAGAAAGCTGAATTGATGTAAGCGTTTAAAATAATTACAAGAATATTTGTCTATGCTTTATTGCTGAGTTACAGAGAAGCTTGAATGTGAGTTTTGCACTTAAAATGTGTTTTTTTTTATTTGTCCTAATATTTCAATAAACAAGGGAACCATGCTTCGTAGAAGTAAATAAGTTATTTGCCTAGGTTTCCATAGCTCTGCAGGCTTTAGAAAAAATATTTGCAAAAATAAGAGAATGGATATGGATACTACAAGAATGTGTACTTACTAGTACTACAAGAACAAATCTGAACTATGTCAGCTCTTGCTTAGTCTACAAACAAAAACTGGCCCATAAATTGACCAAAGCTATTATAGTAGATGACTTATGTACATCTGGAGTAATAGGGCTCTGAACAACAAAACAACATAACAACTCTTGTTGTTGCTTGTGTTCTCCTGTGCTCGTGAACATTGTTGAGGTGGACCGGGTACTGATTCATTCTTAAATTTGCCTCTGAGCCAGCATGATTGCACCCCACCATTTTTCTTTCATAACGAGCTGGTACTCTCATCAGATACTAGGCACAGTTTTTTTTTTTTCGTGGTATCTTAACAAAGGTATACATACTTAAGCACTTTGGATCATTCAATTAAAAAGAATGGAGATCATTTCCAGTCTGTTCTCAACTATGGGAATTAAGGTATTACAATAAAAAGGAGAACAAAATGTAATGGAAAACTCGTGGGTTATAATAACTCGCAGACTCGCTGTAGATATTACATTGTTGAATTGACAGGGTTGATTCTTCTCAAACTGTGGCTGTACATGAATCATGCGTAATGTGTGTTTCATGTATGATGAACTCTCCTTTATTCATCACTCTTTTGTCATTTGTTGTTTTCTTTTTTTTTTCTTCACCCTTGCTTGACTCTGTGGAGCCCTGGGCTGCTGTCAGCAGAAACTAATAGACCTTTTCCAAACAGTGCGGGGCATTGGGCATCTGTCAGTCAGGCTGCACAGCGTAGATATTGATCACGTTTGGGTCTGAGTTCAATACAAATGAGAATCACATTGTCTTTATTTATTTAATTTTATCAGAGGAGACTGTATAAAACCACGTATTTGGTCTGTATTGTATATTGATTATACACTTGCCCCTCATCTCTCCAGTTGTCTCGGTGTAGTAATTTTAGTTAGCACCTAAGTAAAGGGTGTGTATAGCACATCCCCTCCAAACATATTGTTCTCATTCAATTGTTTTTCTTTCCAACATATTTTTAAGTGACCTTTAAGTAATTGGTGTATCGATGTTTACTGACCACGTTAATTAAGGATGATATACCAGTGTGCCTGGCTTGGGATGTGTTGCAGAATGCAAATGAAAATTTGTATTCTCAATTGTATATGAAACGTTTCAAAAGGAAATATATTCCGTTTGATTTGCTTGTCATATACTAAACCAGTCATATGAGCCCACTGATTATGGAAAGACTCTTGATCTTTGGCCAAGGTCTCGACCCTCTTCTCCGGAGGCAAGACGACTATCTGGCTAGCCATCTGCTGGCCCGCGAAGCTCGGTCAGCGAAGCCTCGGTTTGGCTTGCCAGCAGCCTGTTATCCTTCAGCCTCAGCCCCTGGCTCAACGCTACCAACCCATTGGTGCGCCCCTTACTGCTCATTGTCTGCCGCTAGTGCCAAGCCATCTGGCCTCTAGATTTAGCCGATGCCATCCCAGACGGTTGATCAATGTCTGTCGAGAAGCTCTCGAGCCTACGGCCTTGACCTTGAGATTTGGGTCTCTAGAACCCAAATGTCAAAAATTTGGTGGGCTCTCAAGAAATGATCTCATCTTTATTGATATGCTCCAAATGATTTTATAATGAATCATCGCGTAAGCCCACTGAGGGCTGATGCTAGCAGAAAATGAGTTACAATAAAGGGAAAACTTAGCAGGAATCCTCACCCATGTCATTTATCAGAAGGGGGGTCTAGATGTTGTGCAGAGACACGTGGAAAATAAATATTTTTAAGTATTAGAAACTAAAGACTAACTCAATTCTTAGGCCTCACACAGCCATCTGAAAACACTACTAGCTGTGCTCCCTGTGCACATTCTAAAACATTCATACGGCCAAGCCTGTCTGCTGATGCATTTTTCTTTTAAATTATTTACTGTGGAAATACAGGAACAGTCTAATTGAAATGAAAGGAAGTCTATTAGAGATAAATTCCCCCACCCCTCTAACATAAGATAAATGTTTTTCCATTGCTGCACTCGCTCTTTATTGTCTTCGTCTGCATCCATTTTTTATTCATATTAGTTTGCTGCTGCCTACAAGTGCAGCCACGTTAATTAAATCTATACGGGTTACTGTAATGTATGTTTGTGAAATATGTGTCTGGTTGATAGTGCCACACATAGCACAGCCTATTGAACAACATTGTGCCTTAAAGGAAAGAGAAGGAGGCACACTGGCTTGTTTCAATCCATAATGAACTTGTAGGGCAAAAAAGATTGTTTTAAAAATTAAATAAATGATTGATTGAGTGTTGATGTCATTGATGATATACTGATGAAGAAAATTGAGATATTTTTGTCATCTGTCTAATCTCTTTGAACAAAAATAGTAAAATCATAATGATAAACATAATGGAATAAAGCAAAAAGTTTAGTCCGATTTTATGTTAGAAAGAGTAACATTTTCCTCGGTTATGTACACTGGCTGCTTGGCAATGGCTTTGTAGAAACTTGAGGATGGTATAGAAAAATGCATGAATGGATGAAAACATCGACAGAAAAACATTGGAATATGTATAATAGTGCCCCATTTATTCATATCAGCAGACGTGGACACCAATGACAATGTATGGTGTGTTTGACGTGCTGGGGTACAAAGGTTCATTTTCATTTAAATTTTAATTCATTTCTTTTAAAACCTCAACTTTCTCCTCACACTTCCATTCCAAATGAGCTGTCAATACTATTTTGATTCACCCCACATTCTCCCTGCTATGCAAATTTCGACCCCTTATATTTGCAATAACTCCTGGTGTTAGGCTTTACCGATAAGGGGAAAAGGATTTGAGTATCTTTGTTTCGTCTTTTTTGTTCATTTTAAATGCCTTTTAGAATAAACACACAAAGAATTATATGTGTGACCTTGTCTGTGCGTCTTTTGGCAACAATTATTTGTAAAACGTCTTTCACTGTGATTTCAGAGATTCAGACTATTTACCATGAGTTTAGTGATTTTGATTGTGGCTTGATTACAATGGTATCCAATGATGCACTTTTGCATTGAACCAGTTTAACAATTAAAATATACCTCATAATATCAAGAAAACTGTGAGCTCGAGCAAAGTTATCATTGAGTGATGAATCGAAAAAAAACAAAAACAGAAAGGTACTGATTAGGAAAACTGCCACAGAATTTACGTTATAGTTAAAAAAATTAAGCCACAACAAATTTTCCCTTTCGGCAGAATGAACACAGAAAATGAAGGTTCCAGATTGGGTCAAAAAAACAACAACCCAGCAGGACACTTCTATCACTAAGTCACTCTGATGTTCCCTGAATGACAGATATCCTCTAATGTGATCTATTTTTGGTGAATCAAACACAAAATGAGTCATTCACGTAGAGTATTTGAGCATAGTAGTGCATAACTTTAGCTTTCCGACAAAAAAAAAAAAATCAACATCTTTGGTAGTATGTATGCATAGAAACAAACCCCTTTCGAGTTTTGGATTAAACACAAACTGAAGTGACTGCAATTATGCAAAATAGGTCATTAAACTAGTAAAGATGTCAGTCAACAATTGCACAAAACCACACTTTCCCTGCGTCCTACATTTCCTTTTTTCTCTTTCTCAAACTCTATTACCTTGCTGGCTTTAGCTCTCTCCAAACCTAACACTGGCAAGTTCAGTTGAAGGGAATCTCTGTATTAGAGAAGCTTCTGATGTTGAGAGAAGAAAACATCCGTGCGGTTTCAATAGCTCAATAAACAGTGTAGGATGGCGCGCCATGGGTTTAATGAGTAGATTTTGGTGTGACCTACATGAAGCTGCACTACAAAGTGACAATAACAATCATGAACAACAAGTCTTATTAATTGGAGCTTTCCACTCACTGTACACATGGTGGTCTCCTTTTACAACATTGACTGAAGCTCAACTCCCAAATATGTGTTTTTGTAGCCATTATTTCTTGAATTTAATTACTCTTTGGGGACTTTGGGGAGGAACAAAATGAATATAGGGTTAATAGCGCAAATTTCTTTTTCCTAATCGCTGCCATGTTGTCATTATCCATCCTTAGTGTGGCACGTTGAAATGTCAACAACTGAATATTCATCACAGCATTGACACTCCTAAATCTCAGGGTAGAGATTTTTTTGGGTGTTGTTGTATTCACCAACCCCAAAGGACTCGGAACAGATTTTTTAAAATGACCGATTAGAATTTTTATGTTTTCCTACAATGTAAACTCTGTGTTTGGCCTTGCTCACAAGGGGGGTGCTGGAGACTATCCTGATCAACTATAAAGCACCCTGAATCGGTAGCCAGCCAATCACAAGGCACAAAGAGACAGACCATTCACACTCACACCCATACCTATGGGGAACTTAGTAGTGTCCAACAAGCCCACCTTGCATCTTTTTGGAATGTGTTAGCAAACCGGACCACCCAGAGAAAACCCATGCAGGCACGGGGAGAACCTGATTGAACCCTCAATCTCAGACATGTGAGGTTCCACGCCCTAACCACTTGTACGCCATTCTACATGCTCTAGCAATTGCTCAATCGTAATACACATAATATACTTAATATAATATTGAGCTTAAGCTATTGAAGAAATGCTTACACCCAAAGTTGAAAGCCAAGTGGAGAACATTACAAAGTGTCATAGAGAGAATTATGGGTCGGGGATGTTTGTTGTAATAGATTAAAAAAAAAAACAGGAAAGTACTTTTCCCCACATATGGCACAGAGCATAAGATGATAAATTGCTTCTCTGTAGCCCAGCATAATGAAAACATCATCATTTACAACACATGATGATTGTATGGGCATGTATTCGCAGCTTTCATGTTGACAAAGAAAGATCATTCATCACCATTTACGGTATTATTGAGGCGAATATCACATTTCCGATTTAGCATAAATTATTTATTTATATATTGTACAATAAGTGGAGGAGAAATGTCTCTTTGCTTGCTCTCC
The DNA here is from genome assembly GCF_051989575.1 of Stigmatopora nigra. Taxonomy (NCBI): domain Eukaryota; kingdom Metazoa; phylum Chordata; class Actinopteri; order Syngnathiformes; family Syngnathidae; genus Stigmatopora; species Stigmatopora nigra. The sequence continues at coordinate 19,277,515 of NC_135508.1, forward strand.
AAACTGAGGTGTCTTTAAGGAGTGCAAATGCGAGGAGTGCTTTTAATCATGATGTTGACTTTGGTGTTTCATTAACTCACTGTCTCTCGTCGTGCAATGAAGCCAATGAGTCAATAGATTGCTCACTGTACACGAAAGTCAGAGATAAAGTTTGGAGTTTGTGGTAGAGGAGAGTAGAAAATGTGTTGAAGTAGTGACATGTTGAGAGTCCCATATGAAGAGCCCCTTAAGCCTAGGTTGCTTTTCAGTTCCCCCCACCCCTAGCGCTCAACCACTTCACTGCACACACATGCTTCCTTTTGCAGCATCTCTGTTCTGTACACAGGCTCTCTGATGAATTATGTCACTCTGATCAGGCCAGTTCATTTGTAACCTGCTCACATTGGCGACGTCTCACGGCAGTAGCCATATTATTTTTAGGCCATCACTTCCAACTAGCATCAGAAGCCTCCCTCCTCCATTATTTCAGTGTTTCTGCTTGTCTTTGACACGCCTCGGTGATCCTCTCATGTCTTTATAAGTATGCGTCAAGAGCAGAAAAATCAGACAAGAGAAGGGTTAAGGCGCAGAGCCTCCACAGAACAAAACTGGTGGTGCGTTGAATTGTAATGAATATGAAAATTACCTCGAAGGATGTTGTAGCCAAGCCAAAGAAGAATTGGTGAAAGGAGAAAGTATAAAATGACTAACTGTTTTTGATTCAGTGAAACCACAGAAAATAGCAAATAAGTGGCTATAATAGCAAACTGTGTTTACTTTGGGCATATTCACACTTGCACTGTTTGGTCCAGATTAAACCCAAAACCTTTGTTTGCACACCTATGCATTCATTCATTTTCTGAACCACCCTGAATGAGCCAGCCAATTGCAGGGCACAAGGAGACAAAGAAACATTTACGCTCACACTCATACCTTGGGGCAATTTTGAGTGTTCAATTATTGGCTGGCCACCAATTCAGAGTGCACGCTACCTGGTGTCCATAATTAGCTGGGATAAGCTCTAGCACCCCTTTTGACCCTTGTGAGGACAAGCGGTTTGGAAAATGAATGTGTACTTAGTGTTTTAGTGTAACATTTATAGTTGTGTAACAAAATTTGGCTTTGTCTCAAAGATCCCAAAAGACCTTCACAAATACACAGTTGACAATAAAATGTTAAATAAAGAACAATAAATTAATAATAGCAATATTTATTTTCGATATATATTCCGGACACAAATCAATAATATCACTTGCATCCACCCAAAAGCCAAAAAAGACTGTATACAAAATATTTGATTTGCAATTTATAGGGAACAAGTAGAAGTGAAATGAAAGGTGTATTAATGCTTTAGTTAAGACTAAGAGCTTTCATTTGGGGAAAATAAAAAAGGGAGATTTAACCTCAAATTTCAAATGGACCATTTTATAAAGATTATTAAATACTTTTTCTTTCCATTTTCTGTGTCCACTTCATAGTATACATACAACTGCATTATCTGACAGCCTGCCATCTGTTTTAATAGCCCACCACTCTTTATTGCCTCGACTAACTGCAGATCTCATTGACTCTTCTGAGCAGTATTTGGAGCATAGCCACCTATGACAAGATTAATAACCTGTCTTCATTTTGGAGATCAAAGCTGCCAGGCAAATATTAGGATTTTTTTCTTTTTACTTCGACGTGATTCTTTTGCCTCAACGGCCGTGTGATGTTTTGTGGAACTACTAACTATCTACTAACACAAACCTCAAGTCTGAGGAGTTCCTTCCCTGTATTGTTTTACATTTAGACCCTTCATATAGGCTATTTACACTTGCAGTGCTAACTATGAACTGTGGTGTGTAGAATTTAAAGTGTTAGGAGATAGATATATCGATCTTTATTGATTGTATGGGTTGGACTGGTGTCTTCACACAGCTAATGACCGCAAATGGGTTAAAAGCGTTCAAGCGGAAGCCTGTGGCAGTAGCTCTGCACCAAGGGTGTCAGACTCTTATGTTTTTCATGTTTTACAGCTCTTCTATCTTTTTTTAAATGACATTTTAATATTTCCTAAAGCATTCTTTTTTACTTTACTTTGTACTTTATACTTTTTACTTTAATGTTTTCCAACTTTCCTTGTTCTGTTAGCCTGGCATTTTTCGGCCACTTCTTTTTTGTTCGGGGGACCAGCCAGCCATGCCTACGCTGTCACACACATGGAACTATCTGTCACAATACGCAGCAGAAGGAGCAACACCTCGGTACCGCCGGAGGTCTGGAGCTGGACAAAAGTGCTGGGAGAAGAGGCAACGCTTCTGACCAACCATTCCATCGTGGGATGGGATGGAAGAGTTGTAGGCCCCTAACAGCGACGGAGTCGAGATTTTCTGCCCTGCTGCTGTTTTCTTCAGCTTCAGACTACTGAGTAACTGTGCAAATAAGCTTGCAAGAGCGTATTCTACACCTTGGTCACAGTCTGCAGCAGTTCCCCATCTCGTGGAAGACTTCCTGTGTGTGGTTCCAGTTTTTGCCCAATTTACAAGGTCGTTTTTGAGTCCGATTCAGCTACCGCAACCAAATTGGCGCTGTTTAAGCAGCAGCCGGCGGCCACGGTAGCTTTGTCCACTCTTGTTCGTTTTGTGTTTTGCGGCTTTTATGTTTTAATGATTTGATGATTCCATTTACTTTGATTTGCTTTGTACTTTGTGCTTTTTGCTTTGCTGTTCTGTGGGGTTCCAGTTTTTGTCCAACTCTACAATGTCTTTTTGAGTCCGATTCAGTTACCGCAACCAAATGGCGCTGTTTAAGCGGCAGCCGGCGGCCACGGTAGCTTTGTCCACTCTTGTTCGTTTTGTGTTTTGCGGCTTTTATGTTTTAATGATTTGATGATTTTAATGATTGATGCTGTTTATTCTGTCTAATCACCCTCTTGCTACCTGCCACAATGTAATTTCCCGAATACGGGATGAATAAAGTTATCCAATCCAATCCAATCCAATCCATTTTTAACATTGCTTGTTCCTTTCATTTTTCTCTTGGAGTTGACTCATTGGATTTGAATCAACTAATATATCAAAGGCTATTCCTCACATTTTTATTTATTTTTTACTTCTTGGGTGACTTCATTGATCTGTTGTGGTTTATTTTGGTGCCCAGTGATTTTCCATTGAAAATAATAGTGATATACGTATTTCCTTTTCCAAAGGCTTTATTCATTTTATATAATACTGACACATACTCAATAGCAATTAACAGGCGTTTAAAAACACAGATAATAAAACCATTTGAGCATCAGTTTACTTTTTGCCCCACTGAATTTATGGACCATTTGACATGAATAGCGTAACATTTACTTTCTCTGTCTAAACTCAACTTTGAAGAGAACAGAATGACGTCCTTTAAAAAAACAAAAAAATTGGGAAACCACCAACTATTCAAGGTAAAATATTCCTACTAAGGTGACATTGTCAGCACTTTGACGGAGAGGTTTCATTATTTGAAAACTTTTTGAGAGATCTGAATCTTTTATAATGTGTTATTTATTTTATAGTACATGACAAGAATATGATTCATCTTTATTTTAATGTTAACTGTCTAATGTCCAATATTTCTCCATGTGTATACGAAACACTACTAAGTCATAGAAGAGGTTCAAAGAATACGGCTCGCAGGAAGAAACAAACAAAAAAAAAAAACGTCTTTTGCTTTCCATTTTCAACTCAGAGTTTACTTTTCCAAGTTTCCCATTTGTTACAGGCTGTTGCATTCAGCAGTCCTTTGCAGCCAATTAACAGTGAGACGGTTTGAGTCACTTGGGCAACATCATAGTGATGGTTTTTCACGTCTGGTTCCCTTTGACGTCCTCAGAAATGAAAGAAATCTTCACACGTTCATCAGAGAACACTTGCGCTGTACTTGCAGGTCCGTTGCGCTGCACAATTATTACGCCCGCCACCATACTTGTCTGTACAAACTATCGGGTCACCTGCAAAACAAAGACAAAAGACATCGGATACAATCCAGAAATCTCCAACAACTTTTGCATGTTGTATGAAGCATAAAAAGCTCTAAGTGGAGGGAAAGAGCAGAGTTATCGCTAGTGCATATTACTTCACAGCTGTAAATAATAGTGTTTCAGCAGTTGTCGTTTTGAAAATAATGCAAAATGAGATGCGTAGAAGCAACGAGCACGCGGCCAGCGTGCTCTTCTCTGGTGCGTGACAAAATAAGATGCGGTTGGCATGACGGCTGTCTGGATCGCTCTAGCACCTGCTGCGCTGCCTTGTCATTTAGTCTTGTTTGTGGAGACTCACCTTTGCCATCCCATCTTCCCTTTTTTTTCCCGCACTCCCATTTTTATTCTATTTTGCTCTTTTAGTCTGACGGGGCTGTAACCAGTCCAGCTTTTCATGTCATCTCAGCAATGTTTCCATGCCATATTCATACTGGCGCTCCCTCTTTACAGCAAAACATGCTGGTCCTCCTGTACTTCCTGAGTGTTTTGTCCACACCAGGTGCCAAGTGTTGAAGGCCAGCCATCGCCAGGAGAGCACAGAAAATGTCCTCCGCCCACCCCCAGCTGGCAGCTGTGATGGTTTGAGTGTATCTGGGCTGGCTCTGTGGCTCCAGGGCTCCCTCACTGCCGGGGCCTGTTCCCATTGACTCCAGGCATCTGATCCCGTGCCCGATCAAAGAGTCTACAGGCGTTTGTTGTCAAGCCAATAGACTCTGCACACACGCTGATGTAGCTCTCAGCCTGCTATCGTTTTAGGTACCGTGTCCCTTTAGGCGCTAATCTACTCTTGAGTAAATATGCCTGCAGGTGGTCTGATTATATTACATATTCACACCGTTAAAAAAAATACACTTTTCAACCCAAGTAGTCATAAGATATTGAAATTTTCAAATGTAATATTTTGGAAACTACTAAAGCTCATTCAATGATATTGATTACAGTTCAAGTATATTCAAAGCCCCCCAAATAACTTTTTTTTAATTGAATGGTGTTTTCAATGGGAAAAGAGACCAATTAAAATTAACAAAAGTATTTTGATATTTTGAAAATCTGATGTCATTCCAACACGAATTACCTTAATTATTGGCCTTCAAAATGATAATAAAAAAAAAAACATTTTGCGAACACCCCCAATATCATCAACTGCACATGTGCAAATATAAGCAAACATGTCTTGCCAATTGGAATTTGTAACTCCTTCATTGGTTGAGATATACTGTATGTGTTCCCACACGGATGCTCACAGCGGTCAATGACTGCTCAGAAGCCCAGAAATGTCTGGCCGCTCAACCATATAATGTTATTTGGCATTGATTGAGCTGTCTTGTGTGTCCTCCCTTTCTCCTCCCTTTGCCCTCCTTCTCTCCACCTCATTTATGGTCCTAGCCAAAGACCGGGAGTGCCAAAACCTCTTTTGTATTCCTGTTGGCTGTGATGCAGGACATGAGCTCCAGCTGCTTGTCATCTGACCAGGTGCAATGTTCTTCTTTTCAGCTGTTTTCTTTCTCCCTTTATCTCCAGTGCGCCTCTGTCGTTATTTTCTTCTCGAGTCTCCCCTTTTTTTCCCACCACTTGGCCACTTTCCTTTTACAACTCTTATCGTGGCTCCTTCTCATCTCTCGCCTTCTCTCTGTCTATCGTCATTTTCAATTTATGAGCAGGCCTTAATGGGACTATAAGTGTGCATTGGATGATATTGATCTGGATGCCTGTGCATCTTGACCTCAGCTGAGCACACAACAAAAAAAGAAAAAATAAGAGGGCTCTTCATCATCAGGCATACGCATCATTTAACAGCAGACAACCGGTACATGCACACACAAATCATTGATCAAAGACCCAAAAGCAACAAACATCAGATATTTGCTCTATCCAACTATATATATGATGGTTGGTGATGAAATGCCAAAAAACTCAAGTTTGCTTTCATCTTGCACAGAACTTAAAAATGTTGACTTGAGAAAATAAACTCATGTGGTAAGAGACTCAACGTCCTAACAGTACAAAGGTACAATCTGTGCTATGTAATTAAGACACTTCTATTTGCCTTTTAATTGCTAATTCTTTCACTATTTCATTTTTTCATGTAGATTGAAAAACCTCCTTTGCGTACTTTAAACAGTTGCATAATATTCCCATTTTTATATATGACACAGCAAGAAATGTGGCAGAAGTTGATCTCGCCATTGACAGCAATAAACATCAAGTAGGAGGGGAAGACAATAAATAATCACTTTACACCATCAATTACGTCAACCCAATTTTTGCCACTTTTATTGCTTCACTTTTTAAGGGTATTGTGCTGCTCATTTTGGTGTAAATGTCTTGTTGACCAGGAACCAGTAAAATATAGACAACACCGGACATGATTTGCATTCTTTCATTTATTTTCTGAACCGCTTATCTTCACAACGGTCATGGGGGGTGCTGGAGCCTATCCCAGCAAACTACGGGCACCATCGTAAGGCACAAGGAACTATTCACGCTTACACTTATATCTATGGGCAATTTAGAGTGATCAAACGCTCGACCTCAGAACTGTGAGGCCAATGTGCTAACTGCTCAGGTGCTGGGCCGCCACTTTAAAAACAGACTCTGGTAATTTAATTTTATCTTAAAGCAATGCATTATGTTCCCTATCAACCAAAACGACATTAAAATGCTCCAGTTATACATTTTGTGAATGTAAAAATGAGCAAGGATGGTTTGTCATGTGTCACTCGAGTCAAAAAAGTGAAGGATTCTCAATCATCCTTCTGTACTAGAGAAAACCCTTAAGTGTTTAGCAAGCGCGAGATGGCTGGAAGCGATGGATCGAGCGTGCACTTTTTTTTTTTTTTAACCCAAAAAGCCTCAGTCTGCCTTCTACGACTATGCCTTCAATCAATTATTAAGGCTGAAAACAAAGGTCTGCACCTAGCTATGAATAATGGAAGATGAATAGCAGAGAGTAGGATGAAGGTTAGGAGTAGAGGTGTGCAGTGATGAGAGGTGAGTTTCACACAAACGCATATGTGTGACGGACAGTTGGGAGCGCGTTGGGGTCGAGTCACTGAAGAGCAGCCTGTGGGCTTGATGCATTATGTACACGCTCAGGCACTCTTCACACTCACACAAAGACCACACAGGGAAGACCAACACACACATTGCACATATGGCTGAGAAGGAGATATGTGTGTGCGCCTTGTTTCCGATGTCCTTGTTTTCATTAATGTTTGATGTTGCCTCCAATCGCAGTAGAGGCAGCACATACAGTAAGATAATGAGAAAGAAAACACAACTTGCGAGCCAGGGAAGAAAACAAAAGAAGACTACAGATATACGTACAGCTCAAGATGATAGAGTCTTCGAATTGGAAGTGAGATTCACAGTTGTACTTTGTACTAGTTTGGGTGTTTTGCCAGCGAAATATTCATTTAAATCCGAGAGGACACATGGAGAGATATACCGAACTTTACACATTGTATGCTATCTAATGTCCTCATTGTACTATTTTTTTTTACTGTGAAGTATTTTTCTTTGGTGTTTCTTCATTATTAGCAATAACGCCATATTTCTTATCATGCCAATGGTTGATTGATTGAGTCAATCATTTTCCGTTGCACTTCCTCACGAGTGTTGCTGGGGCGCTGGAGCCTATGCCAGTCAACTATGGGAAATGGGTGGGTGACATGTTGAAAGATTGCTAGCTAAGAATTCAAATTAAATATGAATGAATAAAAATATTGTTTCCATACTTGAGTATAGGAATGCTTTGCCGCCATTAGGTAACATTAAATTGCATTAATTCCCATATTGTGTAAAAATGTGTCTCCAAACATATCACAAAGATTAGTCTGACAGCCGGACAAATATGTAGCGATGGTCACACAAGTCAAGAAGTGGTGTGAAAAGAAATTGCAAGTGTTATAAAATCAAATAATGTGTTTGTTCACCTTAGTCGTCTTGACTTTGTTGCCGGTGCTGCAACTCCATCCTTTGAGGTCTGGAAGAACCTTACATTCCTCATTCTCCATGCATGGCTCCATCTGACACCACCATTTCTGGGCAACAATTGAGGCTGGCACAAAAAAAAATGGAGGCATTTTTTTTAGAGGGCTATCGAATTCATTTGAACTAGAATGATGGCATTGAATGATTATTGCTTGTAAATCAGTCTTCAGATTTGTAGTGGTGATTTCAGTGCTCATTAGGATTTCTGTTCATATCAAATGTACATATAAAGTAGAGGATTTCTGTTTTGCTACTTTTTGCTGCTTTTATTATTTATGATCCTTGTCTGCGTGTCTTTCATGGCATTATAGTGTCCTATGAATTTAATAAGCAGGCAGGGGATAATTAGCATATTCAATTCATGTCAAAAGAAATTCAAAAGGACAAAACTGGAGGCGAGACATGCATTAGACAGCTGAGATGTGTTGTGATCTTTCAGGGTTGCAAGTGGATTCGTGCACCACACATCACATCCGATCAAAATGAATGGATGCCTTTAGCAAACTTGGCAGAGAAAAACACTCAAAGAGACATATCAAGAGCAATCTGATTTGTTATCGCAGGGCAAAAAATCATAACGCTGAATGAATATTGGCACAAATTTAAATGGGAATGTCATTGTAAATCACAGGTAATTGCAGGCTTAGCAGTGAAGTTGTAACACAGCTGTTAAACTAAAGGCATTTCATCTCCTGGCATAATTCTCAGCAGAGAAATAACACTTGGAGAGAGTTACTGTTTCTTTCTGGGCAGCTTTGCAATTTAGACCAACTAATTGGAATATTTCATTCGTGCAACAAACTGCTCTCACGTTGGAAAAACAAAGTGAAACAGACAGACTGCATTCAGGGCGTCTTTATATTTGAGCTCATTGACGATGTTATGCACGCAGTTAACGACAAATACAATTGATACATTTATTGATTTACCTCCCAAGTTAGTTTTGGGATTTCAGTTTTTCTTTCTGATTGGAATCGAAATAAATATATATTTTAATGTCCTTTTACATTATTGTCCATTGCTTATTCTTTCTGCCTTCATTCCTACCTTCAATGCATCAAGTGACATCCTCAGTACATAAAGTAAAGTGTACGTTTGAAACATTTTGAATCCATTCCAAACTTTCATATTGTATGTATATAGAGTATTCACTCAGACTTTCTACTCTCAGTAAAGACTGACTAATTCACTGTTAAACATCTTAAGAATTGACAACCCTATATTTCTAGCTCTCTAAACATTGTGAGCGTGAGTCGGTGGCTAAAAATATAGAGCTGTGTACAATTTGGCGGTTTCTTCATTTTTTTGCACGGGCCTAAAGCCCAGAACACACTACATTTTGACTTTTTGGAGACGCACCATAGAAGCCAACAGCTTTAGCTTTCCGCACTGGAACTTACGCTCGGCTTGCCGGCTCAGCATGCTCGTTCCTCGTAAACATAGGCGTTCGATGCTCACTTAGCCTTGGAGCACCATCTTGTTGAGGACGAACAGGGTGTTCAAATCCCTGCTTCAATGTGGTGTGGACCAATGGGTTCTCAAATCCTGCATTTTTGAGCATGTTTCTCACACATTTTAGATGGGTGTATATAGCACATGGGTCTGCTATGCCTTTACTATCTACTATTGTTACTTTTGGAAGCCAAATAGTAATTCTATTGTGGTTGGGGAGGAAAATTACCTTATCTTGGTAATATAATTTTGAATGTTTGGACAAACTTGGTCAAACTATGACCAAAACTTGATTCAGGAAAGGAAACATTTAGGTGTACCCGACCAAAGGCGGAAAGCAAAATATTTAGGGCATCTGTCCTTTGGAAAAATATGCTAAGATTCTACTTTTTTTCCATTCTTTAGTAATCAGCAGTTGAATATGGAATATTAGCACACACAATTTTCACAAAAACAGACTGGGGTACTTTTTTTTATACCTAAACTGACTTATCTGAGGGTTATGGAACGCTAAAAATCTTGAAATTCACATTAAAGCAGCACTCCTTGAAAAATGTAGCTGATTAACATTCCCACTTTAATTTTTAAAAACTTTGCGGAAAGTGCATTCAGCAGAATTTTTTTTTTTTTTAGGTCTGTCTGCTTCCTTATGCTATTCTAAAAGAAACCTTGTCTGAAATGCAAATTTCTGAAGAAAGAGAACAAGGAAAAAGATGGATTGTTTGTATTTAGCTGATTCCCACCTAAACTTTATCTGCTACATTTTGGAAAAAAAGAAACAAACTGGCAAGCTGAGAGAGGCTGTAATCTGGGATTTCATCAAGCACTATTCAGAGCTGAGCGCAGTGCGAAATATTGATTTTGCAGACACAGGAAAAGGAGAAAGGCAGAATTTCAATGCAATTTATGCTCTATCTCATGGGATTATAATTATTAGCACTGCTCTGAAATGCAGAATAAAACAAAAACAATTCAAGTGCAGAACTTTCTTTGGCTGCCGGTAAAATTGAATCAGAAACCTGCCCCTCCGTCACAGAAAGCAATGTCTCTTTTAGAAAAAAAAATCTGTATAATGATCACGGAGTTTAATTATATTGGTATATTATCACCATTTTAGTGACTTGACACCCTCTTGAAAAGGAATATTAGTAAGTGATGTCCAAAAATATGAAAAACACTAAAAATATCAATTTACCCTCAAATTTAACAAAGCCGTTTGCAATGTTTATTTAAGTGGCATCCACTGAATGGAATGCTTCATAAAAGACAAAAAAAGCTGTGAGCAGCAACATAGAGGCCTGTGCAGCCCATTTGTTCAAGGCCATTGACAGATTTATTGTAGTAAAGTCATTTTTTGCAACTAAAAGCTATGCCAAAATAATCTTAGTTGACACACCAGGATGTAGGCCAAGCAGATAAAACATTTAAAAGCTCATTTTGAAAGATCTTTACCACATTAGTCTGAGTAGTTGACATTCTCAAGAATTGGAAATTTCATTCAATATATCTATAATATAATGGTGATTGTTTGAAATATGCCTAAATTTAAATTGAATCATATTGACAAAGCAATGCCATCCATCTTAAGTAAAATAATGCAACAGGTATTTGAAATGATATCGCTCAAATTCAAGAGTGAAAGTGCAAAACAAGCAATCTTTGATTTGCCGGCCTACTATTGTTAGCTTTGATCAACAGATAATCAAACTGTGTTTCCGTAAAAAACGTACCATCAACACAAGAGGGCATAGCTCGAGTAGTACCAGCAACTTGTCCAGGGAAGCAGGAACATTTAACTGTTTGAGATCGCTCCTCGATCTTGTTCTTGTTGCAGCAGCGATGGGCGGCGATCACTTCGCATGTCCCGGCTTTCACATGTACTGGGAAACATAGACACAATTTGTCACCCTTATTTACAGCTTTCTTTAGAATTGCACATATAGTAACAATACAGTCTGTAGACAATGAGTAACATGTAGTGAAAGGAGGAGAAAACAGTGATCAGATGATTTGTGTGGCACTAATTTGACTATAACGGAAGCTTCTGAGTAATATGTGCACTCGGGTTCAGTCAAGAAGAAAAGAATGTAGCTACATGGCCATAGCAACTATTCATGGAATACAAGGACAAAAAAAAACAAGAGATGAGACCGTGTATGTACAAACCAGAGTGTTATCCCATATACAGGATGACCCAAAAAGATGGGTACCAATGGAAACGTTTTCGAAACTGATGGGTACGCATCTTTTTGGGTCACCCTGTACTTTAATATTTTCTTGTTTTTCACTGTGTTGTAATCCAAATGAAGCAATTTGAAAGAAAAATGATCACATTTCTCAGTAATATGAGGAACAAATGAAGTGGACAGCTCACTATTGATGTCACAGATGTGAACAAAGATTGGTAAAAGTTTTATGACAAGAAATTTGCATGAAAAGTAATACTTTCATTTATTTCCCATTCAATTTATACCAATAGTCGGCTAGTGCTGTGCAATGTAATAATTTTCTCCCCTGCATATTGCTTTCTCTGGATAACCTACAAATGACACAAAATAACTGAAATGTTGTTGGACTTAGTTTGAGACATTAAATATTTTTTGTGGAAGACCCTTGGTGACCGCAGCGACTTTCTTTCCAGAACTAAATGCTAATGACACCCTCAGGATGACGTTTGTTTACAATGTGACCTTTTTATATATTTAACTTAGAGCCAATTGTCATCAATTAATTATGCATAACATTAAAGCCTCATTTTTACTACTTGTGTCTTCTAAAAATGTTGTCCACAGAGAAATTGGTTGAAATCTCACTAATGATGGTTGTAAAATGTCTCATCACTGTAACCAAGACAACAACAGATGACGAACAGCTTTCACGGGTCCTTTCTAGAGAGGTACGTACATACTTTATTTTGTGTGGTCACAAAATCATTTAGATAAAATCCATAGATAACAACATTAAAACTGATATTAAAAATTCATTTATTTTAGAAAAGCCAAGTAACGTAATATCAAAAAATGTATTTGATAACTTGAAAAGCCATTTTAAATAATTGCTGCCGAGTTCACTCATATGGTGAAAAAAACTAGATGATTATATTTTCTTGTACAGAACTACAAACTATGCAGTTCATTAAATCTTGGCTCTTTTGGTTGAAACATGTTAGTCTGGTCTGATACTTGTTAATCCCTGCTCCCTTACTCTTTGTATTATTCTAATTGGCATCTCATTTGCATTGCATTTTTCTTGCAGGCTTGACAAGCTTGTTGGCGCACATGTGACTAACAATTCAAACTGACAGTATAAATATCTTGGCCTTCAGCAAGCATACACTCACTGTGGACCATGTTTGGGCTCAGCACATGAAGCTATCATTAACTCAATTGTATGATTCACCAGTGGGACACAAGGGAGGTAATATCAGAATAAATTGGCAGAGGATTGCATTTTAAAAGTAACTAGATGCCAGTACATGTCTTGAATGTGATCCATATGGTAAAAGAATCGAAAGCTGAGGTAACCAAAGAAAGCTTGCATTTAGTTTTTGTTTCATGACAAAAAGAAAAATGAGAGAACAATGGCTGGTGTTAAAAAAACAATAAATCAGGTCACTGTTATTTTCATGCAGACCAATCAACATGAATGAGCGAGCTAGACCTTTTAAATTGACCAAATTGCAAATGCTGGTTTGTGATTTAAAAAAAAAATCTGTAAAAAAACTCCCACAAAAGAATGACAACAGAAGCAGACTATATACAAGAGAAATAGTTATGAAACTACCAGTGACAATTGATATGACACGAATCAAAAAGGACGAGATTGGAACAGGCTAATAGAACATAAATAGACAAGAGTACAACAACTATTGCCACATATATATTTTAAAATCCTCATTTCACGTGTACCTGACTGGCAAACTGTAGCTGCTACCGTCATACATTTTTTTTTCTGAATAACTACTTCTGAAAAATGAATGAGTTGGCTATTTGCTTTTTCAACTTCACCACAATGTATCCAAGGAAATGTTTGCATCCCATGTGAACCATTGAAACAAGCCAAAAAAGAACTACATACCATCACTAGGGGTGCTGGAGCCTATCCCAGCTAACTATGTGAACACCATGAATCGGTGGCTGGCCAATCGCAGGGGACAACCATCCATCCACACTGATACTTATGAGCAATTTAAAGTGTTCAACTAGCCTTGAAATTGTTTAATTAATTAATTATTTCAAACGAGATCCATTGTATGAGTGAGCGCTGAATAGGTGTTACAATTATTTTCATCTGAAGTCTTTAGGCCCTCTGTTGATGGGTCACCGCTGCTATTAATATATTTTTAAAATGCACATTTTATGTAAGAGTAGTGGTGCAGTGGTTAAAAGCTGCCAATGTGGATCTATCATAATAAGCATTCTAACATCGGTCCAAACCATGTGTTCTTCTTTGTGAAGATTCCAAACATTCTAATCTTATCTAAAAATATGTTTTGAACTAATTACAGCTAAGGCTTAGCCTAAATAAACTTGCTACCGTGGCCCATCACGGGACCAACAAACTATTAAGTGGGACCACACGCGCCATTCTTCGAGATATAAGGAAAGTACGCTCTAGGGGCAGCCCACTCGCTCGCTCTGTGTTTGTCAGTCTGGCTTGTCGATCTGTCACCTCTACAGAGCGGCTAATAAACATTTGTCATTGTTGTTCCTGGAGACTGATTCAATCAAGGGACAATTCCACAACAATGACACTTTTGCTCCTGGGTTTGTATCCCACTGCTCTCACACACACACACCCACCCACCTACAAGTACCTACGTACAAGACAACACTGTGTAAGCGATCAGAAAATATCATAAAAACATACACTAAACGGTGTGGTGGCCAAGATATTGAATTTCGTTTGCTGTGGACAGAGGATGTGTTGAAATGGAGCACGAGTTGAAAACACTTGCTCAGTTAATTAGATTATATTGTACGTATCGCAGGGTCGTGCTGCCATTAGTGCGTAGAGGTTCATGCATTTATGGTAATAATTAGATTAGACTCCACTGGGATGGGAGCATTCGTTATGAATAGTTATCAGTAGGTAGAACGACAAACATTGGCTCCCCAATAAGATTCCTGACGCATATCACTTGTGTACATGAATACATTCACAGTTTGCAACCCCTCAAGGAGACACACTAAGACACACTAATGCTACTCCGATAATCTAACTCGAGAGATCCTCATGTGGAAAAAATGAACACACAAGAGCCAAATAGGCCACAACTGCAATGTGCCATTAAATGCACACATTCAGCACCAGTTATCATTTCCTATCAAACAATACAAATGCTTTATTTTACAACACACTGTTGCACAAAATACACATTAGGTGTTCAATGAGGGAGATTGTAATTGTTCCCAGTGTTGGCCATTTATGTATTGCATTTTTATATTTGGAATTACTGGAGAGCCAGTTCAACTCGCTGTAAAATGCTTGAAAACAATGGGATTACTCTTTAAAATATATTGATGCAATGGACTAAAATTAATTCTTTCATTCATTAATTGTCTGTCCCGCTTATCTTCACAATGGTTGTGGTGGTGCTGGAGCCTAGACCCTGAATTTATTGGCGGCCAGGCGCAAAGAGACAAACCACAATCCACGCACACACTCCTATCTTGGGACAATTTTGAGTGTTCAATCAGCCCTCCATGCATGTCTTTGGGATGGGGGGGGGGGGGGGGGGGGACTGGAGTACATGCGAACTCTACGGAGGAAGGCCTGTTTTGAACATTTAATTTAGTGAATCTTGAGCATCTCACTAGAGGGAGTCCAAAAACCACTGCTGTTACTCGTACAACAGTTGAAGTAGAAGTAACAGAGAGAGTGCTATTATTTCCCCATCATGAAGATGCGTTTCAAGATTCTTTTTTTTGTTCTTGTTCTTTGTTGTGAGGCATAAACATCATCTTTCCATTTATTTCAACAAGGATAGATTGTTGCAAAAAACAAGTTCTTTCAGTTATGAACCTAGTCCATATTAGACCAGTAACTTAAGGCAGAACTGTAACAGCATATGCATATAAAACTCACATATCCATGTGCCCATAATCTGCTTTTAATATTCCATTGTCTTGACTCCTTCATATAGCAGTGTTGCTATCAGCCCACCCTTAATTAGTGAAGGTATAGTAAGTCCCGGTGACAGGACCAGCCAGATGACACATGGTGTGGTCTGACATATTGGAAAGCCGACCGCCACCAACGCTACCAGCACACCATTGTGAACTAATTTGAACTGCAGGCAAAATGCTTGGGCGGCCAATTGCATATAAAATGTTAATATGCTGAGATGTATTAACACAGAATTACCAGTGAGGCATTAACCTTCGTGCACGCGTGTGTGTCGCTGGTCCAAATATGAATGTTTAAAACCTCGTGTTAATCACCAACTCCTGATTGGAGGTGACTTTACAAGTGCTGCAGGCATTTTCAGCTCTCTGCATTTTTCTGTCTTTTCCTTGTTCTCCTCTGCTTTACCTTCTGTATGTTGGGAGTCTTGGAAAGGTTCCTGCCACTTGCGTCTGCTTTGTCCTTTTAGAGTACCATCATTCCTTTACGTTGTCTTTTGAAGCTCGTGTGTGTGTGTGTGTGTGTGTGTGTGTGTGTGTGTGTGTGTGTTTACTCTTCTATGTCATTCTCAAGAAATCTTCTACTGCCTCCTGACTCTTTATGACAAGATAACAATGAAGAGGAACGATCTACTTCATGGCAGACATGTTAATGAGCATTACATTCTGTCTCTTCCTGTCAAAGGAATAAGTAGGGACCCTGGTAAACGTCAAGTGGCTTGTATTTTACTTCAGTAGGTGTGTTAGTGTGCATGTGTATATATAAATATATACAATGTCTATGTTGACAGTGTATTTGTGCGTGTGAATGAGTTATTGTTGTTGTTTATGTCAGCCTGTCATGAAGGTGTCATTTTGCAGATCGAGATAAATAGCTTGCTATCATCCTGCTCACGGCGCGTGAAAGATTGGACAGTCCCTTACGCTGCACTGCACACTGCCACTCAACATCGTGCAAACACTGTCACTGGAAATGGCAAACAGCTTAACTCATTGGCTGCCAATAACGGGTACAAATGCCAAATGTAAATATCAATTGCATTCACTGTATAAAAAGTAACTTATTGAGTGAAGAAAAAATCCCAGGAAGCAGGTAAAAAGACTATAAACATATTAATTAGAACATTTTCTTCTTTAATGTGAACAGTAATTATATTGCTATGCAAGTAGCCATTAGATTTTATTTCGGGTGATGAAAATAGATACATTAATTTAATTCCAATACTTGCACTAGAACTTAAATTCAGTCCTTTAGGACAGCGGTCTCGAACCGGTCCTCAAAGGGCTGGAGGGGTGCATGTTTTCATTTAAACCGAATAAGCGGACACCTTTCGCAAGTGCAGCCATGTGCTACTAATTTTAGAAGACCCCTCATTGGTTAAACTGTCAACACTGGATTGGTTGAAACAAAGAGCAGGACCCACTGCGCCCCTTTACGGAATCGGTTTGAGACCCCTGCTTTAAGGCCATTAAGCTGTAGTGGTAGTACGATGCTGCCTCAGCTCTTGAGACAATTTGGTTAATCTTATAGTTTCCCTTGGCGAAAGCGCATCCACCAACAGAATGAAAAATTCCCCTTGCAAGTAAATGATTCCTGGCAACATTTTAACTCATTATCTGCCATTGATGCCATGCCCATCCATGTAAATGTTTTACTTTGAATCACTTCCAGCCATTTCATCTTTAGCCACTGGACATGAGTCATGTTGTGATGAGGTCTGTGATTGGTGCTTTAAGACCATCAATTCGCAAAGGCGCGCTTCCTTCGCATCAGCACTTTCTCTCACACTACATTCATCAGGGTAGATCATTATTTCCTTCCACTCATCTCCTCTTGAGCCTCTGTCGTTCTTTCGCACCATCGCTCAAATGAAAAAGAAACCCTGGTGTGTCTGTGACCGGCCGGTGGCTGAGCCAGAGGTGGAAAGATGAGGAGGAGAAGGAGAGATGAAGGCTGCAATGGCTGATGAAGGCGGCAATGGCCGATGAAGGCGGCAATGGCTGATGAATCGGCGTTACAGCAGCAGAGAAGAAAACTGAAGGACAACCAAAGCAAATTTCCCACTAATAGCATTTCAGAATTGAAAGTTTGGATCATTCTCCCACAGTGTCATGCATAATAACACCAAATTTGACCCAACTATCTACCATATTTATTTCTTGCAGACCAGCATGCAGTCTGAATAAAATTCACGTTCACACTCAAATTGGTGGAGCGTCAATGGAGAACTCCACCTCTTAGCGGAGATGACCGTTCATGCCCAAATATTTCAGCATTTTGTCAGTGTTTTGTTCAGCGCAGTGTAACTAATGGACTGGTTGTCATTATTCTCATTTTAATCTTATTTACCATTACAGTTCAAATGCAGTTTCAACATTTTGGGGACAAACCTACAATAATGTAACATGTAATTCCACCCTCAATACAACTTCTTGAATCCTAACTCGAGGGCGATAGCAAAGAGGACCATGACTACGCTGTGAATATAAATTAAAGACTTACTTTGACTTCTAACTTCAAACATTTGGACAAGTTTGAGGTTTTATTTGTGCTGTTTGAAGTTTTGCATGAAGAATTAGTGAGGAAAAGAATGTGTCCCTGCAGGCAGCTACAGGGGACCACTTCTTCAGAGTTTATTTGGAAATGTTTTTCTTTTTTCTTTTGAAAACACTTGAACTTTGCTTTTATCTTACTGGCAATGGTGATTGTTTTATCTGTAAAGGGGCATCCCATAAAGTCTTCAGAATCCTCGAGAAAGGTGTTATTGCATTACAGCTTGCTATTTCCTTTACCAAGAGTCAGAGGGACACTGCTGTGGTAAAAACTGATTATCAGCCAAGGAACAATCACCGTAAACTAAGTGGGTGTGGAATACGAAACCCATAAGCCAATTTTATGATCCAGCCAGACTATCGTTTGCAGAAAACCATAAAAAGAAAAATAGCGGCTATCTTGTATAATGAAAGAATATTCTTTAATAAAATTGTACAATAAATGTCATTGATTCATTAATGACATGGCAGTAGAACCTTTAACAGTATTGTTTCTTGCCCAATGGAACTTGCAGGATTCCAAAGAATTCCACATTCCAAAATCACTTCATTTCAGGTTAATTAAATACTCTGAAAGTGTTAAATTTTTGTTTCATCTTCCATACCATGCATTCTCAAAAGGATTGCCAGAGCCTATTCCAGCTGACTTTGGGCGAAAGGCAGACTACACCCTAGACTGGTCACCAGTCAGCTGTAGGACACAGAAAAACAACACACCAGGCCACACCAAAGTCAAGTGAGTGAACCTCTAAACCAGCAGTCTTTCCATTCATATACGAAATACTAAATAATGTTTGATACTACAGCGCAAACAAAAGAAACAAAACAAAAGACCATAGACTCATGATGAAGCATGAAATATTTTTTTCTGGAATGTGTATGTCATTAAAAAATAAAAAAAATTCAATTAATCTGAACCAAAACATGCATAAAACACTCAGTAAGGATTGAGTGATTTGTGCTTTAATGCAGCCCACAGAGTATTTACGGTGGTGTTCCGCAAGGATTAGTTGTGTGTGAGAGGATTAGTGAAGCTGCATTACTGCTGTGTTATTTAACTCACAACAGCAAAAGACTAAAAATAAAAGCCTCTTAACCACATTTAGGGAACATGAGAGGCCAGGCCTGACAGCTCGTTGTTTGTGTCTTTTTTTTTTTTTAAGACACGAGTAGGGAAAAGATGCATACAAACACACACGCATGCCTTCGCAGATGTTCTCATCCGCTATACTTTTCATATTTAATCTCTAATCTAGTAATCTGATGAAAATTGCCCCGTGAAGCATATGCTGACTGGCCTTAGAAACACCCGAGTCATACTAGTTAAGGCGAATGTAAGAGTCCAGCATATGCGGTGGGGTAGGGAATCACTTTAGCAGACCAGGAAACTCATGTGGAGTGAGGAGGAGTAATTCAAAGAGAGGAAGAAAGGTTGCAATGGCGAAAATGAGTGCGATCTCCAGGGACAGCACATTACCTTCCCTTTCCTCGCTGTCCATCTTCTTTCTCGCATCACCATTGATTAAAGGACACCGGGAAAGTAAAGAGCACGGCATCTGTCAGGGCACAACTGCCGAAGTTGCTCAATACTAAGGCCTTTGCTTTTGTTTGCAAAAACACAATGACCTCATCTTTCCTAAAGTGGAAGCATTGCTGAACCATCGGAATACAGTCATGCCTTGAAATACGAATTACTTGAACGTCATGTGTTTCCATTCTTTTAAGCTTTGAATTCAGCACAATTTTTAGATAAAGGTTTAAGTATTGCATGGTAAAAAAAAGAAGGGTTAGGATAGTACTACCGCAAACAAGGTGTTATTATATATATATATATATATATATATATATATATATATATATATATATATATATATATATATATATATATATATATATATATATATATATATATATATATATATATATATATATATATATATATATATATATATATATATATATATATATATATATATATATATATATATATATATATATATATATATATATATATATATATATATATATATATATATATATATATATATATATATATATATATTTATTCATTCGTTAACTTTATTTACTGCTTAGCCTCACGAGGGTCCAATGGGGTGCTTGAATTGGTGGCCAGCCATTCACACTCACTCATGCCTAGGGGCAATTTAGTGTTCCACCAGTTTACCCTGCATGTTTTGGGGATGTAGGAGGAAACCGGAGTATCTGGAGATAATCCATGCAGGCCTGGGGAGAACTAAGCAAACTAGCACATCTAGCACAAACGACTACCTTTCCAAATTCTAACCGTTTGCTACACTGATTACTATTTTGGAACAGTGGTGCAACCTTAAAGCTGCATGAGTGCAATGGAAATACACTTGTAAAGGTTTCCTTCTAATGGATGGCTTCGTATGGCCATGTTTTCAAAGCACCCATATTGAGCTTTTATATAGGATAAGTACAAGAATGCCTCACATTCATTATTTAGAGCTTCAAAGTACTTCTGGAGAACTACGGGGTAAAGTGACTTACATTCTAATCACGGCAACTCGAGGGGTAAGATAGTTTTATTGTTGTAACTTTAAAACACAGAAAATATACATTCACGAGGTATTACTGACCAATCCATGACAATGAAAATATTTGGATGCTTCGACGGCAAAGCAGCTCTTTTTTGACACATCTGGTCATTCGCAGTATATCATGAGATGGCATATCAAAATGCTAACAGGAAATCTGAGAAAAAGTACAAAGGAATACAAGCACCACATGGGGAAATCTCATGCTGTGATATGCTTCCAGTTTGGCTGCAAATGCAATGTTGTTGTTCATGATGATGCTTTTTTTTCCAATGCTATGAATATAATATACTTACTAAGTCAATTCAATGAGTCTTCTTGAAACAATCAGGAATTATTATTACCTTGTAAATAGGCAATAACCGTAATAATGTTCCTCATCTGTGACAGTTTAGCATATCAAAGTGAATCAAATGGACTATTGCCCTCATCGAAAATGTGCATTATTAACTATCAATTAGAATTCTGCCTTCAGGTATGAGTGACCTGACTATCAAAGTTTGGAGTGCTGTATAATAATAGTGACTCAATACCTTGCAATGATCTAAACACATTCAAAAATCATTACAACATCGGCCGCCAGGTCCATTTGCTATTTATTTTTTATTTTTTAAAAGGAACACTCAGATTTGAGTTATAAGTATCTGAAGTCAAAGAACATTATTGCTGATGTTAGCAATATAGACTGTCTACCCTTTATCTTCTGCATCTATTGTGTCATTTACATTTAATCATAGGGGTAAATGTGTGGCTTTTTGGCATGTGTGAAATTAAATGAAAAAAAAAAGAGAATAGAAATTTAAAAAAAAATCTCAGCAATGTTTAGCATCTGAAGCCATACTGCAAAAGGGAAGACCAAAAGGTGAGCAGTGAACAAATGCATAAAAAGCAGCACTGCACCCACTAGGCAAAGACCTCTAGAGGACAAAATAGGAGTGGACTCATAAACAACGAAGCGGCAAGGTTGTATTTAGATAGGAAGAGAAAAGAAAGGGTTGCTGTGTACAAAAAAAAAGTTAATTCCGTATCCCTCCTTGTGCTTAAGTTCATGCTGTGCAACCTGATTGAAATTTCCTGGTTTAATAGCTGTGAAATAGAAGAAAAAGTTGGGAAGAATAAGGTAGAAATACTGCCAATGAGAGGGCAAAAGTGAATAAATCGGGCAGGACTGAAAATATCAGTGACAAAAGGAAAATTTGGAAAATCAGCAACATTATAGTTCTTTTATCTGATATATTATTCCGTATTACAACCTAGAACAACTCAAGGCACACTTTAATTTCTCTATGTAGCAAGATGGAAACTTAATTTCACACTCTTTAGAAAGCCTCTACGGACTTTGCTGTGTATGGAAGGGTGATTTTAAGCGGTGTATCTCAGCACGTGTGCCCATATACTACACTCGTATGCATACAACAACAATCCAGCCTTTGTGAATCTGTTCCAGCTTCAGTTTTCTCAGCTCCGGTGTGACGTGAAAGCCATGAATCACAAGCCTCCAAGCAGGGTTCATCACCTTACTATGTTCATAGATTAAATTATTTTCAGCATGTACTTTTCCAACAAAACAGCTTAAAAGAGCCATTTACGATGCTTTTGGAAGTCGGAATTTAATACTTAGCAAACAAGCAGTCTGCCTCGCTGACATGAGGACATCTATTCATACATGAAAGTCTATAGAATGTACAAAAGAGACATTACCATTATGAAACACACAATGGTCAAAACACAGGTGCTACAAGGACTTAGCTTTCTGACGCAGGGAAGGTGATATAAATTTTAAAGGTACACTTGATGATCAGCCAATAACAGCATAACTACCAGCAGATTTAGTGCGAGTGTGTCATGAAAAATCCTCAAACCTCCCTGCTAATATTGAATATTTAGTTTAATTGTCATGTGGAAACAAAAAGACAACTTTTTTTCCTTGTTAAAAATCAGTCTGATGGTCGTTCTGACAGATGATTCGTTTGCCCTTTTCACACATGGTTGTTGTTGGATATAACGCTGAATGCTTTTGGCTGTTTTGATTATGTTCATGTCAAAAATATTGCGTGAGTGCTAAATAGTGCTTTTAGCTGTTTTTGTGTGCGTTTTGTTTCAAGCGATAATGCTCAACTGCCTGTCTTCTTTGAAGAAGCACGAGTGCTATCTTAGTCGTTGTTTGTGCTGCTGTGCTCCATTACACCTGTGATCACAGTAATGAATGAAGATGCTCTAAAATGGGAAGACTCATGTTGAGCCTGATGGCTTCTTTTTTGCCCCAAAAAGCCGGTGGCGTTAGTTGGTAAGTTATTTAAAGAGGTCATGTGACCTGAACTACACTTAATGTAGTTGACCAACTGAGATTTTCTTCACTTTCGTTTCAGCCAATAGCAGAAGACAGGTTCCGGACCAAAGAGTAAATTTGTGAGAAGGGTTCACTCTAGCCTGATGCCTTGGTGATTCGAATATGATTTGTTTCATGTGCAACAACAATCATTCACATCTCCAGTCATTTCTCTCCATTAAAATGATTTGTATGATATTGGCCAAATGTCGTCTGCCAAATACCATTTTTGTAATCTGTCCCCAAACCATGCAGTGTTGTTTTCTTTCGGGGGAATGGACCCACTCAATTGGCGTTATAAAATTTCTCTCCAGATTTCAGTGATAACAAGTAACCCAGCATATATCGATCTTGAACCTCCCCTTGAGTCCCACAACAGAAGTAAAATTGTGTCTCTAGTTTTAATGTCTTTTTAGGTGTCGGCAAAATTTGAAGATAGCGATTGTAGTCATGGATCTCAATTCAATATGTATTATATGCTGTGTTGGCCAAATGAGTCATCATTCCACTCTCGTAACCAATATGTCATTTCCTGGAGCCTGAGTATAAGCAACAGCCCAGTTCTAATCTTTCAGGGGTCTATAATATATCTTAGATTGTGTGGAATACCATATGACATAGTCTAATATTCAAAACAATGCGAGCATCAGGTAATTGATATATAGTGCAAAGTCACTAAGTGCAGTGTTTAATTGCATAAATATGTGAGCACGCAATCCAACAATTGAAGCAGCTCAAAGTTAAATATTAACAAATGCAATTGAATAAGTCCCCCATCTTGTTTTTATCATGGCCGTGAAAAATGCAATAAGGCAAAATTGAACAAGTTTATGATGTGTGCGGGAAACAATGTATGCATATTGCACGTTGTCGCATCAACCTTGGCGTGACCTCAGAGACCGTCTTCAGTAATTATCTGGTTACATGTTTGTTTCCCCCCCATGCGACAAGCCGTAAATGGATACTGCAAATCCCTGATGACAACTTGCTGGACAATCAATCATTAATTAAAAGCAGCAGTGAGACACAACACACCTTCACACAGCCAGCTGGTGTTAAACCACAATACTGACATCAGCGTTATTGCCGCTATTTATTACAGCCATCAAGAAAGTGTGTTGTACATTGGGACAAAGACAGAGCGACTCCATTGGCGGTAAAGAGCACATTTCCTTCCTCGGCCCAAGTAGAAAATGACGCCTGGCAGCTGGAGAACATTGGCGGTAATCCTTTGTGCCAACAACACTCATAAAGTCAGAGTTATAGCCATTTCCACACTTGCCCATGTAAACTTCTAGAAAACAACAACCGTACCATCTCTTAGTCACACAATTTGTCGAGTTGAAATCTTAATTCCAGCAGGTATTCAGATAATGAACTTTTGTGACAATTAAATGCAACAAAGACAACCCAATTCAGATGAAGGGCAGCCTGTGCAAAGCCCGATCAGCACACGAGAGCCAAAGGCAGAGCTTAACATTTTCAAGCCATCACTCTCAATCTTCTAAGGTCAAACTAAACATACAGTAAAGCCCACGTTAATAACTTTCTGCTCTTCTCCCCAGGTGATGGTGTCATTGCTTATTAGTCACTTGGTCTGACTTTGTTTGGGTCTGCTTGTATTCTTAGGTTTGGTGCCATAAGAAGAGCAATTTCAACTTTGCGTTTTCCTGCTAAGTGTTTGCATTAGTAATAAAAGCACAAAAGGTTCAAACCTGCTGGCATGCTGCGTGAACTGATGGGAAAATTAAGCTAGTGTGACAGCCCTGCTGCGCAAACTTCTTTTGTTTGACGGTGCTATTCGGGTCTTTTGTTTTGTAAATTGAGGTTTTATAAGGAAAAAGTTTTTGTCATTTATCCTAATCAATACGATTTAGATGTATAAGATGTAGGTAATTCTTGTTCTTTTCCATTCAGACATTTTAGTACTTTACTTGAAGTCAAACACCAAATTCGATGCAAACCGCTACCATCTTTTTTTTCTGATAGACCCCTCATTGGCTACCATGGACAAATGCCATCAATGGTGGTGAAGAAGTTGGAGACCATCAGAATTTACAACACCTTACGGGATTTGGATATATTGCTCAGTCGGTGACAGGAGGTAAAGGAACATATGCTGAAAATATTGTCGACATTTCGTCAATCAATCTTTAAAATGCGGTTCCTCAGAACCAAAACTTATTCAGTCATTGAAGAACTCAGATATAATCCTATCATTCAGAAATGACAGAAAAGCACAATACAGCAAGGTCATTTTCACGAGCACACAGGTGATCACGGTGGACCTGAGGGGCAGGATGATATCCAGCCCTCACATGAGAAATAAAATGGAGAGGAGTAATAGGCCTGTGGGCTCAATTATACTTGTGACTCAGCCACTCGGTCCACACGGGAGCGATATCATGCAATAGCGCATTTCAAAAGCGTAAGACTCATTGCTCTGTCTGAGTCGCAACCGGCAGGCATTTTCCACACTCATCCTCCCCTGATGGGACTGCAACAAGGAGAAAGCCCCTTACTCGACGACCTATTTTGTTAGGGTTACCCATATCCCTCCTCCCAGTTTATTGGACAATTTTAAGAAGGTGATTCGTGGAGAGATGCCTTAGAGGTCTCATATAGGTATAACAGGTATAAAGTCAGCTTTATTGCTCCAATTTTAGGATAAAACAGTTCTATAGCATAGTGGACATATTCAGTAGTCAGATGGACAGCCTCAAATAATGGAGAGTCATTTTCTTTTCTTTTTTTGTGCCTACAGGCACCTACAGTCATGTAATGTCAGGCCCAGGGTTAGCCAAGTGGGTAAATGTGCAGGTGGAGCAGCAACAGGTGCCAGGAATCATCTTCGCTGACCTACTTAAGTCAGCCAGCGTCGACCAGGTCGCTGGATCATCTCTAGCAGTTCAATGTCAGTCCCTTCTTGCGTTATTTCTTGTTCTTGTTGCCTGATCTCTGACCTCTTGTTTATGCCCTAGGACAACGTCTACGCCCAAATCTCTTTTACCTTTGCCTCATACGGACCTCCCGGCTCTCGAATTTTTTAGTCCCCTTTCACCCAGACTCACTAAGTCTCAATAAATATATATATTCACCATCAGGGTTGTCAGTCTTGCCTGCTTCAGGGCTTTCGGCTCACGACCATAACATATTCAAAGTGAAAGAATTCAAGTAAGTCAAGTTTGGAAAATAATTATTGCACCATTGTTTTAAACAAAAGGAATCCTACCTGTGTGGCTCCTGTGTGCATGAGTGAGAGATGCCAGACAAAGTGACAGCAGTAGGCTCCACACACCGACTCCGCACATACAAGGGCCCCGCTCCCGCATTCTGCCAGAAAACAATAAGGAGGTGGGGGGTAGAATGCATGCATACATTATTAAAGAATATATACAATTCTTGTGACATGAAAATGTCATAATGGCAGGTTAACCCCCCTTCCCCTTTACTGCCGGTGTAAAGCATACATGCATAAATCATGAACACTTGCAAGAAAACATTACAACAAAACCGGCCCAACAGGCATTCTCAAGTCCTCTGAAGTACCTCGCCATCTCAGCAGAAAGGAAGAAAAAGGTTCACGCATGGAAAAAGATTGTTTCCTGCCTAAATGTTAACATGGCTGCAGAGGTTGAGAGAGAATATTGGATGAGGAAAACGAAACAAAGAGATAAGGGTGAAGGAAAGGGATTTAAGAGAAATCATTCTTCCATTTGCCGTTTTTCTAGCCAACTGCAACATCTGTCAGCATCGAAAACAGAAATGAGCCAAGTTCAGTTGTGTTAATACAGTAGCAGTGTCAGTGTATGTGTAAATTTGGGTGACTGCAAATAGTTGGCATCTATTAAATGAAGAGACCTGTCAACCCAAACCAAACCGATTTCACAGCGTTTGTAGCTCTGCTGAGAAAACACAAGTGGCAAAAAGACATATGATTAAAAACCAAATAAACCAATCATATTTTATGCATGACTGAGGTTTGATTAATAATGAATCACTTGGCCTTATTGCATTCAGGGAGAAGAGGCTTATCCCCTCCATATGCACCATGCTGTAAGTTAAAAATAGCCAAATTGCAGCAGGTCTTTACTTAGAGTTGTTGAGCAATGTCGCATAAAACTCAAGCCCTTTCTGACAGTAAAAAAAAATATGCACGCAACAGAGAATTAAACTTCATTCATAAACTCAGGAAACACATTGTTTTGTCTTTAAGCTTGTTTCAGAAGAAATCATTAATGGAGGTTGACCAAGAAAATGGGTGTGGGCTATTTTACCCATTAGTTACAGAAAATAAACTGCATAAATGTTTGATGACATTAACTGTGAAATCAGTGTTAGCGTGCTTTGCGTGGATCTGAGAGCATGTTCAACAAAATAGAATTTAAAAATTAATTTAAACTACTATGAATGCCAAAAATGGTTATCTCTCTCTCTCTTTCTCTCTGCTTCCTCGATTCAGACTTTATAACATGAAAGACAACAATGACGGACAACCACACACACCCGGGGCAATTTAGAGTGCACATTTTTGCAATGTGGGAGGAAACCGGAGTACCTGGAGAAAACCCACACAAGCCTGGGAGAACATGCAAACTCCACACAGTGAAAACCGACCTGAGATCGAACCCTCGACCCCAGAACTGTGAGGCCGCCACGTTAACCCTGCACAGGGGAGGTTATGTATTCATTTGAATTTGTCAACCAATCCCAATCTTTCCAGGCTTTATATCTGCAAGTCATATTCTGAGGAAATGTGCATGTGTTTCAGTTAAGCCTTGGCTTGACTTTTAAGCTGGGAGTGTGAGTCATATGGCTAGAGAAGCTGCAGAGCCAGACAGGCTGAGCCAAGGATTTCACGGGCTAAAGGCCATCACACAAACATGGAACAATGTGCAGGTATGTTTTATTGACACATTTGTTGTCCTATCCACCCACACCTTCTTGCACTCATTTAAGCTCTGCTGGTCAACAACCAAACAAGCATCCTCACCATTTTTTTTCCATCTAAGCATAGTATAGTGTGCGATAAAGCAGGAGCATTTAATAATGACCAATTGTTTGGCTTGGTGATAAGTAATGGTCACAAAAACAAACAAGAATGGGAGAAAGGAAAGCAAGTTTGCCCAAGAGTGCTGGGTATTATGATGATACATAAAGCCAAAACAAATGGTATATTATCAAATTATGAATCCTTTCCTTTTTAAAATACATTTTATTCAACTCTACTGATGTTTCTTAAATCAATTAAACGAACTAGGGAACTAGAAGTCTTTAATACAGCAAAGTAGGGCTATGATGAATCACTCCACAACATGCACACGGTGCAGAAATAAAATAAAGGGAACAATTGCTGCAACCCTCTCACTTCAAATGGATTTGGACTCAATACTCCTAATGGCAAGGAATAATTTCATGATTTTTGACTTTAGGTGGTGAACACGTAATCACAAATACACATTGGGAAAGAATCAGACACATAATAATGTGAAATTAAAAGGAAGTGACCCAGAAATACTTCATAATTAAGTGGAAGTGGCCTGAAATTGAACGGTAAATGACCCAGAAATGCCCCTGAATCAACAGGCAGTGACCTATGGGACTTTGCAGATTACCATAAAAGTATCTCCACACAATTTCTTGAGGAATAGGCTTTTTTCATTGACTAGAATGCATTTTTTTTTAGTTTTTTTCACCATAAAATAATCAGAAACACACTATCTTTGCATAATGTTATCATGAAATGAAATGGCCAATATGGTAATTTCAAAAATTCTATATTGCCTAGCACTAGAGTGAATAGATATAAATACCTCTCACTTGAATTTAAGGACATATCGAATTTAAACCCGTGAGGTAAAATATGGAAATCATTCTTCCATTATTCTTCCAAACCACTTATCCTCCCTCATGAGGTTAACGGGGATGTTGGAACCTATCCCAGCCAACTGCATATCAATAACATCATTGTTTAATCACTGTTTATAGCAGCAGGTATTGGAAATTTCCTGTGTAGCTATGTCGGGTATTCCTCAAAGATGTCATATTGAGAAATCTTCACATCATGATGATTCCTGCCAGTGAAAATGTTGGCAATAAAGCAGCAGTGGATCTTCCAAGCCTCCCACATGATGTTGCTTTCATTAATCGAACTCCAAGGAGCAAAAGAGAAAGGAAGAGCGAGAAATAGTTAGTGAAAAAGTGGCAGTCTCTGATGAGTTGTGCAGTCTGTTCCATTTCTTTAATTAGTCCCGTTGGAATGCGCACCCCACTCCACAGGCATAGTCAGCTTCCCACTTTTTTCTCCGCTCTGTATTTGAGCATGTGCATCGTGAACGTGCGTGTTTGTGTGCGTCCACAATAAACCCGAACCGGCATCCCGCGGGCAAGTTTGAGTTCCCAAAGGTCTGATAGAAAACATAGCGGAAATATATTAACATTCAAGGTGTAGCCATATCCCTCAAGACCAGTTATACCAGTAATTATGAGTAAAAGATTTTGGAAACTAAAACAAAAACCATTTATTTTATTTCAGGGACCTGAAACTATTTATTAATTTGACCACAAAATAATGTGTCTCCTTGAAATCAATGACATTACCTGATCAACAAGTTCAATTACTTACACAGCCACTCATTACTCAAAACCCATATATCAAATAAAATGGCCAATATCTAAATGTTTTTTTAAATATGAAAAATAAATAATTACCTAACAGAATGTAGAGTCTTACACTGTTTTACTTTGTCACCCCAATGGACATTATCCTAATCCTTCTGGTGTATGGCTCAAGCACCAAGAGTCCGTATAATAGGGCTCTGTGGATATGCATGAGGGTTAAAACGCCTCAGTGAGCTGCAATAATATTAGCCATTCTTCTGAGAAATATTACATGACCCTCTTCTTTTCAAGGCACCACAGCTTTTTCTTCATGTTGTAAACTTGATGGTAAATCAGAAAGAGCTTTTTGAGATTAATCTGCCATGAAAGCATGTTATCAGTAACAGGCCAGAGCGCGGATTTTCACTTATAACTAAAATCTAAATATTTCTAGCTTTTAGTCCTTTCTTTCTCAACATCAAAATTTGTGAGAAGAAACTAAATAGGTAAAAAATAGAGCACCTCAGAATGTAAGATCACAGGTATTCATTTTTTCTTTCATTCGGCGCAGTGTTGTGGGGGCTGCTGGAGCCTATCCCAGCAGACTTTGGCCAAAAGGCAGACTACACCCGATACTGTTTGCCAGTCAGCCATAGGGCACTCAGAGAGACAGACAACCATTCATATTCACATTCATACCACCACAAGCAGGATCTTCCTTCCAAGTCAGAACCGAAGTCAGGCAAGTAAACCCCTACACCATCAGGCAGCTCAAGATCACAGGTATAAATCTCATTACCCTTTTTATGGAATAGCAAAAGGAAGGATTCCCCTAGGAAACAGTTGGCAAAGGTCGACATGATGCACACGGTAACTATGCTGTTAAAAAAGTGAATCTATTCATTAAAAACAATGAATGCAGCTCTGATATAAAGATACTGTGTAGTCCTTTTTTATTTATAAAAACCAAGCAGAAGTCACTGAACCTCTATCCCTGGCATATGGTTCGGAGGAAAGTGTGAAAAGCTTATCTATTTATGTGCATTTGTTATCGGTAATGTCATAAAATCCAAGAAAATGGTGCCAATTTAACTTAATTAGCAAAGTAAAAATGTTGGCTGAGCAAAGATCTTTTGATGTCAAATATAAGTTGTTTTTTTCTGGGTTGTTTTGGACGTGCTCATCATTTGTGTGTGAAGAGGTGCACTTTCTGTGTATTTTTTTGTTGCAATCTTCTTGGTCAACTATACGTTGTACATAGATTTGTGAATACATCTCTTGGGCAACTTGGCTGTATTTAATTATTCAAGTAGAAAAGCACTAAAATGAAAAACGCTGCCAGGTAGAGATAGGAGTGATTGTTCTCTAATGGATATTTTTGTAGGATTGAAAAACGATTGTAATGTGCATTTTTACAATGTGTGAAAGTCACCATATGCGTTCCCAATACCCTCAAGCATCTCAATAATACACCCGCTTTACCGACGGCCAATCAGTGCAAAAGTATTCAAATTAGAACCAGTCAACTGAATGTTAATTAGAAACTGCACGTCTTCAAAAGAGCCCCAAAAGGACCAACTAAAATAGCTTGAAAAAATTCTTTTGGAGCGCTTTCAAAGCAAATTGATGTGCAAACCTGGTAAAAGAGCATCCACGGTTATTAAAAATAATGTAATATTCTGTGTATTCATTGGATATATTGATAGGAACTGTGGTTGCTAAAATGCAGCCAAACTAATTGGAACCTCAAGAGAGTTCTATGGGTTCCCAAGTACAGCCAGCAGCGCGCGTGTGCACGTGCGAGTGTCAGTGTGTGTTTGTGTGCCATTTTGAGTGGTTTAAGTGTGTATTACCTAATGAAATCCATAACTCCAAGTGGCTTGTTGACAAAGCCAGTGGCTCTAAATGAAACCTCCAATTGAACACGAATTGGAGAATTCTGCCGTGTGTACGTATGCACTCACATTCTCTCATTAAAGCAGGAAATTTCTGCAACTCCAGCAAAATACGCATCACAGACCTGACATTCCCCTATTTTAAATGAGCCTTTGCCTTTTTCTGTCATACATGCACATCCTCAACATGCCTTCCAACACATCCCGAAAGCTTGATCCAACCCAAGAGTGTCACACTCTATCCATGTCCCTCTCCCCTCACTCTGTCTCTCATTCTCTCGCTCCGCATTGCTATGTCGCTTGCTTTGCTAACCTGGGGACCTTGTTTCACCTCAAGGTACAATCCCGACGTCACTACGAATCCATCGTTTGTGAGGCCCCTAAAACTTCCTCGGGTCAAACACACAGTACAAATTGAGAGTACGGCTGCTGACAGTGCAGATCCAGGTGGTAAATGCAGTTATTTAGACTGAGATCAACACCATCTAACAATGCAAGAATAACATGTAACCCATTACATGCGGGCTCCTGCTATAAATATAAGTATTTATAACTGTATTTTCAACCTAGTTCTGAAGCAACAATATACACTAAGAAGCAAATAATATCAGCAGAATGTCCAATATGGAACTTGAGGAATATGAAACCAAGATGTAAAACACAATGTATGATTTAGACCATGTCAAGCATGGAGAACATGAACAACATTTTCAGTTGGAGGACCGGGTTCTTTTTAATTCAAATTCTCTACATGTAAACTGGAGCACAAAATCTGAAATAAATTAAAAGAGGGGTGGGATTGTTTGGAGTAGGTGTCGTATCAGACTTTGAGAATCAAAATGTAAATTTGTGGTGGAGATGGGCAACACTGAAGCAAGAAAACAGGGTCATAAAATGATATTTGTATATCTTAACCAAGGAGACAGGTGCATTTTGTTTAAAAAAAAGGTAAACTAATGATCTATTCATTAAGTAAAATAATTCAGGAGGAACTGTGCTTTCTGCCTTCATGAACTGTCATTTACACATCATCCATTCACCTTGTAACCAGTTTAAGAATGTTATCTAGAAGTATTTTCTAAACTAGACTACAATGCCCACAACATAAAGACAATAATTGATTGCGAATCTCATGAGGCAAAGGCTGCTTCAGCAGCAAGACATGAGTGAGCTCAATAAAATGAGTTTGTCACTTCAGTGAATGTGCCTTCTATTTCTTAAAGGGCCCCTTTTGATTAGCGAGTGAGGTAAAGTGTAAAAAAATTGAATAAAATAAATAAATAAAAGAATAAAACTGGTTTTTGATGCCCACAAAATCAAAGTGGGAGGAGAGCAGGGACATCTATGCTGTCATGGGAAAAGGGAATTTATAGAGAAGTGACTGAAACAGCCCTTTGATAGAAATAGATGTATTTAATGATAAATTGCATGCAAGCAGACAGTTTGAACACAACCAGGTTGGGCTGCTAGAAAGTGCCCAACTATTTTTGGCAAAACTGGAATCCTCCAGATACATCATTTGTTATGTGATAAGATATTTTGAAGAGGAAAGAAAAATGTGCATAGATTTTTTTTTTTGCTTTCACACAAAAGTTTACATGGTGTAATCAACAGAATAGATATTAAAACGTCATTTCTTTTAACATAGATGCAAATAAAGACAGTTTTTCTTTAATCCAAATGAAAATATATATGTTTACACTCCACTTCGGTGACATCATTAGCAACTGGTGACATCCACTTTACTTTTATCATATGAAATCCAATTTGAAATTATCTGAAGCCATGCACAAAGAACACCAAGCACCGGAGGCTCAGACTTACTAGCGCTCTAAGTAAATGCTAAGCACTAAAGACACATCCCAGCAGAACAGCACACTGAAAGTAACACCTGCCACTGAGTTGCACGCACACTTAATGGTCAGCCCTCTCACAGAAAGTGGCACACAATCTGAATAATAAACATTTGCCTTCCGTGTGTGTGAGGCCAGTCAGTGTCTTTCTTTAAGCTTTGTGTAGACAGAAATTCAGATGAAAGGAATGGAACTGGATAAAAGTAGGAGGTGAAAGGAGAGGTAAAGATGACTGAGGAAAAGCCCTGTAGAAAGTTTTTATTTTAATGAAGGCTAAGAATGGAACGGAGGCCAGGTGAAATGGGAATGGCTCTTCTTTGCTTCCATCCTTTTCTCTGCTCATTTCCTCTCGGGCAAGATTATCTGACGACTAACATAGTGATCAGAACAGGACATTGCTCTAATAGCCGTGGCCTTTTTCTCATCTTGTTCAATAACTTTCCCTAAAAACGCCTGTTAAGACCCATTTTCTTGCCCTAAATGCATAATTTTGTAAATGAAGCATCTGCTTGGGTGGTCTCACTAGGCTCTTTTTTTGCATCTGGCTGAAGCTCACACATGAAATCAGACACGCCATTCAAAAATAGTTAGACTCTGAATTGCTAACGCTTTGGAGGGAAATGGCAGCTTTCATTAAAACTGCTCAATCCCATAATAGCATGAACTTATTTTTATTATTATACATCCATATACTTCTTATTGTGATCAACGGTCAATCGCAAGGCACATTTAGACAAACAGTCCCTTTCCTATGCAGACCTCATTGATTTAGAGATCTAAATTCTGATGATTTTGTAACTGAAAACTTTATTTCAATACATACCACATTCTGCATACAGGAAGAAAAAAAATCCATGACGAACGAGGGTCAAAGGCCCAAATATCAGGAACTCACTGCAGAAGATTTAAACAGTGCCTGGCGAAGAGGCTTTTCTACTATGTCGGTAGCCACTACCTCATTTCGAACTGGCTCTGCCGTCCACCTGGAGCACGCCGATTTCAGATCGGGCTAAGGAACGTTCTCCCTTTTCAGACCCAAAGGCTGCTACCCCGCACACTTGCTTTACCGTCTCTCTAGAATCTGATATTATGGAAACGCAGCATTTTTCGAGCAAATAGTAGACCAGCGTGACATTGGGAAATGGGAAAGCAACGTCATAATATTTTTGATGAGGAATATGTGCCTGGTCTGACTTTTCTTACTATAGATAGCACAGGGTCACTGATGGACTTCTGGTGCATCCGCATGACTTGGGCGCAGAGAGCTGGGAATGGCTCAAGCACGCTGTAAAACGTAAAAGGGTAAGCAGAGTTGAAAATGGCTGGTTGGATGGATGGATGGATGATACATGTAGTACATATAGAACTACAAGGTGGTTTCCTTATTATTCATGCTAGAACATTGAGTCACCATCTGGTTCTTAGTCAGCATGAAAGTAGGTCTCCTACTGATACACAGTTCCCATGTATGCACTTTATGTAAGCCATCTCCTGGGGTCCGCTCTTAAAGTAGCACTTCATCAACTCAAGGTCTTTGACCTGTTAGTTGGCTTGTGCATAGGGAGCTCGCCCTGAACTCAGGATGTTGAAGAAGCAAGGGCTATTTTAGCATTTTTCAGGTGTATTGCAAAAAATCACCACCAAATAGTATATTACAACTATGCAATTTTCTTTTTTGAACCAGTTTTTTTTCCTATTCATATCCGCATTTGACAGCTATATATTTTGGAGGTCAGCCAAATGCTGGAGGAAAGGGGCTGATAAACGGATACATGATCACAGGATGTAATTACAGTGTCAAATAAATTGCTATTTACCTAGTATATGAACAGGTTTGTGAGCGTGTGTGTCTGTTTGTGTATTTCAAATGTCCTTCGAAACCCGCTGCACGTTCACTTGCAATTTCAGCACACATAACAACAGATGGGCTCCAGTGACACACATATGCATGCAAGTCCACAAACTGGACAAAAATTACCATACTAAAAAATAAAAGCAATGTTTTCTATGTTAATATCTGAATAATTTGCATTCCTATGTGCTTTGATGGGGGCAGGGGTGTTGTACTGACATCTTGGCAAACACTTTCTGTAAAGCCTCTAGTGAGGTAAAGCAGGTTAGCGGCCACATTGTGATTTGTCATGTCATGATACAGTTTGGAGAGACAGAATGTATGCTAAATCAGAAATATTTGGCACACGGATGCTCGAAGCAGCACTTACATATTAGCTGACGCTAAGTGATCCGAGTGAGCCACAAGGGGTCACTTTAGCAAATAATGTAGTCAAACAAGGGGCCAGTGACATTTTATGTCGCAATCTGTTCAAGTTTGAACTGAAACTCAAAGTTTGAAATGGTGCCTCCCTCATTGCCATACAAAACCCTCTTTGCTCATTACATTCATTCATTCATTCATTCATTCATTCATTCATTCATTCATTCATTCATTCATTCATTCATTCATTCATTCATTCATTCATTCATTCATTCATTCATTCATTCATTCATTCATTCATTCATCTTCCATTGCCTGATCCTAACCCAAATGACTTTGGGCGAAAGGCAGACTACACCCTAGACTGGTCGCCAGTCAGCCATAGAGCAAACAGAGAGACAAATGACCATTCGCACTTACAATCTTACTGCCCCTATGTTTTTTAAATTACATTTTAATATTTCTTAATACATTCCTTTTTACTTTACTTTGTACTTTATACTTTTTACTTTAACGATGAGTAATGAGTATGTTGATACTTTAGTCCTTTTTTTCAGTTCATGTTTCATATATACTGTTAACGAATGCAGTGTTTTATATGTATCGTATGTTGTGCTGACCCGGCCCATTTGTCAAATTTTTAAAGTCAATGTGGCCCCCGGGCCGAAAAGTTTGCCCACCCCTGTGCTAGAGGCAGTGTCAACGCCACAGAGACGCTCCTATTAGTGCGTTCGGTGCTCAGCTCTCTCATCAGTGATTTCCATATTTTACCTCACAGGTAAGTGGAGAGCTATATGCACCCATGGAAAGAGCCACATATGGCTCCCGAGCCATAGATTCCTCACCCCTGCTTAAGAAGGCTGCTCTTGTGAATTTATTCCACAGCTGCAGCGTACATGTATGGATCCAAAATCACACCTGATTCCCAATGAGCATCTCCCGAGATCAACACAAAGGCATGTGAAGTCATGCATAGTGCCTCATTATGTCTCATTACGGGGATGCTGTCTACAAGGTGTGCCGTGATCTACACAAGTGCACACGCAGAAACGGAGAGTCGGGGTCCCATCGGCCCTGACGCAATGCTGCCAAAATAAACAACATCAGCCCTGCCGACACAGATCTCTTTCTGCAAGGACAGCATGAAAACACAACAGCTTGTTTTGCACATATACACACTTTGCTACAGATCTGTCTGCACACACTACAAATACATCTGTTAGACAGACTTGCTAGAACACAGTAGTCCGAAGAGGATCAGGAGGATATGGATATCGCACAAGTAAAAGAATAGAGCTTGAACAGTGATTTCCAGACAGCCATCTTTAATCTCCGCTAGGTGTTTTTATAAGTGCGTCAATAGGGATAGCCGTCAATTGTTGGCAATGAGTTCTCGAACAAGCTTTTCAAGTTACAGTATTCAATTCGAAGGAATCTTTTCTGTAGGCTTTTTCAAATGATTTTAGTCGAATCTCAGGAAACTACTATGGTGTGACATCATTCCTATGAGACTCACTCCTTTTACAAGTCAAGGCACATTGTGCTCTCACTTCATTTCCAGAAGTGGGTGTACTGGTTTATTGCCATCTAGTGGAAGACCAATTGTTACATAAAGAAAAATACATGTTTTATAGCAAATTATATCATTTCCTGACCCAAGTAAAAGTGAAATGACACACCATTCTTTGAAATTAGTCCTCACCACTGTTGTTGAATCATAAAAAATGCAGTTTTTTCAAACCATGATTTTCTTAAATACCCTTAGAATGAACAAGCTTTGCCCGATAATTTGTGTTAAAATTGCGAGTCTCATTTTCAAATAATTTTAGTTGGTCCTATATTGCAAATTCCTCGTTCTCATTAATATGTAGCTGTCTGGAACGAATGCATTGCTCTGATTGGCCGTCGTCTAAGAGGGTGTGTCGGTGGGAAACTACTCGGCCATCTAGACCGCAAATGGCAGCCTGGGTTGGAGATTGCATGAAAAAAAGGGACAAATAGAAGACCTTATGTCATGCCAAAAGTACTGCAATACAGCACAGCAAATGCACATGAATAGGTTTATATAGCAACGTATGCATAACACTGCCCAGTTAAGACCAGAAAAGGTAACAGCCTCTCACATTGCAAAATGCAATTTTAGTCAGTATGGAGACTCATGTGATGCAGAACAGATTCATTTGCAATTGCAATGAAATAAAATTTCAAAACCTACACAAATAAAACGCATCCACCAAGGCACACATCCATTTAGGATAATCTTATGCATGAAGCAAATTAAAATACTGAGAAATGACTTCAGTGTCTCTTTAGCAACTTCTGACAAGTGGAATGTACAAAGACATCTATCTACATAACCCAGCTTGTTTGCGTACACAGTGGAGCAGCTCAGGCTCCAGCCCTCACAGAGCCAACAAAAGGCGATGTTCAATCTTCTTTAAGAAATGCAGGTTTGCTACACTCGTGTGCTCAGTCTGTGCTGGTATTTCCAGCTGAGCGCCTGTTGAACCCTTTAGTAGCACGATGGTGGGGGGTGCCAGATTGAGTGCTGCAGGCCCTGGTTTGCTGCCAGCCTGGGCAGGTGGTGGGAATCTGTTGCAGATTATAGTGCTCGCTGACTGGCTAACCAGCTCACCCTTGCCCTGCCGCTCACGCCACCTCTGGCTGAATGACCTCAGTGGCAGGTGGCAGAAGGCTGGAGGACGGCTCATTGGCTGCCCTTTCCTTTTGCGTGGGGAGAAATTTGAATGTGAAAGACAATTCGTTAGGCTATTGGAATAATTGCCAAAGTCATTTTGGATCAAATTAGGATGCTCTTGATTGGTGGAGCCTGACATCCAAAATGGAAGATACACAAAAACAAAGGTTAAACTGAATGTTATCTCTTTGGATGTAAGAACTAACAATTTTATGGCTGCATTTATGAATTCTCATCTTTAACGTTTGTCTTGCTTACCATGTTTCACAGGAAATACACTGCACATTCATTCATCCTAGTAGACGTGACTAAACAAGGAGGCCAAGACTGAATATCAAACATCTAGGCCGGATTTTTTCAAGGATGTCTGTATTGGTTGTAGAGTATGCCCTGGAGTGTAACAAATTTGTGGTAGGGAGAAACATCACCAGAGTGAATTTTTTTTCCACATTAAATATATGGCAGGTTTAACAGTAAAGGGTGAATAACCCATTGCCTGCCTTTGACAGTGGTAGATCCATTCAAAGGATTTCTTTTCTGCACAGCTTTTGGTAATCATGTATGCATATTCACAAAGTCCCAATGAAAGAATTCATGTAGATTTGGTCTTTTTAGGCTCATTTAAGTCCAAATCAACCAGCCCAACTCTTCCCCTTTCATGCAGTTATTAGTATTTCACTGCCATAACATCAAAGCATTCATTAGTCCATCTTCTGTAACACTTTATCCTCATGATAAGGAATCCCAGCTAACTATGAGTATGAAGCAAAGCACGCCCTGAACTGGTTGAGAGACAAGCAACATTTCACACTTACAATCACACCTGTGGGAAATTCAAAGTCAATCGCCTACTATGTTTTGGGGGTGTGAGAGGAAGCAGGACTACCTAGAGAAAACACACATATATTGCTGCATTGACTATAAAACTGTGAGCCGCACATGTTCACCACTTAAACACCATGCCACCAACACAGGATCGGAGTAATTTAATTAAAGCGCCGTAAACACATTTGACACTTTCAATATGAAACACAGATGGAGCCGGCAGGTGATATGAAACAGTATACAATTAAAATCTTATATCTTCTTTCCTTCTCATTTTTAATATTAAGTACAATGTATTTTGAAGGCCATTGTGATTTACCTTCATCCCACCCTGAAACAAGGCAAATGTTTTATTTGCGCTGCTCACACATCGACTACAGGAGATTTGTGTGCAGTATTTATAAAAATATAGAAGCCGGACTTAAAGGAGTGGTGTGTTTTAAAGCCAAGAGGCAACAAGAGAGACTGGTATGTGTGGAGACGCTTTGAGGGAGGTCAACACGTTGGAGGGGAATTGAGACAAGGTTTTTGTTCTAGAAACATACTGGCAAATCAATCTCATACAAACAAGCCAGCACTCGATAGCAAACACAAACTGCTAGACTAACCAAAAGCAACATTTCTTGCGGGTACTCATGTGTTTATTTAGTGATCCGAATTTTTAGACTCACACATGGACAAAAGATGGATGAGGAATTATATCTGTAATATTCTGAATCAGGGTTGACGAAAACTATTTAAACGTTTTACCTTGTATTAAATTGACAACAGTGAGACTGAATGATGCACTAGAGCGGAGAGGGAGAAAAAAAGTGAGAGAGCTAAAGAGAGACAGAGAGAGAGAGAGGGGGAGAGAGGAAGAGATTGAGACATGCTAAACATGATGAGAAGGATGTTTGTGTGTATCTGTTGATGTAGTGTGTACTGGATATGTGGGTCGGCAGGACGGGGGTCTGGAGGGAGAGATAACTGCTCAAATCTGTCCTCTCCTTCTCACTCACACCCTTCTTTCAGGCCTCTAAAAGCTTACCCCTAGGCTTACCCTGTGCAGCACACGGACACCAACCCCCCCCCCCCCCCCCCCCCCCCACACACACACACATTAGCTCGGATCCTCACATCAACCCGGAACCCAACTCTTCTTTCAGACCCAGGCATAGAAAACTGGGGTTCATCTAACTAAAGGAGGGGCTTGTGTTTAATCATTTGCATCTAATCTAATCTTCCGTAACAAAATAATTTATATAATAGTATCATGCTCACAATTAGACAGAAGCTGCCACACGAGTACATAAAAGTGACATAAGGTGATTACGTTAAAAATAAAATATTCATGTAATAAATTTCACATAATTTTAACATTATGAGTTGCACATTTTAGCATGGTAGGTTTCACATTACAATAATAGACATAACTTTCACAAGTCTAACTTGATAAGAAGTGAGTTGAGATAAGTTCACTGAAACCATACAGAGCTGGTATCTCAAATTTCTGCTCCCAAATCAGCGCAACTAGTCGGTCAAACGACAGCTAACACTCCAAATAAACCTGAAAGTTGGGTCACACATCTAAAGCTACATGTACTGCATTTATGAGCTGACTCTTTGTATTAGCACTTACTAAGAAAAGAAGGAAATACTTCAATATTTAAAAACATCTTATACTTCTGCATTGAATTTCAAACCCAAATGGTTATCTTGCTCTTTGAAACACTAGATTTTGGGGAAAGGATTTCTTCAAATTCAAATCACACACACAGAAGCTGCTCACCTTTATGCTGAATTTGCTCCTTTTGTGCATTTCTTTCCCTCAGCAGAGAACCAGAGGTGACCTCCAGTCTCCTTGTTCATCCTGCATTTAAAACCACTTTGAATCTGATGGATTTCAGCATGCCAAGTCTCACTGCTTCTTGGCCAAACACTTTTTGGGGCTGACAAAGACTAGACTGAGACAAGATGATCCTTATAATGCCATGCTGACAGTTCATTCCCTCACCACCTTTTCCTGTCTGTTCTGCAGCAATCTCATCATTGCCATGTGGGTCACTAGAACATGTGACTGATAAATCTCCAGTGAAACATATCTATATATATATATATACATATATTTTTTATTTTATTTTTTGTCTATATCTACAACTGCTATACATGCCAAGTGGTTTTAAATGGCCGCAGTAAAGGTCTTTATTTCCTTGGAGAGTTTCCTCAAAGGAGAATTGTACAGGCTGTGCTGCATTGGTCAGCACATCCAGACAGCTCCTCTCAGGATGAGATGCACCACACAGCAGTTTCAAAGAGACGGTCAAAAGCCTCCAGGGGCCCCATTAATATTGTCACGGATATGCAGATTGTGCATAAAAAAAACCTCCCAGCTCAGTTTGACACTTGAGCCTCCGGCACACAACACCGCTTATATATCTTACCTGATGATTCACCTTTTAAAGACACCACCACCTCCCCTTTCACCACCATTCCCTTTGGAGGGGATTGGTGAAGATGAATGGTTCTATCAAAGTGGATTAGGACAGAAAACAAGCATATACTTAATTTTATGTTGTTTCATAACATCATATAACAGTGATGGCAGTTGATTGCTTTACCCTCAAATTAAATCCCCAGAAATAATCGCTTTCATTTGAAGGAAAAATCATGGTCAGAACAAAGCAGTGGGCAGCAACTCAATTAAATCTGATGATATAGAACATAATATGAACGCTTGTTTGTCAAATGAGTGTTTGGAATAACCCCATAATTGTTGAAATCTAAAATTGACAGGCCTAAAAACATGTTTTATTTACGTACTCTTTTGGATGTTGTTGGAGGAAAATACTCATGTACTTGAAAGTGGAAAATATAAAGAATACAGAGATTATTACAAGTAATGAATGCTCATAAATTCATTCTCCATGCCGCTTAACCTCACAAGGGTGTAAAATAAATAATTTTCAATTACACTGAACACACATTGGGTCAGCCATAATATAAAAAAATACGGAACAACTACACTTAAAGTTATGTAAGACTTACAGTTCTCCGCCATAGGTGCAGACATGAGGCCAGACTCAACTCTACAGAACTCGGCCAGAATACTGATGAAATTGGACTCAATCAGATTGAAAGTAGCCTTTGCCAATTCATGGCTTTGAAATTAGAATTCTTGATGTGTATCCGGGGACTAACACCAAGTCTCTCGCACAACCGGAGCCTTGGTTTGCCGAAGACTGAGAAACTTGTGTTATCCTGCTACTCAAATGCCCTTATATATAGTGTGATGTGAGGCATACGGCAGTATTTTATCATTAGTTATACTAGAAGGGGATTAGTAAAAGAAACCATCTTATGGTTGTGATCCCTGGGAGGAGGCGCCTGATACTGCTTGTATTACTTTCAGCTAAGCCTTTTGAGCAGCCAAGTTGAGTTGATTCGTTGTTGCATCCTTCAAGTGTGTCTGTAAAGTAACGTGACACACAACCATGTCCACCCCCGGATTGAGCTCAGTATGCAACCTGTGTATATTCTGTTATTTTATCTTTATATTGTCTGTGCCTTTAGTTGACTGTGCATTAGGGATATGGTAGTGGTGTGGTCGAATGTAGCAACAACCCATGCCTACCAAACCCCTGCAAGCATGGTGCCACATGTTAAGTCAAAGAGGCAGAGATGTTCCACTACCAGTGCAGAAAACGATTCTCTGGTAAGTTGACAACTGGGAAACACTAACACTGCCAATTATTTGATCACCCGAAAAGAAGGAATATTCTATTGAGATTTGTAAACTTTGCATTAAATGTTTTACTGTGTAAATAATAAGATGCTCATTCATTCTAATCTGAGATCAGGGCGCAGGAGCACCAGCATCGGCAGGCAAGCCTAGACATTTTTACTCCCCAGCGAGTTCGTCCAGCTCTTCCAAGGAGATCCCAGCACATTCTATGTCCTGCCGGGAAAAAATTTTCCCTCGAGTGAGTGGAAGTCCTCAACAGGGAAGACTCTGACTCCTCTCGATGCGGCGGAGCAGCTGCTCAGCTTCGAGCTCTACTGAGCGGTCCAATCAGGTTGGTGCGGGCAGGCTATGATAATATATCTTTTTTACTTACTCATATGGTATTTTTATTTTTGGTATATATGATACAGTACAATAGAGGAGAAGAACACTGAGTGTCAAAAAGACAGTAGCTCGGTAGCTTATCATCATTCCAATACAAGTCACCCTCCTGAACAAAAACCTGTGATACTGAAAATCTTCCACTTAAGACTTTATACCTGATCCGGATTATGGGTTTCGGTAATCCCATATTGCGAGAGCATCCCTCACAGGACTCCTGTTAGAAATTGTACCAATTGATATGTATTCATGTCAAGAAGTGTAAAGGTTATTATTGACAAAAGAAAAGAACATGTAAAAGGCAGAAAAATATGAGATCAAATTGCAAATAATAAGAAATCTATCATCCACCATTGCAGCCTCCATTTGTGAAAATCTAGAACACAAAGGTGACGTCACTGAAGGCTGCAGGGTATTTTTTTGAATAAAGAGTTGCACTGTGTTCGCGGAAATCCCTATAAAGCCTAATACAGAATTAATTATTGCTTAAGTAGATGTCACAATTGCATACGCTTTGGGTTATCCTGACAGCCAAATGAGGCAGAAGTAACACAACTAGTGGCTCCACTTGAAAGAATATAATCAAAGACCAAAAGATAAAAGTACATTCAGAAGCATGGCAAGCATTAGGATACGAGTCCTTGATTCAAACTGGCAAAAGGAGTGGAACATCTGAATGCATCTGTGTGCATGTGTGTATATGTTCTCATGATCTGTCAACAGAGGCCTATTATGCCGTGTCATAGGCTTTGGGATTTTATTTTCTCACCTTTTCTTACTACTGGCCACACAAACCAGTCAACTAGAGAGACGAAAAGAACACACACTCAAAACAGAACCTAATTATACCAACTCATTGGCCACAGTCATTATTGCATCGTTGCTTTTGATCAAAAAGCTACATTCCATGTTGTCAACTTGTGGCCATTGACTTGTCAACAGTAATGAGAGTGCCACGACACAGCCAAAGCGCCACTGTCTCAATTGCTCCTTTTTCATAACTGCTTTTTGCTAGTACGACCATTTTTCTGCCCCCCACAAGGCGGGCAGTTCAGTCAACACACTCATTAGCACGAAAAGTGGCAAGCAGAAAGAAAGAGAAGCTTGCCGCATTCAAATTGCTGTT
Organism: Stigmatopora nigra; assembly: GCF_051989575.1. Taxonomy (NCBI): domain Eukaryota; kingdom Metazoa; phylum Chordata; class Actinopteri; order Syngnathiformes; family Syngnathidae; genus Stigmatopora; species Stigmatopora nigra. The sequence continues at coordinate 19,321,842 of NC_135508.1, forward strand.
TTGAATAGAGACCGTAAGACCACTGATTTTAAGAATTTGCTAGTTTTCGTTTTTATAAAAAGTGAAATATTTACTCATGTAGGCTTACATTTGAATGCATTTCAAGCAGCATAAAGGTTACTCTCTAGTAGGGCTGAACAATTTTATTAAAAAAAACTGACATTGCGACTTTCTGCATGTCTGTGATATATTGTGATATTAAAAGTTAAAGATGGTCACCAAAAGGCGCTGAGTGAAGCATATGATTTTGGCACATGTTTGAAGTGTCCAAGAACTACGCATCACTTTACGAGCAACTGTCTAATTAGCTAGATATATCTTGCGAGCAGTACGTTCCCGAACTCTAATCAAACAATTTAATGACAGAGCAGCGTGCTGCTTTCATGAAGCAATACAATAATTTAATAAATAAATTTAAATGAAAGATTATACATGCTGCCATTGCGATGTCGAGATAAAAACGAGATATCGTTCAGGCCTACTTTTCATACGTACTGCGCGATTGATGTTTCTGTGCTACATGAAGGAGTTAATGTGACCAGGAACAAGTGCGTTTTTTGGCAGCGAAATGAGTGAGCTGAGAAGGATGGAGTTAGCGCCAAAGGCTGGGACTGGTGCAACAAAAGGAGTGATTAGAAAACATCTGTTAGGACCTTATGGAACATAGGAGAACAGAGTAATAAAAACAGGTCAGTGTCATAATTGTGGATAAAAATAGCATGCTTATGCAAATGGTTAGTTGATCACAAGCAAAGTTAGGTTGATGTTAATCATTTTGTGCTTAACTGTGAACATAAAAAATCAATGACGTGACAGGGGTCTCAGCGTGTTGATGCAAATTGATTTGGATGCAAAGTAAGAGTTTAAAACTGACATTTGACTGTAGAGCGACTGTTGACTGTTCAAATTCCTATTTTATTTCAGTATTAAAGTCATACTGTTTTTCCACCTGCTTCCCCTGCCATTCTAGCCATGCTGATACAATCCACCCAATCCATCCGACAGTCAGCAGTTAGAACTCAATGGTAGTAATAGTTGTCAAAGATGGCAGCCGCTGAGGTTATTTCTTCACCTGCTAAAGATCTAGTAGTAACTACCCCAGACTTCAATTGGCCGAGGACATCAGTGTATTCCTCTCGATAATTTGTGGGGCAAGGCAAGGCTGAGTAAACAGAGCTTCTGCAATTTTCCCCCCGCCTCTGTATACCTGGGTAAAAGGAGACGATAATAGAGTTTGCTGAGGCTCACGTAATCTGGGAGCTGCGAGCCCAGCAACTGCTGTTGTTCCTCTTTGACATGTGGCTGTGTTCCACAGCAGATGCTCGTGTTGCCTTCACCCGTGCTGTCCTACGACAGCCATTCGGGAATGGAAAGAACTAAGTTTCCAAAGAAATCCTTGTATAGTTGTGTGCACACTGAAAGAACCAACTGGTAAAAAAATGTTATAAAAATAGACGATTGGATGTTATAGTTCACCTTTGGGAGATGGGATAAGAAAGAACATGCCTAGAGGCTACCAATGAATTTACAGCACCCGCTCTCCCAGAAACAATTCTAAATGTAGGTTACACATATTTAGAGTGGCCTCCCCCCCCCTCTTTAGGCCTGAGCACAAAACACACATCTGCCAGAGATAGCCAATCAAATGCACAACACCCTTTTTACAGTACACCTGCTTTTTATTTATTATCATCCATCTGCTGTTATCTGCTTCACCCCCCTCCCCTTTTTCCATCCACTCTGTCAAGGTCTCCTTGTCACTCAGTTCTGTGCTTCATTCATTCTCCTTGAGTCAGGCAGCGCTACAGCATGTGGCAAATGAAAACGAAATCACCTTTTATAGGACACATTTTTTCTGGTTGCTCGATTTGTCTCATTTTCTCCATCTTGCTTTCTCGCTCTTGTTCACTGGGCAGGAGCTTTGACATTATCCCCGTGGACTAGAGATAGGGCTTATTGGTAGGAGAGTGGGATAGAAGAAGTTACGTGCAAGCAGAAAGGAGTGTGTCATCTGCTTGCACCTGCACTGACACATACATACTAACTTTAGGTACCGCTGATATTTCATGTATTTTAGGCTCCATGTTTGACTCAGCAAGAGCAGTGTTTTGAATATGGATGCATGAATATGACTTCATTAAAAGAGGGATGGACATTTGACAAAATTCCATTCATCGATGGTGGTTGAAATACATTGTGCCATTCGTAATGTATGACCCTAATGAGACAGCATATGCTGTATGACTCTGTTGTACTGATTATTGGCACACACATACTCCCACTAACCAACACCATACCACCTGTCAAAACTGTACTTGCATAAATACATAGACAACACACATAGATCATCTGTTTGCGTGTTTACATTTAAACTTCTCCGACATCTGGCCTTATGAATGCTTCCCTACGATTGGAGTGTGTAGTTAGGAGCAAAGAGCGCTAATATTAATTGTAAAATTGTGCATTATTTCGCTTTACTGGTGATTTTATCTAATTCATTTCATCTATAACCTTGGTATTATTATTGCTGTTACCAAAAATGTGTTAATGTTGTAAAAAAATGCATTTCTTTTTAAACGTTTGTCGTGTTTTCGTTATTAGATATTTTCTTTCATAGTAAAAATAGCAAATATTTGAATCTCCTTAATAAATGTTTAGTTTTTGGAGGTTGACCAGCAGTAATGTAAAACAAATGGATCATTTTTATTTAGTTGTCATTTTCTTCTAATTAAAATAAATGAAAATAAATTCAATCACAATATAGGTACAGATCAAGTTGACAGCTTGCACTTTGTTTAAATATTTTCTTAAATATCGTTTCTGCCTCAAATCTATTTTTTATGAATGGGTTTGCACTTTTTAAATATTTTAAAAAATCTAAGTGTGCCCAAGAGTGACAAAGACAATACTGTTATTTATTATTCCCTAAGAACACAATGTTTCCCCGAATTTTGGTATTCCGAATAATTTTATTAGATTATTCCACCATCATTCTTGCATTCTTGCATGAAAACACATCATTTTAAGTTGTTATTTTTGATGCCTGCAGAACAACAACTTTTGAGCCGTGCATCAAAAACTGCTTTTTGCAGAATTCAGGTTTGTTCTTTTCAGAATCAACACCTTTGCCGCGGATTCTGCTTCAAGGATATAGTCCACACAACACTGCAGTTTTGCACAGATCTCCATTTTCAGTGAGTAGATGAACTTTAGTCAGATGTGTACAATTTATGTGTTTTTCGGCTTCCTAGCATCTTCCATGGCATCCTATCAGCCTATCACTTTATCCCTTCCTCCACCGCTCCCCCGTTGTCACTCATTTCTTCATGCTAGCTTCTCGTTCTCATTAAATTGCAACTTATCACTCACGTTTTTCCGCGAGGTTTGTAAAATCAAAGTAGGTGTAGTGGCAAAGCAGAAGGATGACAAAATACACTGCAGTTAAAATAACCTTATTTGTGTCAATCAAAAAAAAAAAACGCTTTGCATTCACAAGGCAACACTTTGAGGTTGAAACGGAAAAAAAAATCTACCAAAGGCCACACGAATCGGACTACAGATGGATGTCATTTGTAACCTCCATTTAAAAAGAGTAGATATCAACATATATGTATAACGAACGTTATCTCGAAAACACTTTCTACTCCAGATTATCGTAAACTCCCCAACTCTCAATTGTGGTGGTTATATTTGACAAACTGAACCTATCATGTGACTATCTGTCAGTAAACACAGAGGAAGACACATATTCAGAGATCCTGGAGAGATGTTTGTATAGATGAATGAACTTGAAGTTGTCTGGAAGGTTTTCCCACAGAAATAAAAGATCTTCGATTGAGGGACTCAATAATGTGCCATTTAGCTCGAAAAGAGCATAATTCAGTGAGCTCAATGAGTTATAGTACTGCAACATGGATTCCCTCTTGTGGAATGTGAATGATTCTCCGCTCCAGTGCAGTTCAGTTGTATTTAACTTTTGCATTTATGTTTTAATCGTTTTTGTTGTGCAACTGCTATTTGGCTACATTTTATTGATTTTCCATTTGAAGTGGATGTTGACGATGAGGTAATTCTCTAGAATATTTTCATATTATTTTGTGAGTTTTTTGCCCTTGTCAGACTTATTTGGAACATTTATTGTAGAATTTACCCCATCAGATATTTAATTTTATTTCTAGTAATATCCAAAGCCTGTGGTAAAATATAGTCTTCATTGACTTGTAACCTGCGAGTTTTTATTAAAAGGTTTAACTTTATTTCACGAAAATACTGACTGTTTTCCCCTCACAACTTTACAAATACAACTGGGCAGCCAATGTGTGGAGGCTGCGCAACAGCCTAAACCACTGCAATCATTCGTCTTTGCAAGTGCAAGCATAATGATAACAAATGAGAGCAGAAGAACTGGCTTTTTTTTTTTTTTTTTTTGCACATTATTTCTCCCCGTCACAAAATGAATCAAATGACATGTCCTCAGCTGACAAATGAGATCAAATCCATTTTAAGCGTGTTTAAAAAAATACTTTTTCTGTACTTTTTTTGCCACTTTTCCTCCAAAACGTGTCATCCATCACCAATCCCAAAATATGATGGACCTAGTTTTACCAGTGTAGGGATTTGACGTCCTATAAATAAAAGAATACCTGTTGGTGTACTGTGGTCTGGTCCTGTTATCCCTGAGAGCAGACTTCTTCTATCCTCATAGCCGCGACAAGAGAAGGGCTTCCATCCACTCGGCGCTCTTATTTTTGAGGCTCGTGCGAAAGTTGCAACATAACATCCACGTCCACGGGTGACTTACAGAGACGCAACCGGGGCACCGCACTGGAATCCCCTAGAAAATAGTCCGTTCAAAGTTCCGCACCTGTCACCCTTTTCTTTTGGCACGACGAGGGGAAAAACGTGGTTGGTCTCAGAGTGACCCCCCCCAAAAATCCAAGCTCACCAAGCTTTAGAATCCTTTTTCATGCGATCGACTGAGAACGTCGAGAAGGCTGGACAGATGTGATGCTGCTGTTTGTCAGAGACATACTGTCAGTGGTTTGCGTGACCCCCTCGACTGCCCTGCTCTTGCAGGATGGGCATCTCAAATGCGCGTAGCTGTCTGTAATCGAGTCCCGAAAGTTAAACACCGCCCTCTAGCGGTAAAAAGGCAACTGATCAGAATTTATGTATACATAGTTTTACAAATCCACTTTTGAAATGACTAGAAACTCCATTAAATATTGAACTCTAGCCTCCACCCTCCTAAAATCTTCATATTCATTCAGCAGGGAGACCCCCCCCCCCAAAAAAAGGGAAATATATAAGAAAAATATAACTTTAGAAAACAAGATTTTATTTTATTTTATTTAGGATTTACCACAAAACAATTCCTGTGTCAAAAGATCAAATCAGTGGTGTTCAAACTACGGATTTTTTGTGTGGCCTGCAGTAAATTATGATATTATCATTTAATATGGGTGAAACACCCTAAATTGTGTCGAACATCTGAGTTTTGTTCAATGATAAATTTAACAGACATCAAAACCATTTCACAAAATTTGTTGATTTATGTATCTTTTTTCTTTAAACCCATCATGTTCAATTGTTTAGACACAGAGAATCGGAACGACCCACATGGGAGTTTGGTGTACTTCCGTTGTGGTTTGTTGCTGTGGTTGTGGTTTTGACCGAAGGCTGTCCCTCAGCCCAGCCAATACACAACCCACAAGCCTTCAGGGATCGGGTGATGGAGCACACAAATTCCCTGACATTTTTGGCCATTTTCAAGTGCTTCTCATCTATGCATCTTTTCCGAAGAGTGTCATCTGGGAGTCTTGAAAAAAACTGGTATGACTTGGCCACATGGTCTACTGAAAATATACTGAAATCTAATTCAGAGATGTCAGTATATTCATATCATATATTAAGTATAAAGCCAGCCCTTTTAACTTCTAAAAAGTAATGTAATTTTCTGGTGTATGATGATAAATTTAACTGAAATTCCTGATCATTACAACATATGATTTATTAGGGAAAACCTTGACAATTATCCAATTTTTCTTACCACTATCATTGGAGTGGATGTAATTTAAGAACAATGAAATGAACAAGAATAACACTTATTAAGGGATATTTTATGTAAATGATTGTTGGTCAGCATCAAAAAGGTTGTAGGCCATGTGACCCACAACCATTAGCTTGCCCACTCAAGTTCTGTTATTATACGTGTTATGTAATAATCTAATTAATGAATTCTCTTCATGTGCCGCCTTCCTACAAGACAAAACATTCTTATTACGGTAATTTTAGACTCTAAATTGCTTGTAGGTGTGAGCAAAAATACATTTCTACCTTGTCAACAATAACTGCTTGACAATAGTAGAATTTCATACAGAATACACCCCCTAATTCCAATTCATTTGGAGAAATAAACATTTTCCCAGACCAAAATGCAAAGACTTTCAAAAAAAGTGCTTTTATAATGCACAAATGTTTTCACTATCTTGGCTAAGAATACATTGCAGACAACACAACATACCAAAGTTGGCAATAGAAATAAGGATGAACATGTAAAGTCGACACAGGTGGATGTGACCTGGATTTTAACCAAGAACCCCAGAGCTGTAAGGGTAACATGCTAACCACTCGCGCCAACCAGGCCACCTGAAATAATGTTTTTTTAGCCAATGTGATGATGAACAGTTAGACACATAGATCCAGAGTACACGTAAATGTACGTCAGGCGGTCCAGTGCCACTCATATATCATCTCAGCCAGTGAGCTAATCTATCACTAAGGCAGCGAGTTCACATTACTGATCTCTCCTTTCCTTCCTCCTCCTCTCTTTTCACCTCTGTCTTCTCACTTGTCCATTTGTGTTCGATCAGTATTATCTGGTTAATAAATCCAAGCCTTCATCCTGATTTTCCCTTTGGAGAATTGTCTGTGGATACTCCAGCTGTGGGATTTTTCCCTGGCCTTTTTACTGGCTAAACACTTAAAGTTGAAATGTGGACCTCAAGATAACAGGCACATGGTTGGAATAGCCTTTTGCTAGTTGGAAACCCTCAAAAATCATCCCTACTCCTGTGGGATCAGTGACATTTGCACGGATACATCCACGCTCCCTCATTTATGAACACACTCCAGTTGGTGGCCTCCCAGTGACTCACTGAGGGATTAAGACGTGCCAATTGCAGACCTTGGTGGATTTCTGTAACCAAAAAGATAGACCATTTCCTTAGAGAGGAGCTTTGCAGAACATGTGACCGCATTAGTCATGCAAAAACACTGACTGGACCTATTAAAAGAGTAGGTCAGGGTCGTCTGATCACTTTTGTTTGTCAAACATTTCCTTCTGTTGTTGCAAAAAACAACAACTCATATACTACATAGCATATCAAAATAATGGGGGATATTTGTCATTTGACGCACATTCATGACCCTTCAGAATTGTTAAGGACATCTTAAGACGTATCTATAGATTTCTTTCAAAATACATTGTACGTTTGTAGCCAGGTCCTGAAAATGTGATGTTACATTTTTATTTTAGATTCTCGTGATCATAAGATATTACAATCTTAGAAGAATAGTGAATTGTTTGTTAGGTGAGAATATGCCAGAACAACCCCTTGTAACACCAAACATCTAACTCATATTTAGGGGGGGAAAAATCTAACATCCTGGATTGATTGGCTAATATTCCTTCATTTTCCGAACCTTGCAAGGATTTTAATTTGGAATATGACTCTCAAGGAATAACATTAGAAAATATGAATTGTTTATGGCTCTCTTCGTTAAAAAAAGTTCCCGACCCCTGCTCTAGTTGATCATTCATTTATTTTCCAAACCACGTAGGGTCACAAGGGGATTAGGTAACATTTTTTAATGTAATACAGGATTTTACAGAACACTTGGGCACATGATGTGTTGAACCTATCGGCTCCCACTGATGGAGATAAACATCCATTTAATTTCAACTCCGAGGGGTGACAGTAAATGATCACTGAGTTACAGTAAATACCATGTGGTATTGGAAATACGGACACCTCAAATTTGCCCTGGAAAGCAGTCACCATCATTAGCATATAAAAGACAGCAGCAGCTGGAAGGTGTTGTTATTGTTGCTGTTTTTGCTTATTGTCATCCATTCGGATTGGCACATCCTCTATTTTTGCGAACTAACGCTCCCTCTTGCATTTCTTCCAGTCGTTTCTTCTTTTTCTTTTTGAGCCTCCACCAGTTAGGCTCCCTTTTTATTCTGTGCAGCTAATCATCACCCTGGGGAAATCTAAAGAATGTATGGACTCGACAGAGAATCCAAAGAAATTACGTCAAATTTAGAATTTCTCGAATCCAAATGAATACCCCCATATTTTATCAATCTCGCCTGGGTGGTTTTTCGATATTTCATGTCATATTTTTGGATGTCACTTTAAATGTTAAATGGAATAGTAGTTGGAACAGTAACAAAATCCATTATATAGCCAATTTTTGATGTCATTTTTTAACGTTGATAAAATTCATGTTTAATTCATTTTTACTTTTGGACAATTAATAGTGTTCACGCAACCTAATATGCATACTTTTGGGATGTGGGAGGCAACTGGAGTACCCGAAGAAAATGCAAACGCTACAAGATTTGAACCCACAACCTCAGCAGTTCAAAACTGGTGCTTCCATGCATTAAATTATTTAATTAAATACATTGAATATGCAAGGTTTTTCAGAGACATGCCTAACACAGATCTCAAGAGTCCAAGTTCTGCTCTTTTAAAAAAAAAAGTTACATTAGATCATTTATCACAAGCTGTAAGATAAGCTGAAATGCGAAGCTGCTCTTGGCAACCAAGACTTTATGTCAGATAGCAGCAGGGTGCGAACTAAAAGCTCAACTCGCTCCTCTTGTCCATTTCTCCCTTCCCCTTTTTAAGTCAAAGATGTAAAATGTTCAAAAGGACTAATTCCTTCAAAGTTGCAATGAGCATGAAAGGCCAGTCTCCTCCCGCATTGCTAATTGATGGCCTCGGATTGCTGCATGAAAGCCTGGTGAGCCTTACTTGAGACTCTCATTAGCAGCACCGACAGAACAGTTAGAGACGCTGCGTTAAATTTACATCACAGACATTCTAGACACACCTTACGATGGGCTCCTCAGTCAAATTCAAAATGCAAATTCATGTCTTAATATGTGCAGCGTATTCTTAAGATTATAAATCACTTATATATATATATATATATATATATATATATATATATATATATATATATATATATATATATATATATATATATATATATATATATATATATATATATATATATATATATATATATATATATATATATATATATATATATATATATATATATATATATATATATATATATATATATATATATATATATATATATATATATATATATATATATATATATATATATATATATATATATATATATATATATACATACAAGTGTGATTTATCTATTTTTTTTTCTTGTAGGCTATAGCTATCCAAAAAAATTGTACTAGATTTTACATTGATAGGTGTCAATTTAGTTTTTTGTTCTCCATTTAAGTATTTGTACATTAAAGTATGTCTGTTCTTGGTTTCTAATCATATAAAACATATTTTCCAGTTCAACTTATTTATCCTTTTTTTCCTCTCTGTGCAGTATTGGCTGGTGAAACTTATCATTCAAAAAATACAGTAACTTTGGTTCAAAAGACAAGTTGCATTCTTTGAGTCACGTGGTCTCAACAATGCACAATCTGACAGAGGTGGTAGATCAGGAAATGCTCATGTGACCAGATATCCACACAGCCACCTACTGTCCCACTTGGAAGAAGAAAAAAAAGTGATGATGCTCTAACTTATCAGATGTCCACGCGTGGAAGGAGTCAGTTATCCTATACGTGATACACACACCAGATGGAAAGCTGGGAACAAGTGCAAGGAGAGGAGAGAGGCTGAAAAGGAGACTTGTTGCTATGGCCTTTTAAAACATTCAATAGTGGAGGTGAACACGGCAGCAGTTCACATTTGTTATGCATTCTTCTTGCTGACAGAACATAAAAGCAGTGTTTTTTATGGTTCTCTCATCTGACATCCAAGGAATTTTATTGGGGGCCAATAAAACCAATGGCTGTTCTTATACAGCTTATTGGGGGGAAAAGTGTACACACGCAAGCTCAAATGCCAGGTTTTCTGTTGTGGCCATGTTCAAATTCACAAAAACATGTTAAATCAGACTCAGAACATCCGCTACTATTTAAGTACCTCCGATGAACCCCAAAAAGAGTTCATGTGTTTTAAAAGGCTTTTAATGTGAGCATACTCCTCAATTATGCTTTCTCAACACTGAGAGATTGGTATAAAGAGTGATGTTTTTTCACTGTGCTAATTTTAAGTTTGGAAACAATTCTACCCGGGCTCAAACCGCAAGCAGATGGCAGCAACATTTTAGATGAGAACCAACCAGCATATTGAGTTCACGAGTGTTATATCACAGAAATGGCTTCATATTGATCAAATCTTTCCATGTTTTAAGGCTTATTACTAGAAAATGGAAAAGTATAAATCGATTAACTTTTTTTCTGTTTCAAAAACAGACTCCTTCATATTGTAGATTCCCTATCATACAAATATTCTCAGATATGTCAGTTTTTTTCTGATTGTTAAAACTCTTACACTATGACACTTATTATTCCTACTCTTCATATACACCAATTCATTTAATCTTTGGCTAATGGTATTTCCAACTGGTTTTAGCAACATGGCAATGGGGGAATATGACTAACTAGGTTTTTCCAAGCTTTCCCAGTGGAGGACTTGCAAGCAGAAAACAACACCAGTAGAAATCTGAGATTTAAACGTTCCGCACTTCTGATTTATAGACAGGCATTCCTTTTTCTTTAATCCTCTCCCACTCTTAGTTTCTCCTTGTATTTCTTTCTCCCGATCTCTCCTTCCCAAAGCCTGTAAACAGATTTAGCTCTTATCGGGATAGGATCAGACAGAAGGGGGAAGTTAGAGAGGATGACATTTGTGAGCTTTATATTCAGGGAGAAAAGTGCAGGCAGATAAAATCGTGCTAGAGAGATATAAAGGAGCAGGAGTAACATTTCTGGCCAGAAATGGTACAGCAACCAGGATCGAAATACTGAAACGCCAATCCTTTTTTGCTTTGGTGTACCAGATCAATTCTTCACAATGTAGACCCCAGCTGCCCTAACAATAATACCTGACAATTGACTTCTGACATGCGGCATTTTTAGTTTAATGATTGAGAACGCATTGCCAAAAAAACAGTTTAATTCAATATCTCGTAGAATATTAAGGCCATTTAATGTATAATTTAAGTGCCAATGTCACATATAACTATTTTAAAGATTTCTTTTCCACTCGCATGGAAAAATACCAGTACTTGTAACAGCTGTACTTCCAACACATACTTGCTTAAAATCCATCCTTACTTTGGCCCAAGGTACACAAAACTGGATCAAATAACATTTGGGAACCATGCCATTTTCTCCCTGTATCACAGTGGCTCAAAATTGAGCAATAAATTCATATATTTGTATTTTTTTATGTCTTTTTCAAGATTGTGGCATTGCTGTGAAGTTTGGAGATAGTCTAGTCTTTTTCTAATACCCTTTAAAATGGTCTGACAAACAAAAATGTCTCCGAGACACATCACAGCGGGTTAAATTGCACAAACGTTCCACACAAATGTGTTAATAACCCGTAGAGACATCAGTGTGCAAAGAGACCACTGAAAGCAATTCAGTACATTTGCCAATGGGTCCACACTGCATTCATTCATCCAGCTCATCACTCCTTCCCCACCTGCTTCTCCCTTTCCGCACTTGTTTTTTTTTTTTTTTTTTAATCCAATTTCTACCAATGGAGACACTCACAGATGAATAATGATAATCCATGCAGGCCTTTGGCAGCAGATTGGATGTATTTTGTACAAGAGAGCAGGGGAATTCTGATCCGATCTTTCTTAGTTTTCAGAAGGGTTTTTTACTCTACTGGCTTGGTGAGGAAAAAGACACCAGAGGGAAGCAAGATGAAAGACATTTTCAAAAGACGAAATCCATGGGCCTATATTCTGTGATACTGATAGCACTGTTTTGGCAGGGAATATCTGCTCTGGGCATGAGTAGGAGTAGGAAAATGACACTGGCGATAAATGTCAATTTTAGGAAGAAAAACAACTCTTTTTATTTCATTTAGATCTCGTTTAAAATCTTCAAAGTATCCTCTGGGAAACCAAAGGGGCATGAACAATACTTTGCAATAGTTCATTGGACGTTAACTGTTTTAATGAGTCTTCATAAAACTTTCTAAACTGAAATTAGTTGCTATGTTTGCAACCACAAGAGTTAGGGTTAGAGTGCTGTGAAATGTCACCTTGTACGTTAGTGCCCTCTTCTGGAATATAGACGAAAGTGGTCTTCCAAAAAGAAAAAAAGATTGGGACAGAGAAGTTTGCACGTGTGCCCATGAAAACACTCACACAGTCGATGTGGTTGAAAAATAGATATTCCCTCAAAGGTCAAGGGTCAACATCAAGTTGATGCTGTCAATGTTTCCTGTTTTCTGCTTCAGTTGGCAAACAATGTCAAACATTTCAAATCTGGCCTAAAAAAAGAAAACAATAGTCTATATCTCATTGATTTCATGATGACACGATATTGATTTATTGGACAATTATATATGATATTTGCCGATATTATAAAATTAGCCTACTTTTCAGCTAAATGAATGAAAAATGCAAAGCAATTTTAATGGGTTTTTTTTTCCAACTCTGGAACATATTACTAACTATATTTGAACCATTATTTTTCACAAAACAGCATATCTCACAGAAGATGATATTGGTTAATGTTTTGAATTTTGGTTCTTGCTTAATTGTGGTATCCATAATTCAGCAGCCTGAGCACACGGTGCACTGTTTTTATGATGTCATTAAAAACAGAAGTAGGAAAGCCTAAACACCAACCACACCCAATGTCTGTGTAAATCTCAACTATTTGACAGTACTTGTGATAAAACTTTATTTAAAATAAACAAAGAATCTAATGAACACACAACTAAATGTTAAGGCTCCAGCACCCCCGACCGTTAGGAGGATAAAGTGGTTCATAAAATGATTGAATGCATGTGCAACTCAGTGTTAGAAATTGTCTACGACCCGCAAAAATCCACACTGACATCATCACATTGATCTTTGCCACTAATAGTTGGATTGGTTATTACCATGTTACTAATCGAATATGTAATGGAAAGAAAAACTTCTAATTGTGGAAAATATGGATTTATTGTTTTTTTTTGTCAGAGAGGAAAAGTACTATATAATAGACAATGAAGAATCATCTCTAAAATAAAAAAATAGTAGAGATGTTTAAAAATGTGAGAACCAAATAAAAACAAATTTTCATTATCGGCTGGAAGCTGGTCAGCTCACAAGTGTTCATTTAAAACCAAATAAGTGACGTCAGCGTTTAACCGTAAGAGGGTGGAGGTAATTGGAGCAGTAAAATCATGTTAACCAATAGCGTTCATGCCTTGAAAATCGTAACCAAGTTGCATTCACAAACCCCGAGTTTTTGCCACCTCGTATGCCCTATGATGAATCCTATTAAAACACCCCGGGTTGCATGAAAATTAATACTCCGATTTAAAAAGTAGAACGATAATTTACTGATAAAACTCGAGTTTAAGCCACCCACCAAATTGTTTGGCGTACAGAATGAGCAGACTAGCCATTAGTATTGGTTTTACGAGCAGCACTTGAACGTATCTGTCTGGGAGGTTTGAGTCTGGTTCCGTCTTCTCAGCTGGTTCGCTTCAATCAACTGATCCTGCTTCGAGCCCGGAGAGGGTGTGTGAAGGAAACACGGAGGTCCCCAGTGTTTGAAAGTCTTTATCAGCCAAGGTAGGCCAACAAACATCCCTTCAAATGTCCCGCATTAGGCATCAAAGTTGACCTGAAAGTTTCAGTAGCGTGGCTCTCTTAGCTTAGCTAACTAGCAACAGCTCAGTGACTTGTTGAAACATGTTACTTTCGTCCAAGTTTGCCACCCATCCATTCCCGATCACTTGAAGATTTCCGGATTGTAGCACGAAACTAAAGTCCCTGCATCAAATAAGGTTTTCTTTGACGAGGAAAGATATTTTTGAAGCAGAACCTTAAACCAAGAAACGCAGTTCTGACCGTGTTTCTCTTCGGATGACGTCATCGGAATGAAAAGTTCAAGTTTGGGGCGTTCGTGTGTATTTCCTCCGGTATACACGTCAACAGTATTTTTGCTCTTTTTGTATTATGGCGAATTATGCAGAGGTTAAAAAACAAAGAAATCAATGTGACTGCTTGAGTCGGGAGCGAGAGGCTACTTGGAAATCTTTCCCCGGAGGAATCTGAGCCACCACACCCTTGTTGTGCTGCTCGATTCCATTTGAGCAGAACCTTGTGTTTTCATTGATATTATATTCGTGTCTTGGCATGCATTTCCATAGGGAAAAAGGGGGGAAAAGATTTGCACTATGTATTAGTATATGTATCGGTGGCAACCCCGCCACCATCCCACACATTTAACCAGAAAGCCACCAACATAATACATTCCAACATTCTAACTAGATCCAACAGTGTTGATCTCTGTGAGGGCTTCTCTTCTACTGTTAATGAGGTCAACATGTGGAACACTATATCCAGGGCATCATCATGACCTAGGTTAAAGGACCAGTTCCTAACTTTTGTGTTCTACTGTGGTTTGCTACCATAATCTGTTTCAGTCCCATTGAACGTTCTCAATAATCACCCAACAACATTTGAGTTATTGAATGCCTTTATTGGCCTTGTCATACTAATATACTGAGATTGATAATCAGTTGAGTCCCATAGGAACTGTGTGGTGTTGTCTTATAAAGAGGTTTCCTAACATAAGTCAGGATCTATTGTAAGAATAATGAGGAATTTTCCATTCATTGATTCTCCAGCTAAGCCAGTTTTCATTTATAAAGGGGACATGGCTTTAAATGGAACAGAAGGACGTGATGGGTCTCTTTCACTGCATCTTTGACGGTGACTAAAATCTCCCTTGTAAATGTCAGTCATATATGAGTAAAATCCTCTGGCAGTGTTTCCTGTTGAGTATCTGTACTTGTTGGAGCAGGAAGTCCCAAAAGGCATATTTTAGAAAGCAAGACAGTTTCTGTTGATTTGTAAAGGGGCCGAACTGCACCCATGCCCAGAAAAAAAAAAAAAACACGCTAGAGCCTATCACTGTTGGTTGACAGAGGACTAGCAAAAATGCACGCACACAGCCAGCCGTGCATGTTTTTTGGATGTGGGAGATAACTGGAGTACCTGGAGAAAACCCACGCAGGCAGAGGGTGACCTATGACCTCCACATAGAAAGGCTGCAAGCCACCAGTATACCCTCACTCTCATAACTGTCAGGTGGAGGGTCTATCCACTTCACTGTGGTTTAAATTTTGAATCAATTATTAGTTTTCATCCAAATCGTTTTCCTGTCAGTTTAATTATTCTGATTTGCTAGTTATATTCACTGTCAAATGACTATACAATTTCAATTTCCCGGAGAGAATGAGGAACTAACAACATTTTATAAAAGATAAAGGAACATGATTGGCTGGCTATCATTTTAAGCAGGGGGTCTCCAAACTGCTCTTCAAGGGCTACTATGCGTTTTGTTTTTGTTTTAATCAATCCGGTTTCTGCTAAAACAAGCAGCACCTAAGAGCAATCAACTGATTGATTACACTTGTAAAACACCATATTAAACAGTTGTGCTTAAAAAAAAGTTGTGCTATGCAAATTGCATATTTCTTGAACCCCGGTAGTGGAGGAAGATAGCTGCAGAAAAATTTAAAGGGAAATAATATATAATAATAATAATTGATAATTTATATTTGATTTTGCTGACAAACATTTCTATTTTCCTATCTTTTTGCAATTTTTATATTTCATACTTTTGAATGCATAAATGCCAAATATAGATTTAAATAAGTTGATACTTTTATAACAACCTTATATAAATTAGGACAAACACGAGCATGCACGGAAACAATCAGATGCGGTGGCAAATACGACATGTGGCACAATGCATCTTCATACCACAGATGCTCAAGTGGATTACATGCTTTACTTTTATAGTGTGGTCTTCTTAACAGGCCTGCAACACAATGCAAGAAGATGATAGTGAAATCATGTTTGGTTTTAGGCGTTCGTCATTTCACATTCTCTTGCTTCTGTCCTTAACAAAATCATTCCTGCATTGATTAAAACGACAATGTGTCTTTATATGATTTATAATGCAGTGTGCAATTAAGAATACAGAAACACAAACAAGATTATTTTTGCTGAGATACACACAGTCAAGTAGTTTTCTATTCAGTCTCAAACTAATTTGGACAACAGTGCTTGCCATGCTTTATTTCGTTGTGAATGTAAACCCTAGTTTTGTTTTCTGCTCACTTCCGGCAAGAGTAAAGCTCGGCAGGTTATCTTCTGTTAAGATAGCGAAAGGGAAGGGATGGATTGTTATGTATGAGTGAAGTGTACGTGGTGCGCGTTAAAGTGGGTTACACATTCCTCCTACTTTGTCATCTCACATTTTTACACAGTCTCACTGGGATGTGTGTGTGAGTATTCAGTGGCCCATTATTAATCATCGAGGAATGCAGTATGTAGCCTGCATTCAGCACTCCACTTTTGACTGTTTTCAGTTTTTATTTTATTCTTTTTATCTTTGTAAATGGTGAAGATTTTGTTTATTTTGATCTGATGGTTTGGTGTCTACCGCAAGGCTGGGTAGTCTGGCCAGAGGAAGATTATGATTTTTGCTTGAAACTAAAACTACAAATTATTTTTGGAGTTAAGCCTTCTCACAGTCAATATTTAAAGCAGTAAAGCCGAAATTACAACCAAATTCAGTCAATAATAAATAAAGGAAAGGAAAATCCGGAACAGTAGAAGTGCAGTTAATTTTGGAGACCAAAATATAAAATACTATTGGTCAGAACACCTTTGCTTTAGGACAGACATGTCCAAAGTCCGGCCCGCGGGCCAATTAAGGCCCGTGGACAATTTTTTACCGGCCCGTGGCCTCTATCATGAAATCAATAATACACGGCCCGCCAGCACTGTTGACCACAGTATAAAATACATGAGTTCATTATTTTTTTTGTGATGGTCAAAATCACAGTTTGAATATGCAGTGATCATTGTTTTGTTTTCAGCACTGTTCCTACAGTGAGCATATAATAGTGAATAATATGTGATGTTTCACATGAACTTAGATATCCTTGATAGTTTTCTTAATTTTTTGTGGTTTGTGATTTCGGTAAAAACCTAAATGTAAAAAAAAATGTAAAAGTAAAAGTATGCCATTTGTAATTAAAAAAAATCCCAAAAGGTTAATTTGTATTTAATGTTAATGGTTCAAAGAATGTCAGGCTAAATAGTCGGCCCGCACACATTTTCACCTTACCAAATCTGGCCCTCTTTGCAAAAAGTTTGGACACCCCTGCTTTAGGACATCCCAATGCAGACCCCAGCTGTAGTGTAACCAGTGGCTTGGAAAAACTTTAACATTGCTCTCTATTTGCCAAAATATAGTCAGGTTGCATGATCAAGGTAATTAAGTTTTTTGTTTGTTTAATTTTACAATCTTAAAAGTGCTCAGGCCTAGCAGTCAGTGAGTCATTCTTGTCAACAACCATAGGTCATTTCTTTCTTAAATACACTTTATTTCCAAGTTTCACACCTGGAGTGAAAAGAGTGATAGGCCGTTGATTCGATGCAACCAGTATCGGTAGTGATTTGTAGGAGAAGGAGTAAGGAGAGGAGCTGGTGGGAAAAAAAGCAATAGCAGTGTGCCTGCATTTACCCAGTATGGGAACCTTGCACTTTTGGACTTAAACAGGCTGTCACAGTCACGTATTACGTAAGATGTGATCATTTATCTTGAGAATGGAGTCTCGTGACCACGATGTGGCACCTCGTCTCTTATGGGTCAGTGCTGTTTAACAGTTATAGTCATACCCCTGTGTCTGGGATTGCTGAGGCTGTCATGTGATTCATGGATCTTTGGACAGCACTGTTCAGATCAACTAAAAAGTTGGAGATACCCCCCCTTTAAATTGCCCGCCTCCTCCCACCTCCTGTTCCATTCCCACCTATAATTTTTCCAGCGGGCATCGCGAACAGAACACGAGCCAGGAAGGGGGAGGAAAGTTTGCCTCACGCGTTGTAATCACACTTTATTTAAATTAAACTTTTGTGTTTGCAGATGGCAGCCATCAGGAAGAAGTTGGTCATCGTCGGGGATGGCGCCTGCGGGAAAACTTGTCTACTTATCGTCTTCAGTAAGGACCAGTTCCCAGAGGTCTATGTCCCCACTGTGTTTGAGAACTACATCGCTGACATCGAAGTGGACGGCAAACAGGTACACTTATTTGAGCCTTCCGCATGTTCAACTTGGATGGCAAGAAGTAAAAAAGGAGTAAAAAAAACGGGGACTCTTCTTTGTAATGCCGCCCCTCCACATGATTCAATAACAGGAAATGGACCAATGCCACTTTCCTGTGCAGTCATGGAAATCCCCCTACCCTCTACCCTTTGTATAAAATGACTAATGTCGTACTTCCTGTTCCTGCTTCCTGCTCCTCAACATCAGGCGTCAGATAACTGGGAGTTAGATTTAAATGAAGCTCTTCACATTGCAAGTACGTTCTCATTGTCTATTTAGAATGGATGAAGGAGTAGGGACCAACCCCGCTCACAAGAGACATCTAACAGCCAAAATTCCAAATCGGAATGCATTTGTTTGGCAAGAGGAAAAAAATAATAATAATTTAAAAAATCATCTGTAGGACAGTGCTAAGAACAACAGAGTTCAGTTAATAGTAATAGCCAAATTCATAGTCAAATAAATAAGTGACATAGTGAATGAATTAATTTAATAAAAAGCAAAAAATAGTTAAAACACTTTTTTTTCAATTTGTATCAAGTATGCTGGACCAGTTTACTCATTAACTCCTTGTAAAAGCCATCAAGCAATGCGACCAAGCTGGCTAAAAATAAGTGTCACGCAGTCAGGCTCAGAGCGTGAAGACGGGCGTCTTCCTGCAGAGAAGGCAGCAGGAAGGACATCCTTCCACCTATTTTTGACAACCACTGACCTGCTTTTGTGGCCCCAACGGCAGGTGGAACTGGCACTGTGGGACACGGCAGGTCAGGAGGACTACGACAGATTGAGGCCTCTCTCCTATCCCGACACAGACGTTATCCTAATGTGTTTCTCCATAGACAGCCCCGACAGTCTTGGTAAGTGTCAAATCATTGAATTAATGTAAGGACACTTTGTGGCTGCTGTTCAGAGGGTTAGATATTGTGCTTTCATTCTGTATTTTGATATATTTTGAGGATGTTATGAATGACAACCCATGCCTTGTGCGTTCTTTCCCACGCTGTGTTGGTATTCCATAAGGGTCAGTGACCTCTCCGTATTTCTAAGTGACTAGACTAAGGAGGAAGTGGTGACGTTTTCCTTATAAGGGAAAAAAGCTGGCATTCACTACTATTGGGTAGTGCTCCTCAATGTACCATTTTATTAGAGGTGGAAACAAAAACATGATACTTTTGTTCTTAATCTTTTTCTTAACACTAATAATTAATTCACGATTTGCTTCTTTTATTCATTGGTTTAATAAATGCTGCTACCACAAGTAGTGTTGAGGTGATTGAGTACAAACAAATTTGTTCATAAAGCACAGTCAATTTTTAGAAAAAAAGACAGATTACTGTTTGATTTGATTGAATGAAGATGTTCCATTTATTGCATCCATCATTAAAGCAGGGGTAGGTAACATATGGCTCGGGAGCCTAATGTGGCTCTATTGATGGGTGCATATGGCTCTGCGCTAACCTGTGAGCTAAATTATGGAAACCGGTGGTGAGAGAGCTGAATCCCAGACGCACCAATAGGGCCGTCACGTCAGCACTGAGGTGCTGCTTTAAACATAATTCTTTTTTTCCCCTTAGACTCTTCTGCAGGCATTCTATCGTTGATTAGCAACAGTGTAACAATGTTGTCAAAAGAATCTAGACATATTTCTGTCCTTCAAAAGTGACAAAATGACAAAAAAATGCCCACATGTTCGTGTATTTGAAGTAACAAAATTATCTGATTTTTCTCAAAATGTTACAACCAAAAGAAATACAGTAACTGACAACAGCTTCTCTTATTTGCTCCAAAAGGTCTTTTAAATAGAGATTTTTTTTTCCTCTTCTAAGAAATGAATACATGAAACAATAACATTTTAAATGATTACATTTCGGGAGTTTGTGTGCTTCCACACTCGTGTAAAGCCACAGTAATTCTAAGAATGTCAGCACATCTTTATCCTGAATTAAAACGCTAACACCAGTGGCTTTGATTTCTCTTTCTGGTAGAAAACATTCCAGAAAAATGGACCCCTGAAGTGAAGCACTTTTGTCCCAATGTCCCCATCATCTTGGTGGGCAACAAGAAAGACCTCCGGAACGACGAGAACACGCGCAGAGAGCTGGCTAAGATGAAACAGGTGCAGCCTGACTAACGGCTCATGACTGCAAATGGCAGAATTCTCACCTCTGTCGTGATATTCCAACCCACAGGAGCCGGTCAAGTCGGACGAAGGCAGAGACATGGCCAACCGCATCAGCGCTTTTGGGTACCTGGAGTGCTCGGCCAAGACCAAGGATGGCGTGCGGGAGGTGTTCGAGATGGCTACTCGTGCTGCTCTGCAGGTCCGCAAGCGCAAGAAGAAGAATGGCTGCGTGCTCCTGTGAGAGTTCAGCCCGAGGGCCACTGAGGAAGGGCTTCCCATACCCCCTGATCCGCTTCTACAACGCTACTGGATGTGGAGCGGCTCCCGTGGACCGTGCAGCCATGCCGCCGGCCAATATTAAAGACTGACACGCCTGTAACAGCTAAAGATCAGCCTTTGTAAGACTTTCCTCTTTCTTTTCCATCTTCCTTATGTCAATGCTGAGGACATGCCCCTTCCTCATTCCATTGTTTGTATTTATATGTGCATTTACTTTACAAATATATCACTTCTGCCTCTGTAATGATTGACAATACCACTTGAATTCTCACATTTGCTCTAATGCTTATTTTTACCATCTCATCCTGCATCACAAGCCCTGACATACCTTTTTCATTGTAGGAGTTACCCAATGAAGACTGACATACTTTAATCATCTATTTTAATGAAGACTATGACATTTTAATCATATTTCATTACAGATGAATCATTACAATAAAACGCAAGGCTTTATTTTTATATATTACTCCCTTAAGGTTAAACTTCTTTTCAGGTTGATGACACACACGAACAGAATGTTCCCTTATATTAATGCTTGCACAATGAATAAAGGAAGCTTTCAGTACGAGATATTCTTTTGAGGTTGATTACAGATATGGAGTGATATGGAGGCAAGTGGAAAAATCCCAGAAAGAGAGGATGGCACTTGAAGACAGTCGTGGCCCAGTGAACGTCATACCTTTAATCAGCTAATGCATTATTCATATTTGTGTTATGATAACTGGGAAAACTCGGGTTTGGGTGTTGTCGCCATCGGCGCAGCTGTTTTGTGTTAGGGCCCCGAGACCCAGAGCTCTGTATAGATCAATTGAAGGACATTTTCTGTTAAAAAAAATCCTTCACTTTTCAACTACCTATTCATTTTCTGTACTGCTTATCCTTACAAGGGTCGCAGGGGCACTGAAGTCTATACCAGTAAACTGGGCAGTAAGCACGGGACACCCTCAGCCAATTGCGAATGCAATGAGCCAAAAAACTTCAGGCTTAGACTCATACCTAGGCACACTATAGAGTGTTCAACCAGCCCACCATGCTTGCTTTGGGGATTTTGAAGGAAACCAGAGAACCCAGACAAAACATCCTGACACAG
The DNA here is from genome assembly GCF_051989575.1 of Stigmatopora nigra. Classification (NCBI taxonomy): domain Eukaryota; kingdom Metazoa; phylum Chordata; class Actinopteri; order Syngnathiformes; family Syngnathidae; genus Stigmatopora; species Stigmatopora nigra. The sequence goes on from NC_135508.1 coordinate 19,343,826, forward strand.
GTTGAACATAGAAACTCCACTCAAGAAGGTTGGTGCCCACTGGGAATTAATCCCTTGATCTCAAAACTGGGAGGGTGTGCTAACCACTCGATCGCCGTGCAGCCTAGTTATTCATCATTAGCTAATATAAGATCCTCAAAAAATCTTATCTGAAGAATCTGAAGAATTTATGATGTTTGGATAGAGTAAGAAATCTTTATTTGGGCTATTAAAAACATACAAATTCCATCACATGAGTAGAAAAGGATGTGTCTGCAAAAGTCAAGGTAGTAGTTATTACGATTCTTTAAATGGTTTATAAAGATGCCTAATAATATAGCATGTTTAATTATCCAAAATGATCCCAGTTATGAAGCCATTATGTATAATCTGATCTGTTTGGTCCATGGTACAGGTGCGGAAACATTATGTACAAAGGCAGCCACCTTGATCTCTTCACAGGTTACTCCTCAGCTCGAAAGTGCCATTCATTTGCGTCACCTTCCACTAAAAAGGATAAAAACCTTTTTAATACCTGCTTTCAAATTGAGGACTTCAAGCACGTGTCGTCACCTTGAGAGTACATCCTTTGGTAAAGCTTCGAATACCTTTCGACCACAGCTTCATCATCCTCTGCAGCCTGGTACCCGCGGTAGGCACCTGCTTCTTTACAGTACATAATGAACCTGTGCGACAACATACATTGAATTAGCTGTGTTCTTCGCAAGTGCATGAAAACTAGTAAAGAAAGAGCAAAGTACCTCTTCCAACAGTCTTCAGTGCTAAGTACCTCTGGGTTTCCTACGACAATCAAGAGTGCTTGGGCTCGAGTCATTGCCACATTGAACCTCTGATAAAGGACATTGATGTTAAAGCGGAAATGCATAGGACATCAATAAACCCATTCATGCACTTATTATGGGTCTTCCTCTTCTAATGCAATTTGGCTAGCAGATGCAATTGAACTTTCATTAATAGGTAAACTCACTACAAAGAAACCATTTACACACACACACACACAATCATGCCTACGGGGAATTGAATGTGTTCAATCAGCCTATAATGCCTGTTTTTGGGCAGAGTACCCAGGGAAAATCCACGCAAGGATAAGGAGAACATGCAAACTTCACACAGGAAGACCGTAGCACAGGATTTAACGTAATAAACACTGCACAAAATAAAAAAGGTGACATTTTTTGAAACATACCGCCTCTAAAAAAAAAAATGCTAAAATTCAGTTGAAAAAAAAACATTGCTTAAAAAAATTAACTCAAATTACATTATATGTGGCACCATAAAATTGCCAAACCGAGTTGAAACATGATATTTTAGCTTACGTGCTAATTCTTAGCCATTACTGATGAAAATTGAAATTACACAAAGTCAAAGCAAAAGGAAGGGTTTCGTTCTGTTGAGCCAAATGAGATATTTGGATTTTTTTCCCTTTATTAAATAAATTGTATGGCGTCAATTTGCATATCCCTAAAAAGATTCACATTATGAACCAAGTCCAGGTCATTCGTTTATCAAGGCATCAAAGCATTTCCCACTTCAATCTAAAATCGTCCAGCATACCTTTTTGTTGCTAACAAAGCCAAGGTTAAATTTCTTGTCAAAATCGGTGTAGTCGAGGTTGCTTCGGACCGTCGACACCAAGATCACTCTTCTCTCCTGACCTTGGAACTCCTCCACCGGACCGACCTAACACATGAATGATTGTATGTTCCGAGTGTAATATTAAAGATGGTAACGGTAGTGAATTTTAATAGGATTCATACACATTGATCACTACCTTCAGGTCATTCATGTCATGAGATCGAAAGTTCCTTGAAATTTTGTTGAGGGCCTGATGGATTTTCAGCACCTGTTAAAGAAAATGTAACGGATATTCACATTAAGAAAGTCCATTGTTTGCTTTTTTTTTGGTGCGGACAAAACAAAATGGATATTACTTTTTTACTTTCCACATTACAATTTTCACAAGAGGGTTTAAATCAAAACCACATGTGCAATATTTGTTCAATCATTGGACAAAAAAGAAGATTCCTAAGTAAAAAATAAGATAAATAAAAAAAACATAGCGCACCGGTGAGCTGCACTTAACATCTCCAATATCACACTTGCTGTCTGATAATTGCTTCATGTTAAACCCTGACTAATGTACTGCTGATTAAAGTGATGGTGCTAACAAAACAAAATTTCCCATAATGCCTTGTGGGACAGGAACATGTTACCTACAACAAGGTGTATGATTCCAGAACTGGCACAAAGCACATTAAGATCACTTTCCCATATACAGTGAACTGCACAACCCTTCGCTTTGAAGCGATACCAGGTCACTATGTCTTGGACAGGCTCTTTGCCGGTTGCTGTGTTTAAACCAGCCAAAATGATGCAGACAACAAACTTTGTTGGGTTTTTGTCCAAACCAAAAGGAGCAGGTAGGAATATGTTTCTTAGACAAGAACAAAGTAACTCTTAATCACATTTGATTTCTTACTTGTTTCCGGTAAGGAGCAATGATGCCGATGTCTTTGGGAGCGATCTTGCCTACGCCTTTTTTGCCACCCGTCCGCAGCAGTTTCTCTACGTAATTCATCAAAACCTGAATCTCCGCTCTATTGAAGAAGGATGGGCTGCTAGCCTCGCGCTCATCCAATCCCATCACCCCATGGAAAATCACCGGGAAGTCCTAACATTAAGTACATCACTCATCAATTAAATAGAAGAATTTTAACCGGTCAAGCAAAGGACAAAGTGTTTTCATAAGACATACCTGTTTTTCTAGATGAATCCAATTACAGAAGGAATTTATTTTTATTTCGTCACCGCAGAACTCCAACTTCCCTTCATAGAAGAGATCATTGGGAACCGCCAGAATGGCTTTGTGGGACCTCACGAGGATAAAAAAAAAAAAAAAAAAAAAAAAAATCATCCAATTTAACTGGAGGATTCGTGAAGGGAAAAACAAAAAGGTGAGATTTTACAACACCTGTAATTTTGTAGCAGTTGGGTGACAAAGAGTTCATTCAACACACCATTCTTCTTTTGGTACACTGAGGTGATGTTCATCATTCGCTCCAAGAGTGAAATGCCTGCAAACAGCAAGGACAATCTAAATCTATCACATGCAAGTATGAGGACTCAAAACCATACCCATTCCGTATTTGTCCGCAAGAGGGGATGTCACAATTGGTCCCAGCTGCTTGTGGTCTCCAGCGAGAACAACCTGACCAGACTTTGGATCCAACAGTCCTTTAACGCAAGCAAAGTTCCATTAAGTTCAGGGCATTTTTTTAAAAATGATATTTTTTGCTTGTCTTTTTACCAGCTAATGGGATCAAACATTCTGGCTCCGTAGCTTGTCCAGCTTCATCAACAAAAATATGAGTGAAATGACCATTTGGGAAATCTCCTGAGACCAACCTGCATAGAGCAGAAAGTACATGAGTGGTGAGCCCAATTCAGCCACTTGCCAGTGCCTTGAGTACACCTGTACAAGGTCTAGACTAGTGCAGTACAATAATACATGCATCAAATCTCTTAAGACTCAAATGAAAAAGTGAAACATGTTAATACCCAAATCAATAGGAAACCAAATTCTTTGATTAGCGGGTTGAAATCTAAAAAGTAGACAAAAGGCTTCACTTTTTTCCTTTAGAAGTTAATGAGCAATTGAAAAAAAGTGTTAAAATGGATTATCTCACAAGTTAACTCTTTAACGTAACTTTAAAAGAAAAGTTGTGATTATTCATACTTTCAGCTTTCTAATTTCCAAAATTACAGTAAAACGTACCTGGGAACTGTTTATATTTTTCAAAGAAATGTGCTCTCTTCAATAAGCACAAATAAATACCATCTATACCACTTAGTTCCTTATCTATCTCTGCATTCAATAATGCCGCTGCCAATGTACTTCATTAAGTAAACACACAGGGCCCATCATTGTAACAAATGTCAACAAAGGCACGCGTCTGACGCTACCTTCCAGTGTTGATCAAAGTCGTCATGAAGATTCGATACGTCATCAGTTTGTCTTTAGAAGGGAAAATGAAACAATCTCCATCCAGGTTAGAGCATGCCTGTGAGGTCACCGCAATCAATGCACACGCAGACATCAGATTGGAATAGACTGTGGCACAATTCATAAAGATGAAGATACATTTTGCAGGGCACATCACAGCGCAGCAAAAGTGATTTCTCCCATGAGGGTATCAATTACTCAGGATCATAACACAAGTTTGGGCTCATAACTTGGAATATGATCAAGTTCTGGAATGAGCAAGTCGAGGTACCACTGTCCATGTGCATCAAACCCAAAAAGTGCCTTCCACTGACCTTGATTTCCTCGGGGACACTTTGCGGGTTACGGCTGCTAGCATACATGCGGTAGACACTGCTCTTATTTCCATGGTCCTTCAGTATCCTGGTGCAGAGGAGATCCACAGCACTGTTGGACGCAGCGCAGAGAAGAATGTGGCAGTTTTTTTCCAGTTTGTCAATCTGTTTGATGGCCTCCACCAATGTAACGGTTTTTCCTGAAAGAATTTCAAAAAGTCAAGACTTTATTGCGACCACACGAGCAGCACCAAGGGATTTACCTGTACCAGGTGGTCCAAAAAGCAAGTAAGGAGCAGGTTTGGATGTGCCGGCGACGATATGACAAACAGCTTTCACTTGCTCAGGGTTGTTGGCTAACTGTCTGTTAAAGAAGCTAATACACAGGAAAAGTGGTAGAAATCAATGGCGATGGAATTAGTTACACCGGGTGGGGTATGCTGACGTATGTTTCTTATACTTATTTTTTTTACTTAGAAAAAAGACAACAACAACAAAAAAAAAGAAATATATAAAAAAGGAATAAAGTCATTTAAGAAATAGCCAAAGATCCTTGAGTGCCTCACCTGAGTCTAGGGATGTTTGATGCCGTTTTTGAGGCGAGGCTAGCTGGTGGTAACAACACCTTTTCCAGTTCAAACTCAGTTGCAAAATCCACAGCTCTGTGCTCCACTCGAAGAATCAGGCGATTAAGTGTGAACTCCACAACGAACTTCATGCCATCAAGAAAAATATTCAACAATCTGTGTGCACATTTATAACAAGTGTTGAGTAAAAACGTGGGAAACCTAGGGAATTTCTTAAGAGTTTTGCAGTCATTGAACATAAAAGGTGATCCGATCAAAATCACATTCAAGGCCATTTCTCCAATGGAAGTAAGCAGTACACAACTTTTTCCATTTACAGCCATATTTTCAACAGGTAAACATTATGACTACAGCTTTAAACAAGTCTTTATGGAGCTTACAAAGTATTGACCTCGACCCAATTGAGATTCTGTGGCTCGCCTCAAGATTTTTTTTTAAATTGAACTGGTTGTTGTGACTCTTACGTTGAACTGAAGCCCAGTTTGACAGAGTTCCGCTCTATTTTGTGGACACAGCCACAATACTTCTGTTTAGTTTCTCCTTGAGGATAAACCAGCAGTTTATCCCCACGCAACACAGATGGCTTGTTCTCAGACAAACCAGGTATCTGAAAGATGAAACATCATAATTTATGTTCATGAACTTTACTATAAAGAGAAAATGGATTGGCCGTCTGAAGGCTGGTGTTTTAGCACATTCAACAGGGGCTGTAAACCCAAAGTTTACATGAATAATTTATGGGTTTTGGACCAACAAAAATAACACGATTAATTTATTATTCTATATTTTTTTAAACACCACCCTGACCGTTGCTTGTGAATCACATGACCGGTTTTGCTAGCGTTGACGGTATCTGTAAATTCCCATTTTTCGTATAAAATATATATAATACTCTGAAAGAAAACCAAAACATAACAATTAAACGATGCCAAAATAATTTTAGCAAAGGAACAAATGTCAACTGACACCCTGACACGAGGTGGCGAGAGGCAGGGGATACTGTCCCATTAACGAGCAAAAAAACAAGTGAAGTCCTGTTGCTTTGGCTGGAAGATTACAAAACTAACTAACTACCAACTATTTTTTTGGGGAAAATTTTGACTCGCTGCAGAGACGGCTTTCATTTGTTCGTTTTGTCTTCTTGCTGACTTCAGTCGGTAATCATTGAAATAATCATTTTGAGTTTACAGCCTTTTTGAACATGAATTTCTAATCGCCATCAACAGAAATATATTAACTATAAAAGTATTTTATGAACTATTGTTAGTTAACCTCCAGAATGAGCAGGTTCGGGTTGGCTGGATCTCGTTTCATAATGGCGTATTCTTGGTCACTGTTGGGTATAAAGTATTTCCTAATGTCGATTTGCATCTGCTGCTCCTCCAAATACAATAACTTATGGAATCTTTTAGAGTAGTTCTTAAAGGTCAGCACCTGACTTGAAACATGAAAGGACAATGAGTGTGGAAAATAAACTTGAAAGCTAAACACTGAAATATAAATAAAAAGCCATGGCACCGCTTCTGAAATGCCATTTTTCTTTAAAAAAAAAATTGTGCAAAACCCTCCCAGTTCAAATAGAATCAATCAATGCACATACCACTGTGAGAAAGAGACTGTTTCAGGTCATAAAAGAAATTGAAGTGTGTATTGAGGCAGGATGTTTGCATCAGCATAAAGTAGGAAAGCAGTCATTTATGCCAGACCAGCAATGTGCCAACTCACATTTTAGTTTGTCTGTTCTGTTATTGGTTTAATTTCAAAGCAAGCGCATCACAAGAGTTGTAGAATAAACATACTTTTCCCTATTCATTATTATTATTGATAGGAAGTTAGTGAATTACTATGTTTCTTCTTATAAATGGCATTCATACAGCAGTGAGTAGACTTTTTATACCCATCGTCAAGATTTTGAAAAACCTTTGATCAAATAGAGGATCCTGCGTCAGTGACTTGACGCTCCGGCCCATATGTCTTGGTATCTCATATGAATCAAGCCAGACTACGTTTCTTAGCTCCGTCAATGATTCCCTGAAGGGAAACAAAGTAAATCACAATTAAACCGTACCAAGAGGCTGCATCAAGTGGGCATACAAAGGGACAGAGGGCAAGTCAGATACATTTGAAGGTCCTTCTTGAGATAATGTTTGAGAGTTTTGCTGTTTCAAAATAAGCAGTAAAAGTACGATTTTAAGGGTACGTGCTATACTCATTTAAAGCATGTATTATACAAAAGAAATATAGTAATACCTGTACATTTTCAAAATCCTGATAGTTTCCCAGTTTTTTTTCTTCTCCAAATCATATCCTAGTGTTGAATGTAAACTTACTCATCAGGTGGAACTCCTCCCACAACTCCGCATTCTAATTCAGGGATAGCAGCAGGACAGGAGCGTTTGAAAGGAGCAATGGGCTTCAGCTCTTTTCCCAGCGTGTCCATATAATGGAGATGAATGTTGCGCATGATATAGAAGAGGTTGGACTTGTGCTTAAATTCAAAGGTCAATCTCACGGGATAGTGACCAGCATACACAAATTGATAGTTAACCTGGATAGGATAACTATCACCTAAAACACGACACATCAAGTCATACTTGGTTGGTATGGAGGTGACAACTGTCGAGTGATGGAAAAATTAAAAGGGTTGTTTATTACCTGGTTTGAGTAAAAGCGGGTTTTTTCGGGTAACCTTCCGCTCATCGTTCAGAGTGAAGCACCTCAACTTGTTCAAGGCAGCATAGTACATAAAATCCACAGGATGAGTTCCAGTGTTTTTCACATCAAGGGTCACAGTAAACTTAGAAAGAAACAAAGGGAATGCAGTGAAAACATGTTTAAAAGATTTTGCTGCAGACTTTGATACAACTTCTACTAAAAAGAATACGTACCTGCTCTGTTTCCACCTCCAACCAAACTGAGCCATCCTTAAACTCTTTGTCTGAATTGATGGTGATACCATTTTTATCAGAAACTAACGCAAGCCTTTGGGTTTAAACACAAAACGGTAAAAGTGTTATTAATGAGTGACAATATCCTGATCAAGTTGAGCAATTCAAACCTCCACCAAGGGCACACATCAGTCGTTTGGTCCATCCCATCAGGTAAACAACCAAGATAAGCATAAGTGAGCACAACATGTGTTTGCTTTAATCATTGGTAGTTTCTGGGTTTATTTTCTGCTTGACTTCATACCTTCGTGCCTTAATTTTAAAGAGACACTCCCGGCTACGTCCAGAAGTAAGGCTAGAAATATAGCAAACCTTTGGCAGGAATTGTAGCTGATCAGAACACACACAAGTAATCCATGACCTAAACTTGCTGTGCTTTGTGCATAATAACACAGACCACTTAAACACTTTCCCCAACAAAGGCTAATTTTGCTTACAAGGGATTCTAATTGATGCATTATTGTACCTGGAAGTAACATTTAAAATGATTTAGGTCCTCCAGTCTATCCAACCCTATAACATCTATTGTCAGCCATTGCTTCTTATCAACTGTGTCAAATTGCCACACTCTTCACTAGATTGAATTAAATTAGATTACAATGTATTCATCCCGTAGAAGACAAAGTCCAAATAACAAAACATGAGCACATCACAAATTTCCAATCGGGGGGATTTTGTGGTTGTCGGGGCAAACCAGAAAGAAAGTTTTACGTGGTGTTACCCCAGCATTTATCTTCATATAAATATATATAATTAGAAACAACTCATCAAAATGACTCTAAAGTCCCTTGCATGTTTCCTTTATTTAGACTTCGGTTGCCAGGTGTGTCTTTTTGTGAGTTTTGGATACGCCCAAAAGAAGAAAACAATAGTGGCAGCAGAAATATTTGTGCTAGAAAGACCGTCTTCTGATATAGAAGCCTGGTATATGTACAACGTGTTTACACATCAATGATGTCACAAACATCCTTTTGTTTTAAAACTCCTATATTGCCTTTGACAGCAACAAACATACAATGCATTTTCACCAAATTCATAACGATTGGCTGGGAAGTAATTTACTCATTGGATGCCACTGAAGGCAAAAGACAGCTAATCCATGAGTCACATTTCCAAATCATTGGGGTGCGTCTATTGCCATTAATAGCCCTCAAACAGGATCGGTCAGCATCAACTCTCCCAGTTCAATTGGATTTGACAGCTATCACAGCCATTTAGTTAAGAGGCCTAAAAGTCTACTTGTTTGATTTTATTTGGACGCTTTTTAATTTATAATCCTGATCTTGTTTGATTTTATTTGGACGCTTTTTAATTTATAATCCTGATCTTGTTGGATTTGAGACCTTTTATGGGGTCAATTTACCTGTCCTTCATAAGCTTTTCCTTGAACAATCTGGCATTGTTCAACTTTTCTTCCTTCGCTGAACGCAGTGGCTTATCTGGAGTTGGTGCCTCATCCTTCACGGCAATCAGATTCTTGACTTTCTGTGGCCAGGGTCTCTTTTGGCTATGCGACTCCTTCACCACAATCCTTTGGACCTGAGCACATCACATAGTGTCAAACTGCAAAAAAATATCCCACACTATATTTATTTATTATTATTTTTTGCTAATGCTGCTTAAGTTGTTGACATGTTTTAAAAAAAGAATCATTCAAAACTTCACGATCATCAGATGAGATATATTTTAGAGCACATATTATGATACCATTTTAATCCATACCACTTGCCTCGTGAAACTTGAAAAGAACAACACTTTAAGTGTGAAGTGAAACTTTAGGCTTGAAGAGAAGTGAGTGCAAAGGCATACCGGTAAGAAGTGAACTTCATCTCTGCGCACAATTATTTTATTCTCTAACTTCATGAAGTGGAGGGCGGTGCCGAAGCTTGGCACCTTGCTTTCTTGAATCCTGAAAATTAGATGAAGGAAAAACATGAGCCCAACCTTTCATTCCACTCGAAAGATGCACTGTTATAAAACTCAAGAGCACACCTGGCTTTGAACTCGGTGTTATAAATGTCTTTCAATTCTGCTTTCGCTATACTGTTTGTTCGATTCGTTTCTTTCAGAAAGACCAAGAATTGGATGCCGGCCCGTTTGCCTGACTTGGATGTTCCAGGCATGCTGCTTTTCTCCGGCATTCTGCAGTCATGAACTTCTCTCACACTCAAATGCGGAAGTGAAGAAGAACGTCCCACCAAGTCCACAGCTCGCCCCTGTGCTTTATAGTACAGTTTGGATGGGCGGTGCTTACGTTTACAACAGTGAAACCTAATGTAGCACGTACTACACAGGGCGAGTTCGGTGGAAATCACGCGCACCTTAATAAACTTCGAATTCAGAAAAAAAAACGAAACTTAAAACTACGTACTTACACCTAAATAAACTACGTATACACCGATTAAGGAAGATGATTTTCTAAATGTTACTGATTCGCTTTAGGTGCGCAAAGTAAGTCATAAAGCAAGTGCCGCTCTACTTTAAATCAATGCCCCCGATCTGTAAAGTGAAAGTAAAATGTAGTGTTGACACAGAAACAAAAGTGAAAGATGACATGCCACGGCACACTTCAGGTACTGTAAATCAAAAAATCCAGATAAGACTGTTCTTGCATTTTATCTTGTTAATTTTTCTTACAAGGGGTTCGACATAGATTTTGAATACATTCAATCAGATTAAAACATTTATTTAATCTAAGACAGAAACAAAACACTATAATTGAAGTACTTATATAACAACTCTCTCTCTATTATATATATATATATATATATATATATATATATATATATATATATATATATATATATATATATATATATATATATATATATATATATATATATATATATATATATATATATATATATATATATATATATATATATATATATATATATATATATATATATATATATATATATATATATATATATATATATATATATATATATATATATATATATATATATATATATATATATATATATATATATATATATATATATATATATATATATATATATATATAAATATATATATATACATACATACATATATATATAGTAGAGAGTCGTTAGCTCACTCAGTGCATGGCATTGATGGCGATAGACATCCCATTCAATAAACTGTGAGGACTAGCTGTGAATGGTCATGTTTCACTCGCCGTTCAATCCGATTTGACTTGGAGAGACAAATGAACGAACACTTCCCTGTCAATTGTTTAGCCGCTGTTGCGAACATTCATGCAAACACACCAAAGCAAATATGTTGTTTGTTCTGGATGCCATGACCTATTTCCATGCCTAAAATAATCTGACCATGAACAAGCACACAATGTTCCTCCTGCACCATAGAAACGATTGCAGTTGAGATACTCTTCTTTTTCGAGGCCAACTCTTGTTTGTTGGTTTCCTGGTCTATCTCGGTGTTTCCTTCACACTTTTGGCACTGGGCTAAGATACCCTGTGGGCATGCTGCATATGGATGAAGTAAAAAATGCCACATGCTACCAAAATACGAAAAATGCTGTATGGGTGGTGTCACCTGTTGTGTGTTTCATTTTCACGGTGGAAGTTCAAATAGATTTGCTATCATTATGCTTGCCGCCATGCCGCCAAACACCAGATCACGACATTCCCATTAAATCAAGTATTCATAATATATATATATATATATATTATTATTATTTTTTTTTTTCAGGCTGATAAGTCAACAGGTAGCATTGTGTAACAGTATCCAAGCAGTGCCACGAAATCATTTTTTTACATGAGTCACAAACGAGACAATTCTAAAGAGGGCGGTTGAGGCAAATGATTCAACAAACATACCTTCAGAGTCTAAACAAAATGAATAGTCTCTGAAGGACAGCACATTTCCCCAAAATAATAGTATCTCTGAGTGAAAATGCACTTGATGTATGCAAAGGAGTGCATGTCATACACATGTTGAAACCTTCCAAAAAGTAGTTCTGCTGTGGAAATGAGTAGCCATTTATCCAGTGTGAAATGAAAGCTACGTTAATTAAGAGCATTTGTTAGAAAACGCAAGAGGAAAACAATATAGTAGTATTTGGTAATTTAGGATTTTATGAGTTCCAATTTAGTCCACTAGAGGTTACTAGAAGCTGTACTTTTGTGAACTACTATTACAGAGCTGGGCTAGATCATTTGTGCCTCTGGGTTTGGATCTAAGGCCCGGACTTGTGAACCGATGACTCAGCCTCAGAACAATTAGTAATGTGTGTTTTTCCTGGTCAGTGTAAAAGGCACACGTCAGTTTGTGTCTGTGCGACACACTCTTGACCTTGTTTTTTGTCTGACTTTACTGCACAGAGCACCAGTGCAGAACTACTGTGGTTTTGTGTCACTGACCTGCAGCTCAAAACTTCATACGACCAGGAGTCACTCCTCCAGCAGTTGAACTCACTTGAGTATTACTCTGTGTCAAGCTAAGAATCTTAAGCGGCCGCAGCTGCTTTTCCATGGCAACTACGTGTTTAAATGGATGGGCATTATGGGCTGTAGAACAGGGTAATGACCGCTCTGGCCATCGGAATGCCTTGATCTTATCAATGTGGTGAGAGGGGATGCTCCCACTTTCTGATGCTCTAATAGCCCCTGCTCTAATAGACCACCAGGGTCACCCTGAAACCACTGCTCTCATACATGCAGAGATGCATGAAAAGACAAATCTACTTCAACTATGCTAATGACCCTGATTATAATCGCTTGTTTTCACCTGTTTTTGGTGATATTAAGATGTCTTCAAAGATTGAAAGGGGTTTTATAAAGTGCATCCTAGCAAAAACAATATTGTTTATGAATTTTAAAAATAAGGAGAAATAATGTCAATAAAAGCCAATATTTCCATGAAGTAGATAAAACTGCTGCAGACATTTTTAAATGCAGGACTGTTTTAGCCATTATAATGGGAGTACTTCACATACTCCACCATTGCTCGTGACGTTATATCCAGAATATTGAACGTTGTTGCGATGGTGGTTGTCTACATGCAAGGTTGTATGTAAATAATGGTATATATTGCTGTATTTTTTGGTATAGGGTATCTGTGGCTCCCCCTCTAATACTAAACTGTGCTGGTGTGCTCCTAGTCTTGTAGTGTATAGTTGTTCCACATAGATTTAATATAGAGTTTTGCTTAAAAAACCCTAAAGAAAATGGAAAAGCCCATACCAGTAAACAATAGTGTGCAGGTTGAACAGGATATGGGATGAATTAAATAGACTCATCTCTTCTCATTTTCTGAACCGCTTTATCCTCATTAGGTTGTCTGGGGGTGCCAATCCCAGCTGTCTCCAGGCAAAAGGTGGGGGGCACCCTGAATCAGTGGCCAGTCGACCGTATGGTACAAGGAAACGGGCAACCATGCATTCTCACACCGAGGCCTTGGGGCCATTTAGATTGTCCAATCAGCCTGCTGTACTAGTTTTGGAATGTGGGGAGAAACCAGAGTACCCAGGGGAACCCACAATGGGAAAAAATGCCAACTCCACACATTTGGACAACTCCTGGATTTGAACCCAGGACCCCAGAGCTATGAGTCCAACACACCAACCACTCGCTCCACCGGGCCACTTTAAATGAAAATAATCCACCACCAATTTAGCTAGACAAGTCCGGTCCTTGAAAGCCCCTATACAGTCTGTTTTCCATATCTCCCTCCTCTACCACACCTGAATCAAATCATCAACTCATCAGCTAGCTTTCCACAAGCTTAATACCAATCCCAATTTTTTTATTCACGTCTGTTGGTGGAGGGAGACATGGAAAATAGACTGGATAGGGGTTCCCGAGGACCGGACTTGGCCACCCCTGTGCTACACACAAAGTGCTACAAAAGCCTTGTTCCACCTGTTCATCATTAAATGCTAAAAAGGTAAGCTAAAAAAAACGGAGCAATGTCACATTCCTCCCGAAATGGCAGCACCTATAAGTGGTACCTAATTCACTGTTTAAATTCTAATACATTTGTGATTTGTATTTATTTAGATGCTTTGATCAACCATTTTCACATTGATGTCAACTTTATAGTTCTTTAACAAATGCAGAGAGGAAAGAGAAAAGAACACGTCTGAAATAAAAAATGGAGAATCTGCACAGGAACAGCCTTCTGCTGTTTTGGCATCCTCATGTACAATCTCATGCACAGATGTATACACCGACAAATCCTATAAGTCCATTTGATTATAACAGTACTTATCTTTTGCTCTGTTTGTTTGAAAAATTTGATAAATCAGCAGTTTTCACAAACTCATGTGCCGTCCTTATCCATAATTTGGTGGGTCCAGCCTTAACATGTCTGACATGTCCAACGTGACCATGTTAAGGTTGGACTTATTTCTCAACATGATTGGATGCCACAGTCTGTGTCTGTGTACTATGTTTTGGAGGCACATTGACAGAGACAGATAGGGTGTTTGAGAGGGACAGATAGCCTTGCAACCAACCTCTACTCACTCATTGAGTTAGATAAAGCACAAAACAAAGACACACATACACAAACATTGGCTTGGATAGCAGTAAGGACAAAATGATTTATGCCTCAAAATTTGACACTTGTATGCATGTAGTCTAGCATTCTCATACTGTTTCATTATAAGGCTTATATACGGCTTTTATTTAATTTTTGCGGCCCCGATCACATTTGTGTAGTCCAATATGGCTTTTTCAACATTTTGGGTGTCCAATTCCTGCCTTAAAGGCACAAAATAATGGAAACTTGTCTTAATATTAATGACAGTCTTTCATTCCCGCCCATCAAGTTTGTTGGAATACGTTGCAGCTGAACCTTGACCCAATTGGATTTAAGTGTCGTACAAAATGAAGGTGGCAGCCCGGTGGGGCGATTGGTTAGCGAGTCCTGGGCTCAAATCCAGGTTGGTCCACCTGTGTGGAATTTGCATGTTCTCCCTGGGATGGCGTGGGTTTCCTCAAGGTACTCCAGTTTCCTCCCACATTCCAAAAACATGCATCGTAGGCTGATTAGACACTTTAAATTGCCCCTAGGTATGGGTGTGAGTGTGTATGGTTGTCCATCTCCTTATGCCCTGCGATCGGCTGCCCATCGGTTCAGGCTGTCATCAGCCTCTGGCGCGATGTCAACTGGGATAGGCTCCAGCACCCTCTGCGACTCTAATGAGAATAAAGCGGTTCAGAAAATGAGATGAAGTGATGAGATAAAATGAAGGGATGAATAGAATGTGATTGTCACTTTCATTTAGGTGCCTCATGGAGGCGTTTGTGGTGTTGTAGTTCCTAATACTTTTCATCATAGTGTTGTGTAATCCATAGCGGATATCAATAGGCATTCTTATTTGGCCAAGGCACACAAACAATGATGATCGTGAAGACATGCAAATCTAAACAATCAATGCCAGAGTAGCGCACCACATTTGGTGATGCTCTATGCTGTTTCTGAGTGAAGACAAATGTGCAAGTCATGGTATTTCAAACATCTATTAGTCTCAAGACCGCACACAACACTGCAGTCACTTTTATAACTTGTTTTCATCTTCTTTCAATTTGGTTTAATTCGATTTTAATAACTAATGTCTAATTGTTACAGTACATTATTTAAAGTTCTTTTATCCAAGAGATAGGAAATGTAAAATATCTGGCCAGACCATTATATCATGCCTCTTCAAAAAAAAGCTGTACTCTCATTTTAAAGTACGTATCCTGAGCATTTGAGGTGGTGCATTTTTTTTAAATCAATAACCCACCTGGTTGAAAACATACTGCCGGAGCGTCGAGGGGTACGAAGATGCTGGTGTGCACTTGCACTGTTGCTAAACAGACAAAAACGAGATTACACTCCAACAAACAATCACAGGTTTAAGACTAGACTCAGAGAGCAAATTTGCATATTATAGTAAACTAGTGCAAAATATTTAGCTGTTGCTATTAAAGCATCCTTCCTTGTGTTAATGGATGACTATTTACTAGGTTTGGAATAGATTGAGTGCAAAAAATGTGATTCCGCCTGCTTTTGCTCCTCTGTCGAAACATTCCACATATAGAGCAACATTTGTGTATCTGTGACTGATTTATGATTCTTCAGCTTTCATGTGTGGACTTTGCATGCGAGCATCTCTGCTCTTCGTATGTGTAATGTACACTCAGTAGCATGCCAATTAATCTGCTGCCAGCCCACACAGTCTTCGCACGAGAGGAGTCTGAGCAAGATCAAGTTTTGTCAGGAAAGGATATCGAAATTATGTGTCACAGAAATGTACAACACATTGGTCCATGGCACTAATCTGGTCATCTTTGTGGTTAGTTGAAATATATTAGTTTGCTAATTTCAAGTAAACGTTTAAATATTTAGATTCTTTTGTCCCTTTGTTACAATGCACGGTTAAAGTCGTAAAACAAAAAGACATGCTGAAATGTTTTAATTCAGAAATTGATTAGTTTAACTTTGCTTCAGTTGAAAAATGTTGAAACCAGCTGAATTTTTAAGGCGTTATGTCCATCCACAGGAATCTTCTGTTTTCCTTTTCTTATCACCAGGAAAGTTTATACTGGCATTTCACCCCTTGTTGCCATCTGACTGGAATTGGTTACCAAAAGTAGCACAGTGTGTTATTTTACCTCCCTAGTATTGAGCACAGCTATTCTACCAAGGACACCAGAATTGCTTCATCCCCCAGTGTACACTGTGCTCGCAATGGCACATGGCGTCCTCTACAGGTCAGGATTTATATATATACTAAATATTATAGACTTTCTATCAATGCCAATTTTTTATGTTTCCAATGAGACATTTTAGAACAATTGTGGCTTAATAATTTTATACCCATGGATCTTTTTAAGTCTACTCATTTACTCCTAACATAAATAGCATCACCGTATCTGATATTTGCACGCAAATGGTAAAGCAACTTGGCTATATAACTCCTCACAGTCATATTTTTTATCATTTGCGAGGAATAATCAATCGCTTGAAAAGTTGAGCCTGGAGGTGGCCAAGGAATAGCACACGGTTCTAGTCAGATATTAGGTGCAGGAAAATGGTTTCATTCATTTACTTGTTACATCTAACCAGTTATACACCGCCCTGTAGGGTTAGATCAAATTGCATTGAGGGTGTATTAAATAAAAGCTTTATATTTTGATATGCACTGCAATGTTAGAGATGGCACGAGAGCTTCATAAGACTTGATCGAATTATGGCCACACTGGGCGAATGAGGCCGAAGCCTAAACAAGTTCCCTGTCGGCGGGGAAGGGACAGATTACTTTGTGTCTTTTGTTTTTGTTCCACCAGCACTTTATTGTAAAAAGTGAAATGATATTGTTCCCATGTCAGCTCTGTGTAAATGTTTTTATGCGCAGTATTCCTCCATTTCATGCCAAGCACTTGCTCTGTTTACCTTTGTTTACTAGGAGACTAAGGCTACTGTACTGTCTCCTTGCTTAAGATCATGTTCCTCGGCACTGGTGGAATTTAGACTCCTTTTAATTCGAGTGAAAGACTGATACAAATAGTGGCACCAGCCTAAAATTTAACAAAAATACTTTTGGAATCTTAGATTCCACTCTTCTAGGAATATATAGATGGATTACAGTTTTGATACCCCATAATCTAAAATGACCTCCCAGATAGTTGTTATTATTTTTTTATAAAGGGAAAGCCATCACCATCGCCAGCAAAAATCATTTCTAATGACATGAAGAAAAAAACTGAATTTCAGGTTTCTAATGTAATGTAATTGTGTGGAAAAACTAAATTAGAGCCAATATTTCTAGGGAGTGGCGGCCAAACATACTTTTGTGAATGGTACAATTTCCGCCAATTAAATGTTGGTATTATTTTGTTGTCACGTCATTATTACCCATTACCACATTTTCCTGTGCCCGAATCTTACACAAAATAACAATGACTAAAGACAAGTAATGTGTGCGTAGGTGTGGAAGCGGCTCACGACGACGCTAAAGACAAAAAGTGGGGGGAGTGCACGATGAGATGGGGAACGTGTATCAGCGACAGGTCAAACGGTGTTGATAGATTGGACAATACCAGTTGAGGGCAACATGCTTCTGTTTGTTTCATTTTCTGATAGCCGCGCGGATTCACACGTAAACACGTTGGCTTGGCTGCTCCTTCCCAAAGGACAATGAGGCTGGCCTACGGGGCATAGACATGCTGGCTGAAAAGAGTTGAACTTTCTCATTTCATTAAAAAAGTCAAGTAGCCTTAGTATCACGCGGTTGGTGTCAAAATCCACATTTGTCAGCTGGTTTCATTCACTGCTATCTTCAACGTCTGTGAAACCCACACAGTTTGACCCTGACCTCCCGTTTCACACACCTTTGTCTTTCCTTGTGTATCAGTGTGTGCTGTCTGCTTAAACAACCCGATTCTACGGTATGTAGATGGAATTTCGACTATTTTTCTAGGTCACTGTTGTTTGTACCTTGTGAGGTGTGTCTGTAAATTCCCTCAGAAGAAGGGAGATAAACACACTCTCACAATGACGTATGTATACAAGCCTCATCGCATCACAGCCCATCCTGATCAGGCCAAACAATACTCTCACTTTGGCTCAGGATTTGTACATACCAGTGGGGAAAAACATTAGTGTACAGCCACGGTGTATTTTACCAGATATTTTTGGTAGTATTGTAAAGTATATTGTACCTTTCCCTTAAATTCACATGCTACAAAAAGGCTAAACCCATGGGGACAGTTGGCACGGGACAGAGGAGAGGCAGGTTTTCTGGCCCGCATGTTCGTGCATGTGATTATGTGTGTGAAACATATCGCATGTCTTAAAACCACTTCAAGGTGAAGGTCATTGGGTGGCTGTTGGTGGGTTAGCTGGCTGGATTACCTCCAAGCCAGGGCGGCATCCAGAGCACCCGGTGGGAGCTGGAGGGAGGTGTTTGGGGAGGGTCGTGGCAGGTGGGGTCTGGTAATGATGATGAATTGCTAGGTTCTTTCTCCAAAGATTAGGATCTACTGATAAGCATGCCCACCGGGCCTTTGGGGAACCTAATACATTTCTTTTTCTATCTCTTCCATCCATTTGACTTGTTCTTTCGTCACACATTCAGTTGAGCAAGTTGTCAGAGTTCTCACAATTCAGTCAGACTGGTTTTACAGAGTATTATGTTATATCAAAATGTCAAGAAAACCTTGTTTTCTGGGCAACTACTTTTGTTGTCATGGACTCACCGCCACTCACCACCATGTTAATGGACTAGGAAATGTACTAATGGAAATTCAAGAGTCCAAAGTCTTTCAATGTTTATTTTTGTTGTGATTTTACGAACTGTGATCTGATGATCAATAAACCCCCCTTAATATTCAGTCAACCACCCTGACAATGACAGACAGTTCTGTCTACGGGAACATTCAAATAGAAATGTTCATTACATACTTGCTTGTGTTTTGTTCTTTTCCTGTCATCGTGAGCATCATCTGGACTGGAAGTCTGGCAAAGA
Source organism: Stigmatopora nigra (assembly GCF_051989575.1). Classification (NCBI taxonomy): domain Eukaryota; kingdom Metazoa; phylum Chordata; class Actinopteri; order Syngnathiformes; family Syngnathidae; genus Stigmatopora; species Stigmatopora nigra. Next base: position 19,363,145 of record NC_135508.1, read on the forward strand.
CAAGGGTGTAAAACAGGGAAAATACCTGGAAAATATTTGCCCTTTGATTAAATGTGGCATGACTGCTTCCAAACTACAGCTATCAACAACCCTGGGTAATTACAGCCATCTTGTCATTAGCTGGGACCCACCTGGAATTGTAAGTAATGACGGTTGCGATGTGAGGCCAGGGTCTTTAATCTACTACATCCTAATATAAACTTATGTTGCTGGTGGCATGGCTTGTTGTGGTACCGTGTGAGCAATTTAACTTGTGATTGAAGTTTTTTTATTTTGATTTTATCCTTCAGAACTTTTCATATTTTATTTTTAGTTATTGCGGCATTTATTTTAAATTTGCATGTCAGTAGCTTGGCGGACAAGTGCTTGGCCTCACATGTCTGTGGTCGATGGTTCAAACCTTGGTTGGTCCTCCCTGTGTGGAGTATGTATGTTCTGCCACTCTAAACTGCCCCTCGGCGTGAGTATGAGCATATATGGTTGTCCATCTCCTTGTGCTCTGCCCACCAATTCAGGTTTTTTCCCAGCCTGGTGCCCATAGTTAGTTGGGATTAGCGGTTTGGAAAATGAGTGAATGAATCTGTATGCCAGTGTTATGTTATTTGATTTAGTTATTTGATTAGTCAAATATTGCTAAATATACCTGTAGACAATGTTTGGCAGATGACAAACACCTGAAAAGACAATTACTATATTTATTCACATAATTTTCCTCACATTTCACAGATTCCCTAACCTGGTCTTGACACCAACACAAGTGCATATCAAATATTGTCTCTGACAGATAACTGCACAAACAGTGGAAACCAGAAATAGGTATGTGTTTCTTAATTATACAAACAGTGAGTGGAAAATAATCATTTTCTTATGTTAGTTTATGTAAACATGTGTTTTCAACTGTAATAACCGTTAAATTGCAGGTGTATGTCTTCAATGTCATGTATTTTTTGTTGCTAATCTAATCTAACTTCATGATTAGGATATTTGCTGATGAATCGCCCATTTATCATCTGCTAAATCTGTGCGCTTTTTTTTAAACTCTTAAAATAAAAGAAACACAGATCTAGTGACATACTAATATACGATATATTTCATATGAACATCTGTTGTTGAATAAGGCCATATAGTACACAAGTTATACAAGCAAGCTCAAAAGTAAAGTTATGAAATGTGTTAGAGATTTGTGGCTTTTGTGTGACTGACTGATGGTCCAGGTTTGCATCTATAAAGCCAAATTGCAAGAAATAATTTGTGCATGTCACCAAGAATTTTTTTGTAAAAATAATTTGTGGTCATGAAAAAATGTGTACACCAACAATAGGATTCGTGTTCACGCAAATAATTTTGGCACCTGCAAATATATACTATATTTACTTTTTTTATACACCCCTTCACACCCACAATCACACCACACTGGAAAATGATTAGAATTTTTGGTGGTGAAAATAATTTTGTGTGTGTGAATTTTATTCATTTTATTGATTGCAGCCACCGTGTCAAAGCATTGGCACAAACAGCCAATCAGGACATCGGTTAAAATTTTGAGCACATATATTATTATTGTACTATTTTTTTTTAATGTGCACAAATTCTTTTTGCAGCCACAAATCATCTCTGGCATTAATATGACACCATTTGTTTCTTGACAATAACAACAGCGCTTTTATATCAGTCATTAGTGCATCACGTTCAAACATGGGAGGAAAAGCAACAATTAGTAAAATTTAAATAAATCATTAATAAGGCTTTTCTTATTCCCTTACAGTAATGCATTCAAATGCATTTCAATGACTTATCTGTCCATTTTTTTCAAACAATATCGATTTCCATTTTCTCCATCAGTTCTCTTTTTGACATCATTAGCTTCAATGTCCACTGGTCAAAGTGCACAGTCTAATAAAAAAAAAATATTAAAAATTAAAAAAGAAAAAAACAGCAATTGTTGCTGGGATTAAAGAGTTCACTACTGCTTTCATAACAGTCAAGGCAACTATGTGACTATCCAACAATTTTGTTATAATACTGGTTCAAAGGCTCAGTTAAATTTGAGAATGTGTCTTTGAGCATTATGAAAGCAGCAAACTATCCAAACCCAACAACAAAAACGATTAGAAAAAAAAAGTTCCATTGGACTGAAACTTTGAGGCCTATCCTTCTGAACCCCAAGTTTGCATTTTGTCACTGTTCATCCTCCGATACCAGCGGTTTGCAAACAGGGGCTAATGGCTTTGTATTTATACTTGAGGGCATTGAGTTCTACCACTTTGACACAAACGGGTACATAAGCCTGCAAAGATGATTCGAGATGGGACAGGGGGATGGCGGAGATGCAGAGCACTTTCAGACACATTTTTTAGAATGGCGTCTTCTGCAGAATGGCCTGCAAAGGGGAAGGGGTGGGGTTACATCACAAGGGGGGGCGTACTCTCAGGTCTTGTCCAACCATTCAGCTCGCTTAGGAGCTTTGCATGTGTGCACATCCACAGCCTCCATGCAGTCTTTGCACTGCACGGCGCAGCACCATTTGAATTTGCACTCGCACTTGGTCAATTGCAGGACTCTGGTGGTGTCATAACCCCGTCCACAACACATAACCTCACATCCATCTGGGCTGTGCGATGTCTTGTTGCACAGCCTCCCGGCGGTGCCGATGATACCTGCAGAGAAAGTTATGTTAGTCATATTGATTTTTGTTGTGTATAGGTTTCTTCTATGAATTACAGCCCATATTGGCAAGGTACTATGCCCGAGCACCCAATCACTAATGCTCAAGTCATTTACTGTTAGGCCACCCTACCAAAATGAGTCTGTTCTATTCACGGAGGAACCACAGAGGTAACAATTAATCTTAGTATTTTTTTTTTTAAACCTTGTGGTGTCTTGTGTTATGATAGCTACTTGCTAAACAGATACTGCTCGAGTTCTGTGAGGTTGGATGTTGGGAGACCAATGATTTTGGCAACTGTTTTTGTCGACACATGTGAGTTCGACTCGGTTGGTGACTGAAAGCATTGTAAGGTTGACGTTTGGAAATGTTAGACATGACAAAATTCTGGATTTCTTCCCCAATATTGCACTGTCAGGCAAAAGATTGTAACTGTCTCGCCCCTTGCTTGTTATTGGGAACATTTCACCTTCACTAGTCTTCAGGAAGTAAAATGTATGTGCAATCAGGTTCAAGTCAGGTGATTCACTTGGCTACTGCACTTCTTTGCCTTAAAAATAAAAATGGTTGCTTTCACAGTATGCTTGGGCTCATTATATGTATCTATCTGCTCTGTGTAGCACAGTCTGATGAGTTCTCTAACACATGGCTAAATATGAGAGGATGGTATTGCCCATGTAATACTTGAGCATGTTTCTGTCTGTATGACTATGCTTGTGTGAGGTGTGTGAATGTCACCCACACGGAGATTACTGCCGCTGTTTGATTTGAGAAGCTGCGTGTTTGAACTGCTACCTATCACAACATGCTGTGCAGAGAACAACAGAGACACATACGCAGCTATGTGCTGTTGGTAGAGTAGCCTATAGTTACACTGCCTTTCCCAAGCCATTGCTCCCTTTGAAGCCACATTGGGTGTGGATGTGTGTGTGTGTGAGATGGTTGAATGGACAGTGGAGCGTGACAGACAGACAGGCTCTCACACTCTGAGGCCCACTCTGCCCTCCAGCTACGCTTAGTTCAGACAGACAGAGAGCGAGAGAGACTGGCAAACAAAAAGAAGTGATTTTTTTTAATTAGCTGCTTGTGTCCCTAGGCTGTGAATTCCACTGAGAAGGTGAGAAAAGAGGGGGAGGATGTACCGATCGACAGTGATGAAGGGGAAAACAGACAGAGGTGTTGATCCCTAAAGATTGCTCAAGCATTTCATCCATGGGCTCACCAAAAAGAGGCCGTCATAACTAGTTGGGTGCATTAGGTGAAGGTGGGGAGACATGCTCCAACCAGCGGGTGTGTGTGTTTGTGTTCGTGGAGACTGACAGAGGTCAGGTGGTCACAAAATGACCATGTCCCCCAGGCTTGATGGATATTAGCTTCCACTGACACAGACATCACACAGCAGGCCAACTGTGACTGATGTGATTGACATCCACACGCAAACAAAGACATTAATATACACACATAACATAGTACAGGGCCCATCTAACAACGAGGAAGAAGATTACCTGCTGATTTATCCGGCAGACAATAATTGGGTGAGTTTTCAAAGTAGACAAGGTCATTCTTGGTGGCCTTCCGAAAAGCTTTATTGGCGACGGTGAAGCCTGTTCCGTCTTGATTCATCGTCACCTCGATTGCACCGTTATATTTCCGCCTCAGATAGTCGCCGGTCTTTCTAAAGTCTGACATGGCCATCCAGCATGTTCGCAAAGTGCAAGAGCCACTCACACCATGACATTTGCACTCCAGCTTCATAAAACGCTTCACGGCCTAAATGAGTAGAGACAGGTGCGCAGTTCATTATTAATAGTTTGTCCGAGTTGAACATCATTAGATCGTGTGACTAAACAATATGTTAAAGACATTTCTCCCTGCGTTATCAGTGGACGAAAGGGATTCACATGCTACCGAAATGAATAAAGCTGTTTACAAAATGTAATGCATTGTACAATGTTGCCTTGATTTCTGAGAACAGGAATCAGCAACATATTAAAAGAAAATGTGTGTTTTAATTCATTCCCTGCCATGGTAATGAGATCAGCACAACGTTCAAGTTCCAAATGAGGATTTGGTTGATAATTTTGCCTTGCCACATCGGCTATTAGGAAGAAAAATGCCAACCAATTCGAAGAGCAGAGTATGTACAGTTTACGGAAGCTCAAAAACAGAGTGTCTAGTTATATACTAGTGTGTGATTGTGTTTTACCATCGTGAGAACAAAAATGAAACAGTTTATTGAGTGCAATGTGAAAGGCATAAAAGGCTAATTCATGTGATTAAGATAGCATTGCAGTAGTAATTTTCTGCTGTTTATTTTAAAAGCAGCAGTTATTATTTTGCTATCAAAATCCCTTTTGTAAACCTTGTTTCGGTTGTTTTAATAGATTAAAATGGCACAAAAGAAAAATATGCATATGTTGATGTCAAAGTAATGATATTCTGTTTGACATTTTTCATTTGCCATGGTTCTAGTGATGAGGGAGAAAAACTTTCTAAGAGTCAACACTTCTTTTTGGTGTTGAGTGATCATAATATCATTGATGAAAAGGTGTTGTATGTTTTCATCACAGTTTAAATATGTGCCATCGGAATGCATTATGATATTTCCCCTATTCGGGCTCAATAAAGAATGACCTTATACTCACAGTTCTGCCACAGCGGTTGTTGTGCAGGTTCATGAGCGCCCGTGCATCACGGACTGTCCTCTCTTTGGCATCTATGAATGCCTTGGCAAACCTGATGCCATAGTTGATATTATCACTACAGCCACCCCAGTCGAATTCTCCTCGCTCATCCTTGTGTCGACCGCGTTTGTGTGGATCACAATTGCACATTTTAAGTTCGCCCTGGCTGCACGCACGAGTAAGTGCATACACCACCCCAGCAGAGGAGATGGCGTAGACGAAAGCTGCTTCACGGCTGCCTGTAACAGTGACAAAAGAGAAAGTGTGGAAGAACCATCATATCACACTAAGAATCAGTAAATCCAGCATACTGTTGGAGTTGTAAAGTTGTGAGATGCATATCAATAAGGAATTTTCTCCAAATTTTTATCTTGCCTTTTGGTACTTGCACTAACACAACATAGCTACCTCCTGCTAACCACTTTAGTCACTTTTTTTTTACCCAACTTCATTTTTATTGTATATCCAACTTTTGTGAGTACTTATTTAGGTGTGCATTCTATGGGGACCCTTTAAACCCCATTGTACTTGTATAATGACAATAAAAGCATTCGATTCAATTCAATTTCCTAAATTTGTGACAATGCAAACAACATTTTCATACTCTCGCCAAGTAATATGTATTAAAATAGTCATCGGAAACATGCCTGTCAAATTATCAAATATATCTCAAATATACAAATCCATCTCAGAGCACATTCTTGCAAATTTGAGAATGATCATGTTTAACCAAACTGTACTATTGTGCACCGATGGCATTTCCGGGTAAATTATGTTTAAATGCTACTATTGCCAAGTAATAAATGCTTTTGTCAAGTAAAAAAGAAACGCAAGTTTAGATCACCAGAAGATTGACCAAAAATGCTCAGTCTTAGATTTGCAGTTTTAGCCCAATGAGCAAAATAAATATGGAATAAAAAGATGGAAAATGTAATAGACTGCGGTATTGTATCTGTATTTTAGCCCCTAGTATTCATATTTTTGTCTGAACCCCAGACATTCTTATATAAGCTTTTCTCTAACAGGGAATACATGGTTGTCCACTTCAAGTCTCTTTTACATTGCTGATAATAAATAAAAGAGCCAAGAATAGTCTGTTATCCAACCTGTTGACTCTACATTGTCTGGAATGTCTTGTTTCATTAGTGGGGGTGGGAGGTGAAGTGAAAGGGGGGCTGTGGGTGTCATGGGTGTGTTTGTGTGGGAGGCGAAGGAGGGCATTGCTGTTCATCATTCCAACTAGTGCTGTTTGTCTGACAATGAATATCTCTCCAAATATTTACATCTTCAATAATGTTTTTTCCCCTCGCCCCACTGACAGTATATGTATCTCCATATCAAATGATGATGTCTTACAGTACCTCTCTATCAATCTAATTTTTAGGAATAGATTTTCCTGTTTTCTCCAGTTCGTTTTTTTTGTCCCGCAAAATTTAAGGCATTGGGTTCCATTGCCGCATTATGCTTTGGAAAGCACTGTCATAAATCTATAGGAATTATTTATCGACAGACTTACTTCTCAGGAGGACACGACCGAACACAGAGTGATCTCGTTCTAGAGTGCTGCAGTTCCAGCGATGGTGTCTGAATTGGTGCTGACACTCTCTGATCCATTCCTTTGTACCTTCTCCAATGGCCTGCATTATGTCGGGGTGGCGCTGGCATAGTTGCCGCTGCTTGTTCACTAAGGCAGGGATGTTGTCGCAGATGACACGGGCACCCAATGCACCGATGTACCTGTGCATGGAAAAATCACTAGTGGTAAACTGAGTCAAGTTTTCCAGTACCGTATATCCTGACACAATGTGAAGAGAGCTACATTTGTTTCAATTCAATCTGAGATCCACCTTCATTGGCTTGCCATTTCATTACAGGAGACCTTTAACGATGAGTAGATAGCATTTGGTACAGAAAGTGGATTAAAAGAAATGTTTAAAGTTTGTCTAGAGGAGGTAGGAACATTTACCCTTCTGTGCAAATAAACAAGCACTTAACCTCTTTCCACCTGGACGTATGTTGAAATGTTTCCCAATGAGGCAGTTGAAAACCACACTGTCACAAATCAGGGCAGGGGGCCTCATAGTAAAACCCTGTCCATTTGAGATTCCCTTAAACTCTCATTTCACTCATGTCTCTCCCACGCTCTGTCCAATCTTCCACACAGCCTTCATAAAACAGACATGAAACACTGCTGCCAGCTTTTCCACGGTAATGTCTGAAAGTGATACGTGCAAGTGTGTGCCGGAGAGCGGCCATCACCTCAGAGGGTCATTGAAGGGGGTGTCATGAAGTGCATAGCTGTGTGGTCGTTTTACGAGGTCTTTCGAGTGAAGGTGATGGCGACCGGCAGCTCTCTACCCCGCAAGAGAGGGATTAGAGGTGAGGAAGACCAAGAGAGTGCTCATCAAAGGCGAGGACGAGCCGAGCAGCAACTCATCCTTAATTTCGCCTCTTTCTGTCTTGAGAGTCAAGAGGACTTGAGTTTATTGGATTGTAAATCACCATCTGCACACCTAAAACAGCATGCTTGTGTGCTACATGGTGGATGAAGATCAGAAAGTGTGAGATCTTTCACTGGCTGCCATCTTACTGTATGTTCACCGCTAGATAATGGAAAATATGCATTTCTTTGATGACACTTACTGTCACTCTTGTTTATACTGAACATATCTACATTAATTAACTAGATTATAAAAGAAATCTGATGGAAAAAAACACAATTTTTGTAAAATCAATACCCAGGAGAGAAGAAAAAAACAGACACTTATTAGGGTGACTCAGTGGCACTTCCTTCATAACAAGGGTGGAAAAAAGAAGGAATAAACTGAACCAATGGAATCTAAGACAAATATTTATTCTTTCATTGTTCATAATGATCCCATTTGTCGACTCAAACTTCCAAATAATATGAAATAAACATTTAGAAATGAGCAAAAATCGCATTTTGTAAAAGGTACTCAACAAAGGTGTCAGAAATTATCATTGAACATGGGGATTCTTAATTTACAGGTATATGCATCACAGATGACGATTCCCTACTAATTTCTTATCAACTTTTATAACTCTCCTATTTTGAACTCAAACCAGGTACAGAATGTGTAAGTGTTTTGAATTGAATTGAATCATAGCTTTAACATAATACCAAATATCATATCATTGTCCATAGAATCCTTTTATTCATCAATTTCTCTTCTGATTTCTGAATTTGGAGCTCCTCCAAAGATTAACTCGTTGAAGCGAGGTGATAATTGTTTATAAATTTTTGTGTTTCCGTTACCACTTGACTATTGAGCAATTTGCATTTTACACACTTCAGAGGGCAATGGAAACTCAGATACTCACAATCTTAACAGAAATTTGCTGCAACAATGAGGTATGTCATTTTGGTTAACCCTAACGTGAGTCCACCATAGGGCTTTCAAGATACTGATTGGTCACCAAGAACACTTGCCGGCTCAAATTGTTGTTACTGTGACAATTCTTTGTGGAATTCTTATCTTTCGACAACTGATCTGCATTTTCTTTGATGTGAGCAACAAAGATAACGTACGCATTTCTACGTCTTGACTTACGTCTTCCAGATTTTGCTGAAATCTCAATGGTTATCTAAGGCTCACTTCCGTCAGTGGGGTGGCTTGGATCCTCATCTTCTAATGGTTCAAAATTCAATGTTTTCTCATTTTTTCTCCTCTATGATCTCACCAATCTTTCTGTCGTAAGGTAGCAACGCTATAATTTTAGTGATGATCAAGGGTCTGCATTGTTGATGCTTTTGTGGACTTTTTATTCTTGTTGTGATTAAACGAAAGAATGTCATAACCCATGAAGTGATCACCGAAAGCAGTGGCAAAATGCTCCATTGAATCTTTACCTTTTAACGACACATTATTTTGGGAAAAAGTGATGTGATTTTTGGTAGATACTTAGCCTTGGGAGTTGGGAAGCCTGTTAATACATTCTGATTCCCGGTCTTCCATGTAGGACATGGTCTCACAAAATTCAAGATGTATCTCTCCAACACCAGATTCTGCTCTACCCTAATTCTTGTGAAATGTGTGATTGATGAATGAAACATTCTGCATTGTTAATTTCGGTCATCTCCATGGTTACATTGAAAAACAAGTCTTCTCTGGAACAGCTACAGCAGAATCACACAGAGTCTATGTTGTAGCTGAACAGAGATAACCAGCCTGCCCACTACCTCCCTTAAACTCTTGGACTGGTGGAATGACACCATCTGGAGTGCCTGCTGAATTGAATGCCATTTATAACTTTCTGTTTTTGCTTTGTGCTGTTCAGAACTAGTAAGGCTGTCTGTGTGTAGTTTTCAAGAACATCGTTAGGAATACTAGACAGGCTTGCACTGAATCCTTCTAGAACTTTGGAGGAGGTGGTGTCACATTTGGAAGGATGTCACCTGGAAGGCTTTTAGCAGGATAAATGCCTTTCTACCTTCAATATACACAAAATACTCCAACACTATTTCCTCCTTCACCAACTAAAAGTTGCAGCCTCATTAGTATCTTGCTCAAAGACACTTTGACATTGCCATCAGGGCGGCGTAAATGCAACCTGAACCTACTAGTTGGGACACGAGTACTCTACCACTGAGTAATGGTGCCCCAGAAGTATTTTGAATCAACATGCTTATAAGACGAATTAAACAGTTATAGGATGTTTGTTGTCTAATCAGAAAATTGAGGGATTTACATGCTTCAAAAGCTCCTAACAGGAACAAGCCCACCTGATAAATTGACCATCAACCAGCAAATTTGGTCACAAATTTGTGGTTTTCAAAAACTGTTTTTACTAAAACATGCACATGACTACAAGTATTACACCTTTTAGTCGCTAGATATGTGAAAAGGTGTCTTTGTGATCGGTAGGAATGAAAACCTGCACCCACTGTAATCCTTTATTGAAAAGCTTGAAAACACCTGCTTTTTTAAAAACTTTTTTTATCCATTGCATAAATTCCGTTCTATGGCATATTTGTCATTTTTTGAACCGGTTTATCCTCATTAAGGTCGTGGGGGTGCTGGAGCCAATCCCAGCTGTCTCCAGGCCAGAGGTGGGGGACATCCTGAATGAGACGATCGCAGGGTACATGGAGACGGACAAACATGCACACTCACACCCATACCTAGGGGCAATTCAGAGTGTCTAATCAGCCTACCATGCAAGTTTTTGGAATGTGGGAGGAAACCGGAGTACCCGGAGGAAACCCACTCAGGCCAGGGGAGAACATGCAAACTCTACATAGTTGTACGTGACATGGATTTGAACCCAGGACGCCAGAGCTGTGAGGCCGACACGCTGAACACTCTTCCCTGTTTAAAATAATTCAACTGCTAATGCCAGTCTCAGCTGAGTTAAACATGTGTCAAGACAATTGCCACATAAATTAAGTTTATTGCTCCATTATGATGGCAGATAATGTGACGATGAAGCTCATACATACTGTTGAGCATTCATTCATTTTCTGACCCGCTCATCTTCACAGTGGTTGTGGAGATTGTTTGGCAAAAAGAAGAGAAAAACAAAAAAAAACTGAAGTTGAGTCAAGATGATGAGCGAATGATAAAATATATTTTTCTAAAATATGAATTCTCTATTAAAAAAGAACAATCCCGCATACAACCAATACAATTTTCTATGAGTTCTTTTAATTAGCCAGAAACTCACCACCATGAAGATTCCACTCGTGGTGTGACCAGCAAAAGCAGCAAAACACATGCAAAATATATCCTGGAAGTGACTCTCGGATTCTGCCTTGATTTGGATGACACCCCCCGGGGACCGCGACTCACAATCGGGGCTGCCTGTGCGCTCAGAATCCCGTTGATAGTGAACATGTTTTTTTTTTTTTTCCTTCGTGGTTTTCCTCTCTCAAAAACTGATCCAAATCCGGCTGAAGCTGTCAAGAGCGATTGAAGATAAGGGAGAAAATGTAGGTGCCGTTATCCAACGTGCGGCACCATGCTGCGAAATGTGCGTGTCTTGGATGCCATTTGCGCCACCTCACCTGAGCGCACCAGACACAAGTGCGCAGGCCGCAGATTTTGTGGCTGCGGGCGAGTTTATCCTTGTGTGGGATCAATTCAGAGGCAAAAAGGGAAAAAAAGGAGTAATGTCCTGAAGGCGAGCTGGTTCTTTTACTGCCGTACCAGGAGTGATGCTCGGACCCAACCCGTCCTTTATCAGACCGGAGTACGCACTGACGGAACTGAGGGGGAAAGAGAGAGGGAGAGACGGGGGTGGATGGGGGGAGGGCACCAGCTAACGCCCATTGGAGGTTATGGGGTTTGACTGACTAGTAGGGAGATATTGAAGAGGTTTGAGTATGTGTGTAAGTGTGTTTGGCTTTGGCTCAGTAATGCACCAGTAAAACAAACCAGTACAAGGCAATACATTTCTTTTCCCTCTCCAATGCACTCTAATAGGTAACAATACACATATAAGGATGCTAAAGACGCTGCAATTGTTATATTAGCGACAATAATAACA